>NC_091062.1:140663360-142003777 GCF_000393655.2 Nicotiana sylvestris
TGAAGAAAATCTGCAACTTCTAAAAATAAGGATTTGATCTGTTAACCACCCGAAACTCACCCGAGGCCCTCGAGACCTCAACCAAACATGCCCACACTTCCCATAACATCATTCAAACTTAATCGTTCCTTCGAATCGCTCAAAACAAATCTAAAACACCAAATCATCCTCGAATTCAAGCCTTAGAATTCCAAGACTTCTAAATTCCACTTTCGATCAAAAAGTTAATCAATCCTCGTCCGAATGACCTGATATTTTGTACACACGTCCCAAATGACACAACGGTCCTACTCCAATTTCCAGAATTCCATTCTGACCCCGATATCAAAATCTCCACTACCAACCGGAAAACGCCAAAATTCCAATTTTGCCAATTCAAGCCTAAATCTACCCCAGACCTCCAAAACCTATTCCAATCACGCTCATAAGTCCCAAATCACCTCCCGAAGCTATCCGAACCATCAAAATTCACATCCGAGACATTTTTCACATAAGTCAACATCCAGTTGACTTTTCCAACTTAAGCTTACTCAAAAGAGACTAAGTGTCTCATTCCTTTCCAAAACCACTCTGAACCTGAACCTGAACCAACCAACCTGATAACATATAATATAGTTGAACAAGACATAAAGGAGAAGAAATGGGAGAAACGGAGCAGTAACTCATGAAATGACCGGCCGAGTCGTTACATCCTCCCCCTCTTAAACAAATAATCATCCTCGAACATGTCAAGAAACATACCTGAAGCCTCAAATATGTGAGGATATCTGCTTCGCATATCCCGCTCGGTTTCCCAGGTACCCTCCTCCATGGGCCGACCTCTCCACTGCACTTTCACTGAAACTATATCCTTTGATCTCAACTTTCGAACCTGATGCTCCAAAATAGTCGCTGACTCCACATCATAAGTCAAATCACCATCTAACTGAACCATGCTAAAATCCAAAACATGAGACGGATCGCCAATATACTTCCGGAGCATAGAAACATGAAATATCGAATGCACACTCGACAAGCTGGGTGGCAAAACAAGCTCAAAAGCCACCTCCCTAATCCTCCGAAGCACCTCAAAAGGCCCAATGAACCGAGGGCTCAATTTACCCTTCTTCCCAAATCTCATAACACCCTTCATGGGTGAAACCTTCAATAGAACCTTCTCCCCAACCATGTAGGACACATCACGAATCCTCCTGTCAGAATAACTTTTTTGTCTCTGTACGAAGCCGCTCCTGGATCACCTTCACCTTGTCTAAAGCATCCTGCACCAAGTCAGTGCCCAAAAGCCTAGCCTCACCCGGCTCAAACCAACCAATTGGAGATCTACACCATCTCCCATATAAAGCCTCATATGGAGCCATTTGAGTACTCGACTGATATCTGTTGTTATAAGCAAACTCCGCGAGCGGTAGAAACTAATCCCATGAGCCACCGAAATCAATGACACAAGTACGCAAAATGTCCTCCAATAGTGCGCTCGGACTGCCCGTCTGTCTAAGGGTAAAAAACTGTGCTCAACTCGACCTGAGTACCCAACTCTCGTTGCACGGCTCTCCAAAACTACAAAGTAAACTGAGTACCTCTATCTGAAATGATGGAAACTGGGACACCATGCAAACAAATAATCTCTCGGATATAGATCTCTGCCAACCACTCTGAAGAATAGGTAGTACAAACAGGAATGAAGTGCGTGGACTTGGTCAGCCGATCCACAATCACCCAAATAGCATCGAACTTCTTCAAAGTCCACTCTGGAATATCCATCTGCTAAAGCAAGCCACCGGTCTGTGATGATCATATTTCACCTGCTGACAATTGAGACACCGAGATAAAAATCCCACAATGTCCTTCTTCATTCTACTCCACCAATAATGTTGTCTCAGATCCTAATACATCTTTGCGGCACCCAAATGGATGGAATACTACAAGTTATGGGCCTCCTCCAGAGTTAAATCCCAAAGCCCGTCTACATTGGGCACACATATCCAGCCCTGCATTTTCAATACCCCATCATCACCAATAGTCACATCTCTGGTATTGTCTTGCTGAAATCTTATCCTAAAGGACAAGCAAATAAGGATCATCATACTGGCGCTCTCTGATGCGATCAAACAGGGAAGACCGAGAAACCACACAAGTTAAGACCCGACTGGGCTCCGAAATATCCAACCTTACGAACCGATTGGCCAAGGCCTGAACATCAACTGCGAGAGGTCTCTCCCCAACAAGAATAAATGCAAAACTACCAATACTCACCGCCTTCCTACTCAAAGCATCGGCCACTACATTGGCCTTTCCCGGATGGTACAAGATAGTAATATCATAGTCCTTTAGCAGCTCTAACCATCTCTGCTGCCTCAAATTGAGATCCTTCTATTTGAACAAGTGTTGGAGGTTATGATGATCAGTAAACACCTCACAAGACACACCATAGAGATAATGCCTCCAAATCTTCAACGCGTGAATAATGACAGCCAAATCTAGATCGTGAACAGGGTAGTTCTTCTCATGGGGCTTCAACTGACGAGAAGCATAAGCAATCACTCTACCTTCATGTATCAACACACACCCAATTCCAACTCTCAAAGCATTACAATACACTGTATATGAACCTGATGCTGATGGCAAAACTAACACTGGAGCTGTGGTCAAGGCAGTCTTGAGTTTTTGAAAGCTCGCCTCACACTCATCTGACCACTTGAATGGAGCACCCTTTTGAGTCAATTTGGTCAAGGGTGATGCTATAGATGAAAATCCCTGAACGAACCAACGCTAATAACCCGCCAAACCAAGGAAGCTGCAAATCTCTATGGCTGAGGACATCCTGGCCAACTCTGAACCGCCTCTATCTTCTTCGGATCAACCTGAATACCCTCACTGGACACCACATGCCCCAAGAAAGACACTGAATTGAGCCAAAACTCACATTTGGATAACGTTTCATAAAACTTCTCCTCCCTTAATCTCTGCAACACAACTCTTAGACTCTGCATGCTCCTCCTGACTACGCGAGTATACCAGAATATCATCAATGAAAACAATTACATCCTCATCGTGCCATCTTTTTTCTTCACAAATACAATAGGCACACCCCAAGGTGACACACTAGGCCGAATAAACCCCTTATCAAGGAGTTCCTGAAGCTGCTCCTTCAACTCCATTGGTGTCATACGATACGTTGGAATAGAAATGGGCTGAGTGCCCTGCATTAGATCAATACCAAAATCAATATCCATGTTCGGTGGCATGCCTGATAGGTCTGCAAGAAACACATCGAGAAAATCCCTCACTACAGGAACAGAATCAATACTAGAAGTCTTTGCACTGACATCCCTCACAAAGTCTAAGTATGAAAGACAACCTTTCCTAACCATCCACTGGGCCTTCAAGAACGAAATCACCCTACTGGGGATAAAATTAGTCGAACCTTGCCACTCAATCTGTGGGACACCCGACGTAGCCAACGTCACTGTCTTAGCATGACAGTCCAATATAGCACGACATGGAGATAGCCAATCCATGCCCAATATCACATCAAAGTCCACCATACAAAGCAACAAAACGTCCACTCGGGTCTCCAAACCCCCAATAATCACCACACATGACCGATATATGCGGTCCACAATAATAGTATCGCCCACCAGAGTAGATACACGAATAGATGAAACAAGAGACTCACGAGGCATATACAAATACCGAGCAAAATATGAGACACATATGAAAATGTGGAACCACGATCAAATAACACAGAGGCATCTTTGTGGCAAACTAAGACAATACCTGTAATCACAACATCTGAAGCAATAGCATCGGGTCTAGCTGGAAGTGCATAGAAACGGGCCTAACCACCACCTGATCAACCTCCCCCTCTGGGGCGACCCCTAGCTGACTGTCCTCCACCCCTAGCTGGCTGGGTGGGTGGTGAAGTAACTAGTATTGAAGTCGATGGCTGACTCCTTTGCTGAGATGGACCCCCAAGACGACGAGGATACTACCTCCATATGTGATCCAACTGTCCACACTCATAACAACCCCCTGGTGCTGAAGACGAGGACTGAAGGGAAACCCTAGCACTGGGATGACTAGCAGAAGAACCTAGCATAGAAGAGCCCTGAACTGATGGAGTACGGGATGAACTCTAGGCTGTAAGGGCACTAAGTGATGAATGGCCTTGATGGGAACTGTGAGAACCATGGCTCGATGATGCCCTACGATAACTTGGGCGAGTTGACTGAGCATACTTGAATTGACGGCCTCAGCCGTGCTGAAACTGACCCCCATGAGGAGTACCACTGAATCCACCCTGACCATGAGGCCTTTTAGCCTCCCTCTCAATCCTCTCCTAACCATGAACCATCTTAATCTATCAAGCTATGTCAACAACCTCATCAAAGGTAGCACCAGATAGTCTCTTTCTGGTCATAAGTAACCAAAGCTAAAACTCGAGGCCATCTATAAACCTCCTGCCTCTCTCGATCTGTGGGAACCAGCCAGACCGCATAACGAGCCAACTCAGAGAACCACATCTCATACTACATAATAGATCTGTCACCCTGACGAAGCTACTCGAACTGCCTGCATAGCTCCTCTCGGAGAGACTCAAGTACAAATTTCTCTAGAAAGAGAACGGAGAACTGCTGCCAAGAAAGGGGCGCTACGCCACCGGCCTACGCCTCTCGTAAGACTCCCACCAACTGAGTGCAGCCCCAGAGAACTGGAAAGTAGTGAATGAGACCCTACTGGTCTCTAGAATACCTGCGGTTTGAAGCATCCTCTGACACTTGTCCAAAAAACCCTGGGAATCTTCCCTTTCTCCACCACTGAAAGTTGGAGGCTGAAGTCTACCAAACCTCTCCAATTTGCGATGCTCGTCCTCTGGAATAACAGGAGATACATAGTCCTAGGCAGCTGCGACCAACTAGGCTGGAGGTGCCCCCGATGTCTAAATTCCTTGCACGACCTGCTCAAGTGTGCGAGCGGCGGGAATCTGATTGCCTCCCCCGGCCTGAGAAGTAGCTGCAGTTGTAGTAACTGAGACCTCCTGATCTAGGCCAATGCATATTGATAGAATCTAGGCCAGGGCCTCGTGAAGGCCTGGAATCACAATAGGCACAACCGGTGCCTGAGCTGGTACTGTTGGAGCATCCACAACTGGGACCTGATCATGAACTGGGCGGCAGGTGGATCTGTAGGTGCTGCCCTAGTTATTGTGCGGGACACACCCCTGCCCCTACCACAGCCTCGACCACGTCCTCGGCCTCTAGGGGCCCCAGCTGGTGGTACTAGTGGTCATCTATCCTTTTCGGTAGCACTTGTCCTCACCATCTGTGAGAGAATAGAATAACAGATGTTTAGTACTAGAATCAACAGATTCGCACGACAAGAATTCAAGAATATGAAGTTTTTCCTAAAGGTTTTGCAGCCTCCCGAGGATAAATATAGACGTCTCCGTACTGATCCACGAGACTCTACTAAACCTGCTCATGACTCGTGAGATCTATGTAACTTAGGCTCTGATGTCAACTTGTCACGACCCTAAAACTAACCCAGTCGTGATGGCGCCTAACGTGAAACTAGGCTAGCTGACACCAAACCCCAAACCAGCCAAAAATTCATAATAAGTCATTTTGAGCTATTAATTAACTAAATCCCATAATATAAGTTAAGAGAAACAGTGCGTAAAATATATAACATAGCCCGACATCGGGGTGTCAATAGTCATGAGCAACTACAACTCATCTAGGAATAAGTAAGGACAACATAGCCTAAAATCAAATGCTAATACAAAGCTGAATAAAATAGGAAGGAGAAGCACTGGGCTGCGAACGCCAAACAGCTACCTAGTCAACTCCGGAGATCTGTTAGAAGACTGATCAACACTCACTATCGCGCCACGAGACTCCTGGATCTGCACACAATGTGCAGGGAGTGATGTGAGTACGCCAACTCGATAAGTAATAAAAGTAAAAGCAGCTGAGTAGTAAGAAAATACATAAACCACGTCATAACGCTACAACAAAACAGTATAAGTCCAGAACAATGCAGTAAAGCATAAAACTCGTAAAAATAACTCAGTTTAGTAAAAACCTTTTAAAACAATTTTCAATAGTTTCAAACGAGTGATGAAAATAGTGAGTAAAAGGATAGAAACATAGACAGCCCATCGGGCAAAACATGTACTATAACCGCCCCTCGGGCAAAATATCAACAGAACTAGCCCTACAGGCTACCTCACAATCACTTGTAATCAGCCCCTCGGGTAATAACATGAAACAACAACAGCCCCTTGGGCAATAACATGAAAAAACAACAGCCCCTAGGGCAATATCACATCTCACACTGGGTACCTACGCTCACTGGGGGTGTTTAGACTCCGGAGGGGCTCCTACAGCCCAAGCGCTACCACAAGCCATCTCGTGGCATAATAACTCAAGCCCTCGACCTCTCATATATCACAAATCAGTACACATGCTGCAGCGCGCAGCCCGATTCCATAATGTCCTCACAATACAGGCCCTCGACCTCACTCAGTCAGAATCTTTCAAGCCATTCGGGCAATAGTAAAACATGATGCTCAGCCAAGATATCATTTAAAATTATCAAAACGAAGTAAATACGGCTGAGTTATGAAAATAGTAGAATACAGCATGACTGAGTACAACTATGAAGTTAAAACAGTGAGGAATAGCAGTAAAAAGCCCCTAAGGGTCCAAAATAGTTGGTACGAGGCTTAAATATGGCATTTAGCCCAAAACATGATAATAATTTCTAAAACACAATGATACCAAACAGGTTTTAATCAAACACGTGACATAACAATCATACGGGACGGACCAAGTGACAATCTCCAACGGTGCACGACCCCACGCTCGTCATCTAGCGTGTGCGTCACCTCAAAGTAGCACAACAATGTGAAATCCGGGGTTTCATACCCTCAGGACAACATTCACAATCATTACTTACCTCAATCTAGTCCAAACTTTAGCCCGCGATGCCTTTGCCACTCGACTCGTCCTCCAAATGCTCCAAATCTAACCAAAACCAGATTCATACCATCAAAATATGCTAAGGGAACAAAGTGCACTCGAAAATAACCAATTTACATCAAAAATTCCGAAATTGGCCAAACCCTTCCCCCGGGCCCACGTCTCAAATTCTGATAAAAATCAGAAAACTAGAATCCCTACACTCTCACGAGTTCATACATATCGAATACATTAAAATCCGACCACAAACGACCCCTCAAATTCTAAATCAAAGTCTCCAATTTCAAGCCTAATTCCCCAATTTTAGGCTTTAAATCCCATAAATATTATGTCCAATTTGGTAGAAATCACCATAGAATCGAGTATTGAGTTCAAAAATATTACCTCCAAGTGTTTCTCTTAGATTCCCTTTTCAATCCTTCTCAAAAAGCTCCAAAATCTCTCAACAATGGTAGAAATAGACCAAAAATCGCGAAGGCCACTATATAAACATTTTGCCCAGGCAAAAATTCCTTCTTCGCAAACGCGGTCAAAGCCTCGTGTTCGCGAAGCACAAAATTCCATTGAACAATTAATCCTCTTATGCGAACGCGACTTCCACATCGTGAACGCGAAGCTTCAGCTTCCCGGGCCTTCGCGAACGCGACACACCAACGCAAACGCGAAGAACAAACTACCAGGGCCCCCAGCTGCTCCAACTTCCCTACGCGAACGCGGGACCTACATCGCATTCACTATGCATACTCAGCCTCAACCTTGGAGAACATGGGACCAACATCGCGAATGCGAAGGGAAACTGGCCTGCCTCACTTAACATCTCTTCACGAACGCGAAGAGCAAAACTCTGCAACACAGAACTGAAGAAAATCTGCAACTTCTAAAAATAAGGATTTGATCCGTTAACCACCCGAAACTCACCCGAGGCCCTCGGAACCTCAACCAAACATGCCAACACATCCCATAACATCATTCAAACTTAGTCGATGCTTCATATCACTCAAAACAACACTAAACGCCAAATCAACCTCGAATTCCAAGACTTTCAAATATCGCTTTTGATCAAAAATTCTATCAAACCTCGTCTGAATGACCTAAAATTTTGCACACACGTCCCAAATGACACAGCGGACCTACTCCAATTTTTAAAATTTCATTCCGACCCCGATATCAAAATTTTCACTACCAACTAGAAAACGTTAAAATTCCAATTTCGCCAATTCAAGCCTTAATCCACCTCGGACCTCCAAAACTCATTCCGATCACGCTCCTAAGTTCCAAATCATCTCTTGAAGCTATCCGAACCATCAGAATTCACATTTGAGACTTTTTTTTACATAAGTCAACATCCGGTTGACTTTTCCAACTTAAGCTTACTCAAAAGAGACTAAGTGTCCCATTCCTTTCCAAAACCACTCCGAACCCGAACCAACCAACCCGATAACATTTAATACAGTTGAACAAGACATAAAAAAGTAGAAATGAAGGAAACAGAGCGGTAACTCATGAAACGACCGGCCGGGTCATTACAGTGATTATTCCACCGGATATAACAGTAGCAGTAGGCCCTGGAGCTAAAGATTTTGTTACCGAGCTCTCAGTCAAAGTTCTCCACCATGCTAGGCATGATGTCAAGAAATGGAAGGAAGTCCCTAATCTAGCAAAAGATAGAATTGTTGCTCATATGCTGGTAATTCACTTTGTTTCTTCTGGATCACCTGATCAATTCTAGTAAAAGTTGGTTTCTTTCTTGATTAGCTGATTTGATTTTTATTTATGAAATTACTTTTTTTAACGACTCTTTTGATTAATTTAGCTTATGAAAAGTATACAACAAAGAAGCAGCTTTGTTGTATGCTTTTGAAATTGAATTATTCACCAGAACAAGGATGTAAGTATACAAATAAAGTATACTAATAATTTATCAGTGGTAAACCAACTTTAGAGCAGCTGACCTAAAAGGTCCCCAAATCATTGGCATACAATGAAAGTGTTTTATTTTATGCAAGCTCACTTAAGTAATTTTTTAGTGCAGAACACTTTTCAACTTCTCAACACACAACACAATCGTGATACTATCCTTCAAACAAATAATAATTTGTACCGATATCGTCGTAATAGGCTCCACGATCATTTCAAGAAATTTGCTACGAAGGAGAAAAGCTTGCAAAACATGCCAGCAGAGGTTAATGAAGCTGAATGGAATTTTTTAGTAGACTATTTTAGTTCTGACACTTTTAAGGTAATTAGGAGTACATCAAAATTGAATGAATTTAACTTCATAATATTGCTTAATTTCTTAGTATACTTTCTTACTTAAATTAAAACATATTCATGCAGCACGAAATAAAACTAACAAGGGAAAACAAGAAATGAATCATATTTGTGGCATAAAGTCCTTCCAAGCAGTATCTTTTGATGCGGTAAGATGTCTTTGTTTTGATTCATTTCGATCATTTTTTCTTCTATAACATAATATAATTTGTTTTGCTAGAGAGATTCAAGAGCCGGTAAGGAGCAAAATCTTCAAAAACATTGGGAAATGACTCACATGAAGTCAGGACATTGGGTTAATGATGCCTCTGCTGAATTTAATGTACATACGAACCTCTTATCTTTATCCGAGAATATGATTCGATTGAAACAAATATTGAAAGTTTACGCTTGTATAATTTTTTGTAGGATAAGTTGACAGAAATTGTTGCTGAACAAATTCAAGAAGTGGAAGAGTGTACTGATGTGGACCCTATTGTTAATCATGCTTTTGTGAAAATTGTTGGTGAAAAGTCAGGATATTACCGCGGTCAAGGATCAGGAGTCAAGCCAGCTAGTAGGAGATCTATGCATGTAACTCAAGAGCAACTGCAAGCACAATAGAAGGAGGTGGAAGAAGAACGCCATAAATGAGAGAGTGTAGAGTGCAAACTAATAGAAGTGGAAAATCAACTTGATGAAGAGCAGAAAAAACGAGAAGTCATAGAAGCTCGTCTATTGAGTGATCAAAAAATGTTAAAACAGAGCATGATGGCACTAGTATTCTATATGCAAAGTTCCAAGGTATTTAGTTTGTTTAAGACGTTAAAGTTTCAATTACTTTTTTTTTTTTTGGCAAATTCCTGGAAATCTACTCAACCTGCCGCAGCTTGTTTTTGTTTGGAATGCGTCTTTTGCTGGACACCACTGTCCAATCTTCCCAAGTTGATTTCCTTGCTATTCCATCGTCCTTAGATTTAATATCCATTGATCCAATATCATGTCTAGCATTTTCCCCGTTACTGCTGGAAATTTCAGCGTGCAAACTAGTATCACGATCCTGTTTATCTAATGATTGTTTTGAACCTGCTTCTAACGTATCAGCAACCTTGTTGTTAGCAGATGTTCCACCAATTGCACGAGCATCTCCCTTGCCAAGAATTCCAGTAGCTTTATCTCCCTTGCCAAGCTCCTGTCCTTCCCTGTTAACATCAGTAGCTTTAAAAGCTACTTGAGTAGCCTATTGGATTATTGAAGTTCTTGATTGGTGATTTGATGCTCTTAAATGTTGGGGACTCTAATAAAACTTAGAATAGATGTGGAACTAAAACTGAATCTTGGTATATCTAACTTTACCTTATTTGAAGCAGTAGACATATTCAGCCTTCTGGTTTTTGTAATATCATTCAGATTTTACCAACTCTTCCCTTGAGTACTTGATCCATGGTTTTCCCTTTTTCAAAAAGGAGTAAAGGTTTTTCCCTTCTCTTTTTCTTCCCAGGGGACGGGGGACATGATTATAATGATTTTATCGGGTTAATAGTTTTCTTTCTACAAGCAAGGTAGAATTTGTTAATTTCAATAAGGTTGAGGTAAAGGCAACTAGCTTATATCCTCATAGTTGCTTAGCTAAATAGGTTGGTGGGCGTCCATACGTGTGCTGAGCTCTTGGTCTTACTGGATTGATCGGGACCACAACGAAATATCAATGACAAATAATTAAGGGTGTCGGGTCCATGGTAGGGTGGTTGGTTGGCAACCTATCTATCCTATTTCAAAGAATCACTTTTGGAAGCTTTTTGCTAAGTTCTTCTATATCTTCACGGTATGATATTAACATCATCATCTAAAGTGTATATAGTCCACTTTCTGCTTTGCGTCTCTGCTAAATTCTTCTATATTTTCACAGTATGATATTAACAACATCATCTTGTTGCTAGTGTTTGTTCTAGCTTTTCAGTATTGTACCTTTACTCCTGACAATTTCCTTGCTTCTAATTAATATCCAGGCATTAAGTAAACATGGAATCTCTTGGCGTGAGTGAGTCCTTTTAGGAACTCCAGCCCAGCTATTTCTCCTTTCCTTCAGTTGTTATTTGTACAGTAAATTGATTACCACTCTTGTCCACATTAGTTTTATCTTGTAAGGCAGAACTCATAGCATTATAAATCCTCGCTAAAGCTGTTGAAGCAGGAATACCAGCTGGTAATTTGGATTTCACAACAGCTGATGCATTACCTATAGCTTTTAAATTATCCTGCCCAGCCTTCGACTTGTCCTGCTTTTTAACAAGCCTAGTTTCTAGAATGTCAACCTTACCATTGCTACCTCCATGATCTACCCTTTGTGGAAAACCAACATTACTTGTTTTTGATCCTATGAACAATTTTATTAAACTACTTGAGAATAAAAGAGATAGCAACACTTTTCCTTGAATTGAAGCTAACGAGTGATTTTATTCTTCTCTAAGGAAAAAATTGTCAACTGTCTATTTAATTTTTTCGGAGTGGTTATGTTACTATCCTATCGTTTTAGCTTCCATTGAAGTGAAATTTTCATCTCTGAACCTTCTAGCATGATAGTTTACTTTTCTTCATGATTTATTTTATTCGTTTTTTAAAATTGTTAATAAGGAAAATTCTATAGAATTTCTGTTTCGGGCCTCTATGTAAAGTAAGAGAATATTTACATTTGAAATGCCATAATTTTACAAAATGATCCTAAAGCACATGAAAGTGAATTTTTATTTTCAGTAATAATAGAAACTAAAGGAGCAATAAGCTATATGTGATCTTTGGCGAGGAGTTATTTTGTTTGGGTGCTTGAATATAATTATTCAAGTAAACGATGACTTTATAATAATTGGTTTTAATGTACTACTACTTCAAGACTTGTTTTAAATACTACAATAAAGATATTTTTAAGTCTAATACACGATGATTCTGTAGGGAAATGACACCGGAAATTAATAACAATAATATTATTTGTGAGCGAAAATACACCAACTGGCTTGAGTCGTGCTGGGCACTGTCCTAAGAAACTATTTCAGCAGTATAAAATGTCTATGTAGGATTAAACAAGCCTACCTCTATTAGGAAGGATATAGGAATCATCAAAATTAATATTATACAAATACAGCTAGTAGGAAAAAAGGAAGAACAACTAATGTGTAATATTAATTAAATATTATAGAAAAGGAACTAGAAGGAAGAAGAGAGAGACGTATGAGAAGGATGTTTGATGATTGAAATTGGCTTAAGGGAGGACCATTTTATAGGCAAAAGGAGAAAGGGTAGGGGACACCTAGAATGCACCTTAGTGATACACAGATTCCTCAAGAAGTTATGGATTTAACCAGTTAATTACAAAGATATGTTGAGAACACACAGGTCTTAGACACAAACATGATCTCATTGATGAAGTAGAGTAAGTTAGACTTAGATGAACAAACTAGACAAACACTTCATGAGGCATTCAAGTTTTAAAAAATACAAATCACATACAGAACAATCAGAATTTAGACATGCTAGGTGAGACAGTAAACACACAATGCAGCTTGGACATACTAGTGAATAAATTATCTAAAGCAGGATTGGCATGCTAAACAGTATACTAGCTATAGCTTTTAACAGAACAAACTTAAACATGCTGAGTGATACAGTAGTTAGGCATTATAATCTAGGCATGTTGATTACATATCGACCACATGACAACAGAGTAGCAAATAGAACTAGAAATCACAACTAATGAACTACAGCAATAAGGATACACATAGTTTTGGAATGTGAATTGAATCAGGACATACCAGTTAAGGAGAGAATACAGAGTATGAACAGAGATGGTGCAAATAGCTAGTCTTGGCTTACATCCGGCTGGATTAGTGAGAATTACAAGTAACAGAAGAGAATAGAGAGCTTTTTGAGAGTGTGAGAGTATAAATGAACTAGTGTTCGTGTCCCTTTCAAGTGAGGAGTAAATGAAAGTATATATAGTAGTTAAGAGCAAAGAAAATAAGGTAAAGGGATTCAACCCTTCTGCAATTAAGGAAGCCACAGAATCAATTATACACCAATTAGTATAATTTTCCCTTAATTAAGGGTAGTTAACCAACGGTAAAGGTAGAATACATTTAAGGAAAGAAAATCAAATGAGCAATTAGGGGTAAATAGACAGGAATTTAATTAAGGAAATGATTAGTGAAGAATTAGTGAATATCTCGGTTAGTTGAATAAGGTAAGAAAGCTAATCAAGATTGTAAATAAAGGAAATAGTCAGGAATTAGCACATAGGTCTTAACAAAACAAATTGGTAAATCAAGAATCCAAATCAATTATTGATTCAAGGAGGAAAGTGTAAGTTTACCATGAATAGGCAAAAATGAATATAGACACAGAGAATCAGTAGGAAAGTCGAACCACGAACATTAATAGAGGCACATTAGGATAAAAAATTAGAAGACATCGAGTTAGGTTAAAGAAGAATCACAGAAACCAAAGTATGGGACAAAGTCAGTACACAAGTAACTCAAAAACCAAATAAATATCAAAAAAATTAGGGCTTTTAGCATAAACTAGTTAGGGTTAAAGCAAACCTTACAAAATCGGTTAGAACACATAAGAAACAAAAGGTTGAACACTCAAAATTATCAAACATTTTAGAGAAAGAAAATTTCGGGAAACCCTAGTTTGAAAACACAGAGATTCGAACAAACAGAAGTCATAGAAGTCAAAAACCTGAAGCATTGTAGTGTTTAAAATCGGTCAGTAGTAAAGAAATAAGAGAAACTTAAAGAAAAATCACAAAAACTTGAAAACATCTCAAGTATGCAGAGATTCAAATAGTAGATAGCAAAGAACCCAAAATATAGTGCTAAAATCTGTTGACAGTAAAGAAATAAGAGATATTTAAGGAAAAGTCATTGACAAACTTAGAATCCTTCCAGATCTACAAAGATCGGGACAAATTCATGTCCAAAGATTAGGATTTTGAGGAGAAATGGGAGGGGTAAAGAGAACCTGGTTTTGAACCAGAGGATTGAACCATGGAACTTCAATAGAAATTACTCGCAAGCCATGGACAAACCTTGAAGAGCTTTGGACGAGATCTGGACCAGATCTCTTTGAGGTTCTTCCACAAAAACCACATAATCAAACAACCAAGGGGATAAGAGACAAGTAGAGGCTTCGTACAACCATAGGATGCCATAGATCGGACAGGGATTCAAAGGATTAGGGCCGATTTTGGGTGACGGCGATTAGGGTTAGGGGTTGGTTTCAGAGAGAACCATAGAGAAGGGGATCCAAAGGTGGTTGTTGGTGAGAAAATGGCTAGGTTTTGGGGTCGTTTACAGGTAAAAAAGGTAAGGGGTTAATTGTGGTCGTTGATCTCTGTGATCAACAACCGAGATTGAAAGGGTTTAGGGCCGGATCGGTGTTAAAGTTGGGCCGGGTATGTTTGGGTTAAAATTGGGCTGAGTATTGGGTCAATTTTAGAATCAGAATTGAATAGAAAATGGGGCCAAATTTTAAATAGCCAATTTTAACAACTAAATAATTTATAAAAAATAATAAATGAGTACCAAAATGTCTTTGTGCACTAAAATGATTTAAAGTAGTTATTTAATATTTTAAAAATATAAAAGATAATTTTATGCATAAATAATGTAATTATACATTAGTATGGGCTATTTTTGCAAAAATGTGCAATTTAGCTTAAAAATATAAATGTAATTACAAAAAATACACTAAAAATATTTAAACACTATGTTGGCATAAATAATGAATTTAGGTGACTAAATCATCACAAAAGTAGTATGAAGGATAATTATTGGGTATTTATATAATAAAAGAGGAGAAATAAATTGATTTAGAGCCTTTAAAACTATAGAAAAATTATAAAAAATACTTATGCATGCTTATAATTGCATACGTATTATTTTGAAAGTATATATATGTATTAAAAATATGTGAGGGAAAAATTGGGTATCAACAATTGTCCCTCTTTACCGAGAAGGATGAAAGAGTTTTCGGGTAGAGAAATGATGGCCAATTTTGACTGAATGGGATGTTTTTAAAGACAGAGTCCGGACTCTGGTCTTTAAGATGCCTACATATCCCTGGTTTAACAGGAATCAGGCCACATATAGTTCTGGATTCATTGGCGAAATATACCAATGAAATCATTACAAGAAAGGACACGAGTTTTTGGAGTGGATGCGAGAGTGGTTATGGTGAATGATTCAGGTTTGAGATAGTTGAAGGAACTGGAGCAAGGTCGCTCCTACTAGGATAGCGGTTGCTTGCTGGTCACCTGCAGATAAAGGGATGCTATGAACATGTATTTGTGCGAAAATTTAAACATGATGCAGATTTCCTTTGGACCATGAAAGTTGTCCTTGGATGGTTAAGGATGACGTCCTCGGACCATGATGTCCTGGGCCATAAGTTGTTTAGTGAGGGATTCGCAAGCCATGAAATGATGTTCTCGGGCCATGTGACGCCTTTGAATAATGATATGCAAATTTGAGGGATCCTCGGGCCATGGCATGGTGTCTTTCAGCTATAGGGATGATGCCTTTTAGACTATGATGCCTTTGGATAGATTGGTCATATTTCCACCCATGGGATGCAATAATATGACGTTAACAAGACGAGTCTTAGTCTTGTGAAATGAAGGGCAGAGCTTAGCCCGATTGAAAAGCAAGTAGATAGCACTAGAATAGAGCAATATTTATGTAAAGGGGACAGTGCTTAGTCCCATGCAAACGTGGAGGCAAGGATTAGCCTCATATAGATATGGAGGCCGGGATTATCCTCATGCAGACGTGGAGGCAGGGATTAGCCTCATGCAGATATGGAGGCAGGGATTAGCCTTATGCAAATATAGAGGCAAGGATTAGCCTCATGTGGTACGGAGGCAAGGATTAGCCTCATGCAGATATGGAGGCAAGGATTAGCCTCATGCAGATGTAGAGGCAAGGATTAGCTTCATGCAAATATGGAGGCAGGGATTAGCCTCATGCAGGTATGGAAGCAGGGATTAGCCTCATGCATATGCGGAGGCAAGGATTAGCCTCATGCAAATATGGAGGAAAAGATTAGCCTCATGCAGATGTAGAGGCAAGAATTAGCCTCATACAAATATGGAGGCAGGTATTAGCCTCATGCAGGTATGGAGGTAGGGATTATCCTCATGCATATGTGGAGGCAAGGATTAGTCTCATGCAAATATGGAGGCAAGGATTAGCCTCATGCAGGTTGGAGGCAAGGATTAGCCTCATGCAAATATGGAGGCAAGGATTAGCCTCATGCAGATATGGAGGCAGGGATTAGCCTCATGCAGATGTGAAGGCAAGGATTAGCCTCATGCAGGTATGGAGGCAGGGATTAGCCCCTTGCAAATATGGAGGCAAGGATTATACTCATGCAAATATAGAAGCAGGGATTAGCCTCATGCAGATAGGGAGGTAGGGATTAGTCTCATGCAAATATGGAGGCAGGGATTAGCCTCATGCAAGTATGGAGGCAGGGATTAGCCTCATGCAGATACGGAGTTAAGGATTATCCTCATGAAAATATGGAGGCAAGGATTAGCCTCATGCAGGTTTGAGGCAAGGATTAACCTCCTGCAGATATGGAGGCAATGATTAGCCTCATAGCCTCATGTAGGCTTGAGGCAAGGATTAGCCTCATGCAGATATGGAGGCAAGGATTAGCCTCATGGAGGTTGGAGGCAAGGATTATCCTCATGTAAATATGGAGGCAAGGATTAGCCTCATACAAATATAGAGGCAGGGATTAGCCTCATGCAGGTATTGAGGTAAGGATTAGCCTCATGCGGGACAAGGCTTAGTCCCATGCAAAGAGCTGGTAGCAAATAAGAGTAGTATATTTCTTAGCTGGAGATATATTTGGTGTCTGATGGCCGGATTGATAGTGAATTTGCTTTGTGTATACATGTTTGCGAATGCTATCGCTACGTCAAATGCGCTTGCGTTCAAAGAAAAATTGTAATTTTTGTGAGGGGGAGGTTGGTTCGTGCTTCTGTCCGTTGGCCTTGCTTTGCTCCGTTCTAGAGGCCCTTTCGAGTTTCCTTGTGTAACACCTGACTGTTACGGAAATAGCATTTTCAAAAATATGCAATTATTGATAAAAATAGAGTCATTTTAGAAACATATTCATATATCAAGTGATTTTAGATGAACTAGTGACTGTAACACATTTCAGAGACATTGTAGCTTCTCATGTTAGAATTTTGAGGATCCTCCTCGAAATTCTACCCCAGTTCGGTAGATGATCCTTCAGCCGTTTGCGAGTGACAAGACTTGTTGAACCTTCTTCAGAATTTTGAGAATCCTTCTCAAAATTCTGCTCAAGTTTCTTAACCAATTTCTAACTTTCTGGCATGCGATGGCGTCGGTTGGACTTGCTCTGGAATTTTGAGGATCCTTCTCAAAATTCTGCCCCAGAATTTGATCTTGGGGGGAAAATGGAAATTTTATTATGATATGACCGAACCCACAGGGCTGCCTACGTATCTCTTCTTAAATGGGAATCAGGTCAAGCATAGTTCAATTATATTAGATGAGGAAATGTAAATAGTCTAAGAATAGTATCTCTTGACCGCATTTGAATTGATTGGTTTTGGCAAAATTTCTCCGTCCATTTCTGCAAGTATGAGTGCTCCTCCTGTTAGCACCATGTAAACCATATAAGGACCTTGCCAGTTGGGAGAGAATTTCCCTTTGGCTTCATCTTGATGTGGGAAGATCTTCTCAGTTGCAGTTGTCCTGGTACGAACTGCCTTGGTTTGACCCTTTTGTTGAAAGCTCTAGATATCTAGTTCTGGTAGAGCTGACCGTGACATACTGTGTTCATCCTTTTTCCATCTATAAGGGCCAATTGTTTATAGCGGCTTCTTACCCATTCTGCATTGCTGAGTTCAGCTTCTTGTATGATTCTTTAAAGAATGAATCTCTACCTCGCCTTAGATGACAGCTTCGGTACCATAGACTAGCATGTAGGGCGTTGCTCTAGTTGATGTGGAAACTGTAGTGCGGTACCCCAACAGAGCAAAAGGTAGCTTCTCGTGCCATTGTTTGTGGTTTTCTACCATCTTCCTTAGTATCTTCTTGATGTTTTTGTTGGCGGCTTCTACGGCTCCATTCATCTGAGGTTTATAGGTTGTGGAATTCTCGTGCTTGATTTTGAAAGTCTCACACATGGCTTTCATCATATCACTATTCAGATTAGCTGCATTATTAGTAACAATAGACTCGGGAACTCCGAATCGGCAAACAATACGATCTTTGACAAAGTATGCGATGACTTTCTTGGTTACAGCTTTGTAAGAGCATCATCTACCTATTTTGTGAAGTAATCAATGGCTACTAGAATAAACATGTGCCCGTTTTAAGTCGTGGGCTCAATAGGACCAATGAAGTCCATTCCCCAGGCAGCGAATGGCCAAGGGGAGATCGTTGTATTGAGCTCATCT
Organism: Nicotiana sylvestris; assembly: GCF_000393655.2. Taxonomy (NCBI): domain Eukaryota; kingdom Viridiplantae; phylum Streptophyta; class Magnoliopsida; order Solanales; family Solanaceae; genus Nicotiana; species Nicotiana sylvestris. The sequence goes on from NC_091062.1 coordinate 140,682,090, forward strand.
GGCGTCACTTTTATCATATCGGCATGCACTTGACATTGGTAGCATTTGCGGACACACTGGACGCAATCTGTCTCCATGGTCATCCAAAAGTAACCGGCCCTGAGTATCTTCTTTGGCTAAGACAAAACCATTCATATGTGAGCCGCAGGTCCCAGCATGTGTCTCCTCAAGTAGCTTAGAAACCTCTTTTGCGTCGACATATCTTAGTAGCCCCAAATCAGGAGTTCTCCTATACAAATTTCCTTTGTTGTGGAAAAAGTGTTGGACAATCTCCGAAATGTGCATTTCTGAGTGTGGTTTGCATGCTCCGGATATTCTCCTTTCACCAAATACTCCTTGATATCATGGGACCAAGGCTTTCCATCCGTCTCCTCTTCAACATGAGTACAGTAAGCCGGTTGATTATGGATTCTCATTGGGATGGGATCAATGAAATTCTTATTTGGATGTTGTATCATGAATGACAAAGTAGTTAATGCATCGGCAAACTCATTCTGAATTCTGGGCACATGTCGAAACTCTATCTTCGTGAACCTCTTTCTCAATTCCTACACATGGTGCAGATATGACAATATCTTGGAATTCTTGGTGGCCCATTCTCCTTGTACTTGGTGCACGAGCAAATCTGAATCACCGATTACCAGCAGCTTCTGAATATTCATATCAATTGCCATATTGAGTCCTAGTATGCAGGCTTCATATTCTGCCATGTTGTTGGTGCAGGGAAATCTGAGTTTAGCAGATACCGGATAATGTTGACCTATTTCTGATACTAAAACAGCTCCAATGCCCACTCCTTTAAAATTGGCAGCTCCATCAAAGAACATCCTCCAACCATCGTATGCTTCGGTAATGTCCTCTCCTACGAATGATACCTCTTCATCAGGAAAATACGTTTTCAAAGGTTTGTATTCTCCTCCCACCGAATTTTCAGTAAGATGATATGACAATGCTTGTCTTTTGACCGCCTTTTGAGTTACGGAGACGATATCAAACTCACTCAACAGTATCTGCCACTTGGGTAGCTTCCGAGTTGGCATGGGTTTCTGGAATATGTACTTCAAATAGTCCATCCTGGATATGAGATGTGTAGTATAGGCATAGAGGTAATGCCTCAACTTCTGGGCCGTCCAAGTCAAAGCACAGCAAGTGCGCTCTAGCAGAGAGTATCGTGCTTTGTAAGGTGTGAACTTCTTACTCAAGTAATATATGGCTTGCTCTTTTCTTCCTGTCTCGTCATGTTGTCCCAGAATGCATCCGAAGTCTCCATCCAACACAAATAGATAGAGTAGCAAAGGCCGCCCCAGCTCTGGCGGGACCAAAACTGGTGGTGTGGATAGGTACTCCTTAATTTTGTCGAAGACCTTCTAACAATCCTCGGTCCAGCTTGTCTCGGTATCTTTCCTCAACATCTTGAAGATAGGTTCACATATGATTGTGGATTGTGCCATGAAGCGACTGATATAGTTGAGGCATCCTAGGAAGCTCATCACGTCCTTTTTGCTCCTCGGTGGTGGCAATTCCTGAATAGCTTTGACTTTAGATGGATCCAGCTCGATCCCTCGATGATTGACAATGAATCCCAGTAACTTCCCTGCGAGAACCCCGAATGCACACTTTGCGGGGTTCAGCTTCAAGTTGTACCTCTTTAACCTGTCAAAGAACATTCTCAAGTCTGCTATGTGATCGGTGGACCTCTTGGATTTGATAATGACGTCGTCCACATACACCTCTATTTCTTTGTGTATCATATCATGGAAGATGGTTGTCATGGCCCTCATGTAACTAGCCCTAACGTTCTTTAGACTGAATGGCATCATCTTGTAGTACTATATCCCCAATGGTGTAATAAAGGCTATTTTTTCTCTACGTCTTCTTCATCGATCTAGATCTGGTGATAACCCGCGAAGAAATCTACAAAGGATTGGAGTTCATGCTTGGCATAGTTGTCGATTAGGATGTGTATATTTGGCAGTGGGAAGTCGTCCTTGGGGCTTGCTCTATTTAAATCTCGGTAGTCAACACATACTCTGACTTTCCCACCTTTCTTCGGTACGGGCACAATGTTAGCTAACAAGGTTGGGTACTCAACAACCTTGAGAACTTTGGCTTTGACCTGCTTGGTAACTTCCTCCTTGATTTCCTGGCTCATATCTAGTTTGAACTTTCTGAGTTTCTGCATTACTGGCGGACACATGGGATTAGTAGGCAACTTGTGAGCTACTATGGACGTGCTTAAACCGGTCATGTCATCATATGACCATGCGAAAATGTCCTCATATTCCTTTAGAAAACGGATGTATTCTTCTTTCTCTGTTGGCTATAAGTGAATGTTGATACGAGTCTCCTTGATGGTCCCAGCGTCCCCCAAATTTACTGCTTCAGTTTTTTCCAGGTTGGACTTAGGCTTATTGTCAAAGTTTTCAACTTCCCTAACAATTTCCTCAAGTATCTCATCTTCTTCATCTGAATCACTGTCCTCATATTGCGTTGTCTCATTACATATCACAGTCACTGGTTCATCAGTAAAAGTAACAATAACGCTGTAGAAAAAAAAATATGAAAGATAATAATAAATAATAAAGAGCAATGCATTGGATTAAGACTTTAAACATTCAAACGAGTACGGCTCGATGAATCGAGCATTTATTTTGAAACAAGTGAATCTTAAAAACAAATTTCTGAAAATCTTAAATGCCTAGAATGGATATAGGAATAAAATCTGCCAAGCTACCCAGAGACTCGACGGGCCCGGAATGGTGTGGCGGTCCAGTTCCTAAGAACAGCTCCCCTCTCTACAATCTGAATAGTGAGGCCTTCTTCTTCCCCCTCCTCAATTATTGCACTGTAGTCCATGTTTTCATCCTCCAAGAATAGATTCCTCAGCCCTGCTAATGCTTCTTCTTCTGCAGTTCCCCATATTGTGTCAGCTTGGTGAAAAGTCTGATCCAGATGCGACACTGGTTGCTCGAGAGGGTAATAAGGTTTGCGCCATAGAGGCGACCAATTATCATACTCCTGCCATATATACCAATATCCGAGCCTGAAGATAGTACCGTGACGCTTCAACTGTATCGGCTTAGTAATACCCTTGAGATTCTTCTCAAGCCCTTTGTCGGGTTCATACCCAGACCATGCCAGTATGCTTTCTATTTTGTTGCTCCACCATTTGTCTTTCTCGACGGCATTGACACGCTCAATGTGATGATAGGTTTTCCCTCTTAATATTCTTTTGTTTCCAATAATCGGGATGGTTTGACTGGTGAATGATCACCTCCTGATGGTTTCATTCGAATTTCATGGCTTGATGTAGTGTGGAAGCCACAGCCCCAGCGGCATGTATCCATGGTAGGCCCAACAGAAGATTGCATGAGGCTGATATGTCGAGCACCTGAAATTCAACGTCGAACCAAGTTGGCCCCATTTGTAGAAAAAGATTAATTTCCCCAATCGTGGCCCTTTGTGACCCATCAAAAGCTTTCACATTCATTCTCACTGCCCGTATTTCATGGAAACCTTTGCCTAGTCTTTTCAGAGTATCTAACGGACAAATATTGAGGCTTGAACTTCCATCAACCAAGACCCCGGCAATGAACTTGTCTTCAAATTGCACTGTGATATGCAATGCTCTGTTGTGATTCAACCCTTCAGATGGCAACTCATCTTCGTGGAAGATTATCTTATGACTTTCCCATACCTACCCTACCATATTGGCCATCCCTTCGCAGGTGATATTGTTGGGCACATAAGCTTCACTCAACACTTTCATTAAAGCATTCTTGTGTGCCTCTGAATTTTGCAACAGTCACAGTATGGATATCTGAGCTGGGGTTCTATTCAAATGATCAACGACGGAATACTCCCTTGCTTGTAATTTCCTCCAAAGGTCATCCAGTCCTATCTCAATGCAGGTTGCTTGGCAGTGGCATCCTTACTTGGTCCTCCCAAGTGTTCAGGTGTGTAGATCCTCCCAATCCTAGTCATTCCTTGTGTAGCATCGGATTCCTCCATCTTTGCCTTTCCCTTTTGCCTAGCTTCAACAATGTAATCCCAAGGTATTGCTTTTGAATTGAAAGGAGGTGTGGTTGATACTGTCACTGTGAAAGGTGTGGCCACCTCCACTTCAAATGGAACAGTGGCGGCCGCAGGTAGAGCTACCTCTACCTCAAATGGAACTGATGCAGTTATCTCAAATTCGATCGGTGACCGAATCTGTACTACAATAGGAGTAACTGTGACTGCAAGTTTAAAGTCATCGCCTTCTCGAATAAGCTCGATTGACCCCTCAGGATCCCATTCTTTGTCCATCTCTATCACATGTATCCCGCCACCCCTATGATCTCGGAGAGGATTGATGCAGACATTGGGTACAACTTCTTTTGCATGTATAACCTTGTTGTCAATTAGCGTCTGGACCTTATCTTTCAGTGTTCGGCATTCGTCAATGGTGTGCCCTTTCATACTAGAATGGTATGCACAGGTTTTGTTTGGGTTGACCCATTGGGACAGATTCTCTAATGCCACAGCGGGAATAAGGGTTCCATAACCAGAAGCTTTCAACCTTTCATACAGCTGGTCAATGGGTTCATCAATGGCGATGTACTGTTTGGGTGGCTTGCGGTCAAAATTTAGTTGTGGTCTTGGAAAATTTTGGTGAGTTGGAGGTGATTGGAAATGAGATGGTTGGGAATTATAGGTATGATAGGCAGTAGCGGGTTGGGAATATCTGGGAGATAAAAGTTAATACGTGGGTGGTGGTGTTTGATATGTGGGTGGAGGTGTTTGATATGTAGGTGGAGGTGTTTGATATGTAAGTGGAGATTTCGGGCCTTGGCCTACCATTACTGCCCCAACGTCTCTTTTCTTTGATATGCCGCCTGATTGTAATGACTTATTTGTGGCCTGTAATGCCTCAAATTAATTACCATCCCGCTTATGATGCCTTCCTCGATTCATTGTTTGATGATATCGGAGAATTTATGGTTTTCAATAACCATCAATCTTTCGTAATACTGCAGATCCTCTGCTTTGATAAAGAACTTGTTCATCTATTTCTCGTCCAAAGATGGCCTGACTTTGACCGCTTCCGACCTCCAACGAGTAGCGTACTCGCGGAAAAGTCTCGGTGGGCTTCTTCTTAAGGTTCTGGATGTAGAAAATATCTGGTGCATTTTCTGTATTGAACATGAATTGATCCATGAATTCAGATACCATGCTCACCCAATTGGACCATTTCTTTGGGATCCTGGCTGATGTACCAGGACAAAGCATCTCCCGTAAGACTTCTCATAAAGAATTTCATTCGGATCCGTTCATCCTTTCCGACCCCAACAAGTTTGTCACAATAGATCCTCAGATGAACCTTGGGATCACCTGTACCATCAAACATCTTGAACTTGGGAGGTTTGTAACCCTCTGGCAGTTCTACATCTGGTTGTATGCATAAGTCTTCATAATTCAAACCTTCTATTCTTTTGCCGCCTTCGACGCCCTGAACCCGACTTGTCAACTTTTTGAGTTCTTCAGCCATGTTCTTGATGAGCAGGTCCTTCTCAGTGGATTATGGTGTATAGGAAGTTGGTTGGATAGAGTGAGGTATGTTTTCTACGTATATAGGGTTGTTTTGGTGAGTGCCAGGTGCTTGGGTGTAGTGGTGGTCATTGGTTGAGTTTTGAGGATCAGGAATGGGTTGTGGTGTGTTCTGGGGAGTGTAATAAGTGATGGTTGGTGGGTACAGAATTGGTTGATGGTGATGTTGCGGCGGAGTTGGTACTGGTAAGGGATTGAGATTTTGAGGTGGGGTTGAATATTGATGCGGTGCAGGAGGGTTCGATGTGTTTTGGGGAGGTGCTGGGTTCTTTGTGTTGATGTTGGGGATGTTCAGGGTGAGGGATAAGTTTGCCAAGTTGTGGACCTGCTCAAGCTCTCCCTGTAGCTCCAATATATTTTGTTCCAACCTCAAGACTAGATCATTTGGTGCCGGAGTACTCTGACCGTCTGAAGTTTCTACGTTCTCAGCATGCTCTTTTCGAATACCACTTAAGTCGTCCATTTTTGTTTTTCCTTTGCCTTTTGTATTGCTTGGAGGAGGAGGAGGTGAAGGGCCTCTACATCTGGTATGATATGTTGATGATGCCAATATGAGAGAACCAACCTTTAGGGGATGGGAATAAAGAATAAAGAAAAACAAAAAGGTAAACAAGTCAGTAAGGATCCTGAGATGTTTGCAGTATTTAAACACATATTGCGGAAATGTAATTTTGTGTCCTAATTTGGGAACCTCGTTGTGTCCAAGGTAGGCCTAGCAACAAATAAATTTGGAGAAATTTAGTGCCAATAATTAACTCATTTCATTAATGTAAAAGTAAACAAACCAAAACGAAGCTAAATAAGATAATGTCACTAATGGCACTTGACCTTATTACATTTGAAAAGTAAGCAAGTAAATCTAATCTACTTGGTCCTAGAAGGACCCTCTCCAAACTAGACGCTCTTGTCGATCAACTCTCCCAGCTCGCATAGGTTCAACAAAGAGGAATGCCTTTGCCAGATGTCCTCCTTCATTTCCTTCAGTGTTCTGGCAGTTAGTGACCCTTTTTCTCATCTTCCCTTCCAACTCCATTAAACTGTACTCCAGATACTCCATCCTTTCACTGGATTTAGCATCTCTCTCCTTCCACTCATTAATCATCTCCATGTCAGCCTTATGTTGCGCTATATGCTCAGACTCTCGAATTCTTTTCCGCAGCTTGTTGTACTTCACCTATGCCTCAGCAACCTCGTCTATGACCCGGTTTCCTAGCCCAGCCCTTGGCTCAGCGATCCCAGATATGTTGTCCTCCAACCATGAAGGGTAAAGGTATGAGTGACCCGCATGGTATCGGTCTGGCTCGATAGTATCCCTCTCCACAATAATCTTCAAGGTTCACATATTTTCCGCTTTATTCTTATACGGGATGGCGTCCCCTTGGAAATTGGCCCTAAAGTGACACATCTTAGCGACCCGTGGTATGATTTGTCTCCTGCCTGCTTGCCTCATAACCCTGAGAGGAGCGTAAGGGTATATGCCCCTCAACCCAATCAGCACCAAGTGTGGAAAATCTCTCGATCTGATGATGAACTCATTGGTAAGGAACCACTCGAACATCCATTGGACCTGCTCCTCAGTCAAATTTTCAAAAAATTGTACCCATCCCACAGCATCCTCCGGTTGAGCAAACATGTCTAGAATATAGTTCATTTGTTTGGGATGATGGAAGGCTACGTGATGATTCCACAGCCTTCGCGTAAATTCTTGACGGTATTGTCCCTTTTGGAGATGTTCCAACAGCCAGACTTGCAGCAGTAATTTGCAACCCTCAAAGAACCTGAACCCCTTCTGACATCGCTCCAAAGCCCGGCACATGTCTGCAATGATCATAGGGATGATAGTGTATGTCTCCCCCTAGATCCCGTCCATCAAAGTTTTAGTTACCCTGACCAGCCTAGTATGGATTCTATCCCCTTGGATTGGGAATACCAGCATGCCCAAGAAACACATAATAAACACGAAGACCCTAAGATGAATCCAACCCAGAGAGGTGATTGAGAACTCATTGTCAAAGATACAGTAAGAATTGTTGTGACCGTATATTTCATAGATGAAATCAAAGGGTATGTAGGAGTCCTTCAGGTATTTCAAGTTGTCATTCTTCTTAAGACCCATCATTTCAGAAACCCCCTAGCAGTGCGATTTTCAGGTGCTAACAGATTAGGGTTATCCCAAGGCAACCCAGCAAATCCTCCTATTTCTTCTAGGAGGGGAGTCATTTCTATATTCCCAAAGTGGAACACAACCCTTTCCTTATCCCAAAACAAAGTAGCAGCCTCGATTAGCATCTTGTTTGGATGAAGATCCAATAGAGATGGCAAGTTTCCTAATACTCGTTTCACATGGTTTTGGTCACATGAGGGAAGATACCTCCACCAATCTAGCAAGAGCGAGGGTATGCTACCAACTATACCGAATCTAGGGACTTCGTGCCTCATTTTCTGCAAAACAAAAGATAGTTAGGCCCTTTCCCCCTCTAGGTTCGTCTATTTTTATGGAAATGATTAGCATATTGGCACTTATTTCTCCAAATTAATGCACATAATCGTGATATCTTCCGTTAGTATTGTGGAAAACCCGATGGACATTTTCGACGAGGCTTGTCTTAAAGGGTTATTATGTGGACAATATATTAACCCGGCTAGGTTTGACCATGATGCATGTACAATTAACCAGAGTAAGGCTGCTATAGAGGTCTAGATTGGGACCCTCAAGCGGACAACATGAGGGGGAAAGGCACAGAACTGTCGAATGCACCGCTGATTGACTAGTTTTACTACAAATACACCTTTTTACATTTAAAGGGTGATATATAGGAAGTGCGCAAATACTCATCAAGAGTTGCTATAGGATTAATTACGCATGAGTGGAGTATGATGTTGAGCACGATTTATGCAACAATAAATAGCATGTTGTCAAGTATTTGCACGTAAGAATGATAATAAATGCAGTATTTAAATAATTAAAAGACAGTTACAGAAAAAAAGACAAGGAAACAAGTCAATTTCAGGAATAAAAGAATCATAAATGCTTGAAAATAAACAGTTAAATTCAGATAAGGGGAAATGGTACGTGGCATAGAGCATGCTTGGACTAATTCACAAAAGATAAGTTCATTATGGTAAGAGCCTAAAAATATCCCCAGCAGAGTCGCCATGCTGTCGCGCTCCCTTTTTCCTTTTTTGACGGGGAAGTCCGGGTTTCAACATTCATGGGAGGAGATAACTCGTTTCCTTTTGGGAATTGGCTGTTTGAAGAATCGCCATCGAACGAATTATGGTGCGTTAGGGAACCTAGAGTAATTAACCCTTGGACTAATTTGCATTACCAGAGATTAGGGTAAGGGCTCGAAATAACCTTGAGAGAAAGGTATTAGGCACCCCTGGAGGTCCACAACGGTGGGTCCCGGCCGAACTTAAACTATGTGAATTAGTCATTTTAACAAATAAACAGTTTTGATACATACTCGCAAATAAAGGCATTTTTTGACATTCTAAGTACATGTATGATTAAAGTAATGAAAACAAGGTTTGTACAATTCGCACATATATAAAGAAAAGTAAATTCATTTAAACAACGAGAGTTGGGAAAGGGGGGTCCTATGTTGGTTAGCCTATAGGATCATACCCACACAATGCCCGGTAATCACTCCTCAATGAGGTGCTACACGTGATATTAGCACGAAGTCATCATATACTTTACTACCTAATTCTCTCCCCTTGGTCATAGCCTAAAGTGTTCTAGCAACCTTGAAAGATATCCTATGCGTGCACTACCCGTCGCTTCCTTGTGGCCCTAGAGGTATTTAGGACCTCTAATTTAGGTAGTTCTAGACCATCCTAAGGTACTTAAAGGAGAAAATCTAGGCGTCAACCAAAATAATTAGGACTGCATTAAAGAGGGAACGATTAAAGGCTGATATTTTACCTCCACAAACAGAACAAGTAAGTGCATGTCTCAAACAACAGTTTTCAGATATTTAAAAAGGAACTCTAGAACAGGATATCTAGGTGAGCAGAGAATGTGCAGTATTAAGTTTGGACCCAAAGTGTCGAAGACCTATTTAGCTTGCCTACTGATTTTAGACCTGTTGAATATGAGCTGTCACAGATAACAGAGCATAGTTTTACAGTTACAGGTTTTTCAATCGCCCTATAGGCTTGCCTAGGCATATAATAGTGATGTCCTATGAGCATGGTATCTATTATTGATTAGGAATGCAGTAAAATAGTAAACATTTTAAATGGAGAATTTGAATCCTATAGGCATGCTTTCTAGTGATATTGATTAACACGAAAGAGTAGGTTATTTAATTAAACTAATTCAGAACTTACCAGTAGAAGCTGAGAGTTAAACTGATTTTAGGTCTAACTAAACTGGTTTTAGATCCTATAGGGATGATTCCTATTTGACCATAAGGTGAAGCAAGCAGAATTCATTTGACCAAAGCGAAATCCATATAAGCATGATTTCTATTACAGCTGATTTTAAATCCTATAGACATGATATCTAATTATAAAGCTGATTTAGATCATATAGGCATGGATTCTAATTATAAAGCTGATTTAGATCCTATATGCATGCCTTGTAGTTGTGTGAAAGTAAAGCAAGCAGAATTTTTTTGAACCAAAGCAGATCCTATAGGCATGTTATCTAAGAAACACATTTGATCCCAACGAGACCCTATAGGCATGTCATCTAACAAACACATTTGAGTCTAAATAGACCCTATAGGTATGCTATCTACCCAATTTTACCCACAATATGCAACTACCCACCCTTTTTCACTAATCACCCCAAATGTTTGCTTACAATAATTATTATAGACCAAGAACTTAATATAAATTACATAAATAAATTAGAAAGGGTTTGGGGCCAGATAAGGTTTGGGCCAGGTATGTTTGGGTTAAAAATGGGCTGAGTATTGGGTCAATTTCAGAATTAGAATTGAATAGAAAATGGGGCCAGATTTTAAATAGCCAATTTTAACAACTAAATAATTTATAATTAATAATAAATGAGTATCAAAATGTATTTGTGCACTAATATTATTTAAAATAGTTATTTAATATTTTAAAAATATAAAAGATCATTTTGTGCATAAATAATCTAATTATACATTAGTATGGGCTATTTTTGCAAAAATATGCAATTTAGCTTTAAAAATGTAAATGTAATTACAAAAAATGAACTAAAAATATTTAAACACTATGTTGTCATAAATAATAAATTTAGGTGACTAAATCATCACAAAAATAGTATGAAAGAATAATTATTGGATATTTATATAATAAAAGAGGAGAAATAGATTGATTTGGAGTCTTTAAAACTATAGAAAAATTATAAAAAATGCTTATGCATGCTTATAACTGCATATGTACTATTTTGAAAGTATATATATGTATTAAAAATATGTGAGGGAAAAATTGGGCATCAACAGACACGACTATAGAAAACGCAAGGACTTGCACGATACAACAAGCGGACGAACAATGCAACCAGCTCTTCCCTCCAATGATAGGTGTTACTCATAATGTCATTGGTAGTGAAGGTGACAATGCCCTTACAGTCATCCTAAAAAGTATGGAAGAAAGGGTCGACAATATACTGGGCACTCCTAAGCTGTTGCCGAAGAGGGACGCCAGTCGGTTCGTCGAGCAGCCCAAAAGTGATGATGCAGCACTGCATGCCATACCAAAAACTTTTATATGCCATCCTACCTCAGGATATATGATGGCACAACCGATTCTAAAAATCATTTGACTCATTACGTCATCGTCGTAAAAGGCAACGACCTCGCCATAGAACAAGTGTCTTCCATCTTGCTGGAAAAATTCGGCGAAACCCTCACGATAGAGGCATTAACCTGGTATTCGCAGCTACCAGCACGCTCCATAGAAACCTTTGAAGAAATGGCCGACAAGTTTGTAACAGCCCACGTCGGAGCCAAGAAGTCCGAGGCGAGATTGAATGACATATTTGCTATTAAATGATCTCTGGGAGAGAGACTGCGGGACTTCCTGGCCCAGTTCAACCGAGTAGGGATGACTTTGCCAAACGTGTCTGAAGGGATGCGGTCGCAGCTTTTCAGAACGGGCTGAGTATGGATGGTTCAAGAGCAATGAGGAAACTGTTGAGTCGGTTGATGAAGTACCCCCAATCACTTGGGATGAAATCCACAATGCTTATAGTGCCGAGGACTGTACAGTTGAGGACGACATCAATGGGCCAACCCACTGACCAACCTTGGTACAAGCAGAATCAAGAAAGGATCGAAGAGATAATACTAGAAGATATCATCCAATTTCGTGACCTAAAAGAGAATGGCATTAACCAGAGCGGTCGCCGCCCCCTCCCCGCCTACGAAGAAGGTCCACCCAGCCAAGGATGGAAACTCATCGGAATGACAGAGGTATGCCCCCCCAATCATCTGCTCACAATTTTTTGTGTCACCTATAGAGATAGTCTACGCCTTGGATAAGCTCGGGCCAAAAGTGAAGTGGCCGCCAAAGATGAGATCGGACACTAATACCAGAAAATCCAACTTCCTCTGTGAGTTTCACCAGGAACGAGGGCACAAGAGTGAAGACTGCATCGCCCTGAGGAAGCAAGTCGTGAACATGTTACGACAAGGACACCTTAAAGAGCTGCTAAGCAATAGGGGAAGAACTAATTTCGGTAGAGGACGCGAACATCAAGGGCTGCCTAAGCCACCCTCGCCAACTCATACCATCAACATGATCATCAACTGCGGCGACGATGCCTCTATCAATAACGTGAAGTTCACCACTACCCACAAACTCAAGTGATCTATCACCCGCGAATAGTACGATGAACTCGAAGAAAGTATCATCTTCAACAAGTCGGATGCCAATGATTTGGATTTTCCTCATAATGATGTCCTCGTTATTACTCTGCGAATTTTAGATAGTGATGTTAAACATATAATGATAGACGACGGGAGCGGCACGTGCATTATCCTTCCCCAAGTACTTAACCAAATGAAACTCGAGGATAAGATAGTACAGTGATGCATCACGCTAACTAGTTTTAACAATGCAGCTGAACGGACGTCCGGATAAATTACACTCCCCATTTTAGAAGGCGGCATGACTATGGAAATAATATTCTGCGTTATGGACCGAGACACCGCACACAACGCCATAGTGGGACGACCGTGGATACACCCCATGAAGGTCGTCCATTCCAGCTTATACCAAGTTGTCAAATTCCCAACTCCATGGGGAATATTCAACATACTATGAGAGTAGCATATGTCTCGGGAAAGCTACCACATTGCTTTAGACAGCACGACCACCCAACAAAGGAAGGACAAAGAAAATGAGGCATAGCAATCAGCAGAGTCGAGGTCGGGGCATGATGAGATCGAGGAAGGCATCAAAGACCCCTACATAGTCGAAGCCGCAGGATCAACCATAGAAGACCTCGAACCCGATTAGATTCCAACGACCATAGCAAGAAGGCCTATCTCGGTTGCAAGCTTTAGGAACCAGGTAAATTCGGCCAATTCTTAAAGGCGAGCGCGGATTTGTTTGCTTTCAGCCATGCAGATATGCCGGACATCCCAAAGGAAATCGCCACGCACAAGTTAAATGTCGACCCCTTTCACCTGGGTGAGGCAGGTCAGGCGTAAATTAAATTCTGCAATCAATGATGTAGTGCGCGAGGAGGTGGAAAAACTATTAGAAAATGGTTCCATCAGAGAGCCGAAGTACCCCAAGTGGGTTACTAATGTAGTAATGGTTAAAAAAGAGAATGGGAAATGGCGGATGTGCGTGGACTTCACAGACTTGAACAATGCATGACCAAAGGATTCGCTCCTTCTGTCTCACATCGACCACTCATTGACACAACGGCGGGCATGAGCAACTAAGATTTTTGGACTCTTACTCAGGCTATAATCAGATCCTCATGGAAGAGGAAGATCTGGAAAAAACCACGTTCATCATCCACCAAAGAGCGTATTGCTACAGGGTCATGCCCTTTGGACCAAAGAACACGGGGAAGACTTATCAAAGGTTGGTGACAAGGATGTTTAAGGATCAGCACGGTAAAATAGTGGAAGTATATATAGACGACATGCTAGTCAAGTACGAAAGGGGAGAAGATCACATCAACCATCTGAAAGAAACTTTTGACAAACTTAGATGGTACGGAATGAAACTAAACCCGGAGGAATGTGCGTTCGGCGTAGCCTCAGGAAAGTTCCTAGGTTTCATGGTATCACAGTGAGGGATCGAGGTCAACCCTGACCAATCAAAGCCATCGAGGGGATACCCGAACTCTTGACCACCAAAAAATAGGTCCAAAAGTAGACCGACCGCATTGTTGCCCGATCAATATTCATCTCGTGGTCGTCGGATTGGTGCCATAAATTTTTTGGTGTACTCCAAAAAGATAACGGCCTCCAATGGACTTCGGAGTGCATCCAGGCTCGAAAGGAACTAAAGGCATACCTATCGTCGCCTTTATTTATTTCAAAACCAGAACCGGGGGTACGTCTCCTTGTTTATCTAGCTGTATCCAAGGTAGCTGTAAGCGTAGTCCTAATTCGAGAAAACAAAGGTACGAAATCTCCCATCTACTATATTAGCAAAACTCTAGTCGATGCTGAGATGAGGTACCCGTACCTCGAGAAACTGGCTTTGGCCTTAGTCGTAGCTTCACGAAAGCTTAGACCATATTTCTAATATCACCCCATCTCGGCCATCACAACTTTCCCCCTAAGAAGAATTTTACACAAACCCGAGCTATTGGGAAGGCTGGCAAAATTGGCCATTGAGCTAAACGAGAATGATATCACGTACGAGCCGCAAACAGCAATAAAGTCACAAGTGCTCGCTGACTTCAGCGCAAAAATAATGCCTGAAGTCGAAAGGAGCCTTCCAAACTTCCCCCCAAACACAAGACCTCTGGGTCCTATACATTGATGGCACTTCCAACACATCGAGGTCTGAACTGGGACTCGTACTTGAAGTCCCAACAGGCGAAATAATTTGCTAGTCCATAAGGTACTCGGATATGACTAACAACAAGGCCGAGTATGAGGCCGTCATTGCAGGTTTGAGACTAGCGCTCAAATATGGGGTGAAACAGTTAAAATTGCGCGATGATTCCCAGGTTATAGTCAACCAAGTCACAGGGACTTTCCAAATCAAGGAACAAAGAATGAAAAAATACCAAACCGAAATCTGCAAGTTGCTGCCCAAGTTCGACGAATGCCAGCTCGATCAAATTCCATGAGCACAGAACGCCGAGGTAGATGGCCTCGCTAAACTAGCTGCAGCCACCAAAAGCATCACAACATGAGATAAAAATGGGGTCCATCTCCTCAACTCATCAATAGACCAAGTCGAGGTAAGAACCATAAACTTAACTTGGGACTGGTGCAATCGTATTATCACATACTTGTAGGATGGCACACTCCCAGGCGATAAAAAGAGGCCAAGAAACTGAGAATGCAAACAGCCAGATACAATATCCTCCACAACAACCTGTATAAGAGAACTTACGGCACCCTTTTAGCGAAGTGCTTGGGCCCAAACCAAACATGGCACGTCCTCGAAGAAATCCACGAAGGCCATTGCGGGGCTCATTTTAGCAATCGAGCACTGGTCGAATGCCTCATATGGGCGGGATATTACTAGTCCACCAAGAAAAAGGAGGTTATGAACTTCGTGAAGAGATGCAAGCAATGCCAGAAGTATGCCATGATGATTCACCAAGCAGGGGAACACCTCCACTCTGTCATCTCACCTTGATCGTTCATCAAATAGGGAATGGACGTCGTGGTCCCTCTCCCGGCAGGGCGAGGTAATATATGATTCCTTTTAGTTTTAACTGACTATTTCTCTAAATGGTTGGAAGTAGGAGCATTTGCCCAAATATGGGAATAGGGAGTAATCACCTTTATATGGAGAAATATCATATGTCGGTTCGGCCTTCCCAAAGAAATCAGCTGCGACAACGGAACCCAGTTCACGGGAAAGAAAATCGCCAAATTTTTTGAGAAATGGCATATCAAAAGAATACTATCAACCCTTACCACCTTGCGGGAAACAGGCAAGCAGAGTCTTCCAACAAATCGATGCAAACATCATGAAGAAGAAGCTTGAGGACGCCAAGGGACTGTGACCGGAAGTACTACCAGAAGTATTGTGGGCCTACCGAACAACTCCAAAAATGAGCACAGGAGAGACGCCCTACTCTTTGGTATACAGGATCGAGGCAGTAATACCAGTTGAGGTCGGAGAGCCTAGTCTAAGGTACTCCCATGAGAGCAATGCAAGCAACGACGAGAGCAGAAGGCAAGAACTCGACGAAGTCGACGAAGGAAGAGATATGGCCTATATTTGAATGATCGCCCAAAAATAGCAAGCACAACGCTATTATAACAAGAAAGCAAAGATCAGTCCGCTCAAAGTCGGGGATTACGTACTTAAAGCAAAAACACAAGTGAGCAAAGATCCTAGGGAAGGCAAGCTGGAAACAAATTGGGACGGTCCGTATAAAATCACAACAAAAGAAAACAAAGGATCATTTCAACTAGAAACAATGAAAAGAAAGCTACTACCAAACAACTGCAATATCAAGCACCTCAAAAACTTCTACTTCTAAGAGAAAAAGCGTCCCCCAGAATCGTACTCTTTTCTCCTCACTTGAGTTTTATCCCAGCTGGGTTTTCTCAATGAGGTTTTTAACGAGGCGATGAAGGAAACACTCCAAGTAGAAGTATATGAAGGCAAGGTCGTGGTTACTATTTCATTGTTCAACCTCTCACTATTCTCTAGATCGACCAATGGAGGGGCTAGATAGACTGGGGCTGAAACTGGAATGCCAGCCAACACCCAAAAATCAGTAAATTTCTCCAAGAATGTAACAAATGCAACAATGTCAAGGCAATAAACTTTACACTTACCAACACATTTTTCTTTCATTCAGGTTATGTTCGACCTCATTCAAACTAACACCTACCGGCCCTCGACCATAATTCAGGTTATGTTCGACCTTGTTCGAACGTTACCGGCCCTCGGCCATAATTCAAGTTATGTTCGACCTTGTTCGAACTAACACCTACCGGCCCTCGGCCATATTTAAATTCAGGTTATGATCGATCTTGTTAGAACTAATACCTACTGGCCCTCGGCCATAACTAAATTCAAGTTAGGTTCGACCTCGCTCGAACTAACACCTACCGGCCCTCAGCCGTAACTTAAACAAAAGGTTATGATCAAGCTCGTTCGAGCAAACACCTATTAGCCCTCGGCCGCAATCTAACAAAAGGTCACGACCAAACAAGTCGACGACCTCGGCCATGTTCCAACAGAAGCAAAAACATACAAGTACAGAAAACAAACCAGAGGAAAAGAAGAAGATGCAGAGAACAAATTTGGCATTTCATACTTAAAAAAAAATTACAAACGCTCATGAAGACGCCGCCAAAAATACACAAAAGTTTACAAAAAAGAGAAGAAGAAAAAACTACTGATCACCATCATCATAATCTTCTGCTCTTTCACCGCCTTGGCCACCGATGCCCTTGCCATCTTGGTCCCCCTAGCCATCATCGCCTTCGCCCTTTGGATATGCGGCATCGCACCGGGAATCCTCCTCAAGTCGATCTACACCTTCATCATCACCTTCGCCGGCTTCAGGCATAGCAGGATCATACCCATAAGCAAGTCGAGCTTCGCGGGCCTTCACACGAACACCTTCAAGGGCTTCATAAGAAACAGACTCTGCCACATGCAAGTCTCAAAAGATATCCATATCTAATTGGACCTTGGCATGAATTCACTCCTCATATAAATTCCAAAGAACGTTGGGGAAATCCGAAGTATGGGAAGATGACGGTTGTGTCGGTAATTGGGCCTTCTCAACCTCCAAACCAACCACTCGATTTCCAACTCCCAATCCTTTCATCAAGTTGTTCTTCCTTGAACCTGGCCATTGTTAAGTCATTCTCCCGCTCAGACCGGAGAGTTCGAATCACCACCTCAAGGGACTCTGCCTTATTCAGAGCCTCCAACTGTGTCGCCTCCTCCTTCCCTAACTCTTCCACTTTCTCGGCGACTTCACCATTAAGGACCTCCATCTGAAGCCGGCATTCTTCCAATTGCCTATACAGCTCGACCACTTGTTCCTGAAGGTTGCCGCACTAGGCCTCCACGGCTCTGCTGACCTCAAGCTCCTCTTCCTTACTCCTCAACATCCCCTCAAGGACGCTACACTTCTCGATGACTCTCACCACCTCGTCATCCTTCTCCTTTAACTCATCACGAAGGGCCGGCAAATGCTGCCATCACCAAACCGCTAGCGAAACTCCCGGTACTTGCTGCGGTACTCGGTATATTTGTTGTTCAACTTCACAAATACTTCCCTATGCTTCTCCTCCCTTCGGTAACTTTCAATCTCCAAAATCACAGTCTGCAAAAAAAGGAAGGAAGGCATAAATGAAAACGCCCCTGCTAACAAAGGTAAAAAAAAAGAAGGACAAAACACTAAACACTCACCCTGAGAGCAAGATTTGCTATGCTCCTCGACAAGGTGACATCGTCCAATTCTTTGAGGGTCTCACCCTCTATTTTAGAGCAAAGAGGGCCGAGGGTGGGAACTACATTCTCCATGTTCTTCAACAAGTCACGATCCATAGGGATCTCAATGGTTCTCGTAGACCCATCCAACCTTACCTCAAGCTTGGTAAAACCCTCCTCCATCATCTTCAGGTCGTCCGCATCAACGTCTGACCCCGAATTCTCGCCTTCCTCGGCAACATCTTTACCTCTCTCATTGGTCGGCAAAGAAGCATCAGTAGCCGGTTGGGAAGTCGATGCTTCCTCACGCCTCGAAGTATCGAGAACATTAGCAGCCGATCTCCCCTCCTCTGCCACCATAGAAGGCATATCCATTTTGGTTGTCTCCAAACTCAAAATCCCGGACTCTGGCTTGATATCATCCCTATAATGGTCATCGTCTCGCATAGTGAAAAGTCACCCATCACTAAGTCTACGGCCCGTGCGACCCCATCGCCGACATCTATAGGTCTCCTCTTATGGGGAATCAAATTCCCTTCACCTGGCACAAGTTCATCGTATTCATCTATGAGACGATATATGGGAAAGGCTGAGGTCTCTATGGCCGAAGTCCCCACAGTCGTGAAAGAAGCAGGACCAGACACCGCAATATGAGGGATAGGGGTGCGAGCATAGATAGTCATCGTCGTATATGGAGTGAAAGCCGAGGGCGTAGCAACCTTTCATTTTTGGAACGAAGGGGCGGGAGCTCTAGACCTCCTCAAAGGCCCTCCAGCCGAATCTAGAAAAAACACAAGAAAAAGGGAAGGTCAGCAAAGTAAACGGAATGAAAGGACACCAAGGCTCCAACAAAACAAGGGACTTACTAGTCGAAAGGGGAGCCGACCCAAACCTCTTGAAGGAGCCCGCCCACTCACGGATTCCCACGATGTGAGGGAGGATCCAACTAATAGGAGATGGTGAGGTATTGGCTGCGCGAAAAAAGGAAAAGGACCAGAAATCAAAATCCACAACCAAGCAAAGAAAAAATCAATCAAACACATGCGAACAAGGAAACTAAGTTTTTACGAGTGTTATTCCAAACATCAGGGAAACCATCGACGTTGGCTACCACATCTTCGGTTCTGACAAAGAAGTAGTTTAGCCAAAATTGGCAATTAGCCTTGTCGTCCAGCTTCGCCACAAGGCACTTGCCTCCTCGTGGCGAAGGTTTAACATTGTCCCCTGTAAAAGCTTGGGGCGAATAGGTGTATCAAATGCCAAAGTGAGAGTTCGACCTCGGCCAGCTTGGCGAACTTACTAAACATCCTTATAAGCTTGTAAACATATGGGGCGAGCTGGGCTAGGCAGATGTCGTAATAACGACAAAATTCCTCTGCCAGCGGAAAGGAGAGGGAGAGTGTATCCGATTTAGAAGGGGTAGGCGTAGAAGGCGCAGTATCTAGGGCGATAGACATGTACTGTATCCCATCCAGCCGGGATTAATTCAAGGTGATCAGGGATGCCGTACTTACCCCTAAGTTCTCCATATTCCTTCTGCGTCATCACTGATCGAAAGGCTCCAGGGTTGGCGTCAGGGGATTTTGAGAAATCAGACCAGGTATCAGGATTACGAGGAATTATCTCCTCCACCAAAGGGAAGCCTCCATCCTCAACGGTGGGGAGGGAGCACCATTGCTAAAGGACTGCTCGCTTCCCTCACTAGACTCGGAAGGTACATTAGTCATGTTTTATTGAAAGAAAGAGAGTATCAAGCAATAAAGGATCGAAAACATTGAAAGCCCTTGGAACAGAGAGGGAAAGTGTTAAGTTAGAGAGAAGAAGGAAGGAGATATGGGGTTTCGAAGTAGAAAGTCTGAAACTTCAAAATTACACCCTAACACATCTATTTATAAGGACCTGGTCACCAGAACCGAAAGCGATTCATCATTACTGGCGCCGTAACCGAAGCGGCAGATCCAATCAAAGGATGCACGAGAAACGAAGCAACACATCGGAAAAATGCGTTATAATGACGCATGACATCATCTTAATTTGTGGACAACCCAACCCCAACAAACCAATCGAGAAAATCAAGACGTTTTGAAATAGGTGGTCTGCATAGGGCCACATTGCCAATACACCATGACCACCACGGCCTGAATTGCTCGCTCAATTTTTTCTACCATAACGAGCAAATCCGCTCATTGACCCCATCCGAAGCCGATATTAATAAGCAGAGGGACTAACTATAGGGGCAAAATCTGTCTTTAGAATATTTAAGCCAAGATAATATTAAGGGGAGAGCTCTCGAGTCGCCGTTAGTCGAAATGACCCAAGAAACAGCACAGTCCCTGGCTGAAGTGTCGAGCAGAGCCATAGTTGAGATGTCAACAATGATCAAGGTCGAGGTCAAATATCGTTGATAAGAGCTGTAAAGCTAGTTTGTCATGATAGGATATTAAAAGGGAATATTCTAGTGGATATTCTCTGCACTTGTACTATTAGGGTTTCTTAGGAACATGTCTCATAAATATATAGAAAAAAAAGACAATGATAGGGGCATGCAATATTCACTTATAAGAACACACTTTGTAGAACAGATTCTCTCTCTTGCTAAGATACAAACACCACTTTTTCACTAAGATTCTTGTTTATACTATTCCATACTTTTCCATCAGATCGGAGAATAACACGAATATTCAAGGATTTGTATGTCATTCATCATTATCAGGAAGAACATCCATCTATTTCATCCTTTATTGGGTGAATCATTCCTCCTATTTACTTAAATGCCATTTAGTGATATTCATTGCTACTGAATGCTACATTATTGCTTATGCTTTTTAGAACAGTTATTGCATGATGCCATCACTATCTGACCGAACACATCTATTGTTTATTGCACCCTTGAAGGTTTCATCTAGAAATATTATTGTTAACTAAGTTTAACCCCTACTTGCATAAATTTAATTATATAACCAAGATACATATTTTTTTGTCAAAGAAATTCTAGAAACAAAAATAACGAAATAATAGAAATGTAGAAGAAACAAAAATTAATCTGAGTACACTGAATTCACAGTGTTTCCTTAAGGAACTTAATCCCCTCCTAGTACCCCGAGGTTTAGGATTATTTCCTCCCAAGATAGAACGGATTACACACTGGTGTAGCGGTACTTTAGACCCTAGTGTTTCAGCTAACACAAATGGCTTTGTTTGTTTGTAAGAAAACAATGCAGAGAGAAAGAAGAGATTTCAGAATTTTCATAAGGAAAATATGAGGGAATGGTCAAGTATTTATAGCCAACAAGTGCGTGCTAGAAAAGGACATGCATAATTTCTCTTCCAGATGATTGTTCACGTAAAATGACTATTACGTAAATGGCTATTTATGCAACTCAAACCGAAGGAATTCAAATTACCGTTAAAAATATTAATTTAATTTAACTATTTGACAAATAAAATTTGGTCCAAAAAATTAATCAGTCGGATCATTTGATCGAAGCCGAGCGACGATGATGGCGCGAGGCTTGACTTCTTGGGAACTCTTTAAGAGCTAGATGAAGTGTAATTATATATATACTCAACAAATGAGCTTTCCTCCTCCAATATGGGATAATATTCCTTTGTAAAGGAGGGAAAATCAAAATTTTATTTTTCTCTCCATTTTCTCATTCACCTCAATTTTGAACAAAAATCCAACAGTCTATACGAAAGAAAAACCGGCAAAATTTCTCATAAAAATTCTTAATATACTTTTATCTTAAATTTAAATATATTTTTAGTATTGATTAAAAGTTATAATAAGAAACAATTTAGTAGAAAGCAGGTCAACTAGTAAAATTTTACATTCGCTGGCATCCTAAAGCGATCACGGTACTATTTTGTGTACCACCTTCGTCCAAATTTCTGAGGTACTTCACGCATATAACTAGCTAAGATAGAAAGTAGAAACTATACAAACGTTCAACTAGTAAAATATTTTATTTTTCATATCAAAATAGCACATGCATTTTATAAAATTCATAGTTTATTTGTTTTGAGTACTCATGGAGACGAAGTCCCTTCGGAGATATTCGATAAAATTGGAACTTAAGACTTTTAAAAACGAAAGGTGACTAATAACCTGATTGGCTAAACTTCTAAAATCAGCTTATTTTGAAAAATATTTTTAAGTATTTTTCAAAAAAAGTACTTAGCGAGAAAGCAGTTTGCGTTTTACTAATCTATTTGAAAGCACTTTTGAGCAGCAATTAGTGTTTGATCAAGCTTTTAAAAAGTGTTCTAAGTATATTTTCTCAAAAGTGTTTTTTTAAAAAGAACTCTTCGGGAAAAGCTACTTTTTCAGTTTCTCAAAACAGCTTCTATCTAAACATACTTTTTTTTTCCTTCTAAAAGCTTGACCAAACACCTTAATTTTGGCAAAGAAAAATACGTTTGGCTAAACAAAAGCTTGGCCAAACCGGCTATAGCAGAGTATTTAGCACTAAAAGAGATCGTTGTGTTGAATCCCGATAGGTTATATAGTAAAAATTGTATAAAAAGAAATGTAAAGAGTATATTATAGAACTTTTGGAGTTTTATGTACAAGTTGATGAATTTCGCCTTGCAAATATCATTATTTACTGATGAGTTGGGGAAAAGAAATAGCTCTCATAAATTTGAAATAAGAAGTTAACATTTGTGTCTTCGCTGGAGGGACGTGACTTTTATTCTTAGCGAGAGCTTATCAAATTCGCCTATAATTGTTGCATATAGGAATTCGTGACAAACCTATCCTAAGAACAGTTGAAATTTTCTTATAAGAAGTATACATTACGTTCTTGTAGTAATTAGCTCTTTTTTAGTTTTAAACTCCAAGATTTTAGTCATTTTGACTTTAAAAAATGCTTTAAAACATTTTTTTCGCCAATCACAACATTCGTTTAATCTCAATTTCAACTTTCACCTATATCCAAATAAGTAATTGTTTATTCATAAATCAACTCCAACACTTAAAATGCACTTAGTGCTTAAAAACTTTTTCATTCAGTTAAGCCAAACAAACTCACCGGGTTATAATTCCATATTTTTAGTGCATTACTTACCTTACATTTTGGAGTTTTAATGTTAAACTATACTATATTTATGCTTAATTGAGTCTATTTTATGTGTGGGCACATTTAAAATGAAATTGAAGCAACATAAATATTTAAAGTGTAATTCATGCACTAAAACCCTGGGCTTATGGTTATATAATGATAAGGAAATTATTGATGAAGAAAGAATAGTTGAGACAAGAATTGAAGACCAATGCAAAAGAAGACAAAAAGAATAATGCAAAGGATTTTGGAAAGGAAAGCAAAAACGTGAATTTGGCAAAAATTAAGCAAAGCAAATGGAGCAGAAACGAAGCAGGCGAGGCAAGCTACTTTGGTCCCTATAGACTATAGAGCATGCGAGGCGAGGGAATTTGCGCGCAATAGAGCTTGCGTCGCCAGGTCTAAAGCGAGGAGGAGCCCGCTACAGAGCTCGCGAGCTGTAGCGAGGGTGTTCCGGATTTTTAAAACTTATTTTGTCTCCTATTTAGTTTTGGACTGGATTATTTCGTTTGGATCTTTTTCCTACACATATAAATAGTCATTAAACACCATCTTTAGGGAGTTTTGGACCGGAGGCAACACACACCAGGCTTGGATGAGGCTTCTAACTAGTTTTTCTTATCTTCTTTTCTTTTAATCTCATAGTTTATTAGTTCTAGAGTTTTGGGTGTTGCATAAACGTTGTAGTTTGAAGCTTGAATTGTTCTTATTATTTTATCATATTGGCTTATTTATTCAATCTTGCGCTTAATTATTTGGTTGTTTGATCACCAATTGAAACTATCTACGAATCTAGGATTGAACTCGGGAGAGGGAATTCTAGATTGCATATAAGATTGAGTAGAGCAAGATCTTAACTCTGAGTGGGGGGCGGATTTGTGGTTAGGATAGGAATATACCTAATCGCCTTGTTTGGTTATTATAAGGGAATTATAAGTGTGTTCTTGTTAATCCTAATTCCATAGGAATATAGGCATTAGGTTAGCTTGAATAGGCGAGTTGTACTTCGGGAGAAGGCTACGAGCAATATTAACCCTGTCAACTAATAAACCAGATAAATTAATTAGACGATTTAAGTCAAAAACTCAACGGGATTGTTAGCTAACTCATAGCTCGAGAATATTCACTCACATTGAATTCGTTTTTAAGCTTGTCTTTATTTTCTTTAATCTCTTAATTTATTACTCTAGATTAATTTTAGTTAAATATTCATACTTTAGGATTCGCTTGAATAGATTAATTGTTTGGTTTTATTTAGTTGATAGTTAATCACAAGTTCCTGTGGGTACTGTTTAACTCAAAAGATATCGAAACCTTTTTGAACAAATCAATCAAAGAAGATGAAAGGGTAAATCTTAGTCAGACATAATTAATTCCAGATCGAAGAGCTAGCAGTGCGGATCGCATATAAGATAAAAGAAATGTAAATGATCTTGTTGAAATTCAATATTGTGTCTCACATCGATTGATAAAGGGGATGACTTTACATATTCTTCTAGAGATCACTTTTCTTTTCCTTATCAGGAATACAAGAAGAGGGCTTTTTCAGCCTTAGAGGGAGAGAGGAGGGAGCCCCCTTTATCGAAGGTTTTCCCTTGCTATATATAGTGAAGGCACCCTTGCCCTTTGCTTAGTCCGACGTCCGCTTGCCTTCAATGTCTCTTGGTTGCCCCTTTAGGCGTTGTTCCTCCCGACTCGACAGATGTCGGGAAAAGGGGGTAGGGTGGACTATGTTATCTATCATTGCCCGGTCCATTAGGTGGGACGTTGATCAGTTCGATAGTGACGGTCAGATTTCGACCAATATAGTTAGTCCCTCCGTCTGTCGGGGTCGTCTTCTGTTGGGCTCGGCAGACGGATCATGATTGCTATGAAGTCGAGCAAAATCTGACTCCTGACTTCTCGCTCTTTAGTTACACTACTTGGGTTTTTAGGTGGGGTAGCAGCATTCTTTCGATACTCATAGACCGTTGCGGCGGTTTCGGAACCGAAACGTCGTTTGTCATCAAAGCATCATTTTGTGGTTACCGTCATTATGACACATGTTCCTGGGGAACTGAAACGTTTCATGCCCTATCAGTTTCGCTTGGCGACTGGGTTTCGTGCTTGGAGGATTTATGACTCTTATAAATAGAGGGAGTTTGCCATTTGGTTGACACACTTCTTTACTTTTTGCTTGGGAGAATTCTGCAGATATATATTCTCTGACCTTCCAAGCTTTCGTTTTCCTTTAGTTAACCGAAAACCTCGATCCTTTCTTTTTATTGTTTTTCGGCCATCTCATCTATACAAAATGGCTGACGATTCCTCTCGCGCCGATCTTCCTGCCACAGTTCCGGCACCGAAAAATGCTGCTCAGGCCACCGGAGGGGTGGATGCGGTGGAAGAAAAGGAGGTCCCATCGATAGTCGAGATTTTGCCTTGCCCTGGGAGAGAATTGGCCGACTTCAGTAGTCCCGCCAGGGTGGAGCCGGAGCTTGTCCCTTCTGTTCTGAGAGAAGCAGGCATTGCAGAGTTGAAAACTAGGTGGTGGATTCCCGGCTACGTCGACATGCGACCGGCGGAGGGAACTGACATCATTCACTTTGACCGTCCTAGGTACTGCGTATTTTACGCCTACCCGTTCCTGATTGGATACACGCTTCCTCTCCCTCTCCTGGTTGTAGACTTCTGCCGTTTTATGAGGTAGGCCCCGCTCAACTTTCACCATACCTGTACAAGTTATTCCTTATGTTGATCAAGTTCGCGGAACTTGCCGGTTGTGAGATCACCTTGGATCATCTGCTTAGTATCTTCGCCCCTCAGCTTATCCACGTCACGATATTTCGCATGCGTCCTCGGGGGTCGAGGAGTCTGGTGGTAAGAATGGATGACAGGATCAACCGCCGTTTCTACGAGAACTATTTTTACGTGCGGACTGAGCACATTGTGGTGGACCCAACGGGATTCCCTGAGAGGTGGAACTTTGCGCGTAAGTTCTTGTAATTTTAGTTGATGAGATGCCCGACCGTTTTCTATTATGGTGCTAAACTTTATCATGTCTTTGCAGCTGAGAGATTTCCCTCTCCGCCTGTCGAGGGTATTCGCGAATGGGTGAGTGCCATCCTTCCCCATACAGCAGGGGTTCGCATATGGTCGACCTTCTACAAAAGGTTCGGACGCAGGCCTCTTACCGGTGAGATGATGTTACTATTTGCTATTCTTCCTCTCTTTTTACTTGGTTCTCATGTGTCGTTTATCGATGTTATGGAGGGTGCGGAGAGCAAGGGCTCCTCTGTTAGCTTTTCATCAGTCGGCCTCATCTACTCGCCCTGTCGCGGTACCCATCGCCCAACCTTCGTCGAGGGCTGCTTCAGTTGAGTCTGCGGCCTTGGTTACTCCTACGAGGGCAACTTCTTAGGCCAAAGTTTTGACCCGCATGGCTCGCCTGACGGTTGAATCTTCATCTACTAGGGAAGAGGAGGGGCCGTCGAAGAGACAGCGAGTGGAGTTTGAGACTGCGCCCCCAACAGTGACTCATCTAGAAGACTTTCCTACGACGGGATCTGAGGAGGGGGTTGTCGTGGCTCCCCCGGTCGGGACGGAACCAGCCGTTTCCTCGGTTCAATCAGAGATTCCCACCATTGTCGGTGGTTAGCAACCTGTCGTGGCGGAAGGTCAGACTTCTGGGGCTGCCGTTACAGATTCGGACGTACCCTCATCCTCTGCAGTTGGTCGTGCTCCCCCTTTGGCTGCCAAAAGAGGGAAAGGCATGGTGGTCGACGATTACGAATTCGAGTCGGACCTCGACCCTGACGACGTCAGGATGTTTGAGGAGGGTCTTACTCACTCGGTGGTTCGTGCGAGAGGCTCAGCTCGTATTCTTGAGATCCCTTCGGATACCAATCTTTTGGGGGACACGGAGGATTTGGTACCGCAGTTCAGCATGTTATGCTCCGCAGCTGAGAACGCGGCCTTCGGTTCATTCCTGATATTGATTTGATGAATGAAGTGGCTGTTATGGGCTTAAGGGTATGTTATGCTTACTTTTGCTTTTCCCTCGCCTTTCTTGATGATACGATGACGTATATAGTGGAAGTGGAAAGCATTCGCAGGGCCAACATTCGGGCCAAGATTTTCTTGAAGATGTTGGAGAAATATCCTCCCTACCGCAACAAGTGACGCGAGATGTATGAGCGGCTGAAGGCAAACCCGGGTAATCAGGCTCTTGGTGAGGAGTTGGAGAAAAGGGACCAGGAGTTGATGCAACCTATCCGCATAAGGAGTGTACTTGAGGAGCAATTTCAAATTAAGGATGAGGAGCTCGAGTTAGGCAAGGAGTCACCGCAGAATGGGAGAACCTGCCGGAGAGATTGAGGTCAATACAGTCGGAGATGGATCAGAACTTGATCAAGGTCGAGGCGATGAGCGTGGAATGGATGGGGAAATTGACCACGCTGGAGAACAAGGTCGCTGGGTTGGAGAGCATCGAGAGTGCTTGGTCCAAGGCTTCGGGGAGGGCGGCGTCCCTGGAGAACACCATCCGCGTCTTCTAATCCGAACAGGAGTCGAAAAGAGCAACGACTACCCTCATGGAGGCGAGGCTCGAGGAGCGCATCAGCGAGATTGATCAAGAGGCATCGGTTCTGGGAGATTGGGTCACAGCACTGGAGGCAGAAAATGGGCGACTGTTGGCTCAAATTGAGTCTTCCTCCAACATCTTTCCCCGCCATTTGCACGAGCTTTGAGTTTACGCCGAGGCCTGGCAGGATATATATAAGAGTTTGTGAGAGGCGGGTACTGTGACTGAGGCTGCCTATGAAGAAGCGCGAGTGAAAGTGCGGGAGGCTCGCGTCAATTGCGGGTCTGATACGCAACGCTGAAGCTAATGGGGGTGCGGATGGTGATGACGGAGGGATTCTTGGAGATGGTGATGGTGACGGCGATGATGACGCTGAATGAAGAATGTTGTCCTTGCATGTTCTCACTTTCAGTTGTTTTTCTTTTTTATGGTTGTTCGTTGTCGGTTGTCGTTGTTTCTTTCCCCTTTTCTTTTCATTCTTCTCTCTTTATTGTTGGCTTGGGACATATGTAAGCGGCGATAGTCCGCACAATGACTTTGTATAAAGGAGAGTTTTTTCTTTGTTATTTGCCTTGTACTTCATCTTTATTTTCATTGTTTATAGCTTTGGTGCGAGATAGACACCTGTATGGCGAGTCATGGTCTTTCTTTCCTTCTATACCTCGTGATGGCTTTTGGCCTTAGAAATATTTTGGGTTTCCTCTTGGGTGATGGCCCCTGACCTCAAAAGGTATTATTTCAAACTTATCGAAATAGTAACCCGTCGTCATTCGATCGAGGTCGAACTCTTCTCTTTTTGGCGAAGGCCCTTGTCCTTAAAGGGTGTTATTTCCAACTTATCAAAATAGTAACCCGTCATCGTTCGATCAAGGTCGAACTCTTCTCTTTTTGGCGAAGGCCCTTGGCCTTAAAGGGTGTTATTTCGAACTTATCGAAATAGTAACCCGTCGTCGTTCGATCGAGGTCGAACTCTTCTCTTTTTCGCGAAGGCCCTTGGCCTTAAAGGGTGTTATTTCGAACTTATCGAAATAGTAACCCGTCGTCGATCGATCGAGGTCAAACTCTTCTTGTTGGCGAAGGCCCTTGGCCTTGGGGTTTTATTTCGAACTTATCGAAATAGTAACTCGTTGTCGTTCAATCGAGGTCGAACACTTATTGTTGGTGAAGGCCCTTGGCCTTAGGGTGTTATTTCGAACTCATCGAAATAGTAACCCGTCGTCGTTCGATCGAGGTAGAACTCTTCTTGTTGGCGAAGGCCCTTTGCCTTAAAGGGTGTTATTTCGAACTTAACCATATAGTAACACATCATCGTTCGATCGAGGTCGAACTCTTATCCTTTTGGCGAAGGCCCTTGGCCTTAGGGTGTTATTTCGAACTTATCAAAATAGTAACCCGTCGTCGTTCGATCGAGGTCTTCTTGTTGGCAAAGGCCCTTGGCCTTAGGGTGTTATTTCGAACTTGTCGAAATAGTAACCCGTCATCTTTTGATCGAGGTCAAACTCTTCTCTTTTTGGCGAAGGCCCTTATCCTTAAAAGGTGTTATTTCTAACTTATCAAAATAGTAACCTGTCGTCATTCGATCGAGGACAAACTCTTCTCTTTTTGGTGAAGGCCCTAGGCCTTAAACGGTGTTATTTAGAACTTATCGAAATAGTAACCCGTCGTTGTTTGATCGAGGTCGAACTCTTCTCTTTTTGGCAAAGGCCCTTGGCTTTAAAAGGTGTTATTTCGAACTTATCAAAATAGTAACCCGTCGTCGTTCGATCGAGGTCGAACTCTTCTTTTTTTGGCGAAGGCCCTTGGCCTTAGGGTGTTATTTAGAACTTAACGAAATAGTAACCCATCGTCGTTCGATCTAGGTCGAACTCTTATTGTTGGCGAAGGCCCTTGGCCTTGGGGTGTTATTTCAAACTTATCGAAATAGTAATGTGTTATCGTTAGATCAAGGTCGAACTCTTCTTGTTGGCGAAGCCCTTGGCCTTGGGGTGTTATTTCGAACTTATCAAACTAGTAACTCATCATCGTTCGATCGAGGTCGAACTCTTCTTGTTGGCAAAGGCCCTTGGCCTTAAAGGGTGTTATTTCGAACTTATCAAAATAGTAACTCGTCGTTGTTCGATCGAGGTCGAACTCTTCTCTTTTTGGTGAAGGCCCTTGGCCTTATTGTTTTATTTCAAACTCATCGAAATAGTAACCCATCGTTGTTCGATCGAGGTCGAACTCTTCTTGTTGGCAAAGGCCACTAGCCTTGGGGTGTTATTTCAAACTTATCGAAATAGTAACCCGTCGTCGTTCGATCGAGATCGAAGTCTTTTCTTTTTGGCGAAGGCCCTTGGCCTTGGGGTGTTATTTCAAACTGATCGAAATAGTAACCCGTCGTCGTTCGATCGAGGTCGAACTCTTCTCTTTTTGGCGAAGGCCCTTGGCTTTAAAGGGTGTTATTTCGAACTTATCAAAATAGTAACCCGTCGTCGTTCAATCGAGATCAAACTCTTTTCTTTTTGGTGAAGGCCATTGGCCTTCAAGGGTTTTATTTCAAACTTATCAAAATAGTAACCCGTCGTCGTTTGATCGTGGTCGAACTCTTCTCTTTTTGGCGAAGGCCCGTGGCCTTGAAGGGTGTTATTTCAAACTTATCGAAATAGTAACCCGTCATCGTTCGATCAAGGTCGAACTCTTCTCTTTTTGGCGAAGGCCCTTGGCCTTAAAGGGTGTTAATTCGAACTTATCGAAATAGTAACTCGTCGTCGTTCGATCGAGGTCGAACTCTTCTTGTTGGCGAAAGCCCTTGGCCTTAGGTTGTTATTTCGAACTTATCGAAATAGTAACCCGTCGTCGTTCGATCGAGGTCGGACTCTTCTCTTTTTGGCGAAGGCCCTTGGCCTTAAAGGGTGTTATTTCGAACTTATCGAAATAATAATTTGTCGTCGTTCGATCAATGTCGAACTCTTTTCTTTTTGACGAAGGCCCTTGACCTTGAAGGGTGTTATTTCGAACTTATCGAAATAGTAACTCATCGTTGTTTAATCGAGGTCGAACTTTTCTTTTTTTGGCGAAGGCCCTTGGCCTTGAAGGGTGTTATTTCGAATTTATCGAAATAGTAACTCGTCGTCGTTCGATCAAGGTCGAACTCTTCTCTTTTTTGTGAAGGCCCTTGGCCTTAAAGGGTGTTATTTCGAACTTATCGAAATAGTAACCCATCGTCGTTCGATCGAGGTCGAACTCTTCTTGTTGGCGACGGCCCTTGGCCTTAGGGTGTTATTTTGAACTTATCGAAATAGTAACCCGTCGTCAGTCCCGGTTTTTGGAGAGCCCGATATCTTCTGGGGGAGTCCCAGTTCGTTTGGCATTGCTCACATCTGAGGGTGCAGCATCGGAGAATGTGAAACGTGGTTGTTTCTCTTAGGTTCATTCTGAGCACATATTGTAGTTTCTTTGCCTGACTCTCGCCTTCCGACTTGGAGGTATCACCGGCGGGCAGTATCATAGTTGTTTTGCAGTAGTTTTATTGTCCTTTTCACTGAGGTGTTTCTCTATTCGTTCGCCTGTGCGGCCTTTGTGTCCCTACTTGTGCAGAGAGTAGAAGGTGAGTTAGACTGATACTTTCCTTGCCCCCGTTTGGTGATCCGATGGAGGAGAACAGGTTGGTAACATTGTTCGTCTTGTTTGGCATATCGATGGTTGATGGGGCGGAGATTTCTAAGTTTGGTAATTTTGCTCGGCTCTCCTCCCCCTACCGCACTGCGCCTTTGTCTCGCGTAGGTTGGGTTTTTCCTTCGCGCTCCTTTTGGTGGATGATCGTGTTTCCTTTCTTTGATCTGGGAGAGACTAGAAAACTTCACTAAGAAATCTCCACAGACGGCGCCAAATTGTTTGACTCAAAAGATATCAAAACCTTTTTGAACAAATCAATCAAAGAAGATGAATGGGTAAATCTTAGTCAGACATAATTAATTCTAGATCGAAGAGTTAGCAGTGCGGATCACATATAAGATAAAAGAAATGTAAATGATCTTATTGAAATTCAATATTGTGTCTCCCATCGATTGATAAGGGGATGGCTTTACATATTCTTCTAGAGATCACTTTTCTTTTCCTTATCAGGAATACAAGAAGAGGGCTTTTTCAGCCTTAGAGGGAGAGGGGAGGGAGCCCCCCTTATCGAAGGTTTTCCCTTGCTATATATAGTCAAGGAACCCATGCCCTTTGTTTGGTCCGACGTCCGCTTGCCTCCAATGTGTCTTGGTTGCCCCTTTAGGCGTTGTTCCTCCCGACTCGACGGATGTCGGGAAAAGGGGGTAGGGTTGACTATGTTATTTGTCACTGCCCGATCCATTAGGTGGGACGTTGTTTAGTTCGATAGTGACGGTCAGATTTCGACCAATACAGGTACGATATCTAGACTTACAATCCTATATTACTTGTACGACCATATATACTTGCGTGTACGTTGGGAGCAACCCATACAATTAATTCTTTAAACTTGAAGGGAGGTTTTTACATTTAATTACTAAAAGGCTCGAGGAGTTTTAAATTAGTAATGCATCAGATCAGCATAAATAAGCAAGGACCTTATGACATAACCATATCCTTCTTAATAAATTGCTACACTCTCAGTCAAAAGTCAACCTACACCCAAAGTTCACATTTTGAACACTACTGGCTCATATTTTGCTTCTATAAATGCTACTGTCTTTTTAGTCTTTCCTCCATATTCAACCTCGTTCGCATCCCTTAGAAAAAACGAAAAAGTAGTTCTTTTTTTTCGCCACAAAAAAAAATGATTAATAATTTTTCTTCAAGAAAGCACTTCATTTTTATTTGTACTATAGCAATAATTGTTCCAAGATTGATCGTGGCTCAGAAATGTGGTTGTGCAGAAGGCTTATGCTGCAGCAAATGGGGTTATTGTGGCACAGGAAATGATTACTGTGGAAAAGGCTGCCAAGGAGGGCCTTGTTATGGTTCACTAATTAGCAATGGATCAGCTTTTTCTGTTTCTGAAATTGTTTCTGAAGCATTCTTCAATGGAATTGCTAATCAAGCTGCTTCTAGCTGTGATGGCAAAGGTTTTTACACAAGATCTGCCTTTCTTGAAGCTCTCAAGTCTTATCCTCGTTTTGGAACTGTTGGTTCTTCTAATGATACTAGGCGTGAAATTGCCGCTTTCTTTGCTCATGTCACTCATGAGACTGGACGTAAGTCATTTTCCTTGCAACTCTCCGATGCCACAATCGTGAAAATTGCACGGGCTAGCTAGTTTTCGGACTGGTAATCGAAAATAACCAACGTTTGCAAAATCATTAAAAAATAGGCATTGTTTTGCTGAAACACGAAAAAGTTCCAGCATAATATGCTGTATTATGGAGCTCCTGCGTATAAGCTTCCAGTATATTATGTTGGAACTTGTGGCATGGGCTTTAACTTTACTCAACTAACAACATAGTTCTTTTTCTTCTTCTTTTTTTTTTTTTTTTTTGCAATGCAGACATGTGCTACATAAGTGAGATAAATGGACCAACCAGGGACTACTGTGATCAGCAAAACGTAGAGTACCCTTGTGTCCCCGGCAAGAAATACTATGGCCGAGGACCGATCCAATTGTCATGGAATTTCAACTATGGACCAGCGGGAAAAGACATCGGATTCGATGGCCTAAACGACCCTGATATCGTGGCTAGAGACAGCATTATATCATTCAAGACAGCCTTGTGGTACTGGATGAGCAACTGCCACTCTCTCATAACTTCCGGCCAAGGTTTTGGGGCGACGATTCGAGCTACTTATGGCCCGTTTGAGTGTGATGGTGGCAATCCTCCGGCTGTTGCTAGAAGGATTGACTATTACACTGAGTATTGTCACCAACTTGGTGTAGAGACTGGGAATAATTCCTCTTGTTAAGAGAATTTCACATTTGAATAATGACTACATAAGGAAAAATGTCAATCAAATGAAAAGGGATACTTCACTTCGAATGAAAGACGGTACTACTTGAGTTCTCTTTTTTTCGGCATCACAGACTCTTACAAGCCAATTAGACCAACCAATGTTCGTGGTTCAGAATAGGCTTGACCCATAAATCTGGCTCAACTCTACCCCCTATTAGCTGTTGGGCTTGAATTTCGTAGCGGGATCTTTACACAAATAGCACAAAAGATTAATGTAAGTAAGACCCAACTAAACCAATACAAATAACATAAAAATAAGTTTTAATCCAGATAACCACCAAACAGAGTGCCTATTTCATGACTTACTGGTTCTGGAACATATGAAAAAAGCAAAAAATGAAAAATAAAATTGGTGAATAAAAAGAACTACACAATCTCATGTTAGGTTCTGACAACCAAAAGTATGTATAGCTGCAACCAAACAAACTAAAAGATGACATTGAAGTAGGTAACCAGTCTAATTTGGTCCACTCTACTCTAAGATTGCCACAGCTGTTCTTCAAAGAACTAAAAAACAAGATTATGACAGAATCTCTTCAAAGTTCCATAATACCAACAAGCTCTTTGGAAAGTTTCACTAATTTAGAAGTGAAAAAATTGAGTAAAAACATCTCCTCTCAT
This sequence comes from Nicotiana sylvestris, assembly GCF_000393655.2. Taxonomy (NCBI): domain Eukaryota; kingdom Viridiplantae; phylum Streptophyta; class Magnoliopsida; order Solanales; family Solanaceae; genus Nicotiana; species Nicotiana sylvestris. Next base: position 140,716,427 of record NC_091062.1, read on the forward strand.
CATTCTATGCAGTTGGAGTTATAATGCAGTTTCAGATTTGTCATCCCAAATGGGAGTCAAATCCTACAACTCTATCCTAGAAACAAAAGTGGGGGAATAAACCAAAGGACTAAAGTTCATGTAGAGGCCTTTTGAGCAGCTGATTTCTTCTTCGACTTCTCCAACTTTTTGTCAGAATCAGCAGCTTTCCTCTTGTCCTTTCTCTCCCTCTTTTTTAGTGCAGTCAAGCGGGCCTTCAGCAAAATCGCATAAGATGCTTGGAAACGCTGGTGATCTTTTGCTCCAACCTGTTAGTCCAAAGAAATCAAGTGCATCAGTGACTACAAGTGAAATGATGTATCAAAACATAAATAATAATCAGAAACTACATGAACACTAAGTCAAACATGAATACAAATTAAGTAAAGAAAATTTAAGTGTGTGTACTTTGTCTCCATTATAGGATGTAGAAAAACATTCAAGGAAAAATGAGAAGGGATAGCTACCAGACATACCAGTCAAAGCTCTATATTAGAGGATTAACGCATCCTTAGACATAGACACATGATGGGCTTCATCAACCCAAACTTCATTCACATACATGAGCACCACGGAGAAACTTTGGCAAGTTCTCAATTTCAAGAAGTAACAACCAAAGAGTATTTGCAAGTAGGATTCAGCTCGCAAATTAGGATTCAGCTCGCAAATGATTTCAGCACTAAAATTTGCCTATCATAATTCATGCGTGCCTAACATAAAAGGAAAAAAAACTACAGAAAGCAGGATTGTCCCTCTACAGCCAACGCTACTTCTGTGAGCAGGAAAATGAAGATGCTGAGCTTTTATTCATACACTGCAAAATTTGCAGCTTTAGCTATGAGGGCCCTTTCTTAGATTATTTCACTGCAGAGGGCTATGAACCACGACTGTCAAGGAACTCTTTTGTTGCTGGGCAAGAAAGTGCAAGCAAGAAGATATGGAAAACAATCACTACATGTATTCTGTGAGTGCTATTGAATGAGAAAAATCAACGAACTTCTGAGGACAAAACAAGGCCTGCACATAATTTAAAATACAAGTGTTTATATCTAGTAGCTATGTTGTAATCTCACAAATGTATATGAAGTGATACCTTGATTACTTCCCAACATCACTGCATGAATAGTTAAAATTTAAGCAAAAACTCTTTTGTACACTCAAAACATTACCTTAGTGCTGGATTTTGCTAGTTAATAAGACTGTTATTTAATTATAAGTAAAGAATGTCCTTATAAAAGAACTTATAAGAAAATACTGAAAAGTTAGTTTTAAAGGTCATGTCAATGCTTAAATTTTGAATAGTTTGAATTCATAGAAATTGTCCGGAGATCAAGTGGTTCATACATTTCAGAACATTCCAAAATCGTGAGAGCATCATATAAGTTTAGGCAGGGAGTACCAAGGAAGCGCCCAGCATCTATTAATCCCAGTAACCAGTAACCACATGGAGACTAAGAGATATCACCTCCTTACCTTAATCCCAGTCATCTCCCAATAGTTCAACCATTTCCCTCAATCCTTGAGGTAATGCATGCAGAAAGAGCTCATTATAAATGACTAATTGCTATTGAACTTGGACTACAATTCTGCAATAATAAAGTGGCCTAGTGGTCAATTAAGTAGGTTGGGCAAAAACACTAGGTAATTTCTTCCCATCAGTCCAAGTCTTGATGGACAAAGTTGGTACATGTACTGGTGGGAGGTAGTAGGTACCCCGTGGAATAAGACGAGGTTCGTGCAAGCTGGCCCAAACACCACAGTTATAATAGTAATAATAATAATAATAATGGATAATTGGGGAACGGGTGCCTTCTATCAATTGTCATAATTGTAAAGATCCAAAAGGGGGACAGTTGTTATGCAGCTAAAGTGACTAATTCCATTAGCAAAGATGGCATCTGCTAGAAGACAGGTTAAAGCTCAAAGGTGCTTATCAGCAGCAAAGGCTAAGCAAAAGAGCATTTGACAATGTTCCTAAAACAATATATTGATAGCGAGAAATTCCCATGACAGGAAGCTAAGGAAGAAAGAAAAATTGTTGTACTTGACGTAGATGTCATTTTTAGAAAATGAGTAAGTCGCATGAAAGAACAAAGCATCTTCGTCAAACTAAAAGGAAACACGGGGCGTGCAATAATCATGCATCTAGTAACTCCATAGATCTTAAACCTAATATACACGTTTAATAGGCAATGTTACTTAGAGTGGAGGTGATGCTATGGAATTTTTCCGTCCAAACAGGGCAGGATTTCCACATTTTTGCCTCAAAAGACAAACAAATGGATTCCTTTGACTATTGATTTTCAAAGATCTCTCTCTCTCCCTCTCCCCCTCCCCCTCCCTCTCCCCCTCTCCCCCTCCACGTAGATGGGTTTCTTCAGCCTCTTATAGATCCACATATTAAAGAGTTTCTGTTTGATACGGATAATAAGTCTCTGTCTTACTAGTCATCTTCATAGTCACCCAACAACAACAACAACAACATACACAGTATAATCCCACAAGTGGGATCTGGGGAGGGTAGTGAGTACGCAGCCTTACCCCTACCTTTATGCAGGTAGAGAGTCTTTTTCCGATAGAACCTCGGCTCAAAGCTAGCATGCATAATCCATCAAAGCTAGTATACATCTTCATAGTTACCCGCTTGCAGAAAACTTGTGCCCAAAAGGTAAACAATATTACGTGACAAATTTTGTAGTTCCACCAAACTTTGTTTTCCTAAGTACTAACAGTTTTTGCTATCAAATTTAGATGCTAGCCCCAGATGCTAGAAGCATCCCCAGAAGCAAATTCAGATTCTAGTCTTACATTTTTATTTTATTAATGGTAAGGAAAGATATATAAGATTTCTTTTATGGACTCACTTCTTATATAAGTACTAGAAACTATACGTTACCATATCAATCTCCAACTTTTCTCTGTTCCTTTAATTGTTTTCCTTCTCCTTCCATCTAATTGTTTATGTTGGGCATCACTAGAGGAACCGAGGAAGGAAGCGAAACCGATGATCCAGAGGGCACAGAGGAGGAAAGTGAGGATAGTGCCTCTAGAATAATATAGTTTTTTTATGACGTAAATGAAGTGCCTCCAGAATAATATAGTTTTGCGTTTAATAAGAGGAACAATAAATAACATCACTGTTGGGGCCCTAATATTGTATTACAAGCATATACTTTAACTATTAGTTCTCAATGAAGTAAACAAGGGCCACATTATCATTCTGTTTGAATCACAAGGCTGTCACCCCTTTATAAAATTTATAGCTCCCTATCTCAAAGACCAAGGCAAGGAGCACAGACCTTTCTAATTCTTATCCACACATTTAAACTTATGCAACAACAATTAATTCATACAAGACACTAACACTATCACATCTTCCTATTAGAGAACATCCCAAAGTGTTATTCAACAAAGCGGAAAGAAAAGAAAAAGAGGCAAGACTTGCAGAAAGAAGCCCTAAACCACACTCCAATCAACAGTACTAAGAAATAGGAAAGAATGAAATGCTTTCTACATTACCATTGTGGAAATATTCTTTTTCCCATCAGTTGCTCGGATCAGGCACTTAAATTCAATATTTTCGCCAGCTGTCTTCATCTTGTTCCGTTGGGCTTTAGATTTATCAGAAGCTGTAATACAGAGGAAAAACTGCTCATTCGGTATTTCAATCAACGGCTCTATTGTTAATCGTTCAAAAAGAGAATGCACAGAGCCAAAAATACAGAAAAAACAATGACGAGGCAAACTCACAGTGTTTGAGAGTAACCCAAACAGAACCATGCTCAGTAGTTCGCTCAAACATGCTTGTCAGTTCATTGAGGAATGGGTCTGGCTGTAATCGTACCTGACAAATTTAATTCCAACTAATAGTTGTCAACTTATATTCTACCAAAAAATGTAAAATTAGCAAAACACTAGTATCCACAATAGGAAGCACAATCAGCTTTGTTATGTGATTTTGACATAGCCAATTTGAGCTGCGCATTGTTAGTGCCAAGCCCGGACAAATGAGGAAGAATCACAATAGGTGTGTGCCTAGGGAAGCATGTAACGATGAATTCAATGTGTAGAGTTAGAGGATTCATGGAATTATGACTATTTCTACTCTGCTATCTACCTATGTGATTGTTCCTCCTTTATCCGGTACAGGAGGTTGATAGCCATAGCAAATATAGTCGTAAGTTCGCGAATCCTCTGACCCCACACATGGAACTATCATTACACGACCTCCTAGGAAGATACTACATCAGCACCTGGGTGTAATGTTAAACGACCAAGGGATCCATCAGCCCAACTAGTTTGGGGCTGGGTTTAATCAAAAAGCACACTTGAACTGGTACTAAGTAATTTTCAAAATCAATATACTGGGAATTACGATACAAATATATATCCGATACAAGCAATGCACAAAATCCAGCATCAATTTTATAATCTACAGACCCCAGAATCTGAACAAGAAAAATTAAGATCAATGTGCTATTTAATCAGAAAAGCATAGCATTGATTACTGATAAGTAAGAATTATTATCGCAACGAATTGATCTATTTTCAGATTTGATTCAAAGAATTAGATAAAGGATAATTTTGATTACTTCAATTTTGGGCTTACCATGTTCGAAGCCCTTTTCTCTAGTAGCAACGATCTCAAAGAGCAAAACCCAAAAACCGAAACTCAGAAGACGAAACACCCAGCGACGAAGAGGACGGAGGAAGGCAGAATAGATGCGAGGTTTATATGGGTCAAAGAATGGTCGTTTAGAAAATTATGGGAAAACCCAAAAAGGCAAAAGGCAATAGTCAAAATAATTAAATGACAAAAAAAAAAGGTAAAAGAAAAGAAAGTTGATGAATTATGAGGAGAAAAAAGGTAACTAACACTGGTTATGTAGAGATTATAGTATTGACATTATTTACGATGAATAATAATATAAGAACTATAGTATTTGGTGATTAATAATATTGGGATAATTACGCTGTCAATGATAAATATATGAGGAATTGTTTTGATTAGTTGCATTATTAGTAAAAATAATCTCCTTAAAATTCTGCAAAGCTAATAAATATTTTATGCATCAAAATAAATTTTCACAAAATTAGTGCAGCATTTGGTCTATATATAAGAAAAAATGAATCACCCAGAGTTTGATTGAGTAGTAATTTAATAATAATATTATCCACCGTCGGGTGTAAGGATCGATTCTTATTGTTCTATTTTCTTTTCCTCATTCTTATTTTAAGTTTTAAATAATTAGTAGCATCGATAAAATTCAAATAATCTAGTGGTATCATGAAAGTTTTATTTCCACAACCCCCAACCCCACCCCCACCGCGTTTCGTCCCGTCCGGTATGGAATAAAAAGTTTTAAATAATAATTAGATTAACATCTTTTCTTCTTCTTCTTTTTTCCCTCAATAAAGTGACTTCAGATTTAGAAAAAAATTGTGATTTTGCTCTTCTAAATATTGTGCTACTCAAATTTTGATCATTTGTTGTTCAACTTAACAGGTTTAACTTTTAATTAGATTAAATATTTGATTCTTCAATTAAATCAAACGTGTGATTTAGTCCTTACAACTGCAATAAGGCTATATGATGGAAATCAAAACTATCTATATTTATATCTATCTATAGATATAGATATAGATATATATATAAAAGGAGAAGCAAAAGCATGTAATGATGCCAAGTGGCATAATCACACTTAAACAAGTGTTATTTTTTTGGACACATCTCCAACAAAGTTGGAGTTTAAAATTATTTTAAACTAAAAATAGGCAAAAAAAGATTCAACCATACGAATTCAAAAAAAAAAAGGGATACTGCCTGCCTGCCGTATTGGGCAATTATTTTATTTATTTATAAGACTTGAAAATTAACAAAAAAATAAATATTTCTCTTTTGAAACTCTTTTGAAAGGCGAAAATATTCAACCTACACATTCACAAAAATGGATACTTTCCATGTTTGGCCATTATTTTATTTACTTATTAGACTTGGCAATTAAGAAAATATAAATACTTCCTTGAATTGGCCGTTTTCTTTTACAAAGAAAAATCGTGAGGATGAAACGCACGAATCATCATCTTCCCAAACGTGGGTTCAACAATAATTTTAAACTAACTCAAACAACCCACGATTTATGCAGTTTCATATGTAAAATTCCTTTTTCACTTGCCATTTTCTCCACTCAGCACAACAACAACTTTGCAAATATGGCTACAATCAGACAAATTTCAAGCATAGATGTAATTAAATCTGAGTTGGAGTCGTTCGAATGTAAAAAATTCGAACCGTTTCAAGCCTGAAATTAATACCATATTCCATAGAGTTAGATTTTACTCGATGCATAGGTAACATATTCTACTTTCACATAGTTTTTATGTGAATCCTTCCTCTGGTGCTTTAATGGATAACTTTTCCACAATCCTCAAATACATAAATTTGTACTTATGAAACAATTATGTCTAGTGCTCTTCTATGCTGCTTTAATAGATAATTTTTTTCACAATCTTCAAATTACAAATAAAACGATTATGTGTGCTATCAATATTTCTCTTTATGTTTCTAAAAATAGAATTCATAGTTGTGTACCAATTTGTATGTATATGGAATTTATCAGCAATGTCATATATCCTAATAATGAATCTGCCTTTCATTAGTTATTTGAACGATTAGTTATTTGAACTAATCGAATGTTGAATGAATGTGTTGGTGAAGCTAAGATTTATACGAGATACTTCAATATTTGTAAACTCATTGTTGGGAGATGCTTTTTAAGTAGTTGTGTCTGATTAATAAGGTTCTGTAAAGTACATTTGCATTGTACAAGAACTGACATTGTCTGCTCCTAGAATGCGAAATCAAATTCTATTACTTCCCCTGTTAGTTCTGCTTACTATTTTCTGACAATAATCATCAGGGGAACTATCCATGAAATGTCAAAAAGTTAATGCATATTATGTTCAAAAGCTACAGAAGTGTTGCAGTTTTTAAGAAGCAAATTTATAGGAGGAATTTTTGATGTTAACATAGGAGTTTTTGGTGCTTTGTGAACTGGTTTTATTTATTGTGTTCAAAACTTCATTTATGATTTTTTTTTCCCAGTTGATTGTTTATGGACAAAGTTTAGCAATGAGTAAAATATGATTTTTCTTATGGTTCTTACAAATTTGGAGAAAAAGGGAGGAACCAAAAAAAAGGAGGACTTAGAGTGAAACCATGTAGTACTATAGGTTATGTCATAGTCATACATTTGCGTGCTTTCATGTATGATACTGTAGATACTAATCCCAGTCTTTAATGGAAAAATAGAGTGAACAAACAAGCAGTATACTTCACACCTCATTTGATTGAAATGTTTATCAAAGAGCTTACTGCTTTCTTTTTCTATTAGTTGATTGCGGGTCTTAATCTTTTTAGACTTTTGGTAATTGCAGAAAGATACTGATATAAGAAACAAGGACGCGCATTTCATTTTCAGGCAGGTTTCTGTTGTTATATATGATCTTCTTTACTTCAATATTTGATTTTCTTAAATTTCTTTTAGCCTTCCTATCTTTCTGTATTTTGGATGGTAAACTAGAAGATATATCTTTATGTATACTTTACCATCTTTCTACTGTTTTCATCAATTTGGAAAGGACGAAAGAGAAAGAATTGAAAAAATAGAAAAACACATGTTGAATATGTTTCTGTTTATCTTGCTAAAGAAGAATTCCTGAATCCGTTGAGACCTTAAAGATAATCACTTTCATAAAGAGAGCTTGGAACTATCTTACATATGAATAATTTTGTTGCCAGCCTCGATCTTCTCTAGAGACCAAAAAAGAAGGGGAACTGCATGTTGGAAAATAACAATATAATTTTCTGGATATAATTCTCTACTGTCTCAACTAAGCCAAAGTAACAGTGAAAATTCATTTTAAAAAATTGTTCAGTACATTGCAAATTTCATGTTTTCTCACAGACATCTTTTCTTTCTCTGTGTCTTTGTTACATTCAGGGATTTGAACCGATGTGAGAAACATGAATTCCTAAAGATAAGGGGGATGGATACAAGGTGCCTTTCGAGTTTGAGAATTTCAGTGAAAGATCTGAACTGCTCATATTAAAAGAAAATTGTGGTACACCAATACTTAACTCTTTTCATATATCTAAGCTTTAATAAACATAACTAACTTACATATTCAATAACGAACGGATAGGTTGTCCCAGGTAAACACTTCTCTATGGAGTTGCTGCCTAAGTGTTAATTCATGTGTTATTTTTTTGGATACATCTCCAACAAAGTTGGAGTTTAAAATTATTTGAAACTAAAAATAGGCAAAAAAAAGATTCAACCATACGAATTCAAAAAAAAGGGATACTGCCTGCCGTATTGGGCAATTATTTATTATTTATAAGACTTGGAAATTAAGAAAAAATAAATATTTATTCATAAAAGGAGAAGCAAAAGCATGTAATGATGCCAAGTGGCATAATCACAATTAAACAAGTGTTATTTTTTTGGACACATCTCCGACAAAGTTGGAGTTTAAAATTATTTGAAACTAAAAATAGACAAAAAAAAATTCAACCATACGAATTCAAAAAAAAAAAGGATACTGCCTGCCGTATTGGGCAATTATTTTATTTATTTATAAGACTTGGAAATTAAGAAAAAAATAAATATTTCTCTTTTGAAACTCTTTTGAAAGGCGAAATATTCAACCTACACATTCACAAAAATGGATACTTCCCATGTTTGACCATTATTATATTTACTTATTAGACTTGGCAATTAAGAAAATATAAATACTTCTTGAAATTGGCCGTTTTCTTTTACAAAGAAAAACCGTGAGGATGAAACGCACGACTCATCATCTTCCCAAACGTGGGTTCAACAATAATTTTAAACTAACTCAAACAATCCACGATTTATGCAATTTCATATGTAAAATCCCTTTTTCACTTGGCATTTTCTCCACTCAACACTACAACAACTTTGCAAATATGGCTACAATCAGACAAATTCCAAGCATAGATGCAATTAAATTTGAGTTGGATTCGTTCGAATGTAAAAAATTCGAATCGTTTCAAGCCTGAAATTAATACCATATTCCATAGAGTTAGATTTTACCCGATGCATAGGTAACATATTCTACTTTCACATAGTTTTTATGTGAATCCTTTCTCTGGTGCTTTAATGGATAACTTTTCCACAATCCTCAAATACATAAATTTATACTTATGAAACAATTATGTGTAGTGCTCTTCTATGCTGCTTTAATAGATATTTTTTTCACAATCTTCAAATTACTAATAAAACGATTATGTGTGCTACCAATATTTCTCTTTATGTTTCAGAAAATAGGATTTATAGTTGTGTACCAATTTGTATGTATATGGAATTTATCAGCAATGTGATATATCCTAATAATGAATCTGCCTTCTAAGGAGTATGTTATTAGGACGAAGAAAAAAATACAGAAAAATCAATATTTTTTTTCCAGCATTGCTGAAGTACTTGCTAAGACTGATATGAAATTTCATATGTTCCTATAGCCTCTACGGTCTACGATATTGCTCCAATCATTCAAATTTTGCATGAACGATTATGTATAGTACACGTATTTAACTGTAATATTTTTGAAAGTTGGATTAATAATTGTGCACTAATTCCTACGTAAATATTGATCTATATTCATATTTAAAAAACTGATTCTTAAAATTAGTACTTAGTTGACTCTTTCAGTTAATTGTTTTATGCAACATGTTAGTTATTTGAATTAATCGAATGTTGAATGAATGTGTTGGTGAAGCTAAGATTTATACGAGATACTTCGATATTTGTAAACTCATTATTGGGAGATGCTTTTTAAGTAGTTGTGTCTGATTAATAAGGTTCTGTAAAGTACAGTTGCATTGTACAAGAACTGACATTGTCTGCTCCTAGAATGCGAAATCAAATTTTATTCCTTCCCCTGTTAGTTCTGCTTACTATTTTCTGACAATAATCATCAGGGGAACTATCCATGAAATGTCAAAAAGTTAATACATATTGTATTCAAAAGCTACAGAAGTGTTGCAGTTTTTAAGAAGCAAATTTATAGGAGGAATTTTTTATGTTAACAGAGGAGTTTTTAGTGCTTTGTGAACTGGTTTTATTTATTGTGTTCAAAACTTCATTAATAATTTTTTCCCCAATTGATTGTTTATGGACAAAGTTTAGCAATGAGTAAAATATGATTTTTCTTATGGTTCTTACAAATTTGGAGAAAAAGGGAGGGACAAAAAAAAAGGAGGACTTAGAGTGAATACTATTGTCACAACCCGGATTTCACACCCTCGAGAGTCGTGATGACGCCTACTGGTGAAAACTAGGTAAGCCAAATTATCCTAATTATTTAACCATTTCCAGTTTTAAACCATTATCAGTGATGAGTAGATATCATGCAAATAGTGAAAATAATTAAGCGGAAGACAAAATTTGACAATTTATCTTAATACAAAACTGCGAAAGTCTAAATACAACTCTACCCAGAATTTGGTGTCATAGCTTCACAGACGGTCTAAGAATACTACATACAAAGTCTGAAAGATAAAATATACACTGTTTCTGAAATGAGTAAAGGAAACAGGATAAAGAAAAAGATAGGAGGTGACGCCAAAGCCCACGGACGTCTGTAGGATTACCTCGTGTCGCCTGTGTGGGCTGAAGACAGTACCCTCAATGCGGTCCAAATACTCTGGTATTTGTATCTGCACACAGTGCAGAGTGTAGTATCAGCACAACCGACCCCATGTGCTGATAAGTGCCTAGCCAAACCTCGGCGAAGTAGTGACGAGGCTAGGACCAGACTACCAAATAAACCTGTGCAATATAGCATACAAAATAATAGGAAGCAGATAACAATGATGGCAACAATGATCAACCAGTGATATAAATAGCAAGCAACAAGAAGCATAAATGTTTCTCAACAAATAATAGATACAAGTGCAATCAATTTATCAAGTCCTTCAAATATAAATCTTTCGCCTATAAATCCTTCAAGTAATAATCTCAAAGATAATATGTTTTTCAATGAATAAATTTCGAATATATTTCCTTTAAATAAATATCTTTCAAAAAAGCATCTTTCGAATATAATTCTTTCGAGTAAAGGTCACCTTGTGACGCCTCATTCACTTAACATATAGTAGAGTACAGCTTCCAACCCAATTAGGAAATCAACAAGAAAATATGAAGTTATTTTTAGAAATCATTTGATAAAGAAGATACCCTTTTCAATTAAAGTACAACATCGAATGAATCATTACCTTTAACACGAGAAATTAATAAATCAAAACATAGTAGAAATTTCTTTTTAAGTAAAGTACAACCTCAAACGGTTTAAGGAAAATTTAGTTGAGAAATCAATTGAGTTAAAAATGTAACAATTGTTGAAATTTGGAGTATTGAACATATAAAAAAAAGGTTAAAAACATAATATCAAGAGAATTATAAAGGAATCAAAATCTAACCACTAACAAGAATAAGGAAAATAAAGGCAGATTTCACTTTCTTTTCACATCTTGTTGCAGGCGTGCAACCCGATCCCATTTCCTGTATCTCGTGGCAAGCGTGCCACCCGCACCCATTTCATGTATCTCGTGGTAGGCATACCACCCGCTCCCATTTCATTATATCTTGTGGTAGGCGTTCCACCCGCTCCCAGTTACAAGCCAACAATAATCACAAGAAATCCCGGCAAGGGAACAAGAGCAATATAACAATTTCCCGGCAAGGGAACAATGATATTTCAACAACATCCCGGCAAGGGAACAATAATATCAAACAAACATCCCGGCAAGGGAACAATGGTGATAATAACATATGAAGCGCAATAAATCACAACGGAGTCATAACAATTATAATACAAGACTCACGGGGCAATATAACAACTTTCCGGCAAAGGAACAATAATACAAACTGTCACACCTCCTTTTTACATACCCACGAGGGTACAAGGGAGTTTTTTCCAATTAAAGGACAATCGAAACGGGATTTGTTTATTTATTTCAGAGTCGCCACTTGGGAGATTTAGGGTGTCCCAAGTCACCAATTTTAATCCCGAATCGAGGAAAAGAATGACTCCATATTACAGTCTGCGTACCAGAAATCTGGATAAGGAATTCTGTTAACCCGGGAGAAGGTGTTAGGCATTCCCGAGTTCCGTGGTTCTAGCACGGTCGCTCAACTGTTATATTTGGCTTGATTATCTGATTTTATACGAATATGAACTTATGTGCAAATTTTAACTTTTAACCGCTTTTATCATTTACTGTTATTTTTGTCAAGAATTGCAACGTTGTGAAAATGTATCTCGAACCACGTTACAATCAATGTACCCGTGGTCGTCGACACACTTTGACTCCGTTGAGATTTGGATTTGGGTCACATCAATGTGCACCCGAGTTTAAGGAAATTAAATTATTAAAGGCGCGCCTAAAGCGACTAGCGTATTTATTTTGGGTAGGACCGTGGAATTTTGCTAAACGGTCCATCCCGAAATCTAAGCAATTTGAAAACAAATATTTACTGAGGGCCCCGCAATTTTGTATTTTTATTTGGCGAGGCTCATCTCATTCTTATTTTTTAAAAGGAATTTGCAACGTCATGGACACGCATCTCGAACCACGTCACAATCAATGTACCCGTGATTAGAAACACATTTCGACTCCGTTGAGATTTGGATTTGAGTCACATAAATGCGCACCCGAGTTTAAGAAGGTAAGATTTATTAAGGCGCGTCCTAAAGAGTCTAACGTATTGTTATTTTAGGAAGATGCCGTGAAGGTTCATTAAACGGCCAAATCCAAAGTCTAGTCAATGGTTATGTATTTTATTGAGGGCCCCGGCGATTTGTGATTTATTTGGCGAGGCTCGTCTCATTTTTATTTTAAAGGATAAACCTATAGTGACTACATTTTTCTATTAAGTTTGTCTCTAAAAATAAAAGAAAATTTCTTAATTAATTACATGCTGAAAAACGTAACTTATTAGTTATTAGTTTACGGCTAATGCGAATGGAAAATTGCGATCGAGTTTGTACAAAGAAAAACTGCTTTCATTTTTATATTCTGTTATTCGATAATACTAGAACATGAGATTGACCATAATATCAAAACAGATTAATTATTCTCCGATTAATTTAAACTAACATTATTAGATGAAGAAAGTATACATATGCAACTTCATTATTCATTAATCATTCGACTACATCTTTATAAGAAGAAAGACAAATTATATTCAACCACAAATCTAAACAGGAGGAATTCAACAGGAACAAAGCCTGATTAATATTTCATTTTTTGCTTCAAGCCGAGATTGTACAAATGTGTACCTGGAAACAGCAGTACAAGAACAAAAGAAGGAGAAGTCAGCAGCAATAATACCACAGCAACAGCAGATTCAGCAACACCGCAAACCAGTAACAACCAGTAGAATAACCCAGTAACAGATTAAAAACTCAGCAATACCAAAGTGCAATCACAGTCAAAGCAGAAGAGAGAATAGATACAAGAGGCAGTAGTTTCGGATTTTTGAATAACACTTGAGAAAAGCAAACAGAAATTATTCGAGTGAAAGTTCAAATTGCATTTTCTCTTTTACTCTCAAAATATTTCAAGTCTGTCCGCTCTCAAGTGTAGAAATCTGTTTTATGTTCAACCTCAAGTATTAAAACTCTCTCCCCAAAAATCCTCTCAATAATATTCAAGTCCTCCCAATAATGTTCAAGTCCTTTTTATGTCAAGAATAACTCTTATTTATAGCAAGACCTTGTCTTGAATTCCCAACCCCAAATTATTCCCCCAATGGCATGTTTTGTCCCACTATTAAATGTCTTCTTTATTTTAAACTTTGTCCCTCATGCCTACATTAAATAAATACCACATTCCCAACCCATTACAATATGCCCCCCATGCCCCCATTAAACAAGTACAAGATTCCTCCCCATTATGTTTTGTCTTGTCCCCCATTATGTTAAACAAGTACATCAAAACTCCAACCCATTATATTTTGTCCCCCATGCTTAACATAAAGAATCAAAATAATGTTCAATTACCAAACTACCCCTAAACGGATTACAATTTACCAAATTACCCCATCAGCTCTAAACACTCAATTAATCATAACTCAACCAAAATATAGTCAAGATGACCAATTTCTCAACAATCTTCAACAACAAACTCACATGAACACGATGAACAACACAACTCAAAATTAATGGAATGAATTAACCATATCGGGAACCAATCCTGGTTAATTTAGACCATGAATGTATGAGCAAGGATACAACAATACAAACAACAAAATACATGATTCAAATTAAATCAAAAACCAAAACATGAACTCACATTAAATCACTGGATTTAACATGAACTTCAAACCAAGATGAACATGAACTAAATATACTTTTAAACAACAAACATGACGGATTCAAACGTTTCAAACAACATTAATATTTTCTGGAAAATACATGAAACAAATTGAAGAAATAATCAATTAAACTTCAATTTTAATCTAACAAACATTAAACTAACAAATATTTATGTAGACAATAATACAAACATGAAAAACAACTAATTAATCTTTCATTTGAAATCTGAAAATTAATTCAACAAAAATACATGAACATGAACAAAACCAAGAATCAAATATCTAACCATGGACATGAACAAAACAAACATTTGCCGATTTTAGATTCGAAAATATCAAAACAAAATACGGACAAAATAAAACTCAAAAATTACTAACCGGAGATGAACAACGACGAATTCGATTGTATGGACTGTTTCGACAAACCTCAAATGAGAATAAATCTGTCCGGACTCAACGACTAACTCGACGACGAACTCGACTTTAAGAAGTACGTCGAAACAGTAACGACAAACACCACAGAAGCTATGATGGTTTGGGAAGGTTTTCCGGCGGGCTCGACATCATCGTGAACGGGAAGAGGCAGAAGAAGCTGGTCGACGATGGCAAAGCTGAAGAAGATGAAACAGTAGCAGCAGCGTGATGGGTCTGTTTGGCTTGAGGACGTCGAGCAGCTGTTCGTCGAGGAGGAAGATGAAGCAGCAGCTCGGAGACAACTTGGCCATGGCGATGCTCAAGCTGAAGAAGACGAAGTGAGGCAGAACAGGAGCAGCTGGTCAACGACGTCCATGGAGGAACGGGCTGGACGACGAGGGCAGTGACAGAGTAGGGTTGAGGATGAAGAAGAACAAACAATGAAGGTGTTCGACGGAGGGCTCGTCGTTGGTTCGAAGAAGACGGAGGCAGCGGGTAGTCCATGGGCGAGCTTGAGCTCGCCATGGAGAAGACGAAGCAGCAAAAAGGCAGCCATGGGAGCTGGTCTTGGAGCTTTGGAGGAGAAGAAGCAAAAGGGTGTGGGGGGGCGGATGTTTTCTTAGTTTTTAGGGTTTTTTTATTTTTTATTTTTTATTTTGTTTTGTGTTTTGACCAAATGAAGAAGGGGTGTTGGGTATGGGGCGGACCGGGTCGACCCGTGTGAAGATGGACTGGGTCATGGAGAAGATTGGGCAATTATTTGGGCCTGAGGTTGAAATTTGAAGAAGTGGCCCAATCCGATTTTTCTTTGTATTTTTGTTATTTTTTCTTCTTTTATTTTCTAAAACTAAATTATAAAAGTACTTAAATTATTATTAAGAACTAAATTAAGTTATAAAAGCGCAAATTAACTCCCAATAACAATTAACGCACAATTAAGTAATAATTAAGCATAAAATTGTATATTTGGACATTAAATGCTAAAAATGCAAAAGATGCCTATTTTTGTAATTTTTATTTTTTGTAAACAAACTTAATTACTAACAAATTGTAGAATTAAATCCTACATGCAAAATGCGACATATTTTTGTATTTTTTATTACTTTAACAAATAAGCAAACACAGACAAATACAAATAATTATCCAAAAATATCACAAAATCTCACAAAATTGCACACCAAGGAAAATCATTTGATTTTGAATTTTTTGGGAGTAATTCTCATATAGGGCAAAAATCACGTGCTTACAGTTGCTCCTCTTTGCCCGAAGATACGAAGGGTTTTCGCGCAAAGATAAAGCGAGCGATTTTTGCCCATCCGAGTACTCCGTGTGAAGCATTTTTTGAAAAAGATTTAACCGAACCTTTGCTTCAAAGGTTTCCTACATATCCCTGGCTAAAGGGGAATCAGGTTAATGTAGTTCGGGAAGATTTGGTAGCTGGGACTACCGTGGGACTTCAATGTTACTGTTGTTGCATGCTGTTATCACTGCTTACCGATCTCCTTATTACACCGTGCTTAAAATAAAACAAGAAGCTAGGCTAGACTGAAATTTGTTCTTGTTGCCTGGCTTTCTTGTCGGCTTGTGCTTCCTCCGGTGCTTTTCTTTCGGGAATTTGGGAATGATACTGGCCCTTTGCTTTTCTGAATACCAGTTTTCATCATTTTGCTTGAGTCCGCTAGGGACATGACTTTCTTCATCAGACTTTTTATGTTGGGCATGATTTAATGTTCACAAGCCGCTTCTTTCAAAACGCGTCTTTTCTTCCCTTTGACTCATGCGCCTGAATTTGTTCCGTTTCCCGGTGCTGGGGACTTTATTGTTACTGCTGGGGATTCCTGTTGTAACCCTCCATTTTATTGTCTTCTGACTTGATCTCGAAATGTATGCCTCTATTATCTGGGCGGGCTCCCAACTTCAACACTTGAAAATTAAAGACTGAAATGTATGCCTCTGTTATCTGGGCGGGCTCCCAACTTCAACGCTTGAAATATAAAGACTGAAATGTATGCCTCTGTTATCTGGGCGGGCTCCCAACTTCAACACTTGAAAAGTAAAGACTGAATGTATTCCTCTGTTATTATGGGCGGGCTCCCAACTTCAACACTTGAAATGAAAAGACTGAATGTATGCCTCTGTTATTATGGGCGGGCTCCCAACTTCAACACTTGAAAAGTAAAGACTGGAATATATGCCTCTGTTATCTGGGCGGGCTCCAACTTCAACACTTGAAAAGTAAAGACTGAATGTATTCCTCTGTTATTATGGGCGGGCTCCCAACTTCAACATTTGAAAAGTAAAGACTGGAATGTATGCCTCTGTTATCTGGGCGGGCTCCCAACTTCAACACTTGAAAAGTAAAGACTGAATGTATTCCTCTGTTATTATGGGCGGGCTCCCAACTTCAACACTTGAAAAGTAAAGACTGAAAGGTATTCCACTCGTTATGTAGGTGGGCGCCTGACAAGAAATTTAAAGACCGAAAAGTATTCCACTCGTTATGTAGGTGGGCGCCTGATAAGAAATTTAAAGACCGAAAAATATTCCGCTCATTATGTAGGTGGGCGCCTAACAAGAAATTTAAAGACTGAAAAGTATTCCACTCGTTATGTAGGTGGGCGCCTGACAAGAAATTTAAAGACCAAAAAGTATTCCACTCGTTATGTAGGTGGGCGCCTGACATGAAATTTAAAGACTGAAAAGTATTCCGCTCGTTATGTAGGTGGGCGCCTGACAAGAAATTTAAAGACCGAAAAGTATTCCACTCGTTATGTAGGTGGGCGCCTGACATGAAATTTAAAGACCGAAAAGTATTCCACTTGTTATGTAGGTGGGCGCCTGACATGAAATTTAAAGACCGAAAAGTATTCCACTCGTTATGTAGGTGGGCGCCTGACATGAAATTTAAAGACTGAAAAGTATTCCACTCGTTATGTAGGTGGGCGCCTGACATGAAATTTAAAGACTGAAAAGTATTCCACTCGTTATGTAGGTGGGCGCCTGACAAGAAATTTAAAGACCAAAAAGTATTCCACTCGTTATGTAGGTGGGCGCCTGACATGAAATTTAAAGACTGAAAAGTATTCCGCTCGTTATGTAGGTGGGCGCCTGACAAGAAATTTAAAGACCGAAAAGTATTTCACTCGTTATGTAGGTGGGCGCCTGACATGAAATTTAAAGACCGAAAAGTATTCCACTTGTTATGTAGGTGGGCGCCTGACATGAAATTTAAAGACCGAAAAGTATTCCACTCGTTATGTAGGTGGGCGCCTGACATGAAATTTAAAGACTGAAAAGTATTCCACTCGTTATGTAGGTGGGCGCCTGACATGAAATTTAAAGACTGAAAAGTATTCCACTCGTTATGTAGGTGGGCGCCTGACAAGAAATTTAAAGACCAAAAAGTATTCCACTCGTTATGTAGGTGGGCGCCTGACATGAAATTTAAAGACTGAAAAGTATTCCGCTCGTTATGTAGGTGGGCGCCTGACAAGAAATTTAAAGACCGAAAAGTATTCCACTGGGCGCCTGACATAAAATTTAAAGACCGAAAAGTATTCCACTCGTTATATAGGTGGGCGCCTGACATGAAATTTAAAGACCGAAAAGTATTCCACTCGTTATGTAGGTGGGCGCCTGACATGAAATTTAAAGACTGAAAAGTATTCCACTCGTTATGTAGGTGGGCGCCTGACATGAAATTTAAAGACTGAAAAGTATTCCACTCGTTATGTAGGTGGGCGCCTGACATAAAATTTAAAGACTGAAAAGTATTCCACTCGTTATGTAGGTGGGCGCCTGACAAGAAATTTAAAGACTGAAAAGTATTCCACTCGTTATTACAGGTGGGCGCCTAACATGAAATTTAAAGACTGAAATGTATTCTACTCGTTATTACAGGTGGGCGCCTAACATGAAATTTAAAGACTGAAATGTATTCCTCTCGTTATTACAGGTGGGCGCCTAACATGGAATTTAAAGACTGAAATGTATTCCACTCGTTATTACAGGTGGGCACCTAACATGAAATTTAAAGACTGAAAAGTATTCCACTCGTTATTACAGGTGGGCGCCTAACATGAAATTTAAAGACTGAAAAGTATTCCACTCGTTATTACAGGTGGGCGCCTAACATGAAATTTATAGACTGAAATGTATTCCTCTCGTTATTACAGGTGGGCGCCTAACATGAAATTTAAAGACTGAAATGTATTCCTCTTGTTATTACAGGTGGGCGCCTGACTTTAAATAAACAACTTTTAAAATAAAATGCCATTCCTTTCTTTAAGTTGGCGAGATTTCAACAATTTTTAAAATAAAACGCCTTTCCTCTCTTCAGGCGGGCTCCCGATTTAAACAACAACTTAGGAGGAAATGCGTCTCCTATGGGTAAAACTAAAACAAACTTAGGAGGAAATGCCTCTCCTATGGGTAAAATAAACTTTAGGATGAAATGCGTCTCCTATGGGTAAAATAAACTTTAGGAGGAAATGCGTCTCCTATGGGTGAAACTAACTTAGGAAGTGCGTCTCCTATGGGCAAAACTAGACTTACGAAGTGCGTCTCCTATTGGCAAAACTAGACTTAGGAAGTGCGTCTCCTATTGGAAAAGACGTGGAATTTATTCCCTTGTTATACAGGTGGGCGCCTGATGGTAAAGACATGAAATGTATTCCCTTGTTATACAGGTGGGTGCCTGAAATATGAAATGAACAGACAAAAAGTATTCCTTTCGTTATTCAAGTGGGCGCCTGTCTTCAACAACAATTTTGAAAATAAAATCCTATTCGAGGGCGGATGAACCCAAAATATCCTATTCGAGGGCGGATGAACCCGAAATATCCTATTCGAGGGCGGATGAACCCGAAATATCCTATTCGAGGGCGGATGAACCCGAAATATCCTATTCGAGGGCGGATGAACCCAAAAAATCCTATTCGAGGGCGGATGAACCCAAAATATCCTATTCGAGGGCGGATGAACCCAAAATATCCTTAAGACTTGAAAATGTCTTACCTCGAATACTTGCTGGGGATTATTTCGCTTGGGATGAATTTTCCTTTTCTACCTTCCCCATTATGGGTTGTCCGACCCTGTTGGAATTTGGTCGAAAAATCCGTCGAAGATGCTTCTACATCTCGATGATCCGCTGGGGATAACTCTGCTTGAAGATAACTCTGCTGAGTAAATATGTTATCTTACTCCTTCTAGAACTACTTCCTTTTGAGTAGGATGTTTCATTCCCCTGCAAACTACTTCCCCCTTTTATTTTTTATTTATTATTATTATTTATTATTATTATTATTAGCTTCTTCCTTTGAAGACTAACTCCTTTGAGACTCGTTCTGCCTTTCCCCGAAAGGAACCGCTGAGGATACCGATTTTCACCAAACTTGTGTTGGACTCCTCGAAACTGCTAGGGATAACACTGTTGGGGAATTATTTACTTACCTGTTGGGGGGTAAAATGTTATCAGCTGGGGATAACGCTGTCGTGGATAACACTGCTGGAGGATTCTGATTCCTTCAGAACTAGTGCTTCACTGAGCTCAAGTTTCATCCCTTTGCTGAGGGACAACTTCCTCCATTTGAAGCTTATTATGTTGGGGCAACACTGGTTCTAAGACCACTTCCCTTGAGACTGGTGTTATCTTTATTTTTCCCCGCATGGGTACCTGACTTCCAGAAAATTTTCTAAATGGAAGGAAAATTTTCTGCCCCAGTTTGATAATATCCCTTGCGGCACGCATTTCTGTCATCAATGCCATTTCCTTTACCTGTTTCAAATCAAACAAAGTTTGTTAGTTTAAAACATGGTGGTTGGTTGTGATACTCCTACTGGGATGGCTTTTCCCTTTCTCCTTCCTTGCTCTGCGTTCAACAACTTGTTGGGGATGGTATTATTTGTTGGGGATAATCCCTTCCTGCTGGGGATATCCCTCTTCTTTTGTGGCATAGCTTGGAAACTGGCATTTTCCCGACCTTTTAGTCTAGTATGAATTTCCCAAATCCTGCTCACTGCTTTCCTTGCTTTGTTCACGGGCCTTTTGCTGGGGATATATATTTTTGACACTGGCCTCGCGCTTGTTCCTTGCTGACTATACCACTTGGATGTACTAGTCAGATCTCATTTTGTATAATTGGGAAGCTGATGGCATATTTTGAAGTCAATTCTCACTTGTTCTGACCAAACGGACTCTATTGGGGAATTTTCCTATGAAAGGAAAAAGATAAAAGGGAACAGAATAAAAGACAAAGGAAAAAGATGACTCTTTAACAAAAGAAATTATAAACAAAAACCTATCAAACGCAGATACCGACTCTAATGGTCATGACATGCACGTGTGGCCTATCCTCTACCGTCAATCATCTTTTCAAGATCTTCATTTGGCAATTCCCCATCTGATTCTCACTCTTATTTGACTTGTAGTGCTCGAAGGGTTTTCACTATCAAACCTCTCTCATTTTTGGTTTTTCTCTCAGGTTTCATCGCCTTATGGTGCCCGTGAAAGTTTTCACTGATACGACTCTCTCATTTGTATCACTTCCCAGCTGGGGATTTGGAGTGTCGCCGGTATGACTCTTTGTGCTGGGGATTAGAGTCCTTTCTGCTGTGGAACAGAATGTTATGTTCACTGGTAAGACTCTCCATTTGTCTGACTTGGCATCTTTTGAAGACTGATCAGAAGGTCTTTCTTTGGACCGTAATGTGGGTTTTGGATAGGGCTAGAAAGAAAGGGTATTAAAGGCTCAAAAATGCATCGATTTTGGGTTATTAATTACAACCTTCAGAATTAGATTTATTTACAACAAACGCAACCTTTGCCCCAGTTTCTTGCTTGGGGATATTTTAATTGATTGATTTTTTTCATTTTTCAAACTATGACCGAGCCGTGAAGCGCCTACGTATCCTCTTTGAGGAATCAGGTCAAACGTAGTTCCCAATTCTTTTTTTTTTCATTTGACTTTTTTTTTTGTTATCATTCTTCTTTTCTTTTTTTTTCGTTTTTGTTGTTTTCTTTCTTTCTCTTTTTTTTTCGTTGCTACTGATTCCGAACGAGGGGTATGAAAGAAAATAAATAAGGCTCAAAAAGGGGTAACGAAGGATAAAATGTTTAGGTAGCAGAATAAAATGCCTTCGTCATTCCAGTCTTCAAAACATGCCAAGTGCAAACAACACAATTGAACATAGATTTATAGTCTCTTCCGATGGTGCCGGCCTTGACAATTATGTTAAACAATTTATTTTTTCCTTGCCATTTCAAAAGCACCGTTGGGCGACACTCTCATTATCTTGAACGACCCTCATGCCGATCTTGCTCTTAACGGTTTTTTTTTGTGTTTCACTTGCCCTAGTTCCACATGACTCGAGCTCTGAATATTCTCAAACCGTTCTTATTTTCCGCGGTTTTATGATTAACTTTTAAGATTAGGCCCAAAGTGTGTGCGCATGTCATGTCATTAGAATCGGCGCTGAACAAAATGACAAAAGGACTAAACAAAAGATGACTGGAAATAATAAAAGACCGGATCTTGCGTTAGCCTACCGGTGAAATGGTTTGAATAACAAAACAAACAAAACAAACCAGAACAAAATCCTGAAACAAACTGGACAAAATTTAAACAACCGCTATGACAAAACGGAAAGTTAAGACAGTTTGACACAAGACAATATCCGGCTTATAACCCTAATAATCCGAACAACAGAAATGACAACAAAATAAGCCACCACAAACTTCTCTCTTGCTGACCAAGGAAACGAAGCGTCCTCCCACTTTAGCAAAAACTGGCATCTTAGCCACTAAGCTTTGCATCAATACTGCCAAGACTATTGCCAGCTTCAACATTATCAACCTCCGTCGACAAGCTCTCAATAGGGTTCGAGTGCTCCATGTCACTGTTATTGATCACAATCCGCCCTTCTTGGATCATTTTCTCCACTTCCCTTTTCAAAGTACGACAGCTCTCAACGTTGTGCCCTACGACATTGGAGTGGTATGCGCATCGCGCTGCCGGATCAAAGTTCCTTGCAAGTGGATCTGGAGTACATGCGGGGAGTGGCTCAATCAAGCCAGCATGCCTTAGCCTTCCAAACAGACTGGCATAAGATACTCCGATAGGGGTGAGAGTCTTTCCTCGTTTCAATAGCCTCTTCATTCTTGCATGTTGACAGGGCCGGAAACCTGATCCAGATGGCTTTTGGTAGGCTTGTGTAGGTGGGTAGGCATTTTGTGGAGCCGGGTGCCTGGAAAGTGAAGTATGGCGGGGAAAGAAGTGGTGTTGGGGAGCGGAGAAGCATTGAGGAGTGATGGAGCTACTCGGGTAGCTGGGAAAGCTGCCATAAGTGGGTTGGGATGGAGAGTATGGGGGATCTTCCGTTATGGTGTTGGGTGCTTGGGAAATGACAGAGTTCAAGAGGCTTGGCGGTGGAGGGGGTGGTGCTTTTCCAGTTATCCATGCCTGATACATATCTGCCACATGTTGTCTCAGCATTTTCACTTCCTCTACCAACCCGTTGTTCCGTTCGACCAATTGTTGTCGGTCATCGATACCGACCCACTCGGTTCTGCGGTTCTGAGCCATTGTCCTTTGATTTTGCTTTGCAGGGAGGAGCTACCACAACCAACCACTTTTCTATATATGAACACAGCAAAGGGAAGCCATCAACGTTAGTGTTAGGGAATTTGACAGACAATCATATATCAGAGATACAATGCACCTAAGCAGTCAGACAATTGTGCCCCTCTGAAAATTTCCCACACTTTCCTTTATTTATTTATTCTTTTTTTATTATTATTATTTTATTTTTTTAGTGGTGGTCAAATCTTATGGAGATTGCCTACGTATCATGTCCCCGCATGAATCAGACCTTGCGTAGTTCGGACATATAAAAGATAAACAATAATAAATATTTTTTCTTATCAATTTGCATAATAAAACAAACTAGGTTTCAAAAGTTTAAAGATGACCTACAAACTCGAAAATCAAACAACCCATATATTCTAATCAAGAGATTTATAAACTCAAAAACAAAAGGCTAGCTCCCTTTCTCTGTTCGACAAATGCAACCAAACGGTTATTTTTGCAAATGTGGCCCCTTCCAAATTTCACATGAATTTTGAGGCCGGGGAGGATTATTTTATGACACTTTACAAACTTGTCCGTTCTTTTACGAAAATAGCCTTTCGACAACTGAAAGATACTCTAAGGCTATTTCGGCAAGAACAGTTTAAGACGCGGCCGAAGCTGACTCGACTTATTTTTGACTAAAAATTCAAACGGTATTCACCTAACCGCTGACTCTTTGTTTTTTTTCTTCAAATTACAATGAAAAAGTGGTGTTGCAAACACGGCCCTTCAGCGCCTCGGGGACGAAGATTTTAAGGCTGTGTGGGTCAACTAGACCAAATCTTAAAAAATGACCCAAAGGTGGCTGTTTATGCAAAGTCAGCCTTCCGGCGTCCCTTTCGGGAACACTCGGCTATTTATGACAAAACAGCATCACCTGACTTATTTATGACTCTTTTTATCATTTTTCAAATTAGAAAATTCAGTATTGCAAGCACGACCTTTCAACGTCTCGGGGACGAAGATTTTTAAGGCTGTGTGGGTCAACTGGACCAATTCTTAAAAATGACCCGAAGGTGGCTGTTTATGCAAAGTCAGCCTTCCGGCGTCCCTTTCGGGAACATTCGGCTATGTTTTAACAAAACAGCGTCACCCGACTTCTTTATGACAAAATCAAAATTTGACATATTATTATATTTTTTTTATTTATTATTATTTACTTGTTTTTGGCTTTTTAGCAAAGGTGGGGTTGGACCCGATGAGGGTTGCCTCCGTATCTCACATCCGGTGAGAATCAAACCCGCGTAGTTCGGGTCTAACATTTTTTTTTAATTGGAATTTGTGAGAGAAACTGCTTCAAAAGAAGAAAGGAAGTATATATATTTTTTTTGATTGATTTCTTATTGAAAGAAAGACTTGTAAAAATTCCTTTTCTTTTGATTTGAACTTTGAGAATTACAAAAGTAAAAGGAAGGTATATTTTTTCTGAATTTTCATTTGTTTTTTTTTCTTATTCTAAAGAAAAAGGAAAATATTTTTGGAATTTTACTTTTAATAAAAGAAATGTTTCTAAAAAATATTTTTTGAATTTTGAATTTTCTTTTCAATTTTGAAAGAAGAATCAAAATATTTTCGGATTTTTTTTTATTATTATTGTTTTTTTAAAAAAACATTTTTATTATTTTTGTTTTATCAACAATGAAAAATAAAGATATTTATATTATTTTTGCAAGACATATCTTTTTGGAATTTTACTTTGAATTTTCTTGGCAAGAAAAATACTCTTTGCAACAAATAAAGATATATATATCTTTTGGAAATAAAAAAAACTTTTCGGATTTATATATATATATATATATATATATATATATATATATATATATATATATATATATATATATATATATATTTGCGACAAATAATGAAAGACTCTTTTTTTTTTTTTTTTTTTTTTCATAAGTAAATAAATAAAGAAAAAACCATTTTAAAAATAAGACTCTTTTTCATTTTCATTTTCGTGGCAAGACAAACTATATATCTTTTCTCCTTTTTTTTTTTTGAAAAACAAAACAGAACGACGATTCTTTTTTTTTCTTTGCTTTTAATAAAACAACTAATAAGACATTTGTTCATTTTCTCAAAATATCGGTAGAGTTTTGACAGTATTTGGGTTTTTTTCAAAAATAAACAATCAATTCCCTAACCGCTATTTTTCGATTTCACAATATTCATAATATTCAAACACCGGTCAGCGAGACAAAATAAATGCACGGAAAACAAATAGGATGCATCAGGATGGTCTTTTCATATCAGGTTGCTAGTCCTAGACGGACCCAACCCCTGTGTTGAGTCCCCTAAGTCAAATGCAACGTGATGCAAATAAGCGTTCCTACTAGGGATCCGGCATGAAGTCACGTTATTCTATGTTCAAAACCTGGGTCGGTGTTCTAGACAGTGTACCCGAGCGGACAACTCGAGTTGAGGAAGGAGCTCCTTTCCGGGAACCAAAAGGCCAGCCGGCTTAGAAACTTTCCGAGCCTCTTTTATTTAGGGTATGACACTAACAGAATAGGGAGTCTCAACCAGTGAGCACATCCCCGGAGGTAAGAAGAGAAAGGTTTCGACACAATTTATATACAGTTCAGATAATATCAAAGCGGTAAAGGCAACATTTGGAACATTAGGCTCAAAACATGTAAAAATCAGATAAAGCCAAATATAACAATTTATCTAAGCTCGAATTTCTAACCCTGAACCAGTGGTTCTGGGTCAAACTCCCCAGTGGAGTCGCCAGAGCTGTCACACCTCCTTTTTACATACCCACGAGGGTACAAGGGAGTTTTTTCCAATTAAAGGACAATCGAAACGGGATTTGTTTATTTATTTCAGAGTCGCCACTTGGGAGATTTAGGGTGTCCCAAGTCACCAATTTTAATCCCGAATCGAGGAAAAGAATGACTCCATATTACAGTCTGCGTACCAGAAATCTGGATAAGGAATTCTGTTAACCCGGGAGAAGGTGTTAGGCATTCCCGAGTTCCGTGGTTCTAGCACGGTCGCTCAACTGTTATATTTGGCTTGATTATCTGATTTTATACGAATATGAACTTATGTGCAAATTTTAACTTTTAACCGCTTTTATCATTTACTGTTATTTTTGTCAAGAATTGCAACGTTGTGAAAATGTATCTCGAACCACGTTACAATCAATGTACCCGTGGTCGTCGACACACTTTGACTCCGTTGAGATTTGGATTTGGGTCACATCAATGTGCACCCGAGTTTAAGGAAATTAAATTATTAAAGGCGCGCCTAAAGCGACTAGCGTATTTATTTTGGGTAGGACCGTGGAATTTTGCTAAACGGTCCATCCCGAAATCTAAGCAATTTGAAAACAAATATTTACTGAGGGCCCCGCAATTTTGTATTTTTATTTGGCGAGGCTCATCTCATTCTTATTTTTTAAAAGGAATTTGCAACGTCATGGACACGCATCTCGAACCACGTCACAATCAATGTACCCGTGATTAGAAACACATTTCGACTCCGTTGAGATTTGGATTTGAGTCACATAAATGCGCACCCGAGTTTAAGAAGGTAAGATTTATTAAGGCGCGTCCTAAAGAGTCTAACGTATTGTTATTTTAGGAAGATGCCGTGAAGGTTCATTAAACGGCCAAATCCAAAGTCTAGTCAATGGTTATGTATTTTATTGAGGGCCCCGGCGATTTGTGATTTATTTGGCGAGGCTCGTCTCATTTTTATTTTAAAGGATAAACCTATAGTGACTACATTTTTCTATTAAGTTTGTCTCTAAAAATAAAAGAAAATTTCTTAATTAATTACATGCTGAAAAACGTAACTTATTAGTTATTAGTTTACGGCTAATGCGAATGGAAAATTGCGATCGAGTTTGTACAAAGAAAAACTGCTTTCATTTTTATATTCTGTTATTCGATAATACTAGAACATGAGATTGACCATAATATCAAAACAGATTAATTATTCTCCGATTAATTTAAACTAACATTATTAGATGAAGAAAGTATACATATGCAACTTCATTATTCATTAATCATTCGACTACATCTTTATAAGAAGAAAGACAAATTATATTCAACCACAAATCTAAACAGGAGGAATTCAACAGGAACAAAGCCTGATTAATATTTCATTTTTTGCTTCAAGCCGAGATTGTACAAATGTGTACCTGGAAACAGCAGTACAAGAACAAAAGAAGGAGAAGTCAGCAGCAATAATACCACAGCAACAGCAGATTCAGCAACACCGCAAACCAGTAACAACCAGTAGAATAACCCAGTAACAGATTAAAAACTCAGCAATACCAAAGTGCAATCACAGTCAAAGCAGAAGAGAGAATAGATACAAGAGGAAGTAATTTCGGATTTTTGAATAACACTTGAGAAAAGCAAACGGAAATTATTCGAGTGAAAGTTCAAATTGCATTTTCTCTTTTACTCTCAAAATGTTTCAAGTCTGTCCGCTCTCAAGTGTAGAAATCTGTTTTATGTTCAACCTCAAGTATTAAAACTCTCTCCCCAAAAATCCTCTCAATAATATTCAAGTCCTCCCAATAATGTTCAAGTCCTTTTTATGTCAAGAATAACTCTTATTTATAGCAAGACCTTGTCTTGAATTCCCAACCCCAAATTATTCCCCCAATGGCATGCTTTGTCCCACTATTAAATGTCTTCTTTATTTTAAACTTTGTCCCCCATGCCTACATTACATAAATATCACATTCCCAACCCATTACAATATGTCCCCCATGCCCCCATTAAACAAGTACAAGATTCCTCCCCATTATGTTTTGTCTTGTCCCCCATTATGTTAAACAAGTACATCAAAACTCCAACTCATTATATTTTGTCCCCCATGCTTAACATAAAGAATCAAAAATATGTTCAATTACCAAACTACCCCTAAACGGATTACAATTTACCAAATTACCCCCATCAGCTCTAAACACTCAATTAATCATAACTCAACCAAAATATAGTCAAGATGACCAATTTCTCAACAATCTTCAACAACAAACTCACATGAACACGATGAACAACACAACTCCAAATTAATGGAATGAATTAACCATATCGGGAACCAATCCTGGTTAATTTAGACCATGAATGTATGAGCAAGGATACAATAATACAAACAACAAAATACATGATTCAAATTAAATCAAAAACCAAAACATGAACTCACATTAAATCACTGGATTTAACATGAACTTCAAACCAAGATGAACATGAACTAAATATACTTTTAAACAACAAACATGACGGATTCAAACGTTTCAAACAACATTAATATTTTCTGGAAAATACATGAAACAAATTGAAGAAATAATCAATTAAATTTCAATTTGAATCTAACAAACATTAAACTAACAAATATTTATGTAGACAATAATACAAACATGAAAAACAACTAATTAATCTTTCATTTGAAATCTGAAAATTAATTCAACAAAAATACATGAACATGAACAAAACCAAGAATCAAATATCTAACCATGGACATGAACAAAACAAACATTTGCCGATTTTAGATTCGAAAATATCAAAACAAAATACGGACAAAATAAAACTCAAAAATTACTAACCGGAGATGAACAACGACGAATTCGATTGTATGGACTGTTTCGACAAACCTCAAATGAGAATAAATCTGTCCGGACTCAACGACTAACTCGACGATGAACTCGGCTTTAAGAAGTACGTCGAAACAGTAACGGCAAACACCACAGAAGCTATGATGGTTTGGGAAGGTTTTCCGGCGGGCTCGACATCATCGTGAACGGGAAGAGGCAGAAGAAGCTGGTCGACGATGGCAAAGCTGAAGAAGATGAAACAGTAGCAGCAGCGTGATGGGTCTGTTTGGCTTGAGGACGTCGAGCAGCTGTTCGTCGAGGAGGAAGATGAAGCAGCAGCTCGGAGACAACTTGGCCATAGCGATGCTCAAGCTGAAGAAGACGAAGTGAGGCAGAACAGGAGCAGCTGGTCGACGACGTCCATGGCGGAACGGGCTGGACGACGAGGGCAGTGACGGAGTAGGGTTGAGGATGAAGAAGAACAAACAATGAAGGTGTTCGACGGAGGGCTCGTCGCTGGTTCGAAGAAGACGGAGGCAGCGGGCAGTCCATGGGCGAGCTTGAGCTCGCCATGGAGAAGACGAAGCAGCAAAAAGGCAGCCATGGGAGCTGGTCTTGGAGCTTTGGAGGAGAAGAAGCAAAAGGGTGTGGGGGGCGGATGTTTTCTTAGTTTTTAGGGTTTTTGTTTTTTTTTTATTTTCTGTTTTGTTTTGTGTTTTGACCAAATGAAGAAGGGGTGTTGGGTATGGGGCGGACCGGGTCGACCCGTGTGAAGATGGACTGGGTCATGGAGAAGATTGGGCAATTATTTGGGCCTGAGGTTGAAATTTGAAGAAGTGGCCCAATCCGATTTTTCTTTGTATTTTTGTTATTTTTTCTTCTTTTATTTTCTAAAACTAAATTATAAAAGTACTTAAATTATTATTAAGAACTAAATTAAGTTATAAAAGCGCAAATTAACTCCCAATAACAATTAACGCACAATTAAGTAATAATTAAGCATAAAATTGTATATTTGGACATTAAATGCTAAAAATGCAAAAGATGCCTATTTTTGTAATTTTCATTTTTTGTAAACAAACTTAATTACTAACAAATTGTAGAATTAAATCCTACATGCAAAATGCGACATATTTTTGTATTTTTTATTACTTTAACAAATAAGCAAACACAAACAAATACAAATAATTATCTAAAAATATCACAAAATCTCACAAAATTGCACACCAAGGAAAATCATTTGATTTTGAATTTTTTGGGAGTAATTCTCATATAGGGCAAAAATCACGTGCTTACACAAACAAACATCCCGGCAAGGAAACAATGGTGATAATAACATATGAAGCGCAATAAACCACAATGGAGTCATAACAATTATAATACAAAACTCACAGGCATGCTTGACACCAACGTATAGATACTCATCACCATGCCTATACGTCGTACTCCACAATTAACATGTAGCAAATAAGACACAACTCCTAATCCCTCAAGCTAAGTTTAGACCAAACACTTACCTCGCTTTGCAACCAATTCAAAATTCTAACAAGCCTTTGCCTCGCGAATTCGTGCCCGAAATTCTCAAATCTAGTCATAAACAATTCGATCTAGTCAATAAAAATTATAGAAATTAATTCCATATGAAATTCTACATTTTCCATTAAAATTCCGAAATTGCACTAAAAATTCGCCCGTGGGGCCCGCGTCTCGGAATTCAACGAAAGTTGAGAAATATGAAACTTCATCCAACCCCGAGTCTAACCATACCAAAATTACTAAATTTCGATAATATTTCGACCCTCAAATCCTCAAATCTATCCGAGAGGGTTTTCAAACTCTTCCAACTAAATTCACAAATTTAATGCCAAAACTAGTAATAGATTCGGGTAATCTAACCAAAATTAAGTTAAGAACACTTACCCCGTTATTTTCTCTGAAAATCTCCCGAAAATCGGCTCTCTCCGAGCTCCAATTTGATAAAAATGGAAAATGGGACGAAGCCCCATTTTCAGAAAACATTCTGTCCAGAAAAAGTTCGGGTACTGTTCATGTACTGTTCACGGGTACTATTTACGAGTAATGTTCAAGGGGGTACTGTTCACATGCTGTGGAAAAAAATCAACAGCTGTCCAAAAAGAAAATTCAGCAGCCTTTTTATATCCGTTAACCTTCCAAAATTCACCCGAGGCCCTCGGGATTTCAACAAAATACACCAACAAGTCCTAAAACGTGATACGGACTTAGTCGAGACCTCAAATCACATCAAATAATGCTAAAACCGAGAATCACACCCCAATTCAAGCCTAATGAAACTAAGAACGTCCAACTTCTATATTCGATGCAAAAACCTATCAAATCAAGTCCGGTTGACTTCAAATTTTGCACATCAGTCATAAATGACATAATGAAGCTATGAAAATTTTCAAAACTGGATTCCGACCCCAATATCAAAAAGTCAACTCTCCGGTCAAACTTAAGAAATTTTTAACCTTAGATTTCTAGATTCTGTTAAATGGCGATAATTCGATCTAGGGACCTCCAAATTCGATTTCGAGCATATGACCAAGTCCTAAATCACGATACGAAACTACCGGAATGGTCAAAACTTTTATCCGGATTCGTTTTCCCAAAATGTTGACCGAAGTCAACTCAATTGAGTTTTAAAGCTCTAGTTCACAATTTAATCCATTTTTCACATAAGAACCTTCCGAAAAATTATACGGACGGTGCACGCAAGTGGAGGATTTATTGATAGCACTTTTCAAGGTCTTAAAATACCGAGATAATTATTTAAATTAAAGATGACATTTTAGGTCATCACATTCTCCACCTCTAAAACAAACGTTCGTCCTCGAACGTACTAAGAATTATTCTCATGTTACCAAATTGATGATTTTACTTTTACACAATTATTCGCGTTTGATCCCACATTACCGCATTCAACATAAGTCTGACAATACCATTTTAATTGAGATTATTTCCTTTATCCATATTTGTAAACTTTGAGACCAAATTTCTTACACTTCAATCATTTCCAAAAAGGTCCGATTTTTCACGTCAACACACGATATTAGTCCCGTCTGGCTATAGCAACTCGTGCCTATGCTCCCATCAAATACGGGGTATTATATTCTCCACGACTTCGGGTCATTCTGTGACGACCCGACCCGTTGTCTCCTGTAATTCCGTCCTGTATTCCCCGTTATATGCTTATTCATGCTTCAATATGTGTACTTGGTGAATTTGAGTCAATTCGGATCGAGTTTGGTAGAAATTGGGACAAATAGTTTTTTAATGAAGAATTAGTTTGGAAAAGTCAACCGGAAGTTGACTTGTGAGTTAGAGGTCTCGGAATTTATTTCCGATGATTCAGTTAGTTTCGGAGGATGATTTAAGGATTGGTAGCGCGATCGGAAGTGAATTCGGATGTCCGGAGGTCATTTTGAAGTCAGTTGGCTAAGTATAGAAATTTGAAGGTTTTTGAGAAAAATTTGACCGGAAGGGGAAATTTTGATATCGGAGTCGGAATGCGAATCCGAAAGTTGGGGCAAGTCCGTAATGTCGAATGTGACTTGTGTGCAAAATTTGAAGTCATTCCGGAATAATTTTGGTAAGGTTTGAGACACTTAGTCTCTTTTAAGGAAGCTTAAGTTGGAAAAGTCAACAGAATATTGACTTATGTGTTAGAGAGCTCGAAATGCAAATTTTATGGCTCGGATAGCTTCGTTAGGTGATTTGGGACTTAGGAGTGTGTCCGGAATATTTTTGTGATGACCGGTGTAGAATTAAGCTTGAATTGGCAAAGTTAGTATTTTGGCGAATTCCGGTTGATAGGTGAGATTTTGATCCGAGGGTCGGAATGGAATTCCGAGAGTTGCTGTAGCTTCGTTATGTCATTTTGGACTTGTCTGCAAAATTTGAGGTCATTCGGACGTGGTTTGGTTGGAATTTTTTTATCAAAAATGGAATTTGGAAGTTCGTGAGATTCATAGGCTTGAATCCGATGAGGATTTGATGTTTTGATGTTATTTTGGGTGTTTCGAAGGTTGGGACAAGTTTGAATGATATTGTGGGACATGTTGATATAATTGGTTAAGGTCCCGAGGGCCTCGGGTGGATTTCGGAAGGTTAACGGAATGAAATTCGGACCAAAAAGAAAAGAAAAAGCTGCAGAAATTTCTGCTGCAATTTTCTGCAGGTCTTTGGACTGCAATCGTGGGCGTACTTCAGAGGCCTATATCTTTTGATCTACAAGGAATTTTGAGATGGTTTAAAAACTAAAGTTGTATCCCTTTATGTCTAATTTCCAGAAAGCTAAAGAAATCGTAATTTGGACATCTGTAGAAAATGTTACAGTCGATTGAATATGACTGGTGGAGCTCGTTCTCTAGAATTTTCTGATTCGGGGAGCCTACTTTAGAAGCTCATATCTCAGGATATATAAAGGGTTATATGGTGTACAACCTATCAAATTAAAGATCTTCGAGTCTAGTTTCTAAATATTCAATCCGTTTGTCATTTGGATACTTATACAAGACGTTATGGGTGTTTAAACAGAAGGTATCCGATAAGGAAATTTTTTAATAGGATGTACAACTTGTATAGCACAAGTGTAAGGTACAACTCGACGAAGCACAGGCAGATTCTTTTAAACACGGATTTGGCTTATTTCTTTCATTTCTTTCATTTGGCTTGGATTATTTTGGAGAGAATTTCAAGGGGGATTTCATCAAGCATCAAAGGTGAGTTGTTTCTATTTATTTCCAAGTTAAATACATGGATTAGAGCTGAAAACTCAAGTAAATTATGGACAGAAATGGTGGTTTAGGGCTTGAAACTTAAGAGAATTAAATGATGATTTGAGGGGTCAAATGAACTCCGATTTTTGTGAATTTGGTATGTATAGACTCGTGGCGAGATAAGGGTCGTATTGATGTAAAAATTTCTGAATTTTGAGACGTGGGCCCGGGGCTCGGATTTTGCTAATTTCGGGATTTTCGACATTTTTCGAGTCTTTTCGATTGGGTTATATTCCCTTAGCCTATTGTAACGTATTCGTTGTGGTTTTGACTAGATTCGACGTGCGAAGAGGTCGATTCAAGAGGAAAGGGCATTGCGGACTAGTCTACGGCCAGTTAGAGGTGAGTAATAGATGTAAATGCTATTCTGAGGGTTTGAAACCCCGGACTTTCACATCGTAACGCTATATTGAGGCGTGACACGCACTTCATGGCGAGTGCGGGGTCGGATACTATAATAAAATAAAACAAATTCGAAAATATTTTCCTTCTTCTTTAAAAATTTAAAAGAAAATTCAAAATTCAAAAAAAAAATATTTTTTTTAGAAAGCATTTCATTTATTAAAGGTAAAATTCCAAAAAAATATTTTCTTTCTTCTTAGAATAAGAAAGAACAAAAAAAAATCTTCCTTTTACTTTTGAAATTCTCAAAGTTCAAATCAAAAGAAAAGGAATTCTTAGAAGTCTTTCTTTCAAAAAGAAAATCAATCAAAAATTCAAAAAAAATATATATACTTCATTTCTTCTTTCAAAGCAGTTCTTTTACAAATTCAAAATAATAATAATTTAAAATTAGTTTACTTACTTTATTCATGACCTGCCCGAACTACGCGAGTTTGATTCTCACCGGATGTGAGATACGTAGGCAACCCTCATCGGGTCCAACCCCATCTTTTTGCTAAAATAGCCAAAAACCAATAAATAAATAAAAACGTGTCAAAATTTTAATTTTGTCATAAATAAGTCGGGTGGTGTCTAACCTCTCCTGTTGCTAAAAATAGCCGGAAAAAAAATATGTAAATTTTAATTTAGTCATAAAGAAGTCGGGTGACGCTGTTTTATCAAGACATAGCCGAATGTTCCCGAAAGGGACGCCGGAAGGCTGACTTTGCATAAACAGCCACCTTTGGGTCATTTTTTTTAAAATTTGGTTCAGTTGACCCACACAGCCTTAAAAAATCTTCGTCCCCGAGGCGCTGAAGGGCCGTGTTGCAACACCTGGTTTTTATTGTAATTTGAAAAAAAAAACAACAAAGAGTCAGCAGTCAGGTGAATACCGTTTGAATTTTGTCATAATAAGCCGAGCCAGCTTCGGCCGCGTCTTAAACCGTTCTTGCCGAAATAGCCTCAGAGTATCTTTCAGTTGTCGAAAGGCTATTTTCGTAAAAGAACGGACAAGTGTGTAAAGTGTCATAAAATAATCCTCTCCGGCCTCAAAATTTGGAAGGGGCCACATTTGCAAAAATAACCGTTTGGTTGCATTTGTCAAATGGAGAAAGGAAGCTGGCCGTTTGTTTTGGAGTTTGTAAAACTTTTGATTATAATATGTGGGTCGTTTGATTTTCAAGTTTGCAGGTCATTTTTAAACCTTTGAAACCCAATATGAAAATTGAAAAAAAATGATTAGTATTGCTTATCTTTTATTGGTCCGAACTACGCAAGGTCTGATTCATGCGGGGTCATGATACGTAGTCAATCTCCATAAGATTCGACCACAACAAAAAATGAAAAAGAAAATGAAAAAAAGGAAAAAGATGTTGCTAGTAATAAGAACCGACTGAGTCCATCTAACATGTTTTGTTTTGAATTGTGAAGAAAGTTGAGTTGGTCGGTTTGTTCAGAGGGTTCAACAAGAGTCTACTGTGCCGGAAAAATAGAATACTGAAACAACAAATGACCGGAGTGTGTCAAGCATGGGCCAGTGGGCACGGACAGCCTTGTCATGAGTCACAATTTGCGACACAACAAGAGCAGTACCACTCTCCTAAGTACCACCCGTACTCGTTTGATCTTCCTGCAAAGATTGAAGAGCCTGCCCGAAAGATGGTACAAGAAGAAATGACCCAAAGAGTGAAAAACTTAGAACAATGGTTGAAAAACAGGCAAGGGTTGTCTGGTCAAAAGAGTGTTGCCTTCAAAGATCTATGTATGTTCCCCGATGTCCACTTGCCGCCTGGTTTCAAGACTCCCAAATTTGAAAAGTACGATGGACATGGAGATCCCATTGCCCACCTGAAAAGGTATTGCAATCAAATGAGAGGTGCGGGAAGAAATGAAGAATTGTTGATGGCTTATTTTGTGGAAAGCCTTACGGGAGTAGCTTCCGAATGGTTTATGGATCAAGACACGTCTCGCTGGTATGTCTGGGACGACATGGCACAAGCATTTGTCAAACAGTTCCAATACAGCGTCGACATTGCCCCAGACCGCATTTCCCTTTCAAACCTGAAAAAGAAACCAAGTGAAAGTTTCAGGGAATATGCCATTAAATGGAGAGAGCAAGCAGCTCGAGTTAAGCCACCCATGGATGACCACGAGCTAATAACTGTCTTCCTTCAAGCGCAAGAGCCAGATTACTTTCAGAACATGATGTCCGCAGTTGGCAAATCCTTCTCGGAAGCAATCAAAATGGGAGAAATAATAGAGAATGGTCTTAAGACAGGAAAAATTATGAGTCAAGCAGTTTTTAAAGCTGCAACTCACGCTGTCCGGGTTGAGTCTGATAATTTTTGCGACACAAATGAGAAGATTGAAGAAATCATGATGACATCAGGGTCAAGAAGAGGTCCTAGGAGAACATCTCGAAGGTATGAGCAGCCTCCTAAAGTTATCTATGAATCCCCTGAGCAATATTATCCCCCTCAGAACCCACAACACTCTATTGTTCCACCTCAGTATGTTGCCCGACCACCAAAACGCCCCAGAAGGCGAGCACGAGCATCACAAAATCTCCAGAAGCCTCCATATAACTTTCAGGTGCCCTATAACCCACATCCAAGCCAGAAGTATAAAGGGGAACGAAGGTTGAAAGATAATTTTACACTAATAGGAGAGACCTATGAAAGCTTATTTGAGAGGTTAAAGCATCACGACATGATTGCATCTATTCCTCCAAATCATCTCGACACACGTGCAAGAAGCTTTGACCCTTCTAAAAGGTGTGAATACCATTCCAATGCCCAGGGGCACAATGTTGAAAGTTGTCGGGATTTGAAAAAAGAAATAGAAAGGATGATCCAGGAAAATCTGATTGTGATCCAAGGTAATGACACCCAGAATATCGCGCAGAATCCTTTACCTGCACATCATGATGCACACTTTATGGGGAGGATGCCTGGTAACATGGGATTTTAGAGTCATCCTGGGAAGCCGCTAACTGATGATAATGATATTGAAGTTGGTAACGGCCTTGGCAATGATGATGCAGAACTTAATGGCTAAAACACCGTATTGGGCAATTGGAAAGGCGCTCCATCTCCTGGTCAGCCAGAGAGGATTTTTGGTGGTTTATTTTGTTGTCATTTCATTCATCCGGATTATTTTAGGGTTGTAATTCGGATATTGTCTTGTGGTCAAACCCCCTTATCCTTTTATTTGTCTAGTACCTAATGTGGTGTTATCTGGTTTAGTTTTAGGGTTGTAACTGTTTATTTTGTCGTAAACGGTTCTACCTTTTGTCTAAAAGCAAATTCCAGTCTTTTTCATCTTCTTTGTTTAGTTTTCTTTACCCTTTTGTTTTGCTTCTATTCAACAACGATTCTAGTGACATGACATGTGCACACAGTTTGGGCCTGGTCTTTAAAGTTAATCATAAAACCCTGGAGAGGTGATCAAAGCATTTAAGGGAAATAAGAACAGTTTGAGATTATTTGAAGCCCGAGTCATGTGGAACTGGGGCAAGTAAAACTTAAAGAAAACCGTTAAATGCAAGATTCGCCAAATTGGCATGAGGGTCGTTCATGAGAATGAGAGTGTCGCCCAACGGTGCTTTAGAAATGACAAATGAAAAAGCAAGTGTTTAACATAATTGTCAAGTCCAGCACCATCGGAAGAGACTATAAATCTATGATCAATTGTGTTGTTTGCATTT
Organism: Nicotiana sylvestris; assembly: GCF_000393655.2. Classification (NCBI taxonomy): domain Eukaryota; kingdom Viridiplantae; phylum Streptophyta; class Magnoliopsida; order Solanales; family Solanaceae; genus Nicotiana; species Nicotiana sylvestris. The sequence goes on from NC_091062.1 coordinate 140,754,331, forward strand.
GGCATGTTTTGAAGACTGGAATGACGAAGGCATTTTGTTCTGCTATTTAAACACTTTATCCTTCGTTACCCCCCTTTGAGCCTTATTTATTTTCTTTCATACCCCTCGTTCGGAATCAATAGCAACGACTAGGAAATACGAGCCTGGAAGGTAAAATAAAAAATAAAAAAAAACGAAAAAAAGGAAAAGAAAAGAAAAATGATAACAATAAAAAAAAACAAAAGAAAGTCAAAAGAAAAAAGAGGAATTGGGAACTACGTTTGACCTGATTCCTCAAAGAGGATACGTAGGCGCTTCACAGCTCGGTCATAGGGTGCATAGTGCGTATAATGTGCGTAATATGCATAGTGTAACAAAAAAAAATTAAAAAATATATATAATATATAAATAATCCCTAAGCAAGAAACTGGGGCAAGGGTTGCGCTTGTTATAAACAAATATGATTTCGAAGGTTGTAATTTTGAACCCCAAATTGATTTGTTTTTGAGCCTTTAATACCCTTTCTTTCTAAGCCTATCCAAAAAACCCACATTACGGTCCAAAGAAAGACCTTCTGATCAGTCTGCAAAAGATGCCAAGTCAGACAAATGAGAATCTTACCAGCGAACATAACATTCTGTTCCACAGCAGAAAGGACTCTAATCTCCAGCAGAGAGAGTCATACCGGCAACACTCCAAATCCCCAGCTGGAAAGTGATATAAATGAGAGAGTCTTATCGGTGAAAATCTTCACGGACACCATAAGGCGATGAAAGATGAGAGAAAAACCAAAATGAGAGAGACTTGATGGTGAAAACCTTTTGGGCACTACAAGTCGAATAAGATTGGGAATCAGATGGAGGATAGTCAAGGGAAGATCTTGAAAGACGATTGACGACGGAGGATAGGCCACATATGCATGTCATGACCATTAGAGTCGGTGTCTGCGTTTGATAGGTTTTTATTTATAATTTCTTTTGTTAAAGAGTCATCTTTTTCCTTTGTCTTTTATTCTGTTCCTTTTTATCTTTCTCCTTTCATAGAAAATTCCCCAGTAGAGTCTGTTTGGTCAGAACCAGTGGGAAATGACTGCGAGGGTGCGTAGGGAGTTTTCTCCAATTAAAGGACAGTCGAAACGGGATTTGTTTGTTTGTTTCAGAGTCGCCACCTGGGAATTTTAAGGCGTCCCAAGTCACCGGTTTTAATCCCTGAATCGAGGAGAATATGACTCTGTCTATTTAACAGTCTGCGCACCAGAAATCCGGATAAGGAATTCTGTTAACCCGGGAGAAGGTGTTAGGCATTCCCGAGTTCCGTGGTTCTAGCACGGTCGCTCAACTGTTATATTCGGCTTGATTATTTTGATTTGCTAAATACATTTTTTATTGCATGATTTTATTGTTACCGCTTCTATTTAGATTTAAAGTCCCTTCTTTGAATCGAATCACGCGTACGTATATTCGTGTTATAAATTATATTTTTAAAACATGCGGAGTTGTGTCACGCGCACGTGTACACAATAATATAGATAATATTTTTATTAAAATAATTATTTTCGAAATTATGCTTTAAATAAAATCAAGAACATTCGCCCTTTTGGTATAATTAAGTAGTGAACCTCACATCTCGGGTTTTTATGAAATTAATAATGATATTCTCCGAGAAATCCCTTTTATTAAATATTCGATCGAAGTTGCGCGAACGCATAATCCGAATTGCCTTTAGAAATATAATTAGGTTACGCGAACGTATCCCTAATCACAAAAATATTCTTGATGGTAGTATAAATTTGTTTACAAATTGTTTATTATATCCACGTATTTTTATGTGAACATCATGAGAAATAAATATTCTTTTAGTCTCTAAATTCCTTAAAAAGAATTTACAATTTATTGGACGTTGATCGCAATTTATGTTTTTCGCGTATGAATTATATACCTCAAAACTATTCAAATTTTAAAGAATTAATGATATGAAAAAGAAACAAACAACATGTAACTAAAAATACTACCATTTTTATCGTGGATACAACATTAATATATCCAAAAATCGAATCACATATAAAACTGGAAAAAGAATTAACTTGATAGACAAATTAATAGTTTCTGAAGAATTTTCATTGTTATATTTAATGCGAACTCTATTTCTACATATCCTTGACATAAAATGTTGCAATTCGTGCTTATAAATCCCATATCCTTTTCATATACTTGTTTTTAGTCCAAAGTTATAATTATTTGGTTAATTTTGCTTACGAAGATTGAGTTTGAGATAAATAAACCAATTCTTATTCTCTGCCTATGCGAATATTTGCAAACACTTAACTCTATATTTTGTAAAAAAAAATCATTGACATTATTTCATATATTAAAAGAAATGAGTTGATCGCGTTCCTAAAATAACTAAGCCATTAGTTATTAAGAAAGAGAACTAATCTACCAATTGATTTAATACTATATTAACCAACTAAAACAAAACTGAAACTTAAACTAATAAAATTTAAATGAGTAGAAGACATCCTTATAATTCCAAACTTCATTTACTTGCCATGTTGAAGCTCTTCACAACATGAGTTTAAAAGATATGTACCTGATATTGGAAGCAAAAGAAAATGAAGATGAAAATCAGCAACAGTAATAACAGTGCAACAGCAACAACTGCCCAGCAACAGTAACAAACCCAGTAACAGACCGGTGGAGTAGTAATCCCAAAAACAAAAGCTTTAAGCTTTAAATGAAACAACAACCATTAATACTAATTTCAAACAAAGAAAGAAAGCAGTAGATTTTTTAGCTTTTATTTTTATTTTGAAAGCTTAAATATTTTTTCGGAATTTTTCTCTCTTCTATTCTCTGTCCGTTTTTCTCTCTATCTGTGTGTGTATTTTTTCTCGTATCTCTTCTCTGTTCTCTTTGTCTTGTGTTCAAGACTTCTTCTTATAACCCATCCCATAAACCTTTCAATTAATTAAAATCCATACTTTTTCTCTACCCAACCCATTATCTTTCCACTCATCCCCATTACATTAAATAAACATATCACACCACCCCATTATATTTTGTCCCCCATGCTTCATTTAAAATAATGCAAGATTCCCCCTTTAAATTAAATCTTGTCCCCCCTTTATATTAAACAACTATATCACAACCCACCCCATTTCATTTTGTCCCCCATGCTTCAAATAAACAATTTCAAAATGTACAATTCCTAAACTACCCCTCACGACCTTACTGAAATTACCAAACTACCCCTGAACGTACTACAAATTACCAAACTACCCATCAGCTATAACACATCATTTAATCAAACATAACCAAAATATAGACAATATGATCAATTTCTAACAATGTTCAAACAACAATATGAACACGGATGAACATCATAACAACAATATCACATGAACACGATTTTAACAACATTTCAACAACAAATCACATGAACACAAATTGAACAACAAAGAACAACTAAAATTTGATTGAACAATATTTTAGCAACAAACAATTCTATTTTCGGATTCAACAACAACAACAAACAAAGTATGAAGATTTCTAAATTCAATCATATTGAACTTAAAATCAACTTAAACGATTAAACCAACATATTTCTCTAAACACAACTAAATTCTTTTAGACAAATAACAAGATCGACGAATAAACAATTATGAACTTAAGCTTAAACTTAACAATATTAACAACTTCTAACAATACATAAACACATGAAACAAATTGAAGAAATAGTTAATTAAATTTCAATTTGAATCTAACAAACATCAAACTAACAAATACTTACTTAAACAATAATACAAACATGAAATAAACATGAAAACAACTAATTAAACTTCTATTTTGAAATCTGAAAATTAATTTAACAAAGAACATGAACAAACTAGAAAAAATGATTTCAACGATAAACAACGAACAAAACAAGAATCAAATATTTAACGATTTTAACTTTTAGAAATATAAAAACGAAATATGGACAAAATAAAACTCAAAAACAACTAACCGGAGATGAATCAACGAAGAACTTTGATTGTAAACAAATCTGTCCGAGCCTCGACCAAAGCTCGAACAAATGACGACGAAGACGAAGAGAAGATGAAGCAGCCCGTAGCTACTGCCGCGACGAGCAGCAGCAGCAGTCCGTCCAACACCTGCTGTGACGAGCAGCAGCAGCACTACGTAGGAAGCAGAAGCAACGGCGGAGGAAGGAGGAGAAGCAACGGCGATAGGCGTGTTTGGATGACGGCGTGTTTGCTGAAACGCAGCTGCGCGAGCAGCAGCAGTTCAGTCATGTTTGGTTGAAACAGAAGCAGCAACGACATGGATGACGACGAAAACACGAAGAAGAAGAAGCAGCTGAACGCAGCAAGAAGGAGAAGCAGCTGAACGCAGTAGGGGAAGCCATGGATGAGCTCAAACTCGACGATGACGAAGCTTGACGGAGGAGGGCAACTATGGAGTTGTTGGTGCGTGTGTGCGTGAGTGACGGGGTGAGGGGGCGTTCGTGGGGGAGGCTGGTCGACGTTGCAGGCTGGGGTTTGTGGGGGGGGGGGCAGCCATGGGAGCTTGAGAAACTTGGAGAAGAAGAAGAAGATAGGAAAGGGGGGTGGCGGATTGGTTAGGTCTTTTTAGGGTTTTCTTTTTTCTTTTTTGTTTTGTGTTGTTTGTAAGATAATAGGATGTTGGGTTATGGACTGGGTTGACTCAGTTCGAAATGGACTGGGTCGTAGGGAAGATTGGGCCATTTTTTGGGCCTATGGCTTGAAATCGAAGAAGAAGCCCAATTCCGACTTTCTTTATATTTTCGCTCTCTTTTCTTCTTTTATTTCTCTAAAACTAAATTATAAAAATACTTAAACTATTATTAAGAACTAAATTAAGTTATAAAAGCACAAATTAACTTCCAATAACAATTAACGCACAATTAAGTATTAATTAAGCATAAAATTGTATATTTGGACATTAAATACTAAAAATGCAAACGATGCCTATTTTTGTAAGTTTTTAATTTTTGTAAAACAAATTCAATTACTAACAATTGTAGAATTAAATCTTACATGCAAAATGCGACATATTTTTGTATTTTTTTTATTAATTTAGCAAATAAACATGCACAGACAAATGCAAATAATTATTCAAAATATCACAAAATTGCACACCAAAGAAAAATCATTTTATTTTTGAATTTTTGGGAGTAATTCTCATATTGGGCAAAAATCACGTGCTTACAGCTGCCCCTCTTTGCCCGAAGACACGAAGGGTTTTCGTGCAAAGATAAAGCGAGCGATTTTTGCCCATCCGAGTACTCCGTTGAAGCATTTTTTTTTGAAAAAGATTTGACCGAACCTTTGCTTCAAAGGTTTCCTACATATCCTGGGCTAAACAGGAATCAGGTCAATGTAGTTCGGAAACTTTGGTAGCTGGGACTACCGTTGGACTGCACTGTTACTGCTGTTGCATGCTATTACCACTGCTTACCGATCTCCTTGTTACACCATGCTTAAAAGAAAACAAAAAGCTAGGCTAGAGTACAATTTGTTTTTGTTGCCTTGCTTCCTTGTCTGCTTGCATTTTTTCCGGTGTTTTTCTTCTTTTGACACATGTACTTGAGTTTGTACTGTGACCTCTTGTTGCAACCTTCTATTTCCCGGTGCCGGGGAATTTTATTGTTTCCTGTTGGGGATTCCTATTGTAACCCTATGTTTTATTGTCCTCTGACTTGATCTTGAAATGTATGCCTCTATTATCTGGGCGGGCTCCCAACTTCAATACTTGAAAATTAAAGACTTGAAATGTATTCCTCTGTTATCTGGGCGGGCTCCCAACTTCAATGCTTGAAATGTAAAGACTGAAATGTATGCCTCTGTTGTCTGGGCGGGCTCCCAACTTCGACGCTTGAAATATAAAGACTGAAATGTATGCCTCTGTTATATGGGCAGGCTCCCAACTTCAATGCTTGAAATGTAAAGACTGAATGTATGCCTCTGTTATATGGGCGGGCTCCCAACTTCAATGCTTGAAATGTAAAGACTAAATGTATGCCTCTGTTCTATGGGCGGGCTCCCAACTTCAACAACTGAAATGTAAAGACTAAAATGTATGCCTCTGTTATCTGGGCGGGCTCCCAACATCAACAACAACTTTTAAAAATAAGCGACATTCCTCTCTTCAGGCGGGCTCCTGACTTCAAATACACAACTTTTAAAATAAATGTCTTTCCTCTCTTCAGGCGGGCTCCTGACTTCAACAACAATTTTGAAAATAAATCGCCATTCCTCTCTTCAGGCGGGCTCCTGACTTCAACAACAACTTTGAAAATAATCGTCATTCCTCTCTTCAGGCGGGCTCCTGACTTCAACCAATACATCGCCATTCCTTTCTTTAGGTTGGCAAGATTTCAACAACTTTTAAAAACGCCTTTCCTCTCTTCAGGCGGGCTCCTGACTTCAACAACAACTTTGAAAATAATCGTCATTCCTCTCTTCAGGCGGGCTCCTGACTTCAACCAATACATCGCCATTCCTTTCTTTAGGTTGGCAAGATTTCAACAACTTTTAAAAACGCCTTTCCTCTCTTCAGGCGGGCTCCTGACTTCAACAACAACTTTGAATTCAAACTTCTTTTTTTTTTCAAATTATCCTAGGAGAAAATTCATCAGACTAGGATTTGATATCTTATCTTAGTAGAAAGACTCATCGGACTAAGATTTGATATCTTATCTTGGGAGAAAAATTTCATCGGACCAAGATTGTGACTCTAGGAGATAAATCGTCAGACTAGGTCCATTTTGTTGTGATCTTAGGAGAAAGATTCATCCGACTAAGATTTTATCTTGGGAGAACAATTTCATCAGACCAAGATTTTGACTCTAGGAGATAAATCGTCAGACTAGGTCCATTTTGTTGTGATCTTAGGAGAAAGATTCATCCGACTAAGATTTTATCTTGGGAGAACAATTTCATCAGACCAAGATTTTGACTCTAGGAGATAAATCGTCAGACTAGGTCCATTTGTTGTGATCTTAGGAGAAAGATTCATCCGACTAAGATTTTATCTTGGGAGAAAAATTTCATCAGACCAAGATTTTGACTCTAGGAGATAAATCGTCAGACTAGGTCCATTTGTTGTGATCTTAGGAGAAAGATTCATCCGACTAAGATTTTATCTTGGGAGAACAATTTCATCAGACCAAGATTTTGACTCTAGGAGATAAATCGTCAGACTAGGTCCATTTGTTGTGATCTTAGGAGAAAGATTCATCCGACTAAGATTTTATCTTGGGAGAACAATTTCATCAGACCAAGATTTTGACTCTAGGAGATAAATCGTCAGACTAGGTCCATTTTGTTGTGATCTTAGGAGAAAGATTCATCTGACTAAGATTTTATCTTGGGAGAACAATTTCATCAGACCAAGATTTTGACTCTAGGAGATAAATCGTCAGACTAGGTCCATTTGTTGTGATCTTAGGAGAAAGATTCATCCGACTAAGATTTTATCTTGGGAGAACAATTTCATCAGACCAAGATTTTGACTCTAGGAGATAAATCGTCAGACTAGGTCCATTTGTTGTGATCTTAGGAGAAAGATTCATCCGACTAAGATTTGATATCTTATCTTGGGAGAAAAATTTCATCGGACCAAGATTGTATCGGGAGGTAAATTCATCAGACTAGGACTTTTTATCCTAGGAGAAAAATGTAGTAAAGATCAATGATTTGAGAAACTTACCTTCGTAATTTCTTCTTTTCTTTTCTCCTTCCTTTGCGCTGCTTTGTTCTTGCTTGCTGGGGATAATACCATTGTGGGAGTCTCCTTTCTTCCCCTCCTTCAAATTTGTTTTTTTTTCATCAACACTGCTGGGGATAAAAGTGTTATCTTCTTGGGATAACGTTGTTGAGGATAACGCTGCTGGGGAATTTTATCCCTTCAAATCGATGCTTTATTCTTTTGGAAGCTGCTGGGGATGATAATGACTCTTTGCTTTTCTGAGCACAAGTGTCATCCCTTTATTCTGTCTGCTGGGGATAACTTCCTCCATTGGAAACTTATTATGTTGGGGGCAACCCTGGTTCAAAGACCACTTCCTTGGTGCTATTTTTATTCTTCCCCAAATGGGTACCTGATTTTCCAGAAAATTTTCTAACTGAAAAGAAAATTTTCTGCCCCAGTTTGACAATCTTTCTTGTGGCATGCATTTCCGACATCAATGCCATTTCCTTTACCTGTTTTAAACAAAATTTGTTAGTTTAAAACGCGGTGGTTGGTTGTGATACTCCTACTTGGGATGGCTTTCCCCTTTCTCCTTCCTTGCTCTGCATTCCACAAGGGACGATATTATTTGCTGAGGATAATCCTTTTCTGCTAGGGATATCCCTCTTCTTTCGTGGCATGGCTCGGAGACTTGCATTTTTCCGACCTTTTAGTCTCGCATGAATTTTCCAAGTCATGCTTATTGCTCTCCTTGTTTGTCCACGGGCCTTGGCCTTGAGGTTTTAATAACCTCTGATTTTGGCAAGGATATCCCTCTTGACACTCGTCAATCCTTTTGTCAATTCCCTTTTGCTGGGGATATCTTTCTTGACACTGGCCTTGTGCTCGTTCCTTGCTGACTATACCACTTGGATGTACTAGCCATATCTCATCTTGCATAATTGGAAAGCTGATGGCCTATTTTGAAGTCATTTCCCACTGGTTCTGACCAAACAGACTCTACTGGGGAATTTTCTATGAAAGGAGAAAGATAAAAAGGAACAGAATAAAAGACAAAGGAAAAAGATGACTCTTTAACAAAAGAAATTATAAATAAAAACCTATCAAACGCAGACACCGACTCTAATGGTCATGACATGCATATGTGGCCTATCCTCCGTCGTCAATCGTCTTTCAAGATCTTCCCTTGACTATCCTCCATCTGATTCCCAATCTTATTCGACTTGTAGTGCCCAAAAGGTTTTCACCATCAAGTCTCTCTCATTTTGGTTTTTCTCTCATCTTTCATCGCCTTATGGTGTCCGTGAAGATTTTCACCGATAAGACTCTCTCATTTATATCACTTTCCAGCTGGGGATTTGGAGTGTTGCCGGTATGACTCTCTCTGCTGGAGATTAGAGTCCTTTCTGCTGTGGAACAGAATGTTATGTTCGTCGGTAAGATTCTCATTTGTCTGACTTGGCATCTTTTGCAGACTGATCAGAAGGTCTTTCTTTGGACCGTAATATGGGTTTTTTGGATAGGCTTAGAAAGAAAGGGTATTAAAGGCTCAAAAACAAATCAATTTGGGGTTCAAAATTACAACCTTCGAAATCATATTTGTTTATAACAAGCACAACCCTTGCCCCAGTTTCTTGCTTGGGGATTATTTATTTATTATATATATTTTTTAATTTTTTTTGTTACACTATGCATATTACGCACATTATGCGCACTATGCACCCTATGACCGAGCTGTGAAGCGCCTACGTATCCTCTTTGAGGAATCAGGTCAAACGTAGTTCCCAATTCCTCTTTTTTCTTTTGACTTTTTTTTTATTGTTATCATTTTTCTTTTCTTTTCCTTTTTTTCGTTTTTTTTTTGATTTTTTTTTACCTTCCAGGCTCGTATTTCCTAGTCGTTGCTATTGATTCCGAACGAGGGGTATGAAAGAAAATAAATAAGGCTCAAAGGGGGGTAACGAAGGATAAAGTGTTTAGATAGCAGAACAAAATGCCTTCGTCATTCCAGTCTTCAAAACATGCCAAATGCAAACAACACAATTGATCATAGATTTATAGTCTCTTCCGATGGTGCTGGACTTGACAATTATGTTAAACACTTGCTTTTTCATTTGTCATTTCTAAAGCACCGTTGGGCGACACTCTCATTCTCATGAACGACCCTCATGCCAATTTGGCGAATCTTGCATTTAACGGTTTTCTTTAAGTTTTACTTGCCCCAGTTCCACATGACTCGGGCTTCAAATAATCTCAAACTGTTCTTATTTCCCTTAAATGCTTTGATCACCTCTCCAGGGTTTTATGATTAACTTTAAAGACCAGGCCCAAACTGTGTGCACATGTCATGTCACTAGAATCGTTGTTGAATAGAAGCAAAACAAAAGGGTAAAGAAAACTAAACAAAGAAGATGAAAAAGACTGGAATTTGCTTTTAGACAAAAGGTAGAACCGTTTACGACAAAATAAACAGTTACAACCCTAAAACTAAACCAGATAACACCACATTAGGTACTAGACAAATAAAAGGATAAGGGGGTTTGACCACAAGACAATATCCGAATTACAACCCTAAAATAATCCGGATGAATGAAATGACAACAAAATAAACCACCAAAAATCCTCTCTGGCTGACCAGAAGATGGAGCGCCTTTCCAATTGCCCAATACGGTGTTTTAGCCATTAAGTTCTGCATCATCATTGCCAAGGCCGTTACCAACTTCAATATCATTATCATCAGTTAGCGGCTTCCCAGGATGACTCTAAAATCCCATATTACCAGGCATCCTCCCCATAAAGTGTGCATCATGATGTGCAGGTAAAGGATTCTGCGCAATATTCTGGGTGTCATTACCTTGGATCACAATCAGATTTTCCTGGATCATCCTTTCTATTTCTTTTTTCAAATCCCGACAACTTTCAACATTGTGCCTCTGGGCATTGGAATGGTATTCACACCTTTTAGAAGGGTCAAAGCTTCTTGCACGTGTGTCCAGATGATTTGGAGGAATAAATGCAATCATGTCGTGATGCTTTAACCTCTCAAATAAGCTTTCATAGGACTCTCCTATTAGTGTAAAATTATCTTTCAACCTTTGTTCCCCTTTATACTTCTGGCTTGGATGTGGGTTATAGGGCACCTGAAAGTTATGTGGAGGCTTCTGGAGATTTTGTGACGCTCGTGCTCGCCTTCTGGGGCGTTTTGGTGGTCGGGCAACATACTGAGGTGGAACAATAGAGTGTTGTGGGTTCTGAGGGGGATAATATTGCTCAGGGGATTCATAGATAACTTTAGGAGGCTGCTCATACCTTCGAGATGTTCTCCTAGGACCTCTTCTTGACCCTGATGTCATCATGATTTCTTCAATCTTCTCATTTGTGTCGCAAAAATTATCAGACTCAACCCGGACAGCGTGAGTTGCAGCTTTAAAAACTGCTTGACTCATAATTTTTCCTGTCTTAAGACCATTCTCTATTATTTCTCCCATTTTGATTGCTTCCGAGAAGGATTTGCCAACTGCGGACATCATGTTCTGAAAGTAATCTGGCTCTTGCGCTTGAAGGAAGACAGTTATTAGCTCGTGGTCATCCATGGGTGGCTTAACTCGAGCTGCTTGCTCTCTCCATTTAATGGCATATTCCCTGAAACTTTCACTTGGTTTCTTCTTCAGGTTTGAAAGGGAAATGCGGTCTGGGGCAATGTCGATGCTGTATTGGAACTGTTTGACAAATGCTTGTGCCATGTCGTCCCAGACATACCAGCGAGACGTGTCTTGATCCATAAACCATTCGGAAGCTACTCCCGTAAGGCTTTCCACAAAATAAGCCATCAACAATTCTTCATTTCTTCCCGCACCTCTCATTTGATTGCAATACCTTTTCAGGTGGGCAATGGGATCTCCATGTCCATCGTACTTTTCAAATTTGGGAGTCTTGAAACCAGGCGGCAAGTGGACATCGGGGAACATACATAGATCTTTGAAGGCAACACTCTTTTGACCAGACAACCCTTGCCTGTTTTTCAACCATTGTTCTAAGTTTTTCACTCTTTGGGTCATTTCTTCTTGTACCATCTTTCGGGCAGGCTCTTCAATCTTTGCAGGAAGATCAAACGAGTACGGGTGGTACTTAGGAGAGTGGTACTGCTCTTGTTGTGTCGCAAATTGTGACTCATGACAAGGCTGTCCTTGCCCACTGGCCCATGCTTGACACACTCCGGTCATTTGCTGTTTCAGTATTCTATTTTTCCGGCACAGTAGACTCTTGTTGAACCCTCTGAACAAACCGACCAACTCAACTTTCTTCACAATTCAAAACAAAACATGTTAGAATGGACTCAGTCGGTTCTTATTACTAGCAACATCTTTTTCCCTTTTTTCATTTTCTTTTTCATTTTTTGTTGTGGTCGAATCTTATGGAGATTGCCTACGTATCATGACCCCGCATGAATCAGACCTTGCGTAGTTCGGACCAATAAAAGATAAGCAATACTAATCATTTTTTTTCAATTTTCATATTGGGTTTCAAAGGTTTAAAAATGACCTGCAAACTTGAAAATCAAACGACCCACATATTATAATCAAAAGTTTTACAAACTCCAAAACAAACGGCCAGCTTCCTTTCTCCATTTGACAAATGCAACCAAACGGTTATTTTTGCAAATGTGGCCCCTTCCAAATTTTGAGGCCGGAGAGGATTATTTTATGACACTTTACACACTTGTCCATTCTTTTACGAAAATAGCCTTTCGACAACTGAAAGATACTCTGAGGCTATTTCGGCAAGAACGGTTTAAGACGCGGCCGAAGCTGGCTCGGCTTATTATGACAAAATTCAAACGGTATTCACCTGACCGCCGACTCTTTGTTGTTTTTTTTTCAAATTACAATAAAAACCAGGTGTTGCAACACGACCCTTCAACGCCTCGGGGACGAAGATTTTTTAAGGCTGTGTGGGTCAACTGAACCAAATTTTAAAAAAAATGACCCAAAGGTGGCTGTTTATGCAAAGTCAGCCTTTCGGCGTCCCTTTCGGGAACATTCGGCTATGTCTTGATAAAACAGCGTCACCCGACTTCTTTATGACTAAATTAAAATTTACATATTTTTTTTCCGGCTATTTTTAGCAACAGGGGAGGTTAGACACCACCCGACTTATTTATGACAAAATTAAAATTTTGACACGTTTTTATTTATTTATTGGTTTTTGGCTATTTTAGCAAAAAGATGGGGTTGGACCCGATGAGGGTTGCCTACGTATCTCACATCCGGTGAGAATCAAACCCGCGTAGTTCGGGCAGGTCATGAATAAAGTAAGTAAACTAATTTTAAATTATTATTATTTTGAATTTGTAAAAGAACTGCTTTGAAAGAAGAAATGAAGTATATATATTTTTTTTTGAATTTTTGATTGATTTTCTTTTTGAAAGAAAGACTTCTAAGAATTCCTTTTCTTTTGATTTGAACTTTGAGAATTTCAAAAGTAAAAGGAAGATTTTTTTTTGTTCTTTCTTATTCTAAGAAGAAAGAAAATATTTTTTTTGGAATTTTACCTTTAATAAATGAAATGCTTTCTAAAAAAAAATATTTTTTTTTGAATTTTGAATTTTCTTTTCAATTTTTAAAGAAGAAGGAAAATATTTTCGAATTTGTTTTATTTTATTATATATATATATATATATATATATATTTTTTTTTAATAATTAAAAAGACTTTCTTAAAGAAGTCAATAATGGAAAATATTTTTGGATTTTTTGTTTTGAAAATTGGGAGTCTAAAAAAAACTTTTCTAGACTTTTTGGCAGGACAAATATTTTTGCAACAAATAAAGATATATATACATTTTTGGAAATAAAGAAAAACTTTTTGGATTTATATATATATATATATATATATATATATATATATATATATATATATATATTTGCAACAAATAATAAAACCACTTTCAACGCGACTCTTTTTATTTTATTATTTTGAATTTTTCAGAAACGAATAAAAAAAAACTATTTTAAAAGTAAGACTCTTTTTCATTGTCATTTTCAGGGGAAGACAAACTATTTTCCTTTATATATATATATATATATATATTTTTTTTTGAAAAATAAGACAAAACAACGATTTTTTTTTCTTTCTATTTTTTCTTTGGTTTTAATAAAACAAATTAATAAGACATTTTTTTTCATTTTCTCAAAATTTCGGCAGAGTTTTGACAGTATTTGGGCATTGTTTTTTTTTTCAAAAATAAACAGTCAATTCCCTAACCGCTATTTCTTTTTTTCAATTTTAAAATATTATTCATGATATTCAAAAGTCAGTCAACACACAAATCCGGATCAAATAAATGCACAAGTAGCAGCAAGTAAGATTCATCAGGATGGTCATTTTTTTTTTGGTACACCTGTCCTAGACAGACCCAACCCCTGTGTTGAGTCTCCAAAGTCAAATGCACGTGATGCAAACAATCGCTCCTACTAGGGATCCGACATGAAGCTGAGTTATTCTAAGTGAAAAAACCTGAGGCATATTGATCTAGCCCTGGCTTACCCAAACGGACAGTTTGAGCCGAAGCGGGGGCAACGTACCGGGAGCACGAAAGTCTACCCGGCCTAGTTACTTGTCCCAACTTCGTCTTATTTGGTATGACTTTAACAGAAAGGTGGGCCACGCGCACGTGTGCACCATAAATTTAGAAGACTCAGAAAGAAGGGGGTTTCGTAGCAGTTGTATATATTCATAATTCAAATAATATTAAAGCGGTAAAAGTGTCATTTAGCACATTGGGCATATATCATGTAAAAAAATCAGATAATAAATAAAACCAACTATAACAATTATTTTAAGCTCGAATTCTTGAACCCTGAACCAGTGGTTCTGGGTTAAGTCCCCAGCAGAGTCGCCAGAGCTGTCGCACCTCCTTATTCCGCCCCCGCGAGGGTGCGTAGGGAGTTTTCTCCAATTAAAGGACAGTCGAAACGGGATTTGTTTGTTTGTTTCAGAGTCGCCACCTGGGAATTTTAAGGCGTCCCAAGTCACCGGTTTTAATCCCTGAATCGAGGAGAATATGACTCTGTCTATTTAACAGTCTGCGCACCAGAAATCCGGATAAGGAATTCTGTTAACCCGGGAGAAGGTGTTAGGCATTCCCGAGTTCCGTGGTTCTAGCACGGTCGCTCAACTGTTATATTCGGCTTGATTATTTTGATTTGTAAAATACATTTTTATTGCATGATTTTATTGTTACCGCTTCTATTTAGATTTAAAGACCCTTCTTTGAATCGAATCACGCGTACGTGTATCCGTTTTATATATTATATATATTTTAACGTGAAAAATCGTGTCACGCGTACGTATACACAATGATATTGATAATATAATAATTATTATTTTTTTTCGAAATTTTTTATTATAAGAAAAAAAAGACTAGTTCGAAATTGTGCTTAAAATAAAATTAAGAACGTTCGTCGCTCTTGTATAATTAAATATTGAACCGCACATCTCGAGTTATATGAAATTAATATTGATATTCTCCGAAGAGCCCCCTTTTTATTAAATGTTCGTTCGAAGTTGCGCGAACGCATAATCCGAATTGCTTTTAGAAATATAATCAGGTTACGCGAACGCATCCCTAATCACGCAAAATATTCTTAATAGTAGTATAGATTTTCCATAAATTGTTGAATGTTGACCGCAAATTATATTTTTTGCGTAAGAATTATATTTCTCCAAGCCATTCAAATTTAAAAGGGTAAAAATAAACGTGAGATTAATAATACCATTTTTCCGTAAATACAATATATGCATACCCAAAAAGTGAATTGCATATAAAACTAGGAAAAAGAATTAATTTGATAAACAAACTAATAGTTTTCGAAGAAATTATATCTCCTTCTCATCTACTTGTTTTTAGTCCAAAGTTATAATTATTCGGTTAATTTGCTTATGATGACAGATAAAATCAAACCAATTTTTATTCTCGGCCTATGCATGCTATTTATAGTCACTAAATGTACCTTTGGTAAGAATTATTGACATTATTTTTTATACATTATTTTTAAGAAGTGAATTAAAATAGGAGGACCCTTTGTTGGTAAGAAAGAGAATTATTCTACAAGTTGATTCAATAAAATGACATCACATGCAACGTAGTGGAACGTCCGAACCATTCATCATATTCCAAAATCATAAACGAGACGGATTATATCAATTCACATTTCTACCATGGTATTTCACATAACCGTTATTATGCCATATCTGATCGAAATACCATTAACATTATCTAGCCTTAAACAAAATCTGATATTTGACAAAATAGGCTAATAATATAATTTTTGATATTTCTACACTATTCTTTACTTAGCTAATGACATCCCAAGATAAAATTAATGGCCAACTTTCTGCCATGTTCCCTATTTTGACAATTCAAATATAATTATACTAATGAGATTTCGAAATGGATAACATTATTACAAAGCTTTTATACGAATTTCAAAATAAGACAATTAACTTATAGCCATCGTGTCGGACTCACTACTAGTTAACCAACATGAAACAAAGCTGAAATTTAAACTAACGAACTTAAATGAATAAAAGACAAAATTACAATTCGAGCTTCATTTATTTGTCATGTAGAAAGCTTTGCATGACATGAGTTTACAGATATATACCTGATATTGGAAGCAAAAGAAAATGAAGATGAGAATCAGCAGCAGTAATAACAATACAGCAACAACAACTGCCCAGCAACAGTAACAACCCAGTAACAGACCAGTGGAGTAGTAATCCCAAAAACAAAAGCTTTAAGCTTTGAATGAAACAACAACCATTAATACTAATTTCAAACAAAGAAAGAAAGCAGAAGATTTTTTAGTTTTTATTTTTATTTTGAAAGCTTAAATATTTTTCGGAATTTTTCTCTCTTCTATTCTCTGTCCGTTTTTTTTCTCTATCTGTGTGTGTATTTTTTCTCGTATCTTTTCTGTTCTCTCTCTATTCTTGTCCTTAAATCTGATTTCAAGACTTCATATATATAACACATCCCATAAACTTTTCAATTAATTAAAATCCATACTTTTTCTCTACCCAACCCATTATCTTCCCACTCATCCCCATTACATTAAATAAACATATCACACCACCCCATTATATTTTGTCCCCCATGCTTCATTTAAAATAATGCAAGATTCCCCCTTTAAATTAAATCTTGTCCCCCTTTATATTAAACAACTATATCACAACCCACCCCATTTCATTTTGTCCCCCATGCTTCAAATAAACAATTTCAAAATGTACAATTCCTAAACTACCCCTCCGACCCTATTACAAATTACTATTTTACCCCCGAAAGTACTCTAAATTACCAAACTACCCATCAGCTATAACACATCAATTAATCAAACTTAACCAAAATATAGACAATATGATTAATTTCTAACAATGTTCAAACAACAAATGAACACGGATGAACATCATAACAACAATATCACATGAACACGATTTTAACAACATTTCAACAACAAATCACATGAACACAAATTGAACAACAAAGAACAACTAAAGTTTGATTGAACAATATTTTAGCAACAAAACCTATTTTCGGATTTACACAACAACAACAATCAAACAAGTACATTTAGATTAAATTCAATAATATTGAACTTAAAATCAACTCTAACAACATTACAACAAACAATTCTTATATTAAACTTTAAACAAGATTATGAGAACAATTCAAGCAATAATCATAAATGGTAAACAAGAAATCAAACTATACAAAATTCGGATTCAAGATCATCCAAACAAAGTATGAACATGAATGAATCTATTTTAACACAACAAACATGACGGATTAAACGATTAAATCAATATATTCCTTTAACACAACTAAATTCTTTAAACAAATAACAAGATCGACGAAGAAACAATTATGAACTTAAACTTGAACTTAACAATATTAACAATTTCTAACAATACATAAACACATGAAACAAATTGAAGAAATAGTTAATTAAATTTCAATTTGAATCTAACAAACATCAAACTAACAAATATTCACTTAAACAATAATACAAACATGAAATGAATATGAAAACAACTAATAAACTTCTATTTTGAAATCTGAAAATTAATTTAACAAACAACATGAACACACTAGAAAATTATTTCAACGATGAACAACGAACAAGACAAGGATTAAATCATTTAACGATTTTGGATCCGGAAAATATCAAAACAAAATATGGACAAAATAAAACTCAAAAATCTACTAACTGGAGATGAACAACATACGTGCGGACTGTTTCGTCAAACCTCGAATGGGAATAAATCTGTCCGGATTCAACGACGAACTCAACGATGAACTCACCTTCCTTGTAAACTTGACAAACTCAAAACTACGCTTGACGTCCTCGACTAAAACTCGACCAAACGAAATGGTCGAATCTTGTTTTGGGACTGAAGGCGACGAGAAGAAGAAAGCGTTGGACGCAGCAAGGTCGACGATAAGGAAGGTGAAGCAGAAGCGGCAGCGCTGGGTCTGTTTGGCTCGACTGGTTTGTCCGGGCAGCACTGACTGGTTCTGTGAAGACGCAGCAACGAGGTTTGGATGATGAAGCCGCAGCTCGGAGGAAGGAGGAGAAGCAGCGGCGTCGGAGGGTTGTTTGGACGTGACTGCGTTCGGATAACGCAGCAGCTGCTGCTTGACGATGGTGAGGAAGATGAAGCGCGACGGGATAGTGACGATGCAGCAGCAGCTGCGACGAGCAGCTGGGGACGAGGGTGATGGTTTGGGTCGTTTGGTCGTCGACTGGTTATGGCCGTAGATGGTGTTTGGACGGTGTTTGGGTGGTGTTCGACGAAGGGGGGGAGCTGGTGGTTGACGGGGCTAGTGAATGGCAGCCATGGATGTTGGGGTGTTTGGGAAGTTCTGAGAAGAAGAAAACCAAATGTTGGAGAGGGGAGGGGGCGGACCACTTTTCCCCTTTTTAGGTCTTTTTAGGGTTTTTCTCTTTTTTTTTGTTTTGTTTTTGTTTTGTAAGATAGGGGTGTTGGGTTATGGACTGGGTTGACCCAGTTCGAAATGGACTGGGTCGTAGGGAAGATTGGGCCATTTTTTGGGCCTATGGCTTGAAGTTGAAGAAGAGGCCTAATTCCGACTTTCTTTATATTTTCGCTCTCTTTTCTTCTTTTATTTTTCTAAAACTAAATTATAAAAATACTTAAACTATTATTAAGAACTAAATTAAGTTATAAAAGCGCAAATTAACTCCCAATAACAATTAACGCACAATTAAGTATTAATTAAGCATAAAATTGTATATTTGGACATTAAATGCTAAAAATGCAAACGATGCCTATTTTTGTAATTTTTAATTTTTGTAAAACAAATTTAATTACTAACAATTGTAGAATTAAATCCTATATGCAAAATGCGACATATTTTTGTATTTTTTATTAATTTAGCAAATAAACATGCACAGATAAATACAAATAATTATTCAAAATATCACAAAATTGCACACCAAAGAAAAATCATTTTATTTTTGAATTTTTGGGAGTAATTCTCATATTGAGCAAAAATCACGTGCTTACAGATACTATTGGGGATTGTGACTTGGCCCATCCGGTGTGATGTTTATACTATACTGGTGATTGGTACACATACTTCATTGATATTACTGGGCTTGATGCCATGTTTGGGGCCTTGTGCCGATTTGTAAAATCCTTCGAGGATTGATATTACTGCTTAGCATGATTTGCATATCATTTAATTTCAGTCCAAGGTTTTAAATGCTGTTTTGCAAACTCAGCCATAATTCTAAGTGTTGAAAACTTAAATGATATTTTTAAATGTATTCCGGGCTGGGAACTTCTGTTTTGTAAATGCCCAAGGGGCTTATTATATTATTTTCTGGACTGATTATAAAGTGACTTGAAACAGTGGTAACAATGACACTGTGTGATATACTTGAAACAGTGGTAACAATGACATTGTGTGATATACTTGAAATAGTGGTAACAATGACACTGGATGATATACTTGAACAGTGGTAACAATGGCACGGTATGATATAAATTGGTCAGGTAACATTGGCTGACCGGTCAGGTAACAATGACTGACCAAGATATTGCGCTTGGGCTGTAGGAGCCCCTCCGGAGTCTGTACACACCCCCAGTGAGCGCCGTCGACGATAAATAAATATGGACGGCTCGGGCTGCACGCCGCAGTGGGTACTTGAATGTACCATCATATGCATTGCATTGTATTCATGTATTTGTATCTATACTGTTGTTTAGCTGCTCGGTTCCATATGTTGCTGTATATTTGGATTTTAGCTTACTTTGTGTATTTACTGGGTTTTCTTATCTTCGGACTGTAATTATTTGTATTACTCACTGGGTCGGAGTACTCACTTTACTCCCTACACCTTGTGTGCAGATCCAGGGCAGTCTCAGGCACAGTAGATCCAGTTGATCAACGGATCCAGCATTTTGGGGAGTATCAAGGTAGCTGTACGGCGTTCGCAGCATTGATTTCTTCCTTCCTATCTTATCTTTTTTTTTATTTCCGTATTATTAAACTTTGGATACACTATGTATTAGGATGATATTCTGTACTCTAGAGGCTCAAATTCGTGACGTCGGGTCCTAGTGAGATTACGTTGTGTATTTTGTTAAACTCTTCAGTACTTTGATCTTGAATTAATTGATATTTCCATCCGCTATTTTTGATAAATTGGGTTAAGTGTGGAATAATGGTCGGGCTTGCCTAGTAGTGTGTTGGGCGCCATCACGACCGGGATTTGGGTCGTGACAAGTTGGTATCAGATCCTAGGTTACTTGGTCTCACGAGTCATGAGCCGGTTTAGTAGAGTCTCGCGGATCGGTACGGAGACGTCTGTATTTATCCTCGAGAGGCTGCAGAACCTTTAGGAAAACTTCATATTTTTGAAATTCTTGTCGTGCAACTTTGTTGATCCGAACACTAAAAATTTCTATCATTCTATTCTCTCGCAGATGGCGAGGACTCGTGCTACTGGACGAGGTGGATGACCACCAGTGCCACCCACTGATGCCACCAGAGGCCGTGGACGCGGTCGTGGCAGAGGTAGAGTAGCGCGGGCAGCACCTGTTAATCCACCAGCTGCCCCAGTTCCAGATCAGGCTCCAGCAGTTGTACCAGTTCAGGCACCAGCTATGCCTATTGTGATTCCGGGTCTTCAGGAGACCTTGGCTCAGATTTTGACAGTTTGCACTGGCCTAGCTCAGGCGGTCTCAACCACTACAGCCGCAGCTACTTCACAGGCTAGGGAAGGCACCCTGACTCCTGTTAGTCGCACAGCTGAGCAGGTTGTGCAGGGATTGCAGACACCGGAAGCTGTTCCAGCTCAGCCAGTTGCACCAGTTCAGAACATTGTGGTCCTAGCTATGCCAGACGATGAGCAGCATCGTCTTGAGAGATTCAACAGACTTGCACCTCCTCCTTTCAGTGGTGCTCAGGGCGAGGATGCCCAAGGTTTTCTTGACAAGTGTAGACGCATGCTGCGGACATCAGGGATCTTGGAGACTAGCGGTGTATCCTTTACTACTTTTCAGTTCTCAGGTGCAGCCTTCACTTGGTGGGAGGCATATGAGCGGCGTAGGCCGGTAGGTTCAGCGCCTTTGTCATGGCAGGAGTTCTCCACTCTCTTTATGGAGAAGTGGGTACCGCGATCTCAGAGAGAGGAGCGGCGCAGGCAGTTTGAGTATCTTTATCAGGGAGATATGACCGTATCTCAGTACGAGGTGAGGTTTTCAGAGTTAGCTCGTTATGCTCCATGGATGGTCCCGACTGATCGGGAAAGGATTAGGAGGTTCGTGGATAGGCTCATTTATCCCATTCGTATCCTGATGGCTCGAGAGAGGATTCTGAGCCATACTTTTGAGGATGCAGTCGATATTGCCCAAGATATTGAGGCAGATCATCGTCAGGAGAGAGAGGAGCGGGAGGCCAAGAGGCCTCGTGGATCAGGTAGTTTTAGTGGTGCTCCATCTAGGAGCCAGTTTCAACAGAGCAGGGGTAGTTCTTATAGGCCTCATCAGTCAGCTCGTTCTGAGTATCGAGGGGCATCTTCAGGCCGTGGTCATCAGGGATTTCAGCAGGGTCAGTCTCCTTTGGGTGCCCTTCCAGCACAGAGTTCATCACATGCTCCTTCAGTCCAGGGTTCTTCGGCGCCGAGTGCATCAGCTAGTCACTTTGGTGTGAGGGGTTCCCATCAATTCCCTTATCCAGCGTCGGGTAGTTGTTACGAGTGTGGAGAGTTTGGTCACATGAAGAGGCATTGTCCTCTGCTTCGTGGCAGTCAGTCTCAGTAGAGGGGCCAGTCATCATCTTCTGCACCATTTACTTCAGCACCCACTCAGTCAGCTAGGGTTGAGGGTCAGGCAGCTAGAGGTCGCCCCAGAGGGGGAGGTCGATCGGGCGGTGGTCAGGCTCGGTTTTATGCTATCCCAGACAGGACAGATGCTGTTATCACATGTATTATCTCAGTCTGCCACACAGATGCCTCTGTCTTATTTGATCCCGGATCCACCTATTCTTATGTGTCTTCATATTTTGCTCGTCATTTGAGTATACCGCGGGAGTCTCTTGCTTTACCTGTTCATGTATCTACCCCGGTGGGCGATACTGTTATTGTGGATTGTGTGTATCGGTCGTGTATTGTGACTATTAGGGGTCTGGAGACCCGAGTTGATCTATTGCTGTTGAGAATGGTAGATTTTGATATTATTCTGGGCATGGACTGGCTATCTCTGTGTCATGCTATTCTAGACCGTCATGCTAAGACAGTTACTTTGGCTATTCCGGGTGTTCCGAGGATCGAGTGGCGTGGTATGACTGATTATGTTCCTAGTAGAGTAATTTCTTTCTTGAAAGCCCAACGTATGGTTGGGAAAGGCTGTTTATCATATTTGGCCTTCGTGCGTGATGTGGGAGCTGAGACTTCCAGTATTGATTCTGTCCCAGTTGTGAGGGACTTTCCTGATGTATTTCCTGCAGACCTGTCGGGCATGCCGCCGGACCGGGATATTGATTTTGGTATTGACCTGGTGCCGGGCACTAAGCCCATTTCTATTCCGCCATACCGTATGGCACCAGCGGAGCTAAAAGAATTAAAAGAGCAGCTTCCGGAACTCCTAGAAAAGGGGTTTATTCGGCCTAGTGTGTCCCCGTGGGGTGCACCTGTGTTATTTGTAAAAAAGAAAGATGGCACAATGAGAATGTGCATTGATTATAGGCAGTTGAACAAGGTAACAGTGAAAAACAAGTATCCTTTGCCTCGCATTGATGACTTATTTGATCAGCTTCAGGGAGCGAGGGTGTTTTCTAAGATCGACCTTCGTTTGGGTTATCACCAGTTGAAGATCAGGGATTCAGATATTCCTAAGACTGCCTTCAGGACTAGATATGGCCACTATGAGTTTCTAGTCATGTCTTTTGGGCTGACCAATGCCTCAGCAGCGTTCATGCATCTAATAAACAGTGTATTTCGGCCATATCTGGATTCTTTTGTCATTGTATTCATTGATGATATTCTGGTATACTCGCGTAGCCAGGAGGAGCATGCCCGACATTTGCGTGTAGTGTTGCAGAGATTGAGGGAGGAGAAACTTTATGCTAAATTCTCCAAGTGTGAGTTTTGGTTAAGTTCTGTGGCATTCTTGGGACACATAGTGTCAAGCGAGGGTATTCAGATTGATCCAAGGAAGATAGAAGCAGTGCAGAGTTGGTCTAGACCGTCCTCAGCCACAGAGATCCGGAGTTTTCTTGGGCTGACAGGCTATTATCGCCGGTTTGCTCAGGGATTTTCATCCATCGCATCGCCCTTGACCAAGTTGACTCAGAAAGGTGCTCCCTTTGTATGGTCAGACGAGTGCGAGGAGAGCTTTCAGAAGCTCAAGTCACTTTTGACCACAACTCCAGTGTTGGTGTTACCATCAGCTGCAGGTTCATACACGATATATTGTGATGCTTCCAGAGTTGGGATTGGTTGTGTGTTAATGCAGGAGGGTAGAGTTATCGCTTATGCTTCTCGTCAGTTGAAGCCCCATGAGAAGAATTATCCTGTTCATGATTTAGAGTTGGCTGCTATAGTTCATGCCTTGAAGATTTGGAGGCACTATTTGTACGGCGTATCTTGTGAGGTATTCACTGATCATCGCAGTCTTCAGCATTTATTTAAGCAAAAAGATCTTAATTTGAGGCAGCGGAGAAGGCTTGAGTTGCTTAAAGACTATGATATTACTATTTTGTATCATCCGGGTAAGGCCAATGTAGTGGCCGATGCTTTGAGCCGAAAGGCAATCAGTATGGGGAGTTTGGCTTACATTCCAGTTGGGGAGAGACCTCTTGCAGTTGATGTTCAAGCTTTGGCCAATCAGATGGTGCGGCTAGATATTTCTAAGCCTAGCCGAGTGTTGACGAGTGTGATTTCTCGATCTTCCTTATCGCATCAGAGAGCACCAGTATGATGATCCACATTTGCTTGACCTAAGAGATCGGGTTCAGCGAGGTGATGCCAGAGATGTGGCTATAGGTGATGATGGTGTATTGAGGATGCAGGGCCGTATTTGTGTGCCTGATATTGATGGGCTTAGAGATTTGATTCTTGAGGAGGCCCACAGTTCGCGGTATTCCATCCATCCGGATGCCGCGAAGATGTATCAGGACTTGAGACAGCATTACTGGTGGAGGAGAATGAAGAAAGACATTGTGGGATATGTGGCTCGGTGTCTCAACTGTCAGCAGGTGAAATATGAGCATCAGAGACCGGGCGGTTTGCTACAGCAGATGGTTATTCCTGAGTGGAAATGGGAGAAAGTTACTATGGACTTCGTGACTGGTCTTCCTCGGACTTTGACGAAGTTCGATTCGATTTGGGTCGTTGTGGATCGACTGACTAAGTCAGCGCATTTCATTCCAGTATGTACTACATACTCCTCGGAGCGGCTGGCGAGAATCTTTATTCAGGAGATTGTGCGGTTGCATGGTGTTCCAGTTTCCATCATTTCGGGTAGAGGTACTCAGTTCACTTCTCAGTTTTGGAGGACTTTTCATCACGAGTTGGGTACTCAGGTGGAGCTGAGTTCAGCATTTCATCCTCAGACGGACGGACAGTCCGAGCGTACTATTCAGATATTAGAGGATATATTGCGTGCTTGTGTGATTGATTTTGGAGGTTCTTGGGTTGAATTTTTACCACTTGCAGAGTTTGCCTACAACAACAGCTATCAGTCCAGTATTTAGATGGCACCGTATGAGGCTTTATATGGGGGGGGGGGTGTAGATCTCCAGTTGGTTGGTTCGAGCCCGGCGAGGCTAGGTTGTTGGGGACGGATTTGGTTCAGGATGCCTTAGAAAAGGTGAAGGTGATTCAGAAAAGACTTCGCACAGCTCAGTCGCGTCAGAAGAGTTATGCGGACCGGAAGGTCCGGGATGTGTCATTCATGGCGGGTGAGAAGGTTTTGCTGAAGGTTTCACCCATGAAGGGTGTTATGAGATTTGGAAAGAAAGGAAAGCTAAGTCCGCGATTTATTGGACCTTTTGAAATACTTAGGAAGGTTGGAGAGGTGGCCTATATGCTTGCCTTGCCACCTAGTTTGTCGGGTGTTCACCCGGTATTCCATGTTTCTATGCTCCGAAAGTATGTTGGGGACCCATCTCATATATTGGATTTCAGTACAATACAACTAGGGGAAGATTTAACTTATGATGTGGAGCCAATGGCTATTTTGGGTCGACAGGTTTGAAAATTGAGGTCGAAAGATATAGCATCAGTGAACGTACAGTGGAGAGATCGGCCTGTGGAGGAGGCTACTTGGGAGACCGAGCAAGAGATGCGGAGCAGATACCCACACCTATTTGAAACTCCAGGTATGTTTCTTAACTCGCTCGAGGACGAGCGTTTGTTTTAGTTGGGGAGAATGTGACGACCCGACCCGTCGTCTCCTGTAATTCCGTCCTGTATTCCCCGTTATATGCTTATTCATGCTTCAATATGTGTACTTGGTGAATTTGAGTCAATTCGGATCGAGTTTGGTAGAAATTGGGACAAATAGTCTTTTTAATGAAGAATTAGTTTGGAAAAGTCAATCGGAAGTTGACTTGTGAGTTAGAGGTCTCGGAATTTATTTCCGATGATTCAGTTAGTTTCGGGGGATGATTTAAGGATTGGTAGCGCGATCGGAAGTGAATTCGGATGTCCGGAGGTCATTTTGAAGTCATTTGGCTAAGTATAGAAATTTGAAGGTTTTTGAGAAAAATTCGACCGGAAGGGGAAATTTGATATCGGAGTCGGAATGCGAATCCGAAAGTTGGGGCAAGTCCATAATGTCGAATGTGACTTGTGTGCAAAATTTGAAGTCATTCTGGAATAATTTTGGTAAGGTTTGATACACTTAGTCTCTTTTAAGGAAGCTTAAGTTGGAAAAGTCAACCGAATATTGACTTATGTGTTAGAGAGCTCGAAATGCAAATTTTATGGTTCGGATAACTTCGTTAGGTGATTTGGGACTTAGGAGTGTGTCCGGAATATTTTTGTGATGATCGGTGTAGAATTAAGGTTGAATTGGCAAAGTTAGTATTTTGGCGAATTCCGGTTGATAGGTGAGATTTTGATCCGAGGGTCGGAATGGAATTCCGAGAGTTGCTGTAGCTTCGTTATGTCATTTTGGACTTGTCTGTAAAATTTGAGGTCATTTGGGCGTGGTTTGGTTGGGCTTTTTTTTATCAAAAATGGAATTTGGAAGTTCGTGAGATTCATAGGCTTGAATCCGATGAGGATTTGATGTTTTGATGTTATTTTGGGTGTTTCGAAGGTTGGGACAAGTTTGAATGATATTGTGGGACATGTTGATATAATTGGTTAAGGTCCCGAGGGCCTCGGGTGGATTTCGGAAGGTTAACGGAATGAAATTCGGACCAAAAAGAAAAGAAAAAGCTGCAGAAATTTCTGCTGCAATTTTTTGCAGGTCTTTGGACTGCAATCGTGGGGCGTAATTCGGAGGCCTATATCTTTTTATCTACAAGGAATTGTGAGATAGTTTAAATTCGAAAGTTGTAGCCCTTTATGTATAGTTTCCAGAAAGCTAAAGAAATCGTAATTTGGACATCTGTAGAGAATGTTACAGTCGATTGAATATGACTGGTGGAGCTCGTTCTCTAGAATTTTCTGATTCGGGGAGCCTACTTTAGAAGCTCATATCTCAGGATATATAAAGGGTTATATGGTGTACAACCTATCAAATTAAAGATCTTCGAGTCTAATTTCTAAATATTCAATCCGTTTGTCATTTGGATACTTATACAAGACGTTATGGGTGTTTAAACAGAAGGTATCCGACAAGAAAATTTTTTAATAGGATGTACAACTTGTATAGCACAAGTGCAAGGTACAACTTGACGAAGCACGGGCAGATTCTTTTAAACACGGATTTGGCTTATTTCTTTCATTTCTTTCATTTGGCTTGGATTATTTTGGAGAGAATTTCAAGGGGGATTTCATCAAGCATCAAAGGTGAGTTGTTTCTACTTATTTCCAAGTTAAATACATGGATTAGAGCTGAAAACTCAAGTAAATTATGGACAAAAATGGTGGTTTAGGGCTTGAAACTTAAGAGAATTAAATGGTGATTTGAGGGGTCAAATGAACTCCGATTTTTGTGAATTTGGTATGTATAGACTCGTGGCGAGATAAGGGTCGTATTGATGTAAAAATTTCTGAATTTTGAGACGTGGGTCCAGGGCTCGGGTTTTGCTAATTTCGGGATTTTCGACATTTTTCGAGTCTTTTCGATTGGGTTATATTCCCTTAGCCTATTGTAATGTATTCGTTGTGGTTTTGACTAGATTCGATGTGCGAAGAGGTCGATTCAAGAGGAAAGGGCATTGCGGACTAGTCTACGACCGGTTAGAGGTGAGTAATAGATGTAAATGCTGTTCTGAGGGTTTGAAACCCCGGACTTTCACATCGTAACGCTATATTGAGGCGTGACACGCACTCCATGGCGAGTGCGGGGTCGGATACTATTGGGGATTGTGACTTGGTCCATCCCGTGTGATGTTTATACTATACTGGTGATTGATACACATACTTCATTGATATTACTGGGCTTGATGCCATGTTTGGGGCCTTGTGCCGATTTGTAAAATCCTTCGAGGATTGATATTACTGCTTAGCATGATTTGCATATCATTTAATTTCAGTCCAAGGTTTTAAATGTTGTTTTGCAAACTCAGCCATAATTCTAAGTGTTGAAAACTTAAATGATATTTTTAAATGTATTCCGGGCTGGGAACTTCTGTTTTGTAAATGCCCAAGGGGCTTATTATATTATTTTTTGGACTGATTATAAAGTGACTTGAAACAGTGGTAACAATGACACTGTGTGATATACTTGAAACAGTGGTAACAATGACACTGTGTGATATACTTGAAATAGTGGTAACAATGACACTAGATGATATACTTGAACAGTGGTAACAATGGCACTGTATGATATAAATTGGTCAGGTAACAATGGCTGACCGGTCAGGTAACAATGACTGACCAAGATATTGTGCTTGGGCTGTAGGAGCCCCTCCGGAGTCTGTACACACCCCCAGTGAGCGCCGTCGACGATAAATAAATATGGATGGCTCGGGCTGCACGCCGCAGTGGGTACTGGAATGTACCATCATATGCATTGCATTGTATTCATGTATTTGTATCTATACTGTTGTTTAGCTGCTCGGTTCCATATGTTGCTGTATATTTGGATTTTAGCTTACTTTGTGTATTTACTGGGTTTTCTTATCTTCGGACTGTAGTTACTTGTATTACTCACTGGGTCGGAGTACTCACTTTACTCCCTACACCTTGTGTGCAGATCCAGGGCAGTCTCAGGCACAGTAGATCCAGTTGATCAATGGATCCAGCATTTTGGGGAGTATCAAGGTAGCTGTACGGCGTTCGCAGCATTGATTTCTTCCCTCATATCCTTTTTTTTTTATTTCCGTATTATTAGACTTTGGATACACTATGTATTAGGATGATATTCTGTACTCTAGAGGCTCAGATTCGTGACGCCGGGTCCTAGTGAGATTATGTTGTGTATTTTGTTAAACTCTTCAGTACTTTGATCTTGAATTAATTGATATTTCCATCCGCTATTTTTGATAAATTGGGTTAAGTGTTGAATAATGGTCGGGCTTGCCTAGTAGTGTGTTGGGCGCCATCACGACCGGGATTTGGGTCGTGACACATTCATCCTCAAATGAGATGTAGAATTTGTCCTCAAACACATAATGTAACTTATCTCTTTCTTTGCACATCTGAATATCCCAAATTTTTCTAACTCCCAAATTTTGCAGAAATTTTGGCAGAGTCTCCTCTGTAATTGGGCCTATCCACATGTCATAGTAATACCAAAATAACTTCTAACAACATGTCCACAACCCAACAAAGCACCACAAAGTATATATCAATAACACTAACCTCCGCATTACAAGCACGACATTATCACCATGATATCTTGACATAAAATGCATCATATGTATGACCATAACCACATCTTTGGTCTTAATGGTTGTTCATAATAGATTACAACATCGCCAATTAACATCATGTTAACGAAATTTCGTTTTAAACCTCCCGTTTACTAACAACAA
The DNA here is from genome assembly GCF_000393655.2 of Nicotiana sylvestris. Classification (NCBI taxonomy): domain Eukaryota; kingdom Viridiplantae; phylum Streptophyta; class Magnoliopsida; order Solanales; family Solanaceae; genus Nicotiana; species Nicotiana sylvestris. The sequence goes on from NC_091062.1 coordinate 140,783,709, forward strand.
GGCATGAAGATCTTATAATTACTTACCCGAATTAACGAGTCACAATTTAACGCCACATGCGCTCTCACCTTGTAGGCTAAAACTCAGTAGTTACAATACAATTTGGCAAATTATGCACAGAGATATTCATACAAGAATTTTCAAATAAGCCTCATAGGCATGTCTCCCTATAAGTACTATATTACAAATTTTAATTTCACAAAGGGAGAATTTAAACACATAAACTTTTCACCACAAGGACCTCGTCCTTATATAACATCCACCGCAGCTTGTAGCCCGGTTTGAATATTTCACATCATATAAAAGTACGAGGATCTCGTCCTCAACTCCGTACATAAGTAATATGCACATTATGCCAACTGAGATTTTCCATTTCCTTTCTTTTTTCTTCTAAATAATTTCCGCAAAACAAAATCACAACATATAAAGAACCCTCACACCAATAGGGAATAAAATTCGCAATTTAAATCAATTTTCCTGAAATCACATCAAAACCCACATCACAACTATTTTTAGTGACTAACACATAATGATAGACATAGCTATCTCCATATAATCTCCCAACATGAGTATTCACATAAGTAAATTTAAGATTACGAAGCTCACTCATGAGTAGAGCATATTTGGAGGACTTGCCTCGATACTCATAACCGAATCAAGTTAAGGAAATTTTTCCTTTATAATAACTCAAGATTGTACTTGTAACGACACCATCTGGTGTAGCGACCTCAGCTATACCATAGCAAATATATCAATGGGTCGGGTCTCCACCTCTTAGGCGCCATCTACCCGCTTTTCCTCCACCCCTAATTGGTAGTGTAAGTAGAGTAGTAACTGTAATGGAGTACATAGATCCCGGATCAAATAAAACTGAAGCATCTCTGATACAAACCAGAACAGTACCTGTACCTCCACCTCTATACCTCTGCCTCCACCTCTAGCTGACTGAGCGGTTGAACGAGTCCCCCTATGAACCTCCTCACTCTCTCTCTCTCTCTCAGTGGGAAATATAAGAAGAACATGACGAGTCAAATTATTAAACTCGGTCTCGTACTGAGTAACAGTCAAAGAACTCTACTGGAGACGCACAAACTGCCTCGGGTAGATCTCTCTCTGAGGGACAGGACAAAACTTCTCCAAAATAGCTGAGAAAACTGATCCCATGTCATAAAGAGAGCTTGAAACTATCTAACATATGTATAATTTTGTTGCCAGCCTCGATCTTCTCTAGAGACCAAAAAAGAAGGGGAATTGCCTGTTGGAAAATAATAATATAATTTTCTGGATATAATACTCTACTGTCTCAACTAAGCCAAAGTAACAGTGAAAATTCATTTTAAAAAATTGTTCAGTACATTGCAAATTTCATGTTTTCTCACAGACACCTTTTATATCTTTCTTCGTGTCTTTGTTACATTCAGGGATTTGAATATGTGAAGAACATGAATTCCTAAAGATAAGGGGGATGGATACATGGTGCCTTTCGAGTTTGAGAATTTCGCTGAAAGATCTGAACTTCTCATATTAAAAGAAAATTATGGTGCACCAGTCCTTAACTCTTTTCATATATCTAAGCTTTAATAAACATAGCTAACTTACATATTCAATAACGAACAAATAGGTTGTCCTCGGTAAACACTTCTCTATGGAGTTGCTGCCTAAGTGCTAATTCATGTGTTATTTTTTTGGACACATCTCCAACAAAGTTGGAGTTTAAAATTATTTAAAACTAATAATAGGCAAAAATAGATTCAACCATAGGAATTAAAAAAAAGGGATACTGCCTGCCATATTGGGCAATTATTTTATTTATTTATAAGACTTGAAAATTAAGAAAAAAATAAATATCTATTTATAAAAGGAGAAGCAAAAGCATGTAATGATGCCAAGTGGCATAATCACAATTAAACAAGTGTTATTTTTATGGACTCATCTCCAACAAAGTTGGATTTTAAAATTATTTGAAACTAAAAATATGCAAAAAAAGATTCAGCCATACGAATTCAAAAAAAAGGAATACTGCCTGCCGTAGTGGGCAATTATTTTATTTATTTATAAGACTTGGAAATGAAGAAAAAAATAAATATTCTCTTTTAAATCACTTTTAAAAGGCGAAAATATTCAACCTACACATTCACAAAAATGGATACTACCCACGTTTGGCCATTATTTTATTTACTTATTAGACTTGGCAATTAAGAAAATATAAATACTTCCTGGAATTGGCCGTTTTCTTTTACAAAGAAAAATCGTGAGGATGAAACGCATGACTCATCATCTTCCCAAACGTGGGTTCAACAATAATTTTAAACTAACTCAAACAACCCACGATTTATGCAGTTTCATATATAAAATCCCTTTTCACTTGGCATTTTCTCCACTCAGCACTGCAACAACTTTGCAAATATGGCTACAATCACACAAATTTCAAGCATAGGTGCAATTAAATCTGAGTTGGAGTCATTCGAATGTAAAAAATTCGGATCGTTTCAAGCCTGAAATTAATACCATATTCCATAGAGTTAGATTTTACCTGATGCATATGTAACATATTCTACTTTCACATAGTTTTTATGTGAATCCTTTCTCTGGTGCTTTAATGGATAACTTTTCCACAATCCTCAAATACATAAATTTGTACTTATGAAACAATTATGTGTAGCACTCTTCTATGCTGCTTTAATAGATAATTTTTTTCACAATCTTCAAATTACTAATAAAACGATTATGTGTGCTACCAATATTTCTCTTTGTTTCAGAAAATAGGATTCATGGTTGTGTACCAATTTGTATGTATATAGAATTTATCAGCAATGTGATATATCCTAATAATGAATCTGCCTTTCTAAGGAGTATGTTATTAGGACGAAGAAAAAATTCAGAAAAATCAATATTTTTTTCCAGCATTGCTGTACTTTCTAAGACTGATATGAAATTTCGTATGTTCCTATAGCCTCTAGGGTCTTCGAAATTGCTCCAATCATTCAAATTTTACACGAACAATTATTTATATTACACGTATTTAACTGTAATGTTTCTAAAAGTTGGATTAATAATTGTGCACTAATTCCTACGTAAATTGATCTATATTTATATTTAAAAAACTGATTCTTAAAATTAGTACTTAGTTGACTCTTTCAGTTAATTTTTTTATGCAACATGTTAGTTATTTGAGCTAATCGAATGTTGAATGAATGTGTTGGTGAAGCTAAGATTTATACGAGATACTTCGATATTTGTAAACTCATTGTTGGGAGAAGCTTTTTAAGTAGTTGTGCCTTATTAATAAGGTTCTATAAAGTACATTTACATTGTACAAGAACTGACATTGTCTGCTCCTAGACTGCGAAATCAAATTCTATTCCTTCCCCTGTTAGTTCTGCTTACTATTTTCTGACAATAATCATCAGGGGAACTATCCATGAAATGTCAAAAAGTTAATGCATATTGTATTCAAAAGCTACAGAAGTGTTGCAGTTTTTAAGAAGCAAATTTATAGGAGGAATTTTTGATGTTAACAAATGAGTTTTTAGTGCTTTGTGAACTGGTTTTATTTATTGTGTTCAAAACTTCATTTATGATTTTTTTCCCAGTTGATTGTTTATGGACAAAGTTTAGCAATGAGTAAAATATTATTTTTCTTATGGTTCTTACAAATTTGGAGAAAAAGGGAGGGACAAAAAAAGGACTTAGAGTGAAACCATGTAATACTATAGGTTATGTCATAGTCATACATTTGCGTGCTTTCATGTATGATACTGTAGATATTAATCCTAGTCTTTAATGGAAAAATAGAGTGAACAAACAAGCAGTATACTTCACACCTCATTTGATTGAAATTTTTATCAAAGAGCTTACTCCTTTTTTTTTCTATTAGTTGATTGCGGCTCTTAATCTTTTTAGCGTTTGGTAACTGCAGAAAACTAGATACTGACATAAGAAACAAGGACGCGCGTTTCATTTTCAAGCAAGTTTCTGTTGTTATATGTGATCTTCCTTACTTCAATATTTGAATTTTTTAAATATCTTTTAGCCTTCCTATCTTTCTATATTTTGGATGGTAAACTAGAAGATATATCTTTATGTATACTTTACCGTCTTTCTACTGTTTTCATCAATTTGGAAAGGATGAAAGAGAAAGAATTGAAAAAATAGAAAAACACATGTTGAATATGTTTCTGTTTATCTTGCTAAAGAAGAATTCTTGAATCCGTTGAGACCTTAAAAATAATCACTTTCATAAAGAGAGCTTGGAACTATCTTACATATGTATAATTTTGTTGCCAGCCTCGATCTTCTCTAGAGACCAAAAAAGAAGGGGAATTGCATGTTGAAAAATAATAATATAATTTTCTGGATATAATACTCTACTGTCTCAACTAAGCCAAAGTAACAGTGAAAATTCATTTTAAAAAATTGTTCAGTACATTGCAAATTTCATGTTTTCTCACAGACACCTTTTATATCTTTCTTCGTGTCTTTGTTACATTCAGGGATTTGAATATGTGAAGAACATGAATTCCTAAAGATAAGGGGGATGGATACATGGTGCCTTTCGAGTTTGAGAATTTCACTGAAAGATCTGAACTTTTCATATTAAAAGAAAATTGTGGTGCACCAGTCCTTAATTCTTTTCATATATCTAAGCTTTAATAAACATAGCTAACTTACATATTCAATAACGAACAAATAGGTTGTCCTAGGTAAACACTTCTCTATGGAGTTGCTGCCTAAGTGCTAATTCATGTGTTATTTTTTTGGACACATCTCCAACAAAGTTGGAGTTTAAAATTATTTAAAACTAAAAATAGGCAAAAATAGATTCAACCATAGGAATTAAAAATAAAGGGATACTGCCTGCCGTATTGGGCAATTATTTTATTTATTTATAAGACTTGAAAATTAAGAAAAAAATAAATATTTATTTATAAAAGGAGAAGCAAAAGCATGTAATGATGCCAAGTGGCATAATCACAATTAAACAAGTGTTATTTTTATGGACTCATCTCCAACAAAGTTGGAGTTTAAAATTATTTGAAACTAAAAATATGCAAAAAAAAGATTCAACCATACGAATTCAAAAAAAAGGGATACTGCCTGCCATAGTGGGCAATTATTTTATTTATTTATAAGACTTGAAAATGAAGAAAAAACTAAATATTTCTCTTTTAAAACACTTTTAAAAGGCGAAAATATTCAACCTACACATTCACAAAAATGAATACTACCCACGTTTGGCCATTATTTTATTTACTTATTAGACTTGGCAATTAAGAAAATATAAATACTTCCTGGGCCGTTTTCTTTTACAAAGAAAAATTGTGAGGATGAAACGCATGACTCATCATCTTCCCAAACGTGGGTTCAACAATAATTTTAAACTAACTCAAACAACCCACGATTTATGCAGTTTCATATGTAAAATCCCTTTTCACTTGGCATTTTCTCCACTCAGCACTGCAACAACTTTGCAAATATGACTACAATCACACAAATTTCAAGCATAGATGCAAGTAAATCTGAGTTGGAGTCGTTCGAACATAAAAAATTCGGATCGTTTCAAGCCTGAAATTAATACCATGTTCCATAGAGTTAGATTTTACCCGATGCATATGTAACATATTCTACTTTCACATAGTTTTTATGTGAATCCTTTCTCTGGTGCTTTAATGGATAACTTTTCCACAATCCTAAAATACATAAATTTGTACTTATGAAACAATTATGTGTAGCGCACTTCTATGCTGCTTTAATAGATAGTTTTTTTCACAATCTTCAAATTACTAATAAAACGATTATGTGTGCTACCAATATTTCTCTTTATGTTTCAGAAAATAGGATTCATAGCTGTGTACCAATTTGTATGTATATAGAATTTATCAGCAATGTGATATATCCTAATAATGAATCTGCTTTTCTAAGGAGTATGTTATTAGGACGAAGAAAAAAATACAGAAAAATCAATATTTTTTTTCCAGCATTGCTGAAGTACTTGCTAAGACTGATATGAAATTTCGTATGTTCCTATAGCCTCTAGGGTCTACGAAATTTCTCCAATCATTCAAATTTTACATGAACGATTATGTATAGTACACGTAGTACACGTATTTAACTGTAATGTTTCTAAAAGTTGGATTAATAATTGTGCACTAATTCCTACGTAAATTGATCTATATTCATATTTAAAAAACTGATTCTTAAAATTAGTACTTAGTTGACTCTTTCAGTTAATTTTTTTATGCAACATGTCTGTTATTTGAACTAATCGAATGTTGAATGAATGTGTTGGTGAAGCTAAGATTTATACGAGATACTTCGATATTTGTAAACTCATTGTTGGGAGACGTTCTTTAAGTAGTTGTGTTAATAAGGTTCTATAAAGTACATTTGCATTGTACAAGAACTGACATTGTCTGCTCCTAGACTGCGAAATCAAATTCTATTCTTCCCCTGTTAGTTCTGCTTACTATTTTCTGACAATAATCATCAGGGGAACTATCCATGAAATGTCAAAAGTTAATGCATATTATATTCAAAAGCTACAGAAGTGTTGCAGTTTTTAAGAAGCAAATTTATAGGAGGAATTTTTGATGTTAACAAATGAGTTTTTAGTGCTTTGTGAACTGGTTTTATTTATTGTGTTCAAAACTTCATTTATGATTTTTTTCCCAGTTGATTGTTTATGGACAAAGTTTAGCAATGAGTAAAATATTATTTTTCTTATGGTTCTTACAAATTTGGAGAAAAAGGGAGGGACAAAAAAAGGACTTAGAGTGAAACCATGTAATACTATAGGTTATGTCATAGTCATACATTTGCGTGCTTTCATGTATGATACTGTAGATATTAATCCTAGTCTTTAATGGAAAAATAGAGTGAACAAACAAGCAGTATACTTCACACCTCATTTGATTGAAATTTTTATCAAAGAGCTTACTCCTTTTTTTTTCTATTAGTTGATTGCGGCTCTTAATCTTTTTAGCGTTTGGTAACTGCAGAAAACTAGATACTGACATAAGAAACAAGGACGCGCATTTCATTTTCAAGCAAGTTTCTGTTGTTATATGTGATCTTCCTTACTTCAATATTTGAATTTTTTAAATATCTTTTAGCCTTCCTATCTTTCTATATTTTGGATGGTAAACTAGAAGATATATCTTTATGTATACTTTACCGTCTTTCTACTGTTTTCATCAATTTGGAAAGGATGAAAGAGAAAGAATTGAAAAAATAGAAAAACACATGTTGAATATGTTTCTGTTTATCTTGCTAAAGAAGAATTCTTGAATCCGTTGAGACCTTAAAAATAATCACTTTCATAAAGAGAGCTTGGAACTATCTTACATATGTATAATTTTGTTGCCAGCCTCGATCTTCTCTAGAGACCAAAAAAGAAGGGGAATTGCATGTTGGAAAATAATAATATAATTTTCTGGATATAATACTCTACTGTCTCAACTAAGCCAAAGTAACAGTGAAAATTCATTTTAAAAAATTGTTCTGTACATTGCAAATTTCATGTTTTCTCACAGACACCTTTTATATCTTTCTTCGTGTTTTTGTTACATTCAGTGATTTGAATATGTGAAGAACATGAATTCCTAAAGATAAGGGGGAAAGATACATGGTGCCTTTCGAGTTTGAGAATTTCACTGAAAGATCTGAACTTCTCATATTAAAAGAAAATTGTGGTGCACCAGTCCTTAATTCTTTTCATATATCTAAGCTTTAATAAACATAGCTAACTTACATAGGCAAAAAAAGATTCAACCATACGAATTAAAAAAAAAGGGATACTGCCTGCCGTATTGGGCAATTATTTTATTTATTTATAAGACTTGGAAATTAAGAAAAAAATAAATATTTATTTATAAAAGGAGAAGCAAAAGCATGTAATGATGCCAAGTGGCATAATCACAATTAAACAAGTGTTATTTTTTTGGACACATCTCCAACAAAGTTGGAGTTTAAAATTATTTGAAACTAAAAATAGGCAAAAAAAGATTCAACCATACGAATTCAAAAAAAGGGATATTGCCTGCCGTATTGGGCAATTATTTTATTTATTTATATGACTTGGAAATCAAGAAAAAAATAAATATTTCTCTTTTGAAAGGCAAAAATATTCAACCTACACATTCACAAAAATGGATACTTCCAACGTTTGGCCATTATTTTATTTACTTATTAGACTTGGCAATTAAGAAAATATAAATACTTCCTGGAATTGGCCGTTTTCTTTTACAAAGAAAAATCGTGAGGATGAAACGCACGACTCATCATCTTCCCAAACGTGGGTTCAACAATAATTTTAAACCAACTCAAACAACCCATGATTTATGCAGTTTCATATGTAAAATCCCTTTTTCACTTGGCATTTTCTCCACTCAGCACTACAACAACTTTGCAAATATGGCTACAATCAGACAAATTTCAAGCATAGATGCAATTAAATCTGAGTTGGAGTCGTTCGAACATAAAAAATTCGGATCGTTTCAAGCCTGAAATTAATACCATATTCCATAGAGCTAGATTTTACCCGATGCATAGGTAACATATTCTACTTTCACATAGTTTTTAAGTGAATCCTTTCTCTGGTGCTTTAATGGATAACTTTTCCACAATCCTCAATTACATAAATTTGTACTTATGAAGCAATTATGTGTAGTGCTCTTCTATGCTGCTTTAATAGATAATTTATTTACAATCTTCAAATTACTAATAAAACGATTATGTGCGCTAACAATATTTCTCTTTATGTTTCTGTAAATAGGATTCATAGTTGTATACCAATTTGTATGTATATGGAATTTATCAGCAATGTGACATATCCTAATAATGAATCTGCCTTCTAAGGAGTATGTTATTAGGACGAAGAAAAAATACAGAAAAATAAATATTTTTTTTCCAGCATTGCGGAAGTTCTTGCTAAGACTGATATGAAATTTCTGTGATGACCCGACCAGTCGTCTCATGAGTTACCGCTCCGTTTCCCCCATTTCTACTTCTTTATGCTTCGTTATCCGTGTTTTATGTGGTCGAGTTGATTGGTTTGCGTTTGGTGTGGTTTTGGTAAGAAATGAGACACTTAGTCTCTTTTAAGAAGGCTTAAGTTGAAAAAATCAACCGAATATTGAGTTATGAGTTAGAGGGCTCGGATGTGAGTTCCGATGGTTCGGTTAGCTTCGGGAGGTGATTTGTGACTTCGGAGCGTGATCGGATGGGTTTTGGAGTTGTAGAGGAGATTTAGGTTTGAATTGGCGAAATTGATATTTTGGCAATTTCGGGTTGATAGGTGAGATTTTGATATAAGGGTCGGAATGGAATTCCGATAGTTGCAATAGCTTCGTTGTGTCATTTGGGATGTGTGTGCAAAATTTCAGGTCATTCGGACGAGATTTGATAGACTTTTTGAGTGAAAGCATAATTTAAGACTTCTTGGAGTTCTTAGGCTTGAATCCTATGTTAAATTGGTGATTTGATGTTGTTGTAAGCATTTTGAAGTGTTGAACAAGTTTAAACGATGTCATGGGATGTGTTGGTACAATTAGTTTGAAGTTTCGGGGTCCCGGGTAGGTTCCGGGATGTTTTAGGCCGAAAATCATAGCTGTAGCAGGTCCAGGAGGGTTGCAGGCCTTGGACACCACCCGTGCGGTCCACAAAAAAAGAAGTGTGGCCACGGTATGTGTTGTGCGAACCGCACAAAAAGAAGTGCGGCCGCGGTAGGTGTCATGCGAACCGCACAAAATGGTGTGCGGCCGTGGTGGGGAACGATTCGCTGGTCCTATTTTGGAAGCTCATATCTTTTGCTCTACAAGGAATTTCAAGATGATTTAAAAACGAAAGTTGTAGCCTTTCGTGTTTAGTTTCCAGAAAGATAAAAATATTGCAATTTGGACATCTGTAGAAAAGGATATGGTCAAAATACTAAAGCCTGTCACTGCAGAGGAAGGCCTGTGCGGCCGCGGTTGTTTTTGCGCGGACCGCACTGGCTTGTGCGGACCGTGGTCGATTTGGTGCGGCTCGCGGAGGCTGAAATCTAAGAGGTACTCTATAAATACGAGGTTTTGGATTTTATTTAATATTTTGACCTAGAGAGCTCGGATTTTGGCGATTTTTCGAAGGTTTTTCAAGAAATTCATCGGGGTAAGTGATTTTAACTCAGATTTGGCTAGAATACATGAATCTATCACTGAATTCATCATTTAATTCTTGATTTGGGATGGAATTTGGGAAGAAAATTGTGAAACCTTTCAAAAATGTAAAATGATGATTTGAAGGACCAAATGGTATCGGAATTGGATAATTTTGGTATGGTTAGACTCGTGAAAGTATGAGGATTTTGAAAATGTAAATTACCCAATTCCGAGATGTGGGCCCGGGGCTCAGGTTTTGCTAATTTCGGAATTTTTGATAATTTTCGAATGTTTTCGCTTGGGCTTTGTTCCCTTAGCATATTGTGACGTATTCGTTCTGATTTTGGATAGAATCGATGCTCGTGGAGGCCGATTTGAGGGGCAAAGACATCGCGAGCTAGAGAATTTGCTAGTTCGAGGTGAATAATGATTCTAATAGTGTCCTGAGGGTTTGAAAACCTGGATTGCACATCGTAGTGCTATATTGAGGCAAGATACGCACTGGATGATGAGCGTGGGGTGTTTTACTACTGGGGATTGTGACTTGGTCCGTCCTGATTAATGATTTTACTGCGTATTTGACTAAAATTCATTTGTTATCATCATGATTTGGGCTGATTGCCATATTTGGGCTTCGTGCCAACTATTTGAACACTTCGGGGAATTTTATCACTGTTTCCTCACTGCTTGACTTATTATTTGAACTCAGTCCTGTTGATACCTATTGTTTAACAAACTTAGCCACTTTTACTCAGATTTGAAACTTAAATGATATTTCTACATCATGTGTTTGGGCTGAGAACTACTGTTTTACTAATGCCCAAGGGGCTTGTGATGATTTTTGGACTGAGTGAGATCGAGGGCCATATGTGAGGATATGCTGAGTGATATGAGGCCGAGGGCCTGAGATACTTTATATGCCACAAGGTGGCTTGAGTGATGTGAGGCCGAGTGCCGAGTGATGTGAGACCGAGTGCCGAATGATAATGCCATGAGGTGGCTTGATATAGCGTTTGGGCCGTAAGGGGCCCCTCCGGAGTCTGCACACCCACAGTGAGCGCGGGTACCCATTATGATCTGAGAGTGAGCCCGAGGCGCTGATACTGTTCTGAGTGATTGATCTGAGCCCGAGGGGCTGATACTATTCTGAGCGATTGATATTGTGCCCGAGGGGCGGATTTCTACTTGTTATTTACCTGTTAAATTACCTGTTTTACTTGTTTTAAAAAGGAATATCATTTGATTTGTTCACTGATTTACTGCTTTAAGTGATTTTATTGCTTGATATGGAATTGCTTTGTGCCTTTACGTGTTTTCATACTTTCAGCCATTATTTATAATTATTACTCACTGAGTCAGAGTACTCACATTACTCCCTGCACCATGTGTGCAGATTCAAGCATCGCAGAGTCCGCTCCTGAGTGTTGATTCTCCCACTTGAAGCAGTGATTCGGAGACTACGAGGTAGCTGTTGGCGTTCGTAGCCCCATGCCTCCCTTATCTTATCATTTTCATGTTTTTATAACTATTGTATCAGAATTAGTGTTCAGTAGACTTGTATCCGGATTTCTTAGTTGCTCATGACTTGTGACACCCCAGTTTGGGCTATGTCGGGATGGTTTCCACTGTTGTTATCTATGGATATTATATTATGTTTATTACTGTTTATGATAATTAACTGCTCAAAGAGGTGTTCCATTTTAGTCTGGCTGGCCTTGTCTTCACGAGAGGTGCCATCACGACCGGGTTCGGAAATTGGGTCATGACAAGTTAGTATCAGAGCCTAGGTTACGTAGGTCTCACGAGTCATGAGCGGGTTTAGTAGAGTCTCACGAATCGGTATGGAGACGTCTGTATTTATCCTCGAGAGGCTGCAAAACCTTTTTAGGAAAAACTTCATATTCTTGAAACTCTTGTCGTGCGAACTTGTTGGTTCGAGTACTAAACTTCTGTTATTCCATTCTCTCACAGATGGTGAGGATGCGAGCTACAACAGGGATTCTTGAGACTAGTGGTGTGGCATTTACCACCTTTTAGTTTACTGGGGCTGCCTTCACTTGGTGAGAGGTGTATGAAAGGCGTAGGCCGGTTGGAGCAGCGCCCCTTACTTGGCATGAGTTCTCCACTCTCTTCTTGGAGAAGTATGTACCACAGTCCAGCAGAGAGGAGCTGCATAGACAGTTTGAGTGGTTGCGACAGGGGGATATGACAGTGTCACAGTATGAGTCGAGGTTTTCTGAGTTGGCTTGTCATGCCATTTGGATGGTTCCGACAGATCGTGAGAGGATTAGGAGATTTGTTGATGGACTTAACTATCATCTCTGTATTCTTATGACCCGAGAGAGGGTGTTGGGTGCTAAGTTCGAGGAGGTGGTTGATATCGCTCGCGAGATTGAAACGGTTCTCCGTCAGGATCGAGAGGAGAGGGAGGCCAAGAGGCCTCGAGGATCAGGCAGTTACAGTGGTGCTCCTTCGAGGGGCCAGTTTCAGCATGGTAGAGGTCGTTCTTTCAAGCCTGCTCAGTCAGCTCGCCTAAGTTATCGTGGGCATCTTCGGGTCATGGTTATCATGGTACTCAGCAAGGCCAGTCATCACTTAGTACCCTTCCAGCCCAGAGTTCATCTCGTGCCCCATCAGCTCAGGGTTCTTCTATGCCGAGTGCATCAGTTGGTCACTCCGGTGCGAGGGGTTCCCTTCAGTCCCCTTCTCCAGCACCTGGGAGTTGTTTTGAGTGTGGGGAGTTTGGACATGTGTGGAGGCAGCGTCCTCGTCATATTGCTAGTTCATCTCAGCAGAGGGGTCAGCCCTCGACTTCTGCTCCAGTTACCTCACCACCCGCCTAGCCAGCTAGGGGTGGAGGTCAGGCAGCCAGGGGTCTCCCCAGAGGGGGAGGTCGATCATGGGGCGGTCAGGCCCGTTTCTATGCACTTCCAGGCAGGCCAGATGCTATTGCTTTAGATGCTGTCATTATAGGTATTGTTTCAGTCTGCCACAGAGATGCCTCTGTATTATTTGATCCCGGTTCCACCTTTTGTTATGTGTCATCATACTTTGCTCGTTATTTGGGTATGCCCCGTGAGTTTCTTGCTTTACCTGTTCATGTATCTACCCCGGTGGGCGATACTATTGTTGTAGACCGTGTGTACTGTTTATGTGTGGTGGCTATTAGGGGTCTGGAGACCCGAGTAGATCTATTGCTATTGAGCATGGTGGATTTTGATGTCATTTTGGGCATGGATTGGCTATCTCTGTGTCGTGCTATTCTAGACTGTCATGCTAAGACAGTCACTTCGGCTATGCCGGGTGTACCGCGGATCGAGTGGCGTGGTGTGACTGATTATGTTCCTAGTAGAGTGATATCTTTCTTGAAGGCCCAACGTATGGTTGGAAAGGTTGTCTTTCATATCTAGCATTTGTGAGGGATGTTGGAGCTGAGATTCCTAGTATCGATTCTGTCCCAATTGTGAGGGATTTTCCCAATGTGTTTCCTGCAGACCTGCCGGGCATGCCACCGGACAGGGATATGGATTTTGGTATTGACCTGGTGCCGGGCACTTAGCCCATTTCTATTCCACCATATCGTATAGCACCAGCAGAGTTGAAGGAATTGAAAGAACAGCTTTAGGAACTCCTAGATAAGGGGTTCATTCGGCCTAGTGTGTCACCTTGGAGTACACCGGTTTTGTTTGTGAAGAATAAGGATGACACGATGAGAATGTGCATTGATTATAGGCAATTGAACAAAATAACAATTAAGAACAAGTATCCTTTGCCTCACATTGATGATTTATTTGATCAGCTTCAGGGAGCGAAGGTGTTCTCTAAGATTGATCTCCGTTCGGGCTATCACCAGTTGAAGATCAGGGATTCAAATATTCTTAAGACTGCTTTCAGGACTAGATATGGTCACTATGAGTTTCTTGTCATGTCTTTCGGGTTGACCAATGCCCTGGAAGCGTTCATGCATTTGATGAACAATGTATTTCGACCTTATCTGGATTCGTTCGTTATTGTATTCATTGACGATATTCTGGTGTACTCGCGTAGTCAGGAGGAGCACGCGGAGCATTTAAGAGTTGTATTGTAGAGATTGAAGGAGGAGAAGCTTTATGCAAGATTCTCCAAGTGTGAGTTTTGGCTCAGTTCAGTGGCTTTCTTGGGGCACGTGGTGTCCAGTGAGGGTATTCAGGTTGATCTGAAGAAGATAGAGGCAGTTTAGAGTTGGCCCAGACCGTCCTCAGCCACAGAGATTCGTAGTTTTCTTGGGTTGGCAGGCTATTATCGTCGGTTTGTTCAGGGATTTTTGTCTATCGCATCGCCCTTGACCAAGTTGACTCAGAAGGGTGTTTCATTTGTATGGTCAGACGAGTGTGAGGAGAGCTTTCAGAAGCTCAAGACAGCTTTGACCACAACTCCAGTGTTGGTTTTACCATCAGCTTCAGGTTCATATACCGTGTATTGTGATGCTTCGAGGGTTGGGATTGGTTGTGTATTGATGCAGGAGGGTAGAGTTATTGTTTATACTTCTCGTCAGTTGAAGCCCCATGAGAAGAACTACCCTGTTCATGATTTGGAGTTGGCTGCCATAGTTCATGCATTGAAGATTTGGAGGCATTATTTGTATGGTGTATCTTGTGAGGTATTCACCGATCATCGCAGTCTTCAGCATTTGTTCAAGAAAAGGGATCTTAATTTGAGGCAGCAGAGATGGTTGGAATTGCTTAAGGATTATGATATCACTATATTGTACCATCCGGGAAAGGACAATGTGGTGGCCGATACGTTGAGACGAAAGGCAGTGAGCATGGGGAGTTTGACATATATTCCAGTCTAGGAGAGACCCCTTGAATGATATTGGATATTTCGGAGCCCAATCGGGTGTTGGCATGTGTGGTTTCTCGGTCTTCCTTATATGATCGCATCAGAGAGCGCCAGTATGATGATCCACATTTGCTTGTCCTTAAGGAAAGAGTTCAGTATGATGATGCCAGAAATATGACCATCGGTGATGATGGTGTGTCGAGAATGCAGGGCCGGATTTGTGTGCCCAATGTGGATGGGCTTAGAGAGTTGATTCTGGAGGAGGCCCATAGCTCGCGATATTCTATCCATCCGGGTGCCGCGAAGATGTACCAGGATTTGAGGCAACACTATTGGTGGAGAAGAATGAAGAAAGATATTGTGGAATTTGTAGCTCGGTATCTCAACTGTCGGCAGGTAAAATATGAGCATCAGAGACTGGGTAGCTTGCTTCAGTAGATGGTTATTCCCGAGTGGAAGTGGGAGAGGATCATTATGGACTTTGTGGTTGGACTTCCTCAGACTTTGAAGAGTTTGATGCTATTTGGGTGATTGTGGATCGGCTGACCAAGTCCGCGCACTTCATCCCTGTGTGTACTACCTATTCTTCAGAGCGGTTGGCAGGGATTTATATCTGGGAGATTGTTCGGTTGCATGGTGTTCCGGTTTCCATCATCTCAGATAGAGGTACTCAGTTTACTTCCCAATTTTGGAAATCTGTTCAGCGAGAGTTGGGTACTCAGGTGGAGTTGAGCACAACTTTTCATCCTCAGACGGACAGACAGTCCGAGAGTACGATTCAGATATTAGAGGACATGTTGAATGCTTGTGTTATTGACTTTAGAGGTTCATGGGATGAGTTTCTACCGCTTACAGAGTTTGCTTACAACAACAGCTACCAGTCGAGTATTCAGATGGCTCCATTTGAGGATCTGCACGGGAGGTGGTGTAAATCTCCAGTTAGTTGGTTTGAGCCCGACGAGGCTAGACTATTGGGGACAGATTTGGTTCAGGATGCCTTAGAGAAGGTGAAGGTGATTTAGGTGAGGCTTTGTACAGCGCAGTCGCGTTAGAAGAGTTATGCGTACCGGAAGATTCGAGATGTGTCCTACATGGTCGGTGAGAAGGTCTTGCTGAAGGTTTCGCCCATGAAGGGTGTTATGAGGTTTGGGAAGAAAAGGAAGTTGAGTCCGCGGTTCATTGGGCCTTTTGAGGTGCTTCGAAGGATTGGGGAGGTGGCTTATGAGCTTGCTTTGCCACCCAGCTTGTCGAGTGTGCATCCGGTATTTCATGTTTCTATGCTCCGGAAGTATATTGGGGATTCATCTCATGTTTTGGACTTCAGCACGGTTCAGTTGGATAATGATTTGACCTATGATGTGGAGCTAGTAGCTATTTTGGGTCGTCAGGTTCGGAAGTTGAGGTCAAAGAATATAGCTTCAGTGAAAGTGCAGTGGAGAGGTCGGCCCATGGAGGAGGCTACCTGGGAGGCCGAGCGGGAGATGAGGAGCAGATATCCTCACATGTTTGAGGTTTTAGGTATGTTTCTTGACTCGCTCAAGGACGAACGCTTGTTTAAGTTGGGGAGGATATGACGACCTGTCCAGTCGTCTCATGAGTTACCGCTCCGTTTCCCCCATTTCTGCTTCTTTATGCTTCGTTATCCGTGGTTTATATGGTCGAGTTGATTGGTTTGCGTTTGGTGTGGTTTTGGTAAGAAATGAGACACTTAGTCTCTTTTAAGAAGGCTTAAGTTGGAAAAGTCAACCGAATATTGAGTTATGAGTTAGAGGGCTCGGATGTGAGTTCCGATGGTTCGGTTAGCTTTGAGAGGTGATTTGTGACTTCGGAGCGCGATCAGAATGGGTTTTGGAGTTGTAAAGGGATTTAGGCTTGAATTGGCGAAATTGATATTTTGGCAATTTCGGGTTGATAGGCGAGATTTTGATATAAGGGTTGGAATGGAATTTCGAGAGTTGTAGTAGCTTCGTTGTGTCATTTGGGATGTGTGTGCAAAATTTCAGGTCATTCGGACGAAATTTGATAGACTTTTTGAGCGAAAGCATAATTTAAGACTTTTTGGAGTTCTTAGGCTTGAATCCTATGTTAAATTGGTGATTTGATGTTGTTGTAAGCATTCCGAAGTTTTGAACAAGTTTGAACGATGTCATGGGATGTGTTGGTACAATTAGTTTGAAGTTTTGGGGGTTCAGGGAAGGTTTCGGGATGTTTTAGGCCAAAAATCATAGCTGTAGCAGGTCCAGGAGGGTTGCAGGCATCGGAAACCACCCACGCGGTCCGCACAAAAAGAAGTGTAGCCGCGGTATGTGCTGTGCGGACTGCACAAAAAAAGTGCGGCCACGGTAGGTGTCATGCAGACCGCACAAAATGGTGTGCGGCCGCGGTGGGGAACGATTCACTGGTCCTACTTCGGAAGATCATATCTTTTGATCTACAAGGAATTTCGAGATTATTCAAAAATGCAAGTTGTAGCCCTTCGTGTCTAGTTTCCAGAGGTAAAGATATTGTAATTTGGATATCTTTAGAAAAGGTTATGGCCAAAATACTGAAGCCTGTCACTGCAGAGGAAGGCCTGTGTGGCCACGGTTGTTTTTGCGCGGACCGCAGTCGATTTGGTGCGGCCCGCGGAGGTTGAAATCTGAGGGGTACTCTATAAATACGAGGTTTTGGGTTTTATTTAATATTTTGACCTAGAAAGCTCGGATTTTGGCAATTTTTCGAAGGTTTTTCAAGAAATTCATCGGGGTAAGTGATTTTAACTCAGATTTGGCTAGAATACATAAATCTATCACTGAATTCATCATTTAATTCGTGATTTGGGATGGAATTTGGGAAGAAAATTGTGAAACCTTTCAAAAATGTAAAATGATGATTTGAAGGATCAAATGGTATCGGAATTGGATAATTTTGGTATGGTTAGACTCGTGAGGGTATGAGGATTCTGAAAATGTAAATTTTACCCGATTCTGAGACGTGGACCCGGGGCTCGGGTTTTGCTAATTTCGGGATTTTTGATAATTTTCAAATGTATTTGCTTAGGCTTTGTTCCCTTATGTATTCGTTCTGATTTTGGATAGATCTGAAGCTTGTGGAGGCCGATTTGAGGGGCAAAGGCGTCGCGAGCTAGAGAATTTGCCGGTTCGAGGTGAGTAATGATTGTAAATGATGTCCTGAGGGTTTGAAAACCCCGGATTGCATATCGTAGTGCTATATTGAGGCAAGATACGCGTTGGATGATGAGCGTGTGGTCTTTTACTACTGGGGATTGTGACTTGGTCCGTCCCGATTGATGATTTTATCGCGTATTTTACTGAAATTCATTTGTTATCATCATGATTTGGGTTGATTGCCATATTTGGGCTTCGTGCCAACTATTTGAACCCTTCGGGGATTTTTGTCACTGTTTCCTCACTGCTTGACTTATTATTTGAACTCAGTCGTGTTATACCTATTGTTTTACAAGCTCAGCCACTTTTACTCAGATTTGAAACTTAAATGATATTTCTACATCATGTTTTAGGCTGAGAACTACTGTTTTACTAATGCCCAAGGGGCTTGTGATGATTTTTGGAATGAGTGAGGCCGAGGACCATATGTGAGGATATGCTGAGTGATATGAGGTCTAGGGCCTGAGATACTTGAGTGATGTGAGGCCGAGTGCCGAGTGATGATGTCACGAGGTGGCTTGATATAGCGCTTGGGCCGTAAGGGGCCCCTCAGGAGTCTGCACACCCACAGTGAGTGCGGGTACTCATTATGATCTGAGAGTGAGCCCGAGTGCCTGATACTGTTCTAAGTGATTGATACTGAGCCTGAGGGGCTGATACTGTACTGAGAGTGAGCCCGAGGGGCTGATACTATTCTGAGCGATTGATATTGTGCCCGAGGGGCGGATTTCTACTTGTTATTTACTTGTTAAATTACCTGTTTTACTTGTTTTAAAAAGGAATATCATTTGATTTCTTCACTGACTTACTGCTTTAAGTGATTTTACTACTTAATATGGAATTGCTTTGTGCCTTTACGTGTTTTCATACTTTCAACCATTATTTATAATTATTACTCACTGAGTTGGAGTACTCACATTACTCCCTTCACAATGTGTGCAAATTCAGGCATCGCAGAGTCTACTCCTGAGTGTTGATTCTCCCAGTTCAGGCAGTGATTCAGAGACTACGAGGTAGATGTTGGTGTTCGTAGCCCCGTGCCTCCGTTATCTTATTATTTTCATGTTTTTAGAACTATTGTATCGGAATTAGTGTTCAGTAGACTTGTATCCGGATTTCTTAGTTGCTCATGAGTTGTGACACCCCACTTTGGGCTATGTCGGGATGGTTTCCACTGTTGTTATCGCTAAATTTTCGCAATCTATGGATATTATATTATGTTTATTACTGTTTATGATAATTAATTGCTCAAAGAGGTGTTCCGTTTTGGTCTGGCTGGCCTTGTCTTCACGAGAGGCGCCATCACGACCGGGTTCGGGAATTGGGTCGTGACAATTTCGTATGTTCCTATAGCCTCTAGGGTCTACGAAATTGCTCCAATCATTCAAATTTTACATCAACGATTATGTATAGTACACGTATTTAACTGTAATGTTTCTGAAAGTTGGATTAATAATTATGCACTAATTCCTACGTAAATATTGATCTATATTCATATTTAAAAAACTGATTCTTAAAATTAGTACTTAGTTGACTCTTTAAGTTAATTTTTTTATGCAACATGTTAGTTATTTGAACTAATCGAATGTTGAATGAATGTGTTGGTGAAGCTAAGATTTATACGAGATACTTTGATTTTTGTAAACTCATTGTTGGGAGATGCTTTTTAAGTAGTTGTGTCTGATTAATAAGGTTCTGTAAAATGCATTTGCATTGTACAAGAACTGACATTGTCTGCTCCTAGAATACGAAATCAAATTCTATTCCTTCCCCTGTTAGTTCTGCTTACTATTTTCTGACAATAATCATCAGGGGAACTATCCATAAAATGTCAAAAAGTTAATGCATATTGTATTCAAAAGTTACAGAAGTGTTGCAGTTTTTAAGAAGCAAATTTATAGGAGGAATTTTTGATGTTAACAGAGGAGTTTTTAGTGCTTTGTGAACTGGTTTTATTTATTGTGTTCAAAACTTCATTTATGATTTTTTTCCCAGTTGATTGTTCATGGACAAAGTTTAGCAATGAGTAAAATATGATTTTTCTAATGGTTCTTACAAATTTGGAGAAAAAGGGAGGGACAAAAAAAGGAGGACTTAGAGTGAAACCATGTAGTACTATAGGTTATGTCATAGTCATACATTTGCGTGCTTTCATGTATGATACTGTAGATACTAATCCCAGTCTTTAATGGAAAAATAAAGTGAACAAACAAGCAGTATACTTCACACCTCATTTGATTGAAATGTTTATCAAAGAGCTTACTGCTTTCTTTTTCTATTAGTTGATTGCGGGTCTTAATCTTTTTAGCCTTTTGGTAATTGCAGAAAACTAGATACTGACATAAGAAACAAGGATGCACATTTCATTTTCAGGCAAGTTTCTTATGTTATATATGATCTTCCTTACTTCAATATTTGAATTTTTTAAATATCTTTTAGCCTTCCTATCTTTCTGTATTTTGGATGGTAAACTAGAAGATATATCTTTATGTATACTTTACCGTCTTTCTACTGTTTTCATCATTTGGAAAGGATGAAAGAGAAAGAATTGAAAAAATAGAAAAACACATGTTGAATATGTTTCTGTTTATCTTGCTAAAGAAGAATTCCTGAATCCGTTGAGACCTTAAAGATAATCACTTTCATAAAGAGAGCTTGGAACTATCTTACATATGTATAATTTTGTTGCCAGCCTCGATCTTCTCTAGAGACCAAAAAAGAAGGGGAACTACATGTTGGAAATTAATAATATAATTTTCTGGATATAATTCTATACTGTCTCAACTAAGCCAAAGTAACAGTGAAAATTCATTTTAAAAAATTGTTCAGTACATTGCAAATTTCATGTTTTCTCACAGACACCTTTTTTTTCTTTCTCCGTGTCTTTGTTACATTCAGGGATTTGAACCGATGTGAAAAACATGAATTTCTAAAGATAAGGGGGATGGATACATGGTGCCTTTCAAGTTTGAGAATTTCACTGAAAGATCTGAACTTCTCATATTAAAAGAATCAGTCCTTAACTCTTTTCATATATCTAAGCTTTAATAAACATAGTTAACTTATATATTCAATAACGAACGGATAGGTTGTCCCAGGTAAACACTTCTCTATGGAGTTACTGCCTAAGTGCTAATTCATTTGTTCAAGGGAAAAGAAGGATATGCAAGATAGCTTTTCTGATAGAGGGAAATATCTTAACTTCATGTTCGTCAGAAATCATTGATAAAGCTTTTACAGTTTGTAGCATATTTTTAGTTAGTTAGAAGTGAATATAAGCTAAGGTAAACTTATTTCAAGCTGACTTTCCTATGAAATGACTCTTCCTGGAGAATTATATATGATATTAGTTGGGTATTTCAAATAAATGTCCTCAACAAAAAAAGATAATTTAAATACTAAAACATTAATTTTGATGTGATATTATAAATAAGATATAAATACTAATACTACCATTAGTTCCTTTTAATATTGACCGCGCATCACGAGGGTACTAATACTAGTATATATTAAAGCAAAAAAGTTTGCATTGTGATTAAGCCAAGTGGCAAACTACTATAAAGCCACTTGGCAATCTTAAAGAGTTTATGGGAGATTGTCAAATAAAGAAATATCACTTAAAACTATATAGAGAATTTCATTTATTGAAATTAAATTGAAATAAGAATTCTTTTAAAAAAAATAAAGTTCAATCATTGTACTAATATTTTCTAACTGAATTTTTTTATTTGGAAAGTAAAGAATTTTGATATCAATAGTATTTGGATTACTTTTCTATTATCGAGTGAGAAGAATATACCCTACCATTATCTAATGTGCAATTTTAATTTATTTTAAAAATTTAATACTTTTTAATGAGTTGAAGAATATATTTTAAGGTTTTAACCTAAAGTTCAGAATGTAGATATATTTAATAATTTATTTATTTCATAATAGATAATCCAAAGTATCTGTTTTAGACTAAGTTTTTTTGAATTTTAAACAAGTATGCAATAAAAATAATTTCTTTAAAGGCTAAAAGGTTCAACAAAAACAATAATTACTAGAAGTTTAATAATAAAAATACCATAATATTTTGGTGAAGTACTATATAGTTTGATTATATGCATTTTTATTTTTGTCTATTATTGAATAAAACACTAAATGAAAAAATTAAATAAAATATCATACTTACTAGGGGAAATAATTTAGAAAGAGGGAAAAAATAGTGTGAGAGAATTTTATACTTTGAATTAATTTAAATGATAAAATAAAATAAATAAATAATTAATACTCAAAAATATTATTGATAAATTCAAATATTATATAGTAAAAGATTAAAAATAAAAAAAAGATTATTTTAAGAGAAAGAAAAACCATATTCATTATAGTATATTATAGTAGAAGTAACAGATAGGGATATAAAGTAGGTGACAAGCTAATAAAAAGTTAAATAATAATGTAACCATATTAAGTAACGGGTAACACAATAACGATAGACAAAGAACAAAAAATAGAGAATTTTTTTGTCAACAAATAATATAATTGTAGATATATAGAAGAATTAGACATTTAAATTTGATATAAGAAAAGTTTTTGAATTAATAAAAGAAAAAACATATTATATGGATAATATCACACAATTGAAAACATAATTTATAAACCTAAAATTTAAAACATTTACAAAGAAATTACGCCAAGAAACAAATTAATAATATAAAGATGTAATTAAAATTGTCATGTAGCTAAGTTATAAAAAATTAAAGTCAAAACTCTATACGAAAAAAAAAGAAAACAAATTAATTGCTTATTGCACATAATACTAAATAATAATTACAAAAAAATGTAGATTTATGGAAAATAATAAAAGAACTTCTTTGTTCAAACTTTGGCATATTTTTAAAAGAATTAGAAAAATAATACAATAATATTTATATTATTGATACAACACGGAATGTGCAAAATAATTAAAATATTATATGATAGAAAATAATGTATATAGAGGAGAATAGAAGTAATGTGAAGGGGTCTACACTTTAAATTTGTTTAATAAAATAATTAAATAGGAAAATAATATTATTGATAAATTTAACAAATCAATCGGAGCTACGGAACAAAAGAACAATGTTAAATTAAATTTTAGGGTAATACAAAACTATATTCATTGTATTATACTAAAAGTAGAGCAATGAGTAAAGACATTAAGTAACATGATAAGCTAATAAAAAGTCACATGGCAATATAGCAAGTGTTCATTATGGTTAAGTCAAGTGGCAAGCTAATATAAAGCCACTTGACAAATTATGATAATATTTATTATAGTATTTAATTTAAATTGAAAGACAGGATATTTATTTAAATTTAAATAGAAAGATAGTAAATAAGATTTTTTTGAATCTAAATGGAAAGAAAGTTAAATTTGAATTGATTGATTAATTAATTAAGAAAACTAATTAACACATAAATGTTCCAATTCAAACGGGGAGGCTCAACGAGTGAGGCAAATTGTTCTAAATAATGCGAAAGAGTTTTTTGAAATTTGAGTTCACAACAAAAATAACAGAAAAAACAAAAATGTGTTTGTTACTTGAAATAAGACTAAAAAATCTAGGTTCGAACCTATAATCATAATTACTCAGTTGTTGGATCAAAACTTAACTTTCGTAACTACCTTAGGGATAATGTTTAACTATAAATCGACTCAAATATTCGCTAAACGAATGTCAATTGTGTTGACGGTAAAATTAATTATCTACTATTTTATAATTTATTTTACATCTCAATTGTTTGGAAGCAACACGTACATTCTTTTTTTCTATTAGTGCTAGCAGTTGATATGCTAAGATATATAAGAAGGGAGGATAGATTCTTCTCTAATGGCTAAAGTATTGTCACGACCAAATTCCCAAATCCGGTCGTGATGGCGCCTCTCGTGAAGACAAGGCCAGCCAGACCAAACAGAACACCTCTTTCAAACATTTAAATATCATAAATAGTTCTAAAGCATGATATAATATCCATAATTTGTGGAATTAACGATAACATCAGTAAGAACCATTCCGACACAGCCCAAACCGGGGTGTCACTTGTCATGAGCAACTAAGAAATCCGGATACAAGTCTACTGAACACTAAATCTGATACAATAGTTCTAAGAATATGAAAATGATAAGATAAGGGAGGCATGGGGCTGCGGATGCCAACAACTACCCCGTAGTCTCCGAATCACTGCTTGGACTGGGAGGATCAACACTCAGGAGCGGACTCTACAATGCCTGAATCTGCACATATGGTGCAGGGAGTATTGTGAGTACTCTGACCCAGTGAGTAATAATTATAAATAATGGCTGAAAGTATAAAAACACATAAAGGCACAAAGCAATTCCATATCAAGCAGTAAAATCACTTAAGGCAGTAAATCAGTGAAGAAATCAAATGAAATCCCTTTTAAAACAAGTAAAACAGGTAATTTAACAGGTAAATAACAAGTAGAAATCCGCTCCTCGGGCACAGTATCAATCATTTAGAACAGTATCAGCCCCTCGGGCTCACTCTCAGTACAGTATCAGCCCCTTGGGCTCACACTCAGATCATAATGGGTACCCGCGCTCACTGTGGGTGTGCAGACTCTGGAGGGGCCCCTTACGGCCCAAGCGCTATATCAAGGCACCTCGTGACATCATCTTTCGACACTCGACCTCATATCACTCGGCACTCCGCCTCACATCACTCAAGCCACCTCGTGGCATATAAAGTATCATAGGCCCTCGACTTCATATCACTCAGCATATCCTCACATATGGCCCTCGGGCTCACTCAGTCCGAAAATCATCACAAGCCCCTCGGGCATTAGTAAACAGTAGTTCTCAGCCCAAAACATCATTTAGAAATATCATGTAAGTTTCAAATCTGAGTAAAAGTGGCTGAGTTTGTAAAACAGTAGATATCAATAAAACCGAGTTCAAATAATAAGTCAAAGCAGTGAGGAAATAGTGATAAAAATCCTCGAAGGGTTCAAATAGTTGGCAATCAACCCAAATATGGCAATCAGCCCAAATCATGATGATAACAAGTAAATTTCAGTCAAATACGTGGTAAAATCATCAATCGGGACGGACCATGTCACAATCCCCAGTAGTAAAAGACCCCACGCTCATCATCCAGCGCATGTTCACCTCAATATAGCACTATGATGTGCAAATCCGGGGTTTCAAACACTCAGGACATCATTTACAATCATTACTCACCTCGAGCCAACTACAACTCTAACTCGCGAAGCCCTTGCCCCTCGAATCGGCCTCCACGCGCGTCGAATCTATCCAAAATCAGAACGAATACGTCACAATATGCTAAGGGAACAAAGCCCAAGCGAAAACATTCGAAAAATATCAAAAATCTCGAAATTAGCAAAACCCGAGCCCCGGGCCCACTTCTCGAAACTCAGAATTTTTCACATCATTAGATTCCTCGTCTCCCCACGAGTTCATACATATCAAAAACAAAAGAATCGGAGTTCAATTGACCCCTCAAATCCTTAATTTAAGCCCTCTTAAACTCAAGCCCTAAACCTCCATTTTTAGTCCTTTAATTTCTTAAATTTCAGTCCCAATCCATGAAATATTACCATAGAAGTGTGTTTTAGGTCCAAAATCCTTACCTTATCGAAGTTCTCTTGAAATCTCTCTTCAGAATCGCCCAAAAACTCTAAGTCCGAAGTTGAAATGAATAAACCCTTCAAAAATTGCGAAGAAGAAACATATATACCTTCTGCCCATACATAACTGCATCTGCGGTCCAATAGCCACTTATGCGGTCATTTCTCCGCATCTGCGGAATTTCACTTACGGATCCACACCGCATCTGCGGTCCACCTACAGCATTTGCGGCTTCGTAGGTGCGGTTACTTTTCTGCATCTGCGATACCAGGCCTCCCTCAGCCTTCCGCTTCTGCGACACAAACAATGCATCTGCGAGACCGCACCTGCGGTCCCCAAACCACATGTGCGAAAACACCAGAAGCAGCAGAAAATCTGCAATCACTCAAGTTCCAAAACTTCCCGTTAGCCATCCGAAATCACCCCGAGGCCCCCGGGATCTCAACCAAAAGCACCAACATGACCCAATACCTTCTTCGAACTTGCTCCAATCATCAAAACACCTCAAACAACATCAAATTTCCCAAAACCCATCGAATTCAAGCCTAAGTTTTCTAAAAATTTCTGAAACACGCTTTCGAACAAAAACCCAACCAAACCACATCCGAATGACCTGAAATTTTGCACACACATTCCAAATGACATAACGAAGCTACAACAACTCTCAGAATTCCATTCCGACCCTCGAATCAAAAACTCACCTATCTGCTGGAGATCGCCAAAATACTAACTTCGCCAATTCAAGCCTAATTCTACACCGGACCTCCAAAACCAATTCCGATCACACTCCTAAGCCATAAATCACCTCCCGAAGCTAATTGAATCATCAAAACTCTCATCTGAGCCCCCTAACACATAAGTCAACATCCGGTTGACTTTTCCAACTTAACCCTTCTTAAAAGAGACTAAGTGTCTCATTTCCTACCAAAATCACTCCGAACACAAACCAACCAACTCGACCACAAAAAACACGGATAACGAAGCATAATAAAGTAGAAATGGGGGAAATAGAGCGGTAACTCATAAGACGACTGGTCGGGTCGTCACATCCTCCCCAACTTAAACAAATGTTCTTCCTCGAATGAGTCAAGAAACATACCTGAAGCCTCAAATAGGTGAGGATATCTGCTCTGCATCTCCCGCTCGGTCTCCCAGGTAGCCTCCTCCATGGGCCGACCTCTCCACTGTACTTTCACTGAAGCTATATCCTTTGACCTTAACTTCCGAACCTAACGACCCAAAATAGCTACTGGCTCCACATCATAGGTCAAATCATCATCCAACTGAACCGTGCTGAAGTCCAACGAATGAGACGGATCCCCAATATACTTCCGGAGCATAGAAACATGAAATACCGGATGCACGCTAGACAAGCTGGGTGGCAAAGCAAGCTCATAAGCCACCTCCCCAACCCTCTGAAACACCTCAAAAGGCCCAATGAACCGTGGAATCAACTTCCCTTTCTTCCCAAATCTCATAACACCCTTCATGGGCGAAACCTTCAGCAAGACCTTTTCGTCAACCATGTAGGACACATCTCGAACCTTCCGGTCCGCATAACTCTTCTGATGCGACTACGGTGTACGAAGCCTCTCCTGAATCACCATCGCCTTCTCTAAGGCATCCTGAACCAAATCTGTCCCCAGTAGCCTAGCCTCGCCGGGCTCGAACCAACCAACTGGAGATCTATACTGCCTCCCATACAAAGCCTCATACGGAGCCATCTGAATACTCGACTGGTAGCTGTTGTTGTAAGCAAACTCTACAAGCGGTAGGAACTCATCCCATGAATCTCCGAAATCAATAACACAAGCGCGCAACATGTCCTCCAATATCTGAATTGTACGCTCGGACTGCCCGTCCGTCTGAGGATGAAATGTTGTGCTCAACTCCACCTGAGTACCCAACTCTCTCTGCACGGCTCTCCAAAACTGCAAAGTAAACTGAGTACCTCTATCTGAGATGATGGAAAGTGGAACACCATGCAACCGAACAATCTCCCAAATATAAATCCCTGCCAACCGCTCTGAAGAATAGGTAGTACACACAGGAATGAAGTGTGTGGACTTGGTCAGTCGATCCATAATCACCCAAATAGCATCGAACTTCTTCAAAGTCCATGGAAGTCCAACAACGAAGTCCATAGTGATCCTCTCCCACTTCCACTTAGGAATAACCATCTGCTGAAGCAAGCCACCCCATCTCTGATGCTCATATTTCACCTGCTGACAATTGAGACACCGAGCTACAAATCCCACAATATCTTTCTTCATTCTCCTCCACCAATAGTTCTGCCTCAAATCCTGGTACATCTTCGCGGCACCCAGATGAATAGAATACCACGAGCTATGGGCCTCCTCCAGAATCAACTCTCTAAGCCTATCAACATTGGGCACACAAATTCGGCCCTACATCCTCAACACACCATCATCACCGATGGTCACATCTCTGGCATCATCATGCTAAACTCTGTCCTTAAGGACAAGCAAATGCGGATCATCATACTGGCGCTCTCTGATGTGATCATACAAGGAAGACCGAGAAACCATACAGGCCAACACCCGACTGGGCTCCGAAATTTCCAATCTCACAAACCGATTGGCCAAAGCCTGAACATCAACTGTAAGGGGTCTTTCCCCAACTGGAATATATGCCAAACTCCCCATACTCACTGCCTTTCGGCTCAAAGCATCGACCACTACATTGGCCTTTCCCGGATTATACAATATGGTGATATCATAATCCTTAAGCAACTTTAACGACCTCCGCTGCCTCAAATTAAGATCCTTTTGCTTGAACAAATGCTGAAGACTACGATGATCAATGAATACCTCACAAGATACGCCATACAAATAATGCCTCCAAATCTTCAATGCATGAACTATGGCAGCCAACTCCAAATCATGAACAGGGTAGTTCTTCTCATGGGGCTTCAGCTGACGAGAAGCATACACAATAACTCTACCCTCCTACATCAATACACAACCAATCCCAACTCTTGAGGCATCACAATATACGATATATGAACCTGAAGTTGATGGCAAAACTAATACTGGAGCTGTGGTCAAAGCTATTTTAAACTTTTGAAAGCTCTCCTCACACTCAAACGACCATACAAATGGAGCACCCTTCTGAGTCAATTTGGTCAAGGGAGATGCGATGGATGAGAATCCCTGAACAAATCGGCGATAATAGCCTGCCAACCCAAGAAAGCTACAAATCTCTATGGCTGAGGACGGTCTAGGCCAACTCTAAACCGCCTCTATCTTCTTTGGATCAATTTGAATACCCTCGCTGGACACCATGTGCCCCAAGAAAGCTACTGAACTGAGCCAGAACTCACACTTGGAGAATTTTGCATAAAGCTTCTCCTCCCTCAATCTCTGCAACACAACTCGCAAATGCTCTACATTCTCCTCCTGACTACACGAAAACACCAGAATATCATTAATGAATACGATAACGAATGAATCCAGATAAGGCCGAAATACACTGTTCATCAAATGCATGAACGTTGTTGGGGCATTGGTCAGCCCGAAAGACATAACAAGAAACTTATAATGACCGTACCTGGTCCTGAAAGCAGTCTTAAGAATATCTGAATCCCTGATCTTCAACTGGTGATAACCCGAACGGAGATCAATCTTGGAGAACACCCTCGCTCCTTGAAGCTGGTCAAATAAATCATCAATGTGAGGCAAGGGATACTTGTTCTTAATTGTTACCTTGTTCAATTGTCTATAATCGATGCACATTCTCATTGTGCCATCCTTCTTTTTCACAAACAGAACCGGCGCACCCCAAGGTAACACACTAGGCTGAATGAACCCTTTATCTAGGAGTTCCTGAAGCTGCTCCTTCAATTCTTTCAATTCCGCTGGTGCCATACGATATGGAGGAATAGAAATGGGCTGAGTGCCCGACCCCAGGTCAATTACAAAATCAATATCCCTGTCCGGTGGCATGCCCGGCAGGTCTGCAGGAAAAATATTGGGAAAATCCCTCACAACTGGAACAGAATCAATGCTAGGAGCCTCAGCTCCCACATCCCTCACAAATGCTAAATATGAAAGGCAACCCTTCCCAACCATATGCTGGACCTTCAAGAAAGATATCACTCTACTAGAAACATGATCAGTCACACCACGCCACTCGATCCGCGGTACACCCGGCATAGCCAAAGTGAATGTCTTAGCATGACAGTCTAGAATAGCACGACACGGAGATAACCAATCCATTCCCAAAATGACATCAAAATCCACCATGCTCAATAGTAATAGATCCATTCGGGTCTCCAGACCCCCAATAGTCACCACACATGACCGATACACACAGTCTACAACAATAGTATCGCCCACCGGGGTAGATACATGAACAGGTAAAGCAAGAAACTCTCGGGGCGTACCCAAATGATGAGCAAAATATGGGGACACATAATAATAGGTAGAACCGGGATCAAATAATACAGAGGCATCTCTGTGGCAGACTGAAATAATACCTGTAATGACAGCATCTGAAGCAATAGCATCTGCTCTGCCTGGAATAGCATAGAAACGAGCTTGGCCACCGCCTGATCGACCTTCCCCTTGGGGGCGACCCCTGGCTGCCTGATCTCCACCCCTAGCTGGCTGAGCGGGTGGTGAAGTAATTGGAGCAGAAGTCGAGGGTTGACCCCTCTACTGAGATGAGCTAGCAACACGACAAGGACACTATCTCCACACATGTCCAAACTCTCCACACTCAAAAAAACTCCCAGGTGCTGGAGAAGGGGACTGAAGGGAACCCCTTGCACCGGAGTAACCAACTGATGCACTCGGCATAGAAGAACCTTGAGCTGACGGGGCACGAGATGAACTCTAGGCTGGAAGGGCACTGAGTGAAGGTTGACCCTGCTGAGATCCATGATAACCACGACCTAAAGATGCCCCACGATACTTGGGACGGGATTACTGAGCAGGCCTGAAAGAAAGACCTCTACCATGCTGGAACTGGCCCCTCGAAGGAGAACCACTATAATTGCCAGGTCCTCGAGGCCTCTTGGCCTCCCTCTCCTCTCGATCTTGGCGGCAAACCATCTCAATCTCGCGAGCGATATCAACCACCTCTTCGAACATCGCACCCAATACTCTCTCTCTAGTCATAAGAATACGGAAATGGTAGTTAAGGCCATCAACAAATCCCCTGATCCTCTCACGATCTGTCGGAACCATCCAGACGGCATGAAGAGCCAACTCAGAATACCTCGCCTCATACTGTGACGTAGTCATATCCCCCTACCTCAACCACTCAAACTGTCTATGTAGCTCCTCTCTGCGGGACTACGGTACATACTTCTCTAAGAAGAGAGTGGAGAACTCATGCCAAGTAAGGGGAGCTGCTCCAACCGGCCTACGCCTCTCATACGCCTCCCACTATGTGAAGGCAGCCCCAGTAAACTGAAAGGTGGTAAATACCACACCACTAGTCTCAAGAATCCCTACTGTATGGAGCATCCACTGACACTTATCAAGAAAACCCTGGGCATCCTCGCCCTCAGCACCACTGAATGACGGAGGCTGGAGTCTACCAAACCTCTCAAGACGATGCTGCTCATCCTCTGGCATAACTGGTACTATGAACTCCTGAGGTGGTGCAACCGGCTGGGCTGGAGGTGCCCCCGGTGTCTGTAGTCCCTGCACTACATGCTCAGGGGTGCGATCAGCGGGGGTCTGACTGCCTCCCCCGGCCTGTGAAGTAGTTGCTACTGTGGCAGCTGAAACTGGCTGAGCCAGGCCAGTGCAAACTGCCAAGATCTGTTCCAAGGCCTCCTGTAGACCCGGAATCACGATGGGCACAACTGGTGCCTGAACTGGTACTGCTGGAGCCTGATCCGGAGCTGGGGCAACTGGTGGATCAACAGTGCTACCCTTGCTGCTCTACCTCTACCACGACCACGACCACATCCACGGCCTCTGGTGGCCTCAGTGGGTGGCACTGGTGGTCGTCCGCCTCGTCCGGTAGCTCGCTTCCTCACTATATGTGAGAGGATAAAATAACAGAAGTTTAGTTCTCGGATCAACAAAGCCGCACGACAAGAATTTCAAGAATATGAAGTTTTTCCTAAAAAGGTTCTGTAGCCTCTCGAGGATAAATACAGACGTCTACGTACCGATCCGCGAGACTTTACTAACCCCGCTCATGACTCGTGAGACCTATGTAACCTAGGCTCTGATACCAACTTGTCACGACCCAATTTCCGAACCCGGTCGTGATGACACCTCTCATGAAGACAAGGCCAGCCATACCAAACAGAATACCTCTTTTAAATAGTTAAATATCATAAATAGTTCTAAAGCATGATATAATATCCATAATTTGCAGAATTAACGATAACATCAGTAAAAACCATTCCGACACAGCCCAAACCAGAGTGTCACTAGTCATGAGTAACTAAGAAATCCGGATACAAGTCTACTGAACACTAAATCTGATACAATAGTTCTAAGAACATGAAAATGATAAGATAAGGGAGGCACAGGGCTGCGGACGCCAATAGCTAACTCGTAGTCTCTGAATCACTGCATAGACTGGGAGGATCAGCACTCAGGAGCAGACTTTGCGATGCCTGAATCTGCACACATGGTGCAAGGAGTAATGTGAGTACTCCGACTCAGTGAGTAATAATTATTAATAATGGCTGAAAGTATGAAAACACGTAAAGGCACAAAGCAGTAAAATCATTTAAGGCAGTAAATCAGTGAAGAAATCAAATGAAATCCCTTTTAAAACAAGTAAAATAGGTAATTTAACAGGTAAATAACAAGTAGCAATCTGCCCCTCAGGCACAGTATCAATCACTTAGCACAGTATCAGCCCCTCGGGCTCACTCTTAGATCATAATGGGTACCCGCGCTCACTGTGGGTGTGCAGACTCTGGAGGGGCCCCTTACGGCCCAAGCGCTATATCAAGCCACCTCGTGGCATCATCTCTCGACACTCGGCCTCATATCACTCGACACTCAACCTCACATCACTCAAGCCATCTCGTAGCATATAAAGTATCTCAGGCCCTCGGCCTCATATCACTCAGCACATCCTCACATATGGCCCTCGGCCTAACTCAGTCTGAAAATCATCACAAGCCCCTCGGGCATTAGTAAACATTAGTTCTCATCCCAAAATATCATTTAGAAATATCATATAAGTTTCAAATCTGAGTAAAAGTGGCTGAGTTTGTAAAACAGTAGATATCAACAGGACTGAGTTCAAATAATAAGTCAAAGCAATGAGGAAATAGTGATAAAAATCCCCGAAGGGTTCAAATAGTTGGCACAAAGCCCAAATATGGTAATCAACCCAAATCATGATGATAACAAATAAATTTCAGTCAAATACGCGGTAAAATCATCAATCAGGACGGACCAAGTCACAATACCCAGTAGTAAAAGACCCCACGCTCATCATCCAGCGCGTGTCTCACCTCAATATAGCACTACGATGTGCAAATCCGGGGTTTCAAACCCTTAGGACATCATTTACAATATTACTCACCTCGAGCCGGCTACAACTCTAGTTCGCGACGCCCTTGCCCCTTGAATAGGCCTCCACGTGCGTCGAATCTATCCAAAATCAGAACGAATACATCACAATATGCTAAGGGAACGAAGCCCAAGCGAAAACATTCGAAAAATATCAAAAATCCCGAAATTATCAAAACCTGAGCCCCGGGCCCACTTCTTGAAACTCAGAACTTTTCACATCATTAGATTCCTCGTCTCCCCACGAGTTCATACATATCAAAAACACAAGAATCGGAGTTCAATTGACCCCTCAAATCCTTAATTTAAGCCCTCTTAAACTCAAGCCCTAAACCTCCATTTTTAGTCCTTTAATCTCTTAAATTTTAGTCCCAATACATGAAATATTGTCACACCTCCTTTTTTCTACACCCCGCGAGGGGAATATAAGGGAGTTTTTTCCAATTTAAGTGACAATCGAAATGGTATTATTTATTTAAAATTCAGAGTCGCCACTTGGGATGATTTATGGTGTCCCAAGTCACCGCTTCAAATCCCGAATCGAGGAAAAGATTGACTCTGTATTACAGTCCACAAACACAGAAATCCTGGTAAGGAATTCTGTTAACCTAGGAGAAGGTGTTAGGCATTCCCGAATTCCGTGGTTCTAGCACGGTCGCTCAACTGTTATAATTAGCCTATTTACTGATTTTAGTACATGTTTTAACCTATGGTGCAATTTTAAACTTTATAACCGCTTTTATTTAATTATATTTTAGGAAGTTCAACGTCATCTAAAACGCATCTTGAACCACGTCACATAAATGCACCCGCGGTCCATGACACATTTTGTTTAACGTTATTGAGATTTGGATTTGGGTCACATAAATGCACACCCGAGTTTAGGAAAGTGAATTATAACGTGCCTAAAGCACTCTAACGGTGTTTATTATTCTTCCTAAATTTTGACATTATTATGAGGCTAAAGTAATAAAAAATTATTGTGGGAGATGTGATGTGATTTAATTGTTAAGCTGATGGGCCAAGGTCCAGAGATGATTGGCATTAATTGAATTGGCTTGACAAATAACGCATTTGGCCCATATTTTGCGGCAAATAGATCAATCCAACTTGATTCCAACTAAAAGTCATGCGGCCCAGTTAATAATCAACTTAAAACTTGGGCAACAATTCAATCCATTACTACAAACATATTCTTAAATCACAAACTAAATAAGTTTTCCTGTGTATACTGGAGTTGCACAATTGATATTTTTAAGTCTTCCTGACATGTCCAAACGATTAAGATTTTCAAGACTTGACAACCAATGGAAATTATCAACCTTCAGACCTTTAATTTCAGCATAATCCCAACAATAAATGGAAAGTTCAATAACAGAACCAGTTACATTGTGACATAAAACTCCTTCCCAATTACAACAATCCTCGCCATCAGTCCAAATGGAGAATATATTTGTAGGATCATTTGCTTCTTTCTTTAACCTTAGTAAAGAATGTTTTTCATTTTCTTTGCAAATTTCAGCATTAGAACTAAACTTAAATGTAATTGTTAAAGAGAAAAACAAGACAAATACTAATCTTCAGGTGCACAAACATATGGATAACTTCAACAATTGTACAATAGGCCACTTTGAGCTACAAGTGTAAAATAAACTCAAACCAAACACTAAGCACATACAATATATCAATAAGAGAGATTAAGGATAAAAAAAATCAAACATTTATTGCTTCAGTGTAAACGGGTTACAACAGCAACTATGAGCAAAGACTAGATCGCGACCGGAACAGAATCGATCGACTGTAACCTCGACGGTGATCTCGAAAATGACCTTGGTTAGAAACTCAACTGCTGGACATGGGGTCGCTTTTGACTAGTTCTGGACTGGTTTTTGACGATGAACAAAGTATTTTGACGATGAATAATAGTCCCACCATTATTAGGCTCTTATCGGAACAAAACTTCACCCAAAACCAAAAAGGGTGTGTTTTGATCTTATTGTTTTGAGAATAGGAGTTCAGGTTCTCTTTCTAGAAAATAGTCAGAGAAACCAGGAAAAGAGAGATATAAGATTTCTTGTATTGATGGTTTTTGTCTTGATTCGACTTTCTCTTAGAGAAAATAATGCTCTGTGTGTGTTTTTTTTTTGGCTAATTGGTTTTATTTTGTATAAGGGGAACGACTGGGGTGCGGCTGATCTCATTCGGGGCGTTGGAATTTTTTTTTGTCTTAGAGGTTTAGGTGTAGGTTGTGAAGAACAAGGGTCTTTTTAAAGTGTTAGGGTTTTATGGGTATTGGGCTTGGATCTATGGAATTGGGTTGGACCATGTCTTTTGGGTTTGAATCTAGGCTCGGAAGACCAAATAGTATAATGTATCTATAAAAATATAAAAATCACTCTAAATTAATATAAACTAGTATAAAACTAAATACTAAAAGTGAGACTAATTTTTGTATTTTCAAATATTATAATACTATAAATATAAATGTACTAATTGACTTTAACCTAAAGATGATTTTTTTTTTGTAATAAAAATAAAGTAAAAGAGTCAAAATTAGTTGAAATAACGATATCCGACCTAAATTAAATATTTACGTGCTAAAATATGAAAAATCTTGGGGAGGGTCAAAGATCACATGTCTACAGCTGCCCCTCTTTGTCTGGAAACGCGAAGAGTTTTCAGATAAAGAACGACTAGACAAGGTTTTTTTGACCCGGCCCTTATTTGGGGGAGACTAACACTGAGAAAAGGGGAATGTGACCGAGCTCTGGTATCTGGGCTGCCTACATATCCTTGGCTGTAAAAGAATCAGGTCACGTGTAGTTTAGAGGTGAATGAGGTGATAGAGTACCGAGGTGGAGGGCCGGCCGAGGTGCCGTCGAGGTTCTGATCCGCAGTCCCATTATTACATCAAAATCAAAAATGAAAAAGACTAACTAAGCCAATCAGCTACGAGTTATAAGATTCCTGTCTATGAGTCTTTAAAGCTCGATCTTGAGTCTTGGTTGGTTCTTCATGCGGACCCTAATCTGAATCTTGATGTTTGTTAGCTGCAGGTGTTGGTTCAATCTTCTTTAGCTTTTCAAATCAAGACGGGATATGCAGAGCTTGTGACCTCAATCACGTCTTGAGCATTCCACAGCTTTTCATCCGCTTCTGCATTTGGATTCACTTCCTTTTTTTCTTTTCTTATTATTTTTTTTGTTTTTATTTTATTTTATTCTAGACTGAGATTACTTCCATTGATCATCTCGTCTGTTGACTCGCCTTCTTGTCGCGAGCTTCTGCTACTTCTAACTTGAACTATGTTCTTTTGAGACTTGAACTGCTTTCTCTTGAAACTCAAATTGTTTTCCCTTGTTCTCTAGGTGGGCACCTAATTGCTGAAACTTGAACATTCTTCCTTTGAAACTTACAACTGCTTTTCCTCGAAACTTGAACTGTTTTCCCTTGTTCTCCAAGTGGGCGCCTGATTGCTGAAACTTTCTGTGTTCCCTTGTTTTCCATGTGGGTACCTGCAATCAAAACCAATAAAACAAATAAAAATTTTCTGCCCCAGTTTGCACCAGGAAGATTTGTGAGTTGTTAGCAATATTGTAAACCACTTATACTATTGATGCAATGATGAGTAAACTAAAGACTAGACTAGGATATACATCTCCTAAAAGTGATTGAGCTTGCGAAAAACTATAAACTAAGCTTGACCAAAGTAAAAATTGACCCTATTCTCCAGGCAGGCCCCCCTGATTTCAAGAAAACTAAGCATTGATAATCTTAAGAAAACTAAAAAATGACTCCCTTCTTCTTCTTTTTTTCAAATTCAGACTTCCCTTTTTTAAAAAAATTATTGTCCTTGGAGAAAATTCATCGGACTAGGTTTTCTATCTTAGGAGAAAGATTCATCAAACTAAGATTTTAATCCTAGGAGAAAGTTCATCAGACTAGGTCTTTTTTCTACTTCTTTTTTCTATTTCTTTTTTTGGTAACTTAGGAGAAAGATTCATCCGACTAAGACGTTTATCCTAGGAGAAAGTTCATCAGACTAGGTCTTCTATCTTAGGAGAAAAATTCATCGGACTAAGATTTTGATCCTAGGAGAAAGTTCATCAGACTAGGTCTTTTTTGGTATCTTAGGAGAAAAATTCATCAGACTAAGAATTCGATCATAGGAGAAAATTCATCAGACTTGGTTTTCTTATCTTAGGAGAAAAATTCATCGGACTAAGATTTCTATCCCAGGAGAAAGTTCATCAGACTAGGTCTTCTATCTTAGGAGAAAGATTCATCAGACTAAGACATCTATCCTAGGAGAAAGTTCGTCAGACTAGGTTTTCTATCTTAGGAGAAAGATTCATCAGACTAAGATTTTAATCCTAGGAGAAAGTTCATCAGACTAGGTCTCTTTTCTACTTCTTTTTTTTTGGTATCTTAGGAGAAAGGTTCATCGGACTAAGATTTCTATCCTAGGAGAAAGTTCATCAGACTAGGTCTTCTATCTTGGGAGAAAAATTCATCAGACTAAGACATCTTAGGAGAAAGTTCATCAGACTAGGTTTTCTATCTTAGGAGAAATATTCATCATACTAAGACATTTAACCTAGGAGAAAATTCATCAGACTAGGTTTCTTATCTTAGGAGAAAAATTCATCGGACTAAGATTTTGATTGGGAGAAAATCCATCAGACTAGGGATTTTTACCCTAGGAGGAAAAATGTGAGTGCAATGACAATATTTTATTCACATTAGCAAGACAAATAAAGGCAAAGATTTGAGAAACGTCCCTTTGTCGGCTCTTCTCTTCTCTTCTTTTTTTTTTCTTCTCTTTTTTCTATTTTCTTTCTTTTTCTCTTTTCTTTTCCCCTCTTTTTCATTTTTTTTGAATCACATTCCTTGCACTGCTTTGTTCCTGTTGCAAACAAATAAAATTTTGTTAGTTTTGAAAGTGGTGGTCGGTTTGTGGCCTTGAGTCTTGGACGGCTTGGCTTTTGCTCAATCAGCTCAAGTTTGTCTCAAGAGACTTTTGCTCTATATTAACCCTGATTGTTTCACACCCGGTACCATTTGTATTTCTGGCTCAATCAGCCTTATCCCAACTAAAGATCCTTTCTAAGATGACCTTTTCTGATATCTTGAATGACTTCCTGCTTTTGAGCAATTTGTCTGTCGGAGAGAATCACCAGTTATCTGTGCTTGCGCCAAGTAGGCTGACAAGAGTCTTTAAGGAGAATCTTTGCATGAATCCTCAAGGCATGTTGACAGTAATAACTGAGTATGCTGGCCAAATTCACTTTGTGCAACTGAAAAGCTGGTAGCAGTTTTGAAATCTTTTCTTGCTTGTTTTGACAAGGACTTTCTCAGAGTGGAGGGCACAATGGTGCAAAGAACAAGTATTAACAAGAAATTCCCCTATCGGAAGGACAGAAGGAAGAATTTTTTCTTTTTTTTTCAATAACTAGCCTTAATGATTATGACATGCATTTTGGACTTAACAGTCGATCTATCAAACTGACCAAATCTTCTCTTTTACCATTCTTATGATATTTGAAGTTGGGCCTATCCGTGCCAATCCTTTGCATCAGCTTCACATCTCACTTAGTGCCACAAGGAATTTTCACCAACCAACCTCTCTCATTTATTCATCTCTACTTACCGTCATCTTACTGTGCCCGTGAGGGTTTTCACTAATAAGACTCTCTCATTTTTCTTTTCTTTTTCTTTCTGTTGCTTTCTTGTGTGGGCAACTTGTCAGTGTTCTACATCGTGTGACAACTGTTGCTCATTGCATGCGTCTCTTGGCATTCTTGAAGGCATATTGGGAGATCTTTATTTGGAAGGTTTTTGGATAGGGTTGAAAAGAAAGGTCGCATGAAGGCTCAAAATGAGGGGTTGTAGACTTAGAACTCTTGGAATCGACTCTTTCAAAATGAAATAAAATCTTTTCCCCAGTTTCAGATGCTGAGGATTTTGGATTTTTCTATTTTTTCTATTTTCTTTTTCTTTTTCTTCTAAATTCTTATTTGGTTGAACCGAACCGTGAGGCTGCCTACGTGTCCTTATTTTTAAGGAATCAGGTCTAACGTAGTTCAAACATCTGACCTAAACTATTTTTCATCTTTCTTTCTGTTCCTCTTTTCCTTTCTTTTCTTTTTTTCTTTTTTTTTGTTTGCCCCAGCTTCTATTTTTGAGGGCATGGACCTTTGACAGTTCTTTTCTTCTTCTTCTTCTTTTTTCACTTGAACTTTCAAAAAGATGCCCCAGTTTGTACTCTTGGGGTATGGACTTTTATTTTTTTTTCTTTTCTGTTTTTTTTTTCTTTTTTTTTTGTCTCTTGACTCCAAACTTGATTCCAAAAGAGGGTGGTTAAAGAAAATAACACAGACTCAAAAGGGGTAGTGAAGGATATAAAATGTTTGGATAGCAGAAAAAGGGCCTCCCAACCTCGAGAACGTCAAACATAGTATCTTTTCGCAATCACAACATTGACGAACATGTCTATTTTCTTGGTGTGTCGTGGTCACAAGACACTTTCTATCTCTTACTTTCCTACAAACTTCAGTTGACTAATCATCCTGAAGCCCGACCTCCACAATGATTTGAAGGTGAATTTTACTCGGCCTCAATTCCAAAGTATCTCAACTCTTTATTCATCCTCAAAAGTATCTTTTTTTTTCAATTATCCAATTCCATATTAAATTAGTTTCTAAGATCTGGCCAAAATTTCCGCATTCATGTCATGTCATTAGAACTAGCGAGAAAAGAACTAGGAACAAAATGACACAAAAGGACAAACTGTATTTTATTGGGTAAAGGATGAAAGGATTTGACAACAAGACAAACAACCCAAGATCCGAGTTACAACCCTAAAATAACCCGAATAATGAAAATAGCAACAGAACAAACGGACAAGTTTCACACAGACATAATGGAGGGATAGAAGGGTTTGACTCAATAAAACAAATAAAATCTGGATCAACTCTGAAATAACCCAGATAATAGAAAAAACATCAAAACAAGCTACCAAGATTCCTTCCTAGTGAAGAGGGAATGACTTTTCAATTGCTAGGCTTGACATTTAGCCACAAATTTGCTTATCAGAATCAGTAGAGCATTCTCCAATTTCAACATCATTAACTTCAGTTAGCAAGCTCCCGAGAGGATTCTCAAACTCCATGTCACCAGACATCTTCCCCACAAAGTGTGCATCATAATGTGCAGGTAAAGGATTCTGCGCGATATTCTGGGTGTCACTGTCTTGGATCACAATCAAATTTCCCAGGATCATCCTTTCTATTTCTCTTTTCAAATTCTGACAGCTTTCAACATTGTGCCCCTGGGCATTGGAATGGTATTCACACCTTTTAGAAGGGTCAAAGCTTCTCGCACGTGGGTCCACATGATTTGGGAGGAATAGGTGCAATCATGTCATAATGCTTTAACTTCTCAAATAAACTTGCATAGGACTCTCCTATTGGGGTAAAATTATCTTTCAACCTTTGTTCCCCTTTATACCTCTGGTTTGAATGTGGGTTATAGGGCACCTGAAAATTTTGTGGAGGTTTTTGGAGAT
Organism: Nicotiana sylvestris; assembly: GCF_000393655.2. Taxonomy (NCBI): domain Eukaryota; kingdom Viridiplantae; phylum Streptophyta; class Magnoliopsida; order Solanales; family Solanaceae; genus Nicotiana; species Nicotiana sylvestris. Next base: position 140,824,550 of record NC_091062.1, read on the forward strand.
TTCGTGATGCCCGTGCTCGCCTTCTGGGGTATTTTGGTGGATGGACAACATACTAAGGTAGAGCGACAAAGTATTGAGGGTTCTGAGGTGGATAATACTACTCAGGGGAGTCATGGAAAACTTGAGGAGGCTGCTCATACCATCGAGATGTTCTCCTAGGACCTCTTCTCGACCCTGATGTCATCATGATTTCTTCAACCATCTCATTTGTGTCGCTAAAATTATCAGATTCAACTCGGACAGCCTGAGTTGCGGCTTTAAAAATTTCTTGACTTATAATTTTGCCTGTCTTAAGACCATTCTCTACCATTTCTCCCATTTTGATTGCTTCCGAGAAGGATTTGCCAACTGCGGACAACATGTTTTGAAAGTAATCTGGTTCTTGCACTTGAAGGAAGACAGTGATTAGCTCGTGGTCATCCATGGGTGGCTTAACTTGAGCTGCTTGCTCTCTCCATTTAATGGCATATTCCCTGAAACTTTCACTAAGTTTCTTTTTCAGATTTGAAAGGGAAATGCAGTCTGGGGCAATGTCGATGTTGTATTGGAACTGATTGACAAAGGCATGTGCCATGTCATTCCAGATGTACCAGCGAGATGTGTCTTGATCCAAAAACCATTCGGATGCTACTCCCGTAAGGCTTTCCCCAAAATAAGCCATCAACAATTCTTCATTTCTTCCCACACCTCTCAGTTGATTGCAATACCTTTTCAGGTGAGCTATGGGATCTCCATGTCCATCATACTTTTCAAATTTGGGAGTCTTGAAATCAGGCGGCAAGTGGACATCGGGGAACATACATAGATCTTTGAAGGCAACACTCGTTTGACCTGCAAACCCTTGCATGTTTTTCAACCGTTGTTCTAAGCTTTTCACTCTTTGGGTCATTTCTTCATGAACCATCTTTCGGGCAGGCTTCTCAATGTTTGCAGGAAGATCAAACGAGTACGAGTGGTACTTAGGAGAGTGGTACTGCTCTTGTTGTGTAGCAAATTGTGACTCATGACGAGGCTGTCCTTGACCACTGGCCCATGCTTGACACATTTCGGTTATTTGCTGTTTCAGCATTCTATTTTTCTCAAACACAGTAGACTCTTATTGAACCCTCTAACCCTGAGTCTCTTGAGCACTTGTAACAGCTTCGATGTCAGTTATCTTACCACAAACCGACCACCTCAACTTTCTTCAAAATTCAAAACAAAACATGTAAGAATGGACTCAGTCGGTCCTTATTATTATCAATATTTTTTCATTTTTTTTTTATTTTTTTATTTTTTTTCATTTTTTTCATTTTTCTTTTCAATGGTTGATCGAACTTGATGTGGGTTGCCTACGTATCATGTGGGAACATGAATCAGATCTTGCGTAGTTCGGGAAGATCATGAATAAAGTAAATAAACTAACTCTTTTTTTTATTTTGAATTTTTTAAGATCATGAATAAAGTAAATAAACTAACTATTTTTTTTATTTTGAATTTTTTATTTTATTTTTTCGAAAGAAAGACTTATAAAGAAGAAAGAGAATATTTTTGGGATTTTGATTTATCTTTAAAATTTTGCAAATAAAAACTTCTAAAGAAAAGAGATATTTTTTGAATATTGACCTCTCTTTTTTTGGAATTTCGAAGAAAAACTTCTAAAGAAAAAGAAAATATTTTTGAATTTTTGGACTTTATTTTAAAATTATGAAAGAAAAACTTCTAAAGAAAGTATTTTTGAATCTTGAATTTTCTTTCCAATTTTTGAAAGAAGAATGAAAATATTTTTGGATTTTGAGAAGAAATTAAAAGAAAATATTTTTGGATTTTTTTTTAAAAAAAATTGGGGTCTTAAAGAAAGACTTTTCTAAAGAAGGAAGTAAAGGAAAATATTTTTGGATTTTTTGAAAATGGTGGGCCGGACCGATGAGGTTTGCCTACGTATCTCACATCCGGTGAGAATCAGACCTGCGTAGTTCGCCCATCTTTGACAGAGCAAAAGAAAATATGACTTATTTTGAAATGACTTTTCTCTTTTTTTTTCAAACTTTCAACAGAATTTCAGGGTAATTCAAATACCTACCTCTCACTCTCTTTTCTTTTCTCTTTTTTTTTTTTTTTTCATTTTTTTTCATTTTCTTTCCCTATTCTAGAAACCAGAATGCAAGTCGAAATAGACAGATACGCAAGTAGCACGTAAGATGCATCAGGATGGTCTTTTCATTTCGGGTACACCTGTGTTGAGTCTCCAAAGTCAAATGCACATGATGCAAACAAATATTCCTACTAGGGATCCGGCATGAGGCTGAGTTATTCTAGGTTCAAAACCTGGGTATGTGTTCTAGACTGTGTACCCGAGCGGACAACTCGAGCCGAGGAGGGGGCTACGTACCGGGAACCAAAAGGCCATCCGGCTTAGTAACTTGTCCGAGCCTCTTTCTTATTTCAAGGTATGACACTAACAGAATAGGGAGTCTCGACCAGCGAGCACATCCCCGAAGATGAGAAGAGAAGGGTTTCGTAGCAGTTTATATACAATTTGATCCCCAGCAGAGTCACCAGAGTTGTCACACCTCATTTTTTCACCACCCCGCGAGGGGAGTATAAGGGAGTTTTTTCCAATTTAAGTGACAATCGAAACGGGATTATTTATTTAAAATTCAGAGTCGCCACTTGGGATGATTTATGGTGTCCCAAGTCACCGCTTCAAATCCCGAATCGAGGAAAAGATTGACTCTATATTACAGTCCACGAACACAGAAATCCGGGTAAGGAATTCTATTAACCCGGGAGAAGGTGTTAGGCATTCCCGAATTTCGTGGTTCTAGCACGGTCGCTCAACTATTATAATTGGCCTATTTACTGATTTTAGTACATGTTTTAACCTATGGTGCAATTTTAAACTTTATAACCTCTTTTATTTAATTATATTTTAGGAAGTTCAATGTCATCTAAAACGCATCTTGAACCACGTCACATAAATGCACCCGCGGTCCATGACACATTTTGTTTAACGTTATTGAGATTTGGATTTGGGTCACATAAATGCACACCCGAGTTTAGGAAAGTGAATTATAACGTGCCTAAAGCACTCTAACGGTGTTTATTATTCTTCCTAAATTTTGAGATTATTATGAGGCTAAATTAATGAAAAATTATTGTGGGAGATGTGGTGTGATTTAATTGTTAAGGTGATGGGCCAAGGTCCAGAGGTGATTGGCATTTATTGAATTGGCTTGACAAATAACGCATTTGGCCCATATTTTGCGGCAAATAGATCAATCCAATTTGATTCCAACTAAAAGTCATGCGGCCCAGTTAATAATCAACTTAAAACTTGGGTAACAATTCAATCCATTACTACAAACATATTCTTAAATCACAAACTAAATAAGTTTTCTTGTGTATACTGGAGTTGCACAATTGATATTTTTAAGTCTTCCTGACATGTCCAAACGATTAAGATTTTCAAGACTTGACAACCAATGGAAATTATCAACCTTCAGACCTTTAATTTCAGCATAATCCCAACAATAAATGGAAAGTTCAATAACAGAACCAGTTACATTGTGACATAAAACTCCTTCCCAATTACAACAATCCTCGCCATCAACCCAAGTGGAGAATATATTTGTAGGATCATTTACTTCTTTCTTTAACCTTAGTAAAGAACGTTTTTCATTTTCTTTGCAAATTCCAGCACTAGAACTAAACTTAAATGTAATTGTTAAAGAGAAAAACAAGACAAATACTAATCTTCAGGTGCACAAACATATGGATAACTTCAACAATTGTACAATAGGCCACTTTGAGCTACAAGTGTAAAAAAACTCAAACCAAACACTAAGCACATTCAATATATCAATAAGAGAGATTAAGGATAAAAAAAATCAAACATTTATTGCTTCAGTGTAAACGGGTTACAACAGCAACTATGAGCAAAGACTAGATCGCGACCGGAACAGAATCGATCGACTGTAACCTCGACGGTGATCTCGAAAATGACCTTGGTTAGAAACTCAACTGCTGGACATGGGGTCGCTTTTGACTAGTTCTGGACTGGTTTTTGACGATGAACAAAGTATTTTGACGATGAATAATAGTCCCACCATTATTAGGCTCTTATCGGAACAAAACTTCACCCAAAACCAAAAAGGGTGTGTTTTGATCTTATTGTTTTGAGAATAGGAGTTCAGGTTCTCTTTCTAGAAAATAGTCAGAGAAACCAGGAAAAGAGAGATATAAGATTTCTTGTATTGATGGTTTTTGTCTTGATTCGACTTTCTCTTAGAGAAAATAATGCTCTGTGTGTGTTTTTTTTTTGGCTAATTGGTTTTATTTTGTATGAGGGGAACGGCTGGGGTGCGGCTGATCTCATTCGGGGCGTTGGAATTTTTTTTTGTCTTAGAGGTTTAGGTGTAGGTTGTGAAGAAGAAGGGTCTTTTTAAAGTGTTAGGGTTTTATGGGTATTGGGCTTGGATCTATGGAATTGGGTTGGACCATGTCTTTTGGGTTTGAATCTAGGCTCGGAAGACCAAATAGTATAATGTATCTATAAAAATATAAAAATCACTCTAAATTAATATAAACTAGTATAAAACTAAATACTAAAAGTGAGACTAATTTTTGTATTTTCAAATATTATAATACTATAAATATAAATGTACTAATTGACTTTAACCTAAAGATGAAAATATATTTTTTTTTGTAAATTTTATTTTTTGTGATAAAAATAAAGTAAAAGAGTCAAAATTAGTTGAAATAACGAGATTAGGCCTAAATTAAATTTTACGTGCTAAAATATGAAAAATCTTGGGGAGGGTCAAAATTCACATGGCTACAAATATTACCATAGAAGTGTGTTTTATGTCCCAAATCATTACCTTATCGAAGTTCTCTTGAAATCTCTCATCAAAATCGCCCAAAAACTCTAAGTCCGAAGTTGAAATGAATAAACCCTTCAAAAATCGCGAAGAAGAAACATATATACCTTCTGCCCAGACATAACTGCATATGCGGTCCAATAGCCACTTCTGCGGTACCACTTCTGCGGTCATTTCTCCGCATCTGCGGAATTTCACTTACGGATCCACACCACATCTGCGGTCCACCCGCCGCATCTGCGGCTTTGCAGGTGCGGTTCCTTTTCCGCATCTGCGATACTAGGCCTCCCTCAGCCTTCCGCTTATGCGACTTAAACAACGCATCTGCGAGACCGCACCTGCGGTCCCCAAACCACAGGTGCGAAAACACCAGAAGCAGCAGAAAATCTGCAATCACTCAAGTTTCAAAACTTCCCGTTAGCCATCCGAAATCTCCCCGAGGCCCCCGGGATCTCAACCAAAAGCACCAACATGACCCAATACCTTCTTCGAACTTGTTCCAATCATCAAAACACCTCAAACAACAGTAAATTTCCCAAAACTCATCGAATTCAAGCCTAAGTTTTCTAAAAACTTCTGAAACACGCTTTCGATCAAAACCCAACCAAACCACGTCCGAATGACCTGAAATTTTGCACACACATCCCAAATGACATAACGAAGCTACAACAACTCTCGGAATTCCATTCCGACCCTCGGATCAAAATCTCACCTATCGACTGGAGATTGCCAAAATACTAACTTCGCCAATTCAAGCCTAATTCTACACCGGACCTCCAAAACCAATTCCGATCACACTCCTAAGCCATAAATCACCTCCCGAAGCTAACCGAATCATCGAAACTCTCATCCGAGACCCCAACACATAAATCAACATCCGGTTGACTTTTCCAACTTAACCCTTCTTAAAAGAGAGTAAGTGTCTCATTTCCTACCAAAACCACTCCGAACGCAAACCAACTAACTCGACCACAAAAAACACGGATAACAAAGCATAATGAAGCAGAAATGGGGGAAACGGAGCGGTAACTCATCAGACGACTGGCCGGGTCGTCATAGGTATGGACAATGACTTTTTAGCGCGTTGTTGATATTTATGTTCTCTCAAATTGTATGAGCCAATTAATCGAGCAGCCGATGGGATCATATATATATATATATATATATGTGTGTGTGTGTGTGTGTGTGTGTGTCAATTAGAATGAAATAGATTTGGATAGGTTAAACATGTCACGACCCAAAATCCACTAAGAGTCGTGATGGCGCTGGATACCGCTGTCAGGCAAGCCAACCAAAATACTTAATTAAATTCTCATTTTAAATATTTCCGAAATCACTTCTCTTATACGTTTAAACAGTACATAGTAAATTCCTCTGAATAAATAATGAAACATTTAACAACTTTTAAAATTTCAGAATAAACCCATAGACATCCCAGAATCGGGTGTCACAAGTGCATAGGCAATTTCTAAGAAATAATGTAACACAACAACAGTCCGGAATACAATATTGGACAGAAAATAAATACAGTAATCTGAAAGAGACTTGCCGACTGCGGGTCGTCTCTGGAAATGCAGCTCACCTAAGTCCCGTATCAACCACGCTGCTACGCTCACTAGGCCACTAGAGATGCATGTGCATGTGCAACAAAAATGCACAGAAGTGTAGTATGAGTACGAAAACAACGTGTACCCAATGAGTATCCCGTCTAATCTCGAAGAAGTAGAGACGAGAACTTCGACACTTACTAGTGGTCCAATAATGTTATATCAATAATATATTAAATCGTGGATTTTTATAAACATGATTTTATTTTGATAGGTTGAAGCAAGTAAACAATTCTTTCATTTATAGGAAATTTCCAAATTTCCTTTTCATCATTTATACATATATTCTTAAGCCGGGAAGAGGCAATAACAACTTCAATAAGTTTCAAGGCAAGCAATACAAGCATGCGCAAATCATGCCAAGGTCGTACGGTCCGATCCAACAAAAATGTAAAATGTGCACTGCCGAGGGTCGAACGGCGCGAACCATAGATGCATCTATTACCCCGCTCGCGAATCCTCCATGTGACGCGGTCAACATAAAATAAACAAACTCCCTGCTCGCGAATCATATATGCGACGCAGGTACACATAGAATCACATATTCAAACAGTTAATCCAGACTTCATTAGGGAACAATTATCCAAGGAAAATCCAAATCCTCCTTTTTAATGATTTAAGAAAAAATGAAGTTTAATCTTTTTAAAAATTCATTTACCAATTCAATAGAATTTAAGCAAGTCAAACCGTCAATAGGAATACAAATATTTCCAAGTACAACATGCTTTTAGGTCCTAGACTACACGGACAATAGCATAATAGTAGTTACGCACGGACTCTCGTCACCTCGTGCGTACGTAGCCCCCACAAATAGGAATACATAACCAATTAACTCACCTATGGGGACAATTCCCTCTTACAAGGTTAGAAAGGAGACTCACCTTGCTCCGAAGACCCATAATCGGCATTCCACGCTCTTCCGAAGACTTGAATAGATGAACAAGCTCCAAAGCTAGACAATAATAATGCAAATCCATTAATATATACTCAATTACCCCTAATGATCCAATTTATAACAATTCTTAACACCGATCGAAAAGTTGACAAATACGCCCTCGAGCCCACGTGCCCGGATTCCAAAACATTTCGAAGATAAACTTTACCCATGAACTCCCAAACTCAAATATATGATTTTCTCTTAATTTCATACCCAAAATCGTGGTCAAAATCCAAAAATATCAATTTTCTAGGTTTCCCCTCAAACCCCAAGTTTCTACCAATTTCCATGTCCAAATCTGTATATAATCATGTATTTAACCAAAAACTAGCATAAATTACTTACCTCATGCTTGGTAGTGAAAATGACACCTCAAAGTTGCTCCAAAATCGGTTCCAATGGAAGAAATGGGGTTGAAATGAACCCAACCCCCGATTTAAAAGAACCTCACTGCCTCCAGCATTTCCGCACATGTGGTCCCTTGACCGCTTCTGCGGTTCCGCAAGTGCGGCATTTCTACCGCTCCCACGGTTTCTCACCAGGCCCGCTTTCCGCTTATGCGCCTCAACCACCACAGGTGCAGTCTCGCTTCTGTGGCTACCTGACTGCATCTTTGGTCTCTTCACTTCTGGTCAAAACCGCATCTGCAACCATATTGCCGCTTCTGCAGCTCCGCACCTGCGGCCCTAGTCTCGCAGGTGCGGTTACACCAGCAACCAACAACTTCAGCCTTTTTCCAAAATTCTATTTTCGATCCGTTGACCATCCGGAATCCACCCGAGGCCCCCGGGATGTCACGACCCGGATTTTTCCACCCTCGAGAGTCATGATGGCACCTACTAATGAGATCTAGGCAAGCCAACCCATAACTACCTTTTTCATTAACACATTACTTCTTTTAACAATTATCACTGATAGCATGAGAACAACAGAATTAAATAAGTAAGCGGAAGACTTAAATTAAATAAGTTGAATAATAATGCGAAAGTCAACATACGCCTCTACCCAAGAACTGGTGTCACATCACTCACGAACTACTAAGAGTACTAAATACAATCGTTTGAAAGAAATATACATTGTTTGTCTCGAATACATGAGATAACAGAATGAAATATAAGATAGAGGAGACGTCGGGCCTGGACGCCGCAAGGCTACCTCGGTGTCTCGGTAGACTGAAGGTTGGCTCCCACGCTACTGCTGTTGTCCAATACATGGATCTGTGCAAAAGAGCACAGAGTGTAGTATCATCACAACCGACCCCATGTGCTGGCAAGTGCCTAGCCTAACCTCGGCGAAGTAGTGACGAGGCTAGGACTAGACTACCAAATAACCTGTGCAGTTCAAATATCTATATGTACAGCGGAAAAGAAATACAGGAAATAATCAGTCAATGTGGGAAGGGGAAACATGTTGTGGGGAGGTAACAGTTCCAAATAGAAAACCTCAATAAAAGAAAGAAACAACAAAGCCAGAATATCAACAAGAATCAGAATTCAATGATTTGCAAGGCATCACCCTTTGTGCTTTTACTCTCGTCCTCACCCAAACAACAATCACAAACAAAGGGGCAAGGGAGTAAACAAATAACAATAGAAATACCGGAAAGGGAACACAATTAAACAGTTAAATCTCGGCAAGGGAACAATATCAATAATCTCAGCATCCCGGCAAGGGAGATAATCAACAAAGCAACAAACATCCCGGCAAGGGAACAATTTAATAACTTTTTCTCTTTCTTTCGCTGTTACTTCATAACTCACTTTACCATTTGAGCCAATGCTCCAAAGGGTTCAATCATTTAATCTACTTTCACACTTTGTAATATAACTCGAGCAAATGCTCCTCGAAGTTCAAAGGTCATAATTTCTTTCACAAGCTTTTCACAACATAAAGAAATTATCACTAAGGCATGAAAGGCACAACAAAATCAGGATATTCACAACATAAAAACTCACGATCATGCTAGACACCAACGTATAGATACTCTTCACCATGCCTATACGTCGTACTCAACAATTATCACATAGCAAATAGGACTCAACTCCTAATCCCTCAAGCTAAGGTTAGACCAAACACTTACCTCAAACTTCCACGGCCAAATCAATCCTCAATTACCGCTTTTCCTCTCGAATTTGGCTCCAAATCGATTGTATCTATACAATAATGACTTCAATACATCAATAAATGCTAAACAATGTGAACCCAATGCCTAATTATAGCTTTTCCATCATTCTTCCCAAAAACCCAAAAACCGACCCCGGGCCAAAACACTAGGTTCGAACCAAAATCTGATAACCCATTCATCCACGAGCCCGAATATATAACAGAATTCGACCCCAAAACGAGGTCTAAATCACAATTAATTAAAAAGCCCTAACTCTACCCAATTCCCTAATTTCTACCCTTAATCACATGTTTTAGGCCTAGAATTTCAATAGATGTTGATGAAAATGGAAGGAAATAAGTTAAAGATTACTAACCCAAGAGCTTATGGTGAAAAAGTGCTTCAAGGATCGTCTTGGAGCTTTGGAGAAGAAGAAGTTTTGTAAAATTTTGAGAAATCCCGTAATGGGTTCTATTTTGGAGTCTTAAAATAACTAGGCAAAATTGCCCTTCGCGTTCGCGATGGGCAGCTCGCATTCGAGATGGGTAAGGTCTCAAGACCTTCGCGTTCGTGACAATAGGCTCATGTTCGCGGAGCATCAGCTCCCAGAGCCTTCGCATTTACGACACAGTGATCGCGTTCGCGTAGCTTAAACTGGAGACCCCTCCCCCTCAACCTTACACGTTCACGAGAGGAGGGACGCGTTCGCGAAGGGCCTACCCTCCTCAGCTTCGCGTTTGCGTCACCAACTTCGCATTCGCGAAGAAGAAAATGAACTCCTAGGAATTTTGCCTTATGCGTTCGCGAGTGGGACCACGCGAACGCGAAGAACAAAATCCCTGGGCACTGAACAACAAAAACCTGCAACTTTTATAAGCCAAAAACCATCCCGAAACACCTCCGAAACACTCCCGAGCCCTCGGGGCTCCTAACCAAACACACGTACTAACTCAACAACATCATACAAACTTATCTGTGTGATCAAATCGCCTAAATAACCTCAAAATCAATGAATCAAACCTCAAAATCAAGAACTTTTCCTCAAACTTCATCAAGTTTCAAATTTAAAACTTCAAGTCCGAAACACATCAAACGACGTTCGATTTCAACCAAATTTTACAGGAAGGACTTAAAACATATATAAGACCTGTACCGAGTGCCGGAACCAAAATACGGGCCCGATATCATCGCTTTCTAATCAGATTTCGTTTCCAATTTCCTTAAACATTTCCAGAAAACAATTTTTCAAACAAATTCATTTCTTGGGCTTGGGATCTCGAAATTCAATTCCGAGCATATGCCCACGTCCCATATTTTTCTACGGACCCTCCGGGACCGTCAAATCACGGGTCCGGGTCCGTTTTCCCAAAATGTTGACCAAGGTCAAATTTATTCATTTTAACATCAAAACTTAGCATTTTTCACCAAATTTCATATTTAAGCTTTTCGGCTACGTGCCGGACTGCGCACGCAAATCGAGGCAACTCTAAATGAGGTTTTCAAGGCCTTGGAAGAACAGAATGGTTAAGAAAACAGGTGATGACCCCTTTGGATCGTCACACGGGACCCCGTCCAATCACACCAACCAATCCCAAAACACATTACGGACTTGCTTGAGGCCTTAAATCACATCAAACAATGCAAAAATCATGAATAGACCTCCAATCCAAGCTTATTGAACTTTAGAATTTCAAACTTCTTCATTCGGTGCCGAAACATATCGAATCACGTCCGATTGACCTCAAATTTTGCACACAAGTCATATTCGATATTACGGACCTACTCCAACTTTCGGAATCAAATTCTGACCCCGATATCAAAAAGTCCACTCCTGGTCAAATTTCTATCTTTAGCCAAATGACTCCAAAACAACCCACGGACCTCCGAATTCACTTCTGATCGCGCTTCCAACTCCAGAATCACCATACAGAGCCACTCCTTGACTCAGAATCCCAAACGGACATCGATAACACCGAAATACACTTCAACCTAAACTTATGAAATTTCTTCCAAAATGCTAACTTCTATAATAGGTGCCGAAACGTTCCCGGATCTTCCAAAACCCGATACGGACAAACGCCCAAGTCCAAAATCATTATACGAACCTGCTGAAACCTTCGAATCCCAATTCCGAGGTCGTTTACTCAAAAATCCAACCTTAGTCAATTCTTTCAACTTAAAGCTTCCGAAATGAGAATTCTCTTTCCAAATCAACTTCGAACTTCCCGGAATTCAATTTTGACGATGCGTGCAAGTCATAATACCTAAAGTGAAGTTGTTCATGGCCTCAAACCGCCGAAGAACGTGCTAAAGCTCAAAACAACCGGTCATGTCGTTACATTCTCTCCCACTTAAATATACGTTCGTCCTCAAACGTGCTAAGAACTGTGTTGGGGTTGTCCGAAATCACCATTTAACACCTCGAGCACCTACCCGTGCTACCACTACTCAGCTGGGCGCCCTTGCTCGGTCAATCTGAAGATATCCTTATTCACTTAAGCAAATAAGCCTTAGAGCCCAATTCCATTATCCGAAATTCTCTGCCAGGCCAGTTCCAACATACGCTCACCGTATCAATAACTACATGCAGCACCAAAACATGACTGCATATCTTAGCTGAATTCACACTCTGCACCACTTTACTCACAAGACTACAATAACATTCTCTGATCAAATAAATCGAAATTCCATGAATCTGATGCTCCCATTGCACCTCATGACCTACATAGGTCTTGCTTTAACCCTAACAATATCGCCACGATGGAAGAGACGTGTAGAAATTCATAACCATCTGCCGAATCAACAAATCATTGGGTCTATACTCCTGACAAGAACCATCACCTCATCTTGAACCAAATAATGGTCTTAGCTCCTTAATATACTTCATATAATCAGATTGCACTGATCCTAAATCCCATCTCACCCAGTACGAACTGCTCAGGCAATAAGCCACCCAGACATGACCAAAAGTCTCATATGATGCCACAATACGCCAATAGGCTACCAATTCGAATGAGATGCAAAAGGAAAACGAACTCTGAAAAGGAAATCCAATTACCCCTCTCGCGAATCGTGCATGCGATGCGGTCAACATTATTAAACAAACACCCTGCTCGCGAATCATACATGCGACGCGGGCACACAACTAATATGAGTTTTTCTCAGAACGATAGGAAACAAAACACATAAAAACAGATACGGGGAACTGTACTCAACATCACACTGTTGCGGCGCGCAACCCGATCCAAACAACATACCCATGGCGGCATGCCACCCGATCCACGCATAAAATTCACATAAAGAGATACACAGCGAGCTAGATTGCTCATTACAACAAGATACCGAATGTCGGTCACAAGCACGCTAAGTGCATAATACCATCCCTGGGAGACATATAGCGCCATAAGCTACAAAACTCAAGCACAACTGAGGTGCGATATACGATCTGAATCTCAAGAGCCATTCTGCTCATATAACGTCATCTCTACGCAGAACCTCAACACATAAGAAATCCACCAAGCCATCTCATGACTCACACGGCGCAATATATCATTACATGAAATAGCTGACGACTAAATAACACCCCGCCTACTCCTCCATAAGGAGAGCATGGCTGAAATGAACACATCTGGACTGATATAGAGCCCATTCACATTTAAATCCATCTACAGACCTCAAGCTGATTCTGATCGCACTGAACCAGGCTAATAACCTTTCAAAGGTCCATAATCACCCCCCCCCTTTTCTCATAACACACAAGAACGACCATCATAACCGGAGTAATCCTTCACAGTTCGCAACCCAATAAATTGTGTGCCCTCCAAGCATCAATTCTCAATTTAACGTCATCACCACAATCTTCATACTTGGTTTAACTCTTCAATCAATCAAGTGACTACATGCCATACTTATACAGCCTTCCCGTGGGGCATGCTCCCACAACCTTCCGTGACAGATAACAGGTCTGTACATCCAAACCACCGGCCGCACTAACGCTGAAAAGCGATCAAGAATCCTTAACCAGGATGCAAAGCCTTTTTCACAAAACACCGATCTCAGGTGACGCTGAAGACAATACCAACTTACCTTAAACATCGAAACTCCTTTCCTGCTCATCCGAGCTCGTGACATCCTTGTCAACACCAAACTGCAACCTTGATCCTCACTTCAAATTCTATACCACTCACTGCACCTAACAAGCCAATATGCGATAGTACCAGAATTTCATCATAACTCCTGACCCACTATTAGGGTAAACACTTCATCACGTAAAAACTTTTTACTTAACTCATTCCAAGAGAACCATAGCTACACGCGAGTGAATTCTCATAAATGTCGAACATTCAAATTCTCAAGTAGTGGTCTAAACTACCATGACCCTTCCGAGATCCGCCTACACATAACAAGTCCATAATACTTGAATACTTCCAAATAAAATCAATTACGGCGGCCGTCAAGCCTCGCATGTATTGCCACAAATCGCATGCATAACTTAATCACGCTGAAGGAATTGATCACCGCCACTATTATACGAATTCAACCATGGCTAATCAATCTAACTTCTTCTAATTCATCCTTAACTTGACTTAGAGATAATAATAGCTCCATTCCTTACATCACCAACCTAAATCCACACTCATCTTGAGTAACCCCATTCCACGAGACCATATTGTCTTCAAACCCATGAACCGTTTCACACCCTCCTTGCACGCACATTCACATCTTCAACTGATACACCTATCTGATAATTCCTCTATGAATCCGAAGTCTTTTTCTCACTTTCCTCCCAATGCTACACTGCAAGTCGAAAATATCATAGAACATTCCGAGCCACTTATCATAATCTTCTATAAAAGCTCGATTCTTAACCATACTTATGGATTCGAAATCCTTAGGCACCACACCTTAACCTTTGAATCCACTAGGACAGTTATTCACATGAACACCCATCTCCACAAAGCACCCGACTGAATCACTTCCATTGTAAATCACCTCTATATGAAACATAAATCCCAAATCTTCCCAAAGCCCGAACATGAGCCAATAAGGCCAACTATAGCACACCTTTAACAATTCCTTCACTCAAATTACTACTTATGTTCTTTCCCTTAGCTGAAATAACTCACCAATATGCTGGTAATCCTAAACCTTACAAATAGACGACCATGCAATCCAACCATAGGCGGTAGGACTCTCCCACTTAGCTTGAAGCCACTATTGCACATCTCTGAAACCCACCAAGATTCTTTATTTCTTACTGACATGACCTTGTGAAATTATACCGCCAGATTCCTCGAAATCCTTCAATTAGCATTTCATGAACACTCTGAGTCTTTATCAACATCCACATATTCAACCTCTTACCGGAATGGCCAGTAAAATCCTCCGCAGAAGCTTCGCCAAACACGCAACCGCTAGCCTGCTCATAGGGAATAACCCACCTGTGGAAATCACTTTCCAACATCTTCCAACGCTGCTGCACGGGGTACAATCACTACGACATCAATAACCCATCCTGAGTCCGAGCTTACTCTCTAGTTGCACAAGTACATTCACCCCTCGTGGACATCAATTAGATGTGCGGCAACATCCTTCCAATTCAAAGTTATGTTGTATCCTTCTTCATTTCAAGCAGCTCCTTTCCGTCATATCAAATCTCCTACCGCATAATAGCCCACGCTCCAAATTAAATCCATAGGCCCCAATCACCAATCTCTAAAATTCCCAAATCATTTCGAACTCTCCTCAAGGTGCGTGGTCATCCTACCACCAAGCCCCTATGCAACTCCGCCACTCTCCCACTTTGGCAGAACTCACCCCTTTAATCGACTACTCGACATTTGCTTCTTATACTTGTCCTTCTAGAAATTTTAACCACCACCTAACACTTATCACATGTCCTTCCTCATCATTTGCTGCTCAGTTGTTGCCTTAATAAAATCTATCTTCGTAGCACTTGAACCCACAAATCGCTACTACTTTAAACCTTTCTGGGGATCATCTTTCTCGAGCCGTAAACATTAGAAACACCGACTCAATCCTGAACCACCGCACCCCACGATATCCAACAGTCGTTTCTCCAATATTATTTCACAATATCCCACCCAAGGGCGAATTGCAAAAGACCATAACACCGGCAAACTTAACACATACAATCGAGGACGGCGACATTACATCGCAGATAAAAATTCCACCATGCTCGCAATTACCAAGTCTCGTTACTTCATCAACCCAAATCTAAACATTCTTAGTCTCGCCTTTCCCCTGCCGGGAATAAAATACCGAATCTCTAGATCATGCATTGAGTAAACCTCCTTTCAAGTCATTCACTACCCCTGACACGTAGGCAAACATCCTACCATCATATCAATATTGCGGAACAATCGCTCATAGCATCATGGCAACTTGTGCCTAACCTCAGAGCTATCAGAAGTACCGCTACTGAGTTGAAACGACAGAATATCCTCCCACAAGGCAACGATAATAGCTCAGACAACCCCGCAGGGAGAAACACCCCGCACCACATTTGTAGTGCCATTACAATTCTTCAATTTTAAATTTATAACCAGCGGTTCACGTCGCGTAAGATTGAGTAGGAAGGAACAAGGGCATAAGCCTCGAGGAATCAAATCGAACGATGAGGAATCAAGAAGGGAAGTACTCCTAACAGCCCTGTAGCCTCACGAAGATAAGTACAGACGTCTCCGTACCGATCCGCGAGACTCTACTAGACTTGATCATGACTCGTGAGACCTAAGGGAACCTAGTGCTCTGATACCATGTTGTCACGACCCAAAATCTACTAAGAGTCGTGATGGCGCCGGACACCGCTGTCAGGCAAGCCAACCAAAATACTTAATTAAATTCTCATTTTAAATATTTCCAAAATCACTTCTCTTATACGTTTAAACAGTACATAGTAAATTCCTCTGAATAAATAATGAAAGATTTAACAACTTTTAAAATTTAAGAATAAACCCATAGACATCCCAGAACCCGGTGTCACAAGTGCATGAGTAATTTCTAAGAAATAATGTAATACAACAATAGTCCGGAATACAACATTGGACAGAAAATAAATACAGTAATCTGAAAGAGACTTGCCGACTGCGGGTCGTCTCTGGAAATACAGCTCACCTAAGTCTCTGTATCAACCACGCTGCTACGCTCACTAGGCCACTAGAGATGCATGTGCATGTGCAACAAAAATGCACAGAAGTGTATTATGAGTACGAAAATAACGTGTACCCAATGAGTATCCCATCTAATCTCGATGAAGTAGTGACGAGAGGTCGACTTCGACACTTACTAGTGGTCCAATAATGTTATATCAATAATATATTAAATCGTGGATTTTTATAAACATGATTTTAATTCGATAGGTTGAAGCAAGTAAACAATTCTTTCGTTTATAGGAAATTTCCAAATTTCCTTTTCGTCATTTATACATATATTCTTAAGCCGGGAAGAGCCAATAACAACTTCAATAAGTTTCAAGGCAAGCAATACAAGCATGCGCAAATCATGCCGAGGTCATACGACCCGATCCAACAAAAATGTAAAATGTGCACTGCCGAGGGTCGAACAGCGCGAACCATAGATGCATCTATTACCTAGCTCGCGAATCCTCCATGTGACGCGGTCAACATAAAATAAACAAACACCTTGCTTGCGAATCATACATACGACACATGTACACATAGAATCACATATTCAAATAGTTAATCCAGACTTCATTAGATAACAACTATCCAAGGAAAATCCCAAATCCTCATTTTTTAACGATTTAAGAAAAAAATGAAGTTTAATCCTTTTAGAAATTTATTTACCAATTCGATAGAATTTAAGCAAGTCAAACCATCAATAGGATTATAAATATTTCCAAGTACAACATACTTTTGGGTCCTAGACTACCCGGACAATAGCATAATAGTAGCTACGCATGGACTCTCGTCATCTCGTGCGTACGTAGCCCCCACAAATAGGAACACATAACCAATTAACTCACCTATGGTGACAATTTTCTCTTACAAGGTTAGAAAGGAGACTCACCTCGCTCCGAATACCAATAATCGGCATTCCACGTTCTTCCGAAGACTCGAACAGATGAACAAGCTCCAAAGCGAGCCAATAATAATACAAATCCATTAATATATACTCAATTACCCCTAATGATCCAATTTATAACAATTCCTAACTCCGATCGAAAAGTTGACAAATACGCCCTCGGGCCCACGTGCCCGGATTCCAAAATTGTTCGAAGATTAACTTTACCCATGAACTCCTGAACTCAAATATATGATTTTCTCTTAATTTCATACCCAAAGTCGTGGTCAAAATCCAAAAATATTAATTTTCTAGGTTTCCCCTCAAACCCCAAGTTTCTACCAATTTCCATGTCCAAATCCATATATAATCATGTATTTAACCAAAAACTAGCATAAATTACTTACATCATGCTTGGTGGTGAAAATGGCACCTCAAAGTTGCTCCAAAATCGGCTCCAATGGAAGAAATGGGGTTGAAATGAACCCAACCCCCGATTTAAGAGAACCTCACTGCCTCCAGCATTTCTGCACCTGCGATCCCTTGACCGCTTTTGCGGTTCCGCAAGTGTGGCCTTTCTACCGCTCCTGCGGTTTCTCACCAGGCTCCCTTTCCGCTTCTGCGCCTCAACCATCGCAGGTGCGGTTCCACTTATGTGGCTACCTGACCGCATCTGCGGTTTCTTCACTTCTGGTCAAAACCGCATCTGCGACCATATGGCCACTTCTGCGGCTCCGCACCTGCGGCCCTAGTCTCGCAGGTGCGGTTACACCAGCAACTAACAACTTCAGCCTTTTTTCAAAATTCCATTTTCAATCCGTTGACCATCCAGAATCTACCTGAGGCCCCCGGGACCCTGTAAAATCACACCAACCAATCCCAAAACACATTACGGACTTGCTCGAAGCCTTAAACCGTATCAAACAACGCAAAAATCATGAATCGACCTCCAATCCAAGCTTATTGAACTTTAAAATTTCAAACTTCTTCATTCGGTGCCGAAACATATCGAATCACGTCCGATTGACCTCAAATTTTGTACACAAGTCATATTCGACATTATGGACTTACTCCAACTTTCGAAATCGAATTCCGATCCCGATATCAAAAAATCCACTTCCGGTCAAACTTCTCAAAAACCTTCAAATATCTATCTTTAGCCAAATGACTCCAAAACGACCCACGGACCTCCGAATTCACTTCCAATCACACTCCCAACTCCATAATCACCATACAGAGCTACTCCCCGACTCGAAATCCCAAAGGGACATCGATAACCCCGAAATGCACTTCAACCCAAACTTATGAAATTTCTTCCAAAATGCTAACTTCCACAATAGGTACCGAAACGTTTTCGGGTCTTCCAAAACCCGGTACGGACATACGCCCAAGTCCGAAATCATCATACGGACCTGCTGGAACCTTCGAATCCCGATTCCGAGGTCGTTTACTTAAAAATCCAACCTTAGTCAACTCTTTCAACTTAAAGCTTCCGAAATGAGAATTCTCTTTCCAAATCAACTCCGAACTTCCTAGAATTCAATTCCGATGATGCGTACAAGTCATAATACCTGAAGTGAAGTTGTTCATGACCTCAAACCACCGAAGAACGTGCTAAAGCTCAAAATGACTGATCGGGTCGTTACAAAACACGAAGATGAATATAATTGCACTATTTGAGATTGCTATTGGCACAAAATAAAGTGGATCATAAAATCATAAGGTAAAATTCATTTAATTAAGAATTTCATGTAAGAACTCATCTTCTTTTAGTACATGTGCATCGTGGAAGAAAAATATTTAAAGCAGGCTAACATTTATTTATTTATAATATATTAATCTTAACTATATCCCAAAGGTATAATTTAAATTGCTAAAAACAATGTGACTTTAATTGTGTGGTTAAAATTGAGGTAACTAGCAAAATTATTGAGCAAATTACGATCCAACTGTGTTTATAAGTTGGTAACTCCCAAAAGTTAGAATATATTAGTTGTTAATAAATTATCATGTATGTATATATTAATTTGTCACCGTGTAATTTTAGGTTGGTAGAAGTTGATGTTGATGTGAGAATTTATTATGTTGAGATAATAATATAATATATTTTTATAATTTAAATTAAGATATTACTAAATGTATTTTTATTTGTTATTACTCTATATAATATGACTTCACTCAGTTTCAATATAGATGAGATTGTTTGACTTGACACGAAATTTAAGAACGAAAAAGAAAACTTTTGAAACTTATGATCCTAATAGTTTTGTGGGGGTCATGATATTTGCATGGGTGTAAGAACTTCTGATTATATGTAAAATGGGTAAAATAAAAAATTTAAAGTTAAATTATTTTCAAATATATAAATGTGTCATTCTTTTGGAACAAACTAATAAGAAAAATATTTTATGTAAATTGAAAGGGGAGGAGTATTTATTTTTGAATCATATTGTATTTTTATTTGTTTGTATCACCGGCTATATATGAGGTTATAATATTTAAGTTTGTGTCAATAATTATTCATATAATTTGCTCTTTTTAATTTATAAAATTTAGCATGATCATAATATTATCCGCACATCGTGCGGGTACTAATACTAGTTAGTAAAAAAGGAAGAAAAAGAAATCATAAGTGGGTAGACGGGCCATGTTGTATGGGGAGAGTGTTGGTTGGTTAAGAACTCTCATATCCAGAAAAAAAGTAACAGAAATGAGGACGTTGGGGTGGATGTGCGGGTACACTAGGATGGATAAGATTATGAATGAAAATATTCGGGAGAAGGTGCGCGTGGTTCCTATGGATGACAAGATGCGGGAAGTGAGGCTCAGATGGTTCGGGCACGTGCGGAGGAGAAGTCATGATGCTTTGGTGAGGAGGTGTAAGCGATTGGCTTTGGCGGGTATGAGAAGATGTAGAGGGTGGCCTAAGAAGTATTGAGGAGAGGTGATCAGCATGACATGACATGGCTGCAGATTTTCGAGGACATGACCATTGATAGGAAGGTGTAGAGGTCGAGCATTAGTGTTGTAGGTTAGGAGGTAGTCGAGTATTTTCTACTCCGTACCGGGGTGAGGCTAGTTTGATAGGGTTGATCTTAACTGTTAGTGGTTAATGTTGTGTTCATACTATACTTTCGTTTTTCATAGCACTGAGCCTTAGTTACTGTTATTGTTATTGCAATTTCATCTATTTTCTGGTTCTTATGGTGATGGTATTATTTCTATGGTTTCTGTTGATGGTACTGATATATTGTCTCTTCTCGTCTTTTTCATCTCCTTGAACCGAGAGTCTATCAGAAACACTCTCTACTCTATCTGGGTAGAGGTAAGGTCTATGTATACACTTGTCACGGCTCCAATTTTCCACCTTAGGATATCGATAGTATATAGTCTCTAAGACTAGATAAGCCTAACATTTAATAATAACTTAATAGAAATATTCAACAGAAATACTAAAGCAAAGACTGATAGAGGTGTACAGGGCTGGAATGAGGAACTTGAATGGACCATCATACATGCTAATCAAAGGAACTCAAGAGGGGTGGTATACAGGCTAATGCTTGCTGTTGCCATCTACTATGTGTGTCAGGAAAGGAACTGCAGAATCTTCAACCAGAAGAAGAGGACAGTGAAAGACATCACACGATTGATTGTCCAGGAAATTCACTACAGGAGTAGTTTAAGACCAAAATTAGCTAGTTTCATGCAAGAACTTACTGTATATCCATAGTTGCATGTATGCAAAGACGTGAATGATAATAGGTTTAGAAGCGCCACAATTAGTCCAAAACCAAGGTTGGGGCCATCTGTCCTGAAGGGTCTGATTATACTTGCACATATTTCTCTTGGTAAATAATATACTTTACTTACCCAAAAAAATCAAGGCTGATAAACTCATATAAACTTCTAAAGTAGGATCTCAACAACACTCTTCCCAAACCGGTGGAACTGAGTCATAAGCTCCACAGAATAATCTGGAATATCTACTACAACACTGTCTCAATAAAAAATACAATAGAATGAAAGATAAGGGAAAGCAACTCTGACGCCTGCGGATGCCGACCAGGTATACCTTGAAGTCTCCGAAAAAAACAACTACAATCAATCACTAACGTCTAGCACGGGCAAACGTACATGGATCTGCACAAAAAGATGTGCAGAAGCATAGTATGAGTACACTACAACCGTACCCAATAAGTATCAAGCCTAACCTCGATAGAGTAGTGACGATGCTAGGTCAAGACACCTACTAGGACATAATAAACAGAACGATAATAACAAGAAGTAATAGAAAGCAGAGAAATAAGTGATAACGAAGCAGGTTAACAACATAGACTAATGCCCAGATTGTAACCATAGAGATAACAACAAGGAAACAAAATAAAGAGAAACACAATAGTCAAATACGGACAAAACTGGTAAGACAGGAAGAATGAAAGCAACAAGAACAATTTCACCAATAACTTTTTACAACATGAAATAAACACAAGAATCACAAACGAGGTACCGCCTCATATACAACAAGAAGCACAACCGAGGTACCGCCTCGAATTCACAATTCTCAATTTCAATCACAATATTTCCTTATATCACCGAGGGAGCCTAACATTTAGTTTTAAAAAATATTTTTTCCGAAATAGCTACCCGCGTTTTAGCCCACCTTATCATACTGCGTGGCTTCAAGTAGTTCCCCTACTAGCAACACGCGTATCAAACCCCTTTATCTCACCGCATGCGTATCAACCCCAAGCCTTTTATGACCGCATGCGTATCAATATCAGAACATAATCACAATTCGAACTACAAGTGCCCATACGCCACAACTTGCCAGAAGAATCAACAATATCAATATTTTCACAACAAATAGCCCATGACTTAACCATAATGTGCACAAGAATCTCAATAATAATAATATAAAAGTGAATAGCATAACAAAAAAGATATCTCAACAATTAACATCTTTGCCTTAATATGATAACGGCTTTCTCAACTTCAACACCAATAACTCAACTACAAGATATTTCACGAAATAACAACTTCAACTACAAGTAATTCAACAATTTAAAGATGTAACAAAACGCAAGGAAGGCGATAACTTCAACTAAAGTATATAAGAGCAAATTAGCAAGTAAGAAGTGAAACAATATTAACAATGTCAAATAAAGCATGTAAGGGTAGATTAGCACATGAAAGGGTGGATTAACAATGAAAGATATAACATGTTAAGACAATTCAATTAAAAGCATGATAAGAGTCTAAATAGTCTAAACCGGTCAAATACCAAATATAGCCTGTCACCTTGCGTACACGGCCTTCACACAACACAATTAGCACAAACAAATCAATTCCTAAGGGGTAGTCTCCCGACACAAAGTTAGGCAAGATACTTACCTCAACTAGGCCAACTCAACCCTCGGAAATAGCTTTTCCCCTAAAATTCGTCACCTCACGGCTCAAATCTAACTAAAATTGACTTAATATCATCAAACAATGCAAGAGAAAACAACTACAATAGACAAAGTTATGATCTTTACATTTTTTCCAAAATGTCAACAAAAGTCAACCCGAGGCCCGCCCGAGCAAAACCCGGGTCCAAAGGTAGATTCCGGTTACCCATAATCTCACGAGTTCATATATGTGATTATTTTAAATATCCGAGTCCATATCTACTTTCAAAACTCAAATTCTTATTTTTCAAATTGACAAAGTTTCCCAAATTTTCCTCTTTGATTCATATAAATTTGATGTTAAACCTAAGATATAATCATGAAATATAGTTGGAAATTGATTAGAATCACTTACCAAATATTTTGTAGATGAAAATTCCCTCTCCAAATCGCCTCCCACCGAGCCTAGGGTTCTAAAATATGATACAATGATATGAAATCCTGACCTTCTAACCTTTATTCAGTTACAGATGTCGCAATTGCGACACTAGGTTCGCAATTACGAACCCTCGCAATTGCGAAGAATTTCTTGCAAATATGGTAACTGCCCAGCCTACAAGGACTTCACAAATGCGAACCTTGTCCCTTCGCAAATGCGATAATTTGGTCGCAAATGCGAACTGCCCAGCTCAAGCTTAATCTTTGCAAACGCGAACAAGGTATTGTGCTATATTCGCAAATGCGAGGCTGGTGCTCGCAATTGCTACATGAGAGCACCAACACACCAGATTTTCTGTGATAAGTCCAAAACACTCTGAAACACGTCCGAAACTCATCTGAGCCCTCGGGGCTCGAAGCCAAACATCCACACATGTCTAAAAATATTATACGAACTCGTTTGCGCGATCAAAACACAAAAATAACATCTAGAACTACAAATAGGACACTAAAACGCATGAATTTCAAAGTTCAAGAACTACTAGAATTGCAACTAAACGTCTGAATCCTATCAAATCAACTCCAAACGATACCAAATTTTGCAGACAAATTCTAAATAGCATAAAGGGCCTATTCCAAGTACCAAAACCAAATTACGATCCCGATCGCCAAAAGTTAACCTACGATCAAACTTCTAGACTTCAAATTGCCAAATTTTGGCCAAACAACACAAATCGGCCTATGGACTTCCAAATTCGATTCCGGACATACGCCCAAGTCTAAAATCACGATACGAAGCTATCGGAGCCATCAAAACACCGTCTCGAGATGGTTTTCACAAAAGTCAAATTTTGGTCAATATTTCTAACTTAAGCTTCTAAGTCAGGAACCAAAGGATCTAAATCAACCTGGAATCTTCCCAGAACAAAACTAATCAACCCCGTAAATCATAAAATTATAAACACACATGTATGGAGCATGTGTGGGGGGGAGTAACGAGGCGCAATTACATAAAACGACCGATCATGTCGTCACATTGTCTCTTCTCGTCTTTTCCGTCTCCTTGAGCCGATGATCTATCAGAAACATTCTCTCTACTGTTGTCTCTTCTCGTCTTTTCCGTCTCCTTGAGCCAATGGCCTATAAAAAACATTCTCTCTATTCCATCTAAGTAGGGGTAAAGTTTGCATATGCACTACGTTCCTCATACCTCAATTGTGGAATTTTACTGGGGCGCTGTTGTTGTCGAAGAAAGAAAGAAAAAGCATAACATCCTAAATAAATGGTATTATGGTCCCCAAAGTATAAAATCAGAAATCCTGAAAAATGACACATTTAATATTTTCACCTCACAAAAAATGTCCTATTCTCTTTACCGCCGTCTCCATAATGTCTTCACCAACACCGCTAAATCCCAAGTCCTTGCAGCCATCGCCGACGCCAAACCCAAAGTTCCTCCACCCTTCAACCCAATCAGTGAACCCGAATCCTCCAAAGAACAGAAATTTCGGCCACTGATTCGTAAATTCAAGTATTTGTCAAAAGATCCCAGATTCCGCTGCAGGCATGTAAATTATGAATCTTTCGTACGACGACTCAGCCGAACCCAACAGTTCTCAGCTATTGAAGATATCCTCGAGCACCAAAAAATTTACCCAGAAATAGAAGATGAGGGTTTCGTTGTACGACTCATTTCTTTGTATGGGAAAGCTGGTATGTTCGAGCAAGCCCGGAGACTGTTCGACGAAATGCCTGAGTTAAACTGTGAGCGTACAATCATATCATTCAATGCTCTATTGGCAGCTTGTGTTAACTCAAAGAAATATGATAAAATTAGTGAGATTTTCAGGGAATTACCTGGGAAATTAGCTATTGAGCCAGATGTTATTTCGTATAATACGGTGATCAAAGCATTATGCGAGATGGGTTCGTTGCATTCCGCAGTTTTAGCAGTGAAGGAGATGGAAAAAATGGAATTGACACTGATGTTGTTACTTACAATACACTTTTAGATGCGTTTCACAAGAATAATATGTCTTCTGAAGCTGAAAAAATGTGGACTTTGATGGAAAAGAAGAATGTGATTTCCAATGTTAGGAGCTATAATTCGCGAATACGCTGGTTGGTAGAAAACAATCAGGTAGTAGAGGCCGAGGAATTGTTTGAGGAGATGAAGAATAGGGGAATAAATCCTGATACATACATTTATAATTCCATGATTAAAGCTTGTGCAAAGGATGGCAATTTGGAATTGGCTAAAATTTGGTATGTTATGTTGGAGGAAAACGGTTGTGCTCCTAATCGTCCCACATTCAAGTTACTTATTACGCTGGCATGTGATAAAGATGATCCTGATTCTGCTTATGACTTGTGCAAGAAGTGTATTAATTTGAAACTAAATGTTTTTACTGGTACAATCCAAAGGGTGGTTGATGCGTTGGTTGATCACTCGATGATCGAAGAAGCAAAGGAGCTTCTGGAGATAGGAAAGAACTGTCCTTTCCGTTATAAGCTGTCAATGCCAAACGATCTCCAGTAATATTACATCTCTGTTAACCCGAGTTGTTTGCCTCTACTGATTGGGTTATGATTTAACAAGTTTCTAATTTCCTTGAGTGTGACAATCGTGATCGAAGAAGTAGAATATCTTGTGGAGTTAGGGAATTAGATGCCACCATTATAAGCTGGAAAAGGGAATAAATGCCCAGCGATACAATATTTCTGTCAAAGTTTGGTCGGTATATGTTTCCTCTATTGATTTGGGTTACTATATCATGAGCTTTGTTTCAATCATGAGACACCACCTATTCCAGCACTGATTTGAGTTGTGCAATATGTAAGTAGGTTTTTTTTTCAATTGAGACACCACCTATTCCAGCATTAATTGGCACTTTCAATTGCCAGCTAATTAAAAAGATTAAATTTGGTGTTCCAAAAGGTTTCGTGAATATGTGCAATTCTGACATGTGTTTTACTTAATTCCCAAAGGAAGCTTATCTTAGGCTGAACTTTATTTGCCCAGTACTATTTTGCTAAGGCAGGACATTACCCATTTTCTTCTGTTGAACACAAAATTGAAATAAAGAAGAATAAGTGCAGTTTTTCCTGTTTCTTGAATCCAAAATTATCATACAGTTGGTCATGTTCCTTAAAGACCAAACTGGTTTGCATCCATCTTCTAGGATTGGAATCAGAACATGGACACTTATTTTTAGAGGAACTTCCTATCTCAAAGATTACGACAAAGGTTAAATACTAAATTGTATTTAGAGCAGGAAGTTGTTGACCCATAAAATCAAACTTGTAGATAGGGCAGCAGCATCGATCAAACCATGACCAAAGATAATCGTTCTTAGCAAACAATTACGAGTGTAAGAGAGAGAATATATGATGAGATAGGAATCGAAAGGGACATGTTTAACATTATGCAACACAGTAAAATACAGTGATTAGCACGCTTGGTTCATATGATTTAGGCATACTTGTACATGCATAAAAAGAGAAGCCTTATTATTGTCGAAGGAGAAATGCATAATATAATTAGGACGAGTGATTCAAATTTCAGACTATATACCTTATATCTTGTCTAAGCTTTGTAAAGACACATGCAATTACATGGGACAGAATGGATTAATGCAATTAACAAACTATCTGGGATGAAACTATCACTTTTTGGTTTATTTCAAAAGCCTTTACTAAAGTTTACGTTTTGAGACATTTACACAAAAGAAAATGTAACTGGGACATAAAAATTACTTTTGAAAAGGCAATCCACCTACTAAATTAAGATCCAATTATTCAAAATGAACCTGATATTAAAAGTTCCTTCTAAAAAATTCTCTTCAATGTCTTATTAGAACGAAAAAATTTTGGCCGGATCAAAGGTCGAACTTCCGTTCTCCTGCAAAATGTCATTAACCAGACAAACTTATATTGCAACAAAACAATTTAGGTAAGCAATTGCTTTTTTCCCTAATTATATGCTAATATTATTACTCATAATATTTCTATTTTTTAACCTACTTAACCTCTAGCAGAGACCTTCCTAGTCTATAATTACTTCGAATGGATTGAACTAGACATACGATGAGTGTCTTCTTTAGAGTTCTGATAGGTACATGTTGACATGAATCCATTAAGGAGTGAACGACTATTTCCCAATTCCACAAGCTCTTTGGCTTTTTCTGGAATGAGTTGATCAACCACCTGTAGCGCTGTCGTGGAATATAAAATTGACTCAAATCAGTAGACTTTTTGTTACCCATAAGATGATCATGAAGTTTCTTATAGAAATTTGTATCACGGAAACAGAAGAGTCCACCACTTGTAAAGATTCCACCACTATGTTTACAATTAACTCCAATTATCAAGGATATCACGAAGTGAAGCAAATAATACTGGGAAAAAAAAATACTACTACAAATGTGACACTGAGAAAATACAATTTTAAGATAGACTTTCCTTGGGGAATCAAGGTAAAACACAAGTCAAAAATTCCTGTTTTCTGACGTTGCACATGAAGTTCTACAAGTAAACAAGAAAAACCCTTTGGCAAGAGTAAAATCTTTCTTGTTTAATTAGTTGGCAATTGGAAGTTTGGAAACTGGAAGCGCCAATTAATGCGAGCGGTATCTCATCATTGAAACAAGAAACTCCTTATATCCTGCTGCTAAACTCCTTACTTTGACAGAAAAGTAATATCACTAGGCATCTTTTCCCCTTCTGTAAGCATATAATGGTTCCAGCTAATCTTCCCCGACTCCACAAGATCTTCTAATTCTCTAATCTTCCCTGACTCCACAAGATCTTCTAATTCTTTCACAAGGACCACCTAATCATCGAAACAGAAAACTTGTAATATCATAATCCCAACCAGTGGAGACGAACTGTCAAAGAGATGTGATATTACTAGGCATCATTTGGCACTGTCAGCTTATAATGGAAAGAGCAGTTCTTTCCCATCTTCACAAGCTCTTTTGCTTCTTCGATCATGGAGTGAGCAACCAACATATCAACAACCCGTTGTATTATACTAGTATAAACAGTATGTTTCAAAACAATACACTCCTTGCACAACTTATAAGCGAAATCAGGATCACCCTTATCACAGGCCAGAGGAATAAGTAACACGAATGTCACAAGATCAGGAAGACAACCGTTTTCCTCCAACTTCGCATACCAACTTTTAGCCAATTCCAAATCGTCATCCTTTGCCCGAGCTGAAATCATCGCGTTATGACTATGAGTATCAGGGTTTACTCCCCTTTTCTTCATCTCCTCAAACAATTCCTCAGCCTCTACAACCTGACTGTTCTCTACCAACGAGCGTAATCGCGAGTTATAACTCCTAACATTCGGAATAACATTCTTCTTTTCCATCAAAGTCCACATTTTTTCAGCTTCAGAAAAATTATTATTCTTGTAAAACACATCCAAAAGTGTATTGAAAGTAATAACATCAGGGTCAATTCCATTTTTTCCCATCTCTTCAATTAGCTGAACTGCAGAATGCGGTGAACCCATCTCACAGAAGGCCTTGATCACCGTATTATACGAAACAACATCTGGCTCAATAGCTAATTTTCCAGGAAATTCCCTGAAAATCTCACTAATTTTATCATATTTCTTCGAATTAACACAAGCTCCCAGTAGAGCATTGAATGACATGACTGTACGCTCACAGTCTAAGTCAGGCATTTCGTCGAACAGTTTCTGGGCATGCTCAAACATACCAGCTTTCCCATACAAGGAAATGAATCGTACAACGAAACGCTCACTTTTTATTTCTGGGTAAACTTTTTGGTGTTCGAAGATATCTTCAATAGCTGAGAACTGTTCGTCCTGGATGAGCCGGCGTACGAAAGATGCATATTTTTGATAACTGCGGCGAAATTTAGGATTCTTTGAGTCTTGCTTGAATTTACGAATCAGCGACCGAAATGTTTGCTCTTTAGAGGATTCGGGTTTACTGATGGCTTTGACGGGTTGAGGAACTTTGGATTTGACATCGGCGATGGCAGTAAGGACCTGGGGTTTGGCGGTCTTGGTGAATACATCATGGAGACGGCGGTAGAGAGAAGCCATTTTTTGCGAGGTTATAGCTTAACCAGTGCTGAAAAGCTTATTTAAAAGTAGTGATTTTAAAAATAAGCAGTTACGTGTTTGGATAAAAGTACTAAAATTAATAATAAGCAACTAAAGAATTGGGTATACGAAAAGTTTTGTTTTAAAAAGAAGTATTTTAGGGAAGAATAGTAAATATTTTGGTCAAACCTAAAGTGGTTATAAGCTGAAATGATAAGTTAAGGGACACCAACTTATGGCTTTTGGCTTATTTTTGGCTTATAAGCACTTTTAATTTTACCAAACGCATAGATAAGCCAAAAAGTGTTTATAAGTCAGTTTGACCAGCTTATAAGCTTAGCCAAACACCCTCTAAATGTGTCATTTTACGCGACTTCGGCTATATGTTTTATACAGCTTTATCTAACGGACCATAATACCAAGTAGGTCAAGACTCAAGATTCTTCTCTATTTGTCTTTTAAATTAAAAACCATTTGAAAAATAAACTAGACGATAACTTTTTCTTTTCTCCCCTTTGATTCTCCTTTGACCCCTCTTCCTATATATTAGAGCTATTTGTGATGACCAGGCATGTCATCATGCCACCTAAGCGCCATTTGACATATATTAATGTCATGTGGAAGCTTACATAAGAAGAAGGCTAGTATTTGTGAGAAGATTCTAGATAGGTATGGACATTTCCTTAGGAATAACCTAGATCCTTATGAATTTGCTAGGAAAGTCCTTGGAATCTTCTAGGCTTGTAGAAAATTATAGAAAAAGCCCTTATCTTGTAAATATCAAGGACTTGTATAATAATTAATATTTACACACTAGCCCCTAGGAGACTAGTATATAAAGGGGGTCATTCATTTGTAATTCATCATGCAAACAATTCAAGTTCTCTCTAATACAAAGCTTCCTTTAAAAATTCTCTTGTGTTCTTTCTTCCATTCTTTTAGCGATCTTGAGTGTAGTAAGGCTAACTTGACATAGCAAGAACGTGAGCGAGTTATCAAGTGTCGTATGTGTACTTAGTTAACAACTAAGGACGTGACAACGTGGTATCCGAGCGAAGGTTTCAACTAAGGGAATGGCGAACGACGGAGAAATTAACGCTGCCAACACCCAAGCCAACGTCATCCAGGATGTTGTTGGCAAGAGTGGCCGTAGCAAAAAGAGGAATGCCACCAACAAGAGCCAGGAGGTGCCACTTGAGGTTGTGTCAAACGAAGGGCTTACATCCCAAGAAACATCTGCCACTGAGGCGAGCGAGGATGAAGTGAAGGTCCTTCCAGAGGACGTCTCGCTCGGTAAAGAGTGGGTGATGAAGATGAACGCGGGGATGGACGCCGTGGAAATATTTGGCCAACGTTTGGGGAAGGTGGAAGGCACCCTTAACGTTCTTGAGGGGCACACTCTTGAAGAGATTGAGAGTATCTGAAATGACTTGGAGGGACGTACACAGACTGAGATGGAACTAAGGCAAACCATCACTGCCTTAGAGTGCAGACTCATGGAGGCTTTGAGTACTATCGATGCTATGAAGGCAAAGATAGAGTCACTCGAGGAGCATGTCAATGCTGGCGTGACCGAGGTAGCCAGCAATGTTGTGGTGACGAGGGAGTCCAAGATCAACACTGCAGTATTGTACCTCTCAGAGATTGTCATGCTATGGTGGAGAAGGAAGATGGCCGACGTAGATAAAAGTCTATGTATTATTAGCACATGGGATCAGTTCAAAGCAAAGTTCAAGCGACAGTTCTTTCCAAACAACGTCTTGTACGAGGCAAGGCGCAAGCTTAGGGAATTGAAGCAAACAGGGAGCATACGTAACTATGTCAAGGAGTTCACTACCCTTATGCTTCAAATCCCCAACCTGACCAATGATGACTTGTTGTTCCACTTCATAGACGGGTTGCAAAATTGGGCTAAGCAGGAGTTGCAACGCCGACAAGTCACTGATATATACCAAGCCATAGTGGAGGCCGAATCATTGATTGATTTCAGGAATGACAAGCACGACAAAAGCAATGTCAAAGAGTCAAAGGTTAACAATGCCAAAGGTGGGGGAGACCGTGGCAAAGTTAAGGAGATACAACAACAATAATCCAAGACTCAAGATTTCAAAAAGTCGAGTGGTCGTCAGGGCTACGCCGAGAAGAAGGCGCATGTCGAGAAGAAGGGATGCTATATATGCGGAGGGCCACATGGATTCAGGAATTGTCCTGACCTCAAGAGCCTCAGTGCCATGGTATGTGAGCGGAAGGAGCAGCCACAAGGAGAGAGTCCAGGAACCGCACAGTTGGGTATGATCGGATTATGTGGTGCTATCACGAAGCAAGCTATCCAACCTACCGAGAATGGAAATCAGTATATGGATCTCCCCATCAACAACAAGCCCGCTCGTGCAATGGTGGATACTGGAGCAACTCATAATTTTGTGACTGAGGTTGCCGCAAAGAGACTAGAATTGAAGCTTGCTCCAACCAATTCTCGCGTCAAGACCATGAATGCTGAGATACAGAATGCTCGGGGGGTAGCTAATGGAGTTGGTGTTAAATTGGGAACTTGGAAAGGTATGACAAACTTTACCGTAACCGCTATGGATATCTTTGACATCATACTGGGGTAAGAGTTATTTAGACATTGTCATACTTTAATCGACCCCTACCTCCAACGTCTCTTGGTTATGGAGCGAGAAGGAGCTTGCGTGGTACCTACAGTGGCTATGCCACACGGACAGATCCAAACACAACTCTCAGCTATGCAAGTTGTCAAGGGGATCAAGAAGGGGGAGCCGACATTCGTGGCAACCATTGCAAGTCTAGAGGAAGACAAAAAATTTCAAGAGTGAGTGCCACCTTGCATAGAGAAGTTGCTTAAGAAAAACAAAGATGCCATGCCCGAGGAGTTGCCTAAGCACTTGCTGCCCAGGCGAGAGGTGGATCATAAGATTGAGTTGGAGCCAGGGGCTAAGCCACCTGCATTTGCCCCATATCGTATGACACCTCCCGAGCTAGAGGAGCTCAGGAAACAATTGAAGGAGCTACTAGATGCTGGTCATATTCGCCCATCAAAGGCACCTTTTGGCGCACCAGTATTGTTCTAGAAGAAGAAGGATGGATCGTTGCGTTTGTGCATAGACTACCGAGCACTTAATAAGGTCATCGTGAAGAATAAGTACCCGATCCCACTCATTGCTGACTTGTTTGATAGACTTGGGCAATCCAAGTACTTTACCAAGGTGGATCTTCGAAAGGGCTACTACCAGGTTTGCATTGCGGAAGGGGATGAGCCAAAGACAACATGTGTGATGAGATATGGAGCCTTTGAGTGGTTGGTGATGCCCTTCGGCTTAACCAATGCACCGACCACATTTTGCACCCTTATGAACAAGATTTTTCATCCCTACCTTGATCAGTTCGTGGTAGTCTACCTAGATGACATAGTCATCTACAGCAACACCTTGGAGGAACACATGGAGCACTTAAGGAAGGTTTTCTAAGTCTTGCGGGAGAACGAGCTATACATCAAGAGAGAGAAGTGCGAGTTTGCACAATCAAAGGTGCACTTCTTGGGCCATGTCATTAGCAATGGCGAGCTATGCATGGACGAGGCTAAGGTACGTGCTATCCAGGAATGGGAGGCACCCATAAAGGTAATTGAGTTGAGATCCCTCCTTGGCCTTGTTAACTACTATTGTCGGTTCATCAGTGGATGCTCAGCAAAGGTCACACCATTGACTGAGTTGCTAAAGAGAACAAGCCATGGGTTTGGACGAAGCATTGTCAAAAGGCATTTGAAGGCCTTAAGGCAGCTGTAATAGAGGAGCCAGTCTTGGCATTACCTGACTTTGCCAAGACTTTTGAGGTGCACACAGATGCCTCAGACTTTGCCATTGGGGGTGTCCTGATGTAGGATAAGCATCTCATAGCATTTGAGAGCCGCAAGTTAAATGAGACGGAGCGACATTAGACGGTACAAGAGAAGGAAATGACTGCCATTGTGCATTGCCTTCGTACATGGAGACATTATCTGCTCGGGTCGAGGTTCGTGGTCAAGACTGATAATGTGGCTACTAGCTACTTTCAGACACAGAAGAAGGTCACACCAAAGCAGGCTAGGTAGTAGGATTTCTTGGCCGAGTTTGATTATGCGCTGGAGTATAAGCCGGGCAAAGGTAACATTGTAGCCGATGCCTTGAGCCGGAAAGCCGAGTTTGCTGCAATCACTTCAGCGAGATGGGATATTCGGGAGGCTATAAAATAAGGCATGCAACATGACCCAGCAGCCAAACAACTTATCGAGTTAGCCAACCAGGGCAAGACGAGATGTTTTTGGGTAGAAGACGGCATATTGCTTACCATGGGTCGGCGGGTCTACGTGCCTAAGTTTGGAGACATTAGACGGCGGATCATAAGGGAGAGTCATGATACAATATGGGCTGGTCATCTAGGCCAACGTCGCACCAGGGCCTTAGTTGAGTCAGTCTACTATTGGCCACGCATGCGAGATGATATAGAATGTTATGTGCAGACTTGTCTTGTATGTCAGCAGGACAAGGTTGAGAAACAACAACCCGGAGGACTTTTGGAGCCACTACCAGTTGCAGAGCATCCATGGGAGAGCGTGACTATGGACTTTATCACTTGCCTACCAAGGTCCGATGGTTATGGTACTATTATGGTGGTTGTGGATAGATTTTCCAAATATTCCACCTTCATGCTCGCCTCACCAGGTTCAACAACCAAGGAAGCCGCCAAGCTATTCTTTAAGAACGTGGTGAAGTATTGGGGCTTACCAAGGTATATAATCAGTGATCGAGACCCCCGCTTTACTGAAAACTTTTGGAGAGAGTTGTTTGACATACTTGGTATGGAGCTGCACTTTTCTACTAGTTTCCACCCACAAAGGATGGACAAATGGAACGAGTCAATGCCTTACTAGAATGCTACTTGAGGCATTATGTAAGCGCGCATCAGAAAGATTGGGCAAGGCTCATAGACATTGCTCAATTCTCTTATAACTTGCAGCGGAGTGAGTCCATGGGACGGACACCATTTGAGCTAGCCACAGGCCAACAACCACAAACTCCACATTCCTTACCAGCCGCGTTCGAGGGAAAAAATTTGGGGGCTTATCATATGGCCAAAGGATGGGAGGAGCAGCTCGACACTGCTAAGTCCTACTTGGATAAGGCAGCTAAGAAGATGAAGAAGTTTGCGGACCGTAAGCAGCGTCCCACATACTATAGAGTTGGGGACATGGTCATGGTGAAGTTTAACCCAAGACAGTTCAAGGCACTACGGGGCATGCATCAGAATCTGATTCGCAAGTATGAGGGGCCATTTAAGATCGTCGCCAAGGTAGGCAAGATCTCATACAAGCTTGACATGCCATCGTATCTTAAGATCTACCCTGTCTTCCATGCCAGCATGCTTAAGCCATATCATGAAGATAAGGATGATCCGAGTAGGGGCCAATCAAGTCGGGCGCCAATGACTATCACCGCCTTGCATGATTGGGAAAAGGCAATCACTGGAGGAGGCCACGTGGGAATGATATGAAGACTTGTGGCAATTCAAAGATAAGATCCGAGAGTTTATGCAGCAGCATTGCGCCGCGGTCGTCGCAATATTGGGTGGGGGAGAGTGTGATGACCTGCCATGTCATCATGCCACATAGGCACCATTTGACATATATTAATGCCATGTGGAAGCTTACATAAGAAGAATGCTAGCATTTGTGAGAAGATTCTAGAGAGGTATGGACATTTCTTTAGGAAGATCCTAGATCCTTATGGATTTGCTAGGAAAGTCCTTGGAATCTTCTAAGCTTGTAGAGAATTTTAGAAAAAGCCCTTATCTTGTAAATACCAAGGAATTGTGTAATAATTAATATTTACACACTAGCCCCTAGGAGATTAGTATATAAAGGGGGCCATTCATTTGTAATTCATCATGCAAACAATTCAAGTTCTCTCTAATAAAAATCTTCCTTTAACAATTCTCTTGTGGTCTTTCTTCCATTCTCTTAGCGATCTTGAGTGTAGTAAGGCTGACTTGACATAGCAAGAACGTGAGCAAGTTGTGCAAGATCGTGAGCGAGTTATCAAGTGCCGCACGTGTACTTAGTTAACAACTAAGGACGTGACATATTGCTCTTTTGGTAACTCGAACCCTTCGAATTATACGTGGGGGTACTGACCATTTGAGTAATTCCCGTTTGTCAATTAGACTATAACTTGACCTAGTTTTTTTTAAAAAAAATTATGCACAAGGAATAGAAAAAGGAGAAGAAGAGAGACGATTATTAACTCGATTATATACATAAACTTCCACCTTGTTTAACCTAGTTATTTAACGCTTTTTTGAGGTTGGGGAGACTTGGGACGTTGTCATTTTTCAAGTTTAGTTTTATTGATTGATGTACAATGTTATGAAAATAGCCTCATAGTACTTAAAAAAGGTGTTGATATTTTTTTAGACATATTTTAAAAAGAAAAATATAGCAAATATATTAGGAGGCTCACCTTAATTATCTAAGTCCTAGGAAGCTCATTTGCACACTCTTCTTCCTGTTTTTAAGCACACTATTTATTTTTGAATTTCTATACATATTTGACCTCAACGTAAGAGAAAGAAAAAAGAAGAAAGTAAAAAAGAAAGAGAGAGATGAATACACTGGGTGTTTTGAAAATCAGAGTACGCAGAGGGATTAATCTTGCAGTGAGAGATGCTTTTGGTAGTGATCCTTATGTTGTCATCACCATGGGCGGCCAGGCATGTTCTTTCTCTCTCTAAATATTATAGTTTCTTTTTTCTTTTTATTTTTGTATCAATCAATGCTTTTGCATGGTTTTCATGAATCTGTTATTGAAATTATATATGTTATTTGTGGAATTATGGTGGCTATTTTTTGAATTATTTTTCATTTGTTTCATATCCACAAACAAAGACCGAATCTTCGTTAGATTTGCTACACACATATCCCAAATTAAGAGGAGTGAAGATATGCTTTTAATTGTTGTCTTCACGAGGTTTAATTTGAGAGTTTATCTTTTTTACATTCTGTGTTGTCACATGAATGTGAGGAGACCATATTTTCCAATTTATGCAATATTTTCTAATATAGGAGTGTGACCTATCCTTGCTTCTGATATTGTTCCTAATTGTATTCTATAGAAAGTGAAGACTCGAGTTATTAAAGAGAATATCAATCCTGTATGGAATGAGGAGTTGAGCCTTGCACTCTACGATCCCAGCCTTCCTATTACTTTAGTAAGTATCCTCCTCAATTTAGCTGAATTTATATATAAAAAGTTGAGGCTTATACAATATAGATTTGACGATGAACTTCACGTACTTGACCAAAAAAAAAGTCATTAAACTTGTACGTGAGGGTCGTGTTGGGGCAGAGGCGGACCCAAAATTTAAAGGTTACAGGTGCACTTTTGGATTCAACCAAAATCTGTTTTGTATATAGTGTACTCACTACTTGTATATTACTATTTTCTAAAAACATGCACATGTATACATGTAATTTTTACCGAATTTTACGAGTGTCGGCGACCCCTCTTTATATAATATAGGTCCGCCTCTGGCTGCAGGCTTAAAACAAGAAACAAATAATGTATCTCGTTATTAATAGTTTAAACTTATTGATGGGATGATTATACAATTCAACAAGAACTTGACTCAAATGAATTGCTTACATGGGTTGTCTGAATATTCTTTTTTTGTAGACGGTGTATGACAAAGATACGTTCACTGCAGATGACAAAATGGGAGATGCCAAGATAGATATAAAACCCTATATTGATGCAATAAACATGGGATTAGAAGGACTCCCAGATGGTGTCAGGGTGGATAGAGTTCAGCCAAACAGGGACAATTGCCTTTCTGATGAAAGTTGCATAGTATGGGAGAATGGAAAGATGACACAAAACATGATTCTTAGATTGCAACATGTAGAATGTGGTGAAATTGAGATTCAAATTGAATTGATTAATGCTCAAGGTCGTAGAGGTGGCCTTTACATCTAAAAAAAATACTTTTGTTTAGTTTTAATATATGTAATCTATCAATTTTGACATATAAATTTATATAACTATATTCGTTACTGTTGTAACTTGTAAGTAATATTAATTTTTTGTTTTGTTTATTGTATTGGCATTGAGCATACTGTATGGGTCCAAATTTGACCGACCACGACCGACGACGAGTACGACGATTAACAGAGTCTCCTCGAATTGACGCCCTGAGGGAGACGACCCTGAGACAAACCAGAGACGGGACGACCCTTGTAATAATGTATGGCTATCAGAGGACATTGGGTATATTCCTTTGAATATTCCTTGTATTTTGCCCTTTACAGTTTAGAAGAATTTCTCTCTTAGTATAAAAGGAGGACAATAACCTTGTAACCGGTATTAAAAACTCTGGAGACATTACTATTTTTATGAATGAAAAGAAACCTCGTGACCTATCTTCTCCTTATTTATCGATCTTTCTAGAGATTATTATCCTCAGCTAAGATTTACCCCTTCATCTTTGATTGATTTGTTCAAAAAGGTCTTAATATCTTTTGAGTCAAACAATTTGGCGCCGTCTGTGGGGATTTCTATAGCTGAAATCGTAGTTTTCATCTAGATTCTTGAAAGAAATAATCACCTTTCTTCAGCTCCATAAAAGCCAACGATGGCGGAAAAGGGAGAAGCGAGGCTAAAGGCAATAGAAGGTGTCACAAACAACTTCCTGAATTCCTTCAACGAAGTCGGAAGAGAAGACAGTGAGAATGCAACACCAATCGTTACACCTGAAGGAGAGATCTCACCTCCTCCACACGGGGATCTAACGATCTTGCGCAAGAGGGAAACCTCAACATCCGCAGTAGGAGAAGCGCCACCGGCTGTCAAAAGGCTACTAGAAGAATGGTTAACGAGTACCTTGAGAAACATGCTCGAGAAACCCATTCAGGGAGGTGTCGAAGGCTACCCACAGAAACCGTAGCTGCTGCCGATGAGCCAAAAGCTACACGAACAGGTAACACCCGTACTATTACTGATACAGGCAACGACGCACTTACGGCCATCTTAAAGAAAATGGAAGAGATGGAAAATGAGAACAAAACACTCCGCGACTAGATGAAAGAGCATCAGGAGAGGTACCAGGCGCTCCGAAGTTGTTACCAAAATGCGATGTGGGCCTATTCGTCGAACAACCATACAGCGAAGGGGCGGCTCCTTTGATGATTCTGATTTTGGATAGATTCGATGTGAGTGGAGGCCGATTTGAAGGGCAAAGGCATCGCGGAGTAGTATTTTCACCAATTTGAGGTAAGTAACCATTGTAAATCTGGAACTGAGGGTACAAACCCCGGTATTTGACTTGTTTTGATAAATGCGGTGACGCACATGCTAGGTGACGAGCGTGTGGGCGTGCACCGGTAGGGATTGTCACTTGGTCCGTCCGTTAGCAACTATTAAGCCGCGTATTTGATTTGGAACCTTATGATATTCCGTATTTTAGCTATTTATACTATATTATGGGTTGTATGCCATGTTTGGGGCCTTATGCCGACCTGTTGAGACCTTTAGGGGTATTTTTACTATTTTTCCTCACTCTACTTGTTGAAAGCATATCCTCAGTCATGTTTTACTTGTTTAAATGTTTAAAACTGGTTTTATCACTCTACTTTAAAATGTGAGGACTGTTTGGGCTGAGTTCCCTAATTTCTATTGTTGAGCCCGAGAGGCTGTGAGATTAATGACTGAGAGTGGTTGAGAACCTAATAGTGAGGATATTGTATGTATATTATAGATCGGGCTGCACGCCGCAGCGATACTTATACGGATCGGGATGCACGCCGCAGTGATATATATTGGATCGGGTTGCACGCCGCAGCGATATATATATTGGATCGGGCTGCACGCTGCAGTGATATGTATATTGGATCGGGCTGCACACCGTAGCGATATGACGCTTGGGCTGTAGGAGCCCCTCCGGAGTCTGTACACCCCGAGTGAGCGTAGTCGACTATTAATTATGGATCATGTTGCATGCCACAACAGTTACTATGATTTCTATTACTATGACATATTAATGAGCCTGAGTGCTGAGAGTGAGTATTGAGTGACGAAAGTTGACTCATGAATGGCTAAGAGGCTGCCCGAGGGGCCATATTCTGAGTGATACCTTGCCCGAGGGGCCAAGTTATGTTATTTTCACTGATTTCACTCTTCTTTTAAAATAAGCCTCTATGGAAAAATTGCTAAGTATATGGTTTCAAGTGTTTAAACTGAAATTTGATGATTTTTCAACGAAACTAGTTTTAAACTGTGGAGTTGACCTATTATCCTGTTGTTTATTCAGTTATATGATTTTTAACTGCTCGTCACTGCTTTCAGACCTTATTTACTTTAGTTACTTACTGAGTTGGTGTGCTCACGTTACTCCCTACACCTTGTGTGCAGATCCAGGTGCCCAAGTGGCAGAGTGAGGGTCCTCAGCTGATCCAGAGGTTGTCGGAGATTTCAAGGTTGTTGCATGGCGTCCGCAGCCCTGTTTTCTCCTTCTTATCTTGTTCTTTCCACATTTTCTAAACTTATGTTGTATCAGACAGTCAGTTGTGTAGTAGAGGCTCTAGACTCATGACACCAGATACTTGGGGGCTGTGTAGTTTTCATGTTTATTTGACTTCTGCATATGTAATTGTGTTTTAAACGCTTATTATGATAATTTGGTATTTAAAAACCTGTGTTAGAAAATGGCTTACTATAAGGAAAAAGGGTTGTGATTAGATGAATGAGTTGGATTGCCTAGTAATATGATAGGTGTCATCACTACTGGTATTTGGGGTCGTGACAAGTTGGTATCAGAGCCTAGGTTACATAGGTCTCGCGAGTCATGAGCTGGTTTAGTAGAGTCCTGCGGATCGTATGGAGACGTCTGTATTTATCCTCGAGAGGCTATAAAACCTTTAGGAAAATCTTCATATTCTTGAAATTCTTGTCGTGCAAACTTTTTGATCCGAATACTAAACTTTTGCTATTCCACTCTCTCACAGATGGTGAGGACATGTACTACTGGTCAGGATGGACGACCACCAGTTCCACCAGTTGGGGCCACCAGAGGCCGAGGATGCGGTCGAGGCCGTGGTAGGGGTAGAGCAGCTAGGGCAGCACTAGCAGATCTACCAGCTGCCCCAGTTTAGGATCAGGTTCCAGTTGTGGACGCTACAGCAGCACCAGCTCAGGCACCAGCTGTGCCCATTGTGATTCTAGGCCTTCAAGAGGCTTTAGCTCAGATCTTATCAGTGTGTACTGGTTTGGCTCAGGCGGTTTCAGTTACTACAGTCGTAGCTACTTCCCAGGCTGGGGTAGGTACCCAGACTCCCGTTGCTCGCACACCTGAGCTGGTTGTGCAAGGACTCCAGACACTGGGGGCACCTCCAGCCTAGCCGGTTGCACCAGCTCAGGAGTTTGTGGTACCAGTTATGCGGGACGATGAGCAGCGTCAACTAGAGAGGCTTGGTAGACTCAAGCCTCTGACTTTTAGCGGTGCAGAGGGTGAGGATGCCTAGGGTTTCTTAGATAAGTGACAGAGGATGCTTCGTACAGCGGGGATTCTAGAGACTAGTGGTGTAGCTTTTACCGCCTTTCAATTTTCTGGGGTTACCTTCACTTGGTGGGAGGCGTATGAGAGGCGTAGGCCTGTTGGTGTAGTGCCCCTTACTTGGTAGTAGTTCTCTATTCTCTTTCTGGAGAAGTATGTGCCACAGTCTCGCCAAGAGGAGTTGCGTAGGCAGTTTGAGCAGTTGCATCAGGGAGAGATGACTGTGACGCAGTATGAGATGTGGTTCTCTAAGTTAGCCTATCATGCGGTTTGGTTGGTTCCCACGGATCGAGAGAGGATTATGAGGTTTGTTGATGGTTTCACGTATCAGCTTCGGATTCTCATGACTAGGGAGAGGGTGACAGGTGATACTTTCGAGGAGGTTATGGATATTGCCCGTGAGATTGAGTCTGTTCGTCACTAGGAGAAAGAGGAGAGAGAGGCCAAGAGGCCTCGAGGATCTAGTAGCTTTAGTGGTGCTCCTTCGAGGGGTCAGTTCCAACAGGTCAGAGGCCGCCTATTTAGGTAGGCTCATTCAGCTCGCCCAGGGTATCGTGGGGCATCTTCAGGTCATGGTTCTTATAGTTCTCATCAGAGCCACTCATCACTTAGTGCCCTTCCAGCCTAGAGTTCGTCCTGTGCTCCATTAATTCAGGTTTCTTCCATGCCAGGTCCTTCTACTAGTCATTCCGGTGCCAAGGGTTCCCTTCATCCCCATCTCCAGCATCAGGGAGTTGTTATGAGTGTGGAGAGTTTGGGCATATGAGGAGGCAGTGTCCTTGTCTTCATGATGGTCAGTCTCAGAAGAGGGGTCAGCCCTCGACTTCTGCTCCAGTTACTTCACCACCCGCCCAGCCAGCTAGGGGTGGAGGTCAGGCAGCCAGGGGTCACCCTAAAAAGGGAGGTCGATCAAGTGGTGGTCAGGGGATGTTTCTATGCTCTTCTGGGTAGACCAGATGTTGCTGCTTCAGATGTCGTGATATCAGGTATTGTTTCAATATGCCATAGAGATGCCTCTGTATTATTTGATCCCGGTTCCACATTTTTTATATGTCATCATACTTTGCCCGTTATCTGGATACGCCGTGAGTCTCTTATTTCACCTGTTCATGTATCTACTCCAGTGGGCGATATTGTTGTTTTAGACCGTATGTATCGGTCGTGTGTGGAAACTATTAGGGGTTTAGAGTCCCGAGTTGATCTTTTATTACTGTGTATGGTGGATTTCGATATCATTTTGGGCATGGACTGGTTATCTCCATGTCGTGCTATTCTGTACTGTCATGCCAAGACAGTCATATTGGCTATACCTGGTGTGCCACGGATTGAGTGGAGAGATTTGACTGACTATGTTCCCAGTAGAGTGATCTCATTCTTGAAGGCTCAGCGTATGGTTGGGAAGGGATATCTTTCGTATCTAGCCTTCGTGAGGGATGTCGATTTTGAGACTCCCGGTATTGATTCTGTTCAGTTGTGAAGGATTTTCCCGATGTGTTTCCTGCAGACCTGTTGGGCATGCCACCGGATAGGAACATTGATTTTGGTATTGACCTGCTGCCGAGCACTCAACCCATTTCTATTCTGTCGTATCGTATAGCACCAACGGAGTTGAAGGAATTAAAAAAATAGCTTCAGGAACTCCTCGATAAGGGGTTCATTCGGCCTAGTGTGTCACCATGGGGTGCGCCGATTCTATTTGTGAAGAAGAAGGATGGCACTATGAGGATGTATTAATTACAGGAAATTGAACAAAGTAACAATTAAGAACAAGTATCCTTTGCCTTGTTTTGATGATTTATTCGACCAGCTTCAAAGAGTGAGAGTGTTCTCTAAGATTGATCTCTGTTCGGGTTATCACCAGTTGAAGATCAGGGACTCGGATATTCTTAAGACAACATTCAGGACCCGATATGGTCATTATGAGTTATTGGTGATGTATTTTTGGGCTGACCAATGCCCCAACAACGTTCATGCATTTGATGAACAGTGTATTTCGGCCCTATCTCGATTCGTTTGTCATAGTCTTCATTGATGATATTCTGGTGTATTCGCATAGTCAGGATGAGCACGCGGAGCATTTAAGAGTTGTGTTGCAGAGATTGAGGGAGGAGAAGCTTTATGCAAAATTTTCCAAGTGTGAGTTTTGGCTCAGTTCAGTGGCTTTCTTGGGGCACTTTGTGTCCAACGAGGGTATTCAGGTTGATCCGAAGAAAATAGAGGCGGTCCAGAGTTGACCTAGACCGTCCTTAGCCACAGAGATTCGCAACTTTCTTGGTTTGACGGGTTATTATCGCCGGTTTGTTCAGGGATTCTTATATCACCCTTGACCAAGTTGACTTAGAAGGGTGCTTCATTTGTATGGTCAGACGAGTGCGAGGAGAGCTTTCAAAAGCTCAAGACAGCTTTGACCACAACTCCAATGTTAGTTTTACCATCAGCTTCAAGGTCATATACCGTGTACTATGATGCTTCGAGAGTGGATATTAGTTGTGTTTTGATGTAGGAGGGTAGAGTTATTGCTTATAGTTGAAGCCACATGAGAAGAACTACCCCATTTATGATTTGGAGTTGGCTATCATAGTTCACGCGTTGAAGATTTGGAGGCACTACCTGTATGGTGTGTCTTGTGAGGTGTTTACTGATCATCATAGCCTCCAGCACTTGTTCAAACAAAAGGATCTCAATTTGAGGCAGCGGAGGTGGTTGGAGTTGCTTGAGGATTATGATATTACTATAATGTACCATCTGGGGAAGGCTAATATGGTGGTCGATGCTTTGAGCCGAAAGGCGGTGAGTATGGGAAGTTTGGCATATATTCCAATTGGGGAGAGACCTCTTGCAGTTGATGTTCAGGCCTTGGCCAATCGATTCGTGAGGTTAGATGTTTTGGGGCCCAGTCGGGTATTGGCTTGTGTGGTTTCTTGGTCTTCCTTATATGATCGCATCAGAGAGCGCCAGTATGATGATCCGCATATGCTTGTCCTGAAGGATAGAGTTCAGCATGATGATGCCATAGATGTGACCATTGGTGATGATGGGGTGTTGAGGATGTAGGGCCAGATATGTATGCCCAATGTGGATAGGCTTCGGGAGTTGATTCTGGAGGAGGCTCATAGCTCACGGTATTCCATTCATCCGGGTGCCGCGAAGATGTATAAGGATCTGAGACAGCATTATTGGTGGAGAAGAATGAAGAAAGACATTGTAGGATTTGTAGCTTGGTGTCTCAATTGTCAGCAGGTGAAATATGAGCATTAGAGACCAAGTGGCTTGCTTAAGTAGATAGATATTCCAGAGTGGAAGTGGGAGAGGATCACTTTGGACTTTGTTGT
The DNA here is from genome assembly GCF_000393655.2 of Nicotiana sylvestris. Lineage (NCBI taxonomy): Eukaryota > Viridiplantae > Streptophyta > Magnoliopsida > Solanales > Solanaceae > Nicotiana > Nicotiana sylvestris. The sequence continues at coordinate 140,868,945 of NC_091062.1, forward strand.
TGGACTTCCACGGACTCTGAGGAAGTTCGATGGTATTTGGGTGATTGTGGATCGGCTGACCAAGTCCGCACACTTCATTCCTGTGTGTACTACCTATTCTTCAGAGCAGTTGGCAGAGATCTATATCCGAGAGATTGTTCGTTTGCATGGTGTCTCAATTTCCATCATTTCAGATAAGGGCACTCAGTTTACTTCGCAATTTTGGAGGTCTGTGTAGCGGGAGTTGGGTACTCATGTTGAGTTGATCACAACTTTTCACCCTCAGACGAACGGGCAGTTCGAGCTCACTATTCAGATATTGGAGTACATGTTGCGTGCTTATGTCACTGATTTCGGAGGGTCATGGGATTAGTTTCTACCGCTTGCAGAGTTTGCTTATAACAACAGCTACCAATCGAGTATTCAGATGGCTCCATATGAGGCTTTGTATGGGAGTCGGTGTAGATCTCCAGTTGGTTGGTTCGAGCCAGTTGAGGCTAGGCTATTGGGGACAGACTTGGTGCAGGATGCTTTAGAAAAGGCAAAAGTAATTTAGGAGAGGCTTCGTACAGTGCAGTCAAGGCAGAAGAGCTATGCTGATAAGAAGGTTCGGGATGTATCCTACATGGTTGGAGAGAAGGTTCTGTTGAAGGTTTCACCCATGAAGGGTTTTATAAGATTTGGGAAGAAAGGGAAATTGAGTCCTCGGTTCATTGGGCCTTTTGAGGTGCTTCGGAGGATTGGGGAGGTGGCTTATGAGCTTGCTTTTCCACCCAGCTTGTCGAGTGTGCATCCGATATTTCATGTTTCTATGCTCGGAAGTATATTAGAGATCCATCTCATGTTTTGGATGTCAGCACGGTTCAGTTGGATGATGATTTGACTTATGATGTGGAGCCAGTAGCTATTTTGGTTCGTCAGGTTCGAAAGTTGAGGTCAAAGGATATAACTTCGGTGAAAGTGTAGTGGAGAGGTAGTCCCGTGGAGGAGGCTACCTGGGAGACCGAGCGGGAGATGCGGAGCAGATATCCACACCCGTTTGAGGCTTCAGGTATGTTTCTCGACTCGTTTGAGGGCGAACGTTTATTTAATTGGAGAGGATGTGACTACCCGGCCAGTCGTCTCATGAGTTACCATATCATTTTCCCCATTTCTGCTTCTTTATGCTTTATTTATCCGTTTTATATGGTTTCGGGTTGGTCGGATCGAGTTCGGAAAGGATTTGGTAAGGTTTGAGACACTTGGTCTCTTTATAGTGAGTTTAAGTTGGAAAAGTCAACTGGATATTGACTTGTGTGTTAGAGGGATCAGATGTGAGTTCCGATGGTTTGGTTAGCTTCCGGAGGTAGTTTAGGACTTAGGAGCACGATCGGAATGGGTTTTGGAGGTTCAGAGTAGATTTAGGCTTGAATTGGCGAAGTTGATATTTTGGCGATTTCTAGTTGGTAGGCGAGATTTTGATATAGGGGCCGGAATGGAATTCCGAGAGTTGCAGTAGTTCTGTTGTATCATTTGGGACGTGTGTGCAAATATTTCAGGTCATTTGGATGTGGTTTGGCTGGGTTTTTGATCAAAAGCGGAATTTGGAAGATTTTGGAAACTTGGGCTTGAATCCGATGTGTTTTGATTGATTTGATGTTGTTTGAGGTGTTTAGAAGATTGGTACATGTTCGAATAAGGTTTTAGGATATGTTGGAAACTTTGGCTGAGGTCCCGGGGGCCTCAGGGTGATTTCGGATGATTGACAGGGAGTTTGAAACTTTGTTGCAGCTGCTGAATTTGCCGTTTCTGGTATTTTCACACCTGCGGATTGGGGACAGTAGGTTTGATGTCACAGGTGCAATAAGGGAGGCCGCAGAAGTGGAATCTGGATATTTTGGCAGGGACCACAGATGCGGTTGTGGGATCGCACCTACGAAGGCGCAGGTGCAGAAGGTTGATCGCAGAAGCGAGTTTTGGCCGGGTAAGTGATTTCCGCAGAAGCGAACGAATGACCGCAAATGCAGTACCGCAGATGCGAAAATATCTGGGCAGAAGGTATAAATTGTGTCCTTCATGATTTTGAGCTATTTTCACCATTTCTAATTCGGCTTGGTAGTTTTTTGGACGATTTTGAAGAGGGATTTCAAGGGACCTTCATTGAGGCAAGGAATTTGGACCTAAAACGCGTTCCTATGCTATTATTTCACGGATTAGAGCAGATTAATGGAATTTAAGGGCTAAACTTGGGGAAACTAGGGCTTGGAAACTTAGACCATTGCTTGAGGATTTGAAGGACCATTTGAGGTCGGATTTCAGAACTTTTGATATGTATGAACTAGTGGGGAGATGAGGAATCTATTGATGTAAAAAGTATTGAATTTCGAGGCGTGGGCCCGGGGGTCGGGTTTGGCCAATTTTGGGATTTTTGGTATTATTTGATTGTTTTCGCTTGGGCTTCATTCCCTTAGCATATTTTGACATCGTGATTCTGATTTTGGATAGATTCGACGCGAGTCGCGGAGTAGTATTTTCACCGATTTGAGGTAAGTAACCATTGTAAATCTGGAACTGAGGGTACAAATCCCGATATTTGACTTGTTTTGATAAATGCGGTGACGCACAAGCTAGGTGACGAGCGTGTGGGCGTGCACCGGTAGGGATTGTGACTTGGTCCGTGTCATAGCGAATATTAAGCTACGTATTTGATTTGGAACCTTATGATATTCCGTACTTTAGCTATTTATACTATATTATGGGTTGTATGCCATATTTGGGGCCTTGTGCCGACCTGTTGAGACCCTTAGGGGCATTTTTACTGTTTTTCCTCACTCTACTTGTTACAAGCATATCCTCAGTCATGTTTTACCTGTTTAAATGTTTAAAACTGGCTTTATCACTCTACTTTAAAATGTGAGGACTGTTTGGGCTGAGTTCCCTAATTTCTATTGTTGTGCCTGAGAGGCTGTGAGATTAATGACTGAGAGAGGTTGAGAACCTAATAGTGAGGATATTATATGTATATATTATGGATCTGGCTGCACGTCGCAGCGATACCTATATGGATCGGGATGCATGCCACATCGATATATATATTGGATCGGATTGCATGCTGCAGCGATATATATATTGGATCGGGCTGCACGCCACAGCGATATGTATATTGGATCGGGCTGCGCACCGTACCGATATGACACTTGGGTTGTAAGAGCCCCTCCGGAGTCTGTACACCCCCAGTGAGCGTAGTCAACTATAAATTACGAATCGGGCTGCATGTCGCAGCAAGTAATATAATTTCTATTACTATGAGATATTAATGAGCCTGAGTGCTGAGAGTGAGTATTGAGTGATGAGAGTTGAGTCACGAGTGATTTAGAGGCTGCCTGATGGGCCATATTCTGAGTGATACCTTGCCCGAGGGGCCAAGTTATGTTATTTTCACTGATTTCACTCTTCTTTTAAAATAAGCCTCTATTGGAATAAATTGCTAAGTATATGATTTCAAGTGTTTAAACTAAAATTTGATAATTTTTCGACAAAACTGGTTTTAAACTGTGGAGTTGACATGTTATCCTGTTGTTTATTCAGTTATATGATTTTTAACAGCTCGTCACTGCTTTCAGGCCTTATTTACTTTAGTTACTTACTGAGTTGGTGTACTCACGTTACTCCCTGCACCCTGTGTGCAGATCCAGGTGCCTGAGTGGCAGAGTGAGGTCCTCAGCTGATCCAGAGGTTGTCGGAGATTTCAAGGTAGCTGCATGGCGTCCGCAGCCCTGTTTTCTCCTTCTTATCTTATTTTTTCTACATTTTCTAGACTTATGTTGTATCAGATAGTCAGTTATGTAGTAGAGGCTCTAGAATCGTGACACCATATACTTGGGGGCTGTGTATTTTTCATGTTTATTTGACTTCCGCATATGTAATTGTGTTTTAAACGCTTATTACGAAAATTTGGTATTTAAAAACTTGTGTTAGAAAATGGCTTACTGTAAGGAAAAAGGGTTGTGATTAGATGAATGAGTTGGCTTGCCTAGTAATGTGATAGGCGTCATCACGACTGGTATTTGGGGTCGTGACAAGTCAGTATCAGAGCTTAGGTTACATAGGTCTCGTGAGTCATGAGCCAGTTTAGTAGAGTCTCATGGATCGGTACGGAGACGTTTGTATTTATCCTCGAGAGGATGCAGAACCTTTAGGAAAATCTTCATATTCTTGAAATTCTTGTCGTGCGAACTTGTTGATCCGAATACTAAACTTCTGTTATTCCACTCTCTCACAGATGGTGAGGACACGTGCTACCGGGCAGGGTAGATGACCACTAGTTCCACCAGTTGGGGCCACCAGAGGCCGAGGATGCCCTAGTTCAGGATTAGGTTCCAGTTGTGGCACTACAACAGTACCAGCTCAGGCACCAGCTGTGCCCATTGTGATTCTAGGCCTTCAGGAGGCTTTAGCTCAGATCTTATCAGTGTGTACCGGTTTGGCTCAGGCAGTTTCAGTTACTACGATCGCAGTTACTTCCCAGGCCGGGGGAGGCACCCAAACTCCCATTGCTCGCACACCTGAGCAGGTTGTGCAGGGACCTCAGACACCAGGGGAACCTCCAGCCCAGCCAGTTGCACTAGCTCAGGAGTTTGTGGTACCAGTTATGCCGGACGATGAGCTGCGTCGACTAGAAAGGTTTGGTAGACTCAAGATCTGACTTTTAGCGGTGCAGAGGGCGAGGATGCCTAGGGTTTCTTAGATAAGTGCTAGACGATGCTTCGTACAGCAGGGATTCTAGAGACCAGTGGTGTAGCTTTTACCACCTTTTAGTTTACTGGGGTTGCCTTCACTTGGTGGGAGGCATATGAGAGGCGTAGGCCTGTTGGTGCAACGCCCCTTACTTAGCAGTAGTTCTCTATTTTCTTTCTCGAGAAGTATGTGCTACATTCTCGCCGAGAGGAGCAGCATAGATAGTTTGAGCAGTTGCGTCAGGGAGAGATGACTGTGACGCAGTATGAGATGTGGTTCTCTAAGTTAGCCCGTCATGCGGTTTGGTTGGTTCCCACAGATCGAGAGAAGATTATGAGGTTTGTTGATGGTCTCACATATCAGCTTCGGATTCTCATGACTAGGGAGAGGGTGACAGGTGATACTTTCAAGGAGGTTATAGATATTGCCCGTGAGATTGAGTCTGTTCGTCGCTAGGAGAAAGAGGAGAGGGAGGCCAAAAGGCCTCGAGGATCTAGAAGCTTTAGTGGTGCTCCTTCGAGGGGTCAGTTCCAGCAGGGCAGAGGCCGCCCATTTAGGTAGGCTCATTCATCTCGCCCAGGTTATCGTGGGGCATCTTCAGGTCATGGTTCTCATAGTTCTCATTAGAGACACTCATCACTTAATGCCCTTCCAGCCCAGAGTTTGTCCCGTGCTCTATCAGTTCAGGTTTCTTCCATGCCAGGTCCTTCTACTGGTCATTCCGATGCCAAGGGTTCCCTTCATCCCCATCTCCAGCACCAGGGAGTTGTTATTAGTGTGGAGAGTTTGGTCATATGAGGAGGTAGTGTCCTCGTCTTCATGATGGTCAGTCTCAGTAGAGGGGTCGGCCCTCGACTTCTGCTCCAGTTACTTCACCACCTGCCCAGCCAACTAGGGGTGGAGGTCAGGCAGCCAGGGGTCGCCCTAGAGAGGGAGGTCGATCAGGTGGTGGTCAGGCCCGTTTCTATGCTCTTCCGGGTAGACCAGATGTTGCTGCTTCAGATGTCGTGATTTCAGGTATTGTTTCAGTCTGCCACAGAGATGCCTCTATATTATTTGATCCCGGTTTCACCTTTTCTTATGTGTCATCATACTTTTCTCGTTACCTAGATACGCCCGTGAGTCTCTTGTTTCACCTATTCATGTATCTACTCCAGTGGGCAATACTGTTATTGTAGACCGTGTGTACCAGTCGTTTGTGGCGACTATTGGGAGTCTGGAGACCCGAGTGGATCTTTTATTACCGTGTATGGTGGATTTCGACACCATTTTGGGCATAGACTGGTTATCTCCGTGTCGTGCTATTCTGGACTATCATGCCAAGACAGTCACATTGGGTATACCGGGTGCGCCACGGATTGAGTGGCGAGGTTTGACTGACTATATTCCCAATAGAGTGATCTCATTCTTGAAGGCCCAGTGTATGGTTGGGAAGGTATGTCTTTCGTATCTAGCCTTCGTGAGGGATGTCGATGTTGAGACTCCCAGTATTGATTCTGTTCCAGTTGTGAGGGATTTTCCCAATGTGTTTTCTGCAGACCTGTCGGGCATGCCATCGGACAGGGACATTGATTTTGGTATTGACCTGGTACCGAGCACCCAGCCCATTTCTTTTCTGTCGTATCATATGGTACCAGCGGAATTGAAGGAATTAAAAGAACAACTTTAGGAACTCTTCAATAAGGGGTTCATTTGGCCTAGTGTGTCACCATGGGGTGCACCGGTTCTATTTGTGAAGAAGAAGGATGTCACTATGAGGATGTGCATTGATTACAGGCAATTGAACAAGTATCCTTACCTCGCATTGATGATTTATTTGACCAGCTTCAAGGAGCGAGAGTGTTCTCCAAGATTGATCTCCATTCGGGTTATCACCAGTTGAAGATCAGGGATTCGGATATTCTTAAGACAGCATTCAGGACCCGATATGGCCATTATGAGTTCTTGGTGATGTCTTTTGGGCTGACCAATGCCCCAACAACGTTCATGCATTTGATGAACAACGTATTTCGGCCTTATCTCAATTCGTTTGTCATAGTCTTCATTGATGATATTCTGGTGTATTCGCGTAGTCGGGAGGAGCACACAGAGCATTTGAGAGTTGTGTTGCAGAGATTGAGGGAGGAGAAACTTTATGCAAAATTTTCCAAGTGTGAGTTTTGGCTTAGTTCAGTGGCTTTCTTGGGGCATGTGGTGTCCATCGAGGGTATTCAGGTTGATCCGAAGAAAATAGAGGCGGTCCAGAGTTGGCCTAGACCGTCCTCAACCACAGAGATTCGCAGCTTTCTTGGTTTGGCGGGTTATTATCGCCGGTTTGTTTAGGGATTCTCATCTATCGCATCGCCCTTGACCAAGTTGACTCAGAAGGGTGCTTCATTTGTATGGTCGGATGAGTGCGAGGAGAGCTTTCAAAAGCTCAAGACAACTTTGACCACAGCTCCAGTGTTAGTTTTGCCATCAGCTTCAGGGTCATATACAGTGTATTGTGATGCTTCAAGAGTGGGTATTCAGTGTGTTTTGATTCGGGAGGGTAGAGTTATTGCTTATGCTTCTCGTCAGCTAAAGCCCCATGAGAAGAACTACCCCGTTCATGATTTGGAGTTGGCTGCCATAGTTCACGTGTTGAAGATTTGGAGGCACTACCTGTATGGTGTGTCTTGTGAGGTGTTTACTGATCATCGTAGCCTCCAGCACTTGTTCAAATAGAAGGATATCAATTTGAGGCAGCGGAGGTGGTTGGAGTTGCTTAAGGATTATGATATCACCATATTGTACCATCTGGGGAAGACCAATGTGGTGGCCGATGCTTTGAGCCGAAAGGCGGTGAGTATGGGGAGTTTGGCATATATTATAGTTAGGGAGACCTCTTGCAGTTGATGTTCAGGCCTTGTCCAATCGGTTCGTGAGGTTAGATGTTTCGGAGCCCAGTCGGGTATTGGCTTGTGTGGTTTCTCGATCTTCCATATATGATCGCATCAGAGAGCGCTAGTATAATGATCCGTATTTGTTTGTCCTGAAGGACAGAGTTCAGCATGATGATGCCAGAGATGTGACCATTGGTGATGATGGAGTGTTGAGGATGCAGGGCCGGATATGTGTGCCCAATGTGGATAGGCTTCGGGAGTTGATTCTGGAGGAGGCCCATAGCTCGCGGTATTCCATTCATCCGGGTGCCGTGAAGATGTATCAGGATCTGAGACAACATTATTGGTGGAGAAGAATGAAGAAAGACATTGTAGGATTTGTAGCTTGGTGTCTCAATTGTCAGCAGGTGAAATATGAGCATTAGAGACCAAGTGGCTTGCTTAAGTAGATAGATATTCCAGAGTGGAAGTGGGAGAGGATCACTTTGGACTTTGTTGTTGGACTTCCACGGACTCTGAGGAAGTTCGATGGTATTTGGGTGATTGTGGATCGGCTGACCAAGTCCGCACACTTCATTCCTGTGTGTACTACCTATTCTTCAGAGCAGTTGGCAGAGATCTATATCCGAGAGATTGTTCGTTTGCATGGTGTCTCAATTTCCATCATTTCAGATAAGGGCACTCAGTTTACTTCGCAGTTTTGGAGGTCTGTGTAGCGGGAGTTGGGTACTCATGTTGAGTTGATCACAACTTTTCACCCTCAGACGAACGGGCAGTCCGAGCTCACTATTCAGATATTGGAGTACATGTTGCGTGCTTATGTCACTGATTTCGGAGGGTCATGGGATTAGTTTCTACCGCTTGCAGAGTTTGCTTATAACAACAGCTACCAATCGAGTATTCAGATGGCTCCATATGAGGCTTTGTATGGGAGTCGGTGTAGATCTCCAATTGGTTGGTTCGAACCCGGTGAGTCTAGGCTATTGAGGACAGACTTGGTACAGGATGCTTTAGAAAAGGTGAAGGTAATTCAGTCGAGGCTTCGTTCAGCGCAGTCGAGGCAGAAGAGCTGTAAGAAGATTTGGGATGTGTCCTACATGGTTGGCGAGAAGGTTCTGTTGAAGGTTTCACCCATGAAGGGTGTTATGAGATTTGGGAAGAAAGGGAAATTAAGTCCTCGGTTCATTGGGCCTGTTGAGGTGCTTCAGAGGATTGGGGAGGTGGCTTATGAGCTTTCTTTGCCACCCAGCTTGTCGAGTGTGCATCCGGTATTTCATGTTTCTATGCTCCGGAAGTATATTGGAGATCCGTCTCATGTTTTGGATTTCAGCACGGTTCAGTTGGATGATGATTTTACTTATGATGTGGAGCCTGTAGCTATTTTGGGTCGTCGGGTTCAAAAGTTAAGGTCAAAGGATATAGCTTCGGTAAAAGTGCAGTGGAGTGGTCGGCCCGTGGAGGAGGCTACCTGGGAGACCGAGCGGGAGATGCGGAGCAGATATCCAAACTTGTTTGAGGCTTCAGGTATATTTCTTGACTTGTTCGAGGACAAACGTTTGTTTAAGTTTGGGGAGGATATGACGACCCGGCCATTCGTCTCATGTGTTACTGCTCCGTTTTCCCCATTTCTACTTCTTTATGCTTTGTTTATCCGTGTTATGTGGTATCGGGTTGGTTGGATCGAGTTCGGAAAGGATTTGATAAGGTTTGAGACACTTAGTCTCTTTAGAGTGAGTTTAAGTTGGAAAAGTCAACCGGATGTTGACTTGTGTGTTAAAGGAATCAGATGTGAGTTCCGATGGTTCAGTTAGCTTTGGGAGGTGATTTGGGACTTAGGAGCGCGATCAGAATGAGTTTTGGAGGTTCGGAGTAGATTTAGGCTTGAATTGGCGAAGTTGATATTTTGGCGATTTTCGGTTGGTAGGCGAGATTTTTATATAGGGGTCGGAATGGAATTCCGAGAGTACAAATAGTCCCATTGTGTCATTTGGGACGTGTGTGCAAAAATTTCAGGTCACTCAGATGTGGTGTGGTTGGGTTTTTGATCAAAAACGGAATTCGGAAGATTTTGGAAACTTAGGCTTAAATCCGATGTGTTTTGATTTATTTGATGTTGTTTGAGGTGTTTGGAAGATTGGTACATGTTAGAATAAGGTTTTGGGGTATGTTGGTGCCTTTGGTTGAGGTCCCAGGGGCCTCGGGGTGATTTCGGATGGTTGATGGGGAGTTTGAAACTTTGTTGTAGCTGTTGAATTTGCTGCTTCTGATATTTTCGCACCTACGGATTGGGGACCGCATGTGCGATGCCGCAAGTGCGATAAGGGAGGCCGCAGAAGTGGAATCTGGAGATGTTGGCAGGGACCGCAAATGCGGTTGTGGGACCGCACCTGCGAAGGCAGAGGTGCGGAAGGTTGATCGCAGATGCGAGTTTTGGCTGGTTAAGTGATTTCTGCAGAAGCGGACGAATGACCGCAAATGCGGTATTGCAGAAGCGGGTAAAGGGGCCGCAAATGCGAAAATGTCTGGGCAAAAGGTATAAATTGTGCCCTTCGCGATTTTGAGTTATTTTCACCATTTCTAATTCGGCTTGGCAGCTTTTTCGATGATTTTGAAGAGTGATTTCAAGGGAACTTCATTGAGGTAGGGAATATGGACCTAAAACCCGTTCCTATGCTATTATTTCACGGATTAGAGCGATGATTAATGGAATTTAAGGGCTAAAATTGAGAAAACTAGGACTTGGAAACTTAGACCATTGCTTGAGGATTTGAAGGACCATTTGAGGTCGGATTTCAGAACTTTTGATATGTATAAACTCGTGGGGAGATAAGGAATCTATTGATGTAAAAATTATTGAATTTCGAGGCATGGGCCCGAGTGTCGAGTTTGGCCAATTTCGGAATTTTTGGTATTATTTGATTGTTTTCGCTTGGGCTTCGTTCCCTTAGCATATTTTGACGTCGTGATTCTAATTTTGGATAGATTCGACACGAGTGGAGGCCGATTCGAGGGGAAAAGGCGTCGTGGAGTAGTATTTTCACCGATTTGAGGTAAGTAACCATTATAAATCTTGAACTGAGGGTACAAACCCCGGTATTGACTTGTTTTGACAAATGCGGTGACGCACATGCTAGGTGACGAGCGTGTGGGTGTGCACCGGTAGAGATTGTGACTTGGTCCGTCCCGTAGCGACTATTAAGCCGCGTATTTGATTTGGAACCTTATGATATTCCGTACTTTAGATATTTATACTATAATATGGGTTGTATGCTATGTTTGGGGCCTTGTGCCAACCAATTGAGACCCTTAGGGGCCTTTTTATTGTTTTCCTCACTCTACTTGTTGAAAGCATATCCTCAGTCATATTTAACCTGTTTAAATGTTTAAAACTGATTTTATCACTCTACTTTAAAATGTGAGGACCGTTTGGGCTGAGTTCCCTAATTTCTATTGTTGTGCCCGAGAGGCTGTGAGATTAATGACTGAGAGAGGTTGAGAACCTAATAGTGAGGATATTATATGTATATATTATGGATCGGGCTGCACGCCACAGCGATACTTATATGGATCGGGCTGCACGTCGCAGCGATATATATATTGGATCGGGCTGTGCACCACAGCGATATGATGCTTGGGCTGTAGGAGCCCCTCCGGAGTCTGTACACCCTCAGTGAGCATAGTCGACTATAAATTACGGATCGGGCTGCACGCCGCAACCATTACTTTGATTTCTATTACTATGAGATATTAATGAGCCTGAGTGCTGAGAGTGAGTATTGAGTGACGAGAGTTGAGTCACGAGTGACTGAGAGGCTGCCCGAGGGGCCATATTCTGAGTGATACCTTGCCTGAGCCTAGTTATGTTATTTTTACCGATTTCACTCTTCTTTTAAAATAAGCCTCTGTTGGAAAAATTGCTAAGTATATGATTTCAAGTGTTTAAACTAAAATTTGATGATTTATCGACGGAACTGGTTTTAAACTGTGGAGTTGACCTGTTATCCTGTTGTATATTCAGTTATATGATTTTTAACTGCTCGTCACTGCTTTCAGACCTTATTTACTTTAATTTCTTACTAAGTTGGTGTACTCACGTTACTCCTTGCACCTTGTGTGCAGATTCAGGTGCCCGAGTGGCAGAGTGAGGGTCCTCAGCTGATCCAGAGGTTGCCGGAGATTTCAAGGTAGCTGCATGGCGTCCGCAGCCCTGTTTTCTCCTTCTTATGTTGTTCTTTCCGTATTTTCTAGACTTATGTTGTATCAGACAGTCACTTATATAGTAGAGGCTCTAGACTCGTGACACCAGATACTTGGGGGCTGTGTAGTTTTCATGTTTATTTGACTTCCGCATATGTAATTGTGTTTTAAACACTTATTATGAAAATTTGATATTTAAAAACCTGTGTTAGAAAATGGCTTACTGTAAGGAAAAAGGGTTGTGATTAGATGAATGAGTTGGCTTGCCTAGTAATGTGATAGGCGCCATCATGACTGGTATTTGGGGTCGTGACAAAAACAGCATAAGGTGTTTGTAAATGTAACACTTGGAGAAACCAAGAATTATCTGATTAGTCTTATTAGTAGTTTTATTAGTTATGAACAATGTATTTGAATCATTTCAAGTTATTTATGCTATTTCACTTTTCCGTTTTACTTAGTTTAGAAATTTAATACTTATGGATAAGATATTTGAAGCTTTTCATGGTTCTTTCTGGTAGTAAAGTTTTCCTATTCAACTGCGTATATTGTTTTTTGGATGTACATTAACATTTTATCTGATTTTAAAATGTCAGCCTATAAATAGTATTGAATCAAAATGTAGTAGATCATGCTACTTTCAATTGAATTTTCAGGGCCTGGAGAATTGGGTTAGTTCATGGGACTCATCTTATGGATGCATAAAGGAATATTAGAAGAACTCTCTGTATTTTCTTTTTATAGATGTATTATAGTGATGACACTCAAGGTGTATTTTAATCTTTCATTCTTGACAGTGTATATTTCTGAAACAGAGAAGCTGGGACTGTTTGGGGCCGCTCCTTATCAAACGTTTCTTTTGGCTGAGATTTGAGAGGCTACTTAATACTTTGATATGTCAAATTCAATCTGTATAGGTTCCACTGGACAGGTCTGCATTTACTAAAATCATTATCACCTGTTGAGCATGATCAATCAGTGAACAAGAATAGCCTCTTGTTGTTCAGGGACTTGAAAAGCTTGGTTCTTTGGTGGCTGCTTATTTGGGGCTTAAATGCATGTGTTTAATTAGTGGAGATATAAGGATTAAAGTTTAACATTACAAAGGAAGACTAAAGAAAAAAATGCAAAGAATTGAAAAGTAAGGAAAAGAAGAGAAAATGTTAAATGCAGAATTTAGGCAGCAAATTTGTAAATGAAGCAGCGAAGCGAGAGTCACTTTGCGAGACCGGTATCGGAGCATAAGAGACCAGAAATGTCCTGGACAGTGAAGCGAGGGTCACTTCGCGAGATGGGGACCGGAGCAGAAGAGATCAGGAAAGTCCCGGACAGCGAAGCGAGGGTCACTACTGCGAGACCGGGACCAAAGCAGAAAAGTTTAGCTTTCTCATATTAAAGATAAGTTAAAGGAAACAAAAGGGTCTTAAAATGCAAAAACCACAAAATAAAGCAAAAGAAAACCAACTTTTTTTGTCACGACCCAAAATCCACTAAGGGCTGTGATGGCGCCGGACACCGCTGTCAGGCAAGCCAACCAAAATACTTAATTAAATTCTCGTTTTTATTTCCGAAATCAATTCTTTTATACGTTTAAACCATTCATAGTAAATTCCACTGAATAAATAATGAAACATCCAACAACTTTTAAAAATTTCTGAATAAACCCATAGACATCCCAGAACCCGATGTCACAAGTGCATGAGTAATTTCTAAGAAATAATGTAATACAACAACCGTCCAGAATACAATGTTGGATAGAAAATAAACATAGTACTCTGAAAGAGACTTGCTGGATGCGGGTCGTCTCGGAAAATGCAGCTCACCTAAGTCTCCGATCAACCATGCTGCTACGCCCACTAGGCCACTAGAGATGCATGTGTCTATGCAACAAAAATGCATAGAAGTGTAGTATGAGTACGAAAACAACGTGTACCCAATGAGTATCCTGTCTAATCTCGAAGAAGTAGAGGCGAGAGGTCGACTTCGACACTTGCTAGGGGTCCAATAATGTTATATCAATAATATGTTAAATCGTGGATTTTTATAAACATGATTGTAATTCAATAGGTTGAAGCAAGTAGACAATTCTTTCTTTTATAGGAAATTTCCAAATTTCTCTGCATCATTTAACATATATTCATAAGCCAGGAAGAGGCAATAACAACTTCAATAAGTTTGAAGACCAGCAATACAAGCATGCGCAAACCATGTCGAGGTCGTACGGCCCGATCCAACAGAAATGTAAAGTGTGCACTGTCGAGGGTCGAACGACGCAAACCATAGATGCATCTATTACCCCGCTTGCGAATCACACATGCGACGCGGTCAATTTTAAATAAACAATCACCCTGCTCGCGAATCATACATGCGACGCAGGTACACATAGAATACATGCTCAAACAGTCGATTAAGAATTTATCGGGAAACATTTATCCAAATAAAAGTCAATCCTCTTTTAATGATTTAAGAAAAAGAAGTTTAATCCTTTTAGAAATTCATTTACCAATTCGATAGGATTTAAGCAATTCAACTGCCAACAAGATTACAGATATTCCAAGTATAGCATGTTTTTGGGTCCTAGACTACCCTAACTTATACATATTAGTAGCTACGCATGGACTCTTGTCACTTCGTGCGTACGTAGCCCCTACAAATAGGAGCACATAACCAATTATTTCACCAATGGGGATAATTCCCTCTTACAAAGTTAGAAAGGAGACTCACCTTGCTCCGAAGATCCATAACCGGTGTTCCGCGCTCTTCCGAAGACTCGAATCGATGCACAATGCTCCAAAACTAGCCAATAATTATGCAAATCCATTAATATATGTTCAATTACTCATTACAATCCAATTTATAACAATTTCTAACCCCGATCGAAAAGATGACAAAATTGCCCTCGAGCCCACGTGCCCGGATTCCGAAATATTTTGAAGATTAAGTTTACTCATAGCCTCACGAACTCAAATATATAATTTACTCTCAATTTCATACCCAAAATCGTGGTAAAAAATCCAAAATATCCATTTTCTAGGTTTTTCCTCAAACCCCAAGTTTCTACCAATTTTCATGGTCAAATCCGAAACAAAACCATGTATTTAACGTCTAAGAAGTGGGAACAACTTACCTTGACATAGATGAAGAAAATCTCTCTTCCAAAAGCTCCAAAATCGTCCAACCCGAAGAGGAAAATGAGAGAAATGGCCAAATCCCGATTTTTAAAATACTCACTGCCACCAGCCCTTTCCGCACCTGCGGTCACTTGACCGCTTCTGCGGTTCCGCAGGTGCGGTTCCAATACCACTTTTGTGGTCCTCCTCCAGCTGCCCCAGCCCACTTCTGCGGCGCACCGACCGCATCTGCGATCACGCAGGTGAGGGAATTCCTTCGCACCTGCGGTCTCTGACTCCTTCACTTCAACCGCTTCTGCGGGGCCGCTTCTGCGGTGAACCCTCCGCAGAAGCAATTACACCAGCAACCAGACCCTTTCAGCTCATCCTTCAAGTTCCAATTCGATCCGTTAATCACCCGAAATCCACTCGAGGCCCTTGGGACCCAACCAATCATACCAACTAGTCCCAAAACACATTACGGACTTGGTCCGATTGACTTCAAATTTTGCACACAAGTCAAATTCGACATTACGGACCTACTCCCACTTTCGGAATCGGATTCCAACCCCGATATCAAAAAGTCCACATCCGGTCAAACTTCTCAAAAAATTTCAAATTTCTATATTTAGCCAAATGACTCCAAAATGACCCACGGACTTCCGAATTCACTTCCGATAGCGATCCCAACACCAGAATCACCATACGGAGCTACTCCCGACTCGGAATTCCAAACGGACATCGATAACACTGAAATGCACTTCAACCCAAACTTATGAATTTTTTTCCAAAATGCTAACTTCCACAATAGGCGCCAAAACATTCCCGGGTCTTCCAAAACCCAGTCCGGACATACGCCCAAGTTCGAAATCATCATACGAACCTGCTGGAACCTTCGAATCCCAATTCCGAGATCGTTTACTCAAAATTCTGATCCTAGTTAATTCTTTCAACTTAAAGCTTCCGAAATGAGAATTCTCTTTCCAAATCAACGAACTTCCCGAAATTCAATTCCGACCACGCGTACAAGTCGTAATACCTGAAATGAAGTTACTCATGGCCTCAAACTACTGAACGGCACGCTAGAGCTCAAAACGACCGGTCGGGTCGTTACATTTTTAAATACACTATTGCTTTCTCCTCAAAATCAGTAGACAAATCTAATCCTATTTACGTTGTGTTGTAAACCATTAAAACACACCAAAACCCAACTTCAATATTATTGTATTCAGAAAAAGAAAAAACTGGGATTTATATTAAAATATATAGAATTACTTAAAAAAAATACGATGAAATACAAATACACCATTTAAAGCGAAATAGAGGCGCAGTATATGCCCTGTATCGTCAACTGCATTCAACGCACGACTTTACAACTTCTCACACCTAAGTCAGTTTCTACTCAATTTGACATGGAAGAAGAGAAGAAGCTCGCAAGAAAAAATAGGATGAACATATGCAAGCAGAAACAGCCGAAATATTGTTCGGATAATAATGGTATGAACTTTTATCCACTATTTTGCAGATTTGCCTGACTGCTGCTTACAAACTCTTTGTTCATTGCTTCCAAATACTACATATTTCCTAACTCCTCTTCTGTTATCTCTGATTTTTCTTAGGCTAATTGCCACACGTAATTCTTTAAAAATTTTGTGGCTATTGGATGTCTCAAAAGCTCTGTCAATGTCCACCGTACACTTGCATAAGTTATTAGTTAAGTAAATTTTTATGTGTTCTTTTGAATAAATTAATCTTCATGTACGTTGCAGAAGTGATATATGTTGTGGAGTTTAAATTAACTTAACTGAACTACTAATTTTGGAGATGTGGTGACTTATAGCCTGTTTGGTCAAGTTTCTTTTGAGGCAAAAGCACTTCTTTTGGTCAAAAGTGCTTTTTTTCTAAAATTAAGGTGTTTGACCAAGCTTTTGAAAGGAAAAAAAGTGCTTTTGGGGAGAAGCAGAAGCAGTTTTGGAGAAGCAGAAAAAAGTAGCTTCTCTCCAAAAGCACTTTTTTTAAAAGCACTTTTGAGAAAAATACACTTAGAAGTAGTTTTTTAAAGCTTGGCCAAACACTAATTGCTGCTCAGAAGTGCTTTTCAAAGTAATTAGCCAAACACAAACTGTTTTTCACCAAAAGTACTTTTGAGAAAAACACTTTTGAAAAAAAAAATATTTCTCAAAATAAGCTGATTTTTGCAGCTTGGCCAAACAGGCTATTAAAGTTGTTGACTATGTTCAGTTTTCTTAATTAATGATCTATATCTCTTTCATCTCAAAATCTGAAAACACAAAAAATATTAGGCGGTAGTTTAATTTAGTGGAATAGTCATGAGGCTCGCCGATTTTAATTAGGACATTTTTATTATGTAGATACAAAAGAAACTTAGCTAGAGTGATTAGAAAGCGATTGAAATTACATCTTATAATACAATGTTTACAATGCAACTAATAGCGCGAATAATCTCATGTGATCTAATGTAATGTAGACGAGTCGAGTAATAGGCGATTATATCAGAATTATATTTGTATCGAAAGCTCAGGTTCAAATCTTATCAAATGTCCTGTTTTTCCAAGGGGGAAATATGGCACAAGCATTGAGTTCCCGACATTCTATTTTTTTTTTTTGCAGGCTAGAAAAAAGTGAAACGCCTTCACGCGTGTGTAATGATATCTGAATCATTTTGAAATCTTTAAGTTCTGCCTTTGTATTATTAATCGTTGGTGCTAATAGTTGATTTGTGTTTGTACCCGCCTGCTTATTCTACCCAAATTTTCTGATTAAATCCTTAGGTTTCTTAAACATACATTGATTTGGACTTTGCAACAACTACGCTTTGCAACATCACAAGGTTCTTGATCTTTTGAACAAACTAATCGTCATTTTGTCGTTAGTGTTTGGGATGTAAATGTTGTTCATAAAAGATGAGAGCTCTAAATATGAAAACTATAAATAACGGGAATACAAATAGGTGTGCTAAGCTAGGATACAAGTTCCTTTTATGGTTTGGTCAACAATGAAATTACTAGAATATATCAAATCAGTACCGTCTTATAATGAATATTTTTGCAGAGTATTAGGAATTCAAGATAATCTGGAGATTAGTTCATGAGATGATTGAGAAAATAAAGCCTACAAATGCAACGACATTTAATTTAATTTGTGGATATGTACTTGTGGAGAGAAAGGTTTGGCTAGAAAATTAGTAGATATGTTTATAAAATCAAAGTTATTCAATTATAGATTTTAGGCATTCATTTACTGCAATTTTACAGTCAGTCCCTTATGGGTGTCATGAATGGCTGTATTAGCCAATATTAGTTTAATGTCATCTTGCTGATATTTTATTCCACTTCTTTTAGTTGGTTGATTTGTATGTTTTATGGTTTACAGACTTTATTTGTCCTGCTACTATCAGAGGGGATGCTTTTGGAAAAGAAAAGGCAACACAACCTTTAACAGACATAACAAATCGCCAACATTTCACATGATAACATTATACACTTTTAGAGTGTTGTGCACACGCTTCATCGTCTCAATCTCAGGCACGATATCCAAATTTACCTCAAGAGAAACATTTTCAATTTGGTTTGTCACCTTCAAATGTGCAGAGAAATTATCTTCTACCAGATTTAAATGAGCTACCCCTACTGCAATGTTCTTATTATAAATAAAATTATTTATATAACATGAATCGTTTATATATACTAACGGCATTTTATTATAACTTATTATTAGAACTTGAGGATGTCAATATTGATGGTGATGTACCAAGTATGTTTTTAATGAATAAACTTTTTAGCTATTAAATTACACAAATAAACTACATTTATACTAATATTCAAAATAATGGTAGTTTGATTAAATACTTAACGTAATAATACGTGAAAACAATCGCAAAAAATAATGATGCAACTGAAGATGAAGACGAGTATGAAGGTATGTTTATCTTAACACAAACAATGATTCATTCATGTCCGCCTTTTCAATTTATATGGCTAACTTAATATGATTTTAATAATATTTAGAGCCTGATGTTGGATATGCAATTATTGAAAATGAAGGTATGCATATTTATTATTTCTATATGTATATACAATAAGTAGGCATACCATAACATAACATCTTGACATTAATCTTACATTTGCTTCTTTTATTCATAGAGTACTGGGATATAGGCGATCCTACATATGAATGTGAACATTGTGGTGCTTACTTCTGGTACGAAGAAAGAATCAACAAGAAAGTCAGAGCTAAATAACCAGAGTTCTCTTTGTGTTGTAATCATGGAAAGATACACCTACCAAAGCTAAAAGAACCTCCCACAATTTTAAAACACTTATTATTCGGATCAGGTAACAAGAAAATCTACTTTTACCATACTTCAATAGTATCTTCAATATATGAACAAATATTGATTCACCAACAAATACTTTTATCTAGGTCAAAAAAGTAACCATTTCAGAGATAATATTAGAAGTTATAACTCAATGTTTTCATTTACCTCAATGGGAGGAAAAGTTGATGCTTCTGTTAATCAAACAAAGGGGCCAAGAACATTCAAATTATCTGGACAAAACTATCATCAAATCTGGAGTTTATTGCCTCCCGAAGGATCCACCCCAAGTTTGCACAATTATATATATACGACAAAGAAAACGAAGTTCAGAATAGAATTCATGCATTGGGGTTAGTATTCAATTATTCTAAATTTATATTTACATGAATAATCTAACAAAAAAACTTAGATCAATTTTATAAAACCTATTTTTATGCAGTCGTGGTGAAAGAATAAACCAACTTCATGCTGAAATTGTTCAAGATCTGAAACAAATGCTTGATGAGCAGAATGTTTTGACAAAGTCATTTAGAATGGTCAGAGACAAATTTCAGTAAGATACTCACTCCAATTTTAGACTCAGATTGATAGAAAAATGGAACTATGATGGAAGAAGATACAACTTATCAATAATTTCAGAGGTTGCTGCTTTGGTAGTTGGAGATTTTGATGTATCTAGATGTGACCGAGACATCATCGTTGAAATCCAATCTAGACATCTACAAAGGATAAATGAGTTGAATGCTGCCTATTTAGGTCTTCAGTATCCTTTATTGTTTCCATTTGGTGAAGATGATTATAGAGAAGACATTCCTTTAAATGGAAATGACGAATCAAGTGGAGGAAGGCATTTTGTTAGCATGCGTGAATATTTCGCATACAAAATTCAAGAAAGGAATGGCGAAGTACCAACAATTGTGAACTCAAGAAGATTATTTCAACAGTTCTTGGTCGATGGATTTACAATGGTTGAATCGTCTAGGTTGAAGTATATTAGAACTCATCAAAAACAATTGCGAGCTCATATGTATAAAGGATTAGAAAATGCAGTTTTACATGGAGAGATAAATCCTTCTTCTCAAGGTAAAAGGGTAATTCTTTCATCCAGCTTCACAGGGGGTGCAAGATACATGATTTAAAATTATCAAGATGCTATGGCAATCTGCAAGTGGGCTGGATATCCAAATCTATTCATCACATTTACTTGCAACCCAAAGTGGCCTGAGATTAGTAGATTGGTAAAGAGCAAGGGCTTGCAACCAGAAGATCGCCCAGACATTTTATCTAGGGTGTTCAAAATCAAATTGGATCGTTTAATAAAGGATATGAAAGAGAAATAAATTATTGGAGCAGTTAAATCAGGTATAGAATTAATCTTTTATAATAAATTCTTATCAGAATTATAATCTGATTTAATAAAGCATTTTGTTTTACATATAAATTACAACCACTTACCCCAATCGCAAATTATTATTTTTTGCAGTGATATATAGTATAGAATTCCAAAAGCGGGGGTTGCCTCATGCACACATATTGCTCTTTCTTCATAATAAATATCCAAATGTTGGAGATATAGATCAAATAATTTCAGCAGAAATACCAGATGAATCGGTCGATCCGTATTATTATAAGGTCGTGAAGAATTTCATGATGCATGGCCCGTGTGGTTCTGCTAGAAAATCGTCTCCTTGCATGCGTAATGGTAGAAGTACAAAACACTTTCCAAAAAAGTTTGTAGAAAATACCACAATCGATGAAGATGGATATCCTATTTATAAAAGAAAGGACAATGGTAGAACTATCCAGAAAGAAGGTATTGAATTGGATAACAGGTACGTGGTGCCACACAATAGATATTTATTATTGAAGTATGGCGCACATATAAATGTTGAATGATGCAATCAATCTCGATCAATCAAGTACTTATTTAAGTACGTTAATAAGGGTCATGATCGTGTGACAACAGCTTTTTCTCAAAGTGTGCATGAGGAAGACTCACCGCTATTGATGAAATAACAATGTATTATGATTGTCGATACATATCACCGTGTGAAGCTACTTGGAAAATTTTTAAATTTTCAATTCACCATAGAGAACCTTCGGTAGAAAGACTTTCCTTTCATCTACCAAATGAACAAACAATTATTTTCTCTGATGATGATTCAATTGATGATATTGCCAATAGACCAAGTGTAAAGGAATCATAGTTTTTAAGCTGGTTTGAGGCAAATAATACATATGAATAAGCAAGAGAATTAACTTATGCAGAATTTCCTCTTAAGTTTGTGTGGAATAAAAAACTAAAAAAGTGGAAAAAAAAAAGAAATTCTATATTTTCAATAGGGAGAATATTCTTTGTACCACCTGGAAGTGGAGAGCAATATTACCTTCGAATGTTGTTGAATGTCATTAAAGGACCTAAGTGTTATGAGGATTTACGCAGAATCGACAATCATGAACATTTAGCTTTTAGAGATGCATGTTATGCACTGGGTTTATTAGATGATGACAAAGAGTATGTGGATGCCATAAAGGAGGCAAGTAACTGGGGAATCCCATCATATCTTAGGCAGTTATTTGCTATGTTACTATTATCAAATTCAATATCACGGCCAGAATATGTTTGGGAGGCAACATGGATTTTATTATCAGATGATATCTTACATGAAGAAAGAAGAATATTGGATAATCCAGGTATGAAATTCGACCTTCTATTTCAAATTTTAATATTATATATTTGTTAAAATAGTTTTACATTATTGGTGCATACAAATTAAATCTTAGTCTAATCTACGATGCTAGATTTAGGCTTGCAAATTATGACCGATTAATTATTAATATATTTTATTGGATACATAATCGATGTAGCCTTCCAATGAAGTAAAATAACATTAATTTGCTTTTACTATTTCTGAAGGAAGTTATTTTGCTCTTATCTTGATATGACTCATGACAACTTTATATTTTTATGATTAATTAATTATGTAACAACCCGTAATTTGAATCGGTTGTGGATGCATTAAACGAGTATTAGCGTGATGGTAATTGAGTGGTTATGATAATAAGTGTACGAGGCATATTATAGGTAATTTGGGGTCTAAGGAAAGGCTTAAGTCCAAGCCAAGTTGAAAATTTTCATTATAGCTGAAAATTTGCAAATGAGTATGCACAAGACCTCATTTTGGGCGAGCATATCTACCTGTATATAATGAGTTGTGTGATTCACAACCTATTAAATTAAATCCCTTTGAGTCTAGTTTCCAACGCAACAAACCGTTCGTCATTTGGAGGTGTATACAGAAAGTTATGACCATTTTACTAGGCAGGTGTCACTAGCGCGAACAAGAGTGCGAAGTCGCGCGCGAAGTCGGGCGTTTTTGCTGAGTATTCTGCCTCCAGCGCGCAAGCTTGCGCGTCTGGAAGGTTTTAAATATCTTAAAGACCGGAAATAAGAGAAATTGAGTCATTTCTCAAGCTTAGGGCTTCCTCTACACCCCCAACTCGACCAAGGCATCCAATTGCACACTTAAGGTGAGTTTTTAAGTGTGTTGTCATGGTGATTTCACTTCTCAATCACTAGTTACAACATGATTTTGATTGTGTATCATAGGATTTCTTCAAAATCTCAAGAACACCCCAAAAGTTGTCTTTCAAGATTTGATCTACAAGAGGTAATCCTACACCCTTAGACTTACATATATGGTGTTATTATGGAATTATGAGTATGAATCAAGTATTACAACTTATGGTATGGTGATTGGAAGTCATAAATTCCCAATTTAAATGCATGACCATGGTAGGGATTTAAAGGTGATTATTTGATAGGATTTGTTGGTTGGGTGTGAATGGATGGTCATACATATGTTGTTGGAAGTTATAAATTTGTTAGGAATGATGGTGGAATGAATTGTTGGTTAATGGTGATAGTTGGATGAACCAACACTATAGTTATGAGGTGTAAATATCTATGCCTACAAGGTGTTTGATAATATGCCTAAATGGCATAAGTTATGGAATTTATTACTAATATTGGGTTCCATTGGATGTTGTTGTTGTAGATTGAAGGTTCTTAGTAGTGTGGATCATTGTAGTATCACTAAGGGGCAAATTGAGGTATGTGAGGCTAACTCTCTATGTTTGAGAATATTAATGATTCTCCCTACATTACGTTTCTTTTATGACGTATCAATTGCCTCAGAAATATAGTTAAGCCTAGTTCCTTGAATCGTTGTAGAACTTCTATTCTTTAGCTTCATAACTCGTTCATGACTTTCATTCTGAACGTTGTGAGCTCAGTGTGTATTCAATATAGACTTGAGTTTGATTCCCCCGAGTCTTAGTATAGATTACTCAGTATGTCATAAACAGTTAAAGTTTCAGTGTTCACAATCAGTTCAAGAATACATGTCTCAGTCTAGTTCTATTCAGTATTCCAGTATTATGTAACTCAGTGTGATGCAGTATTCCAGTATCATGTAACTCAATGTGATTCAATATTTCACTATCATATATTGCATTATGATTCTCAGTTCTTGATTTTAAATCCCTGAATGTTGAACACTTGTATTTGGGCCTGAGGCCGCAGTTTATGCTTTATGCATCTTTGGGCCTGAGGCCGCAGTTTATGCTTTATGCATCTTTGGGCCTGAGGCCGCAGTTTATGCTTTATGCATTTTGGACCCGAGGTCGCACTTATGTATACGTATACTTGGGCCCGAGGCCGCAGTTGTGCACATATATATATATATATATATATACATAAATATTGGGCCTGAGGCCGCAGTTTAATGTTCAGATAAACAGGTTGTTCATCATTCAGAAGAGGGAGCATTCACATCCTTACTTCCTTGTCCAGTTATCAGTTTATCAGCTAGCAGTTCAGTTTCAGTTTCAGTGTTGACAGTTTTTTTGTTCAGCTATTTTACATACCAGTACAATTCAAATGTACTGACGTCCCTTTTGCCCGGGGCCTGCATCGCGCGATGCAGGTAACGATTTTCAGGTTGACGATTCTGCTTGCTAGGACATCTCGTATCAGCTATTGGTGAGCCCCAGTCTTCCGGGGCCTTGTCGCTCTTTTGTTTTAGTCATTATAGTATTTCAGTTAATAAGGTATACCGGGGACCTTGTCCCGGTAAACAATTAGCATTTGCAGTATTCTTTAGAGGCTTCGTAGACTATAACTCAGTCAGTCAGATCTTAGCAGGATTTCATGTGTTAGCCTTGTCGTCTACTTGTTTATACTTGCAGACCTTTCAGTATTTTCCGCATCTATGATATTTCAGTAAGACTCTTTAGTAGATTATCATGTTTTATATTTACCTCTAGCTCATAGTTACACCACATGTTGATTCAGCCAGCCAGTTGGTTTGCTCGGTCACATGTAGTCAGGCACCGAGTGTCGTGTTACGTCCAGGCCCAGGTTCGGGGCGTGACAAAGTTTGGTATCAGAGCCCCAAGTTCAAGAGTCCTAGGAAGTCTACGAAGCCGTGTCTAGTGGGGTCTCTTTTATGTGTGTGTGCGCGCCACACATGTAAGTAGTTGACCACTAAGACATCTAGGATTGTTCCAATTCTTTCATACTCTAGATCGTGCAGTTAGAGCTTTGCTTTCAGGAATCTTTCTAACCCGTGCGAATTGCATATTTCAGAAAAATGCCTGCAAAAAGAAAGTACACCAGGAGGGACTCAGCTACTAGCCAGGGGGCCACAACTAATACTACTCAGGAGGAGGACATTCCAGCCCAAGGGGTTGCATCGGGCTCAGTGCCCAGTGCTTCAGACATGGATATCAGGGGAGCTATCCAGTTGCTCACCCAGATTGTTGTTAATCAGGCTCAAAGGCAGGGAACAAGTGAGGTTTATAAGACAGGTAGTTTCAGGTCTAGGGAATTCCTCAACATGAAACCTCCCGTTTTTACAGGGTCTAAAAAGGATGAGGATCCGCAAAACTTCATTGATGAGGTTTAGAAAATATTTCGAGTGATGCATGCTACAGACACTGAGGCAGCAGAGCTGGCTGCGTACCAACTGAAGGATGTTGCCAACACGTGGTATGAAACATGGGAAGAGTCCCCGGGGGAGGATGCAGATCCTGCGACTTGGAAATATTTTGCAGATGCGTTCCTCGAGCACTTTCTACCCATTGAGGTATTGGAAGCTAAGGCTTTGGAGTTTGAGAGACTTAGACAGAATGATATAAGTGTGAATGAGTACTACCTCAAATTCGTCTCTCTGGCCAAGTATGCTCCGGAAATGGTACGTGATATGAGGGACAGAGTTAGGCGGTTTGTGTTGGGGCTTTCAGATGATTTGTTTGCTGATGCTAATATAGCTGCTCAGAATAATGACATGACCATCACTAAGATGGTTGCCTTTGTTCAAGGGAACGAAGACAGGTTGAAGGAAGAAGAGCGGCTACGGAGAGAGAAGGAGAGGGAATTTAGCAAGAGAGCTAAGTCTGCAGGAAATTTCAACCATGGGGGATCTCAAGCAGGAGGCAATCGCCAGTTTTTCAAGAAATCAAAATCAGGACCTGCTCCATCTTTAGCTAGTGCACCGGTTCCAAGGTTGAAGTTTAACAAGAAAAACCAGAATTTCACAACAGCAGACTCACAATCACAGGCTAGTATGGGCTACAGAGTCCCTGGTTACCCTATTTGCAACACGTGTGGTAAGAGGCACCCAGGGTTGTGTCGTTTGGGCACAAATGGTTGCTTTGGGTGAGGTTAGCAGGTCCACTTCTTGAGGGATTGTCCATCGGCAAAATAGAACAATGGAGGCAACGCAGCTCAGTCCACTAATTCAGCAGCCCATCACAACTCTCAGGCCCAACAAGGGCGCGGTGCAACAAAATCTAATAATGCAGGCGGTGGTCGAAACCGCTTGTATGCACTGGCAGACCGTCAGGATACAGAGGCTCGTGGAGATGTTGTCACAGGTATGCTAACAATATTCACTTTTGATGCCTATGCTCTTATAGATCCGGGATCCACCCTATCTTATGTAACCCCATATATTGCAAAGAAATTTGGGATAGAACCAGAAAAGTTGTGTGAACCCTTTGAAGTGTCCACTCTAGTTGGAGAATCAGTTATAGCAAGGTATATCTATAAGGGATGTCCAGTTAAAGTGCATCATCGTCTTACTGTAGCAGACTTAGTAGAATTGGAGATGTTAGACTTCGATGTGATCATGGGCATGGATTGGTTAGAGTCATGTTATGCCAAAGTGGGTTGTAGAACCAAAATAGTAAGTTTTGAATTTCCCGGTGAACTAGTCTTAGAATGGAAGGGTGATGCAGTAGCACCTAGGGGTAGGTTTATTTCCTATCTTAAAGCCAGAAAGATTATCTCCAAGGGATATATCTATCACCTGGTTCGAGTTAAGGATGCAGATGCTCAGATCCCCACTCTCCAGTCGGTACCAATTGTAAATGAGTTTCCAGAAGTGTTTCCCAAAGATCTCCCTGGAATTCCTCCCGATAGAGAGATTGACTTTGGAATTGATCTACTTCCAGGCACTAAGCCAATATCTATTCCGCCTTACAGAATGGCTCCAGCAGAGTTGAAAGAGTTAAAAGTCCAGTTGAAAGACCTTCTAGATAAGGGATTTATAAGTCCAAGTGTCTCACATTGGGGCGCACCGGTCTTGTTTGTCCGAAAGAAGGATGGGTCGTTGCACATGTGCATTGACTATCATCAGTTGAATAAAGTCACCATCAAGAACAAGTACCCTCTTCCCAGAATAGATGATTTATTTGATCAACTTCAGGGTGCCCAGTGTTATTCCAAGATTGACCTCAGATCGGGATACCATCAGTTGAAGGTTAAGGAAGTTGATATTCCAAAAACAACTTTTAGGACTCGATATGGGCATTTTGAATTTTTGGTAATGTCATTCGGTTTAACGAATGCACCAGCAGCTTTCATGGACCTTATGAATAGGGTCTTCAAGCCTTATCTTGATTTGTTTGTTATCGTGTTTATTGATGACATCTTGATTTATTCCCGTAGCGAGACTGACCATGCCGAACATCTCAGAATTGTATTGCAGACACTGCAGGATCACAAGCTATATGCCAAATTTTCTAAGTGTGAATTCTGGTTAAAATCAGTAGCATTTTTGGGCCATATCATCTCAGGGGAAGGCGTGAGGGTGGACTCTCAGAAAATAGAGGCAGTGAAGAATTGGCCTAGACCCACCTCAGTATCCGATATAAGAAGTTTCTTGGGCCTAGCAGGATATTATAGGCGTTTCGTAGAGGGATTTTCTTCTATCTTGTCCCCTTTGACTAGATTAACTCAGAAGAAAGTCAAGTTTCAATGGTCGGACACGTGCGAGAAAAGTTTTGAGGAGTTAAAGAAGAGATTGACTTCAGCTCCAGTCCTGACACTACCAGAAGGAACCGAAGGGTTCGTTGTTTATTGTGATGCTTCAGGGGTTGGTCTTGGGTGTGTATTAATGCAGCACGGTAAAGTCATAGCCTACGCGTCGAGACAGCTCAAGGCTCACAAGAAGAATTATCCGACTCATGACCTTGAATTAGCAACTGTGGTGTTCGCGCTTAAGATTTGGCGCCATTATTTGTATGGGGTACATGTTGATATTTTTCCAGATCACAAGAGTCTCCAGTACATATTCAAGCAAAGAGAATTAAATCTACGTCAGAGAAGGTGGCTCGAATTACTTAAGGATTATGATGTTGATATCCTCTATCATCCGGGGAAAGCAAATGTTGTAGTCGATGCTCTCAGTCGGCGTTCTATGGGCAGTTTAGCTCATATTTAGGCAGACCAGTGAACTATGATGAAGGAAGTCAACTACTTAGCAAATCTAGGAGTTCGACTTTTGGACTCCGAAGATGGTGGCGTTGTTCTCCATAACAGAGCTGAATCCTCCTTAGTAGCCGAAGTAAAAGAAAAACAGTTCAGTGATCCCTATTTATTGCAGCTGAAGGAAGGAATTCACAAACACAAGACTATGGTTTTTGAACAAGGGGGAGATGATGGCACCTTGAGATACAGAGGCAGACTATGCGTTCCAGACGTAAATGGGCTCAGAGAGCGGATTATATCAGAAGCCCACAATTCCAGGTATTCTATTCACCCAGGTTCCACAAAGATGTATCATGATCTTAAGGAGGTTTATTGGTGGAATGATATGAAAAAGAATATAGCAGATTTCGTGGCTAAGTGTCCAAATTGCCAGCAGGTGAAAGTCGAACACTAGAGACCTGGCGGTTTAACTCAGAATATAGAAATTCCCATTTGGAAATGGGAGATGATAAACATGGACTTCATAACAGGTCTACCTCGCTCGTTCCGGAAGCATGATTTGATTTGGGTGATTGTAGACCGACTTACCAAGTCAGCTCACTTCTTGCCAGTGAAGACTACAGATTCGGCCGAGGATTACGCCAAGTTGTATATCAAAGAAATTATCCGATTGCATGGGACTCCTTTGTCCATTATCTCAGATCGTGGTACTCAGTTCACAACAAACTTTTGGAAATCCTTTCAGAAGGGATTGGGTACAAGGGTGAACCTCAGCACCGCTTTTCATCTGCAGACAGATGGCCAGGCGGAACGCACCATTCAGACTCTTGAGGATATGTTGAGGGCATGTGTTATTGATTTTAAAGGTAATTGGGACGATCATCTAGCTCTTATTGAGTTTGCTTATAATAACAGTTATCATTCTAGTATCAAGATGGCACCGTACGAAGCTCTATATGGGCGAAGGTGTAGATCACCAATTGGTTGGTTCGAAGTCAGAAAAGCGGAGTTGTTAGGACCCGATTTGGTCTATCAGGCCATGGAGAAAGTCAATTTGATACAAAGGCATTTGAAGACGGCTCAAAGTCGCCAAAAGTCCTATTCGGACGTACGGCGTAGAGACTTAGAGTTCCAAGTTGATGATTGGGTGTTTCTGAAGGTATCGCCCATGAAAGGCGTTATGAGACTTGGGAAGAAGGGGAAACTTAGCCCCCGCTATATTGGTCCATATAGAATCCTGCGAAGGATCGGACAGGTGGCTTATGAGTTAGAATTACCACAAGAACTAGCTGTTGTACACCCAGTGTTTCATGTGTCCATGTTGAAGAAAGTCATGGGAGACCCATCACTTGTGGTTCCTACGGAGATTATAGGGGTTAAGGACAACCTGTCTTATGAGGAAATTCCAGTGGCTATTCTTGATCGACAAATCCGCAAGCTCAGAACTAAGGAAATTGCTTCAGTAAAAGTGCTTTGGAGAAATCAAAAGGTTGAAGAGGCTACATGGGAAGCTGAGGAAGACATGAAGTCCAGATATCTCCATCTCTTTGAAGAGCAAAAGGAAAATGTGGAAGGTAATTAACCTTTCCATTCAGGTCTTATATTATAATCTCTATGTCCTACTATATTTACTTAGCTTAGTATTTAGTGATCACGTGCTCGTTCAGTTCGATATACATGTATTCATAATATTTCAGTATTCTAATATCTCCATAACACCCAGCTAATGACCATAGATAGCCGTAGTTGCAGCCAGGACCATCATTCGAGGACGAATGATACCAAGGGGGAGATAATGTAACAACCCGTAATTTGAATCGATTGTGGATGCATTAAACGAGTATTAGCATGATGGTAATTGAGTGGTTATGATAATAAGTGTACGAGGAATATTATAGGTGATTTGGGGTCTAAGGAGAGGCTTAAGTCCAAGCCAAGATAAAAAATTTCATTATAGCTGAAAATTTGCAAATGAGTATGCACAAGACCTCATTTTGGGCGAGCATATCTACCTGTATATAATGATTTTTGTGATGCACGACCTATCAAATTAAATCCCTTTGAGTCTAGTTTCCAACTCAACAAACCGTTTGTCATTTGGAGGTGTATACAGAAAGTTATGACTGTTTTACTAGGCAGGTGTCACTAGCGCAAACAAGAGTGCGAAGTCGCGCGCGAAGTCGCGCGTTTTTGCTGAGTATTCTGCCTCCAGCGCGCGAACAAGCGCGCGAGCTCTCGCATCTGGAAGGTTTTAAATATCTTAAAGACCGGAAATAAGAGAAATTGAGTCATTTCTCAAGCTTAGGGCTTCCTCTACACCCCCAACTCGACCAAAGCATCCAATTGCACACCTAAGGTGAGTTTTTAAGTGTGTTGTCATGGTATTTCACTTCTCAATCACTAGTTACAACACGATTTTGATTGTGTTTCATAGGATTTCTTCAAAATCTCAAGAACACCCCAAAGTTGTCTTTCAAGATTTGGTCTACAAGAGGTAATCCTACACCCTTAGACTTACATATATGGTGTTATTATGGAATTATGAGTATGAATCAAGTATTACAACTTATGGTATGGTGATTGGAAGTCATAAATTCCCAATTTAAATGCATGACCATGGTAGGGATTTAAAGGTGATTATTTGATAGGATTTGTTGGTTGGGTGTGAATGGATGGTCATACATATGTTGTTGGAAGTTATAAATTTGTTAGGAATGATGGTGGAATGAATTGTTGGTTAATGGTGATAGTTGGATGAACCAACACTATAGTTATGAGGTGTAAATATCTATGCCTACAAGGTGTTTGATAATATGCCTAAATGGCATAAGTTATGGAATTTATTACTAATATTGGGTTCCATTGGATGTTGTTGTTGTAGATTGAAGGTTCTTAGTAGTGTGGATCATTGTAGTATCACTAAGGGGCAAATTGAGGTATGTGAGACTAACTCTCTATGTTTGGAAATGTTAATGATTCTCCCTACATTACGTTTCTTTTATGACGTATCAATTGCCTCAGAAATATAGTTAAGCCTAGTTCCTTGAATCGTTGTAGAACTTCTATTCTTTAGCTTCATAACTCGTTCATGACTTTCATTCTGAACGTTGTGAGCTCAGTGTGTATTCAATATAGACTTGGGTTTGATGCCCCCGAGTCTTAGTATAGATTACTCAGTATGCCATAAACAGTTGAAGTTTCAGTGTTCACAATCAGTTCAAGAATACATGTCTCAGTCTAGTCCTATTCAGTATTCCAGTATTATGTAACTCAGTGTGATGCAGTATTCCAGTATCATGTAACTCAATGTGATTCAGTATTTCACTATCATATATTGCAGTATGATTCTCAGTTCTTGATTTTAAATCCCTGAATGTTGAACACTTGTATTTGGGCCTGAGGCCGCAGTTTATGCTTTATGCATCTTTGGGCCTGAGGCCGCAGTTTATACTTTATGCATCTTTGGGCCTGAGGCCGCAGTTTATGCTTTATGCATTTTGGACCTGAGGTCGCACTTATGTATACGTATACTTGGCCCCGAGGCCGCAGTTTTGCACACACACACATATATATATATATATATATATACATACACATATTGGTCCTGAGGCCGCAGTTTAATGTTCAGATAAACAGGTTGTTCATCATTCAGAAGAGGGAGCATTCACATCCTTACTTCCTTGTCCAGTTATCAGTTTATCAGCTAGCAGTTCAGTTTCAGTTTCAGTGTTGGCAGTTCTTTTGTTCAGCTATTTTACATACCAGTACAATTCAAATGTACTGGCGTCCCTTTTGCCCGGGGCCTGCATCTCGCGATGCAGGTAACGATTTTCAGGTTGACGATTCTGCTTGCTAGGACATCTCGTATCAGCTATTGGTGAGCCCCAGTCTTCCGGGGCCTTGTCTCTCTTTTGTTTTAGTCATTATAGTATTTCAGTTAATAAGGTATACCGGGGACCTTGTCCCTGTAAACAGTTAGCATTTGCGGTATTCTTTAGAGGCTTCGTAGATTATAACCCAGTCAGTCAGATCTTAGCAGGATTTCATGTGTTAGCCTTGTCGGCTACTTGTTTATACTTGCAGACCTTTCAGTATTTTCCGCATCTATGATATTTCAGTCAGACTCTTTAGTAGATTATCATATTTTATATTTACCTCTAGCTCATAGTTACACCACATGTTGATTCAGCCAACCAGTTGGTTCGCTCGGTCACATGTAGTCAGGCACCGAGTGCCGTGTTACGTCCAGGCCCAGGTTCGGGGAGTGACAAATTAATTATATACTTTTGTTATTTTTGAGGCTGAGCTAACAAACGATGAACTAAAGAATCGTTGTCTACAAAAGTTGGAAAATTTGTTGAAAGGTTGCGGAAGAACGTTACATGATTTTCCAACAATGCCAAGACCGGTTTTCAATGAAGAGGAAGTTGATAACACCAATAGACTCATCTGTGAAGAATTGCGTTATAATAGGTGCTCTTTGTCTAAGGAACATGAAGAATTATTGGTTAAATTGACAGTGGAGCAAAAGTTAGTTTATGACAGAATTATCACAGCACTGCATGAGGACAAAGGTGGATTCTTCTTCTTATATGGTCATGGAGGAACTGGGAAGACATTTATTTGGAGGACTTTGTCTTCTTCCATAAGATCTAAATGAGACATTGTGTTAACAATTGCGTCCAGTGGAATTGCATCTCTTTTGTTACCAGGAGGTCGAACAGCTCATTCGAGATTTGCAATCCCACTCAATGCAACTGAAGATTCAACATGTAATATCAAACAAGATACTCCTCTATCAAAATAGATTGTCAAGACAAAGTTAATTATTTGGGATGAAGCACCAATGATTCATAGATATTGTTTTGAAGCTCTAGACAGAACTCTAAGAGATATTCTTAGATTTAAAGATGCATCCAATTTAGATCGACCATTTGGAGGAAAAATGGTTGTTCTTGGTGGTGACTTCAGACAAATACTTCCAGTCATTCCAAAAGGTACGAGACAAGATATTGTTAATGCTGCCCTTAATTCTTCATATTTGTGGAATCACTGTCATGTCTTAAAGCCAACAAAAACTATGAGGTTGGAAGGAAATCAGGTGGATTCACATTTGAATGATCTAAGACAATTTTCTGATTGGATTTTAGCAATTGTTGATGGTATGATTGGAAATTCTGTTGATGGTATTGAAAAAGTTCACATCCCTGATGGTCTTATCATAAATAATTGTGGCGATCCAATTTTTGCGATTGTGGAAAGTACATATCCAAATTTTTTAAGTCATTGCAGTGATATAACATACCTACAACAAAGAGGAATTCTTGCTCCCACTCTTGATATGGTTGAATCAATCAAAGAATACATGGTTTCACTAAACCAAAGTCAACCAAAAATATTTTTGAATTCCGATACAATTTGCATGTCAGACGATGCTTTTACAGGTTTGGAACACGTACATACACCCGAATTCCTAAACACTATTAAGTGTTCTGGAATTCCAAATCATGTTATCACTTTGAAAGTGGGTGTCCCAATGATGTTATTGAGAAATATAGTCCCATCTTCAAAGCTATGTAATAGAACAAGATTAATCATCACTAGACTCGGAAATCGGGTTATCGAAGCAAAAGTTTTATCGGGAAATATGGTTGGACAAAAAGTCTTCATTCCGAGAATGTCATTAACTCCATCTGATGCAGGGATACCTTTTAAGTTCCAGCGAAGGCAATTTCCAATAGTTGTATCTTTTGCAATGACTATAAACAAAAGTCAAGGACAATCTTTATCTCATGTTGGGTTATATTTGAAGAAATCAGTCTTCACACATGGGCAGCTTTACGTTGCTCTATCACGGGTTACAAAAAGAAAGGGATTAAAGATTATGGTTTATGACGATGATGGAGAAATTTCAAATGAAGCAATAAATGTAGTTTACAAAGAAGTTTTCCGTAATTTACTTGGAGTATGAAAGCAAATCTGATCTGAAAGCTCATAACATTTTTGCTTCTCATGCTTCTGTCTTTGCTAAACCATATTGGAAATAAGCTTTAGAAATAATAGTTGACAACTTCAATTGGTATGCTTATCTGTTATCTCATCAACATTAGTTGTTACTATTTTGAGTTACTTTGAACCAATAAATTCTTATGGTTTAAATATACTAACAAACAACTTGCAACCATCTCTGACCTTTTACAACAGAGTTCTCGCAATGGATGTTGAGGCTTACAAAATAAAACTTACTCCGCTACCGAAGGTGGAACAAAAGAAGACAAAGACTCTATTGGTAAAATTAATACTAAATCAACTTTCGATTGATTTTGGTTTCATCACACATTTAAATCTGATTAAAGATTTGTGAATTGACAGCTTATAACTTTTACTTACTGATGCATTATAAAAATGAATCATTTAGTTCCTTTTTATTTCCTTAAAGTGAAAGATCGTCCATTTCAACTAATACTCCTCTATTATCCCTATCATATTTTCTGTTCTTCAACCTTTCTATTTTTATTTTCATCTCATTTTCTCTATGTTATTTCTATTCCTACCATATTTTGTGAATCATTTAGAATTTATGTCTTTGCCTTTAAATTTGTGATAGCATTAGTGGAGAAAACATATCTTCTTTTGAAGTGCTCAAAAATTAAATTCGTCCAAATTATAGTTGCAGTAGGGTATTACTCGCTAAATGAAAATTTAAATTTCTCTTATGTTCCTTTCGGTGAGTATCAATTGATTACTCATTCTTTTATCAAGTTGTGTAAACTAATAGTAATTCATTATTCAGGGATGTCAAATATATGTTCATCTATGTTGTTTGGAGCTGCTTGTAGCACTTTCTTCCGATATTTCACCTTTGCAATAGGTGGTACTCGAGGATGACTATACTTTCACAACACCTTATTGCGGAAGTGGACCTTTTTAAAGAAAAGTCGAGGTTTCTATTTTTTACCTTTACAATAATACCTCTATTATATTGAAAAGGGTTTATCTTTTAAAGTTTTGTTTTGTAGAATTTGTTAATTCAATTGGTAATTATTTTTCATGTGCTTACTTTAGCAGGCTGTCTTATCAAATTTAACTTTCTGTTAATTGTTCTCTTTACTTCTTTGATAGGGGTTGCGTGCAAATTGTCGATACACTACTGCTTCTCCGGGAGGTTCAAATACATTATGTTTTATGTGTATCTCAAATAAAAAAACAAACACTCTAGTGCCTTAACTCTGCATATTTCAGATTCTTACTGACACGACCCAAAATCCACTAAGGGACGCGATGGCGCCGGACACCACTGTCAGGCAAACCAACCACAATTTACTAGCAATTTCTCATTTTAATTATTTTGAAATCATTTCCTTTAAACAAATAAATAATAAATAATAAACTTCACTGGATAAATGGGGATGTTGTCACACCACCTTTTTTTTCCTACACCCCCCGAAAGGGAGGTATATAAGGGAGTTTTTTTCCAATTTAAAGTGACAAGCGAAACGGGATTATTTTATTAAAAATTCAGAGTTGCCACTCGGGATAATTATGGTGTCCCAAGTCACCGGTTCAAATCCTGAGTCGAGGAAAAGGTTGACTCTGTATTACAATCCGCGAACCAGAAATTCGGGTAAGGAATTCTGTTAATCCGGGAGAAGGTGTTAGGCATTCCCGAGTTCCGTGGTTCTAGCACGGTCGCTCAACTATTGTAATTGTCTTAACTATCTGATTTTAAATACTTTTAAACCTATGTGCATTTTTACTCTTAAAACCGCTTCTATTCATTTTTTAGGAAGATTGCAACGTTATTTAAAATATATTTCGAACCGCGTCGCATAAATTCACCCGTAGTCCGCAAAATATTTTATCTAACGTTGAGATTTGGATTTGGGTCACATAAATGCGCACCCAAGTTTAGGAAGGTAAATTATTAAAATGACGCGCCTAAAGCAACTACGCGTTTGCAACTTCGCGAGGACCATGGAAATTCAATTAGATGGCACGCCTCGAATTCTAAGGATTAAAATAAAATTAATTAAGCGAGGGCCATGCAATTGTTATTTTTGTTGACATGGCGCACCTCGAATTATTCTAACCAAGTTTCTAAATTAACTCATGAGGGCCATAAATTGTTATGTATTAAGTGATACGGCTCACCTCAACTATTTAAAGTACTTAACTATTTAAAAAACACTAAGGGTGTTAGGATTCTTCTTATCTTAGGAAATTGGGAACTTAGATATGGTAATCAATGTTAACAATGAATGGTCAGCGTCTAATAACAAAACCCAGGATTAAACAAACATATGCCTAGACGCCCACTTTGACAGACTCGGTAGGCTGAATAACTGGGCTCCCAGTAAAGTCCAATTTGGTCGCCTGACCGTGGAGGAGATGTAGTGGCAATTGGGCCAAGACGATATCCCAACACATGATTAATCAGGTACGGTTGCAACGAACTGTATTACTTAAGGAAATCTGGCATTGAGCCATTACTGAGAAAGTTTTAATTCAAATGCATTTAAAACCATAATATCACACATGAATTATAAGACAACCCTATTTGCAATAACACCTTTTCAGAAATTATCCACCACTTAGTATCAAAAGAATTCGAGAATTATAATTCAATCTAAGTCCTGACCAACACACTCGAATGAAGTCATACGATTCAAGCTTTACAGGAAAACCATGTGAGGAATCAAGCTAACTTTGAGAAATTAACCAGAGATGAACAAACAAGTTCAAATTCCATTTGATATTCCACTACTTTTCCAAAAGGCTCAGTACACTCTGGAAAGCAAAACTAACGTAAGATTAAGAACTTTATTAACATAGATTCTAAGCCATACAGGGGCAGATTTAAACATGACCATTGTCTTAAACTAAAATCAACAAACCCACGATTTAGAGTTAACATGCGTCTGAACACACAACTATGAATTCACAGACCACAAACCAAACGATTCTAACTAATTAAATCAAACCAGAACCCTTATTTATTACTGGTGCCACCAAGTATAAACCACTCTAGAATCATTCATATCCCAACAGAACCCAATTCAGCATTTGAAAAGGCTGACAATAGTTTCAATTGAGATTCAAAGCAAAGGGGATACAAGATATATCCAAACTTAACTAAATTAATGTTTAACAAACTCCATAAGAGTTCAAAATAATGAAAAAGATTCAATTATACAGTACCGTACTTTAACTATGAGACATTGAACAGGACTTCTAGACTTTAACCCATGATTTCATAGAAAGGTAAAGCTATACTACAATAGAAGAAACAGGCTGATATTATGCTCCAAACCTCTAGATTTTCATATCAAACATGAAGCAGACTTTACATAGGTGGAATTAAGGAATATACCTGAGAAATAGAGGAAAACAAGAAGAAAATGAGGGTGAGTAGACACAACACATCAGATCAACAAATAGACTCTAATAGAACAGTGACCCAGTAGGCCAACTAGCTTCCAAACCCAGCTCTTACTCCAAATTCAAACCATTTCAGCTCCAGATGAATCAAAGATGGTTTCAGAAATTGAAAAATCCCAAAAGTCACAGAAAAGAACTTAATGGAATAGTGATTTTACTGAAGTTTTTGCAGTCGTTCTTATTTTCTCTGATTTTCTCCTTTAATTTTTTATCCATTCCAAAAACCATTCAACTCCCATTAGCAATGCCTTTATAGGCAAGCTATTAGGGCAGACCCAAGGGTTCAATTTTACTCAGAACCCCCTTTTCAATTAACATTTTTGCTACTTCGTCCTTAAATTTCTGACTTGTTGGCCAAGTAAACCTATTTTCAGCATCTAAGAAGCTTCCTAAGGCTGTTATTGAAAGATTCCCTAAGTGAACCATCCAAATTACCCCTTAGTTACCCCTGTTATTTACTGTAGGATACCAGGTGGTCAAAGTTTGACCCAAAGTTCCCATTCTAAAGCTGGGCTAGCCAGATTGGGTCAACTCCTTTTGCCGGGCCTCTGATTTTTAGAGTCCCCTTTTCAACAATCCATGATTCTCAATTTGAAAGGCTGACCCAACATTCCTTAAGAGAAACCTGGGACCCCATTCTTTTAAAACTTAAACAACAACAAACAAGAAATTGACTAACTAAGACCTAATTAACTAAGTGATTTTAACGAACCAGAAATTCATCATGCTTAACAAACTAAAACAGAGTTCTCAAAGAAAGGGAAGAAAGGAGAAAAAAATACTGAATGGAGGAACAGCCTGAACTGCAAAGACGAATTGAATTCCACCAGATTATTATGAAACTAAGGTAAACAAAAGGGAGAAGGAGGATAGTAAGATGATGGCAGAAAGAAAACCAAAAGGAGAAAGGGCCTTACCGGATTGAACCTTGAAACCAGAAGGAGACACAGGGACTTAACCAAACTTATGTCAATCCTTTGTTCTTTATCAAGAACAAACAAATCAGCATCAGTTTCGTTGAGTCCGGGCCTCAAGATTTGAAGGAATAGCATTGCATGCTACCAGGCTCAACGGAAGATGATTTTGAACTTTTGGGGTTGAATTCGGATTTAAGATTCGACGAGTTCAACATTGATTCGAGGGGTATGGGTTAGGGATTTGGAGAGAGGAGATCATGGGGGCTTCAGGGTGTTAGTTTGGGCTTGTTTGGTGGTGGCGCTACCAGGTTTATGATGGTGGAGAAGAGGGGCGGGTAGGGTTTTGGAGGGGTCTCTGAGGTGGGGTGTTGTGAGAGAGACAATTGAGAGGAGGGGGAGACGATTCGGACACTTATATATTAAGTGTCCCTCACTTCTGAGCCATTAGATCAGGCAAACCTCGACGGCTAGGATCACATTTGCACTAAACGGCGTCGTTTGGGAGGTGAGGGGTGGGGACCGGGTAATGGGGCGGGTTTTGGGCCATGCTAAACGGGTTGGGGGGGGAATGTTTGGGCCTGGGCAAACTCTAAAGACTTGGCCCAAAAATCCATTTCTTCAATTCCCTCTCCTTTCTTTTCAAATTAATTCCTTTTTTTCTTCTTCTTTTTTTCAAAATTAATTCTTTTTCTTTTCTTCTTTTTTTTTCAAAAATTAAAACTAAAATCCTAAATTAAGTTATAAAACCAAATTAACCTAAATAATTACCACAATTAACAAATTAAAGAAAAACTATTCAAAAATCAAAATTAAAAGGTGCAAAATAACTATTTTTGTGACTTTCTTCTTTTTATTTTATAAAACAACTAATTTGCTAATTAATCCATAAATA
This sequence comes from Nicotiana sylvestris, assembly GCF_000393655.2. NCBI lineage: Eukaryota > Viridiplantae > Streptophyta > Magnoliopsida > Solanales > Solanaceae > Nicotiana > Nicotiana sylvestris. Next base: position 140,908,173 of record NC_091062.1, read on the forward strand.
TAAAATTAAATCCTAAATGCAAATTCCAAGTATTTTTGTATTTTTTATTAATTAAATAAAAATGCACAGACAAATACAAACAATTAAGAGAAAATGCCACAAAAATTCATAAAATTGCAAATAATGAAAAGAAATTTGTTTTCTTGAATTTATGGGAGTAATTCATATAGGGTAAAAATCACGTGCTCACAGCTGCCCCTCTTTGCTTGGAAACATGAAGAGTTTTCGTGCAAAGATAAAGTGAGCGGATACGAGCGATTTTTGCCCGTTCGAATACTCCGTGGGAAGCATTTTTGAAAGATTTGACCGCACCCTATTTCCGAGGTTGCCTACATATCCTTGGCTATAAAGGAATCAGGTCGGTGTAGTTCGGGAAGTTTCGGTAGCTGAGACTACAATGAAGTTGTGATTTCATTGTTGTTGTTGCTGCTAATACTGCTTACTGACCTCCTTATACACCATGACAAAATAAAAGGAGCTAGGCTAAACTATGATCTATGAATTACAAAAATCCTATCTATATCTTCAAACTTGATCTTGCAGTTCATGTTGCCTTGTTGTCTTGTATTTTCCAAGTGGAGTTCCTTTGTTGCCGACTTGAATTGTAATTTTGAGATGCTTTCCCTTTTCTTCAGGTGGACGCCTGATTGCCAAAACTTGAATTGTATTCCTGTGCTCTCCAGGTGCGTGCCTGATTGCTGAACTTGAACTGTATTCCCGTGCTCTCCAGGTGGGCGTCTGATTGCTGAACTTGAACTGTATTCCCGTGCTCTCCATGTGGGCGTCTGATTGCCAAACTTGAACTGTATTCCGTGCTCTCCAGGTGGGCGCCTGATTGCCAAAACTTTAATTATATTCTCGTGCTCTCCAGGTGGGTGCCTGATTGCCAAAACTTTAATTGTATTCCCGTGCTCTCCAGGTGGGCGCCTGATTACCAAACTTGAACTGTATTCCCGTGCTCTCCATGTGGGCGCCTGATTGCCAGAACTTTAACTGTATTCCCGTGCTCTCCAGGTGGCCGCCTGATTGCCAGAACTTTAACTGTATTCCCGTGCTCTCCAGGTGGGCGCCTGATTACCAAACTTGAATTGAATTCCCTTGCTCTCCAGGTGGGCGCTTGATTGCCAAAACTTGAACTATATTCCCGTGCTCTCCAGGTGGGCCTCTGATTGCTGAACTTGAACTGTATTCCCGTGCTCTCTAGGTGGGCGCCTGATTGCCGAACTTGAATTGTATTCTCGTGCTCTCCAGGTGGGCACCTGATTGCTGAACTTGAACCGTATTCCTCTGCTCTCCAGGTGGGCGCCTGATTGCTGAACTTGAATTATATTCCCGTGCTCTCCAGGTGGGCGCTTGATTGCTGAATTTGAACTATATTCCCGTGCTCTCTAGTTGGGCGCCTGATTGCCAAACTTGAACTGTATTCCCATGCTCTCCAAGTGGGCGCCTGATTGCCAGAACTTTAACTGTATTCCCATGCTCTCCAGGTGGGTGCCTGATTACCAAACTTGAACTGAATTCCCTTGCTCTCCAAGTGGGCGCCTGATTGTCAAAACTTGAACTGTATTCCCGTGCTCTCCAAGTGGGCGCCTGATTGCCGACACTTGAACTGTTCCTCTGAAACTACTGCCTTTGAACCTGATTACAACAAAACAAACAAAACAAAAGAAATTTTCCTGCCCTAGTTTGGTGTTGGGCGCATCTGTGAGTGTTAATTGAATCATGTTACCAAATATCTCTAAGAATTTGAAAGCTAAATCCCATTATCCAGGAGGGTCCTGAAAACTCCTAGTTAAACGATAGTTTTAAATCTAAATTATATCTCCTAAAGGTATTACTTTCGCTACATCTTGTTATCTAAGCCGATCTTAAAACTACACCCCATTATTCAGGAGGGTCCTGACAACTCTTAATTAAATGATAATTTTAAATCTAAGTTATATCTTCTGAAGGTATTACTTCCGCTACATCTTGTTATCTAAGAAAGTATTAAAGCTACATCCAATTATCCAGGAGGGTCCTGAAAATCAAAAATCAGGTCTTATCTTAAGAGTGACAACTTTTACAGCTGAATTATACTACCCTACAGCAGAACTTACGCTAAATCTTGTTATCCAACGGAAATCTTAAAGCTAAGTCTCATTATTCAGGAGGGTCTTGACAACTCCTAATTGAATCTTATCTCAAACTTGCAAACTTTGAAACCAACTTATATTCATTTGTGGTACATTTATGCTAGATTATGCTACTCATGATTGTTTTGAATTTTAAACTAGGTCTCATTTTCTAGGAGGGTCCTGAGAATCTACAGTCAAACCTGTCTGGTGCTTGCCTTCCTTACGGTAGGTTTATCCGAAACAATCAAAATTTCCCGCCCCTATTTCAATCAAAGAAAAATCTTGTCAGTTTAAAATGTGGTGGTTAATTTGTGGCATTCTTGCTGAAAATGACCTCCCCGCTATCGTGCTTTGTTTTGACTGACTTCTCCTAGACTGGCCAAAAATCGCTTGACTTCCCAGCTGGCTTTCAAATCCCATGTCATTGAATGATTCGAATGTTCTATACCCAAACCGTTGTGTTACATCTCCACCCCATCTGTTTGAACCTCTGCATTTCCCCATGAAATTACCAAACCATGTCAATGATGGGACTTCCTCTGACCTTTTATACCCCATTTCACATTGTACTATCTCTAGCAATGCCTTGGCCGTCCTGTGTCTGGTGCAACTTTGGAAGTTGGGAGTAAGCTTTGAAATTCCTTCTTATTTGCTCAAACAAAACTGACATTGGGAACGTCTTAGCGAAATAAACTCAAAAGAAATGAAATGCAAGACTTTCAGAGTTAAGGATAAGAAAAATCCAAAACCGGAAGACTATCTGAAGAGGAAAAAGAAAAGGGACTTATCTGAGTGGAGCAGCTGGCACCAATGATCATGACATGCACTTCGGATTAGTCGGCCCAGCCTGTCCAACCAACCAACTTTCAGTTGCCATACTTTGTTGCCCCGGAGTTTCCATAACCTGATTTCTTCGCCAAAACCTTGACCTTGTTCGGCCTGCGGTGCCCTGAAGGGTTTTCACCAACAAGCCTCTCTCATTTGTTCATCTCTCAACTCACTTTCTCCTTACGGTGCCCGTGAGGGTTTTCACCAATAAGACTCTCTCATTTTTTATTTCTCTTTGTTCAGAACGGGGTGTTGCCCCTGATATGAATCACCTCTACTTGCACGACTTGGCATTTCTCGAAGACTGGTTGGAAGGTCTTTCTTTGGACCGTTATGTAGGCTTTTGGATAGGGTTAGAAAGAAAAGGTATCACGAAGGCTCAAAACAACTTGAATGGGTTCAAATTTACAACTTTTGGAATCAGATCATTTACATAGCCACAACTTCTGCCCCAATTTCTTTGCTCGGGGACTTTTGGATTTTTATTTTGATGGGACAGAACCGTGAGGCTGCCTACGTATCCTTAAAAGGAATCAGGTCGAACGTAGTTCATGTCATTGGAATTACTTTATTTGTTGTGATTTTTCTTTTCTTTTTCTTTCTCTTCTTTTTGTTTTTCTTTTTGTTGTTTTTTCCTCTCTTTTTCTCTTTTTTTTCTTTTCATTCTTTCCTTTCTCTCTTCATTCTATTCTTACTCTTTTTCTCTTTATCCTTTACTTACATTTTATACTTGCGTTTCTGAACTTTACTACTGATTCCAAAAGAGGGGTATGAAAAAGAAATAAATAAGGCTCAAAAGATAACAAAGGATAGAGTGTTTAGATAGCAGAACAAAATGCCTTCGTCATTCCAATCTTCAAATATGCCAAGTACAAACAACTACAATTTAAACAAAGAAATCATATATAATATCTCTTGACCATATCGGAATTGATGGCCATTTCTACACATTTGCCTTCTATATCTGTTATATACAAAGCACCATTGGACAACACTTTTGTCACGACGAACGGCCTCTGCCAGTTTGGGACGAACTTGCCTTTTGCTTCAGCCTGATGAGGAAGAATGCATTTCAATACTAACTGACCCACTTCAAACTTCCGTGGACGCACCTTCTTATTATATGCTCTTGCCATTCTCTGTTGATACAGCTGGCCATGACACACTGCTGCTAATATTTTCTCATCAATCAAACTCAATTGTTCCAGGCGGGTTCTAACCCATTCATCATCGCCAATTTCGGCTTCTGCGACAATCCGAAGGGACGGGATTTCAACTTCTGCGGGTATCACTACTTCCGTTCCATATACCAACAAATAAGGAGTTGCCCCTACTAACGTACGAATAGTAGTGCGATAACCCAGCAATGCAAATGGCAGCTTTTCATGCCATTGCCTGGACCCTTCCACCATTTTCCGAAGTATCTTCTTTATGTTCTTGTTGGCCGCCTCAACTGCTCCGTTTGCCTTAGGGCGGTAAGGGGTGGAATTGCGATGCATAATCTTGAACTACTAACATACCTCTTTTATCAAATGACTATTGAGATTAGCATCATTATCTGTGATGATCACCTTTGGGATCCCAAACCGACAAATGATATTTGAGTGCACAAAATCGACCACCGCCTTCTTAGTCATAGATTTGAAAGTTTTAGCTTCAACCCACTTGGTGAAATAATCGATGGCCACCAAAATGAACCTGTGCCCATTGGATGCTGCTAGCTCAATTGGTCCAATGACATCCATGCCCCAAGCAATAAAGGGCCATGGTGCAGACATCGTATGCAATTCAGCTGGTGGAGAATGAATCAAATCTCCGTGCACTTGGCACTGATGACACTTGCGCACGAAATTGATACAATCTCGCTCCATAGTGAGGCAATAATAACCTTCTAGGAGAATCTTCTTTGCTAGTATGTACCCGCTCATATGCGGTCCACAAACTCCAGAATGTACTTCGGTCATGATAGTTGTGGCCTGTCTAGAATCTATGCATCTCAACAATCCAAGATCCGGAGTCCTTTTGTACAAAACCCCTCCGCTGAAGAAACATCCGCTCGCTAACCACCGAATTGTTCTCTTTTGATCACCTGTGGCTTGTACCAGATACACCCCCATCCTGATATATTCCCTGATATCATGAAACCAGGGCTTACCATCAAGTTCTTCTTCTACCACATTACAGTAGGCATGCTGATCATGGACCTGAATATGCAACGGGTCAACATAAGCCTTATCCGGATGATGTAACATTGACGCCAAGGTAGCCTAAGCATCAGCAACTTCGTTATGGATCCTTGGAATATGCCTGAACTCTACTGATCGAAAACATTGACAAAGATCATGCAAACATTGCCAGTACGGTATGAGTTTCAAATCTCATGTTTCCCATTCCCCTTGAATCTGGTGTACCAGAAGGTCCGAGTCTCCCAAGACCAAGACTTCCTGGATGCCCATGTCTGCAGCCAACCTCAAACCCAAAATGCACACCTCATACTCAGCCATGTTGTTAGTATAGTAGAAACGAAGTTGAGCCGTGACAGGGTAGTGATGCCCTGTTTCGGAAATAAGTACAGCCCCTATCCCGACACCTTTCATGTTAGCAGCTCAATCAAAGAAAAGTTTCCAACCTGTCTCTCCAACTGGTTCCAACTCATCAATATGCATTGCCTCTTCATCAGGGAAGTAAGTCTTCAAAGTCTCATATTCTTCATCCACGGGGTTCTCAGCCAAATGATCGGACAATGCCTGGGCCTTCATCGCGGTCCTAGTCACACAGACGATGTCAAATTCTATGAGCAAGATTTTCCACTTTGCGAGCCTCCCTGTAGGCATAGGTTTCTGAAAAATATACTTTAACGGATCCAAACGAGAGATGAGGTAAGTAGTGTAGGATGACAAATAGTGCTTCAACCTACCCAAGTTAGGGCGCAACATGTCCTCTCAAGGTAAGTGTACTTAACCTCATAAGATGTGAACTTCTTGCTGAGATAATAAATGGCCTGCTCCTTCCTACCTGTGAAGTCATGCTAACCCAACACACAACCAAACGAATTATCCAAAATCGTCAAATATAGAATCAAAGGTCTCCCCGGTTCTGGTGGCACCAACACAGGTGGGTTTGAAAAATACCCCTTTATCTTATCAAATGCTTCTTGACACTCATCTGTCCACTTGACCGCAGCATCTTTCTTCAATAGTTTGAAGATAAGCTCACAAGTTGTCATAAGCTGAGCAATAAACCTGCTGATGTAATTCAACCTCCCTAATAAACTCATCACCTCAGTTTTGTTCCTTGGAGTGGCAATTCTTGGATAGCTTTGATCTTTGACGGGTCATTCAATACCTCGATAGCTGACTATGAATCCCAACAATTTTCCAGATGGCACACCAAATACGCATTTTGCAGGATTGAGCTTAAGATTGTACCTGCGAAGCCTTTGGAAGAACTTTCTCAAATCCTTGACATGGTCAGACTGCTTTCTAGACTTTATGATCACATCATCCACATAAACCTCGATCTCCTTGTATATTATGTCGTGGAATATGGCTGTCATTGACCTCATGTAAGTTGCCCCAGTATTTTTCAAACCGAAAGGCATGACCCTGTAGAAGTATGTTCCCCATAGCGTGATGAATGCTATCTTCTCTGCATCTTCCTCATCCATTAGGATCTGGTGATAGCTCGCATAGCAATCCACAAAGGACCCAATCTCATGTTTGGCGCAATTGTCAATCAGAATGTGGATATTTGGCAGTGGAAAGTTGTCCTTAGGGCTCGTCTTGTTGAGATCACGGTAATCAACACACACCCTGATCTTGCCATCCTTATTTGGCACAGGTACTACATTGGCTAACCAAGTGGGATACTGAATGTCCCGAATGACTTTTGCATCAAACTGCTTGGTGACCTCTTCTTTGATCTTCACACTCATATCAGCCTTAAATTTCCTCAGCTTCTACTTGACAGGGGGGAATGTCGGGTCAATGGGCAATTTGTGAACCACCAAGTCAGTGCTTAAACCCGGCATGTCATCATATGACCATGCAAAGACGTCATTGTACTCAAACAATGCTTTAATTATCTCCTCCCTGAGTTGAGGTTCAAGATGGACACTTATCTTGGTTTCTTTGATATTATCTGATTGCTTCTGTATCACTTAGGTTGGGCTTGGGTTTTTCTTCAAAATGACTTAGTTCTTTACTAATATCTTTAAAGGCCTCATCCTCGTTGTATTCCGATTCATCATCACACTGTATTTATTGAATTATTATCTCAGAATTGGATTGACTTTTAAGACTGGGCCGAAGATTCCTCATGCATGTCATGTCATTTAAACCAGCATAAAAAGAACTGTACAAGGGAGAAAAGAAAAACAAAATAAAACTATCAAGAAGGAAGAAAAAACGACATTGCATTTCCTTAAAATTGAAAGATAACAAGGTTTATACATCCAAACGGACGGAACATAGAATTTGAATTACAACCCTGGAATAATCCAGATAAACTAAAAGAAATCAAAGCAAACTACCAAAACTCCTTCCTGGTGGGGAGAGGAGTAGCTTCCCAATTGTCAATCTTTGCACTGGGCCCAACGAATTGCACATCCGCCTTGCTAGAACCCTCTCCAGCTTCCACCATGTTCACCTCGTCGAATAATTTCTCAAACCTTTCAAGCAACTCCTTATCAGGACCAACCACAGAACTGGGAACTATTGTTGCTGGGCGTTTTTTGGTGCCGGGCCTGACAAATGATCTAGAGAGCTGTGGGATGGGCTTTGGGAGGACCCAGGCCCTCTGTTTCAACTTTCTGGCTCTTTTTATGTCCGCAATTGTGGGCTTGAACCCCAAACCAAATGTATCCAAGTTTTTAGGGAGGGACACCGGATGTACGATACCTTGCAGAGATGCACCCAAACCTTTGCCCGGTACAAAACCATTTTTCAACTTTTCAACGGCTACCATGACTGATGCAGCAGCTACCCTCAGAGTTGGAACGCACTTCCCTTCTAGAATTTTCTCTACCGATACCGTGTCAAAAACCTGATAAACCCATGGCCCCTTGTCGTCTTCAAACTCTATGAACGGAACAATGGCATCATTGTGGGCACACAAATTATCCTCGCCGTGCACAACAATTTCATGTCTATCCCATTCAAACTTGACCATTTGATGCAGAGTGGACGGGACCGCTTTGGCAGTATGAATCCAGGGTCGACCTAACAGCAGATTGTAAAAAAATAGCCACATTGAGCACCTGGAACTCCATGGTAAATTCAACTGGCCCTATTGTAAGCTCAAGCACTATGTCCCCGACTGAATCTTTCCCTCCACCGTCGAATCCCCGAACGCAGATACTGTTCTTGTGAATTCTTTCACCATCCACCTTCATTTTATTCAGAGTGGAGAGAGGGCAAATGTTCACACTAGAACCATTGTCGACCAGTACCCTAGTAACCACGGAATCTTCGCATTTCACCGTGAGATTGAGGGCTTTATTATGCTCAGTACCCTCCATGGGTAACTCATCATCAAAAAAAGTGACTCTATTTACCGCAAATATATTGTTAGCTATCTTTTCCGAGTGGTTTACTGAGATTTTATCAGGAACGTGGGCCTCATTCAGGATCTTCATCAAAGCCCGCCGGTGCTCGTCTGAATGGATCAATAATGACAATAGTGAAATATGAGCCGGTGTCTTCCTTAACTGCTCCACAATAGAATAGTCCTGCACTTTCATCTTTCTCAAGAATTCTTCTACTTCTTCCTCGGTCACAGCTTTCTTCATTAGCACCGGGTTGTATTTGGAGATCTTAGCTTTTCTCAACTCTTCGAGGGCAAAGCATCTCCCCGATCGAGTCAAACCATGGGTCTCACAAACTTCTTCTTTAACCTCTTTCCCCTTGTAAGTCACTGTCACCCGTTCATAATTCCACGGTACCGCCTTGCTGTTGACTATCAGTAATTGAGTTACCGGCTTGATAATGACAGGATCTGTGCGGGCACCCTCCACAATTACAACAGTCTTGTTCGCCACTCCTGGAACCACCACTTTTGCTCTTTCTTGTTTTACTGCTACATCACTTGGGGTCCCCTTCTTGACCACCACAGATGGTTCGTTGTTTGCCCCGCTCAACCTGATCACTAATTTCTCACTTGTCGACTTTTCAACCGGCCTGGCTTCACTGGATCGAATCATCATGACGGTCTACGAAGGCTTCTTGGGCTCACCTTCCCTATGCACTATCTTGATCATATTTATCTCAAGATGGGCCGGCAACGGATTCTGGTTGATATTGAGCGCCTCCGGAGCTTGGACCTCGATCCGATTAGTATCACTTAGCTCTTGAATAGCTGCTTTCAATTGCCAGCACTTCTCTGTGTCGTGCCCCAAAGCACCAGAACAATATTCGCAAGTCACAGAGTGGTGAGGATTTGCCAGTTTTGGCTCGATCGGACTCAGCATACCCAATTGTCTCAACTTGTGGAACAAATTGGTATAGGATTCTCCCAATGGAGTGAAGGTTTTCTTCTTCTGCAACCTCTCGTTCTTAAATACTTGGTTGGGCCGAAAACCTGATCCAGGAGGTTTTCGGTAGGCTCTTACGGGTGGATAGGCATTTTGTAGAGCTAGGTACATATTTTGTGGGACTGGTGCACGCCATTGTGCATGGGCCGGAGGCTGGCTGTATGTTTGGGCATGGTGGACAGAAAAATAGGGGTCTGGTAATGGGTAGTAGTGTTGTGGTGGGCTATATGGGGTATGGGGGTAGGTTTGGTGGTGAGGTCGAGGCTGGTCATAGTAATGTGATGGGCCCTTGGGTCCGAACCAAGCTCCTGAATCAATCGTTGCTACATCCTCTTTCTTCTTCTTTCCAATTACTCCCCCAGTTCCGCTTTGAATGGCCTGAGCGGTTGCCTTAATAGCCGAATAACTCATGATTTTATTTGTCTTGAGCCCTTCTTCTACTATGCCGCCCATCTTTACCACTTCATTGAAGGACTTACCTATAGCTGATACCAGATGACCGTAATAAGTAGGTTCTAAGGCCTGTAGAAAATAATCCACCATTTCACTTTCTTTCATTGGAGGGTCAACCCTTGTTGCCTGTTCTCTCCACCTAAAACCATACTCCCTAAAACTCTCATTTTGCTTTTTCTCAAGTTTTGTCAAAGACAGACGATCCGAAATAATCTCGAGATTGTACTGGAAGTGGCAAGAAAATGCCTGGGCTAGATCATCCCATGTGTACCATCTTCCGTGATCCTGTCGAGTATACCATTCTAGCGCTGATCCACTCAGAATCTGACTAAAATACGCCATTAGCAGCTTGTCTTTCCCGCCAGCTCCCCTCATTTTGCTACAAAAACCTCTCAAATGTGCCACTGGATCACCATGCCCATCATACAAATCAAACTTGGGCATCTTAAACCCTGCCGGCAATTGCACATCTAGAAACAGACACAGGTCTTTGTAGGCCACACTTACTTGACCTCCCAATCCTCGCATGTCTCTGAATGACTATTCCAGGCTTTTAAACATCTCCTCTTGTTCGGGATTTTTGGATGGTTTTCCAGTTTCCGTAGGGAGGTCAAAATGAGGAGTGTAGGAATAGGGTACGGGAACCTTGAAAGTGAGCTCCGGGGGGTAATACTAGTTGTCGTGAGTCTGGAACAGAGGCTCACTAGAGGATCGGTGTAATGCAGCAGGTGGGGGTGCCACAAAAATAGGAGTGGCTGGTGGAGGAGGGTACGGGACTTGTTTGGGCGGTGGAGCTTGTAATGTATGGGAAGTGGTGCCATAGCATTGTTGGTAGTGGGGAAAGGCCAGAGATGAGTTCACAGTGGGAGGTTCCTGGGTCTGAGCCAATGGCGGGATAAAAGCAGGGTTGGCGGGGTAAATTGGCGGTGGGTGCCCTTTTGCCCATGCTAGGTACATTTCAGCCATTTGCTGTTTCAGCTTATACAACTCATCTTTCAGATTAACCTCCGATTCTTCCACCTCTTTTGACAGATCGACAATACTTGCCTCAAGTTCCTGGTTGGCCATGTTCAGCTTGTTTTTGGACCGGGTGTTGTAGGAGTGAGTTGCCAGAATGCCAATCAAACTAACCACCTGCCTGAACTATAATTTCATCAATAACAAACTTGTTAGCAATTAGGGCTTTAACAGATAAGCAACCACACATTTGAGGAGTGAATGCACCTAGGCAGTTAACCGTTTCTATTATGCATTTGATCGGTAGCTTGCGTCATCCCGGCTTTTCTTTATTTCCATTTGCAACTTCTCTTTTCTCTCTTTTTTTCTTTTTCATTCTTGCCTTTCCTTGCTTGGTCTCTCTTTGTTTTTATTCTCTCATGACTCTTTATTGCTTTGCCATTTTTTCCTTCTCACTGTTCCTTATTTTCTCTCTTCCTTTTCTTTTCGCTCTTATTTTTCCTCTCTTTTTCTTTTCCTCATCTTTTTTTTATCACTCTTTTTTCTTTCTTTTGGTTATGGTCGAATCCTATGGAGATTGCCTACATATCATGACCCCGCATGAATTAGACCGAGCGTAGTTCTGGGGATAAGTGTAAAAATAAAATATTTTGGGATTTTCAAATTTTCATAAAAAGCGAATGCTTTGATTACAACGACTCAAAAGCTAACAGACTCAAAAAGACACTAACAGACTTTGATGAAAATACAAACTCAAACAGAAAAATGAAAATACAGACTCGAAAACAGACTAACAGACTTCAATGAAAACAACAAATACATCAACGCCTCAACTGCTCCTAGGGCCCGCGGGACATCATTCGGTCTCGCCACGGGCCTACGCGTTAAATCCCCTTGAAGGTGGTAGAGATCTTCCATTATTTGGCGAACAAAGGTCATCGCAGTGGCAAAGAACATGGATCTAGTCATATTCTCACAACTACTACATTTCATCGCGATGTAGTTGGAGATCCTTCTGACTCTCTCTCTTATGACACCCTTTTCTTGCAACAAACGCCCAATCTGCTGGGCCCTGGCTTCCAAAGTTTCTTCGTCTACATGATTCTGTTCTTGAAGTTGTTTCAAATCTCTTTCTAACTGTGCCATCGTTGCGTAACAGTGTTCCCTTTCTGCCTTAAAGTCTTTTGCCTGTTTGATCATTTTGTTCTCAAAGATGGTAACCCTTTTCTTCAAATCCACAATCTCATTGTCATATTTCTCTTTTAACTGTTTAACCAAGTGCGCTCGTTCTTCCACATTCTTAGCCAATTTTGTTTGAGCCCTGGCTAGTTCACCCTCTGCTTTGTTCAAATCAAAACCATACTCATCCACCTTCTGCCTAAGGTTCTTTATAAGCTTTTCATCCTTTGTACTTCTGGCGGGATTTTCAGCTGCTGTTTTCATTTCTCGAATCTGGGCTCGAAGGGCCTCATTTTCTTTGGCTAGCTTTTTCTTTTCACCCTCATCCGCCGCGGCTTGCAAACCATTCTTGAATTGGAGATCCCTGACTTGCTTTTCCAGCTTTCCTATTGTGGCCATGTACTCATTCTCCTTGGCCAACCAAGCCTATTGTTCTTGGGACGCCTCAACGAATTCCTGAATGTGAGGCTTTTTGCTGGTCTTTCAGGATCAACCCTTGTGGTGTTCTTCTTTCTATACCAGGCAAAATAGGCGGGTGAGACCTCACCCCTAGATAGGTCACGCACTCGAGTGTTTACTGTCAAATACTAGCTCTCGTTCCAAATAGAACGAACTGTTTCTTCATGAAATTGGCTGTCGGAGCTAACCTCAACGGCATAAACACTAAGATCTTCATCTGGGTGCATCACCTGACACCTTCCCAACTGTCTCATCACCCGGTATGGAGCATAAGGCTGAATGCCTTGAAGACCCATTAGGAGGAAGTAAGGACCGGTGACGGGCATACACACAATTTCTTCAATAGGAAGCCAACCCAGTGTCCATTCTATTTGCCCTGCAGTGATGGAGCGCAAGCAGGATACCCAATCTCCAAACCCTTCTGGTAACTTGAACCCTAAAATCCTTGTGTCGAACTCTTCAATGCAACTTTTCTCTGCGGACCCATAACTCATATACTGGGGGCGGTGACACAGGTGTTCGATCATCCACATCTGTAATAGCAAATTGCATCCCTCGAAGAAATCTACCCCAGCCTTACAAGCTGTGAGAGCTCGATATATCTCAGATACTATCATAGGGGCAAGGGTGATCTTAGCGTTGGTAATCAAGACTTTGACGACTCCAGCCACCCACAGATCGATATTCCCCTCTTTTCGGGGGAAACACCACGAGGCCTAAGAAAGCTACCATGAAAGCGAAACGCTTATGCTCATCCCATTTCGCTCGGTTCCCTTTGCTACAAACCCCGCTTTCCGGGTTGTTGAATCCTCCTACATGCCCGTACCTCTGGTATATAAAACGTAGAATGGAAAAACCATCCTCCAACTCGGAGTACGGGACTCCCTTGCTTATTTTTACCAAATCCATGAATTTGTGAGAGTTAACGGCTCTTGGAGCGATCAGATACTTATGCCTCAGACCTTCAGTACTTCCCATATAACCTGTTATCTCTTCCAAGGTGGACGTGAGTTCAAAATCTGAGAAATGCAAGACGTTGTGATCTGGGTCTCAAAATGTAACCAACGCCTTTATGATGTCTCCTCCAGGCCTTATCTTCAATAACCCGGCGAGGCCTCCCAAATGAAGATTGACCTTATCTTGCTCTGATTTACCCAGATCCTCCCACCACATATGCAACTCCAAAGGGATCTTGTTCATGACTGTTATTGGCAAACTTTGACTCGTGCTCATTCTGCACATTTATTAGGGTGATTAAGCAAACTCAAGACTCATTTGACTCGAAAACAAAGTTAACACTGTTTTTCTCTCTTTTCTTTTCAAATTTTCATTTCAAAATAAAACCCGGTTTTGCAAATACGGCCTTTCAGCACTTCCGGGGAGAAGATTTTAAGGTTGTGCTTGCTAACCGGCCAAAATGTCAAAAAAGAGGCCAAAGGTGGTTGTTCTTGCAAAAATAGTCTTTCGGCGTCCTTTTGGGGACATTCGACTATTTTCGACAAGAATGGCTTCACCTTACTTATTTCCAATAAAGTAAGAAAATTTTGATGCCTTTTGGGCTATTTTTATAAAAAAGGAAGTTGGACCCGATGGGGGTTGCCTACGTATCCCATATCCGGTGAGAATCAAACTGGCGTAGTTCGAGCAATTTAAAACAAAAACCAACTTTTTTTCTTCTCTCTCTTTTTTTTCAAAATAAAACAATTTTTTTTTTTCAAAATTTCGGCAAAGTTTTAGTACCATTTGGACATTGGTTTTTCCAAAAACAAGCAATTATCTCTCTTAGCCCTCACATTGACTTTCCTTCTCTCAACCTTTCCCCTATAAGCCGGTCAACATGCAAATCCAAAGCAAATGAATGCACAATTAGCAAGTAGGATGCATCAGGGTGGTCTTTTTCATTTCGGGTACACCTGTCCTAGACAGACCCAACCCTTGTGTTGAGTCTCCAAAGTCAAATACACATGATGCAGATAAGCGTTCCTACTAGGTATCCGGCATGAGGCTGAGTTATTCTAGGTTTAAAACCTGGGTGCATTGTTCTAGACCTGGCTTACCCGAGCGGACAACTCGAGCCGAGGGGGGGCTGCGTACTGGTAACCAAAAGATCATCCAGCTTTGCAACTTGTCCGAACCTCATTCTATTTGGGATATGACACTAACAGAAAGAAGTCACGACCAGCGTGCACTCCTCGGGAGAGAGAAGAGAGGGGTTTCATAGCAGTTTATGTACAGTTCAGATAATATCAAAGTGGTAAAGGCAACATTTAGCACATTAGGCCCAATCATGTAATAAAATCAGATTATAAATAAAGCCAAATATAACAATTATTCTAAGCTCGAATTCTTGAACCCTGAACCAGAGATTCTGGGTTCGATCCCCAGCAGAGTCACCAGAGCTGTCACATCTCCTTTTTTTTCCTACATCCCCCGAAAGGGAGGTATATAAAGGAGTTTTTTCCAATTTAAAGTGACAAGCGAAACGAGATTATTTTATTAAAAATTCAGAGTCGCCACTCGGCATAATTATGGTGTCCCAAGTCACTGGTTCAAATCCCGAGTCGAGGAAAAGGTTGACTCTGTATTACATTCCGCAAACTAGAAATTCGGGTAAGGAATTCTGTTAACCCGGGAGAAGGTGTTAGGAATTCCCGAGTTCCGTGGTTCAAGAACGGTCGCTAAACTGTTATAATTGGCTTAACTATCTGATTTTAAATACTTTTGAACCTATGTGCATTTTTACTCTTAAAACCTCTTATATTCATTTTTTAGGAAGATTGCAACATTATTTAAAATATATTTCGAACCGCATCGCATAAATGTACCCGCAGTCCGCAACACGTTTTATCTAACGTTGAGATTTGGATTTGGGTCACATAAATGCGCACCCAAGTTTAGGAAGGTAAATTATTAAAATGACGCACCTAAAGCAACTACGCATTTGCAACTTCGCGAAGGCCATGGAAATTCAATTAGATGGCACGCCTCGAATTCTAAGGATTAAAACAAAATTAATTAAGCGAGGGTCATGCAATTGTCATTTTTGTTTGACATGGTGCACCTCGAATTATTCTAACCAAGTTTCTAAATTAACTCATGAGGGCCATAAATTGTTATGTATTAAGTGATACGGCTCACCTCAACTATTTAAAGCACTTAACTATTTAAAAAACACTAAGGGTGTTAGGATTCTTCTTATCTTAGAAAATTGGGAACTTAGTTATGGTAATCAATGTTAATAATGAATGGTCAGCGTCTAATAACAAAACCCAGGATTAAACACACCTATGCCTGGACGCCCACTTTGACAGGCTCGGTAGGTTGAATAACTGGGCTCCCAATGAAGTCCAATTTGGTCGCCTAACCGTGGAGGAGATGTAGTGGCAATTGGGCCAAGACAATAGCCCAACACATGATTAATCAGGTACGGTTGCAACGAACTGTATTACTTAAGGAAATCTGGCATTGAGCCATTACTGAGAAAGTTTTAATTCAAATGCATTTAAAACCATAAATTCACATATGAATTATAAGACAGCCCTATTTGCAATAACACCTTTTCAGAAATTATCCACCACTTAGTATCAAAAGAATTCGAGAATTATAATTCAAACTAAGTCCTGACCAACACACTCGAATGAAGTCATACGATTCAAGCTTTAGAGGAAAATCATGTGAGGAATCAAGTTAACTTTGAGAAATAAACCAGAGATGAACAAACAAGTGCAAATTCCATTTGATATTCCACTACTTTTCCAAAAGGCTCAGTACACTCTCGAAAGAAAAACTAACGTAAGATTAAGAACTTTATTAACACAGATTCTAAGCCATACAGGGGCAGATTTAAACATGACCATTTTCTTAAACTAAAATCAACAAACCCACGATTTAGAGTTAACATGCGTCTGAACACACAACTATGAATTCACAGACCACAAACCAAATGGTTCTAACTAATTAAATCAAACCAGAACCCTTATCTATTACTGGTGCCACCAAGTCTAAACCACTCTAGAATCATTCATATCCCAACAGAACCCAATTCAACATTTGAAAAGGCTGACAATAGCTTCAATTAAGATTTAAAGCAAAGGGGATACAAGATATATCCAAACTTAACTAAATTAATGTTTAACAAACTCCATAAGAGTTCAAAATCATGAAAAAGATTCAATTATACAGTACCATACTTTAACTATGAGACATTGAATAGGACATCTAAACTTTAACCCATGATTTCATAGAAAGGTAAAGCTATACTACAATAGAAGAAACAAGCTAATATTATGCTCCAAACCGCCAGATTTCCATATCAAACATGAAGCAGACTTTACATAGGTGGAATTAAGAAATATACCTGAGAAATAGAGGAAAACAAGAAGAAAATGAGGGTCAGTAGACACAGCACAGCAGATCAACAAGCAGACTCCAATAGAACAGTGACCCAGTAGGCCAACTAGCTTCCAAACCCAGCTCTTACTCCAAATTCAAACCATTTCAGCTCCAGATGAATCAAAGATGGTTTCAGAAATTGAAAAATTCCAAAAGTCACAGAAAAGAACTTAATGGTATAGTGATTTTACTGAAGTTTTTGCAACCGTTCTTATTTTCTTTGATTTTTCTCCTTCAATTTTCTATCCATTCCAAAAACCCATTCAACTCCCATTAGCAATGCCTTTATAGGCAAGCTTTTAGGGCAGCCCCAAGGGTTCAATTTTACTCAGAACCCCCTTTTCAATTAATATTTTTGCTACTTGGTCCCTAAATTTCTGACTTGTTGGCCAAGTAAACCTATTTTCAGCTTCTAAGAAGCTTCCTAAGGCTGTTATTGAAAGATTCCCTAAGTGAACCACCCAAATTACCCCTTAGTTACCCCTATTATTTACTGTAGGATACCAGGCGGGTAAAAGTTTGACCCAAAGTTCCTATTCTAAAGCTGGGCTAGCCAGATTGGGTCAAGTCCCTTTGTCGGGCCTCTAATTTTCAGAGTCCCCTTATCAACAATCCATGATTCCCAATTTGAAAGGCTGACCCAACATTCCTTAAGAGAAAACCGGGACCCCATTCTTTTAAAACTCAAACAACAACAAACAAGAAATTGACTAACTAAGACCTAATTAACTAAGTGATTTTAACGAACCAGAAATTCATCATGCTTAACAAACTAAAACAGAGTTCTCAAAGAAAGGGAAGAAAGGAGAAAAAAAATACTGAATGGAGGAACAGCCTGAACTCCAAAGACGAATTTAATTCCACCAGATTATTATGAAACTAAGGTAAAGAAAAGGGAGAAGGAGGATAGTAAGATGATAGCAGAAAGAAAACCAAAAGGAGAAAGGGCCTTACCGGATTGAACCTTGAAACTAGACGGAAACACAGGGACTTAACCAAACTTATGTCGATCCTTTGTTCTTTGTCAAGAACAAACAAATCGGCATCAGTTTCGTCGAGTCCGGACCTCAAGATTTGAAGGAATACCACTGCATGCTAACAGGCTCAACGGAAGATGATTTTGAACTTTTGGGGTTGAATTCGGATTTAAGATTCGACGAGTTCAACGTTGATTCAAGGGGTATGGGTTAGGGATTTGGAGAGAGGAGATCATGGGGGCTTCAGAGTGTTAGTTTGGGGTTGTTTGGTGGTGGCGCTGCCAAGTTTATGATGATGGAGAAGAGAGGCGGCGGGTAGGGTTTTGGAGGGGTCTATAAGGTGGGGTGTTATGAGAGAGGCGATGGAGAGGGGGAGAGACGAGTTCAACGTTGTTAAGTGTCCCTCACTTCTAAAAAGTTAGATCAGGCAAACCTCGACGGCTGGGATCACATTTTCACTAAACGGCGTCGTTTGGGAGGTGATGGGTGGGGATCGGGTAATAGGGCGGGTTTTGGGCCATGCTAAACGGGTTTCAGGGGAG
Organism: Nicotiana sylvestris; assembly: GCF_000393655.2. NCBI lineage: Eukaryota > Viridiplantae > Streptophyta > Magnoliopsida > Solanales > Solanaceae > Nicotiana > Nicotiana sylvestris. The sequence goes on from NC_091062.1 coordinate 140,926,606, forward strand.
GGAATGTTTGGGCCTGGGCAAACTCTAAAGACTTGGCCCAAAAATCCATTTCTTCAATTCCCTCTCCTTTCTTTTCAAATTAATTCCTTTTCTTCTTCTTTTTTTTTTCAAAATTAATTCTTTTTATTTCTTTTTTTTTTCAAAAATCAAAATTAAAATTAAAAGGTGCAAAATAACTATTTTTGTGACTTTTTTTTTTTATAAAACAACTAATTTGCTGATTAATCCAAAAATGTAAATTTAAATCCTAAATGCAAATGTCAAGTATTTTTGTATTTTTCATTAATTAAATAAAAATGCACAGACAAATGCAAACAATTAATAGAAAATGCCACAAAAATCCATAAAATTGCAAATAATGAAAAGCAATTTGTTTTCTTGAATTTATGGGAGTAATTCATATAGGGTAAAAATCACGTGCACACAGATGTCTTTACCAAATTTATCTACTGAAAGATCCCGTGATCATCCCAGAACCCGATGTCACAAGTCCATGAGCATCTACCAGTGAATGAAATAAAATACAGTGACTGTCCGGAATACAAGTGGACAGAAATGAAAATGCAATACAATACTCTGAAGGAGACTTTGCTGGCTACGGTCATCTCGATAAATGCAACTCACCTGAGTCTCCGTATCAACCATGCCGCTATACCACTAGCCACACATAAACCTGTGCAACAAAAATGCACAGCAAGTGTAGTATGAGTACGAAAATAATGTGTACCCAATGAGTATCCCGTCTAATCTCGAAGAAGTAGAGACGAGAGATCGACTTCGACATTTACTAGAGGTCCAATAGTAATATATTATTAATGCGAGAAATCATGGATTTATTAAGAACAATAGTAATTTCAAATAAGTCACGAAACTGGTAAGAGTTCCTTTTTATTAAAAGTCTCCGGATTCATAATCCATTAATTAACAATTATCTCAAGTCGGGGAGAGCAAATATCAATATCAATAACTCTCAAGGCAAGCAATACAAGCATGCACAAATCATGCCGAGGTCGTACGGCCCGATCCAATATATTTTAAGCTGTGCACTGCCAGAGAGTCGAATGGCGCAAACCATAGATGCATCTATTTAATCTGCCGAGGCGTTCGGCCCGTTCCAGAATTTAAACACGCACAGACAATCAATCAAGAAATCATCAGGAAACAATTATCCAAAGAAAACCAATTCTCTTTTAACAATTTAGAAAAAATGAAGTTTAATTCTTTTTAGAAATCCATTTACCAATTCGATAGGATTTAAGCAATCAACTGTCAATAAAGTTGCAGATATTCCAAGTATAGCATGTTTTTGGGTCCTAGACTACCTGGACAATAGCATAATAGTAGCTACCCACGGACTCTCGTCACCTCGTGCATAACGTATCCTCCACAAATAGGAGCACATAACCAATTATTTCACCTATGGGGACAATTCCCTCTTACAAGGTTAGAAAGGAGAATCACCTCACTCCGAAGATCCATAACCGGCATTCCACGCTCTTCCGAAGACTCAAATCGATGCACAATGCTCCAAAACTAGCCAATAATTATGCAAATCCATTAATATATGTTCAATTCCTCATTACAATCCAATTTATAACTATTCCTAACCCCGATCGAAAAGTTAACAAAATTGCCCTTGGGCCCACGTGCCCGGATTCCAAAAAATTTCGAAGATAAAGTTTACCCATAGCTTCACGAACTCAAATATATGATTTTCTCTTAATTTCATACCCAAAATCGTGGTCAAATTCCAAGAATATCAATTTTCTAGGTTTCCCCTCAAACCCCAAGTTTCTACCAACTTCCCTGTCCAAATCCGTATATAATCATGTATTTAACTAAAAACTAGCATAAATTACTTACCTCATGCTTGGTGGTGAAAATGGCACCTCAAAGTTGCTCCAAAATCGGCTCCAATGGAAGAAATGGGGTTGATATGAACTCAACCCCCGATTTAAAAGAACCTCACTGCCTCCAGCGTTTCCGCACCTGCGGTCTCACAGGTGCGAATCAAACGCCGCTTCTGCGGTCCAGGGATCCCAGCCCATTCCACTTCTGCGCCCTCTCCTCCGCAGATGCGGTCCCACTTCTACGCCAAAATGACCGCATCTGCGGTCCCAGCCTAGCCGCCCATTTCTGCATCTACAGTACGAAGGCTGCTTCTGTGGCTCCGCACCTGTGGCCCTAGTCTCGCAGGTGCGGTTACACCAGCAACAAGCAACTTTAGCCCTTTCAAAAATTCCATTTTCGATCCGTTAACCAGCCAGAATCCACCCGAGGCCCCCGAGACCCCAACCAATCATACCAACCAGTCCCAAAACACATTACGGACTTGCTCGAGGCTTCAAATCATATCCAGCAGCGCTAAAATTATGAATCGACCTCCAATCCAAGCTTAATGAACTTTAGAATTTCAAACTTCTTCATTCGATGCCAAAACATATCAAATCACGTTCGATTGACCTCAAATTTTGCACACTAGTCATATTCGAAATTACAGACCTATTTCAACTTTCGGAATCGGAATCCGACCCCGATATCAAAAGGTCCACTTCCTGTCAAACTTCTCAGAAAACCTTCAAATTTATATATTTAGTCAAATGACTCCAAAATAACCTACTGACCTCCGAATTCACTTTAGATTGCGCTCCCAATTCTAGAATCACCATACGGAGCTATTCCGAGACTCAAAATCTCAAACGGACATTGATAACCCTGAAATGCACTTAAATCCAAAGTTATGAGATTCTTCCAAAAATGCTAATTTCCATAATATTCGCTGAAACGTTCCCGGGTCTTCCAAAACCCAGTTCGACATATGTCCAAGTCCGAAATCATCATACGAACATGTTGGGACCTTCTAATCCTTATTCCGAGGTCGTTTACTCAAAAATCCAATCTTAGCTAGTTCTTTCAACTTAAAGCTTCCGAAATGAGAATTCTCTTTCCAAATCAACTCCGAACTTCCCGGAATTCAATTTCGACCGCGCGCAAAAGTCATAATACCTGAAGTGAAGCTGCTCATGGTCCCAAACTGCTGAACGACGTGCTAGAGCTCAAAATGACCGGTCGGGTCTTTACATTCTCTCCCACTTAAACATATGTTCGTCCTCGAACGTGCTAAGAACTGTGTTGGAGTTGTCCAAAATCACTGTTTAACACCTCGAGCACCTACCCATGCTACCACAACTCAGTTGGGCACCCTAGCTCGATCAATTTGAAGATACCCTTTTTCACTTAGGCAAATAAGCCTTAGAGCCTATTCCAACATCCAAAATTCTCTGCCTGGCCTGTTCCAACATACGCTCACCGAATCAATAACTACACGCAACACCAAAACATGACTGCATACCTTAGCTGAATTCACACCTTGCACCACTTTCCTCACAGGACCACAATAACATTCTCTGATCCATTTAGTCAAAATTCCATGAATCTGATGCCCTCATTGCACCTCATGACATACATAGGTCTTGCTCTAACTCTTACAATACCGCCATGACGGAAAAGATGTGTAGAAATTCATAACCAACTGCCGAATCAACAATTCATTGGGTTTATACTCCTGACAAGAGCCATCACCTCATTCTGAACCAAATAATGGTCTTTGCTCTTTAATATACTTCATATAATCCGACTGCACTGTTCCTAGATCCAATAACCTCGTCTCACTTAGTACGAACTGCTCAGGCAATAAGCCACCCCGGACATGATCAAAAGTCTCATATGATGCCGCAATGTGCCGATAGGCTACCAATTCGAACGTGATACAAAGGAAAACGAACTCTGGAAGGAACTACTCAACTCACGCACTAATATGGACTTTCCTTAGAAAATGGGAAACAAAGCATACAAAAATAGCATATAGAAAACTGTACTCATCATTACACAGTTGCGGCGTGCAACCCAATCCAAATAACATACCCATGGCGGCGCGCCACCCGATCCACACATAGAATTCACATAAGGTGATATACATCGAGCTAAATCGCTCATCACAACAAATACCGAATATCGGTCACAAGCACGCTAAGTGTATAATACCATCCCTGGGGAGACATATAGCGTTATAAGCTACAAACTCAAGCACAACTGAGGTGCGATATACGATCTGAATCTCAAGAGCCATTCTGCTCATATAACATCATCTATACGCAGAACCTCAACACATAAGAATTCACCAAGCCGTCTCATGATCACACGGCGCAATACATCATTACATGAAATAGCTGACGACGAAATAACACACCGACTACTCTTCCATAAGGAGCGCATGGCTGAAATGAACACATCTGGCATGATATAGAGCCCATTCACATTTAAATCCATCCACAAACCTCAAGCTGATTCTGATCGCACCGAACCAGGCTAATAACCTTTCAAAGGTCCATAATCACCCCCTTTTTCTCATAACACTAGAACAACCATCATAACCGGAGTAATCCTCCACAGTCCGCAACCTAATAAACCGTGTGCCTTCCAGGCATCAATTCTCAATTTACGACATCACTACAATCTTCATATTTGATTTAACTCTTCAATCAATCAAGTGGCTACATGCCACACTAATATAACCTTCACGTGGGGCACGCTCCCACAACCTTCCGTAACAGCTAACGGGTCTGTACATCCAAACCACCGGTCGTACTAACGCTGAAAAGTGATCAAGAATCCTTAACTAGGATGCAAAGCTTTTTTCACAAAGCACCAATCTCAGGTGACGCTGAGGACAATACCAACTTACTTTAAACATCGAAACTCCCTTCCTGCTCATCCGAGCCCGTGACATCCTTGTCAACACCGAACTGCAACCTTGATCCTTACTTCAATTTCCATACCACTTACTGCACCCATCATGCCAATATGCGGTAGAACACGATTTTCATCATAACTCTGGAACCACTAATAGGTTAACGCTTCATCATATAAAAACTTTTCACTTAACTCACTTCAGGAGAACCATAGCAAAACATAGGCGAATTCTCATAACCGTAGAATATACAAACCTCTAAGTAGTGGTCTAAGCCACCATAGCCCTTCCGGGATCCGCCTACACATGACAGGCCATAGTAGAAGAATATTTCTGAATAATATCAATTACGGTGGCCGACAATCCTCACACGCACCATCACACACGCTGAAGGAATTGATCACTACTAGCAATATGCCAGTTCAACTATGACTAATCAACCTATCTTCTTTCCAATTTATTTTTGATGGCCTTTGAAATAATAATAACACCATTCAACACATAGTACACTCCATCCACACTCGTCCTGAGTGACCTTGAATCACGAGACCATGCTGTCTCAAATCCCACGAACCATTTCATACCCCCCAAATGCTACACTACAAGTCAAAACATCATAGGACATTCTGTTCCTCTTCTTATAAGCTGCTACAAAGCTTGCTTCTTAACGGTACCTATAGGCTAGAAATCATTAGGAACCACACTTTACCTCTTTGAATCCACTAGGGCCGTTCTTGAGAGCCACCTGCTATGACTTGGCCCCGAATACAATCAACTCCATAAATCTTCTAGCACATGAATACCCTCTCAACGAAGCACCCGGCAGAATCACTTCCCTTGAAACCCGCACCTATACAAGGTATAAATCCTGAATCCTTCCCCAAGTCTGAACATAAGCCAATAAGGTCAACCATAGCACACCTTTAACAATTCTTTTGCTCAAATTACCACTTATATTCTTTTCCCGTAGCTGAAATAACTCGTCAATATGCTAATAACCAGAAACCTCGCAAGTAGTTAACCATGCAACCCAATCATAGGCGGTGGGACTCTCCCACTTGGCTTGAAGCCACTTATTACACAACTCTGGAATTCACCAGGATTCTTTATCTTTTATTGACATAACCTTGTGCAATCAACCACTAAAATTCTCAGAATCCTTCTGTAAAAACCCCTTTTTATACTCTGAATCATCAACCACATTCGCACGACTGATCTCTTTGCTGTATAACCAATAGAATTCTTCACAGAAGCTTCGCCAACCATATGACCGTTGATCTACTCACTGGAGATAACCCACCTGTGGAATTTACGTGCTGACATCTTCTAACATTCCTGCACGGGGTACAATCACTACGACATCAATAACTCATCCTGAGTCCGAGCTCACTCTCTAGCTGCACAAGTCCATTCACCCCTCGTGGACATCAATTAAATGTGCGGCAACATCCTTTCAATTCAAAGTTAGGTTGTATCCTTCTTCATTTCAAGCAGCTCCTTTCCGTTATATCAAATCTCCTGCCGCATAGTAGCCCATACTTCAAATTAAGTCCGTAGACCCAGCCACCGAATCCACATACTGCTCTGCCACTCTCCCACTTTGGGCGGACTCACTTCATTAAGAAACTACTCTACCTCCACTTCTTACACCGGGCCTTCTGGAAGTTTAACTGCTGCATGACACTCCCCACACATCCTTCCTCATCCTTTGCTGCTCAGCTAATGCCTTAGATCGAAATTTATCTCAGTAGCGTTTGAACCAATAGACCGTCATTCACTTTTAAACCTTTCCGAAGATCATCTTTCTCGAGCCGTCAATATTAGGAATACACATTCAATCCTGGACCACCACACCCCGTGATCTCTGACAGTCGTTTCTCCAATATTATTCCACAATACTCGGCCAAAGGCGAATTGAAGAAAACCATAACACCAACGAACTTAACATATTCAATCACGGACGACGAAACCACGTCGCAGATGAAAATCCCATCACACTTGAAATCACTAAGTCTTGTTAATTCATCACTCCAAATCTGGACATCCTTAGGCCAATTGCTTTTCCTCCGCCGGAAATGAAATATCAGCTGTCTGAATCGTGCACTGAGTAGACTTCCTTTCAAATCATCTACTGCCTCAACACATAGGCAAGTATCCTACTATCAAGTCAATATTGTGCGATAACTAATCGTGAGCATCATAGCAAACTGTGCATAGCCTCCAAGCTCTTAGAAGCACAACTACCAAGCTGAAATGATAGAAAATCCTTCCGCAAGGCGACGATAATAGCCCAACCAACTATACTGGGAGAAACATCCCGTACCACATCTGTAGTACCATTACAATTCTTCAATTCTCGATTTATAACAAGCGCTTCATGTTGCATAAGATTGAGTAGGAAAGAAACAAAGGCATGAGCCTCAAAGGAATCAAACCGCGCGATGATAAACCAAGAAGGGAAGTACTCCTAACAGCCCTGTAGCCTCTCGAAGATAAGTGCAGACGTCTCCGCACCGATCCGCAAGACTCTACTAGACTCGCTCATGACTCGTGAGACCTAAGGGAACCTAGTGCTATGATACCATGTTATCACGACCCAAAATCCACGAAGGGTCATGATGGCGTCGGACACTACTGTCAGGCAAGCCAACCACGATTTACTAACAATTTCTCATTTTAATTATTTTGAAATCACTTCCTTTAAACAAATAAATAATAAATAATAAACTTCTCTGGATAAATGAGGATGACTTTACCAAATTTATCTACTGAAAGATCCTGTGATCATCCCAGAACCCGGTGTCACAAGTGCATGAGCAACTACCAGTGAATGAAATAAAATATAGTGACTGTCCGGAATACAAGTGGACAGAAATGAAACTGCAATACAATAATCTGAAGGAGACTTTGTTGGCTACGGTCGTCTCGATAAATGCAACTCACTTGAGTCTCCGTATCAACCATGCCGCTATGCCACTAGCCACACATAAACATGTGCAACAAAAATGCACAGCAAGTGTAGTATGAGTACGAAAATAACGTGTACCCAATGAGTATCCCGTCTAATCTCGAAGAAGTAGAGACGAGAGGTCGACTTCGACATTTACTAGTGGTCCAATAGTAATATATTATTAATGCAAGAAATCATGGATTTATTAAGAACAACAGTAATTTCAAATAAGTCACGAAACTAGTAAGAGTTCCTTTTTATTAAAAGTCTCCGGATTCATAATCCATTAATTAATAATTATCTCAAGTCAAGGAGAACAAATATCAATATCAATAACTCTCAAGGCAAGCAATACAAGCATGTGCAAATCATGTCAAGGTATCCAACAATATTTAAATTGTGCACTGCCAGAGGGTCGAATGGCGCGAACCATAGATGCATCTATTTAATCTGTCGAGGCGTTCGGCCCGTTCCAGAATTTAAACACGCACAGACAATCAATCAAGAAGTCATCAGGAAACAATTATCCAAAGAAAACCAATTCTCTTTTAACAATTTAGAAAAAATGAAGTTTAATTCTTTTTAGAAATCCATTTACCAATTCGATAGGATTTAAGCAATCAACTGTCAATAAGGTTACAGATATTCCAAGTATAGTATGCTTTTGGGTCCTAGACTACCTGGACAATAGCATGATAGTAGCTACGCACGGACTCTCGTCACCTCGTGCATACGTAGCCCCCACAAATAGGAGCACAAAACCAATTATTTCACCTATGGGGACAATTCCCTCTTACAAGGTTAGAAAGGAGACTCACCGCGCTCCGAAGATCCATAACCGGCATTCTACGCTCTTCCGAAGACTCAAATCGATGCACAATTCTCCAAAACTAGCCAATAATTATGCAAATCCATTAATATATGTTCAATTCCTCATTACAATCCAATTTATAACTATTCCTAACCCCGATCGAAAAGTTAACAAAATTGCCCTTGGGCCCACGTGCCCGGATTCCAAAATTTTTTGAAGATAAAGTTTACCCATAGCTTCACAAACTCAAATATATGATTTTTTTCCTAATTTCATACCCAAAATCGTGGTCAAATTCCAAGAATATCAATTTTCTAGGTTTCCCCTCAAACCCCAAGTTTCTACCAACTTTCCTGTCCAAATCCGTATATAATCATGTATTTAACTAAAAACTAGCATAAATTACTTACCTCATGCTTGGTGGTGAAAATGGCACCTCAAAGTTGCTCCAAAATCGGCTCCAATGGAAGAAATGGGGTTGATATGAACTCAACCCCCGATTTAAAAGAACCTCACTGCCTCCAGCGTTTCCGCACCTGCGGTCTCACAAGTGCGAATCAAACGCCGCTTCTGCGGTCCAGGGCTCCCAGCCTATTCCGCTTCTGCGCCCTCTCCTCCGCAGATGCGGTCCCGCATCTGCGCCAAAACGACCGCATCTACGGTCCCATCCTAGCCATCCATTTTTGCTTTTGCGGCACGAAGGCCGCTTCGGCGGCTCCGCACCTATGGCCCTAGTCTCGCAGGTGTGGTTACACCAGCAACTTCAGCCCTTTCCAAAATTCTATTTTCGAATCATTAACCACCCGGAATCCACCCGAGACCCCAACCAATCATACCAACCAGTCCCAAAACACATTACGGACTTGCTCAAGGCCTCAAATCATATCCAACAGCGCTAAAATCATGAATCGACCTCCAATCCAAGCTTAATGAACTTTAGAATTTCAAACTTCTTCATTCGATGCCAAAACATATCGAATCAAGTCCGATTGACCTCAAATTTTGCACACAAGTCATACTCGATATTACGGGCCTACTCCAACTTTCGGAATCGGAATCCGACCCCGATATCAAAAAGTCCACTTCCGGTCAAACTTCTCAAAAAACCTTCAAATTTCTATCTTTAGCCAAATGACTCCAAAATGACCTACGTACCTCCGAATTCACTTTCGATCGCGCTCCCAATTCCAGAATCACCATATGGAGCTATTCCCAGACTCGGAATCTCAAACGGACATTGATAACCCTGAAATGCACTTAAATTCAAACTTATGAGATTCTTCCAAACATGCTAATTTCCACAATAGGAGCTGAAACATTCCCGGGTCTTCCAAAACCCAGTCCGGACATACACCCAAGTTCGAAATCATCATACGAACCTCCTGGGACCTTTGAATCCCGATTCCGAGGTCGTTTACTCAAAAATCCAATCTTAGCTAATTCTTTCAACTTAAAGCTTCCGAAATGAGAATTCTCTTTCCAAATCAACTCCAAACTTCCCGGAATTCAATTCCGACCGCGCGCACAAGTCATAATACCTTAAGTGAAGCTGCTCATGGCCTCAAACTGCTGAACGACGTGCTAGAGTTCAAAACAACCAGTTGGGTTGTTACACTTACGGTCAACTTTACTCCTTGCCTCAAGTGCGGATGCAGCCTTATAGGAATCAGGTAATGCGTCTCATCCTATTTATTTTAAAATATAATAGGTTTCCTGCTAAAATTAAATGCGGTCATAAAGTTTAAATTCAGGTTATGTCCCTGACGTACCTAATACGTTAAAAAAGGGACAAAAATTATAGGCCACACATTGAACATTAATATCTCTAAATATTTGTTTATATACAGACATTGGAATATAATTTATTTTCCTACGAGTTTTGGCAACAATATCTTTCAATTAGTGTTATAGTTTAGAAATTAACTTTAATGATGAAGAGGTAATACATGTATGTTAATCTTTTGTAAATGTTTTTTGTAATTTTTAACTGTCCAAACACTTACTATTTTTTTTATACCAGCACAACCTGATACATGCTACAATCAGAAAGAATCAAGTAAATAGGTACAAAAATTTGATGTGTGAAGGTTTAGGTTATGTTAATAAGAACTTTAAAGTTACTGAGATTTTTGGTGAATATAGACCACTGACAAGTCCTTTTGAAATTACTTTCTTACAATTCGCTCCGGAAACTACACAAAGGAATTGTTAATATTCCTATAAACAGATTTGAATTAATAAAACCATACATGATTAGCTGAAGGCTGAACAATAATACCTTGTTATCAAGTTCATATATTACTATCAATCTTTGCTGCTACATTTTGTTTAATTCCAATATAATTATGAAATAACTCCTTTTTTAGTTCATATTATAGATGTGGTTGGTTTTCTATGTGCCACTGGTGACATGGAGAGTGTTGGAAATAAGTGAAAAAATGGGACATCTAAGTTGTTACCGATTAGTAAGCATCTCATATCTTTTTAAGCACCTTTTTTTTTGTTTTCTTCCTAAAAAGTGGATTAATGCTTACCTTAATTCTGTTTTAAAGTTGTTTAAGCACGTATCTTTATATTACATTTTGGATGAATCATATGTATTTTAACTCAACTAGATTATGTTTTTCTTTTTCCACAAAAATAACTTTGTGGGAAGAATTTGAAGAAAAGTTTGAACCTTATCTATACAATGGCTCTGGCCTTTACATTGGCTATTGCTCGATCAAACTAACCTCATCACTCTTCCTATCAACACCACATTAGCACTTTAGTTGCCACTTCTTTGCGGCATGCATGTTGACATCTCTACCCATTCAGGTATTTAATGATAAAAGTCTATATTATGAAAAAACTCTCTCTTCTTTAAATTTAAGTTCTGTACTAATACATCTTAATTTATATTGTCATTTTCTGAAGGACTACCTCCTAGGACAACAACAACTCAAGTTTCCTTTGGATATTAAAAATAATTTAATTGTTCATGGTAAGAAATTCTTTAACTGTCGTATTAATGGTTTTATTATGTAATAAATAGCATGCGCAAATCTATATCTCATTGTTACTTCTCAGAAATTTGTATAACTTGTGATATACATCTTAATCAAGATATTCTTTTAAACTCATTTATGAATTTTTGTCCTTACATTTTTGCAACTTTGCGCGTCTTGACTTAAAAAATTATATCTGTATTTTATTTTTATCAGCAGACATTATAGTGACAACAACATATGTCCTTCCTCCTCATTGGATGTGAGAATCTTAATATTTCTACACATTAGTACTGTTGCTGGCTTCATAGAAACTGTCATTTATTACCCAACCTCAAAGACAAATCGGACATGTGTAGGACAAGTCGGATAGGTATACATGCAAATTTATTCCCTGAAAGGAGTTTATATATATATATATATATATATATATATATATATATATATATATATATATATATATATATATGGATCATATGAATTTGCTTCAGAAAATTGCCTAATAGTGTTTTATTGGAAGAAACTCTATTTTTCCTTAAAGTTCAACGTGTATTTTAATCTTTTATTCTAAACAGGATATAAACAAGGAAGCTACGACTGCTAGGATTACCTCCTTATCGAACGTTTGAATTGGATGAGCTTTAAGAGGCCACTAAAAACTTTGATTTGACAAATCTAATCTGAGGCATATAACCCAGTCTTATACTGCCATTTAGTTAGTATTGTTGGATATTGCTTTGAATGATGTCAAGATGACTTAAATGTTAGCATGTATACTCTTTGAATTTGTGCCAAATGGGACGTTGCGGGGGTCATATCAAAATCTTGAGATATAGATATTATCTTTATTGGCAGCATTGATATGAGAATCTTAACTCCAACATAGGTGCAAGACAAGACAAATAGTCACAACTTAAATCGAAAAGGTATACATAGAACATCATTCCCCAAAAGGAGTTTCGTTATATGTAGATGTAAGTATGGGACATATGAATTTGCTTCACAAAATTGTCTAATCGTGTGTTATTGGAAAAAACTTTACACAATGTTATTAATTTACGTGTGAAGCTATTTGTCCGAGGCTGATTTTAAAAAAAAACAACAAAAGTCAATTGATTAATGTCGTTTTACTTTCATTTCCATCTTACCCGAAACTTGACAATGTGAACACTTAAAGAAAAATTAATTTTATTTTTCTTCAGGAACAATGGCTGGTAAAGTTATGAAGTCTGCAACAACAGCAGTTGGAGAAAATCAATATCAATGGCACCAGAAGTTGGCAAAATACAAAGACGAGCTCTTCAAGGGAGTTTCGGGTTATTGGAAACTTGGGTCATGGAAATCACTATGCTCGCCATCAAGCTCACTTAAGCAAAGATGTTCTCCTTGTTGGACAAGATTGGCCATATGATCCAGAGAGAAAGGAGATGAAAGCAAAACAAAAAGAACACAAGTGTGGCAGAATATCATTCTGTCAAGGTTTTCATTCTCCCAACAACTTTAATGAGGACATACCTACGACGTTTGAGAATCTACAATTTGAAAAGGTAACTTTCCAGTAAGTTTGAAGAATATTATGCTATAAAACTATGTTTGATTAACTTATGTACTAACTACTACGTGAACAACCTATAATTCTTTACACAAAGGAAGGACAAAAATACTACATACAAAATAAATAGCATAATTAGACATCAGTTAAAAAAGTCATGCTTCATATGAGTTCTATTTGGAACAAGATTATGTAGATCACAAACTGATTGAAAGGTGAAAGAAGGTGTTTTTTGGCAACATCCTCTACATCTTAAGAATCTGTTTGTTTCTTATATTTAATTCTTTCCTATTTCTTGTATTTTGACATGCAACCTTGATACGAGCGTCTCTGCATGTAATATCAACCAAAACTCATAGTATTTATGAGTGTGTACATTGTCATGTCCCCAAGCACCTTAGGAAAGTTGTTGTACTAGAGTGTGTACATTGTGGATATCAAGGTTGTGCAAATGGGGAGTAATTGTTTTCCCCTAACTGTATGTTATGAAGTTTGATTTTTCTATCTCGAAATACTATGGCTTTGTCGTATTTTTGAATTTTTAAGGCATTAGAAACCTTTGTTTGTGGCAATCTACCTGGTATACATGACTTGCTTTATTATGGTTATAAAGAACATTATTGGACTTAAGAAAATAACTATATATATTTTTTTATTGTGTTTTCTTACTACTTTATTATACGAATATCCATTACATTAACATGTTCCAAAAAATAATAGCATTTTCATGTTTTTCGTATCTACCATCTTTTCTGAGATATATTTTCTTATGAAAAATTATATTTATTATATACTAGTTTTCATTAAAAGGGAGAAATGAATAGGTTAGTCTAAATTAGTGGGCAGCCACACCTGCAAAAGACTTGTAATTAAGTTTGAATTTTATAATCAAATCCTTCTAGTATTTCTTTTTCAATTAATACATTATTTAATTTTTTTCTTAAATTTTCTTTAGTGAAATTTCACTCTCTCCTGCGCCGCCACTCACACCCTTCATTTTTGACTCCACCATTCCCAACTCTCCACACAACTCGACTCCTCTGTTCTTCTCTTCTCCTCCAATGGCGTCTATCACCATAAACCATTCATTTTCCCGTAACCCTAACATCTCATTCCATCCCCAAAATCCTCTCATTCAAACCCAAGCTCTCTTCAATTTCAAACCATCAATCTCCAAATGTTCCCCTATTATCCACTGCGCAATCCGCCGTCGACCCGAATATACCCCGAGCCACATTCCCGACCCGAACTACATTCGCATCTTCGACACCACTCTCCGCGACGGCGAACAATCCCCAGGCGCCACAATGACCACAAAAGAAAAACTCGACGTTGCGCGTCAGTTAGCTAAGCTTGGTGTTGACATAATTGAAGCCGGTTTTCCTGCTTCTTCTGAAGCTGATCTCGAAGCTGTGAAATTAATAGCGAAGGAAGTTGGAAATGGTGTGAATGAAGAGGGACATGTTCCGGTAATTTGTGGACTTGCGAGGTGTAATAAGAGGGATATTGATAAGGCTTGGGAGGCTGTGAAGTATGCGAAAAAACCGAGGATTCATACGTTTATTGCGACTAGTGAGATACATATGAAGTTTAAGTTGAAGATGAGTAGAGATGAAGTTGTGGAGAAAGCTAGGAGTATGGTTGCTTATGCTAGGAGTATTGGTTGTGAGGATGTTGAATTTAGCCCAGAAGATGCTGGAAGGTTTGCACTTTACACTTCCATTTTGAACTTTATCGAAAAATTTAATGTTATTCAACTTTTCAGGTATTAAAAATATAAACTTTGATGTGATAATGTCCCTGTTACACTAACTTACTTTTTAACCATTACTTTAATATTTTTTTCGATGTCAGTAGTATAATATACATTTAGTAAGAATATTTCATCAATTAACATTTAACTTTGGGCTATCATTTCACTAAATATAACCACATCCCTGCTAGAATTGTTGATTCTGAGGGTTTTTTCGTGAAGCGATCCTTATTGAATTCAGGCAATCCAGGAATTTGCCAATCTTTTTTTGTTGATAAAGTAATCAAATTTTATTAAAAAATAGCAAATATCTTCCCATTTACATGAAGTATGCCCAAAAGTAGAAAGCTTTCAAAATAATATGATTTTCTAGCAACAACACGCAATCATCTATGCTTATAGGGATCTCGCGGTGTGCACCAAAAAGAAATAAGCTTATAAGATGCTATTTTCTTATTTCTCTTGTGGATGAGTCATGGCCATTATGGTCTTATAGTTGAATAGACAGTTTTATGCTTAAAGATAGTGTTATATAGATTCAGATATTTACATAAAAATGATTAACATTTTAGCTGGTGAATGATCCTTCAGAATTCTGTAAAGTTTCTGGAGATGATCTTGTCACAAGGCTATTGACACTAAACTGGCTTTTAATGAACTCGCTTGTTCACTTCATTCTTCTCTACTAGCGTGTGTAAGAGCGTGAAATTTATGCTCTGTTAAGTTGCCTTTTCCTATTAAGGAGTTGTCTGGTATGATGCTTTGAGATCTCAAGTAAGAGGTTTTAACTACCTACTATTTTCTATTGTCATGTATAAAAGCTCGTGGACTAGTTAAGTGATTAGAATTGGCAATGGTAACCACTTTCATGCATTCTGTAGCTTGGATTTGTTGCCGTCATTGTATTTTGAACTGAGCCTTATTTCCTGTTTATTCCTCTCAGATCCGATCCAGAGTTCCTCTATCATATCCTTGGAGAGGTCATCAAAGCTGGGGCAACAACCCTTAACATCCCTGATACTGTTGGATACACTGTTCCCAGCGAATTTGGAAAATTGATTGCTGATATAAAGGCCAATACCCCAGGAATTGGAGATGTGATCATCTCAACACACTGCCAGAACGATCTTGGGCTTTCTACTGCCAACACCTTAGCTGTATGTAGTTCAATGTTGTTTAGAACCTAGTGGTTTATACCAACTTATAAGCTGTATGTTCATTAAAGCGTGTTCAATTTCAGGGAGCATGCGCAGGTGCAAGACAAGTAGAAGTGACCATCAACGGAATCGGTGAAAGAGCTGGAAATGCTTCTTTGGAGGAGGTATGTGAGGGTTCTTCAGTGAGAAACTTCAGGTCTCTTATGTGCATGATTTGAGCTCCAAAATTTGAGGGGTGGTAAGAGGTGGAATCACCAAGTATACAACCGGACTATGAGTTCCCCTCTATTCTTTCTCCGTCATAAAGATGGGTCTTTAAAATATTTTCCCATAGCACTGTAAGGTATTCTCTGCACAAAAGGAACTATTCTACCTCTTCCGAAACAAAATTAACATCTTGACTTTAAACTGATATTTTTCTTTTCGAGAAAGGTAACAATGTATTATCATCAGCACAGCACTATATTTACAGTTCAAAAACAGCAAAAATGCTCTTGTTCATCTTACAAGGACTCTATTAACTCAAGTAAGGCTGAGCATCTTCCAAATATCTCTCTTTGCACAAAAAGTGAAACAAAAGTATACAATTCATCTTGATTTTAAGAGTAGAAATTGTGTATTATCTAACCTTCCTTAGAGGATCTTGTGGGAGCCACATGTTATTATTTTTGTTTTTAGGAATAAAATCAAGAAAAAAGGGTGTTGAGAATGGTAGAAGTGAGTACATCCAACCTTCTGAATTTGTAAGATATGTTTAAACTTATTTTAAGGACATCATTTTTTGGGGTGACGCGGAAAAGAAGGGTTGAGTAAGGACTTCATATTTAAGAATTAAGACGGGGAAGACTTTCTTTTTGACCATATCCTCTGTAGCCTTTAGACGCATTGGTCCATAGGTGTGACACTATGATGATTGAAGGTGATAAAAGCAGAAAAAGTAGACCTTAAGTCACTTAGAAGGAAGTTATATCGAAAGTCCTCCAATCTCACGGATTCAGTTTGACTAGCTATGAAATAATACAACTATAAATAAAGGATCTATATAGGCAATATCTAGTTTGATTTAATGTTTAACTGTTATTATTACACTCCCTTAAAGTAGTTTTTTCTCGATCATTTTTTTTTTCTGGTTAAAAGGCTTGTATGTCCCTGTAGAGATAAATGTGAAACGTAGACACCTCTGGTTTTAGATAAACCTACTTTGTGTTAAAAGTCAAAGATTGAACAAAGTGAATGGGTATAGTAGATTCATATGGCTGAACCCAACTAATTTGGGATTGAGGCATAGTTGCTTGATGATTTCCTTTTGTTGAAGTTAGTATCTCCTATGCCTCACATTTGGTTGCCTTTCCACTTTGGATTGACTATTTTCCACAATTAAAATTTTGCCACTCACTTCTACGGTGCACAAGTTTTCTACTTTTCTTCTCTGAGGCTAAGAAAAGAGCAAACTTTATAGTGACTACAGATTTTCATATATCCTTTTAAAAACTATTTAATGTCACAGCGAGACATCCAATTTTGGATGAAGGATGGAATTTCATGTGCTATCATAGTATTTCTCTCCCTCTCTTTCCCTATGTTAGCTTTTCCACTATTATTTATTAGGTGTGGTTTTACTTACCCTTTATGGCTCGATCGACCATCTATGTTTCTAACTATTTGAAAACAATAGTTGCAAATTTGCAACCATATTTTGAAGCAAATTTCTGCTGTTGGTTGTGATATGTTCTGTTGAAACGGACAACTACTGACTTGTATGGGATTCTTTTGTCCTCTGTGTTGCTTGTTCTGTTTGCTTTTCCTCTTGGGCATTTTGGGCTTTCATTTTCTAACCTGTTACCTTCGACAATGCCGGAATAGGTTGTAATGGCCTTAAAATGTCGTGGAGAGCAAGTACTAGGTGGCCTGTATACAGGAATTAATACACAACATATACTCATGTCAAGCAAGATGGTTTGTCCCCTGCTATTTCATAGTCTCTGCCGATATTTTACTGGTTAATATCTTTCTGATGTGCCTTCTGCTGACCCTTTGCTATGCAGGTAGAGGAGTACACCGGGCTTCATGTGCAGCCACACAAGGCCATTGTTGGAGCTAATGCGTTTGCTCATGAAAGTGGCATCCATCAGGTCTGCGTAATTTTGCTCTAATTCATTGTTGAAAGAGACAAATGTTCTAAACCCTAAACAGTTCTTGAAAGAGGCAACTCAATCCTCTTATTAGTTCATGGGCATATTTGCTTGAATGTTTGTTAATTTTTGCTTTATTCTGCTTTGACTAAGCACAAAATTTTGCTATTTAAGTTGAAAATAGATACTCTATTCATCCAATTAGTTCTGTAACTTGTATTACCTTGCTTTGAGCAAAGACTTTTTTTTTTGCACTATTCCATCGGGTACTGGGTAAGAACAAAAGACTTTTTTTGCACAAATCCTATAAACAGTACAATCATCCGCAGAGGAAGAAAACAAGTGAGCATGAACTATATTATCTTTTAACTTCGCGTCAAAATAACAGATATTTCAGAATAGGTCTGGTTCTGGTTACTAGTTTGCTGAATCTGACATCTACAAAAGCATAATATGGGAGCTGTTTTAAGAGTAATTTGCCGATATACACTGAAATAGTGAGTTGATGCAAGAGATTTAAGAGAATGAAGTAGAGGGAGAGAAGGAGAACGGAAGAAGGGAAAGGGATTATTAGATGCTTGTGAAATTGTTTCATTAAGAGCTGCTGAAAGCTCAAGGATACACAATATTCTTTTTATTGGCTCAGTGACATGTCTAAAAATTTGGGACAATGTGAAGGGTATAGCTTTCTTTGCTGGTATGTCACAGCTTTTCAGTTACTGTCACTGAAAAGTTGGCTCTGTTAGCATGAAGGGTTGTTCTCCAAGTTTTAAGCAACAACTCACAGCCAATAGAAATACTTTTAAATTAAACAGAAGCCTCAAAGTACCAAAAAACCACTAGAAAGTAGCTCCAAGTATTCCTTCTTGGGGCATTAGATCATTGTAGACATTGGTGAGCATATTCCAGGAGGGGCAGAGATCTTATACCTCCTGACATAAAATAGCTTCTTTCAAGAGTTTGAATCCACTTACTCTTTCATTTTTCAGATTATCCATTTGCTTTTGGCCCTTTTCACTTTAGTTGCGTAGTTATTATTCCTATATTTGGATATCTATGAATAAATCTGCCACATATCTGGTTAGAGATTGATTAGTTGTTCTGTTTGCACTGTTTTTGATTCATCTTGAACTGCATAAAGTGTTTCAGTTAAACATCTTTAGTGTCTCCCCCTCCCTTTTCTTCCTTGCGTCAAAGCTGGATTCTCTACCTTTTTATTATTGTATGGTTGTGAAGTTTAATTAATTCAGTTTTTCTTTTTCAAACTCTTCCGCTTAAACTACTTTGTGCTCTCTAGGATGGAATGTTAAAACACAAAGATACATATGAGATTATATCTCCTGAAGATATTGGGCTTAACCGAGTTAATGAATCTGGCATCGTCCTTGGGAAACTCAGGTATGTGATTTTCCAATCAATGCTTGTTGCTATGATGGCATAAATGTTAGATTTCTGTGCTCTTCGAGCTTTTGCTTATTATCCGTTGATTATTAAACTTGCTTAGATTTACTACATCCTTTTTGTTGCTATGAAGGATATATTTCTTTAGTACTTTAGTAAGGCTCCCTGATCAACATGCTGTTGCTGTTTCAATAATGAATCGCATCTTTGTTGTTTTAAAATACTGTAGAGGTCTTTAGGAACTTCCTCTCTTCTCATGGAGGGATGAAGTAGAAGAAGCTTATTGAGTTTGCCTCACTATAAAATGTCAGAGCCACCATTGCATCAGATAATATCATCACAGTCTGTACCTTTGTCCCTCCTATGCCTCCCTCCGAACCTGCACTATTCATCATTTAAATCTAATTGCTTCATTCCTATAAGAAATTGATATGTTGAACATTTTTGTGTAGTGGGCGTCATGCTTTGCAAGCCAAAATGCTCGAGGTAAATTGTATGCCCTGGACTTGAGTTTCTTTCTTATATTTAAGAGCATGAAACAAATCCTTTAATCCTGATGCAGCTTGGATACGATATTGAGGGAAAAGAACTTGAGGACCTCTTTTGGCGATTCAAATCTGTGGCCGAGAAGAAAAAGGTGAATTACGTTGTTGAAATTTCCATTGTTGTACATATATTTACATTGTCATTCAAATGCACGTGGAAATGCCCTGTGGTGCAGTTTATTAATTTTGTGATGTTGAGAAGCTTTTTTTTTTTTTTGGGGGGGTGGGGGGTTGATGGGTGGAACATTTTCTCCTTCATAGATTGACCTTGTGGATAGAACACGGACTAAACATGTAATTATGATCCCCCCCCCCCTCTCTCTCTCTCTTAGTAATCGATCTTACATTTACCAAGTATGTCACAACTCACATCTTTTTGAGCAAGACGAAGTATGTTGCATATTCTAATTTTATTTGTTGTAGTGTTTTCCTTATCTCTGTGTCGGGGTTGTATAATCACTCGTGTGAAACTGGAAACAACTGGGTGTGTAAGTACTTCTAAAATGTTGTAAGGTGAGACGAATTAAGTATGAGAAAAGGTGGAATTGAGAGAGAGAGAGAGAGAGATGAAGAAAATGGAGGGTGGATGTGAATGAAAAAGTCGGTGGTAAAAATCTTAGAAATGACACCTGAAAATTGGTATGGTCCAACTCCATGTTGGTTATAAGCTGAAGTGTAAAAATTTTCCTATTATACCTGGTATATTATAAAATACCCCTCTTCTCGAGCTGGGGTTACTGACAAATTAGTGCTAGGACCTTTTAAATCATCTTTTCCTTGTGCAAACTTTCTTCTGCTCATTTGAAAGGGTTATCTGGCTAACTTTTATCAGTTCAATTATTGAAACTAAGGTTAAGCTACTGTGTGGATCTAGTATGATGTTGGTATCGTGGGTATGTTTTTTGACCATCTACTTATCTCCTACTGCTCATTCAGAAAATTACAGATGATGACCTGATAGCATTAATGTCAGATGAAGTTTTCCAGCCTCAATTTGTTTGGCAACTTGAAAATGTACAGGTAAATGTCATTGTTGACTACATTTACATCGGTTTTATTTAATTTTCTGACTTAGATCTGGATTGGGAATGATAGTTCAGCTGATCAAAAGAGTTCCTGTTCGATGGACAGGTTACATGTGGAAGTCTTGGCCTTTCTACGGCAACTGTTAAGCTCATTGACGCTGATGGTCAAGAGCATGTTTCTTGTTCTGTTGGAACGGGGCCAGTTGATGCGGCTTATAAGGCAGTTGATCTCATTGTAAAGGTCTGAAATAGAAATCGAATTTCCTAATAATCTTGTCATTAGGACTCGTTGATTGCAAGCTGATCTGTTGGTTAATGTTCAATTTTGAAATGCTCATTCGGTAGAATCTCTCTTTTATGCAAATCATCAAAATTATACAGATACTGATTTTGTGTTCTCCCCTGGCTATATGTGCGTCAGGTTGGATATTTGTTGAGCAAAGTATTCGAAAGCACATGATTTTGGATTTAATGTCTTGTTGAGTCCTCTTACATGTATCCTTTTTGTCATCATCTGTTCTACAGAAAAAAATGCCTTCTTTTCTGACCGTTCTCTTGTTGTGAAAGAGGTCAGGTCAGCCCAAGTATATGGAGTTGTACTTAAAAACTATGACTAGAGTTCCATTTCAAAATTAATAACCACATATGAAGTCCTTTCTTAAAGCTAGTCCAACCCTAACTCAGCATCCAGCAGATCAGCACTGAATTCAACAATGACATACAGACGGCCAAATTCCGCGTAACAAGTGCCTTCTATTTTACTCTAATGCATTGTGAAGAACCTATCGAGAGCCATTTCATCATGTTCCACATAAATGATCAACCTACTGGCTTTATAATAGTTTCTAAAAATACGTGAAACTGTGTTAAATAACCATTTTGAGTGAAAAATCTACATTTTGAACTTGTCTTACAAGCAGATTTGGCTCTAGGAGATGGTATTTGGCTCTAAAGCAGTAGTCAATTTTTGGTTTTCAGTTATTCATCTTTTTTTACTGTTTGTGGGCTCTTTTATGAATGTAGTGTTCACCCATTATGCAGGTACCTGTAGCACTCCTTGAATATTCCTTGAATGCAGTCACGGAAGGTATAGATGCCATAGCTTCAACCAGAGTTTTAATTCGTGGGGAGAATGGCCATACATCAACCCATGCTTTAACTGGAGAGACTGTACACCGTTCTTTTAGGTATGAAATGTACCGGCCATGTTGTTTCATCTAATCTTATTTGCCATCTTTCTTTGATAGAACATAGGAAATACGGAGGGTGTGTTGGTGAATTTTGGAATCAAGGACATGACACGGAAGTGAAATGAGCCAAAGTGATATGTTTTTTCTATAAAGCTAACTATGCATAACCCAGATTTAGGGCTAACACATGAATAGAAAAATGCTGTATGAGAACTATGATCGATAGCAGACGTGGATATTTAAATGGAAGATATTTGCATAGCATGAATATATCAGCTGAAGCATAGCCATAGTAGACATCAGATTCATGTTTCTGCCACTGCAACATCTCTCCCCTCCTCTTCGGAAATACTGCTCCCAACAGTTATCCCTGTACCCCCAGGTCCTTTCTCCAATCTTTATTTCGTCATTTGACTTATCCAGAGGGAAGACCTGTGTCAGTGTATCCAGCAAGTTGGGGAGTTAAACTTCATAGTAGACCGACATGATTGGCTGGATGTCAAACATGTACCCGGCATATTTTCGACCTACATATAGCTAATGCACATACATTATGTTTTCTGGCGAGTCCGTAAATTATTGTTTTTTCTTTTCTCCTATTAGAAATGTCTTATACGAGTTGTAAATTCTGGCTTCCAGTACAGACTCTGTGCTGATGATTTGATTGATATTTGGGATATGTTGCTTTCTCAACCAAAAAAGTCTTATATGTCTACTCTCTTCTTCCACAGTGGAACCGGAGCAGATATGGATATTGTTATCTCCAGTGTCCGAGCCTATATTGGTGCATTGAATAAGATGTTGAGTTTCAGAAAGCTGGTATCGAAACACAGCAAACCTGAAGGCAGTGCAGTCGTATAGACATCCGGTATGATCGAGTTTATGGTTCTTATGTCTCTTGTGACTGCTGCAGCTTTATCAATTGTACAGAAGTGGGGAGGCTGTCCAAAGAATTTTGACCTACCTGTATTCTCATTTTTAGAATTGTGGCGGCCAAAGAGATGTCATACGCCCTATCGTTTCTCCAATCCCTCTCCATTCTTCTGCATGTTGATGTATTACCTGTTGTTTACATCTTAATTTAAGTGCCTGTTAGTGCTTGAAGATCATCTAAGTTTTGTGGTATATCTGGTAAACATAGACACACTGTTCATATAAGATGTGTTTGAGGGGTGGGTATCGGTTGGTTCAGAAGTTCGGTTCGATTTTTTTGGTTTTCGATTTGCGATTTTAATAATCAAAACCAAACCAAAGTATTTTTGGTGCGTTATTTTCGGTTTTTATTTTTCGGTTTTAGGCTTGTCAAATTGGACTTCTTTCTTAAGCAATAAATGAGCCTCAAAATTAAATTCTTACAAAGTTTATGAGGCTCAATGCATGTGCCTAGCAAATTGTCCTACCATAGTCTGCTATAACATAAAATTTAAGTAGAAAATAATAAAATATGCACTAAGAATATATGCTTATTGTATTTGCTAAGAATCTGTAATAATGAGTATTTTTTTATTGTTGAATTTGCAATTTAATATTTTCTTAGTAATAGCTCTTATGATTTGCACATTAACGGAAAGTAACAGAAGAGATTTATGTTATCATCGGGGAACCAATAGATATCATAATTTATTGAATAATGATCATGGTGGTTATTAATTTTTGGGTAGCGTGACTTTGGGGTTGAATGAGTTTCTGAAAAGTGTGGCATTTGGAGTTTGGACTTCAACATTCACTAACAATTAATAAATGATTGGCCCCATCAAACATTTCCGGATCAATCTGAATTCATTGCAAATATAACAAATACAGACAATGAATTATAAATAGATGAAGAAAAGTTCTAAAACGCTGTTTCAACAAAAATGACAGTCACTATGAGCAAATCAGCAGTAAAATATACTACAAATTACAAAAAGTGAAGAGTAGAATAAAGAGTAGAAAAGAAAGGAGTAAGAAAGGAGCGCACAGGTAGGTAGCAGGAAGAAGGAGACGCCTGATGTTGTAAAAATTAGGGTATATGTTAAATAATTTTAAAAATATGAGTATAGGTTAAATGGGGGCGACCAAATGGGGAGCCACATGCAATTTTTACTAACATGTTAGACTTAAGAGTAAAGAT
Source organism: Nicotiana sylvestris (assembly GCF_000393655.2). Taxonomy (NCBI): domain Eukaryota; kingdom Viridiplantae; phylum Streptophyta; class Magnoliopsida; order Solanales; family Solanaceae; genus Nicotiana; species Nicotiana sylvestris. Next base: position 140,950,972 of record NC_091062.1, read on the forward strand.
GAGCTCAGAGGCTATAGGATCCATACTTAAAAAAAAAATTCAGTTTTTCGGTTAACCGAAAAATCAAAATACTAAAACCTAACGCCAAACTTTTAAAAAATATAAGCCGCAAACTGACCGAAAAACCCAACAAATTGAACCGAATAACCCGAAATTATCTGTTCGGTCGGTATTATATGCTCTTGCTTTACTAAATTATGGAATTTCATTCTAGGTTAATTGCACAAACCTCTTTTGAGTTTTCCCCTAATCCCATGGGTTTTACAAATGTTTCTGAAATTACTGGAGTCTCTTGTTTTAAAATTACATTTAGCGATATTCTTACACTTGCAACTCCCTAACGTTTTGCCATTTAAAGATGTCTTATAGCCCGTTTGGCCAAGCTTCTTAAGAGGTAGGTCAAAAGTGTTTTTTTTTCTTTCAAAAGTACTTTTTCCCTCCTAATTTGAGGTGTTTGGCCAAGCTTTTTCTTGGGAAAAAGTGTTTTTGGAAAGAAGCCGAAGCAGTTTGTGAGAAACAGAAAAAAGTAAAGCAGAAGCAGAAGCAGTTTTGACTTTTCTTCTTACTAAAAATACCCTTAACAAAATATAGTATATACCAAAGTAATCGTTAAACGTAATACTTAGGATATTAATGTATACGCATTTCTTCTTATATAACTTTCTAATATATAGTGACTTTAGGGGTGAATGCTTTTATATTTATTGAATGATTTTTAATATATTTAATTTATATTAAAAGAATTAGGTACTTTTTAATTTTATTTTCATATTTTACTTAAATAAAATGAAAAGATTTAATAATTGCCTGTAATAACAAAATTTTGAGATTATTTATTTACTCATAATATTAACTATTAAGTAAATCTATTCATGTCCTTATTCATAATTTGATACTTAAAAGCACTTTCTGAAAAGCTTGGTCAAACACAAATTATTGCTTAAAAGTGCATTTTAGAGTGATTAGCCAAATACAAACTGCTTCTCTTCAAAAATACTTTTTTAAAAAGTATTTCTCAAAATAAGTTGATTTCTCCAGTTTGGCCATACATGCTATTAAACTGAAAGTGAACAACTTTACCTTCACTATTCCCTTATTTTCAATTAAGTCCTCATCAAAGAAGATGGAATCTTATGAAGTAGGTGTCGATAATTCCTAGTCTTTAAATTATTCAATCTAATATATACTTTTAATCCATGTTTGGAAGCAAAGGCTCAAAATTGCTCTACTCTTCTCACTCTCTAACGTTCACCTGCTAACGGTGCTCATCTCCATCGCCGCTCAATTGTCGGCGAGTCACAGGTAAGTCCACCCTTCCTTTCTCGTTCCTTCTCCCTTTCTTTTCTCTCTTTCCCTCTCTTGCTTTTCTTTCTCTTTCCTCTTTTTTCGTTGTCCTTTCTTCTGGTGTGACCGGTGCCGGCAGATTTCCGGCGAACACCGGCGACGACAATTCCCCCTTCGAGTTCTTTCCCCTCTTCTATCTTCCTCTTTTTCCCCTCTCATCTCTCCTTTCTTTCCCCTACGCCTTCTCCCCTCTCTATTTTCTCCCCTATCTCTCTTTCCCCCTTCTTTCTTTCTCCTCTCTTTCTTCCCTGCTACCCTCCCCCTCTTTTGCCTTCCCGTTTAACCTTGCTGCCCACTGTATAGTGGCAGTAGAGGCAGCGGGACCATCTTTTTCTTTTTTCGTCTCCTTTTCTTTGTCTAGGTCAATCAGAATAGTGCTTAGGGTTCACGGAGGCGGCGATTTCAGCAGTTGCACCCAGCGGCAATGGTGGTGCGTGGCGGTAACCGATGTCAAGTTATATTTCCAGGTTCTTTCCATCGGGAGTTGGTACCTCCCGATTTCTTGTATCTTTCTTTATGCTAGTTAAATTGTGACTATTTAGTTAGCATCAAGCATATTATTAGAGCATTTGTAGTTGCTACCTGTTATTTCCTAGTTTGGGTCTGTGTTAGCGTTTTCTGGAGTTTGTCGTAGGTACTGTGGTCTGGGATGGTAGAGTAAGGTCATGTCCTCGAGGGGTGCCGGGGGTGAGAAGTGGGTTGGGGAGGGGGTCAGTGGATGGGACGAGAGGCAATGAGGGTAAGGGGAAAGAGGGAGCTTGTAGATTGAGGATCGGGTCGTGAAACATAGGCACGCTGACGGGTAAGTCTATTGAGCTGGCAAAGATTCTCCAGAAGAGGAATGTTAATATAACTTGTGTCCAGGAGACTAGGCGGGCAGGGTCGAAGGCGAGGAATGTGGACGGGTATAAGTTGTGGTACGCTGGAGTCGTGAGGGGTAAGAATGGAGTGGGTATCTTGGTGGATAGGGATCTTAAAGAGTCTGTGGTGGAGGTTAGGCGAGTGAATGGTAGGCTAATATTTATTAAGTTGGTGATTGGTGAGTGCACCCTCAATGTAGTTAGCGCTTACGCGCCGCAAGCGGGCTTGGAGGGTTTGGACGAGATTGTGCAACAGTATTCCACCTACTGAAAGGTTATTTATTGGAGGAGATTTTAATGGCCATATTGGGTCAGCTGCTGGTAGTTATGGCGAGGTACATGGCAGCTTTGGCCTTGGAGTTAGGAACGGAGGAGGTACTTCTTGTTAGACTTCGCCAAAGCTTTCGAGCTGGTGATTGCGAACTCGACTTTTCCAAAGAGGGAGGAGCATCCGGTTACTTTCCAAAGTTCGGCGATGAAGACTCAGATTGATTACTTTCTCCTCAGAAGGTGTGATAGAGGTTTGTGCAAGGATTGCAAGGTTATCCCGGGAGAGACCCTCGCGACTCAGCATAGGCTCTTAGTGATGGACGTCGACATTATGATGAAGAGGAAGAAGAGGTATGCTCGTGGCCGACCAAGGATTAGATGGGGAGCTTTAACCAAGGATAAAGCCCAGGAGTTGGATGTGAGGTTATCCGCTATGGGAGCTTGGAGGAGTAATGGAGACGCGAGCACTATGTGGTCAACGACGGCGAACTATGTGAGGGAGGCGGCAAGAGAGGTGCTAGGGATATCGAAGGGTTTTTTTGGAAGGCACCAAGGTGACTGGTGGTGGAATGACATAGTCCAAGGTAAAGTGGAGGCAAATAAGGTAGCGTACGCGAAGTTGGTAGGGAGCACAAACGAGGAGGAGAGGAGAGCGAATAGAGAGATATACAAGGTGGCAAAGAAGAAGGCAAAGCTGGCGGTCATGGAGTCTAAGAATGCAGCATTTGGCCGCCTATACGAGGAATTGGGGGAGAAAGGCGGGGACAGGAAGTTGTTTCGGCTGGCTAAAGCGAGGGAGAGGAAGGCCCGCGATCTGGACCAAGTAAGGTGCATCAAAGACGGGGATGGTAGAGTATTGATGGGAGAGTACCAGATTAAGCAGAGATGGCAGACGTACTTCTATGGCCTTCTGAACGAGGAGGGGGACCGGGATATAGCGCTAGGGGACTTGGGGCGTTCGGAGAGTCTCCGAAATTTTAGATATTGCAGACGCATTAAGGTGGAGGAGGTCGTGGGGGCTTTGTGTAAGATGAGTAGGGGTAGAGCGACCGGGCCAGATGAAATCCCGGTTGAGTTTTGGAAGTGTGTGGGTAGAGCAGGATTGGAGTGGTTGACTGGGTTGTACAATGTAATTTTTATAATTTTTAGGACGAAGAGGATGCCTGAGGAGTGGAGGTCGAGTATAGTGGTACCGTTGTACAAGGACAAAGGTGATATCCAGTGTTGTAACAATTATAGGGGTATCTTACTTAGCCATACCATGAAAGTCTGGGAGAGGGTGGTAGAGGTGAGGGTGAGGAAGACGACGTCTATATCCGACAATCAGTTTGGGTTCAGGCTGGGTCGCTCCACTACGGAAGCTATCCACCTTATTAGGAGGTTGGTGGAACAGTACAGGGATAAGAAGAAGGATCTGCACATGGTGTTTATTGACTTGGAGAAAGCATATGACAAGGTCCCCAGGGAGGTGCTCTGGAGATGTCTTGAGGCAAAGGGCGTGCCAGTGCCTACATAAGAGCAATCAAGGACATGTATGATGGAACTAATACTAAGGTTAGGACTGTGGGAGGCAACTCAGAGCATTTCCCGGTTGTTATGGGATTACACCAAGGCTCTGCACTTAACCCGTTCTTATTTGCCTTGGTGATGGATGCATTGACACACCATATTCAAGGGGATGTGCCATGGTGTATCTTATTTGCTGATGACATAGTTCTAATTGATGAGACGAGAGTCGGTGTTAACGAGGGATTGGAGGTTTGGAGACAGACCCTCGAGTCTAAGGATTTCAAATTGAGCAGGTCTACAGAGTACCTGGAGTGCAAGTTTAGCGTTGAGTCGAGGGAAGTAGGTAGGGACGTGAGGCTTGGATCACAGGTCATCCCCAAGAGAGATAGCTTCAAGTATCTTGGTTCGATGATCCAGGGGGGACGGAAAGATCGACTAGGACGTCACTCACCGTATAGGGACGGGCTGGATGAAATGGAGGCTTGCATCTGGAGTCTTGTGTGACAAGAAAGTGCTACCGATTCTCAAGGTAAGTTTTGTAGAGCTGTGGTTAGACCGGCCATGTTGTATGGGGCAGAGTGTTGGCCGGTTAAGAACTCCCATATCCAGAGGATGAAGATAGCAGAGATGAGGATGCTGAGGTGGATGTGCGGGCACGCTAGGATAGACAAGATTAGGAATGAAGATATTCGGAAGAAGGTGGCGTGGCCCCTGTGGATGACAAGATGCGGGAAGCGAGGCTCAGATGGTTCGGGTACATGCGGAGGAGAAGCATTGATGCTCCGGTGAGGAGGTGTGAGCGGTTGGCCGTGGTGGGTACGAGAAGAGGTAGAGGGAGGCCTAAGAAGTATTGGGGAGATGTGATCAGGCAGGACATGGTACGACTGTAGATTTCTGAGGACATGACCCTTGATAGGAAGGTTTGGAGGTCAAACATTAGGGTTGTAGGTTAGGGGGTAGTAGAGCTTTCCTTACTTCATACCGGGGGTGAGACGGGGTTGGATTAGGGTTGATCTTAGATGGCTTGCAGTTTATGTTGAATCCACACTATCGTTGCTGTTTATCTTAGCCTCGGGCCTTAGTTACTGGTTACTGTTATTGCATGTCATTTATCTTTTTGTTGGTATGCTTCTGTTACTATTACAGCTTCTACTGGAGTTACTATGAATTGTCTTTTCTTGTTTTCTGCGCCGAGGGTCTATCGAAAACAGCCTCTCTGCCCTATCGGGGTAGGGGTAAGGTCTGCGTACACATTACCCTCCCCAGACCCCACTTTGTGGGATTTTACTGGGTAGTTGTTGTTGTTGTTGTTGTTGTTATGGATTGTGCCTTCGATATGCTTTCAAAAGAGTATTAAGAACCTTTTGAGAAAAGTTGTCAATTTTTCCAATTTATTTTTTCAAACAAACACCTCTTGGCGTTTATTTGTTCAGAATTTCAATTCCTTTTAATATGATTACGACTATTAATTTATTCTCATAAATTTTCTTTTTTGAGGCTTTTTGGAGGCAGAGCTACTCTTGAACTGTAATTTGGTAATGACAAATTAAGGAGAGAGTGGGAGGAGTTGGTAGGAAAGAAAGTTGAAAAAGAAAAGAGCAGGACCATGAAATCTGATGACTACATCAAGCACGTAAAAGCATAGAATCCAGTTCATAAGTTGCTAGTAATTGCATGTTACGGACTCTTCACTCAAAAACATTCTCAGCTTTCTGAAACTAGATGCAGGTTTAAGAAAAGCCCGCTCCTCATGAAGCCGCTCTTGATCAAACGGGACTCTACCACCAGCCACATTAGATATCCGATGATGGTTTAACCTTCTCTTTCAAGAACTGCAATATGTGCTCGCGTTTCCAGTTATCAATTCTGCAAAATGTACCAAAGACATTAGATAACCAGAGAACTTGCTGTTATTGCACATTAGTGCATAGGAAGATGCAATGCAGGGTACTAACTAATCTTTGTTTTTTTTAACTTGGGCCGACCTTAGGCGGGCACACCTCCTAAGTGCAAAGGAAGTCACCAGCCTAGGTCATGGGCCTCCTTGATCGCCCATTGACCCCGTCTAGGTAAGTACTAACTGACCTTTGTAGAAAGTCAAATAAATAGCTGAACTCCAGGAATTGCAGCTTTTGCTGCTCCTCATACTCAGGCTTCCCAAGGGTACAAATCAGAATGCCCTTAAGGGATCTCTGAAATTGGTCAGCATGTGACACACTCATGACCCAAAGGTTGATCTTCTAGAGGCAACTAAAAGACTGCTTATCAGTGTGCTCAATACAGGTATGTTTCCCAAGCATGAAACAGAAATTCATATGAAAGAGCACGATTTCAGAAAATGTATCAGAGCACAAGGATCCTGATGGGCAATACTTCTCATGCTCAATGCACTTTAATAAAGACAACATAGAAATAGGAAATCGGCTGTGAGACACACATAACACAAAGGAAAGAGGGGAAAAGGAGACAGGAAGATGACCTAATGGTTTCCATGTGCTCTCCATGATCATCCAACATGATCAACTTTGGCGGAGAATTATATGCATATTGAATTTTTACGCAAGGGAACTTATCCTTTTCTTCTTCAATGAACCCAACGACTTCAGGATAGAAAACCAGCTTTCTCATGCAGACTTCCAAAATTGCTCCAGAATAAACAACCTGCAATCACAATCAGAGTAGATTAGAAGTACCATTTCAGAAAAAAAAGGGCATCATTTCAAGAGTGTTCATGATTTACTCTAGTCATTAGTTGACTGTCGTGAGATATGTTACGCGGCGCCTTCCTGAAAGTCCTTGGAAGGGCGACGTAAGGCTAAGCAACTGATGTCAGTATAGTTGCTGTCCGCCAACTGAGGTCCCCTCCGTACGCTAGACTAGATTGTCAGTGCCGTACGGGAAAACCAATGTCAAGAGCAATTGAGAGAACAGGAATGAGAATTGAGAATGAAAGAAAGCTTGATTGCATTAATGAAAGCTATTACAGAAAGGCAACGCGGTGTCGAGGGGGAGAGACACCAGTACAGAGAATTGTTTGCTTGCTAGAAAGTTTGATTGCTTGATCCCCCCTAATAATGCTTAAAAAAATAATCCAAAGCTACAAGACTAGACTTGATTAAGCTAGAGAAACATAATGGAAGTACATGGAATAAAACTACTCTATATTTACAATGAAAAAGACTTAGTTTGCTATAAGGCAGAAAACAGGTCCGTTGTCAGCAGCATAGTCTTTGGCATCAGGGTCTGCGCGCGCGGCATTGTCTGCGCGCGCGGCGCTGTTGGCATCTGCCTGCGGTTGGGCGCTGGCGAGGGATATCGGTGGGGCGACAGAGGCACATGCGCGCTTGTCACTTGGCGCGACCAAGACCACGGGGCCGTCCGTGGCGCTAGGCATTGGAAGGCTTGCTAGGACGCCACGGGGCGCGCCCAAGGGGTCATGGGGCACGGCTGGAAAGCCGCCCATGACATTCTCCCCCACCTGAGTTGGCGACGTCCTCGGCGCCTTACTTGCAAGATAATCTTCAATTAGGCTCTTGTAGGCTTTGAGGTTTGTTCCCCTCTCCCAAGTGTTCTCCTCTGTATCACAGCCCTGCCATTTCACCAAGAACTCCTGGTGATCTTTCCTTGAGGCATGAATCACTCTATCATCAAGGATAGCTTCAACACGCCTTTTCCCGGTTGAATTGGGCCCTCGAATACTGGGTATTGTGAGCTGGCTCCTTGAAGGATCCTCTGTATCTTCCCGAAAAGGTTTCAGGAGGCTGACATGAAAAACAGGATGAATTTTCCACCAAGCTGGGGTATCCACCCGGTATGCAACTTTCCCAATACGCCTTTCAATGGACAAGAGTCCAATGTATTTTTGCAATAAGCGAGGGTCATGGACCCCCGCAAATAAGTAACGCTTTGGAATTTTGACCATCACTTTGTCTCCTACTTGGTATTCAACAAAGCGACGATTCTGATCAGCATGCCTCTTCATCCGCTTTTGAGCCTTGACAAGATAGCTCCGCACTATCTCCAAATTTTGCTTCCACTCTTTAGAGAAGCTAGCAGCTCGAGGAGATTTAGACATATTTGGTGCATTGACTGTGTGTGGGAGTAGCGGTTGCTGTCCGGTAACAATTTCAAAAGCGCTTTTGTTTGTACTAGAGCTCTTTTGTGAATTGAAACACAGTTGAGCAGCATCCAGAAGCTTCACCCAATTCTTCTGCGATCCGGTTACAAAATGACGCAAATATTCCTCCAACATACCATTGAACCGCTCCGTCTGGCCATCAGATTGCGGATGAAAACTTGAGCTGTGATTCAGCTTCGACCCAAGACACTTAAAGAGTTGGGTCCAAAAGTTGCTAGTGAAGCGTGAGTCACGATCACTAACAATATCTTTGGGTAGGCCCCAATATTTGACGACATGAGAGAAGAAGAGTCGAGCTGTATCTTCTGCTGATATATATTGTGGGGCAGCAATAAAGGTAGCATATTTGGAAAACCGATCTACCACAACCAAGATAGTTGTTAGATCTCCGACCTTGGGCAATCCGGTGATGAAATCCAGGGAAACACTTTCCCAAGGTCTCTTTGGGACAGCTAGTGGTTCCAAGAGTCCCGCCTGTGTTAAGCGGTCTGACTTGTCCTTCTGGCATACTAGACAAGTCTTCACATACTGAGCAACGTCATCGGTCATTTGAGGCCAATAATATGCACGGCGGAGTAACGCCATGGTGCGTTCTTCACCGGGATGGCCGGCCCACAGAGTATCATGACATTCCGCCAGAAGAGTCCTTCGTAGGTCTCCTCCTTTAGGAACATAAAGTCGGTTCCCTTTCACTTTCAGAAAACCATCTTCCATGTAGAACTGGCGAGTCTTGCCCTGTCCTACCAAATCAACCAAATACTGTGCAGCAGGGTCTTTGATGAGTAAATCCTGTATCTGGTCCTTGATGGAGGTGGCTACTTCGCTTCCCCTTAGGGTGGCGAGCAAGCACACCAATGCTAGATCAGCTCTCCGACTGAGCGCATCAGCAACATGATTGGTCTTCCCACTTCGGTACTCCAGGTTGAAGTGGAATTCAGCTAGGAGTTCCTGCTACCTGGCCTGTCGACCATTCAACTTCGGTTGGGTCATGAAATGGCTAACAGCTGTGTTGTCTGTCTTGACCACAAACGGGGTTCCCAGAAGATAGTGCCTCCAGAGGCGCAAGCAGTGGACGACAGCCAATAATTCTTTCTCATGGGCGGCATAGCGTCGCTCTACATCTTTTAGCTTCCGACTCTCGTATGCTACAGGATGCCCTTCTTGTAGCAGGACTCCACCGAGGGCATAGTCAGATGCATTTGTTTGTACTTCGAATGGCTTGGCCAGATCAGGAAGGGCCAAGACGGGGCTACTAGACATAGCCGCTTTCAATGCGTTGAAGGCCTCCATTCGCTTGGGTCCCCATTCCCAAGGCGTGACCTTCTTGAGGAGTTCTGTCAATGGTACTGCAATGAGGGAGTAGTCTTTCACGAATCGTCGATAAAAATTGCATAGACCAAGGAACGCCCTCAAGGCGTGGATATCCTTAGGCGGCGGCCAATCTGTGATTGCCTGAATCTTCTGCTGGTCCATCTTGATCCGCCCTTCCTCGATGACATGTCCGAGGAAGTCAATTTGCTTTTGAGCAAAGGAGCACTTAGATAGCTTCGCATATAGTTCATGCTCACATAATCGAGCTAGGACCTTCCGCAAGTGCATCAGGTGTTCCTCCAATGTTTGGCTATATACCACAATGTCATCCAAGTAGACCACCACAAATTCATCAATGTACTCTCGGAAGACTTGGTTCATCAAAGTGCAAAACGTAGCTGGGGCGTTAGTCAAGCCGAATGGCATAACCAGGAAATCGTACGACCCATATCTTGTCACACAGGTCGTCTTGTGCTCATCACCCTCTGCAATCCGAACTTGCCAATAACCTGTCTTCGGGTCTATTTTGGTGAACATCGTCGCACCACCCAGTCTATCGAACAAGTCTGCCATTAGCGGAATAGGGTACTTGTTCTTCACAGTAATTTTGTTTAGAGCCCGATAGTCCACACAGAGTCGTAGACTACCATCATGTTTCTTTTGGAATAGCACAGGGGACCCGTATGGGGATTTGGAGGGCACGATAATCCCTGTGTCTAGCATTTCCGTCAATTGTCTCCGAAGCTCGGTGAGTTCGGGTTGTGACATTCTGTAAGGCGCCCGGGCAGGTGGCTTCGCGCCCGGCACCAACTCAATTTCATGGTCCACAGTGCGCCTAGGCGGTAGTCGCTTTGGCATGTCTTGTGGCATGACATCTTCAAACTCTAGTAGTAGCTCCTTCACGGGTTCAGGAATGGGACCCGAGGAGCGTTCTACATCTTCGATGCAGAGGGTTGCTAGGAACGTGGGTTCATTTCTTTTGACCCCCTTCTTCAACTGCAAGGCCGAGATGTTTTCAACGGACATCTTCATGGGCATGCACGGGATAATGCAGGGCTTGGTCTCGTTTGCTTCCATCATCAGTAACATGTCAGCATACGGTACAGGCATGGTGTTGGTTTGCCTTAGGAATTCCAATCCAACTATCAACTCGAAGTCATCTATGATCACCACGCGCAGGTTGAATTTTCCTTCGTAAGGGCCAAGCTTCACCGGTACTTCTTTGGCTATTCCACCCACTGGCTGGGGAGGTGAGTTGATAGCCTTGACACGGCCTCTACCTTTCCCTACAACTAGACCAAGGCGCTCCACCTGAGTCGAGGCTAAGTAGTTGTGGGTAGCACCCGTGTCTACCATGGCCTGAATGGGCTTGCCATTCACCTTCATCTCAACGAACATTAAGGTCCTCTCGTGCTTAAGAGGAGTCTCATCATCCGCCTTCTTTTTCCCTTTCTTGGTGGCTGGACATGGGTCCTTCTTCTTACGGATACCAGCACTAGTCTCTGCTAATGCCTCAGAAATGGAGCCAACAATTGCATTGAAGGCACCTACTGGTTCAGTCTGATCCGCATCGTCTGAGTCGTCATCCGTCCCATCATCAAAAGTCTGATGGGCGTTCATCTGTGCCTGTGGGCACTCATTGTTCCAATGTGGTCCGCCGCAATGACGGCATCCTGAAGGAGGCTTCCTCCCCCGATCATTGTTGTTAGACGCAGCACTGTTGCTGCCTGTGGAGGGAGCCTTAGGTTTGGTTGAGCTCCGATCTCCCCCACTTCTGCTAGGGCCACCATTGCTAGACTGGCCCCCTTTGAATCCCGCTCGGGCAGGCGGCTGAGGCCTATCCTTCCGAGCTTCCATTTGATAGTCCCCAAGGCATTCAGCTGCTTGGATCGCCTTGGGCAGGGTATCTACCCGTTGTCTTTGTAGCTCCATACGGGCATAAGGTTTCAGCCCTTCTAGGAAAGTGAAGAGCTTGTCTTTGTCCCCCATGTCGCGTATGCTTAGCATGAGCGCGGAGAATTCCCGCACGTAGTCCCGCACAGATTTGGTCTGACGGAGCTCCCGTAGCTTTCTCCTTGAATTGTATTCGACATTTTCGGGGAAGAACTGTAGGCGGATGGCTGCCTTCAGTTCTGCCCATGTTTCGAGAGCATCTTCACCGGCCTTGATGGCTTCGTATTTCACCCGCCACCAGAGTTTAGCATCACCCTGAAGATACATGGCAGCAGTTGCTACCTTCTTAGCTTCTTCTAGGCCCCCAACAGCATCGAAATATTGTTCGACATCAAAGATGAAGTTCTCCACTTCCTTGGCATTCCTAGCTCCACTGTATGGCTTTGGCTCAGGAATTTTCAGTTTTTGTGTCGCGGAAGTGGGGTTTGCAGCGCCCCCGATCTAGTTTCCACCGCCTCGCAGCAGGCCCTGTAAAGCAGCATTGACAACATTGAGCTTGTCTGTCAAGTCGTCAATAGTACAGCATGACAGTCACCCTGTCTGCCTCTTGTGCCCTGTAAGCTAAATCCTCGGCACGCTCCTGTTGGAGTCCCTCGAATTTGCCAAAAATTTCGGCTGCCTCTGTGGCTGCCGTTTGCCGATCTCCCTCGGAGTCACGACTGATGTTTTCTATGTCAACTTCGGCCTGGAGCACCCTGCGGTCCAGGTCATCCAACCTTTGCCCTAGGCTGGTTCTTAGTTCAGGCACCGTATCCATGATGGGCAGTAATCCGTCAACCGTCTGTTCAAGGGCCGCAATGCGGTCCCCATGATTCACCATGGTCAGAAATGGTGGTAATGGCAATGCGTTCCCTCGTCCGATGTCGAGCCTAGGCTCTGATACCAACTGTTACGCGGCGCCTTCCTGAGATTCCTTGGAAGGGCGACGTAAGGCTAAGCAACTGATGTCAGTGCAGTTGCTGTCCGCCAACTGAGGTCCCCTCCGTACGCTAGACTAGATTGTCAGTGCCGTACGGGAAAACCAATGTCAAGAGAAATTGAGAGAACAGGAATGAGAATTGAGAATGAAAGAAAGCTTGATTGCATTAATGAAAGCTATTACAGAAAGGAAACGCGGTGTCGAGGGGGAGAGACACCAGTACAGAGAATTGTTTGCTTGCTAGAAAGTTTGATTGCTTGATCCCCCCTAATAATGCTTAAAAAAAATAATCCAAAGCTACAAGACTAGACTTGATTAAGCTAGAGAAACATAATGGAAGTACATGGAATAAAACTACTCTATATTTACAATGAAAAAGACTTAGTTTGCTATAAGGCAGAAAACAGGTCCGTTGTCAGCAGCATAGTCTTTGGCATCAGGGTCTGCGCGCGCCGCGTTGTCTGCGCGCGCGGCGCTGTTGGCATCTGCCTGCGGTTGGGTGCTGGCGAGGGATATCGGTGGGGCGACAGAGGCACAGGCGCGCTTGTCACTTGGCGCGGCCAAGACCACGGGGCCGTCCGTGGCGCTAGGCATTGGAAGGCTTGCTAGGACGCCACGGGGCGCGCCCAAGGGGTCATGGGGCACGGCTGGAAAGCCGCCCATGACAGATAGCATGTAATGTACTTGCGCAACAGCTGTAGATAGTATTAGAATCTTTAGGAATTCCACAAACCCCCAAGCAAGAGAAAGGGATGCAAAAAGAAGGAAAGAAAGAAAGAAAACAGCGTTCTCCAAAGTGATTTTTGGACATCTTATTTTCTCCCTCGACCTCCCAATAACTTTTTGGTCAAGGTGTTTGTAAAAAGAAGAATGAGTCGTCCGCTTCTCATTTTTTAATAGCTTTATTCATTTCCTAAGCACTTGGGGATTGTGAGCCAAGTATAGAAACCAAAAAGGTAATATTTTCAATTTTCCCAAAACAAGCTAAGACAAAGAAAAAAATGGATGGATGCACGTCCAAGGAGGGGCAGATAAGTGCCTCTTTTGTGTCTTAGTCTTGCCTCTATTTTAATTTGATTATTTTCTGGGTGCTAACATAAGTCCATCTTATCTCTACAATGTATGCATGGAAGCCAAAATTTTCAAACAAAAAATTGGGCAAAACTAGTGACAGGAAACCAGAGGAGAGCCTTCAAAACTCTAAATACAACCCTAAATTAATGCTGCCAAAAAATGATCTTGGTCGCATCTGTACCTTACTCATGGCATCATCAGAGTCTTCTGTGCAACAGCTCAAGCATTCAGAAACCAACTCTGTAAACAATATATAATCAATACTATTTAGCAAGATATAACCATACTGTCAACACTCATATGGAAATTAAACTAGAAAAACATGACAGAAAACACTGATAAACGAGCAGTTTATTTTTTTGTTCTTAATTCCTAATAATCCACAAAACACGGAACAACCAATAAAATGGAAATTGCTCCTGCATCAAAATATGGAGCATGGTTTCTATGAACCTATCAGTTATTTTATTGGTCAATTTTTTGCATTAATGCCATTGTTTCTACTTTCTATCACACTATTCTTTTTCTTTTTCATTGATAAAGTTGTTGTTTCTAACTATGTATGGTCCTTTTCTCCATAAATCAACAATAATTAGTCAAATATAGTGGAGTTCTATCATATACACTGAAGTCATTCTTAAAATACAGAACATGTCTGTCAAAAGTTGATAAGTTCAAACATTTCCAATCACAATTAGACATGGATGACTGACATTGCACGACCTTTTACATACCCATATAATCCTCTCATATTACGCTCAGCAAACGAAACCTCCCGATTTTTCTAGAGGTTTCACCATTTTCTCAGAAAGTAAGATATTTTCTTTTTGCAGTATAAGGATGAGGGCAAAGATATAGAGGTAGCGAATGTGAAGGACTTGGACCACCTAGGATATATATACACACACACACTTGAAAAGGCTTGCGTCATAGAAGCACAAATTTGTGAATTTGTAAGACCAACGATAAGCAAATAAGCTGCTATTTCCCACTACCTTCCAAATGTTTTTCATCAAAGTTCCATAAAGCTTTTGTATCAGTATGTCAGTTTAATACTTATATTGTCTTCCCCTTGAACACTTCAATCTCTATCAAAATCCCACCAACCAGGGAGAATGATGCACTAAAAACTACTACAGGTTTACTATGTGTTGTAGCTATCCTTCAACTCTTCAATATCAATAACATAAAGGTTTATTTAGCCCACACTGATAGGTTTTGTGCAGAGGTTTATCATTAATTAGGGCTCTAGATAGGACTGTGGATATCGGTCCATTGCTGCTTCTTTCCCAGGTTAGAACAAGTCTAAACAGAGCTAGGATTGAAAGTCAAGTATCATGCATTCGGTTGCTTAGTGCATAAACAACAAATCTTAGTTATCCACAGATGTGGGATAAATTTTTGTCTTGGATGAGTTAAAGCAACTATGGAATGTCATTTCCATTTTTTGTGCCTGGAAAAGGAGCATTAGGGTGAGAGGCTAGTCTAATAGGGTTGTGTCCTAGACTGCTAGTGGTTATTGTTGTGTCTACACTTTTCTTCCACTTTTCATAGTACCGAGCTTTTCTACGTGTTATTGTTATTGCTTTTCATCTATCTTCTTGTACTCGTGATGCTGTTATTATTTCTATGGTTTCTGTTGATGGTACGGATATGTTGTTTTTTTCGTCTCCTTGAGCCGAGGGTCTATCGGAAACAAACTCTCTACCCCTTGGGATAGGGGTAAGGTCTGCGTACACTCTACCCTTTCCAGACCCCACTAGTGAAATTTTACTGGGTTGTTGTTGTTGTGCCTGAAAAAAGAGCCGACTAAGCATGATAAGTATGTAAAAGTTGTTTTGGATGGGCTACCACAATATGGACGAGAGATTTTTCCTTAGTGCTATTACCTGGTCAAGAATTCTTACCCTGTAGCTTATCAAAAGAATGATTCTGGAGTTGTATATGGTTCGTTGCCACCTGTCCTCCATTATGAGTAGTGGCGAAGCCAGGAATTTATATAAGGGGATTCAAAGAGTTGTATGATGTGACAGCTGGAATTTGAACTTTGGACTTACAACAACTTTGCGCCCCTTTACCACTATGCTAGAATTTTTTTTCATGCCAAAGGGATTAAACAGTTTACATATAATAAAAAGAATTCATTTTTACCCTATTGGTGCAGTAATTTTCCGACAAAGGGGTTTCAGTTGAACCCTGAAACCCCCTTCCCTCTACTTAGTCCCCCACCGATTATTAGGTTCTCAATATAGGGAAGACAACATGACTTGGATTTAGTGCCTAGGCCCTTCTATCCAACTCCTCCAATTCCCTGTTCTCTTTCAATTATAGTGCAATCACCAAACTTTTTCCCCAATTCACACCCGTTCAGCAAGCTAATCAGCGCTGGATAGACTAATTTATACTCCTTGTTTGCCTTAACCTTAAATCATCCCCCTTCTGGACCCATCTCCTCCAACCTAATTCCCTCATTTGAACTAAACATCAGGCCATAAACACCTACAGATCCAAGCTCATCTTCAGCCGCATTGAATACAATGTTAAGGTCAATACTTTCCCTCAATACCTTTTTTATGGATTTATGTTTGTACCCAAAAGTATTAATTAAAAAATACATAAATTACAAGGAGTGAAAAATGAAAATATGTGCATATTAGGTGCAGAGGTAGAGAGAATAAAGGATAGGAGAAAGAACCTTGATCTTTAACATACTCAACAAGAGTTCTACAATCGGAGCACAGAGCTAGACCCGAAAACCCCAGATTTTCACACTCTTTCGTGCTCAACTGCTCTGCTCTTGCACCGTAAACTCCAACAAGGAAGCACAACACTGCTGCGTAGATCAGACCCATCTCTCTCTCTCTCTCTCTCTCTCTCTCCTTTGCGGAGTCTCTATTATGATCAGAAGTTAACGGGTCGGTTTGGGGGACCTTTTTAATTTGACTTTTGACTTTACTCTCAGAGTTATAATTGTTAGTTGTGACTTGTGACCATGAAATTAAGCTCAAACTCGTTTTAACCCCTAAAGCTTTAGTATAAAATTTGAGCACTCTTACAAGCATACACATTTGATTTACTAGAACGAGTCTCTTACATCTTTTAACACTAGTTAGTATTAGCCCGGGCCCAATTGCCGAACTTGGAAATTATTATTGTAAAAAAAATTGTCCTTTATATTATAATGAATCTCAGCCCACTGAAAATTGCTTTAGAGTTTAGATAAAGCTCTACGTGATTGCTTTAGACATTCCTTAGATCAAATAACAAATGTTTTGGAAATTGCTTTAGATTAGATAAAGCTCTACATGATTGCATGTTCACATTTATGTGCCATATTGAAACATCCAAAATAGAATATTGTAACTTCCTAATATTTTGTTCGGATATTTGACAGTCGAAGGGTAGTATCTATTATCTTATATTCTCGCCACGACACATGCTTATTTGGCACAACAAATAAACAACCAGCACCAGGTATATGATATACATCAGGAGCACTATTAGCATTTTCACTTTTTTTTATGTCCTTTTCATTGTAGCTTTGTCATTTCTAAATCATAAGTTATATGTGATTAAATTATGCTTTTACGTATAAAAATATAATTTCTCCATTTCCGTTATCTTATAAGTAGTACATTTGTGTGGTTTTTTAATCTTTTAGCTAACATTTTCAAGTGATAGGTTCAATTGCATGCATCTACAATTATTAAAAAGTTAAACTAATTTGCTTGTCCGATCCTTAAAAAAATTTAGAATTGACGCAAATTTATTTTGATTTTCGATTGAATAGTATATCTCAACTATTTTAATTATAGTACTCATATTTTAATAAAATAATTTCAGCAATATGTTATCTAAGCACATTTAACTATTCACCGAAAAAGTAATATACTCTAGTTACCTGGTTAGTTAGTAGTAATGTGCTGTCCCGGTAATTTTGACCACAAGGGTGTGTCCAGATCTCTCTATCGTGCGTCAAAAACGCTCTCTACCAACTTCAGCTTGGAAGTACCTTTCCACACCATGGATCCCCCTCCGATTAAGCCACCACTCCCACCAAAACCCCCGGATAAATATAGCCAAATGGAGGTAGAAATGCCTCATCACTCCTATAAGGAAATGCTCTTGGACAAACCAGCGAGCAACCAAACAAACTACGAAATAGATCACCAACCAATTACAAATCTGGACAAAGGGAAGCACATTGAGGGCTCAATTCCCCTCTCACAAGATGGAAAGAGCGTCTTTACCTCCCATGACGCTACTCGGTGATTATCAAAGTGTTCAAGCTAAAGATGCCTCTCCATCTCCTTCGATCTAAGCTAAACGACCTATGGAAGCCATCCGAACAATTAATCTTGATTGACCTAGGGTGAGACTTCTACATAGTAAAATTTAGTTTAGAAGAAAGCATGGTTAAGGCTCTACACCTAGGACCTTGGTTCATTTCTGGAAACTTCCTATCCGTACGTAAATGGGAACCAAAGTTTGTTCCCCAAGAAGCCACACTTACTTCTACTGCCATTTGGATCCGATTACCCCAATTACCAACAGAGTTCCATGACCAGGATATCTTGGAGAAAGTTGGGAGGAAGCTGGGCAAACTTCTCAAGATAGACCAATATACATCCTCTGGGAAGATATGCCCGTATTTGCATCCAAGTTCCTCTGAAAACCCCAGTAAAAACATCAGTAATAATAGGAGACCATAAGCAGGCTGTGATCTATGAATGAAAGGGAACTCTATGCACTATTTGTGGCAGAATAGGACACACTGTACATATTTGCAACTATAGGACACCAACACCCACAGCAACCCACGAACCACAGGATGATCATCAAAGGAAAGCAGCCATTTCGGAGGAAAGTGAATGGAAAACTGTCACCTTCCCAAGAAGATGTAAGCAGGGACAACCAAAAGCAATAAACAAAAATGAAGGTAAATCGAACAAACCACAACATGCTTCACAGACGGAGGAGATACAGGTAAATATGTTCGATGCCAATTCAGGTAAATTTCTCCAAACTCAAACTCTTCGTTATAATTCAAAAAAAATATTCACCACCGAAAAAACCCAAAAGAGGCCAAATGGCCCAAACAAAAACCACACTAGCACACAAGATCTGCCCAAAAAGGTAAAAAATCAGGCCTAAAGACACAGCCCAATACAGGTGCCACACGAAAAACGGGGCCAACAACTGACGACCGCACTAATCCCAATCATGAGCCCAGCTTTCAAGGGGCCTCTAGCCCATCTACCAAGACCACAATCACCACGCCTGGTGAAACAGCCAATGGGGCCGACCCCCTTTCCCCAAACGGGCACTCAACTAAGGGCACCACTGACAGCCCAATTCCCCACCCAAACACCCAAACCTATGCTTTCCCTACCAAATCTCCTGAAACGACCTCTAATGGAGAAATACCAACAGTTACCAACAACAATTGAGTGCCCTATCTAGTACCCCCCCCCCCATTTCTAGATGAAAAGACCACAACCGTCACCTCCATTAGATCCCCAATTAATGAACACCCAACCCCCTAGTTCTAATGCCTAGAAACCCTTCCACTATCCAAGATGTGACACCAAAGGGTTTATTAATGGGAAGATAGTCCCTTAACTTCACACCTCTTGTTACCCAAAGTAGCAAGACAAAAAAACATAAAAATGGCAAAAGAAACACCACCGACCACCATCACCAAACTACCACCACCACCGGACCACCAATCGGCCTCCTGGTTGGAGGTTGCCTTGTAGGGGTAGGGACTCTCCTAAGATTTCACCCTGGCCAACCACAGGGTGACACTGATAGCGCAAAACCTAGCCCACCTAGCCAGGGTGACAGTGGAAGCACTGAACAAGGCACTGGCAGACTTTGGATCTCTCATATAGCAATCGATAGTCAACAGCGACAGCAACTCCCCGTTAATGGAACCCCAAGCCCTCAACAACCATATTCTACAGGGCTTCCAATCCTTACCCTTCTTCTCAGATCTGATGAAAGAGGACCCAACAGCGGAGCCGGTCTTCGTCATGATCGATCAGCCAACCCAAAACAACCCATCATCTTCTGCTCCAAAAAGGAAGAGCAACTCACCACCTCTTCAGAATATCCAGAAAGGAATCTCCAAAGCTCTGGAGACACTCAAGAAGAAGAATGCCTCAGAAGAACCAGAAATGCCTTATGCCACACCAAGGACGGACTCACTTCTCCTGGACTTAGTGAGATCGATAGAGTTCAGCACGGAAACAAGCGAGATAGTAGTGGTGCTGTGCCCTTGAACAATGACCAAGTATGGAATGAGCCTAGTCTCAGGCCAAACACACAGTCCATTGAAACCCCTTCTAAACCTAACTCTAATCCTGAGTCTAAAGAGGAAGTCCTCCCCACTCCAAATGTCGGGCCTGCAAGGTCCAAGGAGCCCTCAAGAGGGAACTCACCAATCACCCACAGCTCCAATGATGAACTACATCATATGGAATGTTAGGGGTGGAAACAATGCCGAGTTCAAACGGTATTGTTTAGAAATGGTGAAAATGCACGAGCCTGACATGCTTGTATTGCTTGAAACGAAGATGGCAGACCATCAGTCCCTAGCCCAGCAACTCTAGTTTGATATGATCATCCAGTCTCCTGCAGTAGGCCCATCTGGGGGTATCGTGTTTATGTGGAAAGAAGAGTTCGTGATTGTTGAAGAGGTGTCAACTACCCCCAAGGTATCCATGCAATGGTGAAGGTAAGTCCAGACCACCCTCCATGGCTCTTTTCTGCTATTTATGCTAGCAATCTCTTAGTAAATAGGAAACTCATATAGGAGCAACTAATTTCAAAATCAAATAGCATAAAAACAAATTGGTTTATAGGAGAAAACTTCAACGAAGTTTTAAAGGCCAGGGACAAATTTAGGGGTAACCCTATAAACTTGAGTCGCAACAACCTGTTTTGGAACTACATAAATAAGTGTAACCTAATAGACCTAGGCTATAAGGGAAGCAAATACACTTGGACTAATAAAAGGTACAATAACAAAACCTCTCTAATTTTGGAAAAGAATAGCATGTGCTTTGCTAGTGAAGGTTGGATTGAGCAGTACTCTGAAGCTATTGTACTTCACCTCCCTAGGACCCACTCAGACCACTACCCTTTGCAAATTAACCTGGTAGGGCCTCCAATTAATAAATCTTCAAGGCCCTTCAAGTTTGAATCAATGTGGGCTAGCCACCCTTCCTTCCCCAACATCATCAATATTGCCTTCTCTGACCACTCCACCCTTCTTTAATCTACTGAAAGTTTCAAGACTCTGGTAACCAAGTGGAACCATGAGGTCGTTGGAAACATCTTCCATCAAAAGAAGAGACTCATGGCTAGAATCTCTGGAATCCAAAAATCTCCTAGCTACCAATTAAGTAGTTACCTGATAAACCTTGAAACTAAGCTAAATACTGAACTCAACCTAATCCTCAAATGTGAAGAAGACTTTTGGAAACTTAAGTCTAGGATCAACTGGCAAAATGAGGGTGATGCTAACACTAGATTCTTTCATACATCCACCCTCAATAGAAGAAGGAGGAACAGAATCCTTTCCCTTAAAGAAGAGAATGGAAATTGGCTTCATAACCAAACAGACATCCATTCAACTATTGTGGGCTTCTTTACTGATCTATACACAACTTCCCACACTGAAGCCCCTTGGGAAACTACTAATCACTCTACCATAGAACCCATCCTGTCCCAAAGCCAAAAAGCTTTTATGGACAGACCCCTTCAAGTGAGATTAAAAGGGTAGTCTTTTCCAATAAACCTTTCAAATCTCCTAGCCCAGATGGCCTCCACCTCTTCTTCTACCAAAAGTATTGGGATATAGTAGGGGACTCTGTCACAAACTTCTGCAAAAAATGCTTCTCCACAAGATCCATGGATAGCACCATGAACCAAATTCTTCTGTGTCTAATCCCTAAATTTTCCCAAGCTTCAATGCTAAAAAATTTCAAACCCATTGGCCTCTGTAACACCATCTACAAATCAATCACAAAAATCATTGTGAACATGATAAAGCCTATCCTCCCCTACATCATTGGCCCAAGCCAAGCAAGCTTCCTATCCAATAGGAGGGCATGTGACAATGCTATCATTGTCCAGGAGTATATCACTCACTTCAGAAAATAAAGGGGAAGAGTGGCAACATGATCCTAAAAATAGACCTAGAGAAGGCCTTTGATAGGCTAGAATGGTCTTTTATTAGAGACACTCTGGATGCCTTCAATTTCCCCAAGGGCTTATCCAAACTCATCATGTCATACATCAGTACATCCTCCATTTCCATTCTTGTCAATGGGGGAAAAACAGAGTCTTTCAAACCCTCAAGGGGCATCAGGCAGGGTGACCCTATGTCTCCCTACCTATTCATCATATGCATGGAAAGACTTTCTAGATCCATTGATAAGGCAGTACTACATAACCAATGGCACCCCATAAGTATAAGTAGGTTTGGACCAAAAATATCACACCTATTCTTTGCAGATGAGCTCACCCTCTTTGCCAAAGCCAATGACATGAACTGCAATACCATTCTTTCAATATTGCAGAACTTCAATGAACAATCAGGACAAAAAATAAATCTCACCAAGTCAAGAGTCCTGTTTTCTTCCAACACCACCCAAGATACCTTTCATCACCTCACCAATCATTTGTCCATCAGGCACACAACATCCTTTGGAAAATACCTGGGATTCCCCATTCTCCATAAAAAAACAATCAGCTGCAGACTTCCAATTCATCATTGACAACATGCAATCCAAGTTGGCTGGTTGGAAAACCAGGTGCCTTAACATGGCTGGAAGAACAGTATTGGCCAAGACCTCTTTGAATAGCATTCCAAGTCATGTTATGCAATACATAAGTCTACCCCTCAAAGTCACCAATCAGATTTATAAAATTCAGAGAAATTTCCTTTGGGGCTCCACCCCTGAAAGAAAAAAGATGCATCTGATTAAGTGGGAGGTAGTCACTAAAACCAAGGCTGAGGAAGGGCTAGGACTCCAAAAGGCGTATCAAGAACAAAGCTTCTCTCACAAACCTAGCATGGAGAGCTTATAAGAATACCAATAGTCTATGGGCTAGAGTGCTCATTCACAAACATTGCAACATGTCTAGACCTGATAATGCATTTAGACACCCTAAACACCCAAAATCCCCAACCTGGAAAAGCATTCTAAAGGGATGGGAGGTATGCAACAAAGCAAACAGATGGGTAGTCAACAAAGGGAATAGGGTCAGTTTCTTGAATGACACTTGGATCCCTAATCAGCCTGCAATCAGGCATATGATATAAGGCCCTTTAACACAAAATGACCTTCAAGCAAGGTTAACTCAATTCACAACCTGGGCAATTGGGATACCTCAGCCTTGTCCATCAATATCCCCAAGTACTCTGAACCTCCTCAACTCTGTATTCATCCCAAATGCTACAACCAAAGATGATAATCTTATATGGTATTTGACTCCTAATGGCCAGTTCTCAAACAACTCTACTTACTCCTTCCTAAGCAGGACTACAACCAGCCTTCCTGCTGGGGAAGAAGCACCCTTCAAATGGATCTGGAAGCTTCAAGCACCCAACAAAATTAAATACTTCATCTGGCTCCTAATCCATAAAAGACTCCCAACTAGGAGCTTCCTCCACTCTATTGGAATCAACTGTGTCCCTCAATGTCACTACTGTAACAATGATCAAGAAGACATTGCCCACATTTTTTTTGAATGTCCCAATGCTATCCATTTCTGGAATGACATCCTATCCAAATCCATAGGAAATAGTTCAAATCACCCATCTTCAATAGAACCTGTGGCAATCAATATGGAACTCTCTCAAAACTGTCCTTTACAACAACTGCATTTGTTGGGATAGCATCATCCCCTTTTGTCTATGGCACATCTGGCTAACAAGAAACAACAATGTTTTCAACAACAAGAAAGAACACATCAATGCTAATAACACAATCTCAAAAACAACATAGTACATTATGCTTACAAAGAATGACTCAACAAAGGTAACCCACCAGATTATGCTAAAGTGGGAACCCCCACCCAGAGGTTTCTACTAACTGAATACAGATGGAGCAGCAAAAGGAAACCTAGGAATAGGAGGAAGGGAATATTCAGGAACCACAATGGAGACTGGATATTGGGCTACATGGCCAATATACCCCAAGTAACAAATACAAGGGCAGAAGTTCAGGCCCTCATTCGAGGTCTACAACTAGAGGAGCAAAACAATCTAGTTCTACTGGAAATAAACAATGATTTAGTAGAAACAATTAATATGCTCTTGAATGACAATATGATTTTTGACCCTCTAATTTGTGAATGCAGATCAATCATCCAAAGGATGGGCAGCATGGTAGTGAGGCATATCTACCGGGAGCAGAACAGAGTAGCTGATGCGTTGGCCAAGGAAGCAGCGAAGGAGATGTTTTTGAACAAATCTTTGACATTATCAGTTCCTCCAATGTTTGCCAATGATGTATTTTGGGCAGACATCCTAGGAACTGAGCTAGTTAGGTCTTTTGTGGATTGTAACTTAAATATAATTATGCAAAACATTGCAACTATGGGGTCTTTGAGATACCACAGTAATGTCCCAAATGTAGTTTCTTCTGTTTAACTAGTATAAATATAATATCTTTTTTACCAAAAAAATGTTGCCACTGTCCCGTGATGATTAAATAAAATAAACTATCTCAGGTTTATTCTTTTAGGCAATAAATTATACTTTACGTTTTTTTTATTAAAATTCAAAATACAATTTATATATGAATGATATGTTGACTCTTGAAAGATAAATTTTACGAACTCATTGATCGTTGAAAAATAGATTTATGAAAAAATCCTTAACATTGTTATATAATTATCATGTATCTAAGTTAATGCTCATTATATATATATATATATATATATATATATATATATATATATATATATATATTTAATATCACTCTATTAGATGATATTATACATTCTTCATCTATCGTATTATTGTTATTATTTTTTTCCCATATAAGTACAATTATACATTGTTTAACAAAAATGATTGGTTTCTTTCCAACAAGGGTATACAAGAGTTTGACAGTTGTCCGCTCTAAAGTCCTCATTATATTACAAGTCAATATATATATATATATATATATGTATATATGTATGTATGTATGTATGTATGTATATATGTATGTATGTATGTATTTATTACTATGTATATATGTATTTATTACTAATTTGAGTACTCAATTTCGTTTCCTCTTGTTCAATATCACTTTCTGTTCAAGTAGGGTTCTTATCTTCAAATATCTCATATGTTTTTTACTTTTATTTGATTCTTGAGCTATGTGGTATTTTTCTTTTTGAGTGTCTGATCAATCCCGACTAAGTTTTCTCCGTAGATTGTGTGCACCTTGTTTTCTCTCATGTTTCTTTATTTGAATTTGAACTTGTTCATGTCTGAGTGATTGCTTGTTTGAATTACTCCTTTTTGTTAAAGCTTTAGATAAAGAATTATTAGCTCTCTCTAGTTACATTACATAGAAAGTCGAACTTTAATATAAGCTGCCACTTCGTATTTGATTTTACTTAGTAATTCAAATGGGGTCCACATGGGATGATACCATTAAAAGTCTGTTGAAAGGCAGATGGAGCCCATATTAGAGTACGTCCATTGACAATGCACATGAAATGAAAGTTCTGGTGGGCCCCATAATTGAGAAGGTGCACACGATATTGCACTTAGTACATCATAACTAAAGCACGAAAATCCAAAAAATAACATAAATGTCCCTGATCGGCAAGCTAGCACGTTGACGGAGAGCTGCTAGACTCTCACTTATAAAATAGTAGAAAAACTATCGTATAATTAATTTTGGAAAAAAAGTGATAATAGTTTACCCACAAACTAGCACTTCCTTCTTGTACCAAGAAATAGAAAAAATATCATATTGGCCACCTTAACACATTTAGAAAATCTAAAAGAGTGAATGATCAATAATTTGACTTCAATATATGAATAGGAATAACTCCTTGTTATAGTAATATTTATCCGTAAAATGGTACAGTTGAATTTATACGTGGTTTATAGACAAGTGAATTGATTTGATCCCAAAATAATAAATAAATTAGATAAAAATGTAAGGCTTAGCCTTGAAGTTGAGATAAAACAACAGAAATCTTGATTCTGGGAGCAGAGCTTCTGGAAACAGTAATAACAATACAAATAAGCAAGAAGGTAAAATTGTATTGAACTTTGAACAGAGTATAGTATATGTTTGCGAGAAAATTCGTGTCCTTTACAATGACTATAGAGCTCACTATTTATAGTTGCACCTAACGAACAAGGTCTTAGGATCAAGTCTCTCTTTAATGACAATTATGAGGGCCATTGAAGAATGTGTAACAGTAGGAAGTGAATGTCATATTCTCTGTAACGTACCAGATGCTTAATGCTGTAGAATATTCTCCACTAAATGCTACCAGTGGCAAGCATTTATTTCGCCTTTATGAACATCATTCTCTTCGATAACAAATGAGATCGTTGCTATCGGACCCGGCTGTCTTATGTCTTCGGCTCCACATGTTGCTTTCTCATGAGATCATTAAATATGAACATAATTTACCCTATACAGATAGTCCCTTTGCTTTCCGGTGGAATAACTTTGTGTCATCGGAAGGTTGGTAGAGATACATTTTTTGGCGGAAAATTCTCTGACCCCTCTGAAAAGTTTCTGATGGTTGATTAGACGCACGTCTCTCTGCATTTAATGCCCCGAACACGCGTTATCCCACAATTCAACATCATTTTTTACGGTTATCGAGGTAATTATGGACACGATCTTAGCCGCATATTCTTTACTTATACGCATCAAACTTCACCATTTACACTTCATAACTTTCCAAACTTTCTCGAACTCTCTTTATTCAACTCGAACTTGTCTTCAACCTTCTCTAATCTTCTTCTTCAGAACAAACCCTTGTCTCTCTTCTAATAACAATGGCCTCTTCTTTCAGAAACCTTAGTTCCTCAAAGAACAAAGGTAAAGCTGATGATTCTACTTCTCCTACGGCGAGCACCATCATTCTAAGGAGCCTTGTCACAACTAAGGACTTTGAAGAGAACTACCCTACCGCTAATCCTCGCACGTGGGTTGTTGGTGTGTACCCTTCCTATTCGCCCTTCCAACATTTCTGCTATGAAGGAAGACTACCATTGCTATGGTTTTAACATCATCGCTCCTGACCTGGCGGAGCGGATGACCTTATGCAAGAAGGGTTTCACGTATTTTTGTACGTATCCCTTCACTCCGGGCCATTCTTTTTGAGCGAGGAACTTGACTTTGTTATCATGGAGTTCTACGTACGTTACTAGGTATGTATGGCACAAGTAAGTCCTTTTGTGTGAATGACAATTGCTTGTCTTTGACGTCTATGCCAGGAGACGGGAGAGGAGCTAACCCTGGCTCGATTAATGAACCTTTATTCCCCCAAGATTTTTCGTGGCGAAATGATAAATTTCAGCAAACGTGGGCACCATGTTTTGCTATCTAGATTATTACAACAACCATGGGTGGATGGAATGGTTCATTACAGTTGCCACCAGGGACATCATTCCGGTCACGAATCCATCATGTCCGAAATTATGGAACCGTACTCGTAAGTTCACCATTTGTCTTCTCTTCTATTAAAGATCTCCCCATGTTGTTACTGACCCTTTTTCTTACACTTATTTTAGCAACTCGGTGGACACTACCTAAGGTTCAAGGCTTGGACCAGTGGGTCCAGAAAATTTTGGATGTCACTACGCCCGAGACCCGCACGTGGAAAGAACTGGCCCTTAAATATGGGTAGAAGGCCAAAAAATCATAGTAAGTCAAACTCATCTTGTTTTTACCTTTCGTATAAGAAAGTTGATTAACCTTTCTCTATTGTTGAATTCAGGTCTACCGCAGGGCTCAGTTGTCGTCCTCGAGGAGGACGTTTTGGCTAATCATGCTGACGAGGCGAGGCTGCTACAGGAGGTTTTCACCGGAACAAGTGTCTTCAGGCCTGCTTTTGGTGCAAGTGCTTCTTCTTGGAGTCCCCGACCGGAGAACAAGAAACCAAAAAGGAGACGTTCCTCCGCGGCCCGGGGAAAGAATAAAAAGGCAAAAATGCCAGGCACGAGTCGTCTTTAGATGCTGCGGTGATGAGCGCCACGCGGGGAGCCGTCCATAGGCACCGTGGTGATCGATTATGATGGAAAAGCTAGTGATGAGGGGGCTTCTCTACATAGAAGACTACGACCTTCATCAGCTCAACAAAATGCTCAATCTATTGACTTAGTTACACCAATCGAGGATGATGCCTCAGCACTCTGGGGGAGTATGATATGGTGGAAAATGCTAACTCCCGCTTTCGAGTCCTAGTCGTTATGCCCGGTATCGTGAGGCTGAGTACGAGTTCCTTCTTTCTTCGGTTGATGAGCAACCAACAACCAGCACTGCGCTTGTCGCAACCACTTTTCATCCTATAATGCCATCAGCTTCATCTCCTTCTTTACCAACTCTGCCTTCGCCACCAACAATTGCTACATCATCTCCACCGACTGTAGTTGCCCGAGAGGCAGATATCCCTCCTCCCCAATCCCCAGTTCATGGGAATTTGGGGTATAATTATTCTGCCTCCTCTGAAGATCCCCAAAGAAGGAGGAGTATCACCCTCTTGGTTTCCACCGGATACCATCTATTATCCCGGTCAGTGGAGCTTGCTAATTATCTGAAGCCTTTGGCTTCAAAAAAAGGTAGGAATAAAATACAGGCTCTCTCGGAAGAGTGTTTGTTGACCAATGCCATGCACAATGCAGTGGCGGTATAGTCTTTGTTTCCTCTGTTGTTTCTTCTATCTTTGTTGTGGCATGGTTTTGAGTCTGCATTTTGTTTTTCAGGCCAACTTCTTTGCTTTCGAAGGCCTTCAAAGGGTAATTCTTGATAAGGAGGAACTTACTTCCGAGCGGGATAATCTCTTGGCCGAGCAAGACCAGACAACTGCTCACCTCTCAGAACTGGAAGCACGAGCTGCTGAGGTCATTGGGTTGGAGGCTCTCTTTCATAAAAGCGAGCAAGAAGTAGTGTCCCTTAACCTGGAGATTGCCTCGGTAAGGGCACAATTTAACAATCTAGGGCCAAATGGGTTGAAGTCCATAATATCGTTCTTGCTGCATCCGATCGTGAGGTTGCCTCTGCAGAAAGATTGAATAATTTGGAGGCAACCTTAAACTCCAAAACTGAAGAAGTTACTACTGTCGAGGTGAAGTATGCCCGGTTGGAGGAGAAGCATAAGAGGACCATCGAGCATAATAGAGTTTTCAGCTCCATTGTCCACGACCTTGATGTCAGCCTCCGAGCCACCAGATCCGCATAAGATAACCTTTCTGCGGAGGTTGACCGACTTAAAGAAGAACTCAAGCACCGAGCGGCTTCCCTCATTGTAAAAAAACATATACTATGTATATCATAAGGAGAAAAACCTTGGAAGAGGCCAAAGCTGGTGTCATTGACTTTGATGCCGAAATTTCTAAGGCCCGTGAGCTGGAGTCAACTGCCAAAAGGGGTTTTCCGGCCCGACTTGGTACTATCCACTCTTCTGTTTTCGATTCCATGTTCTCGGGAACTAAAAAAGAAGCCGAAGGTGATGATGCTAAAGGCCAAAATGGTAAAGGCCAAGATATTAAGCCGGTGGTGGGCCCACTACTCCTAAAAATGCAGATGCTTCTCTTCCTCCGGGTTTAGAGATGCAGTAACTTAGTTTTTGCTTTCTTTTCTTTTCCATACTTTTATATTTGTGCTACTTGTCATGTTTGCTATGAATAAAAGTACTTTTCGTTTAACTGTTGTGCAAATATTTCTCTTTGCATGCTTTTCGTTTAAGTATTTGTGCAAGTATTACTCTTTACGTCGAATTGTGCAAGGTTTCGGGTGTATTTTTCCCTGAGAGCATTTGGATTCGGGGCATAAGTTTTTTCGAAATCAACTCTTTAACGCGAGGGTTTTATAAGAGAAAGGCCTTTTATGTATACGGTGCTCTTGAAGACGACGCCTCTTGTTCATTACGGCACTAGCATTTGAAGTACTTGTTTAACTTTCAAATGATAAAATTAATTCATCTTTCATACAAGAAAAAAGATAGAAATAAAATGACTTTACTTTATTCCTTTAATTTTCAAAAGTACATACGCATTCATTGTGCTAAAAAGAAATTGCCATTACTTGTGGATAACTTGTACAACTTGTTTCTACAGGACTGGCCGTGCAGTCCCTGGTCCCGATGATATAACTTTATTTTTGGGTTTCGTATTCTGGTTAGTGTGGCAGACATTGTTGTCGTATCCTCATATCATTCCCCTAGTGTTCAAATGCGAAGAATGTGAATTTGAACACTGGAAGTCTTGATCCTTTTGAGATTCCACTAGTGCATGATTAGATAGTCTTTAGTTCAGTAACAAGCTTCACTTCACCTTAGGAACTTTGTTATCGAGCCAAAGACTATCTAACAGCCCCCCAGTATCTTGCACTCACGAATGGTCGGCTAACCTTTGTCCGATAGCAAATTTTACTTCCCGGTAAGAACGTTTGATACCGAGCCAAAGATTATCTAATCGCTCCGTAGTGATATGTCGTTTGTGTGCCTTGTTGTTTTAAGGTCTTATTTCTACTGACGAAGCTTTCTTCTTAGTATACTTTCCATCGCTTCCTCATTAAAAACCTTTCTAGAAAAACCCAATTGGGACAAAAACTAGACTAAGAGAAAAAGAATGCAACACATACTTTCAGCGTAGATGAGGCTCATCAGCAATAGTATCTTTTGAGGTGTGCCACATTCCAGTTGCTTGGCAACTTTACTCCCTCTTGATTTTCCAATTCATATGACCCTTTTTTGGCGACAGCTGAAACCTGGTAAGGGCCTTCCCACGTTGGACCCAACTTCCCTACGTTGAGCTCCTGGGTGTTCTGAGTTACTTTCTTTAAAATCAAGTCTCCCACTTTGAAATATCGGAGGTTGGCTCTTCAATTGTAATATCTTTCCATTCTCTGCTTTTGGGATGCCATCCTTATATGCGCCAAGTCTCTGCGTTCGTCGAGCAACTCCAATTTGACCAACATTGCTTCATTGTTCGCTTCTTCGTATGCTAAAAAATATCTTAGGGTATGTTCTCCTACTTCCACCGGGATTAGGGCTTCTGTTCCGTACACAAGAGAGAAAGGGGTTTCCCTCATGCTTGATTTGGCCGTTGTCCGGTACACCCATAGGACTCCTGACAGCTCTTCAAGCCATTTGCCTTTGGCTGCTTCCAATCTCTTTTTGGGATTTTCTATAATCACCTTGTTTATTGATTCTGCATGACCGTTTGCTCTCAGATGATAAGGCGATGATGTGATCCTTTTGATTTTTATGTTTTCAAGGAACTTTGTGACCTTTGCGCCTATAAATTGTGGCATATTATCGTAGGCTATCTCTTTTAGTATCCCAAATCTGCAAGTTATATTCTCCCACAATAAATCTACCACTTCGCGTTCGCCGATCTTCTGATAAGGACCTGCTTCAACCCACTTAGAAAAATAATCAGTTAAAATCAAAAGAAACCATACCTTACCAGGGGACAGTGGCAGCGGACCGACTATATCCATCCCCCACTTTATGAACAACCATGTCGACAAAACTGAGTGCAGTAGCTCTGCCAGTTGATGTACCAATGGTGCATAGCATTGACATTTATCACATTTTTTAACATAAGCCTTGGCATCTTGTTCCATCCGGGGCCAATAGTATCCTGCCCTAATTGATTTTAACACCAAGGAATCCATGCCTGAGTGATTTTCGTAAATCCCTTCGTGGACTTCTCGTATATCATAATTAGCTTCGGAATCTCCCAAATATCGGGCCAACGTGCCGGGGAAAGATCTTCTGTATAATTGACCTCCCTTGAAACTATATTGCACTGCTTTATTGCGTAGCACCCGAGATGCCTTAGGATCTTCAAGCAATTTTCTATGCTCGAGATAGTCAATGATCTCATTTCTCTAGTGCCAGACCAAGTTGGTCGCATTTACCTCGTAATATCTATCTACGTCCAGTACCGAGTGCATAAGTTGTATGACCGTACCGGAGTCCGATCCCTTCATTTTTGTGGATGAACCCAGATCGGCTAGTGCATCCACTTCCGCATTCTCTTCCCTCGGGATGTGTATAATTGACCATTCCCTGAGCTGAGCAAGCAGAGCCTGAACTTTCACTACATATTCTTGCATGCGTTCCTCTTTAGCTTTGAAGATCCCGTAGACCTGATTTACTACCAATTAGGAGTTGTATTTGATTTTTATGACCTCGGAGTCCAGTGTCACGACACAAACCGATGGGCCACGACGGGAACCTGGTGCCTTACTCAACCGAGTACTAACGTAACATATCTTTCTTATCGTACTATCATTGATAACTAGGCCAACATAGCCACAAGTCGTAATGTATAACTATAAGTGGAAAATATTGTATCAATGAATCACTTTTCTTAAAACATGAATACATATGGGCCGTGAAGGCCTCTGACATATATACAAAATGAACCTCTGTCTACAAAGCCTCTCAGAGTATTTGACATCAATGAGACAGGGTACCGGCCTACCCATAAGTCTGTAGCAAAATTCTGATACGATAACTCAGACTCGGCTGCATTCCGAATGAGGTGGAGTCTTACCGATCCTTTGCTGAATGCTAACCTCGTCTACTATGAGGGCTCGTCAAACTGATTGTCTATACCTACAGGCATGAATGCAATGTCCCAAACAAAAGGACGTCAGTACGAATAATGTACCGAGTATGTAAGGCACATAAAAAAGTATATAAAAGACATGGAAAAAACATGGAGTAAATGATTTAACTTGTAAGTCTGGATAACTCTGTAAATCATGAAATACTTATAGTGTCATGCATATGCGTATGAATGTCATGTCGTGTATAGGTACATATGTTCATAACATCATCAAGCCTCTGAGGGCATTCCATCATATCATCTCGGCCACTATGGGCAAAATCATAAATGTATACCAGCTGATTAGGTGGTGGTGAGTATATAATGCCGTAACCTTTTTCTATATCCCATATACATATAATATACATATATACGCGTATATAACGCCATCTAGTCATGGGTTAGTGTACATGTATAAATGAATGCAATGCATGAGAAGTACGTCAATAAAATCTCTTGTAATGTTATAAAACTATTATGCTTTTGAGTAATATCATGAAGCAAACTTTTTTCAACTTACATATTTTTTTGAGACCCATGAACAGATGATAGAACAATAGGAAACATGGGGAATCAAGAACATAAACATCTCTAGCATTTGTATGAATATAGTCATTTATGGAAGTTTTGCTTTTTCTCGTTTCATTTGTATCGTATGGATCATGCCAAAAGGAAAGAAGGGATAGCCTTAACATACCTGAGCCGATTCTCTTGACAATCCCTCTAACATATGTCAATTGTGACAAATCACATAATGATGGATCGAAGTAGGGAAAAATCCGTATGATATTATTGAGAAAGATTGTACTGTACTCTCTAAAAATCGCAAAATCCCATTGCGATTATACGGTATAACTTTGTTGCAAATCTCTTAGAATTTCAAATCCATATTAAAGCTTCATCCATTGTCTTCTAATACATATGCATTTTAATGACTTTTGTTGGAGTCTTTATCAAAGAGAGTGTGCCCCACTTTTAGGATGACTAAGCCATAAAACATTTCTTAAAATGTGCCACATTTTTACATGACTTAAGAGTCATTTCTTGGCTTGATCAAGACAACCTTGGGCTGCCATATTAGGAACTTAGTCTTATCCATTTTATGCTTAATTATTCAATTAGCCTAATTACTTAATTAATCTCCCACTAAAAATATATAATTATCCAATTATCCACATAATTAAGAATTATCTCAAATTACTTAAAATACTAATGACTTTTAACACACTTTTTACACTTTACTATTATGGTCATGTGGTACCTTGTATGACGCTAGTCCATAAATACAGGGTATTATAGCTCGGACCGTATTTTATCTCAAATTGTCAAACTTCGACGAAACTCATTTTCTTCGATTTGCTTACCCTCTCACCTTCCCAAATTTACTTATCCCTTATTTGAAATAGCATAATACTTATAATCCCAAAATAATCTCATTCCTGAACTTACGTCGAATAACTTACGATGAAACTTTAACGTACAAAAATGCGAGATGTAATATCTAATTTTCGAGCTTTCATCAATTTGTTTATGGCGTACTTTCACGTATGAAAATATGGGGTGTAACATCATTCCTCCCTTTGGAACATTCGTCCTCGAATATTGACTGATGCACTTATCATTCTCATAACCCATAACTCTTGCGAATACTTTAGTACTCCTCTTGTCATCTAGGCAACAGTTCTGTTAATGAATCCCAAAGGCCAGGGCATTACCCCCTTTAAGACTCTTTCTCACACCACGACTCATGGTCAGAATCCTTCCAATCTTATAACTGTTGCTACCTTTTATCATGCAGCCTGTACGATTCAAACTTTGTAAGTGCGCCTATGAGACTATTCTCTCCTTTTTCCTCCAGCTTTTAGCCAATATCTAGGCCTCACTTTGTCAACATATACAGAGCTTAATAAGATGTCCCTCTGGGAATCTATAGGTATATTAAAGTTCTTCGCTCGGTACTTTGTCGAACTTACGAATATTGTTATATCTTATTTCATAGATCTGGTTATCCATCCGTATGACTTTACTGCATCAAGGTAGGTCATATTATACCATAACTCTTGCTTCGATTTATCATTACTAAAGTTTGCTACCGAACTCTAGGTTACTTTCATTGCTTAACCTATATTTATAAATCTAAGTCCTTTAATGCTTCTTCATTACTGTTCATCTTAAGAATGATGGCCTAATATCATCTCATACTTTATAAATTTTATCCATCTATTATTGATTCACTTCAATATTGATCTACAATCTACCACTGATAACTTGAAACCTCTTACGTAATCACTAGGGCTCATGTCTCATCGGGGAACATCTGAAATGATTAGACTGATCCACCTGGGGCGATACCATGATTTCATAACCGTATTTCATAGCATCCCAATGTGATTCACCTTATGTGGGAATTTTAATCCTGTATAAATCATGAAATCCCTTTTTTTCCCTTCAAATCACAACTGAATCGAAGGCCAAAACGTCATCCTTTATCTATCACAATCACACCCTCATTCTATTACCAGGGCAACATTCCATCTCTTCTAAATGCCATTAGTCTTAGACTCCTTTGAATTCATTTAGGCTATACTGAGCTTTGTATAACTTAGAGAAACCATCAACTCTTCTTGTTTTTATGGGCTTAATCCTAAGGACTTATCCATTCTCGTCACCTTCTCACTCGCCCTTTCTCATCCTTACTCCTATCTTCTAGAACCTTGTTGCTTCACCATACAATAGCTTGCGACCTACACATATCTATTTATATTACTCGTAACTTTTCAACTTGCTTGCATCATAGATTTCCTTATGTCATTCTAGAACATCAAGCGAGACATCACATCGTCTCTAACTCTTCTTTACTCTCTTAATCAGACTTCTCGATACCTAGACCATAGGCTGGAAGACATGCCATTGACGTCGCCGCTATCATTCCTAGATATTGAATCCCCACACTTCTAGCCTTCTATCCTAAGTGAGGACTATTCACAACCTTCTGCATAACACCCTTCCACATAGGTATAATGCACATCCACAACTTGAAGCTCTCTTATAATACTTGCTCCTATGGTGCATACACAATCTGGTGGTAGCTCCATACTGACTTTTTATGAGGCTGGTACTCTTTTAACTAGCTTTTTTGTAGAGCTGTTATAGAATATGGTTGTTGTACTATCTCTCTTGCACCTCTGATATTAAGGCTGATTCTGCTATGTTCTCAATCATGATTTCTATAATTTTCTGGTTGTAATAATCAGACTCCTGATTTACTTCATTGATGTAACTCCTTAGTTTCCCCTTCCTTCTGATCAGCCTTCATGTAGGCTTAAGCTATCTTTCGATCTGCGGCTCTTGGTACTAGTTATTACTTTAGCTTTTCATGGGCGTTGTGGAACATCCATGATATAATCTTTTAAAAATTCAATCCTTTATTTATGCAATGGGCTCAATTCTTTCTTTTAACTTATACCAGAGTCTTCTACAGCTGTATGATTGTCAACATATGTGTTGCATGGATAATACTCCGAAATCTTGAGTGAATTCATAACGTAACTAACTCTGGATCCTTGATCGAATAATTCCTTTCGTTCCTTCTCAGCTTTCTTTAAACGTAAGCTATTACTTTTCCTGGTCTTTCTACCCCTTGTTGCATGCATACTTAGCTTATCTTAGTTCTCATGTATGCCGAAATTTTCATGCAACTCATATAATCTTGAATATTACTTTTGATTTTACTTTCCGTTCATTAGCCACGGTGGGTGACACTTTCTTATGGAGTGCATATAATATTGTACTGAGACTGCCATTACAAGACCATTTCTTCTTCAAGTTACTATGTTTAGGTTGAAGCCTTCTTCCTTATTTCCCCAACAAGTCTTTTATTGTAGTACTTAGGGAAGACCCTTTGACTCTTGTAAAGCTGCAAACTTATTATATCGTATACCCAATAAATTTTTTGATGTTCGTACTCACCTATAATTATCCTTAATTACTTACCTCCATGCTCATGTGCTCGTATAGTTGCTTCTGAACTAACTGCGAGGCTGAATTCCTTATGTTGGGGTTTACTATGTTTATCTTGCATGATCAATTGATTTATCTGTAACTTCTTGTTGAGCCATAACTAGACTCTTCCTGAATCAACTACTAACTGCTCGTTGGTCCATTCTATTATCGCCAAAACAAAATTTGAAATTCTCATGATGCAGACTATTATCAAATCACTCAGTCCTAATTCATGTTTAATTTATCTTGTTCACCAATCCATACTGGTTTCTATTACTCTAGGGTCTAACTTTTCCTTTTGGTAATCGCGTTAGAGTCGCTAACTTATTTCTCGAAATAAGGATATGACTCTATGTCCTATACTCTTTTGTTGTCTTAAGGCATGTCACCTCTCTGTTTTACCAAAAAGTGTTAAACCCTTTTGTCAAACTAATTATCAGAGATATAGAAGGTAATTCTTAGCCAAACATAATTAATTCTAGATCCAAATATATTGAGTACAAAAATCGAAGAAGAACAAGAACGTGTAATATTTCTTAATATAATTATTGTACATCGAATATGAATGATAAGCTTACATCTAAGACAGATTTGCACCATGATCATGGAAGTAAGGAAGGAGAAGAAAAGGAACTGTTAATGACAAAGAGATACCCCTTATTGACACTATCGTGATGGCTATTAAGAATCATCCCCCCTTTCTCTAGGCGCAACTCCCCATATATATATATTAGCAATTTTTCCTTTTATCCAATGGTCTTTGACCGACGTATTTTCTTATGATTGTACCCTTCATCACTCGCTCAAACATTATGCTTGTTCTACGATGTAAGCTTTCCGACAATTTGACCCCGACAATGGCCGAGGTGCTCTTTGCTATCACGCCACATGGTCATGATTACGGCTTGGTCGGCCCCTTATCGTTCCTTTTAAGAACAACCATCCTATGGTCAAGATTTTGACCCATACAGTTAGTCCCTCTGTCCGTAGGGGTCGCCTCTTGACAAGATCAATGGATGGACTTTGTCAATTCAAAAGTTAGGAGAAATCTGAACGTTATACGTTGAACGATATCCTTAAATCGAGGTGGCTATGTGACACTTCAGTGGTATCATCGGACCATTACGTCAGTTCAGAGCTGAATCGTTGCATCGATTCAAGATGTCATGGATACCCATTATGCATTATTATGGCGCACGTTTCCCAGGCACCGTATCGTTTCTCGTGACCTTTCAGTTTTTTGGTTGGCGGCTCTTGGGTTTCCTGCTCAGGACATTTATGTTCTTATAAATAGGGGAAGACCACCATTCGATTGTTACGCTTTTTGATTCATCTGAGGAATTTTGCAAATCTCCACCTTCTTCAGTATTTCATACTTCTAATTTCATACTTATACTTTCGTCAAAATTTGACGTGACCGTCTTCTCTTTTCTTTCATCACTCTTGTTTATTTCGATCAAGTTAGACAGATGGCTGGCACTTCTTCCCAGACTGACAGATTCGTCGAAGCTCCGGCGCTGGAAAATGATGTACCTCCTCTTGGAGAAGGAGTGAAGGTGACGAAAGATGATGGAGTTTCGATAGTGGCTGAGATACTACCCCGCTCGGGGAAATTATGGACTGATTTTAACAGCCCCATTGGAAAAGAATCGGAACATGTCCCTTATACTATGGATGAAGCGGTGATTACGGCGCTCAAGACCAAGTGGGGAATTACAAATCATATTGAAATGGTGCTGGCAACATGGACGAATATTGTGCACTTGCACCGCTGGGGTACTGTGCATTATACGCGTATCTTTGTTGTCGGATATATGCTTCCTCTCCCCTCTCTAGTGGTGGACTTCTGCCACTTTTACGAAGTGTGCCCGACTCAGCTTTCACCGTATGCATACAAGCTTTTCCTCATGCTTCTTAAGTACGCGGAGCTCGCTGGTCGAGGAATCATTTAGGGGCACATGCTTAATATTTTTTCCCCTCAATTTATTCGAGGCACGATGATTCACATGCGCCATCGAGGAACCAAGAGTTTGGTGGTGAAGATGGACGATAAGGCTAATCGCCGCTTCTAGGAAAACAATTTTTATGTGCGGACAGAACACATTGTGGCAGACTCAGCAGGGTTCCCTGAGATGTGGAACTTCTCATATAAGTTTTCCTTTGTTTATTTTGTGATTCCTCTCGAGGCAGTCGCCGACCGTTCTTCTTTAGGTGGCATTGCTAATGATGTTTTTTCTTTCCCAGCCTAGAGATTGCCTCCCCCTCTAGTTGACGACATCCGTGAGTGGGTAAACGCCATTCTTCCCCATATAGTGGGGGTTCGCGAGTGGGCATCCTTCTGCGAGAGATATGGGCATAAGCCTCTCAATGGTGAGTCGGCTCGTTGCAGTTCTTTGTTCTTTGCCTTATAGTTTGATCTTATCGTTGTATGACCGTCTTTCTTTGCTGACAGAGAGGGTGCGAAGGATGAGGGCTCCTCCGCTTGCTTTCTGTCAAGCGGCACCTTCTACTCGTCCTACGTCGAGGGCTGCTGCCCATCCTACTGCTTAGCCTACATCTGTGGCCGAAGCTGCGCATCCGGAGATTACTCAGCCGGAGGTTCCGACCCCTGCACCCCGTCCAGTCGGCGAATCTTCTCACGTAAGTAGTGAAGTGGCCCCACCAAAGAGATAGAGGTGGTGTTAGAAGAGGTTTCCCCAGCCGATACTTCTTCGAGGGGTGCCCTTACCCCGGCGGTGATAGAAATCAGAGATGATGTCAGCCCTGCTGTGGAGACAACGCTTGTTGTGAGCGGTCAACAGGCTGATGTGGTGGAGAGATGGAGTCTCGGGATTGCAATTATTGTCTTGGGTGGCCCTTAGTCATCCCGGCCGAACCGCACTTCTTATTCGGCCAAAGAGAGGGGAAAAACGTCATGGTTGATGATTACGAGTTTGAATCCGACCTCGATCCTGATGATGTTAGGATGTTCGAGGAGGGCTTTACTCGAACTGTGGTAAGAGCGGGAGGTCCTTCCCGAATACTCAAAATCCCGTCGGATCTCAACTTTCTGCGAGATACGGTGGATTTTGTGCCACAGTTTGACCCTCTATGCTCTACCGCAGTTAGCGATGCCGAACTAACGCAAGGTGTGGCTGTGTTAGGCTTGAGGGTAAGTTTCTCTCCTTTGTTTGTTTTTCTTCTCTTTTTTTTACCTTGGCTCTTATCGACTCTCTTATACTTGATGTTTTTAGACTTACATGCTGGAGATCGAGAGTGCTCGCAGGGCCGAGACTCGTGCCAAGATTTTTTTGAATATGCTTGAGAAGTATCAGCAATTTTGCAACAAATGCCGTGAGATGCATGATGCAGTGATGCAGTCCAGTGTCGTATTTGATTTTTATGACCTCGGAGTCCAGTGTCACGACACAAACCGAAGGGCCACGACGGGCACCCAGTGCCTTACTCAACCGAATACCAACGTAACATATATTTCTTATCGTACTATTATTGGTAACTGGGCCGACATGGCCACAAGTCGTAATGCATAACTATAAGTGGAAAGCACTATATCAATGAACCATCTTTCTTAAAACATAAATACAATTGGGCCGTCAAGGCCTCTGACATACTGTACAAAATGAACCTCTATCTACAAAGCCTTTAAAAGTATTTGACATCAAATGGGACATGGTACCGGCCTACCCATAAGTCTGTAGCAAAATTCTGACACGATGACTCAGACTCGGCTGCACTCCGAATGAGGTGGAGTCTTACCAATCCTTCGCTGAATGCTAACCTCTTCTACTATGAGGGCTCATCAAACTGATTGTCTATACCTGCAGGCATGAATGCAGTGTCCCCAACAAAAGGACCTTAGTACGAATAATGTACCGAGTATGTAAGGTATATAAATAAGTATATAAAAGACATGGAAGAAACATGGAGTAAATGACTTTGTAAGTCTGGATAACTTTGTAAATTATGAAATATTTAAAGTGTTATGCATATGCATATGAATGTCATGTCATGCATAGGTACATGTGTTCATATGTCACGACCCCGGTTCGCCCTCCATGAACCATTGTGACGGCACCTAGTCTCTATGACTAGGTAAGCCTAAATTGCAAAGATAACCAAATTTGCGGAAGTACAACAATTTAAAAATAGAAATAAAACAATAATAGTGTTTAAATGTGCCGCTCGGCATACACCATATATAAATCTCAAAAACCAATATCTAAATCCAAGACCCGGAAACCCACGAATCACAAGCTAAGATAAATACTATATAGCTCTAACTCCGGAATGTCTAACAAGAATAGAAAAAAATACATAAGGGTTAAATACTAAAGGCAAGAATAGAAAGGGACTCCTTGGTCTGCGGACATGATAGATGTACCTCGGAGTCTCTAAAGGAGTCGCCTCCCTTAAGGACGGTAGGCCTGAGCAGTGGTACCTGGATCTGCACATGAAAAACATGCGCAGAAGGTGCATGAGTACACCACAACGGTACTCAGTAAGTGCCAAGCCTAACCTCGGTTGGGTAGTGATGAGAAAGGTCAGGGCCCTACTGAGATTAAATAAATATAAAGATGACAGGACAAGATAAGCAGTACAATTGAAAATCTACAGTAAGGATCTATACAGGTTAATAAGAGTACAATAACGGAACCAAAAATAAAGGCAAACACTAGGAAATACCACTCATAACTAGGATGATAGCCAGAGATCTCTTGGTATCCTGAAGATCTCTTGGTATCCTCAATTATATGCTAGGGATCTCTTAGTATCCTCAATATATGTGCCAGGGATCTCTTAGTACCCTGAGGATCTCTTGGTATCCTCAATTATATGCTAGGGATCTCTTAGTATACCGAGGATCTCTTGGTATCCTCAATATATGTGCCAGGGATCTCTTGGTATCTCGCACCTCAATTCAGATCATAAATACGTACAGGGGATCTCCCAAGATGTTGTCCCGTAGCCCCAAAGTAAAAACACACAGTAGCAACACAAGAATGCCCAATTAAGCTAAATTCCGTACCAAGTAAACAATTAATTCTAGCCTAAGTTGCTTCATGTAATGCAATTAAGGCAGTTTAGGCAAATAGGCAATTAAGTCAACTGAACATGCTTTCCTAAACTAGCAACAGGCAAAATACGCAAGTAGAATAAAATAGGAAAAAAGAATTCAATTGAAATACTTAAGGAAAAACCGGATTTCCAACAATTATCTCAAGTACGCGTTCGTCACCTCACATACAAGGCATATCAATTATCAAATATATCATACAAGGGGAAGGTCCCCAACACAAGGTTAGACAAGCCACTTACCTCGAACTAGCTCAAAATCAACCCGACACCACGTCTTTGCCACGAGTACTCGACTCCAAATGGCCCAAATCTATTCAATTCAATTGCACAATGTAAATAACACTTCAAGTAACTGATTCTACAATTAAAGTCTAAGCTAATACGCAAAATTATGTAAAATGACCAAAATGCCCCTCGGGCCCACATCTCGGAATCGGGTGAAATTTACATTTTCAAAAACCTCGTACTCTCATGAGTCTGTACAAAACAAGAACACTGAATTCGGAGTCTAAATGACCCCTCAAATCCTCATTTAAAAGTCTCTTAAACTCAAGATCTAATTACCCATTTTTCCCAATTTTTTTCATCACTAATTAGGTCTGTAATCATATAGAAACGAGTTATGAAGTCAAGGATGTTACCTCCAAGCGATTCCGCTCGAATCCTTCTTCTATCCCCTTCAAAGAGCTCCAAAAACGATTAGAAATGGTGGAAATAAACCCTCAAGTCGTGGAACCCCTTTTAAAATAATGCCCAGCAGTTTCCGCATCCGCGGTCCCGCTTCTACGGAACAAATATCGCATCTGCAACTTTCACTTAAAGAGCCAGCTTCCGCATCTGTGACTCCCAATCCGCAGATGCGGTAATTCCACCGCTTCTGTGGTTCCTAAAGAAAAGACCAAAATTCGCTTCTGCGGCGCCGCAGCTGCGGTCCCCAAACAGCAGATGCGAAAATATTAGAAACAGCAAAAATACAGCAGCTGCAACATTTCCTCGAACTTCTCGTTAACTATCCGAAATCATCCCGAGGCCCCCGAACTTCAACCAAAGGAATCAACATATCCTAAAACATTATTCAAACTTGTACCAATCTTCAAAACACTTCAAACAACCTCAAAACAACCAAAACACATCGGATTCAAGCCTAAGTTTCTAAAATCTTCTGAATTCCGCTTTTGATCAAAAAGTCTATCACAACGCATCTGAATGACCTAAAAGTTTGCACACACGTCATATTCAACACTACGGAGCTACTCCAACCTCTGAAATTCAATTCCGACCCTCGGACCGGAAACTTCAAAAATTCAACTTTCGGCATTTCAAGCCTGAATTAGCTACGGACCTCCAAAACACAATCTGAACACACTCCTAACCCCAAAATCACCCCACGGAGCTAACTGAACCATCAGATTTCCATTCCGAGGCCGTCTTCACACTATTACAACTAGGGTCAACTTTCCAACACTTAAGCTCTCATTTAGGACTAAGTGTCCCAAAACTCTCCGAAACTCAAAACCGAACATTCCAGCAAATCGAAATAGTAGAAATAAACTTGGGGAAAGCAGTTAATAGGGGATCAGGGCGTTAATTCTTAAGACGATCGGCCGGGTCATCACATCCTCCTACACTTAAACATTCGTTCGTCCTTGAATGAGCATAGAGACATACTTGAAGTAGTGAAGAGATGCGGGTAACGGTTGCGCATATCCTGCTCGGTCTCCCAGGTCACCTCCTTGACCGGCTGCCACTGAACCTTTACTGATACAATGTTCTTTGACCTCAACTTTCTAACATGTCTGTCCAATATCGCCACTGGCTCCTCAACATAAGATAAATCCTTGTCCAACTGGACTGAACTAAAATCCAACACGTGCGACGGATCACCTTGATACCTCCGGAGCATCGAAAC
This sequence comes from Nicotiana sylvestris, assembly GCF_000393655.2. Taxonomy (NCBI): domain Eukaryota; kingdom Viridiplantae; phylum Streptophyta; class Magnoliopsida; order Solanales; family Solanaceae; genus Nicotiana; species Nicotiana sylvestris. The sequence goes on from NC_091062.1 coordinate 140,994,160, forward strand.
ATGAAATACTAGATGAACTCCTACCAAGCTGGGAGGTAAGGGAAGCTCATAAGCAACCTCCCCAACATGCCTCAATATCTCAAAAGGGCCAATAAACCTCAGACTCAACTTCCCTTTCTTCCCGAATCTCATAACGCCCTTCATAGGCGAGACCCGAAGCAAAATCCGCTCTCCAACCATATAGGAAACATCACGAACCTTTCGGCCCGCGTAACTCTTTTGTCTGGACTAGGTTGTGCGGAGTCTATCTTGAATCACCTTAACCTTCTCCAACGCATCCTGAACTAAGTCTGTGCCCAATAATCTGGCCTCACCCAACTCAAACCAACCCACCGGGGATCTACATCGTCTCCCATATAAAGCCTCATACGGTGCCATCTGAATGCTGGACTGATAGCTGTTGTTATAAGCAAACTCCGCCAATGGCAAGAACTGATCCCAAGACCCTCCAAACTCAATCACACACGCACGGAGCATATCCTCAAGAATCTGAATAGTGCGCTCGGACTGTCCATCCATCTGAGGGTGAAATGTTGTACTCAACTCCACCTGAGTACCCAACTCATGTTGAACGGCCCTCCAGAACCATGATGTGAACTGAGTACCTCTATCTGAAATGATGGACACTGGAATTCCATGTACTCGAACAATCTCCCAGATATAAATCTCCGCCAACTGCTTCGAGGAATAAGTAGTACACACAGGAATAAAGTGATCAGACTTGGTCAGCCGATCCACAATCACCCAAATAGCATCGAACTTTCTCAAAGTTCGTGGGAGCCCAACTACAAATTCCATGGTGATCCTCTCCCACTTCCACTCCGGAATCTCTATCTGCTGAAGTAACCCACCCGATCTCTGGTGCTCATACTTCACCTGCTGACAGTTGAGACACCGAGCTACGAATCCAACTATATCTTTCTTCATCCGCCTCCACCAATAGTGATGTCTCAAATCCTGGTACATCTTCGCGGCACCTGGATGAATGGAATACCGTGAGCTGTGGGCCTCCTCCAGAATCAACACCCGAAGCCCATCAGCATTGGGTACACAAATTCGACCCTATATCCTCAATACCCCATCATCACCAATAGTCGCATCTCTGGCATCACCGTGCTGAACCTTGTCCTTGAGGACAAGCAAATGAGGGTCATCATATTGTCGCTCCCTGATACGACCAAATAAGGAAGACCGAGAAACCATGCAAGCTAGAACCCGACTAGGTTCTAAAAGATCCAATCTCACAAACTGGCTGGCTAGGGCCTGAATATCCATCGCCATAGGCCTCTTCGGTGCTGGTAAATAAGCCAAACTCCCCAAACTCTCCGCCCGGTGACTCAAGGCATCAGCTACTACATAGGCCTTGCCCGGGTGATACAAAATGGTGATATCATTGTCCTTCAGCAACTCTAACCACCTCCTCTGGCACAAATTTAGATCCTTTTGCTTGAACAGATGCTGCAAGCCCCAATGGTCAGTATAAATCTCACAAGGCACACCGTATAAGTAATGGTGCCAAATCTTCAGGGCGTGAACAATGACAGCTAACTCAAGGTTGTGAACAAGGTAGTTCTTCTCATGTATCTTCAATTGTCTGGACGAGTAGGCAATCACCCTACCATACTACATCAACATCGCTCCGAGGCCAACCCTCGAGGCATCACAATAGACTGTATAAGACCTCGAACCTGTAGGCAGTATCAAAATTGGGGTTGTGGTCAAAGCTGTCTTGAGCTTCTGAAAGCTCGCCTCACACTCCTCCGTCCACTGGAATGGAGCACCCTTCTAGGTCAACTTGGTCATAGGGGCTACAATCGATGAAAACCCCTCCACAAAACGATGGTAGTAACCTGCCAAACCAAGGAAACTACAGATCTTTTTAGCTAAGGATGGTCTAGGCCAACTCTGCACGACCTCTATTTTCTTCGGATCCACCTGAATGCCCTCACTCGATACCACATGGCTTAAGAATGCCACTGAATCAAACCAAAACTCACATTTAGAGAACTTAACATATAACTTCTTCTCTCTCAGAGTCTGAAGCACAATCCTCAGGTGCTGCTCATGATCTTCCCGACTCCGGGAATACACCAGAATATCATCAATAAAGACAATGACGAACAAGTCAAGATACGGCCAGAACACACTGTGCATCAAATGCATAAATGCTGCTTGGGCATTGGTCAGCCCAAATGACATAACAAGGAACTCGTAATGACCATACCGAGTCCTGAAAGCCGACTTCGAGATATCTGGCTCCCGGATCTTCAACTGATGGTAACCTAAGCGCAAATCAATCTTAGAAAACACTCGTGCGCCTTAAAGCTGGTCAAACATATCATCAATACGAGGCAAAGGATAATGGTTCTTCACTGTAACCTTGTTCAACTGGCGGTAATCAATACACATACGCATAGAACCATCCTTTTTCTTCATAAACAAGACAGGAGCACCCCAAGGTGAAACACTGGGCCGAATAAAACCCTTATCAAGCAATTCATGCAACTGATCCTTCAACTCCTTCAACTCAGGAAGAGCCATATGATACGGAGGAATAGAAATGGGCTGAGTGCCCGGCAACAGATCAATGCCAAAATCAATATCTCTATTAGGCGGCATGCCCGGAAGATCAGCTGGGAACACATTGGGATAATCCCGTACTACTAGGACTGAATCAATTGAAGGGGTATCAATACTGACATCTCTCTTATAAGCTAAATACGCGTCACACCCCTTCTCAATCATACACTGAGTCTTACGGAAAAAAATAACTCTACTGGGAGTGTGATCTAAAGTACCCTTCCACTCAACACGCGGTACACCTAGCATAACCAACGTCATGGTTTTCGCGTGACAATCAAGAATAACATAATGGGGCGACAACCAGTCCATGCCCAAGATAATATCAAAATCAACCATGCTGAGTAACAATAGATCGACTCTGGTCTCAAACCACTAAGAGCAACCAAACACAACCGATAAACGCGATCCACAACAAGAGAATCTCCCACATGAGTAGAAACATAAACAGGGGAACTCAAAGAATCTCGAGATACACCCAAATGCAGAGCAAAATAAGAAGACACATAAGAATAAGTGGATCATGGATCGAATAGAACCGATGCATCTATGTGACAAACCAGTATAATACCTGTGATGATAGAATCGGAGGCAACAACATCGGTACGGGCAGGAAGGGCATAGTATCTAGCCTGGCCTCCCCCTCTAGGGTGACCTCTACCTCCCCGACCTCCACATCTAGCTGGCTGAGCAGGTGGGGTAGCAACTGGAGTTGTAATCATAGCCTGAGAACTCTGCGGGGCACGTTGTGGCTGAGAAGTCTGTGAAGGTGCACCCCTCCCAAGTCTAGGGCAATCCCTCACCATATGACGTGTGTCACCACACTCAAAACAAGCTCTGAGAGGACGTGGTGGTTGTGACTGACTCAGGCTAGGTCTACTGGACTGACCTCTGAAAGCACCCCACGGCAAGAGGCGCGCTAGAAACCGGAGGTGCATAATAAGGCTCCTAAGGCCTAGGAGGAGCTGGAGCACTACTGGCTGCTGGAAGAATTTAATGAACAGGGCGACTCATATAACCCCTACCATGACGACCTACAGCTAGAGCACGGACACCAGAGAAATAGCCCGATTCTCGAGACCTCTTGGCCTCCCTCTCCTCTCTCTCCCTAGCATGCATACCCTCAATCCTCCTAGCAATGCTCACCACCTACTGATAAGAAATATCCATCTCCAACTTACGAGCCATGCTAAATCTGATGCTGGGAATAAGGCCCTCAATAAACCGGCGAACCCTCTCGCGGACAGTAGAAACCAAGGCTGGGGCATGTTTGGGCAAGCTGGTGTAACGAATTGCATACTCTAAGACAGTTATAGCACCTTGACGCAAATGCTCAAACTCTGTGTGACACGCATCCCTGAGGCTTTGAGGAACATACTCCCTCAGGAACAGATCCGAAAATTGAGTCCAAGTCAGTGAAGCAGCCTCATCTGGACTATCTAACTCATAGGTGCGCCACCACTCATAGGCGGCTCCTCAAAGCTGGAAGATAGTGAAAGAAACCCCGCTCGATCCTCAGATACCCATGGTACGGAGAATGCAGTAACACTCATCAAGAAATCCCAAAGCATCCTTCGATACTAGACCACTAAATACAGGAGACTTGTACTTCTTGAACCAGCCTCAGCTGCTCATCCTCGGAAGTCGCTGCCCTGTCCTCGGGCTGAACTGGCACCGCAGGTGGCACAGGGATAATCTCATGGACCTATTCAACATGCACTCTCTACTCAGGAGTACGGGCGGCAGGAGTCTGTGCTCCTCCCTCGGCCTGGGACGTAGCTACAGTAAGGGGAAGCAACCTTGTCCGAGCCAAAGTGGTGTACATGCTTATGAACTATGCCAAAGTCTCCTAAAGAGCTGGAGTAGTAGTAGCAGTAGGCGTGTCAGGTGCTTGGACTCCAGCTAGATCTGCTGGTGGTACCTCGGCGGCAGCTCGTATAGGTGCCCTGGCTGTACCACGTGCGCGTCCTCGACCTCTACCCTGGCCCCGACCTCTGACGGCTGCAGTAGGGGGCGCGGGTGCCTGATCATCTCGAGTAGCACGTGTCCTCACCATCTATGAGAGAATAAAAGATAAAAGTTTAGAATTGTGATGTCAAAATACTGCACGACAAGGAAATCAAATGAAGTGGAAATTTTCCTAATAGTTACATAGCCTCACATAGATAAGTACAGACGTCTCCGTACCGATCAGCGAGACTCTAATAAACCGGCTTGTGATCTGTGACTTCTATGAACCTAGAGCTCTGATACCAACTTCACGACCCCGGTTCGCCCTCCGTTAACCATTGTGACGGCACCTAGTCTCTACGACTAGGTAAGCCTAAATTGTGAAAGATAACCAAACTTGCGAAAGTAAAACAATTTAAAAACAGAAATAAAACAATAATAGTGTTTAAATGTGTCGCTCGACATACACCATATATAAATCTCAAAAACCAATATCTAAATCCAAGACCCAAAAATCCACGAATCACAAGCTAAGATAAATACTACATAGATCTAACTCCGGAATGTCAAACAAGAATAGAAAAAAATACAGAAGGGCTAAATACTAAAGGCAGGAATGGAAAGGGACTCCTTGGTCTGCAGACGTAGCAGATGTACCTCGGAGCCTCTAATGCAGTCGCCTCCCTCAAGAAAGGTAGGCCTGAGCAGCGGTACCTGGATCTGCACATGAAAAACATGCGTAGAAGGGGAATGAGTACACCACAATAGTACTTAGTAAGTACTAAGCCTAACCTCGATCGGGTAGTGACGAGGAAGATCAAGGCCCTACTGAGATTAAATAAATATAAAGATGAAAAGATAAGATAAACAGTACAATTGAAAATCTACAGTAAGGATCTATACATGTTAATAAAAGTACAATAACGGAAACAAAAATAAAGGCAAACACCAGGAAATACCACTCATAACCAGGATGATAGCCGGGGATCTCTTGGTATCCTCAATTATATGCTAGGGATCTCTTAGTATCTTGAGGATTCTCTTGGTATCCCGAGTATCTCTAGGTATCCTCAATTATATGCTAGGGATCTCTTAGTATCCCGAGGATCTCTTGGTATCCTCAATATACGTGCCAGTGATCTCTTGGTACCTCAAGGATCTCTTGGTATCCTCAATTATATGCTAGGGATCTCTTAGTATCCCCATGATCTCTTGGTATCCTCAATATACATGCCAGGGATATCTTGGTATCCTGCACCTCAGTTTAGATCATAAATACGTACAGGGGATCTCCCAGGATGTCGTCCCGTAGCCCCAAAGTAAAAACACAGTAGCAACACAAGAATACCCAATTAAGCTAAATTTCGTACCAAGTAAACAGTTAATTCTAGCCTAACATGCTTCACGTAATGCAATTAAGGCAGTTTAGGCAAATAGGCAATTAAGTCAACTAAACATGCTTTCCCAAACTAGCAATAGGCTAAATACGCAAGTAGAATAAAACAGGAAAAAAGAACTCAATTGAAATACTTAAGGAAAAACCGGATTTCCAACAATTAGCACAAGTACGCGCTCGTCACCTCACGTACAAGACGTTTCAATTATCAAATATATCATATCCTAAGGGGAAGGTCCCCCACACAAGGTTAGACAAGCCACTTACCTCGAACCAGCTCAAAATCAACCTGACACCACGTCTTTGCCACGAGTACTCGACTCTAAATGGCCCAAATCTATTCAATTCAATTGCACAATGTAAATAACACTTCAAGTAACTGATTCTACAATTAAAGTCTAAGCTAATACGTGAAATTATGTAAAATGACCAAAATGCCCCTCAGGCCCAAATGACCCCTCAAGTGAAATTTATATTTTCAGAAAACTCGTACTCTCACGAGTCTGTACATAACAAGAATACTGAATTCAGAGTCCAAATGACCCCTCAAATCCTCATTTAAAGGTCTCTTAAACTCAAGCCATAATTACCCATTTTTCCCAAATTTTTCATCACTAATTAGGTCTGTAATCACATAGAAACGAGTTACGAAGTCAAGGATGTTACCTCCAAAGCGATTCCCCTCGAATCCTTCTTCTATCCCCTTCAAAGAGCTCCAAAAACGATTAGAAATGGTGAAAATAAACCCCCAAGTCGCGAAACCCCTTTTAAAATAATGCCCAGCAGTTTCCGCATCTACGGTCATGGGACCGCATCTGCGACTTTCACTTAAAGAGCCAGCTTCTGCATCTACAACTCCCAATCCACAGATGCGGTACCGCTTCTGCAGTAATTCCACCGCTTCTGCGGTTCCTGAAGAAAAAACCAAAATCCACTTCTATGGCACCGCACCTGCAGTTCCCAAACCGCAAATGCAAAAATACCAGAAGCAGCAAAAATACAACAGCTGCAACATTTCTTCAAACGTCTTGTTAACCATCCGAAATCATCCTGAGGCCCCCGGGACCTCAACCAAAGGCATCAACATATCCAAAAACCTCATTCAAACTTGTACCAATCTTCAAAACACTTCAAACAATCTCAAAACAACCAAAACACATCGGATTCAAGCCTAAGTTTCTAAAATCTTCCAAATTCCGCTTTTGATCAAAAAATCTATCACAACGCGTCCGAATGACCGAAATTTTGCACACACGTCACATTCAACACTACTGAGCTACTCCAACCTCCGAAATTCCATTCCGACCTTCGGATCAAAATCTCACTATCAGACCGAAAATTTTAAAAATTCAACTTTCGGCATTTCAAGTCTAAATTAGCTACGGGCCTCTATAACACAATCCGAACACGCTCCTAACCCTGAAATCACCCAACGGAGCTAACGGAACCATCAGATTTCCATTCTGAGGCCGTCTTCATACTTTTCTGACTACGGTCAATTTCCAACACTTAAGCTCTCATTTAGGGACTAAGTGTCCCAAAACTCTCCGAAACTCAAAACCGAACATCCCGACAAATCGAAATAGCAGAAATAAACTTAGGGAAAGTAGTTAATAGAGGATCGGGGCATTAATTCTTAAGATGACCGGCTGGGTCGTCACATCATAACATCATCAAGCCGAGGGAATCTCAACATATCATCTCGGCCACTGTGGCAAAATCATCAACGTAACCATCTGATCAGGTGATGGTGCGTATATAATGCCGTAACTTTTTTTCATATCCCATTTACATATAATACACATATATACCCATATATAATGTCATTTGGTCATGGGTGTATATGTATAAATGAATACAATGCATGAGAAGTACGTCAATAAAATCTCTTGGAATGTTATAAGACTATTATGCCTTTGAGTAATATCATGAAGTAAACCTTTTTCAACTTATGTATTTTTCTGAGACCTATGAACAAATGATAGAACAATAGGACACATGGGGAATCAAGAATATAAGCATCTCTAGCATTTCTGTGAATAGAGTCATTTATGGAAGTTGTGCTTTCTCTTATTTCGTTTGTATCGTATGGGCCATGCCAAAAGGAAAGAAGGTATATCCTTAACATACCTTAGCCGATTCTCTTGACAATCCCTCTAACACACGTCAATTGCAAAAAATCATATAACGGCGGATCGAAGTAGAAAAAAATTCATATGATATTCTTGAGAAAGATTGTACCATGCTCTCTAAAATCGCAAAATCCTGTTGCGATTACACGGTATAACTTCGTTGCAAATCTCTTAGAATTTCAAATCCATATTAAAGCTTCATCCGTTACCTTCTAATACATATGCATTTTAATGACTTTTGTTGGAGTCTTTATCAAAGAGAGTGGGCCCCACTTTTAGGATGACTAAGCCATAAAACTTTTCTTAAAATGTGCCACCTTTTTACATGACTTAAGAGTCATTTATTGGCTTGATCAAGACAGCCTTGGGCTGGCACATTAAGGCACTTAGTCTTATCCATTTTATGCTTAATTATTCAATTAGCCTAATTAATTAATTAATCTCCCACTAAAAATCTATAATTATCTAATTATGCACATAATTAAAAATTATCTCAAATTACTTAAAATACTACTCACTTTTAACACACTTTGTACACCTCACTATTATGGTCATGTGTTACCTTGTATGGCACTAATCCATAAATACAGGGTATTATAGCTCGGACCGTATTTTATCTCAAATTGTCAAACTTTGATGAAACTCATTTTATTCGATTTGCTTACCCTCTCGCCTTCCCGAATTTATTTATCCCTTGTTTTAAATAGCATAATACTTATAATCCCAAAATAATCTCTTTCCCGAACTTACGTCTATTAACTTACGACAAAACTTTAACGTACAAAAAATGCTAGATGTAATATCTCATTTCCGAGCTTTCATCTATTTATTATGACGTACTTTCACGTATGAAAATATGGGGTGTGACATCTAGTCCCCAGGCCAGCTCGAGTCCTGCAATCAAAGCTTCATACTCTGCTTCATTGTTAGTAAAAGGAACGGTTCTTATGACGTGCCTTAGAGTTTCTCCCGAGGGCGTGGTTAGCACTTTGCCGAGCCCGGACCCTTTCATATTGGAAGCTCTGTCTGTGAATAAGGTCCAAACTCCTGATGTTGATTCTGACACCATAACTGCTTTTTTGGTAGCCAAAAGCAACAATCCCGGACTAAAATCGACCACAAAGTCAGCCAAAACTTGTGACTTAATCGCAGTCCTAGGATTATATTCTATGTTAAATTCACTCATTTCATTAGCCCACTTGGTCAGCCTACTGAAATTTTAGGTTTATATGAAGAATATTCCGTAGGGAAAAAGTGGTCACTACGGCTATCAAATGACACTGTAAATAAGGCCTAAGTTTTCGAGCGGCAACTACGAGAGCTAAGGCCAATTTTTCTAGATGTGGGTAGCGAGTTTCTGCTCCCGTTAAAATTTTACTAATGTAATAAATAGGAGATTGCGTACCTTTGTCCTTACAGACTAAAACAACACTTACCGCTACCTCTGAGATTGCTAAGTAGATCAACAGTTGTTCGCCTTTCCCCGGTTTTGCCATTAATGGAGGACTTGACAATACCTTTTCAAATCCCTTAAAGTCTGTTGATATTCCGGAGTCTATTCGAAGTTGTTCTTCTTTTTGAGTAGTGAAAAGAAATGATGACATTTCTCCGAAGACCAGGAAATGAACTTGCTTAAAGCGGCCAGTCTCCCTGTATATCATCTATGTAAACCTCCATTGTTTTCCCTATTTGTTTCTCAAACATTTTGTTCACGAGCCCCAGATAAGTGGCTTCGGTGTTCTTAAGCCCGAAGGGCATCACATTGTAGCAATATGTGCCGAAGTTTGTTATGAACGAAGTTTTTTCCTGATCCTCCAGGTTCATCTTGATATAGTTATACCCGAAATAAGTATCGAGGAAACTTATTAACTCATGCCCGACCGTCGTATCAATCATTTGATCAATGTTTGGCAATGAGAACGAGTCTTTTGGGCACGCCTTATTTAAATCCTTATTGTCTACGCACATGTAAAATTTATTATTCTTCTTCAGAACTACTACTATGTTAGCTAACCAGTCAAGATACTTTACCTCTCGGATTAAACCGATATCAAGCAAACGAGTTACCTCTTCTTTGACGAATTTATTTCTAACCTCGGCAATAAGACATTTTTTATGTCTTATTGGAGGGATATTGGGATCCAAGCTTAGTTAGTGCACGACTAACTCTGGTGGGATACCTGTCATACCGCATGCGACCACACAAAGTAGCCAACATAAAATTTAAGGAATTCAATAAATCCAGACCTGAGCTCGGGGTTTAGTCCCATCCCCAAGTGGAACTTCCTATCCAAGAACTTCTCGAACAATGCAACTTGTTCAAGTTCCTTCGCCGTGGATTTTGTTGCTTCCGTTTCTTCTGGTACCTGATAGGATTGTGATGACTCCTTCCCCTGGTTGACTTCACCTGGCTCGGGAGCAAGTGCCGGCTCCTGTAATTTCAATGCTGCACGTTCTTTCCCTTTGATATTGGAAGCTGAGATTGCATTCATCTCCCTTGCCGCTTATTGGTCTCCTCTTATTTGTTTAATTTCCTTAGGAGTTGGGAACTTCAACAACTGATGATATGTTGACGGTACGACTTTCATCTCATGCAACCATGGTCTCCCCAAGATAATATTGTAACCCATATCACCGTCCACTACCTCAAAAAGGGTCATCTTCATCACCCCCTCATTATTCGTGGGCAGCAAGATCTCTCCTTCAGTTGTAACACGTGCTAGATCGAATCCGGCAAGGAGTTTTGTGGCCAGAATGATACTTCCGGTCAGTTTGGTTTGTTCTAGCACTCTCCACTGGATAATATTGGCCGAACTTCCTGGGTCCACCAAAACACGTTTAATTTTAAAATCTAAGATATTTAGAGAGATTACCAAGTCACCATTATGCGGTAGCAGTAGTCCATCTGCGTCTTCCTCTGTGAAAGTAATGTTGTCCTCAGCGACTTCCTAGAGCCTCTTACTGTGGGTTACCGACACCTTTGTCTTTTTTTCCGCCAAAAACATCACACCATTAATGTCGTCCCCCCCCCCCCCCCCGAAAATCATATTGATCATCAACCGTGGAGGATCCTCTCCTACTTTCGAAGGCTTCGCATTATCGCGATTGCCGCCTTTAGCCCGATCACTCAAGAATTCTCTAAGATGGTCATTTTTAGCAATGTCGCCACCTCTTCACGCAGATGCCGACATTCCCCAGTCCGGTGACCTTGTTCCATGGTATTCACACCATAAATTAGGATCCCTTTGGCCAGGATCGGATCTCATTAGCTTTAAAAACCGTGCTTCTTTAATGTTCCTCACAGCCGGAACAAGCTCCACTATGTTGACATTGAAGTTGTATTCAGAAAGCTTGGGATAAGAAGAATCTCAAGAACCCGATGTCTCTTGTCCTACAATGACCTATTATTTCAGTCGCGATCAGCTCTTCTACCGATGTCGAATCTATCCACCGACCGGAAACCTCTGCCGCGTCCTTCAGTCTATTCATAGGGAAAAAATCATCCTCCTGAAGACTGTCGCTCTATGTCAAAATCATTTTTTGATTTCTCTTTATTCTTCTCTCGGTCCTGACCCTTGGCCGACGTCGGGAAACCGAACTGATCATCCTCAAATTTTATCTTTAACTCGTACCGATTGTAAACATCCGCCCAAGTTGTTGCCTGGAACTCGAGAAAACTTTCTTTTAATTTTTGGAAAGTGTTGAAACTTCTCGGATTCAGATCTTTGGTGAATGCTTTAGCTGCCCATTTGTCCGGTACAGCCGGTAACAACATCCTTTCCTTCTCGAATTTGGTCATGAACTCCTGTAGCAATTCGGACTCTCCTTGTGCAATCTTGAATATGTCGGCCTTTCAGGCCTGTACCTTTCTATCCTCGGCATAGGCCTTGATGAAAGAGTCCGCAAGCATCTCGAAGAAGTCTATGGAGTGCTCGGGCAAAAACGAATACCATGTCAGGGCTCCCTTTGTAAGGGTCTCCCTAAATTTCTTCAATAAGACTGACTCAATCTCGTGGGGAGATAAATTGTTCCCTTTCACTGCCGTTGTATAGGTGGTGATGTGTCTTGAAAATCTGAAGACCCATCATACTTCGACACGTCTAGCATTTTGAACCGTTTCAGGATCAATTCTGGTGTCGCACTTGGTTTGAACGACAACTGAGTATACTTCTTTGAGTCCGGTCCTTTCAGCACTGGTGGTGTGCTAGAATTTGATCCATTTGAGTGTTTATTTCCCTCATAAACCGCATGAATTCGATTTAAAGGGATCACTCTCATTATTATGACCGGATCTGCTACCGTTCCCCCCGTCCCCATCAAAGCCGACCTTTCCCCTCGGGGTGTTGTTGTCAACCCTCTATGTTACTTGATTTGCGGGAGCACCGGGAGGAACTAGACCTCGTCCATTCATGTTGTTGGAAGCACCCGACAATGCCTGCTTCAACTCCATCATGACGTGATCCTGTCGTGTGAGATGACCTATAATGGCCTCTTGTTGCTCTCTCAAGATCCTTACTATTTCAACAACGTGCTCGTCTTCAGCATCATCAGGAGTCGTCTCTCGAACATGTTACGGATATCGCCCGCCATGGACCGGCATGGCTTCGTTCCCCTCGTTGCGGGTATCACTTATTGAATTCTCATGCTAAGGCTGATTTTCGTAAGCCTCAACGTTGTGTGCGATGTTGACACCGTTATATGCTATTTTATATGATTTTTGCTAAGAACAAATAATTAAACGAGTTAGTAATAGATGCAAGGATCAACTCAATTATACAACTGCCTAAGCCACACAAAGGGCGCCAAATCATTTACCCGTAAAACGATACAATTGAATTTATATGTGGTTTATAGACAAGTGAATTGATTTGATCCCAAAATAAAAAATAAATAGATAAAAATGTAAGACTTAGTCTTGAAGTTGAGATAAAATAGCAAAAATCTTGATTCCGAGAGTAGAGCTTCCGGGGACAGTAATAACAATACAAATAAGCAAGAAGGTAAAATTTTATTGAGCTTTGAACAGAGTATAGTATACGTTTGTAAGAAAATTCGAGTCCTTTACAATGATTATAGAGCTCACTATTTATACTTGCACCTAAGGAACAAGATCTTAGGATCAAGCCCCTCTTTAATGACAATTATGAGGGCCATTGAAGAATGTATAACGGTATGCAGTAAATGCCATATTCTCTGTAACGGACCATATACTTAATGCTGTAGAATATTCTCCACTAAATACTACCGGGTGGCAGACATTTATTTTGCCTTTATGAATATCATTCTCTCCAATAACAAACAAGATCGTTGCCTTCAGACCCGACTGTCTTCTATTTTCGGCTCCACGTGTTGCTTTTTCATGAGATCATTAAATATGAACATATTTTACCCTATACAAATAACTTTGTAGTTGTTCTTGATTAATCTTGTAGTTCGTGGCAATTAAACACATATTCTTCACCTTATTATATTTTGTATTATGTTTTTTTGTGTTTTAAAAATTAATAGCTAGTTCTTGTTGTAGGATTGCATAGAGGTGTTCATAACACGCAGCGGAAGACAATAGCAATCCTCGGTAGAACTTTTCGTGTTTAAAATTTATTTACATATCAAAGATCGGATCTAAGACATACTTGGTGAAGAGAATCTTGTTTCAAAATTTATTCAATAGTGCGAAGATCCTATGCGTATCCACACCGAGACCAATCCTTGCTATCAACTCTTTGATCAACGAAACCTAGGAACAAATTGAAAGAAATTATGTACTGAACATTTTCTAAAAAATTTCAGCAAGGAAGAACAAAGAAAACTATTTTCTTGTCAAGAAAGTATTTCTCTTAGAATTTCGTACGGTGCAATCAACTTGTGATTTTTGACTCTAACTACTTCTCATTGTTCACAAGTATGTGTGTATATATATAAAACGTAAACATTTTTCTAATGGGTATGTCCAAGACGGAGGCTTCAAAAATTGTGGCTACTTTTTGTCTTTCAGAGTTCATTCAAATTGAACTTCTCAGAAGCCTCCTTTTTGGAAAAAGAATCAAATCCCATACTAATTAGTCCAATTGTGATAGCTGCACGTTTGTTAATCCAAAATTGACTTTCACGTCCCTTTGAAACCATTCAAATTGGATTATATGAATAAACTAATATTATAACCTTTATATAGATCAATATCAATTTATTATATATACCACCTATATATATATATTTTAACTAAGAGATATCATTTCAATTTTCTATTCCAAATAGAAAATTTTAATTTGTCCACATTATTGATTATATCCTCTACGCTAGCAAAGAATATAATAGTATTTCATTTGGACTAATAACTAAATTTATTTGACTAATTAAATTCTTTAATTTAATTATCAAATAATAAAGTAATTAATCCTTTAGCAAAGATCAGAACACTCGTTAGTGTGTGACCCCATAGGTTCAATACTAAGCCGGTAGTAAATTGATCACATCAATATACTAATCAAAGGTGGCGTCTAGCAACACTCCGTAACGACCGGATAACATGAAGTATACAATTTACTCTCAAGAACCTGGAGAAGAATGATATATTAATTCCTTCTGTCCTTATAGCTCTGGGCCACCTAGGATATGGTTCAACTGTCAAATCCTAATAGGCGACCAACTTTGTGTTCATGTCAAATATAATCAACCATTGAATAACCTAAGAAACTCTTTTCTTCTTTCATGCAATCGCCCTGGCCAAGGTCTTGATTTGGTCGGCTATGATTCATGATAATATGGAGCTTAAACTCATTACCAAGAGTTGACAGATTCCATCTTCATCAATCACTAATTCTTCAAGTATTTAATCATACCCAATATCCTTTCAACTATCGTCGTAGGGCCATAGGTGTCTAGCATCAAAGTACAATAAATAACTTATCAATTACTATGATGATATCAGGTCAAAGGAAGCTCTTACATTACATTCTTCCAGAGAATATTTCATTGACAGTTTATGGTAATTCTAACCATTAGGAATTATCCAATGAGTCGGTTCAATGATCATATCTCTATATGCATCATCTATCTATGTGATTTATTTAATGAGATCAACTAATCTTTATCCCATAAAGACAATCACATAGATATTGATCCAACCGGATTATTAATGTCCAAATTAATAATCCTATGATCAAGAATAAAATTTAGATTAAATATAAGAAACTTCACTCTCATTATCATGATCTCAATCACAATGACAAGTCTCAAATTTAATCAAGGACCTTATCAAATTAATCAAGCAATTAATAATAATGATAAAAGAATATTAAATTCCATATATATTTTATATGAAATAACATTCATGAAAAATATGTTCAAATCATGATTAGATCTAGGGCATATCTAATATATCCTTAACAATATCTCACTTGCACTAGAGCCAATTGCTCTTGTACTTCATTCCCAATTTCCACTTGTGCTTGTCAAACTCCTTTGCTCCAAGAGCTTTAGTGAATGGGTCTGCAACATTTTCCTTTTCATCAACTTTTTGAATCTTGACATCGCCACGTTCAATGATTTCTCTTATTAAGTGATACCTTCGCAGAACGTGTTTGGATTTTTGGTGTGATCTTGGTTCTTTTGGTTGAGCAATGGCTCCAGTATTGTCACACAATAATGGAACTGCACCCTCTATTGAAGGAACCACACCAAGTTCAGTTAAGAACTTTTTCATCCATACAGCTTCCTTAGCTGCTTCACTAGCTGCTCTATATTCTGCTTCAGTCACTAAATTAGCTACTGTAGCTTGTTTGGAACTTTTCCAACTCACTGCACCACCATTTAAGGTGAATACATAACCAGAAATAAATTTGCTATAATCTCTATTTGAAGAGAAGCTTGCATCAGTATAACCTTCAAGTTTCAACTCAAAATCTCCATACATGAGGAATTGGTCTTTAGTTCTTCTTAAGTACTTAAGAATGGTCTTGACCACCTTCCAATGTTCCTCACCAGGATTTGCCTGATATCGGCTAGTCACTCCTAGTGCATAAGCCACATCGGGATGTGTACATGTCATGGTATACATGATAGCTCCCACTGCACTAGCGTATGGAACCCTACTCATGCGTTCTCGCTCTTCAGGTGTTTTAGGACAATCCTCCCTACTGAAAGTAATTCCAGTGTCTATCGGTAGATACCCTATTTTGGAATTATCTATGTTATACCTTTTCAAAATGGTATCAATTTACAAAGACTGGGAAAGTCCAAGTAGCTTCCTAGATCTATCTCTATAGATCTTTATTCCCAATATATAAGCTGCTTCTCCCAAGTCTTTCATGGAGAACTGTTCAGATAGCCAAATCTTGGTACTTTGCAGTGCTGGTATATCATTCCCTATGAGAAATATATCATCAACATATAACACTAAGAATATAATTGTGCTCCCACTAACCTTTTTGTACACACAAGGTTCTTCTTCGCATCTAACAAAATTGAACTTTTCAATTGTCTTGTTAAAGCGAATACTCCAACTTCGAGAAGCTTGCTTTAGTCCATAAATGGATATTTATAGCTTGCAAATTTTATTATGATCAGACAGAGATGTGAAACCTTCAGGTTGTGTCATAGACACATCCTCTTCTAGCTCACCATTAAGGAAAGTTGTTTTCACATCCATTTGCCATATTTCATAATCATAGTATGCCGCTATAGCAAGTAGAATCCGAATTGATTTGAGCATTGCCACGGGAGAGAAAATCTCATCATAGTCGATGCCTTCCTTTTGACGATATCCATTGGCAACAAGACGAGCTTTGTAGGTCTCCACCTTTCCGTCTGCTCCAATCTTTTTCTAAAAAACTCATTTACAACCTATAGGTTTTATATCCTTTGAAGGTTCAACTAAAGTCCATACTTTATTTTCCTTCATAGATTCTATTTCGGATTCCATGGCCTTTTGCCATCTCTGATAGTCAGAACTTTGTATAGCCTCTTCATAGGTCTTAGGGTCATCATCATTATGATTAGCCATACTTGATGCATCATCTTGTACCATTAGATTTAATCTAGTTGGTACATGATGTTCTCGGGTAGACCTTCTAAGAGGTACATGTACAACTTGTTCCCCTTGTGCTGGATTTAATTGTTGTTCAATTTGGTTTGGAACCGGTTCATTAACCTGTTCTTCAACTACATTTAGTTTTTGAACTTCATCCATTGAAGATGACAACTTCCTTGGCAACTTCAAAATATCCAATAAAGGTTCTTCAACTTGGGTCTCTTGATCTTTATTTGTTGGTTCATTAGCTTCTTGAACTTCATCAAATTCTATTTCTCCACTATAATTTCCTTCCAAAAGAAATTCCCTTTCCAAAAAGGTTGCTCCTCTAGCCACAAACACTTTATGGTCAGAGGGGTGATAGAAATAATATCCCATTGTTTCTTTGGGATACCCAACGAGCCTACACTTATCAGATCTTGAGTCAAGCTTATCAGACTGCATTCTCTTAACATAAGCTGGACAACCCCAAACTTTAATATGTTTAAGGTTAGGCTTACATCCTTTCCATATCTCATATGGTGTTGTAGAGACTGACTTAGTGGGAACTTTATTTAGTAAGTATGTTGTTGCTTCCAAAGCATATCCCCATAAATTTATTGGAAGATCAGTGAACCTCATCATAGATCTCACCATATCTAATAAGGTTTGATTTCTCCTTTCAGACACACCATTATGTTGTGGTGTTCCTGGAGGTGTCCACTGTGAGAGAATTCCATTCTCTTTGAGATACTTGGTAAAATCTTCACTAATATATTCTCCACTTCTATCAGATCTTAGTACCTTGATACTTTTACCTGTCTGTTTCTCAACTTCACTACGAAACCTTTTGAACATTTCAAAAGATTCAGATTTGTATTTCATAAGATACACAAATCCATATCTTGACATATCATTAGTGAAAGTGATGAAGTAAGAATATCCACCTCTAGCTTGAATTTTCATGGGCCCACAAACATCTGTATGAATTAGTCCCAATAATTCAGTAGCTCTTTCTCCACTTCCAGTAAATGGAGATTTGGTCATTTTTCCTTTGAGACAAGATTCACAAGTTGGATATGATTCAAAATCATATTTATCAAGGTACCCTTCCTTGTACAACTTGTTAATTCTTTTCTCTCCAATACGACCAAGCGTACAATGCCAAAGGTATGTATGATTTACTTGATCATCTCTTTTTCTCTTAAGACTTGAAACATGCATAATTGAATTAGCATTCACATTAGGTAAGACATAAACATCATGTTGGAGATAGCCATTCACATATAAATTATCACCATAATAAATAGAGCAAATACCATTACCTATATTTATGTGAAAACCACATTTATCTAACATAGAAGCTGAAATTATGTTCGAAACAAATTTAGGAACGTAATAACAATCATCCAACATAAGTACTTTGCCCGTAGGATTATTAAAGAAATTGACCCTACAACTATGACCGCAACTTTTGCACCATTTTCAACTTGTAGATTAGTTTCTCCTTTCTTCAACCTTCTACTTATTTGGAACCCTTACAACATACCCTACAACTATGACCGCAACTTTTGCACCATTTTCAACTTGTAGATTAGTTTCTCCTTTCTTCAACCTTCTACTTATTTGGAACCCTTACAACATATTGCAGATGTTATAACCACTGCCAGTATCTAATACCCACAATGAAACATCAGTAGTAGTTAAAGAAACTTTGAAAACATTTTCCAATTGAGTCTTACCTTGTTTCTTATCATTTAGAGTTGCAAGATACTCCGGGTAGTTTCTCTTCCAATGTCCTATCTTCTTACAATGAAAACATTCAGCATCAGATTGGTCAGTTTTGCCTGTCTTGCCTTTGGGTTTGGTCACACCACCCTTAGGCGTAGTAGATTTCTTCTTGGGTTTATATAACGACACGACCAATCGTTTTGAGCTTCTGCACTTCACTCGCCAGTTCTCGGGCATGACTTGCCCCGTGTGGTGTATTATGACAGGTAAATCGTTGGTATTGGGTTTCAGGTTAATTAGAATGAATTTGGAAGAACAGTCTCAATTGAAAGCTTAAAATTTGAAAGGTTTGACCAAGATTTGACTTGTGTGTATTTGATCTTAGATTGGAATTTTTATGGTTTGGTTAGCTCCTTTAGGTGATTTGGTACTTAGGAGCGTGATCGGAATGGATTTTGGAAGTCCGTGGAAGGTTTAGGCTTGAATTGGCGAAATTGAGATTTCGACGTTTTCCGGTGGATAGGTGAGATTTTGATATCGGGGTCAGAATGGAATTCCAGAAATGGGAGTATGTCTGTTGTGACATTTGTGATGTGTGTGCAAAATTTCAGGTCATTCGGACGAGATTTGATAGACTTTTTGATCGAAAGCATAATTTAAGAGTTCTTGAAGTTCTTAGGCTTGAATCCTATGTTAAATTGGTGATTTGATGTTGTTGTGAGAGTTCCGAAGTTTTTAACAAGTTTGAACGATATCATGGGATGTGTTGGTACAAATGGTTTGAAGTCCCGGGGTTACCGGGTAGGTTCCGAGATATTTTAGGCCGAAAATCATAGTTGTAGCAGGTCTAGAAGGGTTGCAGGCCTCGGAACCCACCAGCGCGGTACGCAAAAAAAAGAAGTGCATCCGCGGTAGGTGCTGCGCGGACCACACAAAATGAAGTGCGTCCGTGGTAGGTGCTATGCGGACCGCACAAAATGCAGTGCGGCCGCGGTGGGGAACATTTCACTGGTCCTATTTCGTAAGCTTATATCTTTTGATCTACAAATAATTTTGAGATGATTCAAGAATGAAAGTTGTAGACCTTCGTGTCTAGTTTTCAGAAAGATGAAGATATCGCAATTTGGACATCTGTAGCAAATGTTATGGCCAAAATACTAAAGCCTATCACTGCAGATGAAAACTTGTGCGGCCGCAATCGTTTTTGTGCGAACCACACTGGTTTTGTGCGGACCGCGGTCGTTTTTGTGCGGTCCGCAGAGGTGAAAATCTGTGAGGTACTCTATAAATACAAGGTTTTGGATTTTATTTAATATTTTGACCTAGAGAGCTCGGATTTTGGTAATTTTTCGAAGGTTTTTCAAGAAATTCATCGGGATAAGTGATTCTAACTCAGATTTGGCTAGAGTACATGAATCTATCATTGAATTCATCATTTAATTCGTGATTTGGGATGGAATTTGGGAAGAAAATTTGTGGAATCTTCCAAAAATATAAAATGATGATTTGAAGGACCAAATGGTACCAGAATTGGATAATTTTGGTATGGTTAGACTCGTGAGGGTATGAGAATTTTGAAAATCTAAATTTTAACTGATTCCGAGACGTGGGCCCGGGGCTCGGGATTTGGTAATTTCGAGAATTGTGTTATATTTTGATTGTTTTCGCTTGGACTTTGTTCCCTTAGCATATTTTGACGTCCACGTTCTGATTTTGGATAGATTCGACGTGCGTGGAGGCTGATTTGAGGGGCAAAGGCGTCGCGAGCTAGAGATTTAGCCGGTTTGAGATGAGTAATGATTGTAAATGACGCTCTGAGGGTTTAAAATCATGTATTGTACATTGTTGTGCTATATTGAGGTGAGGCACACGCTTGATGACGAGCGTGGGGTCGTGCACTATTGGGAATTTTGACTTGGTCCGTCCAAATTGATAATTTTACCGTGCATTTGATTGAAAACTATTTGCTATCATCATTATTTGGGCTGAAAGCCATATTTGGCGCTAGTGCCAGCTATTTGAACCCTTCGAGGATTTTTGTTGATATTTCCTCACTATTTTAACTTTATACTTGAACTCAGTCATGTTATTTTCCACTGTTTTCCAAACTCAGCCATGTTTACTCTACTTTAACACTTGAAATGATATTTTAAATAATTTTTTGGGCTGAGTATTATGTTTTACTGTTGCTCGAGTGGCTTATGTGATTTTTGACTGAGTAAGGCCGAGGGCCTGTATTGTGAGGATACTTTTGGGTCGGGCTGCACGTCGCAGCAGTGCGATACTGATTATGATAATGAGGCCGAGGACCTGAGATTGTGCTCCACGAGATGGCTTGATATTGATATGAGGCCGAGAGCCTATTTATGATGCCACGAGATGGCTTGATATTGTGCTTGGGTCGTAAGGGGCCCCTCCCGGAGTCTATTCACCCCCAGTGAGTGCGGGTACCCATTGTGATGTGAGATATAGCCCGAGGGGCTGATATTGTTCTATGTGATAGCCCGAGAGGCTGGTATTGTTCTATGTGATTTGCTCGAGAGGCTAGTACCGTTCTATGTGATTGCTCGAGGGGTTGTTATTGTTCCGAGATATTGCCCAAGGGGCGGAGTTGTTGACATTGTGCCCGAGGGGCGAACCTTTATGTGTTTATCTTTCATATGTACTTGTCATTTACCTGTTAAACTATGGGAGCCCGAGGGGCGGATTTTGTGCTTATCTGCACTAACTGTTTTGCATTCATTTGCGTAACTGTTGAAAAAAAAAAGTCATTTTCAAAGAAGTTTAAACCGAGCTAAGATGTTTTAAGAGATTTGTTTTACAACTTTAGTGCTTTCTTACTGGTTTTTGAACTGCTTCTATACGACACCTTGATATGCTTTACGTGATTTCTTACCATTCAGACTTTAGTTATGATTATTACTCACTAAGTTGGAGTACTCACTTTATTCCCTGCACCTTGTGTGCAGATTTAGGTATTTATACACCCGGTAGTGGGTTTTGGCAGATCGGAGGCAGAGTCATCGGAGTTTAGTAATGTAGCTGCCGGCGTTCGCAGCACTGCTTTTCTCTCTCTTCATTCATTAGTCTGTATTTGTACACTCAAACTTTCAGTTGTATTTATACCCTAGTAGTTGCTCGTGACTTGTGACACCCCGATTAGGGCTGTGTTGGGTTGTACTTCCACACTTTATTGACATTATTCGCTACTTAGTATTGCTATATCATGTTTCAGACTGCTTTTATGTTATTTAACTGTTTAAAAAGTGAATTGGGTTTAATTGGCTGGCCTTGTATTCACGAGAGACGCCATCACGACCGGGTCCGAGTTTGGGTCATGACAAGTTGGTATCAAAGCCTAGGTTACATAGGTCTCACGAGTCATGAGCAGGTTTAGTAGAGTCTCATGGATCGGTATGGAGACGTCTGTATTTATCCTTGAGAGGTTGCAGAACCTTTAGGAAAACTTCACATTCTTGAATTATTATCGTGCGCCCTTTGATTAATCTTGAAATGTAACTCTTTGAATTCCTTCCACGCGTTCATGTGCGTGCATGAGCGCTCAGTATCAGATGTGCATCGATGGCTTGTGATTCCCCGATCAAGGGGTGAGACGTGATCTTTGTGAATTGATGTTGGGCCAGTCTGGCGGACTTGAGGCCGGATCTTTGCCTATAGCTTGAGCACTGAGGTACTAATTGTGTGAGCAAGTGTGTTTGAACTTATATGTTGGGTATGTCCCTATTAGTGGAAGTGACAGCTGGATGGCTATGTGATGAGTATGTTAGTACTGTGAGATGTATCCATATGATTAGAAGAGACGAGAAGGTCTGCTGGAGGATAGAAGAACTATTAGGTGCTTGATTTCCATCTTGATTCGAGGTATAGCCCCGAGTTATGGGCCTGTGAAGAATCTTTTCATGTTTCCCAGTTGGGAGTGAAGTAAATTTCATGTTGCGCTATGAGTTCAGACTTAGTAAGACTAAGTGACTGCGTAAAGTTTATGACGGTGAAAGGTATGCGGAAAAGTTAGTTCGAGGCGAAGCAGGTGGGTTATCTCCTACGGAGTGTTCGGAAGTTTGTGCGATCTTTATGTTGTATGATAGAAGATCTCATTTGCAAGTGAAAGATATGTGCTGTAATTTATATTGGGTCGCTTAAGAGAGTGAGTTTAACTATTGCGAGAGTAAATGCGAGATTTGCAGAAGATTTAAGGTACCTGATGATCTTTGTTTTCCCAAGCTTACAAAGGATTTGAGTTTAACCTCACTATGGTATTATGGCAGCAATAGAGTATATGCGTTATGAGTTATTGAGTGTGTTTTGATCTATGGCTTCGGGCCAAGTGGGAGAGTCTGCTATTGATTAGTTGATTTCACGTTTATGTGCTATGTTGGTCCCAGTTCGAGGCGTTCGGGCGAATCAGTTATGGCCTACAGAGATTGAGACCGAGGATGGCTCGAGTAAAGGAAAAATTCTTAACAAAGGACATAATATGCTTCATAGGTGTGTGAGAATCACGGAATGTCTTGAGTTGTTGTTGGTAAAGGATGCTTGGTGCATAGAGCATGAAGTTGCTTGGTTGTAATGGAATGATGTCACATTCCGCGGTGTCGGAGTGCTAATGAGGCACAGGTTGATTGGTTCGTTTGATCAGACTAATTGTAGTTTGAGTAGAGTGAATAACTCGTGGGAGTGGTTCTAATGTGTTCAAGATTCTACATGTAACAATAGGGTAAGTTAAAGTTGTATATGTGGTTAGAGACTGAGTTTTCATTGGAAGATGTCAAGACTTATGGTGTTTTCTATATTAATTGTGGGATTCTATGTATCAGTATTAGGAAGGTAATGGTTCCAGATTCGCATGAAGTCCCTTCGGGGTAGGTATTTTGAACGTGGTGCTTTAGGAAACATTTATGAGAGTACTCAGTGGCTTATAAGCCTTAGACAATGTGGTTTTATGCTTGGGTCTTGTGTGGTAAGTCTGGGTTGAGGAATTGTGGCACTACAGCAAGAAGGGATATCAAGTTGAAGGTAAATCAGAAGGAAACTCGAATAGATGGGATAGCTAGGTAGTAGGCCGGATCGTTATGGTAAGGATATGATTGGTTCCTTGGGTGTGTATGGGGTAATGAGTTCCTACAGGTATTTCGTGGCAATGCTCTTAGGTTTTGATGGCTTGCGTAGCTTGGTCGACTTAGAAGGATTCAGTCCTGGCAGGTCTGGTTTGTGCAAGGGGAACTCGGAGAGTTCTTGATAGTTTCTACCTCGGTTGGAGATGTATATTTTCTATGGGCATGAGGAGCATGAGATGCATAGTGATTTCTTTCTAGATGGGATCAATGGAAAGTTCTTGACTAGTGGAGTACGTAGATGTTTGTGGCTCGGAAGGGAGATGAATTTCTCATGTTATCCTATGATGTTATGGTATATGCGGTATGTTGTGGAGGATAGAGATTTGCATGTGTAAGGTTACGGTTCAGTTTTGAACGGAAAGTCATAAAATTCTTAGGCAGCACGGGCAGTTTCAGATGATTAGAGAAATGAGCTTCAGATGATTAGGGGGATGATCTCCAGATGATTAAGGAAATGGTATTGCTAAATAGGAGTTATTTGACGAGGGTATATGTTTCAGAAAAGGCAATGCGATTATGTTGATGGTACTTCGGTAGAATTGCGGTGCTTTCTTGTTAGATCGACTGTTGATATTCGAGTTTGCTTGGTAACACAGGGGAATTATAGAGTATCTTTCGTGGAATAATTGGGTAATTGAGGTGCAGTATGCATTCAGACGGCGAAATTGGGTGATTCATGTGCCATATGGATTTGGAGATAGGGAAGTTATCACATTCAGGCTATGTTATGGTTGTGAGTCATGTGTATCAGCACTGTTTAGTGACTATCGGGGTTTGGAGACCCGAGCAGATCTTTTGTTGCTTGTATGTTAGATTTGGATGTGATATTAGGTTCAGACTCGTTGTCTCTGTGTTGTGTCATCTTGGACTATTGCGCTAAGGCGGCGCTGGTGGCTATGTCGGGAATGCCACGGATTGAGTGCGAGGTTCGACGGATTATGTCCTAGTAGAGTGGTTTCATATTTCGAAGACCCAACGGATGGCTAGGAAGGATTGTCCTTCTTATTTGGGCTTTCATGATGAATGTCAGTGTAAAGGCTTCCACCATCGATTCAGTTCTGGTGGTGATGGACTTTTCGGATGTGTTTCTTGTGGCCGGGCATGTCGCCGGGTAAGGTGATTGATTTCGGTATTGATTTGATGCCGGGCACCATATCGTATGGCACCGACAGAGTTAAAGGAGTGGAAGGAGCATCTTTAAGATTTCCTTGATAAGGAGTTCGTTGGCAGGCCAATGTGGATGTGTGTTCTAACTTGAGTCGTCTTGGTTGGCTCCGAAATGTATTGTTAAGGTATGTGTTGATTCAATTGTTATTGAGAATATTAGTAATCCGGGGAGATCTATGAGTTACCTTTCCGTGTTGTGAGGCATTATGATTTGTTGGTTATAGGCACATATGGTGCGGTTCTATTGGGGTTTCATAATGGAAGTCGAGCGAGGAGAGTAACTGGGTACTACGCAGTGGATGGCGTATCGGTTATGTCCTTTCGGGTTATGCGGTTTTATGTATTTGCTTTACCATGGTTATGATGATTTACTTTGGTTCTAGACATCAATTGCGCTGGTCGTCAATTTCGAGCAGAGTGACTTGAGGTGTTTCATGTGGAGCAGTGTTTGGATAGGATCGCGCGTTGCAGCGAAGTTATGTGGAGGTATGACCTTGCGGGTTGGATTCGTGTGTTATGTTCCAGTGATGTGAGACGGGTTCTCAGCCTTGTGTTGTGGTGGTACTAGTGAGCTTGAGGTACAGCTCTTTCATTTGAGTCATTTTCATGATTTGAGTATGTTCGGACCGTTGCTTATTGGTGCGCGTATTATGCAAGTTGTGGCTTAGGCCTATATTGATGTGTCATGTCACCAGAGTGGTGTGTTGGATTAGAGGAGATCGTTAGAATCATTAATGAATATGAACGGATTCGATTTCAGCATGTTGGAAGGATAATATCGAGGTTCGGCTCGGAAATTTGCTTTGGTATTTGCATAAGGAGAAGTGGCTTCATGAATGATTGATCTGAGAAATGGTTATGGTTTAGTGCGTATTTCATTTATCGTTGGAAGTATATGAAAGTGTTGGAATGAGACTTTAGTTGATTAGAGGTTTTCTACCAGTATTCGGTTGTTGTGGGCAGCTGCTGTGAATAGAAGTTATCGCTACGAGCGTTTGTGTCACGATCCGGATTTTCCACCCTCAGGAGTCGTGATGGCGCCTACTAATGTGAGCTAGGCAAGCCAATCCTTAACAGCTTACTTCATTAACAAATCACTTCTTTTAACGATTATCAGTGATAACATGAAAACAACGGAATTTAATAAATGTACGGAAGACTTAAATTAAGGAAACTGAACAATAATACGGAAATCATCATATGCCTCTATCCAAGAACTGGTGTCACATTACTCACGAACTTCTAAGAGTACTAAATACAACCGTTTGAAAGAAAAATATAAATTATTTGTCTCGAATACATGAGATAACAGACTGAAATAAAGATAGAGGAAACGCCGGGCCTGCGGACGCTTGCAAGGCTACCTCGGTGTCTCACTGGACTGAAAGCTGGCTACTGCTGCTGTCTAAGACCTGGATCTGTGAAAAAGAGGACAGAGTGTAGTATCAGCACAACCGACCACATGCGCTGGTAAGTGTCTGGCCTAACCCCGGCGAGGTAGTGATGAGGCTAGGACCAGACTCCAGATAAACCTGTGCAGTTATATACTATATGGCAGAAAAGTAAACAGGTAATAAGCAATCAAAGCTGGGAAAGGGGAAACATGCTCCGGGGGTAGCAGATAAAACAGAATATCAAAGAATAGTAAGGAAACTACAACTTAATTTCAAACATGGATAAAGAGAAATAAGGCAACTTTCACTTTCAGTTTCATCTTGTTGCAGGCGTGCAACCCGATCCCATTTCATTATATCTTGTGGTAGGCGTACCACCCGCTCCCATTTCATTATATCTCGTGGTAGGCGTACCACCCGCTCCCATTTCATTATATCTCGTGGTAGGCGTACCACCCGCTCCCATTTCATTATATCTCGTGGTAGGCGTACCACCCGCTCCCATTTCATTATATCTCGTGGTAGGCGTACCACCCGCTCCCATTTTATTATATCTTGTGGTAGGCGTACCACCTGCTCCCATTTACATTTCATCACACAATCACAAGAAATCCCAACAAGTGAACATAAATAATATAATAACTTCCCGGCAAGGGAACACAACAATATTATAATTTTCCCGGCAAGGGAACAACAATATTGAATTAGTCATCCCGGCAAGGGAGAATCAGCTATAACCAATCTCAACTCAACTTGTACTCAGTTCAATTATTGAAAATGCTTAATCATCGAAGATCATTAAGTAAAGCACCCAAGTGTCATTTAATGCTAAGTGAACGAAGTCCAAGCGAAAACAATCAAATAATACCAAAAATCCTGAAATTGGCCAAACCCGACCATCAGGCCCACGCCTCGAAATTCAATAATTTTTACATGAATAGATTCCTCATCTCCCCACGAGTTCATACATATCAAAAGTTCTAAAATCCGACCTCAAATGGTCCTTCAAATCCTCAAGCAATGGTCAAAGTTTCCAAGCCCTAGTTTCCCCAATTTTAGCCCTTAAATTCCATTAATCATCGCTCTAATTCGTGAAATAATAGCATAGGAATGAGTTTTAGGTCCAAATTCCTTACCTCAATGAAGTTCCCTTGAAATCCCTCTTCAAAATCGTCCAAAAAGCTTCCAAGCCGAATTAGAAATGGTGAAAATAGCTCAAAATCGCGAAGGGCACAATTTATATCTTTTGCCCAGACATTTTCGCATCTGCGGCCCCTTTACCCGCTTCTGCGGTACAACATTTGTGGTCATTCATCCGTTTCTGTGAAAATCACTTACCCGGCCAAAACTCGAATCTGCAATCAACCTTCCGCACCTACACATTCATAAGTGCGGTCCCACAACCGCATCTACGGTCCCTGCCAACATCTCCAGATTCCACTTCTGCGACCTCCCTTATTGCACATGCGGTCCCCAATTCGCAGGTGCGGAAATACC
The DNA here is from genome assembly GCF_000393655.2 of Nicotiana sylvestris. Lineage (NCBI taxonomy): Eukaryota > Viridiplantae > Streptophyta > Magnoliopsida > Solanales > Solanaceae > Nicotiana > Nicotiana sylvestris. The sequence goes on from NC_091062.1 coordinate 141,022,149, forward strand.
AGAAGCAGCCAATTCAGCAACTGCAACAAAGTTTCAAACTCCCCGTCAACCATCCGAAATCACCCCGAGGCCCCCGGGACCTCAACCAAAGGGACCAACATATCCCAAAACCTTATTCGAACATGTACCAATCTTCCAAACACCTTAAACAATGTCAAATAAATCAAAACACATTGGATTCAAGCCTAAGTTTCCAAAATCTTCCGAATTTCGCTTTTGATCAAAAACCCAACCAAACCACGTCCGAATGACCTAAAAATTTTGCACACACGTCCCAAATAACACAACGGGACTACTGCAACTCTCAAAATTCCATTTTGACCCCTATATCAAAATCTCGCCTACCAACCGGAAATCGCCAAAATATCAACTTCGCCAATTCAAGCCTAAATCTACTCCGAACCTCCAAAACTCATTTTGATCGCGCTCCTAAGTCCCAAATCTCCCCCCAAAGCTAACTGAACCATCGAAACTCACATCCAAGCCCTCTAACACACATGTCAATATCCGGTTGACTTTTCCAACTTAAACTCACTCTAAAGAGGCTAAGTGTCTCAAACCCTAACAAATCCTTTCCGAACTCGATCCGACTAACCCGATACCACATAACAAGGATAAACAAAGCATAAAGAAGTAGAAATGGGGAAAATGAAGCGGTAACTCATGAGATGACTGGTCCGGTCATCACATTCTCCCCAACTTAAACAAACGTTCGTCCTCGAATGAGTCAAGAAACATACTTGAAGCCGCATCTCCCGCTCGGTCTCCTAGGTAGCCTCCTCCACGGGCCAACCTCTCCACTGCACTTTCAATGAAGCTATATCCTTTGACCTCAACATTTGAACCTGACGACCCAAAATAGTTACTGGCTCCATATCATAAGTCAAATCACCATCCAACTGAACCGTGCTAAAATCCAAAACATGAGACGGATCTCCAATACACTTCCGGAGCATAGAAACATGAAATACCGGATGCACACTCGACAAGCTAGGTGGCAAAGCAAGCTCATAATCCACCTCCCCAATCCTTCGAAGCACCTCAAAAGGCCTAATGAACCGAGGACTCAATTTCCCTTTCTTCCCAAATCTCATAACACCCTTCATAGGTGAAACCTTCAACAGAACCTTCTCGCCAACCATGTAGGACACATCCCGAACCTTCCTATCAGCATAGCTCTTCTGCCTCGACTGCGCTGTACGAAGCCTCTCCTGAATTACCTTCGCCTTTTCTAAAGCATCCTATACCAAGTCTATCACCAATAGCCTAGCCTCACCGGCCTCGAACCAACCAACTAGAGATCTACACTACCTCCCATACAAAGCCTCATATGGAGCCATCTGAATACTCGACTGGTAGCTGTTGTTATAAGCAAACTCTACAAGCGGTAGAAACTAGTCCCATGACACTCCAAAATCAATGACACAAGCACACAACATGTCTTCCAAATATCTGAATAGTGCACTCGGACTGCCCGTCCGTCTGAGGGTGAAAACCTGTGCTCAACTCAACATGAATACCCAACTCTCGCTGCACAGACCTCCAAAACTGCAAAGTAAACTAAGTGTCCCTATCTAAAATGATGGAAACTGGGACACCATGCAAACGAACAATCTCCCGGATATAGATCTCTGTCAACCGCTCTGAAGAATAGGTAGTACACACAGGAATGAAGTGCGCGGACTTGGTCAGCCGATCCACAATCACCCAAATAGCATCGAACTTCCTCAAAGTCCGTGGAAGTCCAACAACAAAGTCCAGAGTGATCCTCTCCCACTTCTACTCTGGAATATCTATCTGCTGAAGCAAGCCAACCGGTCTCTGATGCTCATATTTCACCTGCCGACAATTGAGACACCGAGCTACAAATCCCACAATGTCTTTCTTCATTCTTCTCCACCAATAATGATGTCTCAAATCCTGATACATCTTCGCGGCACTCGGATGAATGAAATACCACGAGCTATGGGCCTCCTCCAGAATCAACTCCCGAAGCTTATCCACATTGGGCATGCATATTCGACCTTGCATCCTCAACACCCCATCATCACCAATGGTCATATCTCTGGCATCATCATGCTGAACTCTGTCCTTTAGGACAAGCAAATCCGGATCATCATACTGGCGCTCACTAAAGGAAAATCGAGAAACCACATAAGCCAATACCCGATTAGGCTCCGAAACATCTAACCTTACGAACCGATTGGCCAAGGCCTGAACATCAACTGCAAGAGGTCTCTCCCCAACTGGGATATATGCCAAACTCCCCATACTCACCGCCTTTCGGCTCAAAGCATCGGCCACCACATTGGCCTTCCCCAGATGGTACATTATAGTAATATCATAATCCTTAAGCAACTCCAACCACCTCCGCTGCCTCAAATTGAGATCCTTCAGTTTGAACAAGTGTTGGAGGCTACGATGATCAGTAAACACCTCACAAGACACACCATACAGGTAGTGCCTCCAAATCTTCAACGGGAGAACTATGGCAGCCAACTCCAAATCATGAACGGGGTAGTTATTCTCATGGAGCTTCAACTGACGAGAAGCATAAGCAATAACTCTACCCTCCTGTATCAAAACACACCTAATACTCACTCTTGAAGCATCACAATACACGATATATGACCCTGAAGCTGATGGCAAAACTAACGCTGGAGTTGTGGTCAAAGTTGTCTTGAGCTTTTGAAAGATCTCCTCGCACTCGTCCGACCATACAAATGAAGCACCCTTCTGAGTCAACTTGGTCAAGGGCGATGCGATATATGAGAATCCCTGAACAAACCGACGATAATAACCCGCCAAACCAAGAAAGTTACGAATCTCTGTGGCTGAGAATGGTCTAGGCCAACTCTGGACCGCCTCTATTTTCTTCGGATCAACTTGAATACCCTCGCTGGACACCACGTGCCCCAAGAAAGCCACTGAACTAAGCCAAAACTCACACTTGGAAAATTTTGCATAAAGCTTCTCCTCCCTCAATCTCTACAACACAACTCTCACATGCTCCGCGTGCTCCTCCTGACTATGCGAATACACCAGAATATCATCAATGAAATGCATGAATGCTGCTGGGGCATTAGTCAGCCCAAAAGACATCACCAAGAACTCATAATGACCATATCGGGTCTTGAATGTTGTCTTAAGAATATTCGAGTCCCTGATCTTCAACTGGTGATAACCTGAACGAAGATCAATCTTGGAGAACACTCTCACTCCTTGAAGCTGGTCGAATAAATCATTAATGCGAGGCAAAGAATACTTGTTCTTAATTATTACTTTGTTTAATTGCCTGTAATTAATGCACATCCTCATAGTGCCATCCTTCTTCTTCATAAATAGAACCGGCGCACCCCATGGTGACATACTAGGCCGAATGAACCCCTTATCGAGGAGTTCCTGAGGCTATCCTTTTAATTCCTTCATCTCCGCTGGTGCCATACGATATGGCAGAATAGAAATGGGCTGAGTGCCCGGCACCAAATCAATACCAAAATCAATGTCCTTGTTCGGTGGCGTGCCCGATAGTTCTGCAGGAAACACATCGGGAAAATCCCTCACAATTGGAACAGAATCAATACCGGGAGTCTCAACACTGACATCCCTCACGAGGGCTAGATACGAAAGACATCCCTTCCCAACTATACGCTGAGCCTTCAAGAATGAGATCACTCTACTGGGAACATAGTCAGTCAAACCTCGCCACTCAATCCGTGGCACACCGGTAAAGCCAATGTGACTATCTTGGCATGACAGTCCAGAATTGCACGACACGGAGATAACCAGTCCATGCCCAAAATGATATCGAAATCCACCATACACAGTAATAAAAGATCCACTCGAGTCTCCAGACCCCCAATAGTCACCACACACGACTGATACACATGGTCTACAATAACAGTATCGCCCACTAGAGTAGATATATGAACAGGTGAAACAAGAGACTCACGGGCGTATCCAGATAACGGGCAAAGTATGATGACACATAAGAAAAGGTGGAACCGGGATCAAATAATACAAAGGCATCTCTATGGCAGACTGAAACAATACATGAAATCACGGCATCTGAAGTAGCAACATCTGGTCTACCCGAAAGAGCATAGAAACGGGCCTGACCACCACCTGATCGATCTCCCCCTCTAGGGCGACCCCTAGCTGCCTAACCTCCACCCCTAGCTAGCTACGCGGGTGGTGAAGTAATTGGAGCAGAAGTCGAAGGCTGACCCCTCTACTAAGACTGACCATCATGAAGACGAGGACACTGCCTCCTCATATGCCCAAACTCTCCACACTCATAACAACTCCCCGGTGTTGGAGATAGGGACTGAAAGGAACCCCTAGCACCGGAATGACCAGTAGAAGGACCTGGCATGGAAGAACCCTGAACTAATAGAGCACGGGACGAACTCTAGGCTGGAAGGGCACTAAGTGATGAGTGGGCCTAATGAGAACTGTGAGAACCATGACCTGATGATGCCCCACGATACCCTGGGTGAGCTGAATGAGCCTGCCTAAATGAGCGACCTCTGCCCTGCTGGAACTAAACCCCTCGAAGGAGCACCACTAAAGCTACCAGATCCTCGAGGCCTCTTGGCCTCCCTTTATTCTCGCTCCTAGCGACATACAGACTCAATCTCATGGGCAATATCCACAACCTCCTCGAAAGTAGCACCTATCACCCTCTCCCTAGTCATGAGAATCTGAAGCTGATATGTGAGATCATCAACAAACCTCATAATCCTCTCTCGATCTGTGGGAACCAACCAAACTGCATAACGGGCTAACTTAGAGAACCACATCTCATGCTGCGTCACAGTCATCTCTCCCTAATGCAACTGCTCAAAATGCCTACGCAGCTCCTCTCGGCAAGACTGTGCCACATACTTCTCCAGAAAGAGAATAGAGAACTGCTTCCAAGTAAGGGGCGCTGCACCAACAGGCCTATGCCTCTCATACGCCTCCCACCAAGTGAAGGTAGCCCCAGAAAACTGAAAGGTGGTAAAAGCTACACCACTGGTCTCTGGAATCCCCGTTGTACGAAGCATCCTCTGGCAATTATATAAGAAACATTGGGGATCCTCGCCCTCTAAACCGCTAAAAGTCAGAGGCTTGAGTCTACCAAACCTCTCTAGTCAACGCTGCTCATCGTCCGGCAAAACTGGTACCACAAACTCCTGAGCTGGTGCAACCGGCTGGGCTGGAGGTGCCCCCGGTGTCTAGAGTCCCTGCACAACCTACTCAGGCGTGTGAGCAACGGGAGTCTAGGTGCCTTTCCCGGCCTGGGAAGTAGCTGTGGCCGTAGTAACTGAAACGGCCTGAGCCAAACCGGTACACACTGATAAGATCTGAGCTAAAGCCTCCTGAAGGCCTAGAATCATAATGGGAGCACCTGGTGCCTGAGCTGGTGCTGTTGTAGCGTCCACAACTGGAACCTGATCTTGAACTAGGGCATCTGGTGGATCTGCGGGTGCTGCCCTAGCTGCTCTGCCCCTACCACGGCCTCGACCGCGTCCTCGGCCTCTGGTGGCCCCAACTAGTGGAACTGGTGGTCGTCTACCCTGCCCGATAGCACATGTCCTCACCATCTGTGAGAGAGTGGAAAAACAGAAGTTTAGCATTCAGATCAACAAGTTCGCACGACAAGAATTTCAAGAATATGAAAATTTTCCTAAAGGTTCTGCAGCCCCTCGAGGATAAATACGTCTCTGTACTGATCCGCGAGACTCTACTAAACCGGCTCATGACTCGCGAGACCTATGCAACCTAGACTCTGATACCAACTTGTCACGACCCCAAATACCAGTCGTGATGGTGCCTATCACATTACTAGGCAAGCCAACTCATTCATCTAATCACAATCCTTTTTCCTTACAGTAAGCCATTTTCTAACACAGATTTTTAAATACCAAATTTTCATAATAAGCGTTTAAAACACAATTACATATGCGGAAGTCAAATAAACATGAAAACTACACAGCCCCCAAGTATCTGGTGTCACGAGTCTAGAGCCTCTACTACATAACTGACTGTCTGATACAACATAAGTCTAGAAAATGTGGAAAGAACAAGATAAGAAGGAGAAAACAGGGTTGTGGACGCCATGCAGCTACCTTGAAATCTTCGGCTAGCTCTGGATCAGCTGAGGACCCTCACTCTGCCACTCGGGCACTTGGATCTGCACACAAGGTGCAGGGAGTAACGTGAGTACGCCAACTCAGTAAATAACTAAAGTAAATAAGGTCTAAAAGCCGTGACGAGCAGTTAAAAATCATATAACTGAATAAACAACAGGATAACAGGTCAACTCCACATTTTAAAACCAGTTTCATCAAAAATCATCAAATTTCAGTTTAAACACTTGAAATCATATACTTAGCAATTTTTCCAATAGAGGCTTATTTTAAAAGAAGAGTGAAATTAGTGAAAATAACATAACTTGGCCCCTTGGGCAAGGTATCACTCAGAATATGGCCCCTCGGGTAGCCTCTCAGTCACTCGTGACTCACCTCTCGTCACTCAATACTCACTCTCAGCACTCAGGCTCATTAATATCTCATAGTAATAGAAATCATAGTAACTACTGCGGCGTGCAGCCCGATCCGTAATTTATAGTCGACTACGCTCACTGGGGGTGTACAAACTCTGGAGGGGCTCCTACAACCCAAACATCATATCGTTGCGGCGCGCAGCCCGATCTAATATACATATCATTGCGGCGTGCAGCCCGATCCAAGATATATATCGCTGCGGCGTGCAACGCGATCCAATATATATATCGTTGTGGTGTGCATCCCGATCCATATAAGTATCGCTGCGGCGTGCAGCCCGATCCATAATATATACATATAATATCCTCACTATTAGGTTCTCAACCTCTCTCAGTCATTAATCTCACAGCCTCTCGGGCACAACAATAGAAATTAGGGAACTCAGCCCAAACAATCCTCACCTTTTAAAGTAGAGTGATAAAACCAGTTTTAAACATTTAAACAGGTAAAACATGACTGAGGATATGTTTTCAACAAGTAGAGTGAGAAAAAACAGTAAAAATGCCCCTAAGGGTCTCAACAGGTCGGCACAAGGCCCCAAACATGGCATACAACCCATAATATAGTATAAATAGCTAAAGTACGGAATATCATAAGGTCCAAATCAAATACGTGACTTAATAGTCGCTACGGGACGGACCAAGTCACAATCCCTACTGGTGCACGCCCACATGCTCATCACCTAGCATGTACATCACCGCATTAAACAAGTCAAATACCGGGGTTTGTCCCCTCGATTCCAGATTTACAATGGTTACTTACCTCAAATCGGTGAAAATACTACTCCGCGACGCCTTTGCCCCTTGAATCAGCCTCCACTCGCGTCGAATCTATCCAAAATCAGAATCACGGAGTCAAAATATGCTAAGGGAACGAAGCCCAAGCGAAAACAATCAAATAATACCAAAAATCCCATATTGGCCAAACCCGACCCCCGGGCCCATGCCTTGAAATTCGATAATTTTTACATCAATAGATTCCTCATCTCTCCACGAGTTCATACATATCAAAAGTTCTGAAATCCGACCTCAAATGGTCCTTCAAATCCTCAAGCAATGGTCTAAGTTTCCAAGCCCTAGTTTCCCCAATTTTAGCCCTTAAATTCCATTAATGATCGCTCTAATCCGGAAATAATAGCATAGGAATGAGTTTTAGGTCCAAATTCCTTACCTCAATGAAGTTCTCTTGAAATCCCTCTTCAAAATCGTCCAAAAAGCTCCCAAGCCGAATTAGAAATGGTAAAAATAGCTCAAAATCGTGAAGGGCACAATTTATACCTTCTTCCCAGACATTTTCGCATCTGCGGCCCCTTTACCCGCTTCTGCGGTACCGCATTTGACGTCATTCGTCCGCTTTTGCGGAAATCACTTACCCGGCCAAAACTCGCATCTGCGATCAACCTTCCGCACCTGCGCTTTCGGAGGTGCGGTCCCATAACCGCATCTGTGGTCCCTGCCAACATCTCCAGATTCCACTTCTGCGGCCTCCCTTATCGCACCTGCGGTCCCCAATCCGCAGGTGCGGAAGTACCAGAAGCGGCAAATTTTAGCAGCTGCAACAAAGTTTCAAACTCCCCGTCAACCATCCGAAATCACCCCGAGGCCCCCGGGACCTCAACCAAAGGCACCAACATATCCCAAAACCTTATTCGAACTTGTACCAATCTTCCAAACACCTCAAACAACATCAAATCAATCAAAACACATCGGATTCAAGCCTAAGTTTCCAAAATCTTCCGAATTTCGCTTTTGATCAAAAACCCAACCAAACCACGTCCAAATGACCTAAAATTTTTGTACACACGTCCCAAATGACACAGTGGGACTGCTGCAACTCTCGGAATTCCATTCCGACCTCTATATCAAAATCTCACCTACCAACCGGAAATCGCCAAAATATCAACTTCGCCAAGTCAAGCCTAAATCTACTCCGAACCTCCAAAACTCTTTCTGATCGTGCTCCTAAGTCCCAAATCACCTCCCGAAGCTAATCGAACCATCAAAACTCACATCCGACCCCTCTAACACATAAGTCAACATCCGGTTGACTTTTCCAACTTAAACTCACTCTAAAGAGACTAAGTGTCTCAAACTTTACCAAATCCTTTCCGAACTCGATCCGACCAACCCGATACCACATAACACAGATAAACAAAGCATAAAGAAGCAAAAATGGGGAAAATGGAGCGGTATCTCATGAGACGACTGGCCGGGTCGTCACAGTTTTCTTCTTCTTAAATACTCTCTTGATTTTATTTCTTGACAACTGTGTATTCGGATCTTCTTGAACCACTGTTGCGGTGTTAGTTAAACTTATCTTGGCAGGTGTATTTGCATTATTGATTAACTCGTTCTCTTCAGTAGAATCCTGCATATATAAAATACAAAAATTGTGAAAATAAGTAGTGAACTTACAGTTCCTATAGCTTTATTAATTTATACCCTGAAAATTTTTTATTTAGAAGAATCAATAATATAAAAAAAATATTAATAATGAGTTTGCAGCTTCCTATAGAATAGACAAAGTGAACATTCACAACTTTTAAAGTTATAAAAAAATCTCCAGATCTGAAAATTTATTCAGAAACATATCCTTCTAGATATATAAGTCTGTTTCATCTTAAAGGACCAATTAAAAGTGAGCGATGTATTTACCTCGCATTCCTTCTCTCCATTAAAGACTTGATTATTATTGAAGTCAGGGTCCTATCAAAAATTAATAATAAATGAGTTTGAAATTATGATTCAAATTATGCAATTTAAAAGAATTTGCAATTTAAATATGTTATGAAGTTTGTGAGCAAATATGACATACAGTTAAGTCATCTGAAGGTGGATCAGGACTATATTTCTTTATCAGTTTCTCCTCATCCGTAAGCTTAACAACACTATAAACTTCATGTTGCAGTTGAATGTTCGAGCTCTTGACAATAACCTTAAACATGAATTTTCTTTGGAGAATATTGTTCAGCTCTACTGGATAGGGATACTTATCAACAGTGCTAGTATTTTAGAATGAAATTTTGCGTTAGAATTTTTCAAACAACAAATATGAATTTAATTAGTTGATATACCTCAAGAAATCCTTCCTTCAATTCTTTTACGAATTTGCCTATGAGAAACATGGCTTCGCGGTTCCAGAGCAATAGGGAAACAGAACCAGTAGTATCCATTACCCTAACCTGAAGCTTGTACCTAAATGCAGACTTGATTTGAGATATAAATGTACGTTTTTGATGGATTAAGAAAATAGAACTGCTGCTTTTACCTAATAACTGATGAGTAATCTTCATTTTTACATTTGGGCTTTGGGCATTGATAAATATTTTCTAGTTTATCCACCTTTTTTTGACACTTCTTGCAACTGACATACAACCATCCTTTTCCAAGTTCTAAATTTCCAATACTTGCAACAATCCAACAGGGACTTTCCTGTTTAATAAAATGATATTACTTTAAATAGTGAGGTTGAGAGAGAGCGTATATGTGCAAATCATGAATGATATAAGACAGGCATACTTTATATTAGAAAAATTATGGTTGTCATCCATTAGTAATCAATATGTCATCTGAGAGGTGAAGATATAAAGTATGATTTGTGGTAAAACATATCTTACATACAACTTTCTTATTACAGAGATTAAAGATAGGTCAATTTGCATAACTATAAGATTTTGTGTTTAAAGGTAGTGTTATGTTTGTAACATATTAAGTTTGCAGTAGATTATTGATATGATAAGAGTTCTTACTATATTTCCCTTTTGTGCATTCATATAAGCAAAGAAAAAGCATCAGCCCCCGACGATTTCAGTAAATAAGCAGAGCTGCCATGTCCTCCATCCAATATTATACCAAATTACACTAGTTAAACTCTACATATTTATGCAAATAGAGTAACTGTCGTATAAAAACTTATCATATTCTAAATGTTTAATCACATTTTAATGCCATAAAATAGGAGAACCAAAGGCTAAAAGATGAGAAGAAAACAAATAGAAAAGATGGTCTTTCGAAATTTCAAAGAAAGAAGATAAAAATAGTTAACTCACTTGCATGAATTCTACTAATTGGCCAACTGTTTTAACTTCAACAATGTCCTTCTCTAACTCATCCGAAACAGAGTAACTTTGTTGAGAGATGGTTTGAGTCAGCCTCTCAGAGTAACTATCCCAAACAGAAAGTAATCTATATTTATAAATGAGCAAAACAGTTGGAACTATACTTGAAAAATAGATATGAGTGTAGATACAGGGAAAAAATATATTAAACCGCGTTTTAAACTCGTCAGATTGAGGAAAAGTAGGATTAATCCACAACTTTGGTGCATTCCAAGTATTGTGCACAGAATATGAATCTGCAAAAAAAAGTACGTGTAAGATGTAATGAATAACTTTCACAAAGTAATGTCAAATTGTATAGTTACATTTTACCTTGAAATTTATGGGCTTTTATGAGCTGCATAACAACAATAATAGGCTGGTTGTTAGAACTTAGCAGGTGAGGTATAACTTGATCAACAAATTCGCCCCAGAATGTAGCAGATAACTTGTTTCTCCTGTCAAATAGAAATAGTATATAATATTTAGCATATGTAATTATCAAATCTATCCTTAATCCATGGATGCCTGTTTATTCTTACTCATCATCTTCTAGTTCGATACCCATAAACTTCCTAAAAATTCCACCTTATTTTTGCGTGTGTACCTCACTTAAATTGACAATTTCTCTGATCGCATCTAAAGGAAAAAAAGATGTTAAAATAAATAGCATTAAAGTTAATAATTAGATTATTAAGGTAAAAGTTATTATTACAAAATAATTCACTCTCATTCACATCAACTTTATTTATCAATTGATGATATGGTCGTAGATCAAAGATATTCATGGGAAAAAGTGGATCAATTATTTCAGCCACTGTTGTCCGTTGAGTAAATGTCAGCCTCAATCTATGTTTTGTGGTGTTGAACCTCTCCTTGTTTTGGCAAACGATAAAGTTCGTCATAAAATATAATCCAAGCTCATTAATTTGTGTTTTGAAAAGATGCAAAACTGACTTGTCAATAGAAGCATGTATCTGATGGCCCTGCAAAGAAATTACATTAAATAACAGAGATTACAAATTTTTGTAGTAATACTAATTTATATTAACTCTACTTTTCAATAGTAGAGTTGAACAAATTAATAAGTGACAGAAATAGAGCAAAAACTCCAGATTTGCAACTTTAACTGTTTTTGCTAATTCCAAAACCTTTTTTAAACCCCTTTTGTCCCCTATTTTATATTTCTACAACTGTTTTGAGGATGATTTATTTGTTCACTATTTTCTTAAAACTGGGTTGCATTTCAAATACTACTTTTCAACAGTAGATTTGAAAGAATTAGCAAGTCAAAGACACATAGCAACAAATTCATATTTGCAACTAAAGAAACAGAGAACAAAAGGAATTAGTTTCTACTTTTCATAAAATATTTGAACAAATTTATATTAATACTACTTTTCAACAGTAATGTTGAACAAATTAATAAGTAAAATAAATAGAGCAACAACTCCACATTGCAACTTAATTCATACTAATACTACTTTTCAACTGTAGAAATAGAGCAGTGTAAGAAGCAGAGAACAAAAAGAGTTAGTTTCTACTTTTCAACAATATATTTGAACGAATTTGTAAGTCAAAGATACAGAAAAATAGATTTAGATTTCTATAATTAGCAATTTGCAACTTAAAAAGCAGAGAACAAAAGGAATCAGTTTCTACTTTTCAATAATATATTTGAACGGATTTTGTATCTTCTGCAACTTAAAAAACAGTTTCTAAATCCCAGTCTTTTCTTTTTCCAGATACAATAATATTGAAGTTGGGTTTTGGTGTGTTTTAATGGTTTACAACACAATATAAATAGGATTAGATCTGTCTTCTGATTTTGAAAGAGAGAGCAAAACGAATTAGCAAGGCAATAAACATATTTAAAATACTTTTTCATCTTGTAGAACCAATTCAATCAAGAGTGCCTAGATTAAAACGATCTGGTACTTCCCCCAGACAGACAACCCGAACTTTCAACTTCCATTGCATCTTCGAAATTGTTATATCCTTGATGAAATCAATGTGAGTAGCCATCTTTTGCATAAGCCGTAAGTTTTCTTGAAATCTTGATAGCAGTAGGAAGATTAGAATTGAAGTACCGTGTATTAGTGAAAGAAATATAAGTTTGCAGTTTTGAGCAGTTGTTACCTGGTATAGTAGATTTCAATCGTGACTTTCAATCGTGGTTTAGATAGTTGAGGACACTCTGACTATCGTGATTTTGCAGAGATAATTTAGAGTAAGTGGAAAGTAAAAAGTTTTTAACTAATATTTATGGATTAACCGGTTTTCACATGTAAAATCATTTAATAATACTTAAAAAAAAATTAAAATATTCTGAAAGTTTTACTGAATTTTGTACGGCAGTTGTGTTCCAAATAAAATTGTACGGCAGTTTTATTCCAAATAAAATTTTAGTTCCTAATTAGTTGGAGCAATGTCTTAGAATGCCAAGTGGCAGTTTGGGATAATGCCACTTGGCTTAATGGTAGGAGTTTTTCTTCTGCTTTTAATTATAGATAGATATTGTTCTTGAAAACTATTTCTATTAAAAATAAAAAATAAAAACGCATGAAAAATATATGTGAAAATGACTTTTGTCATACCAAAAACGTCTAATTAAATGGTCAAAAAATGATGATATTTCCTTCAATAGTATAAGGAAAATTAGATTATGGAAAAAAATATTAAGTTTGATTCTCATCGAACTTTTCTTTTACTTTCTCCTTGTATTTGAGGTTCATATTGCTTACTCAAAAAAACAAATATGAGGAGAGACTGTAAACTTCCTATGCTCTAACTAAACTTCAAGCTAGTGGAGGAAAAAAACTCCAAACTCGTATTTCAAACCTTGATTAAAAAAAAAAAAATTGTTGGCTTAATTTGCTAATTCGTCTATATATCAAACGAAAAAATTAGTATCCAGTTAAGTGATGTTTAAAATTTCAAGGTGACATTTGGTTGTTTTTTTGGGTATCATTTGTAATTTTTTTGCCCGAAAATTTCCCAATAAAGAAATGAGTAAAACGATTACTTTCTATACATTGTCAATATAAATGTTTAGTTTACAAAGCGTATCTATCATGTTGCCGTATGTGTTTGACTCAAAAGATATTAAAACCTTTTTGAACAAATCAATCAAAGATGAAGAGGTAAATTTTAGTTGAGGATAATAATCTCTAGAAAGATCGATAAATAAGGAGAAGATAGGTCACGAGGTTTCTTTTCATTCATAAAAATAGTAATGTCTCCAGAGTTTTTAATACCAGTTACAAGGTTATTGTCCTCCTTTTATACTAAGAGAGAAATTCTTCTAAACTGTAAAGGACAAAATACAAGGAATATTCGAAGGAATATTCCCAATGTCCCATGATAGCCATACATTATTACAAGGGTCGTCCCGTCTCTGGTTTGTCTCAGGGTCGTCTCCCTCAGGGCGTCAATTCGAGGAGACTCCGTTAATCGTCGTACTCGTAGTCGGTCGTGGTCGGTCAAATTTGGACCCATACAGTTAGTCCCTCCACTTGTCGGGGTCGCAACTGGGTGCATCCTTGATGAGCGGACACCATGCATTCCTATGGACAAATTTGAGCCATTGTGACGTTACGAAATGGCCAATGAGGGAATGATGTCATTTTCACGTGCGTCATCACCACACATGTTTTCGAGGCAAGAGTTGATGGCTTGATACTTCGGTTTTAGCGTTATTTTGTGGCTCTCCCTTCGATTCTGGCACCACCCAACCCTATAAATAGGTGAAGGGTTTATTTTTTCAAAAGTTTTTGGCCATTCCACTCTTGATAACCTCCTTCATTCTTCCGAGCTTGCCCTCATACCCTTCTGCTTCTTCTTACGTTCTTCATTTGAAACTTCTTCCTCCTTCTTCTTCTTTTTATGTTGATACCCCTTTGAACAATATTATGCCAAGGTCTCGTCGTTCTCATGAAGAGGTTCCTGAGGCCACCCCATTGTCTGTGGCACCCCCTTATGGCGGTGGAGATACGATGGGGGAGGAGGGTGACAGCCTTCCTACGGGGGAGGAGCTACTGCCGAGGCATCCCTTATCTCGAAGTGACTTCCTCAAAGATCCCCCTCCTACTCCGGACCCCGTGTTCTCTGAGATGGAGCAAGTTTATATTGATGCTCTTCGTGTAAAGTACGGCATTTCCGCTCATGTAGATATGGTTCCGGCGGGGAGAGATTTCGTAGATATCCACAGACCTGGGTACTGCGCTTTCTATGAGTAAACTTTCATGATTGGCTATACTCTTCCTCTGTTCCCCTTAGCGGAAGAATTCTGTAAGTTCTACCAAGTTTGTCCGACGCAACTTTCGCCGTATACACTCAAGATACTTCTGTTGCTGACCAAATACGCAGAGTTGGCGGAGTGTAACGTTTCTATCCACCACCTTTTGCACCTGTTCACGCCTGGCTTCCACAGGGGTACCATGGTGCATTTGAAGCTCTGTGGTACGAAATGGCTGGTGGTTGGGACAGATGACCGGGCAAGTCGCAAGTTTTGGCATAAGTATTTCTTTGTCAAAACCGAGCATGTCGTTTCTGACTCCGCCAGGTTCCCGGAGCGATGGAATGAGACTCGTAAGTGTCGCCACTCGTTTTACTTTTCTTTCATCTGTATTCCTTATAAAGTTTGTCCACTTTCCATTTGCAGCTATGGGACGTCCACCTCGCCCTATTACAGATATCAGGGATTGGGTAGCCCGTCTATTGCCTTATGCAACAGAAACCCGAGATTGGCCCGCCTTCGTGAAGTGTTATGACCCTAAAGTTCCCTCTTGTAAATGTTTCTTTACCACTTCATTGGTCGTATGACCTTGTTTATTACTACGACCCTTCGTGATGACAGGTCGAGAAGCTTCCAAGCGGAGGGTGCCAGTCCCTGCAGTTTTGGCAGGCCGTTGCTGCCGCAGACACGCAGTTTGTTTTGAGCGAGTCTGTTCGAGAGGGTAATCCTCAACCTATTCAATTAGAAGGTCCTCTCGAGTCGTGGTCGTGAGGGAGGAGGCTTCTTTAGTACCGGCCCCACACCCTTTGGACTAATCCTCTAACGGGGACGAGCCGTTATAGAGAAAAAGCAGAAGGCTGGAACTTGGGAAGGACGTGGCCATGGATGCTGATAGAAGCAGGGCATTGCAGACGGATCCCATACCCGTATTTATGGATGACGCCATTTTATTGGGGAGATATCCCCAAGTGCAGGGAGTTTACCCATGAGCTGGCTCAGTGCGCTCTGCTGAGGGTGGTGCGTCGTCCAACGTCGGAGGACGTCATGTTGAGGGTGACGGCTCAGGTTCAGATGTCGACCCAGGGAATGTCAATGAGTTCGTAGGTCTACTCGTGTGGAGGTCAGAACAGAAGGGTCTGATCGTCACATAGTCGTCCCGGGGGACTACAACTTGCTACTGAACTGCGAGCATGTGGCGTCTGCTCTAGCTCCTCTATGTGATGCCCTTGAAAATGAGGTGCTTAGGGCGATGAGCGACTTGGAGTTGTCTCATAAGGTTGCCGGTATGGCCTTGGAGGTAGGTGTCTTTCCTTCCCTTTTCGTCGTTGGGTTTGTGTGGTAATCATCGTTCTGCATTTTGTTTCTAACTTCTCCCTTTTTTTGTCAGACCCTCGTCATGGAGATTGAGAGAGAGCGTAAGAAGATGAGAAGGATGGGCCTCTATGATAATATGTCATCCAAATATGAACAGTATCGTGCTAAGCATCGTGCGATGGCCGACATTAATCATCAGGACCCTGAGTTTTAGTTGTTTTGCGAGGGGCTCAAACAGTGGGAGAACCAAGTAGAGCGTAAGATCGAAGAGTTGAAAGAGCGGGACAAGGAGCTCATGAAGACTGTCGCTCGTAACAATGAACTCGAGGCTTCCCTCAAGGTGAAGGATCACGAGCTTGAGTTGAGTAGGGGGGTGATGGCCGAAAATGCCGACTTGCAGGCAAAGGTGGCCAATTTGACCGCTAGGTTGAGTGCAAAGGCGGTGGAGGTGGAGGGGCTTAAGGGCGAGCTGAGCGTTGGTACTAATAAGTTGGTGGCAACTGTTTCTGGAACCGCATATTTGGAGAATGCCCTCCGCGTTTGTAGGTCGGAGCTGGTTGAAGAGAAGGAGGCCTCTAGTCGTAAGGTTGCGGGGCTCGAAGGGCGTGTCAAAGAACTGGAGGCGGAGCTGTCTGCATTAAATGGACAAGTGGCCTTACTGAGGGCGGAGAATGCGAGTCGACGTTCTCAGCCTTCTACGTCTCGTGCCTCAGCCGATCCGGTCGTGCCCCGCTGTTTATATGAGTTGTGGGTTCATGCTTAGGCTCGGCTTGACATGTATAAGGCTTTCCACGCCGAGAGAAGGGCTACTGAGGCAGAGCTTCAGGCCATGCACACCGAAGCTCGTGCAACTCGTGAGGCATGCGGGTATGACCCCCTCACACCTGACGGGGATGACATCAACTCAGATGATGCGAACCGTCTTGCTTCGGACTCGTGGTACGAAGATGTTTACCCCACCGGGGATGATGTGTAGTCTTTGTTTGTACTTGCTTTTGTTTTGGGGTTTTTGTGGGGGGCATACTTGAGCCCGTTTGTAAAGACAAGTGTAAATGACATTTTGATGCAATGTAAGATATATTTTGTCGATTTGCTCTTCTTTGCAATGTTTATGATTCCCTGATACCTGTCGAGCTATTAAGCTATTAAGTCGATGACCTTGGCCATTGGGATGTTGCTTCGGACTATCGCCGAAGTAGTGTCCCATCGTAGTTCGAACGAGGTCGAACTCATGTTTTTGTCGATGGCCTTGGCCATTGGGATGTTGCTTCGAATTGACGTCGAAGTAGGACCCCGTCGTAGTTCGAATGAGGTCGAACTAATGTTTTTATTGATGGCCTTGGCCATTGGGATGTTGCTCCGAACTGTTGTCGAAGTAGGATCCCGTCGTAGTTCAAATGAGGTCGAACTCATGTTTTTATCGATGGCCTTGGCCATTGGGATGTTGCTTCGAACTGTCATCGAAGTAGGATCCCGTCGTAGTTCGAATGAGGTCGAACTCATGTTTTTGTCGATGGCCTTGGCCATTGGGATATTTCTTCGAACTGTCGTCGAAGTAGGATCCCGTCGTAGTTTGAATGAGGTCACACTCATGTTTTTGTCGATGGCTTGACCATTTGGATTTTGCTTTGAACTATCGTCGAAGTAGGATCCCGTCGTAGTTCGAACGAGGTCGAACTCATGTTTTTGTCGATGGCCTTGGCAATTTCTTGTTGGAGATTTGATCGTATTCCAGTAGGAAGACATGTCGACTTTATTCATGCAATGGATGTTTGATTATATACTTATAAGGATCACATGTCGACTTTGCACATACAATGGATATTTGATTAAATTCTTGTGAGAATCACATGACCCTGTACATACAATGGAGATGATTATCTATATCCAGTCCCTTCATTACTTCGCTCCGGAGATCATGTCGATGGGTCGGGGTAATGAACAGCACTTTGATCCTCGAGGTGTCTCCCTTGCCGCCTTATTAAAAATCTCCCTAGGAAAACCCGATTGGGACAAAACCCAGGTGAGGGAAAAAGGGTACGACTTAGGTGACACCTTCTTTTAGAAGTGGAAGTACTTGAGATGAGCGACATTCTAGTTGTTTTGGAGTAGTTTTCCCTCCATTGTTTCTAACTGGAATGCTCCTTTGTTTGTTGCGGCTGTGATTTTGTATGGTCCGTCCTAATTTGTTCCCAGTTTTCCATTTCGCTGCTTATGTTTTATCCTTGAGGACGTAATCTCCGACTTTGAGTGGTCGCACCTTGGCCCTCTTGTTGTAGTACCTTTCCACTTGCTGCTTCTGGGCTACCATTCTTATGTGGGCCATGTCATTCCGTTCTTCGACTTCATCCATATCTTGTAGCCTACTTTCATCGTTGCTTGGTCCGCTCTCGTTAGAGTATCTCAAACTGGGTTCTCCGACCTCAACGGGTATAACTGCGTTAGTCCCGTAAACCATTGAATATGGCATCTCGCCTGTTCTAGTTTTTGGCGTAGTGTGGTATGCTCATAATACTTCCGGTAGTAGTTCAGGCCATAGCCCTTTAGCATCCTCAAGCTTCTTTTTCAATATATTCAGTATTACTTTATTGGAGGATTCGGCTTAACCATTGGCAGCGGGGTGATATGGCGTGGAGAGTATTCGTTTGATGTGCCATTTTTCGAAGAACTCAACCGTTCTCTTTCCAACAAACTGAGGTCCGTTTTCGCAGCTTATTTCTTTGGGAATGCCAAAATGGCATATTATGTTTTTCCATATGAACGCGATGACCTCTTGCTCACGTATCTGAGTGTATGCACCTGCTTCCACCCATTTAGAAAAGTAATCAGTTAAAACCAAAAGGAAGTGTATCTTACCTCGTCCTGCTGGGAGGGGGCCGACTATGTCCATTCCCCACTTTATGAATGGCCATGGTGAAGTGACGGAATGAAGGAGTTCCCCTGCTTGATGTATCATAGGGGCGTACTTCTGACACTGTTCACATCTCCTGACATAGTCTGCAGCTTCTTTTTTCATGGTGGGCCAGTAGTATCTGACGCAGATGAGGCATCGGATGAGGGTGAGGTTTCCCATGTGGGCACCGCAGTGCCCTTTGTGTACTTCTTCCAGTACTCGCCTTGTTTGATTTGGCCCAAGACATGTGGCTAGGGGGTCGTCGAACGTTCTTTTATAGAGATCACCATCTACGAGGCTGTATCGGGCTGCCTGTACCTGGAGTTTTTTGGCTTCTTTTTTATCTTGCGGGAGCGTTCCATCCTACAAATATGCTACGAGGCGGTTACGCCAGTCCCAAGTTAAGTTTACAGAATGTACCTCGACGTAGTCTATTGCGGAATGGAGGAGGGTGAGCATGTTTTCCCTGTTGATATTTTTGGTGGCCGCAGCTAGTTT
This sequence comes from Nicotiana sylvestris, assembly GCF_000393655.2. Taxonomy (NCBI): domain Eukaryota; kingdom Viridiplantae; phylum Streptophyta; class Magnoliopsida; order Solanales; family Solanaceae; genus Nicotiana; species Nicotiana sylvestris. The sequence goes on from NC_091062.1 coordinate 141,041,738, forward strand.
GGTGAGGCCATTTGCTTCGATATTCTGTGCCTTGGGTATCTGGTCAAGGCAGTATTCATCGAATTTCGGCAGCAGTTTGTGAATTTCCGACTGGTACTTCTGTAGTCTCTGTTCTTTGATTTGGAAAGTCTCAGTGACCTGGTTCACCACGAGTTGGGAGTCACAATGGAGGACGAGCCGTCGGGCGCCATATTTGAGGGCTAACTTCAAACCTGCAATCACGACTTCGTACTCGGCCTCGTTGTTAGTCATCTCGGGGCATCGTATGGACTGGAAAATTACTTCGCCTATAGGGACTTCGAGGACGAGTCCCAGTCCCGATCCCGAGGCGTTAAAGGAGCCATAAGTGTAGAGGACCTAGAGGTCGGTATGAGTGGAAGCGCGGAGTGCTTCTTGTTCTACTTCAGGCAATATTTCTGCGCTAAAATCAGCGACAAAATCGGCGAGCACCTGCGACTTAATGGCAGTTTAGGGTTGGTATGTTATGTCGTGCTCGCTTAATTCTATGGCCCATTTAGCAAGTCTACCCGATAGTTCGCATTTGTGTAGGATACCTCTGAGGGGGAAGGTTGTCACCACCTTTATGGGGTGACATTGAAATTACAGTCCAAGCTTTCGTGAAGCTACGACTAATGCCAAAGCTAGTTTTTCAAGGTGAGGGTACCTTGTTTCGGCGTCGATTAAAGTCTTGCAAATATAGTAAATCAGAGATTATGTACCTTCATTTTTACGAACCAAGACTGCACTTGCTGCAACTTCGGAAACTGCTAGATACACAAGTAGACATTCTCCTGGGTCCTCTTTGACGAGTAGTGGTGGCGAAGATAGATATGATTTCAGTTTTCTTAGGGCATCGACACATTCTTCATTCCATTGCAGTCCGTGGCATTCCTTAGCACGTTGAAGAATTTGTGACATCTATTCGAGGACCGTGAAATGAACCTCAACAGGGCGGCTACTCGTCCTGTCGATTTCTACACCTGCTTTTTGCTGGTCAGCATCTCCGGTATTGCGTTGACGGCCCTGATCTGATCCGGATTGACCTCGATACCTCTTTATGACACTAGGAAACCAAGGAACTTTCCCGAAGTTATGCCGAAGGCACATTTTTCGGGATTCGGCTTCATTCTGTATTGCCTTAATATCTCGAAGGCCTCCTTCAGATGGCCGTTATGGTCCTCTTTCTTTGTCTACTTTACTAGCATGTCGTTGATGTAAACCTCCATGGTCTTGCCGAGCTGTTCTTTGAACATCTTTGTAACTAGTCTTTGAGATGTGGTCCCTACGTTCTTGAGCCCGAACGGCATTACCTTATAGCAATATGTCCCTCGGTGAGTGATGAAGGTTGTCTTTTCTTGATCTTCTTCGGCCATTAGAATTTGGTTATAACCGGAGTAGGTGTCCAAGAAGCTCAATAGTCCGTGCCCCCTGTCGCATCGATGAGCTGGTCGATGTGGGGCAACGGAAAGGAGTCCTTCGGGCATGCTTTGTTCAGATCGGTGAAGTCGACACACATCTGCCATTTCCCGTTCTTCGTTTTGACCATGACCACATTGGCGACCCATTGGGGGTATTTTGACTCTCTGATGGAACCATTAGCGAATAATTTATCAACCTTCTCACTGACCGCCTTATTGATGGAGGCATTGAACTTTCTCCTTATTTGTCGTACCAGCGGATGAAGTGGATCGACATTCAGCCTGTCTGTGGCGATCTCCCTTGGGATTCCTGGCATATCTGAGTGAGAAAAAGCAAACAAATCAGCGTTGTTAGTTAAACACTCACGATATTTACTTGTTTCCGAGGGGTTATGTCTAACATAAGCCTTTCTTGTGTTGTCGATATTGTCTAACTAGATGGGATCGAGATCCTCTACAGTTGCCTTGCAGGCATCTATGACATTCGGGTCTTTGATGGCTTCTACTTGTACGTCGGGTCTGGTTCCCGACATAGCTGATTGTTATGCCTCCGCACTTGCCCCTTTATATTGTTTAGTGTGTGTGCAATCTTGGGCGATCCAGTAGCATTCTTGGGCGGTGCGTGGCTCGCCTCGGATGCTGAATATCCCCCATGGGGTGGGAAATTTGATTACTTGGTAAAAACTTGACGGGACAACCCGTATGGCGTGTATCCATGGACGTCCTATGTTGGCGTTGTAGGCTGTTTCCTGATTCATGACGTGGAATGTCATTTACAAGGTGACCCCTCCATCCAGGACGGGTAGCACTATTTCTCCAGATGGTCTCTCCACTGCATTATTAAAACCCGTTAGTGTTATGCAACGTAGTATTATTTTATCCTCGAGTCTCATTTGCACGAGAACTCGTGGGTGAACAATACACGCGCCACTTCCGTCATCCACCATTATTCTTTTTACATCGGTATCCGCGATGCGTAAAGTTATAACCAAAGCATCACAGTGAGGGAAAGACAAACCATCGGTATCCGACTTATCGAAGATGATACTGTCTTTGAGGTCGTCATACCGTTCGTGGGCAACTGTCCGCTTGAGTTTATGTGTGGTGGTGAATTTCACATGATTGATTACTGTATCGTCGCCGCCGCCAATGATCATTTGTATGGTACGAGCTGGTGATGGTGGCTTTGGAGGTCCTTGAGGTTGGTCGCGCCCACGAGCGAAGTTGGCCCGTCCTTTATCGCTCAGCAGTTCTTTCAGGTATCCTTGGTTTAACATCCTCACTACTTCTTGTCGTAGACCTATGCAGTCTTCGGTTTTGTGTCCTCTCTCCTGGTGAAATTCACACAGGACGTTTGACCTCCTCGTGCTCGGATCCGATTTCATCTTTTGCGGCCACTGCACCTTCGTACCAAGCTTTTCCATTGCGTATACTATCTCTGAATGGGAAACACAAAAACTATGATCAGATAGCAATGGAGGCATACCTTTTTCGTTTCAGAGGGGTGCGATGTGTCGGGGCGCGACATCCGCATGTCGTGGAGGAGGCAGATTGGGTGTTCGGATATAGGGCTGATGCCTTTCTCGATTGAAACGTGGCAGTTGATCCCTTCGCCCGTCGTTACACCGATCTCTCCTTGTCTCGATCTGGACTGATGTTAAACCCTGAAGCAGGCCATTCAGGTCATCCTCGTCTGCCCTCACTTCAGCGCAATAGGCATTGTGGATCTCTTCCTACGTGGTAGGGGGTACTTCATGAGTCTACTGAGTAGTTTTTTGGTCGCTTTTGATCCGCTTCTGTTTAACCCATTTTGAAAGGCTGCTATTGACCTTCTGACACGTTCAGTAGACTCATCCTCACTCTGTTGAATCGGGCTAGGAAATCCCGAAGTCCCTCGCCCGTCATTTGCCTGAAGGCAAAGATATCATTGACCCTAGCCTCGGCCTTTTTCACACCCGTGTGAGCAGTGATCAACTTATCGGCTATCACTTCGAATGTCGATATCGATCGTGCTGGTAGTTGGGAATACCATGTCAATTCTCCCCCCATCAGAGTTTCGCCGAACGTTTTCAGCAACACTGACGGTACCTGTTCTTTTGATAGATCATTACCTTTTACTGCAGTAATGTAATGGATTAAGTGATCCTCCGGGTCCGTGGTCCCCTCGTATATTTTCAAATATGGCGTAATTCAAACATCGAGATACATATGCAACAATATCTTTCTTCATTCTACGCCACCAATAATGTTGCCGCAAATCCTGATACATCTTCACGGCGCCTGGATGAATAGAGTACCGGGAACTATGGGCCTCCTCTAAAATCAACTCTCGAAGCCCATCCACATTAGGCACACAAACTCGCCCATGCAATCTCAAAACTCCATCATCACCTAAGGTAACCTGCTTGGCATCTCCACGATGCACCGTGTCTCTAAGGACACACAAAATGGGGATCATCAAACTGTCGATCACGGATATGCTCCAATGATGAAGATCGAGCGACCGTGCAAGCTAATACTCGGCTAGGCTCATAGATATCCAATCTCACAAATCGATTGGCCAAAGTCTGAACATCCAACGCAAGCGACCTCTCACCGACCGGAATATAAGCAAGACTGCCCATGCTGGCTGACTTTCTACTCAGAGCATCGGCCACCACATTGGCCTTTCCCGAGTGATATAAGATAGTGATATCATAATCCTTCAACAACTCCAACCATCTCTTCTGCCTCAAATTCAACTCCTTTTGCTTGAACAAATACTGAAGACTCTTGTGATCAGTGAACACCTCACATGCCACGCCATATAGATAATGCCTCCAAATCTTCAATGCGTGAACAATGGCTGCCAACTCTAAATCATGGACCGGATAGTTCTTCTCATGAATCTTCAACTACCTCGAAGCATAGGCAATGACCTTGCCATCCTGCATCAACACTGCACCAAACCCAATATGGGAAGCATCACAATAAACTATGTAAGGCCCTGAACCTGTGGGCAAAACCAACACCGGTGTGGTAGTCAGAGTTGACTTAAGCTTCTGAAAGCTCGCATCACACTCGTCCGACCATCTGAATTGGGCACCCTTCTGGGTCAACCTGGTTATCGGGGCTGCAATAGATGAGAACCCCTCCACAAACCGACGATAGTAGCCTGCCAATCCCAAGAAACTCTGAATCTTTGTAGCTGATGTTGGTCTAGGCCAGTTCTTGACTGCCTCAATCTTCTTCGGATCAACCTGAATACCCTCTACTGATACAACATGACCCAGAAATGCCACTAAACTCAGCCAGAACTCACACTTCGAGAACTTAGCATATAACTGACTATCCTTCAGAGTCTGAAGAACCACTTTGAGATGCTGCTCATGCTCCTCCTGGCTGCAGGAATATATCAAAATATCATCAATGAAGACAATCACGAATGAGTCCAAATAAGGCCTGAACACTCGGTTCATCAAATCCATAAAAGTCGCTGGAGAATTTGTCAACCAAAATGACATGACCAAGAACTCATAATGCTCGTACCAAGTGCGGAAAGATGTCTTAGGGACATCGGATGCCTTAATCCTCAACTGATGGTATCCAGATCTCAAGTCGATCTTTGAAAATACCTTGGCACCCTGAAGTTGATCGAACAAATCATCAATCCTCGGTAGTGGATACTTATTCTTGATGGTGACCTTGTTCAACTGTCGGTAATCAATGCACATTCTCATCGAACCATCCTTTTTCTTAACAAACAACACTGGCACACCCCAAGGCGAAATACTGGGTCTAATGAAACCCTTCTCAAGCAAGTCCTGCAACTGTTCCTTCAACTCTTTCAACTCAGGCGGGGCCATGCGATACGGCGGAATAGAAATGAGCTGAGTGCCAGGAGCCAAATCAATGCAAAAGTCAATATCCCTGTCGGGCGGCATACCCAGCAGGTCTGAAGGGAATACCTCAGAAACTCACGAACCACGGGCACAGAATCAATAGAGGAAACCTCCACACTAGAATCATGAACATAAGCTAAATAGGCCAAGCACCCCTTCTCGACCATACGTCGAGCCTTCACATAAGAAATGACGCTACGGGTAGAATGATCAGGAGTCCCTCTCCACTCTAAACGAGGCATACCCGGTAAAGCTAAGGTCACAGTCTTGGCGTGACAGTCCAAGATAGCGTGGTAAGGTGATAGCCAGTCTATACCCAATATGACATCGAAATCGACCATGTTTAGAAGCAACAAATCCACATGAGTCTCAAGACCCCCAATCACAACTATACAAGAGCGATAGACTCGATCTACCACAATAGAATCACCCACCGGCATAGACACATAAATAGGAATACTTAACGAATCACAAGGCATGACCAGATACAGTGCAAAATAAGATGACACATACGAGTATGTAGACTCTGTATCAAATAACACTAAAGCATCTCTATCACAAACCAGAACCGTACCTATAATAACTGCATCTGAAGCCTCAACCTCGGGCCTGGCTGGGAGAGCATAACATCGGGGCTGGGCCCCACCACCCTGAACTACCTCTTTGGGATGGCCTGCTGTTGGCTGGCCTCCACCTCTGGCGGCCAGAGATCCACCTCTAGGACCTCTACCTCCACCTATAGCACCTCTACCCCCACCTCTAGCTAGTTGGGCGGGTTGTGGAACATCTGGTGCCTGAACCATAGCACGGGAACCCTGATGCGTAGAACTACTTGAAGTTTGAGGGCAATACCTAGCAATGTGCCTCATGTCGCCACAAGTAAAACAAGCCCTCGGCTGCTGGGGCTGACGACCCTGAAAACTCTGAAGCGGCGGTGCAATAATAAGTGTTGGTGGTGCACTGAAGGACTGCTGATCAGAATACTGAATCGGAGGACCACGGCCACCTGAAGCACCGTGAAAAGCCTGAAGAGCTGACTGAAAGGGCCTAGGAGGATGGCCTCTACCATATGAATCTCTACCTCTAGATGAGGTACCACTGAATCTGCCTGAATGACGGGGCCTCTTATCCGACCCCTGACTACCTCCCTGCGTCAGAACTATCTCAACTTTGCGGGCCACATTGGCCGCCTCCTGAAAAGTGATCTCACTCTCGGCCTCCTTGGCCATCTGAAGACGAATCGGCTGAATAAGACCATCGATAAACCTCCTCACCCTCTCTCTCGGTAGGAAGTATGACAAGAGCATGGCGAGCTAAGTCGATGAACCTGGTCTCATACTGGGTGACCGACATGGAACCCTGCTGGAGGTGCTCGAACTGCCTCCGATAGGCCTCTCTCTGAGTAACAGGGAGAAACGTCTCCAGAAACAATACTGTAAACTGCTCCCAAGTCAAAGATGGCGACCCGACTGGCCTAGATAAGCAATAATCCCTCCACCAAGTCTTGGCGGATCCAGACAAGCGGAATGTAGCAAAATTGACCCCATTGGTTTCAACAATGCCCATGTTCCTGAGAACCTCGTGACAGCTATATAGAAAATCCTGGGGATCCTCAGAAGAAGCACCACTGAAAGTAGTAGTGAAGAGATTGGTGAACCTATCCAGCCTTCACAAAGCATCAGTAGACATAGCCGCTCCATCACCGGTCTGAGCTACTACACCCGGTTGACCTGCTTCAACTAGCTGAACCGCTGGAGTCTGAATCTGAGGAGCTACCTGCTCCGGAGTGAGTGTAGTAGGAGTCTGAGCCCCTCCTCCAGCCTGAGAAGTGGCTGGTGCTACAGGAAGCAAACCTGCTCGGGTGACACTCTCCATGAGGCCCACCAATCGGACTAGAGCGTCCTGAAGAACTAGGGTAGCAATAAACCCCTCTGGGACCTGAGCTAGGCCCACCAGAACTGTTGGGGCCGGAACCTCCTCCTCAAAATCAACCTGAGGCTCCGCCACTGGTGCTGCTGCTCGGGGCTGAACTCTGCCCCTACCTCGGCCTCTAGCACGGCCTCGGCCTCTACCCCTAGTGGGAGTTGCTGCTAGGGGCTCGGGCTGCTGAGCGGTAGATAAGGAAGGGTGTGTTCTCACCATCTGCGAGAGAACAGAGTAGAAATCCAGTTAGCATTTGAGGAACAAATCTGCACGACAAGAAAGAACAAATGTGAGATTTTCCTAACTCTGTAGCCTCTAGGGGATAAATACAGATGTCTCCGTACCAATCCCTCAGACTCTATTGAGCTTGTCCGTGAGTTGTGAGACCTATGTAACCTAGAGCTCTGATACCAACTTGTCACGACCCGGATTTCCCGCCCTCGGGAGTCGTGATGGCGCCTACTAATGTGAGCTATGCAATCCAATCCTTAACATCTTACTTCATTAACAAATCACTTCTTTTAACGATTATCAGTGATAGCATGAAAATAGCAAAATTTAATAAATGTACGGAAGACTTAAATTAAAGAAACTGAACAATAATGCAGAAATCATCATATGCCTCTACCCAAGAACTGGTGTCACATTACACACGAACTTCTAAGAGTACTAAATACAACTGTTTGAAAGAAAAATATAAACTGTTAGTCTCGAATACATGAGATAACAGACTGAAATAAAGATAGAGGAGACGTCGGGCCTGCGGACGCTTGCAAGGCTACCTCGGTATCTCACTGGACTGAAAGCTGGCTCTCGCGCTACTGCTGCTGTCCAAGACCTGGATTTGTGCAAAAGAGCACAGAGTGTAGTATCAGCACAACCGACCCCATGTGCTGGTAAGTGTCTGGCCTAACCCCGGCGAGGTAGTGACGAGGCTAGGACTAGACTCCAGATAAACCTATGCAGTTATATACTATATGGAGGAAAAGTAAACAGGTAATAAACAATCAAAGCTGGGAAAGGGGAAACATGCTCCGGGGGTAGCAGATAAAACATAATATCAAAGAATAGTAAGGAAACTACAATTTAATTTCTAACACTGATAAAGAGAAATAAGGCAACTTTCACTTTCAGTTTCATCTTGTTGCAGGCGTGCAACCCGATCCCATTTTATTATATCTTGTGGTAGGTGTATCACCCGCACCCATTTCATTATATCTCGCAGTAGGCGTACCACCCGCTCCCATTTTATTATATTTCGTTGTCACGACCCAAACCCCGCTCCGGTTGTGATGGCACCTCTCGTGAAGACAAGGCCAGCCAACAAACCCATATCGCCTTTTCAAAAATAGTTAAACATTAATAAACAGTTTAAATATGATTTAATGATATAATTAATAGAAGCACAACCCGACACAACCCTAACCGGTATGTCACAAGTCACAAGCATCTACTAGGGTATAAATACAACTGAAATCCTGGAGTGTACAAATACAGACTAATGAAATGAGGAGAGAGAAAAGCAGTGCTGCGAACGCCGGCAGCTACCTTGCTAAACCCTGATGACTCTGCCTCCGATCAGCCAAAACATACCTAAATCTACACACAAGTTGCAGGGAGTAATGTGAGTACTCCGACTCAGTGAGTAATAATAATAAATAAAGACTGAAGGCAAGAAATTATGCAAAAACACAAGGTGACTGAAGCAGTAAAATTACTTTAAACAGTAAAGCAATGAGAAATCAAGTGAAAATCCCTTTTTTCCAACAAGTAAAACAAGTAGTTTACAAGTGAGTAACGAAAATAATAGAAATGTAAACAGCCCCTCGGGCAAAACATGTACAACAAACCGCCCCTCGGGCATAATATCAACAGAACCAGCCCCTCGGGCTCAATATCAAAACAGTGCCAGCCCCTCGGGCTCAATATCAGAACAGTAACAGCCCCTCGGGCTCACTCTCAGAATAATATCAGCCCCTCGGGCTACCTCACAATCACTCATATCAGCCCCTGGGCATAGTATCAATCACTCAGAACAATGGGTACCCGCGCTCACTGTGGGTGTGCAGACTCCGGAGGGCCCCTTACGGCCCAAGCGCTATATCAAGCAACCTCGTGGCATCATCACTCAGCATATCCTCACATCACTCAAGCCACCACGTGGCATATAAAGTATCTCAGGCCCTCGGCCTCACATCACTCAAGTCACCGCGTGGCATATAAAGTATCTCAGGCCCTCGACCTCATATTACTCAGCATATCCTCACATATGGCCCTCGGCCTTACTCAATCCGGAAATCATCATAAGCCCCTCGGGCATTTGTAAAACAGTAGTTCTTAGCCCAAAATACCATTTAGAAATATCATTTGAGTTTTCAAATCTGCATAAAAGCGGCTGAGTTTGTAAAACAATAATTATAAACAGGACTGAGTTTAAATATAAGTCAAAACAGTGAGGAAATAGTGATAAAAATTCCCGAAGGATTCAAATAATTGGCACGAAGCCCAAGTATGACAATCAGCCCAAATCATAATGATAACAAATAAGTTTCAATCAAATATGCGTAAAATCATCAATCGGGATGGACCAAGTCACAATCCCCGGTAGTAAAAGACCCCGCGCTCATTATCCAGCGCGTGTCTCACCTCAATATAGCACTACGATGTGCAAATCCGGGGTTTCAAACCCTCAGGACATCATTTACAATCATTACTCACTTAGAACTGGCTAATCCTCTAGCTCGCGATGCCTTTGTCTCTCAAATCGACCTCCGAATGCCTTGAATATAGCCACAATAATTCGATTCAGTTAATAAAAATTATAGAAATTAATTCCATATGAAATTCTACATTTTCCATTAAAAATCCGAAATTGCACTCAAAATTCACCCGTGGGGCCCACATCTCGGAATATGACAAAAGTCACGGAATATGAACCCCCGTCCAACCACGAGTCCAACCAAATAAATTTTACCAAAATCCGACATCAGATTGGCTTTCAAATCTTAAAAATTCATCTTTATGGAATTTTAGAAAATTCCTCCATTTTTCTTCAAATATCAATAATCTAACGCCAAAAATGAAGATTTATTCATGAAATATAATCACAAGGGATTCAAGAACACTTACCCCAAGAATTCCCGTGATTTCTCGCACAAAATTTCCCAAAACCCGAGTTTGGCAGTCAAAAAAATGAGTCAACTCTTAGTCAAATAAGTCATAAATCACCCAACGAAGCTATCCGAATCATAAAATTTTCGATCCGAGCTCATATACAAATAAGTCAACTCTTAGTCAAACCTTTCAAATTCAAAGCTTTCAACTGAGATTGTTCCTTCAAATTCATTCTGATTTTTCCTGAAAACCAAAACCAACGATCTATATCAGTCATAATACGTTACACGGGGCAAGTCATGCCCGGGAACTGGCGATCAAAGTGCAAAAGATCAAAACGACCGGTCGGGTCATTATATCCTCCCCCAGTTAAACACACGTTCGTCCTCGAACGTACCCAGAGCTGTTATAAAAGCCCACCAATCGCTGAATAACCTTACCATGCATATAGCCGGGGGTGATCCCACGTCACCCTATCTCATATAGGTCCGATAACACCGTTTAACTAAAATTACACAATCCAATCTAGCCCATAAACCATAGAACCACATTTTCACTTCTGAAACCATCAATATGATCAAAACCTCACACATATACTTTGAATAGACCCGAACTAGCTATAGTAACCCATGCCTGCAACCTCAGGAGCAATCCCATGATATACCATATAACTCTAACGTTCACAGCAATAACTTCTATTCACAGCAGCTGCCATAACAACCAAATACCGATAGAAAACCTCTTATTAGCTAAAGTCTCATTCCAACACTTTCATATACTGCCAACGATAAATGAAACACGCAATAAACCATAGCCATTTCTCATATCAACCATTCATGAAGCCATTTCTCCTCTGGAAATTACCATAGAATTTTTTTTTGAATCGAACCTCGATGTTTACCCATCAAACATGCTGAAATCGAATCCGTTTATTTTCATTAATGATCCCAACGATCTCCTCTGACCCAACACACTACCCTGGTGACATGTCACACCAATAGAGGCCTAAGCCACATCTAGCATAATACGCGCACCAATAAGCAACGGTCCGAACATACTCAAATCATGAAAATGACTCAAATGAAAGAGTTGTACCTCAAGCTCACCAGTACCACCACAACGCAGGGCTGAGAACCCGTCTCACATCATAGAATAGGACACACGAATCTAATCCGCAAGGTCATATCTCCACATAGCTTCGCTACAATGCGCGATCCTATCCAAACACTGCTCCACATGGGACACCTCAAGTCACTATGCTCAAAATTGACAACCACGCACAATTTGACGTCTAGAACCAAAGGAAATCATTACACTAACGGTGAAAAAAGTAACATATACCACGCAAACCCGATAGGACGTAACCGATACACCATTCACCAAGCAACACCCGATTACTCTTCCCGCTCGACTTCCACTATGAACCCTATTAGAACCGCACCATATGTGCCCATAACCAATAAATCATAATGTCTCGCAACACAGAAAGGCAACTCATAGATCTCCCCAGATCACTAATAAGATCAATAATGGTCGAATAAACCTATCCCTCAACAATACAATTCGAGGCTAACCAAGCCGACTCGAGCTAGAACACGCATCCACATTGGCCTGCCAACGAACTCCTTACCAAGGAAGCCTAAAGCTGCTCCTTCAACTACTATAACTCCTGCCGGAGCCATACGATACGGTGCCCGACATCACATAAAGACCAAAATCCGCAACCTCGCCCGACGACATGCCCGACCACAAGAAATGCTTCCGGAATGTCCCTCAACACCGGAACTGAATCAATGGTAGAAACCTCTGCACTGACATCCATCACGAAGGCCCAATTAAGAAAAGCAATCCTTCCCAGCCGTGCGCTGGGTCTATGAAATATAAACCACTCCACTAGCACATAACCCGACGCACATCGCCACTCAACCTTTGGCATTTCCAACCTAGCCCATAACGCAATAGTCCAGAATAACCCAACACTGAGACGATCAGTCTAAATCCCCAATATCACATCCAAAATCTAACATACCAAGCAAAGAAAGATCCACTCGGGCCTCCAAATCTCGGTAGTCACTAAACAGTGCTGATACACACGATCTACAATCACAACATAGCCTGAATATGAGAAATTCCGTCTCCACGTCCATACGGCATATGAATCACCATATCCTATCCCAATTTCATCGTCCGAATATATGCCACACCACTAATACCCAATCATTCCACTATAGATACTCTAAAATTTCCCTATGCCACCAAGCAATCCCGAATATTACCAGTCGATCTAAAAAGAAGGTGTCGCAATACTACAGAAGTGCTATCAACTTAATAACATTGCCTTTTTACTAAAACATAGACTCTCGTCAAATCATTTCCAATTAGCAGTACCATTTCCTTAATCATCTGAGGCTACCCGCTACCTAAGAATTTTATGAACTTCCTTTCAGAACTGAACTGTAACTCATCTAGCCAAGAACTTCCATTGATCCCATCTAGAAGAAAAATCATTACATATCCTATGCTTCTCACACTCGGAGAAATTGCACCTCTCCAACCACGGTAGAAATCAATAAAAACTCTCCCAATTCCATTTGCACAAATTCAACTGCCAGGACTGAATCCTTCTAACTAGACCAAGCTAAGCAAGCCATCAAAACCCAAGAGCATTGCTGCAAAATAGCTGTAGGAACTCATTACCTCGAACATACACAAGGAATTAATCATATCCTTACCATACCGATTTGGTCTACTATCAAGATACCCCATCTATCTAAATTCCTTCTAATTCATCTTCAACTTGATATTCCTTCTTGCTGTAGCACCACAAATTCCTCAACCTAGGCTTATCACACGAAACCCAAGCATAAAGCTACATCGTCTAAGGCTCCTAAGCCGCTGAATACTCTTTAAGTGTTCCCCAAAGCCATTACTTTCACCTTCTCGATACTGATATATAGAATCCCATAATTAATATAGAAAATACCACAAGTCTTGCCATCTTCCACTGAAAACTCAGTTTCTATCCATAAGTACAACTTAGAAGCCTCCAATTATTGCATGTAGAGTTTTGAACACAATAGAATCATTCTCTAGAGTCATCCACACTGATCAAACCGTAGTTAGATTGATTAAACGAACCGAACAACCTGTGCTTCATTAGCACTCCGACACTGCAGAATGTGATCTCATTCCAATATAACCAAGCAACTTCCTGCTCTATGCACCGAGCATTCGTTACCAACCACAACTCAAGTCATTCCCCTATTCTCGTACACCTATAAAGCATAACATAGCCTTTATTGAAATTTCCTTTACTCAAGCCATAACTGATTCACAAATACGCCTCGAACTGGGACCATTAGAGCACATAACCGTGCAATCAACTATTCAATAGCAGACTCCCCCACTTGGCTCAAAGCCATAGGTCAAACACGCACCATAACTCATAACACATACGCTTTATTGCTGCCATAATACCATAGTGAGATTAACTCAATCCTTCATAAGCTCGTGGAACACAGACCATCTGGTACTTCATATCTTCTACAAATCTCGTATTTACTCTCATAACAATTAAACTCACTCTCTTAAGCGACCCAAATTAAATTCACATATATATTTCACTTGTAAATGGGATCTTCTAACAGACAACATAAAGATCATACAACTCCAGAACACTTTGCAGGAGATAACCCACCTGCTTCGCCTTAACTAACATTTATGTATACCTTCCACCATCATAAACTGTACGCAGTCACTTAGTCTTCCTGAGTCTGAACTCATACCGCAACATGAATTTTTTTTTAATTCACTCACAACTGGGAACACATGAAAAGATTCTTCGCACGCCTATAACTCGGGGCTATACCTCGAATCAAGATGGAATTCAAGCACCTAATAGTTCTTCTATCCTCCAGCAGATCCTTCTTGTCGTTTCCAAATCATATGAATACATCTCGCAATACTAACATACTCATCACATAGTTACTCAACCGTCACTTCCACTAATAGGGACAATACCGAACATATAAGTTCAAAACACTTGCTCACACAATCAGCACCTCGGTGCTCAAGCCATAGGCAAATATCCGGCCTTAAGTCCTTCAGACTGGCCCAACATCAACTTACAGAGATCACACATCGCCCCTCGATCGGGAAATCACAAACCATCAAGGCACATCTGATACTGAGCGCTCATGCGCGCATACGAACGTGTGGAAGGAATTCAAAGAGTTACATTTCAAGCTGAATCAAAGGACGCACGATAAGAATTCAAGAATGTGAAGTTTTCCTAAAAGTTCTACAGCCTCTCGAGAATAAATACAGACGTCTCCGTACCGATCCGCAAGACTCTACTAAACCTGCTCATGACTCGTGAGACCTATGTAACCTAGGCTCTGATACCAACTTGTCACGACCCAAACCCCGCTCCGGTCATGATGGCGCCTCTCCTAAAGACAAGGCTAGCCAACAAACCCATATCGCCTTTTCAAAAATAGTTAAACATTAATAAACAGTTTAAATATGATTTAATGATATAATTAACGGAAGCACAACCCGACACAGCCCTAACTGGGGTATCACAAGTCACGAGCATCTACTAGGGTATAAATACAACTAAAAGCCTAGAGTGTACAAATACAGACTAATAAAATGAGGAGAGAGAAAAGCAGTGCTGCGAACGCCGGCAGCTACCTTGCTAAACCCTGATGACTCTGTCTCCGATCAACCAAAACATACTTGAATCTGCACAGAAGGTGCAAGGAGTAATGTGAGTACTCCGACTCAGTGAGTAATAATAATAAATAAAGACTGAAGGCAAGAAATCACGCAAAAACACAAGGTATTCCATACTGAAGCAGTAAAATCACTTTAAACAATAAAGTAGTGAGAAATCAAGTGAAAATCCCTTTTTTCCCAACAAGTAAAGCAAGTAGTTTACAAGTGAGTAAGGAAAATAATATAAATGTAAACAACCCCTCGGGCAAAACATGTCCAACAAACCGCCCCTCGAGCATAATATCAATAGAACCAGCCCCTCGGGCTCAATATCAGAACAGTGCCAGCCCCTCGGGCTCAATATCAGAACAGTAACAGCCCCTCGAGCTCACTCTCAGAATAGTATCAGCCCCTCGGGCTACCTCACAATCACTCATATCAGCCCCTCAGGCATAGTATCAATCACTCAGAACAATGGGTACCCGCGTTCACTGTGGGTGTGCAGACTCCGGAGGGGCCCCTTACGGCCCAAGCGCTATATCAAGCCACCTCGTGGCATCATCACTTAGCATATCCTCACATCTCTCAAGCCACCACATGGCATATAAAGTATCTCACCTCATATCACTCGGCATATCCTCACATATGGCCCTCGGCCTTACTCAGTCCAAAAATCATCATAAGCCCCTCGGGCATTTGTAAAATAGTAGTTCTCAGCCCAAAATACCATTTAGAAATATCATTTGAGTTTTCAAATCTGCATAAAAGCGGCTGAGTTTGTAAAACAATAATTATAAACAGGACTGAGTTTAAATATAAGTCAAAATAGTGAGGAAATAGTGATAAAAATTTTCGAAGGATTCAAATAATTGGCACGAAGCCCAAGTATGACAATCAGCCCAAATCATGATGATATCAAATAAGTTTCAATCAAATATGCGTAAAATCATCAATCGGGATGGACCAAGTCACAATCCCCGGTGGTAAAAGACCCCGCGCTCATCATCCAGTGCGTGTCTCACCTCAATATAGCACTACGATGTGCAAATCCGGGGTTTCAAACCTTCAGGACATCATTTACAATCATTACTCACCTCGAACCGGCTAATCCTCTAGCTCGCGATGCCTTTGTCTCTCAAATCGACCTCCGAATGCCTCGAATCTAGCCACAATAATTCGATTCAGTTAATAAAAATTATAGGAATTAATTCCATATGAAATTCTACATTTCCATTAAAAATCCGAAATTGCACTCAAAATTTACCCGTGGGGCCCATATCTCGGAATATGACAAAAGTCACGGAATATAAACCCCCATCCAACCACGAGTCCAACCAAACAAATTTTACCAAAATCCGACATCGGATTGGCTTTCAAATCTTAAAAATTCATCTTTATGGAATTTTAGAAAATTCCTCCATTTCTCTTCAAATATCAATAATCTAATGCCAAAAATGAAGATTTATTCATGAAATATAATCACAAGGGATTCAAGAACACTTACCCCAAGAATTCCCGTGATTTCTCACTCAAAATTGCCCAAAACCCGAGCTTGGCAGTCAAAAAAAGACCAAAAACCGGACTGCTGGACTTAAAACTGTCCAAAATTTCGGGGGTACTGTTCATACGATTTTACTGTTCATGCAGTGTTCACGTGTACTGTACATGGGTACTGTTCACGCAGGTGGGGTCACTGTTCACAAGTGCGAAAAATGCAAAAACTGCCCAGAAAATTGCAGAAGCTTTTCTTTTCACTAAAAAGGCTCTAACTTCATCATACGAACTCGGAATTCGATGATTCTTGTTCCTATGAGTCACAAATAATAATACGAACATAGCCCTTTAGACAAAACTCAATTCGGAGCTCATTTGCTCAGTTAAATACCCATTTCGCTCGTTAAACAATTAACTCATGTTTCGTGTCAAAAACTCAATCGCGACTTGATGAAATTAGACCAAACTTTTCAGATCAGTCGTATAATTCATTATCAAAATTCTGGAAGTCTTGAAATCAAATTTCGATTTCTAAAACTAAAAATGGACCTTTGGATCATTACATGTTTATGCTCAAAACGACAAAATCTTCCAAAAACTCTTCCAAAACATATCTGAGCCTCATGGGACCCCGACCAAACATGCCAACACACCCCCATAACATAATTCAAACTTGTTCTAGCCTTCGGAACGCTCAAAACAATATCAAAACATCAAATCACCCTCGGATTCAAGCCTAAGAATTCCAAAACTTCCGAAATCCGAATTCGATCAAAAAGTCGACCAAACGACGTCCAAATGACCTGAAATTTTGCAAACACATCACAAATGATATAACGAAGTTGTAACAACTCTCGGAGTTCCATTCTGACCCTCGGATCAAAATCTCACCTATCAACCGGAATTCGCCAAAATATTAACTTTGCCAATTCAAGCCAAATCCTTCCACGGACTTCCAAAATGCATTCCGATCGCGCTCCTAAGTCATAAATCACCCAACGAAGCTATCCAAATCATAAAATTTCCGATCCGAGCTCATATACAAATAAGTCAACTCTTAGTCAAACCTTTCAAATTCAAAGCTTTCAACTGAGACTGTTCCTTCAAATTCATTCTGATTTTTCCTGAAAACCAAAACCAACGATCTACATCAGTCATAATACGTTACACGGGGAAAGTCATGCCGGGGAACTGGAGATCAAAGTGCAAAAGTTCAAAACGACCGGTCAGGTCGTTACATTCGTAGTAGGCGTACCACCCGCTCCCATTTCATTATATCTTGTGGTAGGCGTACCACCTGCTCCCATTTCATTATATCTTGTGGTAGGCGTACCATCCGCTCCCTTTTACATTTCATCACACAATCATAAGAAATCCCGGCAAGGGAACATAAATAATATAATAACTTCCCGGCAAGGGAACACAACAATATTATAATTTTCCCGGCAAGGGAACAACAATATTGAATTAGTCATCCCGGCAAGGGAGAATCAGCTATAACCAATCTCAACTCAACTTGTACTCAGTTCAATTATTGAAAATGCTCAATCATCGAAGATCATTAAGTAAAGCACCCAAATGTCATTTAAGAACACAACAACTTTCAATTTAAGACTCACGGTCATGCTTGACACCAACGTATAAATACTCGTCATCAGGCCTATACGTCGTACTCAACAAGAAGCAAGTAGCAAGTATGACTCAACTCCTAATCCCTCAAGCTAGGGTTAGACCAAACACCTACCTCGATGCCTTGATCACCACTCAAGTCTCAACTATAGCTTTACTCCTTGATTCCACCACCAATCCTCTCGAATCTAGTCACAAGTTCCTTAATTACATCAATAAGTGCTAAATGAATCAACTCCAATGCATGAAAATGAATTTTCTAAAGTTTTACCCAAAAGTCAGAAATCACCCCCCCCCCCCCCCCGGGCCCACGTGGTCGAAACCCGAGGTTCGGACCAAAACCTGATTACCCATTCCCCCACGAATCCAAATATATATTTTGTTTTGAAATCAGACCTCAAATTGAGGTCCAAATCCCCAATTTTAGAAAAACCTAGGTTCTAATCAAAACACCCAATTTCCCCCATGAAAATCTTTGATTTGAAGTTGAAATCATGTTAAAAGATGTTAAGGAGTGAAGAAAATGAGTTAGAAATCACTTACCAACGTTTTGGAGAAGAAAGGTTATTTGAAAAATTGCCTCTTATGTTTTGGGGTTTTGAAAAGTGAAAAATAACTGAAATTCCCGTTTATTTATACCCCTCTCAGACCCCCAGTGCGGACCGCATCAAATGGACCGCGGCTGCACAGCCTCCACCGCAGACCGCACAAAGGCGACCGCGGCCGCGCTGGCCCCTCCCTGAAGACCTGCAGTTGAGCACCCTGTACGGACCGCACAAAGGCGACTGCGGCCACACAACTTCCACCGCGGACCGCACAAAGGCGACTGCAGCCGCGCTGGCCCCTCCGCGGTTGCACGCGATTTCTCGCGGACCGCACTAGAGGGTTCAGAGACAGCAATTTCCTGAACCTGCAACATCTGACTTTCTAAGCCTAAGGCATTCCGGAGCCCACTCGAAACTCACCCGAGCCCTCGAAACTCCAACCCAAGTATACACACAACCTCAAAACATCCTACGGACATATTTATGTACTCAAATTACCAAAATAACATCATGAGCATCGAATTAAACCTCGAGATCAATAAAATTTCTCAAAACTCTTTTAAACATCAAATTTCTCAATTAAGGTCCGGATCACGTCAAACGCCATCCGTTTTTAACCAAATTTCACAGGAATGACTCAAGTCATATATAAGACCTGTACCGGGCGCCGAAACCAAAATATGGGCCCGATACCATTGCTTTCTAATCAGTTTTCACTTCAAATATCCTTAAACAATTTCTGAAAACAATTTCACTTAAAAATTCATTTCTCGGGCTAGGGACCTCGGATTCCGATTCCGGGCATACGCCCAAGTCCCATATTTTTCTACGGACCCTCCGGGATAGTCAAATCATGGGTCCGGGTTTGTTTACCCATAATGTTGACCGAAGTCAAATTTATTCATTTTAAAGTCAAGACTTAACATTTTTCACATAATTTCATATTTAAGCTTTCCAGCTACGCACCCGGACTGCCTATGCAAATTGAAACGACTCTAAATGAGGTTTTCAAGGCCTCGAAAGCACATAATGGGTAAGAAAATAGGTGATGACCCTTTGGGTCGTCAC
Organism: Nicotiana sylvestris; assembly: GCF_000393655.2. Taxonomy (NCBI): domain Eukaryota; kingdom Viridiplantae; phylum Streptophyta; class Magnoliopsida; order Solanales; family Solanaceae; genus Nicotiana; species Nicotiana sylvestris. The sequence goes on from NC_091062.1 coordinate 141,061,529, forward strand.
AGTTTGAGTTACGTGGTTTATCATGTAATTGCACCTGAGGTTGCAGGTATGGGTTATTATAGCTGGTTTGGGTTTATTCTGAATATAGATGTGAGATTCTGATCTTGTGGATGATTTTGGAAGTGGAAATGGGGTTTTAAGGTTTATGGGCTAGGTTGGATTGTGAAATGTTAGTTGCATTATGTTATCGGACCTATATGAGATAGGGTGATGTGGGATCACCTCTGGGTATATGCATGGTAAAGTTATTTAGCAATTGGTTGGCTTCTGGAATAACTCTGGGCACGTTCGAAGACGAACGTGTGTTTAAGTGGGGGAGGATGTAACGACCCGACCGGTCTTTTTGAGCTTTTGCACTTTGCTCGCCAGCTCTCGAGCATGACTTTCCCCGTGTGGTGTATTATGACATATAAATCGTTGGTGTTGGGTTTCAGGTTAATCAGAATGAATTTGGAAGAACAGTCTCAGTTGAAAGCTTAAAATTTAAAAGGTTTGACCAAGATTTGACTTGTGTGTATTTGATCTCAGATTAGAATTTTTATAGTTTGGTTAGCTCCGTTAGGTGATTTGGTACTTAGAAGCGTAATCGGAATGCATTTTGGAAGTCCGTGGAAGGTTTAGGCTTGAATTGGCAAAATTGAGATTTCAGCATTTTCCGGTTGATAGGTGAGACTTTGCTATCGGGGTCGGAATGGAATCCCAAAAATCGGAGTAGGTCTGTTGTGTCATTTGTGATGTGTGTGCAAAATTTCAGGTTATTCGGACGAGATTTGATAGACTTTTTGATCGAAAGCATAATTTAAGAGTTCTTGGAGTTCTTAGGCTTGAATCCTATATTAAATTGGTGATTTGATGTTGTTGTGAGCATTTCGAAGTTTTGAACAAGTTTGAACGATGTCACGGGATGTGTTGGTACAATTGCTTTGAAGTCCCGGGGGTTCCGGGATGTTTTAGGCCGAAAATCATAGCTGTAGCAGGTCCAGAAGGGTTGCAGGCCTCAGAACCCACCAACACGGTCCGCACAAAAAGAAGTGCTTCCGCGGTAGGTGCTGTGTGGACCGCACAAAATGAAGTGCGTCCGCGGTAGGTGTTGTGCGGACCGCACAAAAGGCAGTGCGGCCGCGGTGGGGAATATTTCACTAGTCCTATTTGGAAGCTCATATCTTTTGATCAACAAGGAATTTTGAGATGATTCAAAAACTAAAGTTGTAGCCCTTCGTGTCTAGTTTCCAGAAAGGTAAAGATATTGCAATTTGGACATTTTTAGCGAACGTTATGGCCAAAATACTAAAGCTTGTCACTGCAGATGAAAACCTATGTGGCCGCAGTCGTTTTTGTGCGGACTGCAGTCGTTTTTGTGCGGTCCGTAGCGGTGGAAATCTGTGGGGTACTCTATAAATATGAGGTTTTGAGTTTTATTTAATATTTTGACCTAGAGAACTCGAATTTTGGCGATTTTTCGAAGGTTTTTCAAGAAATTCATCGGGGTAAGTGATTCTAACTCAGATTTGGCTAGAGTACATGAATCTATCATTGAATTCATCATTTAATTCGTGATTTGGGATGAAATTTGGGAAGAAAATTTGTGGAATATTCCAAAAATATAAAATGATGATTTGAAGGACCAAATGGTACCGTAATTGGATAATTTTGGTATGGTTAGACTCGTGAGGGTATGAGGATTTTGAAAATGTAAATTTTACCCGATTCCGAGACGTGGACCCGGGGCTCAGGTTTTGGTAATTTCGGGAATTGTGTCATATTTTGATTGTTTTCGCTTGGGCTTTGTTCCCTTAGCATATTTTGACGTCCACGTTCTGATTTTGGATAGATTCGGCGCGCGTGGAGGCCGATTTGAGGGGCAAAGGCATCGCAAGCTAGAGATTTAGCCGGTTCGAGGTGAGTAATGATTGTAAATGATGCTCTGAGGGTTTGATACCCCGGATTGCACATCGTTGTGCTATATTGAGGTGAGGCACACGCTTGATGATGAGCGTGCAGTCGTGCACTATTAGGGATTTTGACTTGGTCCGTCTCGATTGATGATTTTACCGTGCATTTGATTGAAAACTATTTGCTATCATCATTATTTGGGCTGAAAGCCATATCTGGGTCTAGTGCCATCTATCTGAACCCTTCGGGGATTTTTGTTGATATTTCCTCACTGTTTTGACTTTATACTTGAACTCAGTCATGTTATTTTCCACAATTTTCAAAACTCAGCCATGTTTACTCTGCTTTAACACTTGAAATGATATTTTAAATAATATTTTGGGCTGAGCATTATGTTTTACTATTGCCCGAGTGGCTTATGTGATTTTTGACAGAGTAAGGCCGAGGGCCTATATTGTGAGGATACTTTTGGGTCGGGCTACACACCGCAGCAGTGAGATACTGATTATGATAATGAGGCCGAGGGCCTGAGATTGTGCGCCACGAGGTGGCTTGATATTGATATGAGGCTGAGAGCCTATATATGATGTCACGAGATGGCTTGATATTGTGCTTGGGCCGTAAGGGGCCCCTCCCGGAGTCTGTTCACCCCCAGTGAGTGCGGGTACCCATTGTGATGTGAGATATAGCCCGAGGGGCTGATATTGTTCTATGTGATAGCACGAGGAGCTGGTATTGTTCTATGTGATTTGCCCGAGGGGCTGGTACCGTTCTATGTGATTGCCCGAAGGGCTGTTATTGTTCTGAGATATTGCCCAAGGGGCGGAGTTGTTGACATTGTGCCCGAGGGCGAACCTTTATGTGTTTATCTTTCATATTTACTTGTCATTTACCTGTTAAACTATGGGATTTGTGCCCGAGGGGCGGATTTTGTGCTTATCTGCACTAACTGTTTTGTATTCATTTGCGTAACTGTTGAAAAAAAAAGTCATTTTCAAAGAAGTTTAAACCGAGCTAAGATGTTTTAAGAGATTTTTTACAGCTTCAGTGCTTTCTTACTGGTTTTTGAACTGCTTCTATACGGCACCTTGATATGATTTACATGATTTCTTACCATTCAGACTTTTGTTATGATTATTACTCACTGAGTTGGAGTACTCACTTTACTCTCTGCACCTTGTGTGCAGATTCAGGTATTTATACACCCGGTAGTGGGTTTTGGCTGATCGGAGGCAAAGTCATCGGAGTTTAGCAAGGTAGCTGTCGGCGTTCGCAGCACTGCTTCTCTCTCTCTTCATTCATTAGTCTGTATTTGTACACTCAGACTTTCAGTTGTATTTATATCCTAGTAGATGCTCGTGACTTGTGACACTCCGGTTAGGGCTTTGTTGGGTTGTACTTTCGCACTTTATTGGCATTATTCGCTACTTAGTATTATTGCTATATCATGTTTCAGACTGCTTTTATGTTATTTAACTGTTTAAAAAGTGAATTGGGTTTAATTAGCTGGCCTTGTCTTCACGAGAGGTGACATCATGACCGGGTCCGGGTTTGGGTCGTGATAATTTATTTTTACCCTTACCCTTCTTCTTAGAAGAGTTTCCAACCAACATGACAGTTCCTTTCTTCTTCTCAGATGCAAGTCGATTCTCATAATCAATCAGCATGTTAAGTATCTCATGAAGATCACAATCCATTTTATGCATATTAAAATTAATAACAAATTGTAAAAAGGATTCAGAGAGTGACTGCAAGATCAACTCTTGAGAAAGCTCTTTACCTAGTTTGCACCCCAACTACTCAAGTTCTTCAATAAGATCAATCATACGATTGACATGGGGTCCAATTGGAAAGTTTCCAATCAATTTGGATCCAAATAAAGCCTTAGATAGCTGGTATCTTGTTGTCCTGCTTTGTGTACCAAACATCTTCTTAAGATGTTCAATGATTGTAGTTGGATCCATATCCTAATGTTTCCTCTGGAGCTCAGAACTCATAGAAGCGAGAATGATGCATTTAGTAGTAAGACATTCTTCCAAGTATTTCTGATAAATCTTGGTGGCATCATCATCATTCTCATCTGGGACTTCTTTGGCAGGCTTATCGATCACATCAATAAGTTTTTCATGCATGAGAACAATTCTCAAATTTCTGTACCAATCATCGAAGTTTGGTCCTACCAACTTGTTGGTCTCAAGTATTCCACGCAGTGATATAACAGACATATTGAGAAATCTAAAATTAAAAAAGAAAAGGCAATATTATAAGAACATATTAAACATATTATAAAGACATGAACTTTTATTTAAATGATATTTCCACTAATTATTTTAAATTGTTTTCCCTCATTATAGTTTAAGAAATCTTTATTTCTATTAGTGGGGTAAAGGAATCCTTCAACAATATGTATGAGCCACTTGGAAGTCAAGTCGTTTCTCACATATATTTTAAAAGTAGGTACACTTACCAATTGTATCCCCATACAATTTTCTTAAATAGCTCTATGTCAATTAGTCCCCTGGTAGTCGGGTCAATCTTATTGGCATAGTTGAGTTCAATCATCATGATAGCAAAGAACTTATTAAATTTTATACTCCCCGGGTAGTCCAGGCGTCTAGTGTAAAATTAAATAATTCTTTCAATCCATGCACCTAATGCAATAAATAATTTTAACATATTCTCGAACTATAAGTCTCCTGGTTATCAGGCCACTCCTTATAAACAAGAAGTAACTAAAATTATTTATTTTGATGGATAGCTTTACTAATAAAATATCGTATATTTTATTATTCAAGAACTCAAATTTTAGTAAGTGGGAATTGTTACTAAAACAACTTTTAATAACATGATGATCAAATCTTTCATAGCACATGAATTTGGCTTAAGTTGTCTGCATGCTTTGTCTTAAATTAATTTACATCACATGTAATAACTAATTTAAAATTATATATCGAACAAGTATGTCACATATAAATGAAATTCAACATATTTCTAACATGTTTATATAATATATCACATAAAATAATACATGCCAGAAAATTATTATTAGTTAATACCTTATAAACTAATAACAATTAAAACAATGTATAATCTAATAACCTATTACAGATTACCGTCGTATCTTATACGAAATTTTAAATTCAAGTTACGAACTATCTTAGTAGTTTAACTTATATAAATACATATTTTATTCACAATAAAATAATATCAATCAATGTATTCAAATAATTTGTCTATTGCACAAGATACATGTATTGTGGTTTGAACTTTTCAAATGCAAAAATATTTCGTAAATAAATTTTAGACACGAGAAACCAAGGCTCTGATACCACTGTAGGATTGCATAGAGGTGTTCATAACACGCAATGGAAGACAATAACAATCCTCGGTAGAACTTTTCGTGTTTAAAATTTATTTACATATCAAAGATCGGATCTAAGACATACCTGGTGAAGAGAATCTTGTTTCAAAATTTCTTCGATAGTGCAAAGATCCTATGCGTATCCACACCGAGACCAATCCTTGCTATCAACTCTTTGATCAATGAAACCCGTGAACAAATTAAACGAAATTATGTACTGAAAATTTTCTAAAAAATTTCAGCAAGGAAGAACAAAGAAAATTATTTTCTTGTCAAGAACGTATTTCTCTTAGAATTTCGTACGGTGCATTCAGCTTGTGATTTTTCACTCTAACTACTTCTCATTGTTCACAAGTATGTGTGTATATATATAAAATGAAAACATTTTTCTAATGGGTAAGTCCAAGACGGAGGCTTCAAAAATTGTGGCTACTTTTTGTCTTTTAGAGTTCATTCAAATTGAACTTCTCATAAACCTCCTTTTTGGAAAAAGAATCCAATCCCATACTAATTAGTCCAATTGTGATAGCTGCACGTTTGTTAATCCAAAATTGACTTTCACGTCCTTTTAAAACCATTCAAATTGGATTATATGAATAAACTAATATTATAGATAACCTTTATATAGATCAATATCAATTTATTATATATATTTATATATATATATATATATATATATTAACTAAGAGATATCATTTCAATTTTCTATTTCAAATAGAAAATTTTAATTTGTCCACATTATTGATTATATCCTCTATGCTAGCAAATAATATAAAATATTTCATTTGGACTAATAACTAAATTTATTTGACTAATTTAATTCTTTAATTTAATTATCAAATAAAAAGTAATTAATCCTTTAGCAAAGATCAGAACACCCGTTAGTGTGCGACCTCATAGGTTCAATACTAAGCCGGTAGTAAATTGATCACATCAATATACTAATCAAGGGTGGCGTCTAGCAACACTCCTTAACGACCGGATAACATGAAGTATACAATTTACTCTCAAGAACCTGTAGAAGAATAAATAATGTATTAATTCCTTCTGTCCTTATAGCTCTGGGCCACCCTAGGATATGGTTCAACTGTCAAATCCTAATAGGCGACCAACTATGTGTTCATGTCAAATATAATCGACCATTGAATGACCTAAGAAACTCTTTTCTTCTTTCATGCAATCGCCCTGGCCAAGGTCTTGATTTGGTCGGCTATGATTCATGATAACATGAAGCTTAAACTCATTACCAAGAGTTGACAGATTCCATCTTGATCAATCACTAATTCTTCAAGTATTTAATCATACCCAATATCCTTTCAACTATCGTCGTAGGGCCATAGGTGTCTAGCATCAAAGTACAATAAATAACTTGTCAATTACTATGATGATATCAGGTCAAAGGAAGCTCTTACATTACATTCTTCCGGAGAATATCCCATTGACAGTTTATGGTAATTCTAACCATTAGGAATTATCCAATGAGTCGGTTCAATGATCATATCTCTATATGCATCATCTATCTATGTGATTTAGTTAATGAGACCAACTAATCTTTATCTCATAAAGACGATCACATAGATATTGATCCAACCGGATTATTAATGTCCAAATTAATAAACTTATGATCAAGAACAAAATTTAGATTAAATTATAAGAAACTTCACTCTCATTATCATGATCTCAATCACAATGACAAGTCTCAAATTTAATCAAGGACCTTATCAAATTAATCAAGCAATTAATAATAATGATAAAAGAATATTAAATGCCATATATATTTTATATGAAATAACATTCATGAAAAATATGTTCAAATCATCAAACATGAGATTGGATCTAGGGCATATCTAATATATCCCTAACACTTGTAATCTACGTACAAGCATTCTATATACATATAGCGGTCTCATAATTTGAGCAGAGCTTTTGTTCATCAGATATCATTGCTCAATTCTGCTTCATTTGGCTAATTCGTTAGAATACCATTAGATTGACCAAAAAGTGCTCATATCCATTTGTTGCATCATCTTTCATTCCACTTTATTCTTTCACACTGTTTATAATAGATTCTTTAGGTTCTAGAATCTAGATTATATATCAAAAAGTGTAGAGGAGAAAAAGTAATTCCCTGATATCCCAACTTACAAAGATGGATAATTTACTCCCTTGCTAGGCATAGCTTATCCTTTTGAAATTCATAGGACATGCTCGACAAGTGTCTAAAATTTTGGGGCCTTAAAATAGTTTATAGGAAGACATGAAAATGAAAATGAGATGAAAGTTGAGTTGCTAAGCCTGTAACAATAAAAGATTTGCACTGATATTTCCCTTGAAGAGAGCAGCTTTGGAAAACAAGATTTGCAGATATCAGATAAAATAGTATTCCATTAAATAAAAAGTTGCATCTTCACGTATTACAAAGACGGACATTGGATCTCCTTGGTGGAGATAGGTTACAATGTTGATACAAGGATTGTGTTGTGGAGATGATATTTTCTATTTCACTCACTGATTCTCTTGGTTTGACATTTTCTATTTCGCTCACTGATACTCTTGGTTTAACCAATGAATGAGCCACCTCCAACATTATTGCCATCTCTTTCTTGTACTGCATAAGTGATTGAAGAGTGTAAAGGGGGAAAGTCATCACATTAACAAAACGAATGAACATAATAACTAACAGACGCTAAATAATACCTCGTTAATAGCTCCTGACTTAATTTTAGACTGCATAATGCACCATTTCTTGAAATGTGCACCTGTTGAAATTGCTGAAGTTAGCTTAACTTCGCATCACATCCGCACTCTCAAGGATGTGCAAATTTGACTTTTAAACTAATCTTCAGGATCATTCAAGTAGAGAAATTTAGGTCAAGAAAATCACAGCTCCGAATTATGCATTCAACTGTTTCATGCTTGCCACTCACCAGAAAAATAGAATAAAGAGAAAGAAGATTACAGTGTCACGTACTAGAGATTCAGTAGTTACCCGTCCGAACGAAAACATAAATATGATATCTCTAGGGTTTCAAAGAGAGAATCCAACAGCAAGTTAGATCAAACAAGCTTGGAAGGTGAAACTTGGTCAAGCACAACATCTGTGAAAGCACTCATAAGCCCTGAACTCATCATTGCACCAGGAAAATAGCTTCCTATCTAATTAAATCCAAGTGTGATGAATGACGAGGGTATCAATTCTCTGTAAGAGTCTAGTGAGAATGTAAATTAGAGTGATAGGCAGATGATTTGCCCAAAAGCATAATAGATGATAAGCAAAATGATAAGTTAGAAGATACCCTAAAGATACCTTTAAGTGGTAGGCTAGTTCGACTACTCAAATTGTAGACATATTCCTGGTGATAAATCACTACTTGAGCCATTTAGAAACGACATTCTGGCTCTCTTTTTATTGCAAGAATCCTTCATTGCCAAAGAGCGCCTCCCCCCCCCCCCAAACTGCTTTTTCAATGCAGCTGTAGAATGTGAAAAATACACATCATTCGAAAAGTGACCAGGAACAATAGATTCATTTCTAGAAGCAAAGGTGATCAATGGATAGTGGCTTGTACACATCCAGAAGAACAAGAAACCCGGATGGAAGAAACTTACCGGCTTTTATGTCCAAAGTGCAGGATGATTCAGAAGTTGTTTCGAACGACCACCTACAGTGTACCTGATTGAATAGCAAATCCAATCAGGATTAAGATGAGGAGCAGTCTAGGATGGAGTTAATGTATAAGGAATTCCATAGAGTAGTCTGGGAAAAGATCATGGCCTGACACCCAAAGTCATTAGTACCTCAAAGCATGACCCAAACGGCACATCATGGGCCTGTTGCACAGTCTCAAATACCTAAGGGAAAATACGAAAATGGTAAGCATAAACATGACCAGTAACATACAACATTGAAGGTGAGATATGATAATTACAAGAGCTTTTTTATCCAGTGATAAAACAGCATGTTGATACTCTGTCACTGCTGTATCTGGAGGGCACATAGGGCTGTTACATATGGTTCTGAAAGTAATTTCTCTGATTTGACCATCATATTCATCAGCAGAATTCCATTCACCCATCTACGGAGAAGAAAGACATTCAATATTTTGAGTCAAGCGAAAGCAACTGAAGTAAAGCAATTTCTGTTGAGATGTGAAAAGCATAATGAGGCTAAAGTAATTTATTTTCGTATTTATTCTAATCTCTGAGCAGAACTAAATGAAACACAGTAATATCTCCAGGCAAAAGATAACCCCGAAACTTCATAAATTGCGTGCAGAACAGTTTACTCCTGGAACAATATTTCATATGCCACCCAAAATAATGCATATTCTCTAACAAAAAGTTCCATAATCTAGTTCAAATGAGAAACGTATAAAGAAGCATGAGTCATAAACATTTTTTATACTAAATAGAATATGGGGCTTACATTGAGATTGAAATCTTTCCCTGCTGCACGGTATTCATTAGTGAAATTTGAACCATCAGCCAATAGCAAGTCAAAAAATTGCTCGGCTGTGCATGGCAAAACATCCTTGCAAAATTTAAGAGCGTCATAAATCATGGAAAGAAGTCCTAGTCCCAAAAATGTAAGAGATTAAATATCTTACATACATCATATATACCAGAGAGGACTTCTTCTTTAATAAATGGTTGACATTTCTGAATCTTGGTCACACTTTCTTCCTGATTTAATTCCATCTTTTTACATCCTTTGACCGAGCTGCTATGTGCACGCAGTGCCGACTGTTCCATCTCCTACAGAGAGAAAAGAGGGAAATTTAAGATATATTAAAAGAAAAGTCATGCAAAGCCAAAGTCTAAAAGGTAGAGACAATTTAAACCTAAAAAGTAAAAATGCTGTTAGAGACAACTTAAAGCTAAAGTAAAGAAAATGTTCTGATGTTCTAGCTGTAACGGTGAATACAAAACATGCCGAGATTAATAAAGAATCTGCAGAACATGTTGCTTCAAGAAGCTTACAGATAAAATATAACTACATAGCACCATTGACGTAGAATGGAAGTAAGCAATCAGGAAACGGATATCTAGTAGACAAAGCAGTATTATTTTGCAAAATGATTACTAGCATGCTGCCTAAACAGGCAAAGAACGATGACAGAAAGCTACTAAAATGTAAAGCCTTCACATAACAGAGATAATTCAGTAAGCCAAGTTGTTCATAACATCAAAGGCCTCATGCTTCTTCTCCCCTTGTTAAACATAGACGTCCAGGATAACTTGCATAAAGATTATAATCCATGATAGAGATGCAATTAATATGGAGGCTTTGGGGAATTCATTATGAACAAAAGGAACCCAAAGAAATAAGACAGACCATGCCAGCTCAATACATTCATACTAGTCTCTTTCTTTGCTGTTTCTTTTTTTTCCTGATTTTGGTGCCCAGAAGGGACACTGACATGCTTCAGCGTTGTTACAATAAATTTATGCTACCAAAAGAGAGCTCTTTGAAATACTGGATATGGTAATCAAACTAATCTTCATATGGAAGGTTCTTTCCTCGAGCACAAATAAATATGGTAACCATGCCGTGCAACTTTTTTGATAAAAAGAATTAGAAAAGGAAGTTCCATAAACACAAAAAACATCTTTGTTTATGCTCAGTGGTGCCATTAACTAGGGATTTCATTGACAGAAGGAAAACCCATATGTGATGAATGCTAATGCATTCAACGCTGTCGTACATCTCAGCTTTCAGAATACCTCTTTTATTGAATACATAAATGTTTTTAAGACAGCTAAGGTTAAATATTCAATTTGATTCATGGGTGGTTGTATCACTATTCACTATGGATATATGATAACCAGGAGTGCTTATTGTCTCAGATAATAATCAGAAAAAGGACCAACTAAAAGCACAGAAAGAAAATAAAATATAACCTTCTTCTCAGCTTCTAGCATTTCATGATAGTTATCTGCTGAACGTTGCAAGGCTCTTAACGCATGATTCCTATTCCAAAAAGATGCGAATTTATATCTTACTCTACCTGAAAGTGAAGAAAACTAGGTGATTAGCATATCGGTCGTAATACATCCAGAATTTAAATTTCAAGTTCAACTATCTAACATAAGCAAAACAAACCACTTCCCTTGTCTCCAAATTGGATGTCTAGTTTTCAGTTGATAAGATTGTAAGAAAGTGGTTTCTCGATAATGGAGAAACATGGGTTGATAGGTTGAGCCAGTCTTTCTTTAGCAGAAATAGGAACATGTCATATTGAGAATATTCGGAAGTTAAAAAATAACTGGGACCCAACTTGTATTATATAGTGTAAGGTAAAATCTTAGTTTCTCGAGAAGTATACATTATTTTGTGTCAATGGTGGAAGAAGAACATTTATTTTGGGATGGAGAAAATACTTAGGTAGAATTTCTAGTCTTGCATGATAATGCTAGCAGTGCCAATGGTGATATCATAGAATCTTCTCATAACATATCAAAAATTGAAACCTAGCGAGAAAACGCTCACTCACAGCTTGCCAACTTCCTGTTTCTTTTAAAACAAAAGAAAATGTGTTTCTAGTGAAATGAAAAATAAGGTTAAAAGATTAGGTTAAAATACTAACCATCCGGATTTCCTAACGGAGGCACCCCATGGCCGCCAGCACCAATGCGGAGAATTACTGTAATAGCAGGATTAACAAATGCATGCTGGCTCCTCCTTATCTAAAAGAAAAATAATACTCTTGCTGATTTCTGCAAATGGCCCAGCTAAATTCCAAGCACACTGACAACTTGGAAGAACAGATCATGGTAAAAAAACAAGGAGAATATCGTACCTCATCTATTTCCGCTAAAGGAATAATTACCTGCAAATGCAGTAAGCGTGGTTAAATAAACTAACCAATTTCAGCATTATTGAGATTCATTTACCAAAATCAAAATAGTACAGTCGTTACCAGTTCTTTCTATGCTTAGTTAGAATGGGAAGGAATAGGATATATTTATCCACATAACCTTGAGAAATTAAAAAATGTAAATAGTCTCTATTCAGATTGATGGGCTTTCAATGTCTTTGCCTTATATTTTGATGATCTAACAAACTTACTGTCAAGAATCAGATAGGGAACCTGACACACTTGGTACACATTTCAAATGAACGAAGTCTAGCCTGAACTCCAGCTAATGTGAACTGCTGCAAATAAAGAGAAAAGAGGAACAAGACAGGGACCTGATCCCCGGATGTTTTCAAAAGTACAAGTCAACTATACAGCTGGAAAGCAATTGCAGAAAGTACCTGCCTGCGACTGTACACGCGACAGTGCAGCAGACAGTGTAGCAGTCACTTCCCATTGGGAAGAGGCGTATACCAACCATGAACTGACATCATCCTTGGGATGTCTTTGGTGGTATAACAACATGGTGCAAGGCACAAGATATTCACTTGAGCATTTAGTGATATTCTCTCAAGCATTAAAGAGTTGATCCAGCATTGAAGTCACAAGTGTGTCAAGAACAAGAAGACAACTCCACTAAGGATCAGTTCCACAATAAGTCTATGTGTATCCGTAGTTGAGTTGTAATCTTGTTATTTGTTCTTCATTGTAACTCCTATCTTGCTTTCTTGGAAGCTGTGTTTTATGAAACCCAAAATCATAAACCTTCTGAGTTTATGTTGTGACTAAAGTTAGCCATAAGTTAAACTCTTTGTAACTAGTGTGTGACAAAGTGGCTTGTGGTAAGTGTATCACAAGTTAGTTGAGTTGAAGTCTTTGTAATAGAGTCATTACAAAGTGGCTTGTAATAGTGTGATTGCAAGTTAGTGAAGTTGAAAGCCTACAAGTGTAGGTCGTGGTTTTTGTCTCCTTGAGTAAGATTTTTCCACGTAAAAATCATGCGTCTCATTTACTTACTGCTTCAATAGTATTCTCAGTAGAGGACCAGGTACTCTATAGTGTGGTGGATCTATATAAACTAATAATTGGTATCAGAGCAGGTTCTTTCTAAAAGGTTAACACCTAGAAAGGATCTCAATGGTTGCTCCACCTAACTTTGAGAAAGGACAATCAACCTACAGACCTCCTAGATTCAATGGTCAGTACTACGACTGGTGGAAGACTCGTATGCATGATTTTATAATGGCTGAAGACTCAGAACTATGGGACGTCATTTGTGATGGTCCACATGTTCCTATGAAGAAGCTTGGAGAAACTGGACCAATGGTGCCGAAAAATAGAAAAGAGTACAGTGATATTGACAGAAAAGTCGTAGAAAAGAACTATCATGCCAAGAAAATCTTGGTATGTGGTATAAGACCTGATGAGTACAACAGAATCTCAGCTTGTGATTCTGCCAAAGAAATATGGGAAGCATTGCAAACCGCACACGAAGGAACTACTCAGGTTAAACAGTCCAAGATTGACATGCTCACCACTGAGTATGAGCTCTTCAGGATGAAAGATGATGAGTCTATACAAGATATGCACACTAGATTCACATCCATCATAAATGAGCTTAATTCACTTGGAGATGTTATTCCCAGAAACAAGCTTGTAACGAAGATTCTCAGTGTTCTACCTGGCTCTTGGGAGAGTAAAGTAAATGCCATCACTGAAGCTAAAGATTTACAAACTCTACCCATGGATGAGTTGATTGGAAATCTGAAGACATGCAAGATGAAAAGAAAGAAAGACAGTGAAAGAAGAGAGCCAAAGAAGGAAAAAAACGTGGTGCTCAAGGCTGAAAACAGTGACTCAAGTCAAGAAGATAGTGATACGGCCTATCTTACTAAAAGGTTTCAAAAGATGGTTCGAAGAAATGGTGGTATACCAAAGAGGGGTAATTCAAGTAAGGCAAGGAACAATGATCTCTGTCACAAGTGCGGAAAGCCAGGGCATTTCATTAAAGATTGCCCACTTCTGAAACAGGAGCAATACAAACAAAACCCTGACAAAGTAGCAAAAAGGAACCCGGTTCCTGACAAACGGTTCATTCAAAATAGTGCAGTTGACAATGTTGTGAAGCAAGCTCTTGCTGCTTGGGGAGACTCCTCCAGTAAATCAGAAGGGGAACCAGATGCAGAAAACAGCTCCATGATGGCAGTAGAAACTGAAGCAACGAAGTATGACTCACTGTTTGCGCTGATGGCTCAGTCTGACGATGATGAAGAGGATGAAAATGATGAGGTAAATTTCAGGGATGTTGAGAGAAATCTGAAGTCTTACTCTTCTAAGAAATTAAGGTCATTAGCAAATGTTCTAATTGATGCATATTATAGCCTTATTAATGATATGGAGATCTTGACCATAGAGCTAGGAGATGCTGAACAATCTAGAGACGATCTGGTGGTCTATGTAGTTGATCTAAATGAGACCATAGCTAATTTTGAAAAAGGAAAGGAAACTTTGAATGAAAAAATAAATAATGTAGAAAATGAGAGAGATGACTTGATGGTAGTGGTTGTTGATTTGAAAGAAATCATAGAAAGCTTTAGCAATGAAAAGCACACTCTAAAAGAGAAAATTGCAGCTACTGAGTAAGAGAGGGATGACTTTTTAGTGATAATCACTGACCTAGAGGAAACTATTGAGGGACTCAAATCAGAACTTAGGCCTACAAGTATTGAGAAAGGGAAAGAAGTAGCCGGTGAGTCACACATCAAGCTTGAAAAAGAATTAAATGATGTTAAAACTAGTCTATGTGGTGAACTCGAGAAAAATGGGCAGCTTCAAGCTGAACTGAAGAAAGTAAAAAACTGATCTTGAGAAATCTCTCAAGTGGACCTGGTCCTCAGATGCTGTCACTGCCATGTACTTCAACAATAGTGAAAACAGGCAGGGAATCGGGTTTCAAAAGCAGAAAACTCCTTACAACCCTCACAGCAAGTATGTCACAGTTCCTGATAACTGGCTTTGTACCCACTGTGAGAACAATGGGCACTTCAAAGAAAATTGTCAGGTCAGGGTTCACTCTGTTCAGAAAAAAAATTGTTTACTGAAAAAGTGACTACTAAAGAGGGACCAGGTACCGCTCCAAGAAACGAATATTGCCTGCATGGACTAGAAAAGCTCTTATTTATCCATTTTCTCATAACAAGTGACCCAAACTAGTTTGGGTTCCTAAATCTAACCCGTAATTTATATGTGCAGGGAACAGTGAGAGGAAACGGACTGCAATGGTTCATGGACAGTGGATGCTAAAAGCACATGACTGGAAACACCATGGATTTTCTCTCACTGAAAGCTCTGCAGGGAAGGGAATGTATCCTTTGGAAAAAAAAAGAGGGTACATTCTCTGTGTTGGAAATGTTGGAAATTCTCTTTCACACTCTGTGATAAAGGGAACAAAGTAGAGTTCTTATCAAAAATGCACACAGTTACGATTGGTAACTGGTGAAGTGGTCTTAGTAGCCAAAAGATACAAGAACATCTACGTCACTGACTTTAAATCTCTACAAGCTGGTGATATGAGCTGCTTAAAAGCAGTTGATAATGATGCAAAACTTTAGCATAAAAATTGAGACACGCAAGCTTCTCACTTTCTGAATGAACTCATTCAGAAGGACCTGGTTCATGGATTGCCAAATTCAAGATTCACCTGGACACTGTTTCTTAGAAAAAAGAAAGAGACTTTTGAGGTATTTGTGACATTTGTCAAGAAGATCCAAGTGAAGATGGAATTGAAGGTAGCATGTATCAGATCTGACCACGGGACAGAATCTGTCAATGCCAAATTTGATGAGTCTTGTAATGAAAATGGGATCACTCACAACTTCTCAGCACCAAGGACTCCACAGCAAAATGGTGTTGTTGAAAGGAAGAACAGAACTCTGGAAGACATGGCATGGACAATGCTCATCGATAGTGGAATCGCCAAAAATTCTGGGCAGAAGCAATAAACACTGCTTGCTACTTGGTGAACAGGTGTATGATCAGGTCCCTCCTAAAAAAAAACCTATGAGCTGCTCAATAGAAGAAAACCAAAGATAACTCATTTGGGAAACTTTGGATGCAAACGCTATGTTCTCAACAACGAGAAGGACCAGCTTGGGAAGTTTGATGCAAAAAGCGATGAAGGAATCCTTCTGAGATATTCCTCTCAAAGCAAAGTCTACAATGTCTGCAACAAAAGGACACAATGTGTGGAAGAAAGTGGTCATGAGCTATTCAACAAGACTCCCTCTTCTAACAAGGGAGGAAACAATGATGATCAAGATAATGAACCACTTTTGGTTCTTGGGGAAATATCTGATGTTTCAAATGACGAAGCTGAAGAAAGAGTTGGAGATGTGGTGAAAGGTACTCCACAAGCAGTAGAATAAGGAGTGCACGGAAATCCACTTAATTTACTCAGCTCCTCTACTAATCAAACTTCAGTCCCCAAGTGGAAACATAAAAGCTCCCATCCACTCGATAACATAATCACCCCCCTTGATTCTGGATTTAGACAAAATCAAAAGGCAGAAATTCCCTAGCCTTCTCTGTATTTCTATCCCAGATAGAACTCAAAAAATATCAAGGAAGCCTTGAAGGATGCTGACGGGCATTCAGCAATGCAAGAGGAACTGCATCATTTTGAAGGAAACAAGGTTATCTGATGGTCAAGAAGAGCACATCTGGAATGGCTCATTCTATGGATCATGCTTAATCTCATGGGGTACGAGGAAATACAACCTAGTGGTTCTCTCAACAGCGAAGCAGACGCTCTTAACATGGCAAAGAACCAGGTCCAGCACAAGAGGACCAAACACGTTGATGTCAGATACCTTTGTCTCATAAATAATGTGAAAAGGGGACTTATTTGTATGAGATTTTGCTGCACAAGAACATCAATTTATAGATATCTTCACCAAAGCATTTAGCGGGGAACATTTTGAAAGAAACAGGGTGAAGCTGGGGCTATTGAAGCTTAATTGAGAACCTGATACCTCATCAATTGGCTATGAAAATCACCTTCAGGTAAAACTAGCTAAAGTGTTTTCTGGCCAAGCCTAACTCACATCGATACCGTTGCAGGTAAACACGCATGACGATTATAGAAGCTAAAGGTACGATGCTGAACTACGAAAGAAGAGCTGCTAAAATCTTTTTCAAAAACTGTTCGGGAATCAGGTTCCTGTACCACAGGTTAGCAGTAATGTGTTTGTTTTTCGCATGCTTTCTCAAAAAGGTTAACAAAATTAATTCAACTACCACATCATCCGACTTTTCAGAGTCTGCATATCACGTCTTGTCTTTCAAATTCTTTTACCTCCTCTGCATGTTACGTATTCCCACAAACCTACCACCATTTTGAAACCCTTCAGAACCCGTTTCTCTCCCTTCTCATCATTGACCCTTCTTCCCATAAAACTCTCTCTCTCTCACAGCAGTCCTGAACCTTCATCTCCTTTTGTATCTATGTGATCCTTTCTTAACTTCTCTGTCACTCAAATTCCCTACCAAATTCTCCTACAATGGCAAATGAACAATCTCTTCCTTCTTCTACCATCAACACCACTCTCACTTCCCCATCATCCTTAAAGTCAACTCCAGAGATTCACTCTTCCACTATCCCTATTACTGCAACACCCACACCTGTTTCCTCCTCATCTCCTATTGTTTTTCCTTCTTCGTTAAACTGTCTCCCTTCCATGTGTTGAAAACCCCATGTCTCCCCCTTTTTCTGATCTCACCAAAGAACACTCAGGAAGTGTTACCACTCAGATGTCAGAGGTCTCTGAGGATGATCCTGATCAGTATCTAAACTCCTCCATTTTGGACTCAGTGGCTCTCACAGAGTCACCAGAAAAGGAAGCAGCACACATGGCTATCGCTGCTGAGAGTCTTTTGAACGAAGGAGCCTCCCTCTTGTCTGAGTCTCAGGGGGAAGAAGCTCCATTCTTAGGCGATGAAAGAACCTTGGTACTCTTCGAGTCTCCAGTCCATGAAACAGTCACAGAAAAAACTGTTGGAGAACCTGATTCTCTTCCAGTTAAATCAACTCAGGAACCTCTTGTTTATCCTAAGCCCTTAGAATCCATTCCACACAGTGAGATCCCTGTTGATGAAGTCAGCGTGTGGTTTAAGATGCACAAACCAACAGAGACTCCTGAATCCTCTTCCAAGCGACTCTCTACCAGGTTGCAGCAGAAAGAGACTTTCGAGTCTGCCTTGCAGAAAAGTAAGAGGAGTGTTAAGAAAAACAAGAAGTTGATAAAACAGGGGGAATTTGTGTCTGACAAAAGCATTCCAGTGGTTGAGGTTGATAAAGATGCTGTAGAGGAACCCAGTTCCTTAGTAAAACGATCTACAAAAATCCAGAAGTCTGTGGTTGGAGCTTCCGATGAAGCTATTGAAAAACAAAGTGGAACATCCGTGAAGGGTAGTAGTAAGTCTAAGAAGGTTGTAGTTGAGCAAGCTATGTCTGAAGGAGATACTGTGGGGGTTGTAAACCGGAAAGGGAAGTCTGTTGAGGGGTCCAAAAAATGAAAACGGGAAACTGCAGGGGAACCTGGTTCTATGAAGACCATACCTAGTGACAGTGGTCTTTGGCAAGAGAGATTGAGAACTCAGAAAGTCTTGTGGGGTCGTATGTTTGACCCGGCAACCTCAGAGATGACAGGTATGAGGCAAGTTCTGGAGATGGTGGAATTTCAACAATGGAAGCATTTGTTTCAAGAGGATGTGCCTAAGGTGTACGAAGATGCGGTACAAAATTTCTACGCATCTCTCTGTTGAGGAGGATCACATATGTGTGCCAGTAAATGGAGTAGACATTGTGCTTGACGCTTCAGCATCGGGGAAAGTTCTCCAAATTCCATGTGAAGGGATGTCCTCAGTAGGGTGCCTGTGGTGATAGCTTTAGGAGAGCTATCATGAAAGAGCAAGTTGTTCAGCAGGGGGAACGGATGCATAAGAAGACACTACTTCCTGAGTATCAGTTTCTCTTTGAGCTGGTCAATAAGGTGCTTTTACCTCGTGCTGAGAGGCGGTCTATCGCTTCAAAGTCTGATCTGGTATTAATGAAGGCTCTTGATGAATTCGTCCCGATCAATCTGCCAGCAATCATGATAGAACATATGCAAAAGGTGACAAACTTTAAAGGCGGCAATCACGGGCTCCCATATGGCTTTCTCCTCACTCGAGTGTTTAAGTTCTACAAGGTTCCTTTGGCTAATCTCAAAGTGGGCACACACAAGCAAACCTTCTCCAAAACTACTCTGGGAGAATGTGAGTGCGTAGAAAAGGTTGGTGGAAGCACCTCGACCATTTCTCAGCTGATCAATGCTCAAAATGCTGCTTCCGAAGAGATCAGGAGGATGAGGGCTCAGAATGCAATACTGGAAACTCAGCTCAGTCAAGCTGCTAGGGGACTTGGTTCTGTTAATTCCACCAATGAAGAAGTTGCCCGCTTGACAAAGGAAAATGATGAGCTTCGCGCAAAACTGCTTGAAGAGCAGCTGTCTACAAATGCCCGTATGGACCTGGTTCTCAAAACCCCTGCTGCCTCTTTCTCCAAGTCTCTCTTCTAGCGCCCCTTAGAAACCTCTCAGCGCCCAGCTGTCTTCTGTTAAGATGTTTTGTGGCTTTTGTTTCTCTTTTTGTTTGTCTTTTTGTTGATGGCATGTTGGATTTCACCGTTACTGCTCCTGTTTACTCCGTCCATTTTTCATATCAATGAAACAACTCTTCTTTTTGCTTGTACAATGTTGTTTTCTTTTGGCTTCTCTTTTTTGTCATGTTGTGTGCACATATGTGTTAGACTTCTTTATGTTGTTTGCTTGCTTGTGTATTTTTAATGATGCCAAAAGGGGGAAGTATAGCATAGTATAATATAAATGCAATGGAAATTGATTGAAACAGAGGATCTGGTTAAGGGGGAATCAAAAGCAAAAGGTCAGGGGAAACTTGTGAAGTTCCTGTTACCTTATCTGGTTATTTCTGCTCTAAATAACTGTTATCGATGCCTAAGTTTGTCTCATCAAAAAGGGGGAAATTGATGGGCTTTCACTGTCTTTGCCTTATGTTTTGATGATCTAACAAATTTACTGTCAAGAACCAGATAGGGAACCTGACACACTTGGTACACATTTCAAATGAACGAAGTCCAGCTTGAACTCCAACTAATGTGAACTGCAGCAAATAAAGAGAAAAGAGGAACAAGACAGGGACCTGATCCCTGGATGTTCTCTGACAGAAGTACAAGTCAACTATACAACTGGAAAGTAACTGCAGAAAGTACGTGCCTGCAACTGTACACGTGACAGTGCAACAGGTAGTGCAGCAGTCACTTCCCATTGGGAAGTGGCGTGTACCAACCATGAACTGACATCATCCTTGGGTTGTCTTTGGCGGTATAACAACATGGTGCAAGACACAAGATATTCACTTGAGCATTTAGTGATATTCTCTCAAACATTAAAGAGTTGATCTAGCATTGAAGTCACAAGTTGTCAAGAACAAGAAGACAACTCCACTAAGGATCAGTTCCACAATGAGTCTATGTGTATCCGTAGTTGAGTTGTAATCTTGTTATTTGTTCTTCGTTGTAACTCCTATCTTACTTTCTTAGAAGTTGTGTTTTAGGAAACCTAAAATCATAAACCTTCTGAGTTTATGTTGTGACTAGAGTTAGTCATAAGTTAAAGTCTTTGTAACTAGTGTATGACAAAGTGGTTTGTGGTAAGTGTATCACAAGTCAGTTGAGTTGAAGTCTTTATAATAGAGTCATTATAAAGTGGCTTGTAATAGTGTGATTGCAAGTTAGTGAGTTGAAAGTCTACAAGTGTAGGTCGTGGTTTTTGTCCCCTTGAGTGGGATTTTTGCACGTAAAAATCCCGTATCTCATTTACTTACTACTTCATTAGTATTCTCGGTAGAGGACCAGGCACTCTATAGTGTGGTGGATCCATATAAACTAACACAGATTAAAATCCCTTTATCCAACATTCATCCATTAAAAACTGCTATTAGCAATCTTTCCTCATAAAACTTGCTCCATTTCAAGATATCCACAGGCAGGGTGATACTACAAAATTTTGAACTACGCTTCTGGCAGAAATGTAGAATACCCAGAACAAACTCATGGCAGTCAATGGGATATAATTCACCGGAGAAAACAAATTAATCATAAGCATTTAGCTTAGAAAATTTTAGGTAAAAAGTAGATCCACAAAGTAAAATATCACGAGGTACAATCAAAAGAGGATCTGACCTTCATTTGCTTTGAGAATACGTTTGAGTGGAAGCAGATATGCCATGTCGAAACATACATACGGCCATGATACAAGAATGACCTTTCTAGAGCACATGAATAACTATGTTCGACAACCTGAAATAACTACATTGATTAGCAAAGAACTGACTCACAACAGTCCAAAATTTCCACCTTAGAGTTCTTCCAAACCAAGAGTCCTTTATCAGTCAAAACTTAGCACTTGCCTCATCAGCAGGGAGATCAAATATTGTTTGCAGCGGCCCAGGTTTCTGATGAACAACAGTTGGTCCTTGTTTATCCAAATCAATCCTTCTACGAGTATTAGCATGGCCGTTCAAACCTCTAAAACCACCAAATGAAGAAGGGGGAATAAGAGTATTATCTTTCAGCTAAGATGAACACTAATCTTTTCAAGGAACAGAGTGATGAACCATAAGTAATTACATAATTCTCTGAGGGATCAAGAATCTTCCAACAACAGAGAGAAAATCCGACCATAAACAATACCCATGTGACACTTCAGAGAGTGTGGATAATGCTCGTAGCATTGCTTCAAAATTATTTTCTTTTTCCTGAACTCTATGTGTCATCAAAGCATTGCCAAGTAAAGCTTTAACAGAAATATATCTCCGTAAAGAGTAATCATCTGATGATTAAAGGATCAACATTCATGCCTCGCTCTTTTATCTCCCCTATTCCCACATTTTCTCATTAAGTGAGGAGTGTTTTGTTACCTGGTTAATTCTTCCTAATTCTCCATTTTTTTCACTATCCACCTATTGCAAGCATGAAAATCAAATTGATATCTATCACTTGTGTATTATTACATATATACACTTCCGTACTATTGAATAATGAGCTGAACAAGAGGGAAAGCACACCCCCTCCAAATAGCAGCTAAGTTACTATATTCTATAACTGTGGCACCGAAAAATAATGTTGAATCATAAAAAACCGTAGAAACTATCCAGAGTAGAACCAAGTTCACCAAACAATTAAGTAACTTATTCAGAAGCTGGTCCTGCCACATTTTACACTGTGCACAAACTCAAGTTTCGAGGTTGCATTGTATTCTCGAGCCACAAATGCTTTATAGTAGCTCAGCAAATAAGCAAAACCTTGACAGATTGGGGGAACCATATGTAATATTGGTAAGCTATCCTATCACAAAATCTCTAATAGCACGTAAATCCCCAACTCAACTCTTTGAAAGAGTATGTACATTTGACCAAAAGAAGGAACCTATGAGTGGACAAATAGCTGATTATGTATTCAAATATAAAACACTAGTCCCATAAAGATGGTTGACATTCAAATAAGAAATAATGTAAGACCCTAAAAGAAAAGGGAGCAAAAGAGCACCTTGAAAAATTGACATTGTGCTTTAAAGTATTAATATGAAGATAAACCTGAAAAAGAAAAAAAAAACAACAGCCAAAACTCTGTAAAAGAACAACCACTAAAACATCCACAATAAATGATGTTTTTTCAAAGAAAAGAGGATAACATAATCAATAATACCTGCCCAGATGAACTGTCTAATGTATGCCATTCTGCACCAGTTTGACCTTCATTTTCAACAGCTACAGTCACTGAACCAAGAACAGCACTTTTCCAAATTATATCCCAATCATATATTGTCACATTAATCTGTCATACAATCAAGAAAAATAATTCATTACAAAAAGATAATAAAAACACGAAACCAATATAATATTGAATGTTAAAGTAATCAAACAGCAAATACAGCACACAAAAATCTGAAGATGATTACAAAACACAGACTGCAGTAAGTTCGTGCTTTATGTCAAAAGATTTATTGGGAGCTACCTCTACTGGAAGCTCGTCAACAGAGAAGTTGAACTCCTCCCCCCACATAGGATTTCTTGAACCAGGAACCATTGAACTGCAACACTTTGAAGAACATAACTTGAAACATGTGTAATATAGGAGTGAAAAGTATGCTGAAGAGATAGTTTTACAACTTTCTGTAACTCCCCAATCCCCATTGTACACATTGTTAACAAACCAATCACCAAAAAAGAAGGTAAGCTCGCACCCAACCTTGACTGTCAACTATTACAACACAGTGTAATGGAGCAAAGACCATCTCAAAACTAAGCTAACCAACAATATAAGTATCAAAAGGTCTGGTTTCTCCTTCATATTATATCAAAAGGAGTTCATTTTACTTAGCCACAGTTGTGAGAGTCTCATAGTACATATTAATCTTTATTCCAAAAATGTTCTAAGAAAAACTCAAAGATCACAAGTAACTGACAGAATCATATAAGGTAGAAGGTTAGAACTTGCATGCACTTTCAATCAATGGAAAGAGACAAACATGAAAAAGATGGTTCTCAAATTGCTTTCCACATTAATTAAAAAAAACATGCTTATCCAAACAAATTTGAATATCAATCAGAATGGACCAAATCAACCAATCATTTATGTTTGCATGATCTATTAAACATAGATTATAAAGATGTATATTCGTGCAAGAACATCGTGACACATTCAATCTTTGATGATGGAAGCTGGTTCAAAAATCATCAATAATAGAAAAGCATACTCATAACTACCCATAGACAAGGTAAACCACTACGCCAAGATCATAGGATAATAAAATAGAGGTAGCCACCTAAATCTCTTTTGTTTCCCACAAGTGATGATTGCATATGGATCTGAAGTCCCATTCAAATTAGCAGCAATAAGATTTTTAGCAGCCAACAATTCAACCTGAAACATTGGACAAAGTACAAGTAGTCAACTATGAGTTGCAGATATGGCCATCACATGAATATTCTAATGCAATAAGCATGGCAACCAATAGCAGTACTGTACAATGCACCAAATCCAGAGATAGGAGTTATAATTAGTGCATGAACATGAAGTTCAAATATACCTTGATTACGTATGAAGAATTAGTTTGAGCATCCCCTTTTAACTGGCACATCTACAAAATAAGTGCGCAACTGCACGTCAAACAAGTGGAAAATCACATGATGAAAACGAAAAAGAAGTTTATAAATTTCAATCAAGGGATCATTTCCTTCCTAAGAAAGTTAGATATTCCTGTTAACTTCTTATATTGGTCATTCGGAATCAGGATTAGACTTTTGTGTGGTACATTTTCATTGGAAATATGATGATTGGACTATGCAAAATCAAATTTCAGCTTATCATAATTTCGACGAAGCACACATGATTTTTGAGAAACAACGCCAACAACTGATTGAACTCTTATAACAATATCTAGAGTTAGCTTCTGAAGTTGCCGAATAATAGATGCAAGTTACAACTAAAGCAAACACAAATAAGTATACTTATCAACTATGTGGATGTCATCCTCATTATTAGAGAAGCTAGGCCAGTGATCTCTACTTCATCTTCTAAACTCAGTACTCTTCCAATTTGGAATAAAATTCGTCACAATGACAAGTTCTAATGCTCGTTTTAACTAACTCAGATTTTTATTTACAACAGGATAGGACGCAGGAAGATGACTTTGACATTATTTCATAATGAGCCTATGTTAGCTACACCACCCAAAGGATTTGTACAGGCAAGCCTCCTTAAAATGCGGGATTTATGATCTTAAAAATAAGACAAGTTTAACTGCTACAACATATTTAGGTGATTCTGACGGGGTGTAAAATTCCTTAAATTGACAGCGTATATAACTTAAACTCCTTTTGAATTAGTGAAAGGAAAATGTATATGTATATAAACTGGGAGTACATTCTACTTACTTCGAATCCACTTACTCTATATGCTGGATCATCCTCCAGTTTAGTGACGCTACTGACAATACCAGAACCGTCAACCCGAGTGCGATACTCAACTATGTCATCTCCGTCGAGGGTGAAGAACCAGCAACAGAGAACAATAAAGGCCGTCGCGAAGACGGTGACTTGCACCTCCCACCATGACGGCAAGAGAAACTCCAACACCGTCTCCATAGTCATCTATAATTGCACAAAAAACTGCGCAAATAGTAAACGGGACAAAAGTTGATGGAACGAAAATTCCTTAGTATAGGCGTGTAGCTATCAAATGGAATGGTCCAATTTCCAAAAGCACCATTGAATCATTGAAGTTATTCAGAGGAGAAACAGAAACATTTTTTATGTGCATAGACAGAGTAAAGTGTGTGTTTGTGTGAGAGAGAGACAAAAAGGAACGAAAAAAGGGAGGGAGCGTGGAAGCGTGATTAAATAGACAGAACTGAAATGACGGATTTAGCCCTTTTGCTTTAAAGTTTAGAGGGAGGTTTAGTGGAATGATTAGAGAGAAATTAGGGGTATTATGGAACTTTAGAAACTTCCTAACGACAAGAATATTATGGAAATGGTGGAATTTAAAATAGAATGTTTTTCATTAAGCCGTCCATGTGAGTTAGTATAGTGGAATTTCCAGCTTTTGCCACTTTGTAAAGGACTAAAAAGTGTTTGTTTAGAAGTTTGGGGAAATAATTACACCCTACCCTTCACTGTAAATAAGAAAAGTTATTGTCAAAGAAAATTTAAAAACTTACTAAAATAAATTTACATTTAATTAGTCAATTATTTAATCTCATTAACACGATAGTATACAAATAACAAGTACTAAATCAAACAGAAAGCAATCTATATCGATAAAATAAATAAAATGTAGAGAAAGCAAAAAGCGTAGGAAGAGGTGCGAACAATGATGGCTAAGAGAGAACAATAATGATGGCCGGCGGCCCGGCGCACATCTTAAAAGATTATAGGAGTATTAATAATACTGTATTATATAGTACTGGCTTATTTTAATAACTTAACAAGTAATCAAATAGAGCAATCCAGGAGTTAAATTTCACGTATTCAGTTTATATAGTCTTTAATACTCATTGCATTCTTAAAATTATACGTTCAAAACTAAGTATGTTAAAATTTTATTAATTTTATACACATATATATATATATGTTCCGCATTAAAAATATTGAATCTCTCCTCCTCCTCTTCTTCTTCTCAAAATTAAAGATCGTTAATATTTATCAACAAATATAGTTGAGTAAAATAGAATTTCAAATCCTTGGTCGATTTGGACTAAGAACGTATTGAACAAATCCTTCAACTCATGATAAGAACCAGTAACATACCATAAATTGAGATATTCAATCAGTTTGATGTGCCAAGATTCTCATATAGTTAAGATTGACTTCATTGTGATCCTGTGAAGTTCTAAAAAGGCTGAATACATATGCGGCCCTTAAACTTAGCCATTATTTTTAGTTTAGACACCTAAACTAAAGATACTACCTAATGGAAACCGTCCTGGCTAAGAGTTTCCTTTTGGCGGTTTGGAATAATGAGCTGAATTTGGCTCTGTAGCATTGCTCCTGCTCAACTTACAGCAGAGATTGCTTCTGAATTTCGATAGGAAACCAAGTTGTGTCGTTAAAACTGCTGCTAGAAATAAGTAGCAAAGGTTTTCAAGTGCACAAGTAACTACAAGTATGACATTTATCAAATGGAAAATATATATGGTCAGTGAACAGATCTAGTACAAAAGCTTTCAACTGTGTCACGGATGTTCCTGTTGACGTATATGCGTTTGCCAGATGATCCTGAGGCTGTATCTGATGGATTATTATATGCAGTGGAAGCAATCCCAGTATCAAAATCACATGTAATTTAGACAACTAGCATAAACGGGATTTCACGGGTTACCTCTTGAAGCGTGAACATATCTCTTCTACCACGTGAGCCTTCACTTCCATAACTTCTCAATGGAATCTCCATCACACGCACAATCGTGATCCTCGAACGTTCCACGGTCTTCTACTGTGTTACCCAAATAATACCCGAAAATAGCAATTTCGTGTGGGCGAAATTTCTAGGAAAACTTGGCTGAAAATTTCAGCCACCATGTACTCATCCCTCTAGGTGGAAAACCTTATGTATTTATAGCACAAGTTTTAAGGGTTAAGACCCTTTTCCAAAACCTGTTAGGTTTTCTTTTCCACCAGAAAAAGGATTCCTTTATTTCCTATTATTTAGGCACAGTAGGGACCACAGAATTTAATTAACAAGGCTTCCAATTATGGAATTAATTTGTAATTTTCGAAATTAATATCCACCATAATTAATTACGAATTATTCCACTAAAAATTCGTAATTACACTCCTTATTCAATTTCGAAATTCATCCATTAAATCTTATTTAACTCCCCATGTTAAGATTCAGATACGAATCAATTAAATTAAATTACTGACGATTTAATTTATTGATTATTTCCTTTAGACTTTCGCTTAACTTATTTCATGTGTCGGATACAAAATCCACCGGCCGGGTTTACACATGAAAACTTATAAGCTTTCATAAAGGTATATCATCAATCTCTAAACCGAGACATGGATTCCATCAACTAACTATTACTTCGCCAATGTATATTATTATTATCCAATTTACCAGGCATATTGACCCACGAAAGAATCTCGCCTTTTAATAAATCAAAACAATAATAATATACACAGCTAATAATAATTATATCAAGATTAAGAGTATAAGTACATTTAATGGCTAGAGAGTTTATTTTATTAAGTCACAAAGATAAATACTCTTTTTCTAGTTATGAACCTCCACCATTAATGTAGATTTCTCAAGGATAATTTTCACATGGTATATTAAACATATTTCAATGACTCAAATAAATAGACCATTTTGTGGATCCTACTTATTAATCATAATGCTCAATCCATGAATAGATATAATTTCACATGTACAAATTTACTAAGAATTTTTCATGAGTTCAAATAAACAAACCACTTCAGTGGTAACTATTTATTACTCATAAAATTCTCAATTTACAAGTGAATATATATTTAGCTCATAAAATTATTTTATGGTAGACCATAGCTTAAAAGTCATACCAACATTATAAAACTCATACAACATACCGTCATATTTCACTTAATTAGAACCTCCAATCAGAGAACAAAATTCTTCATCGAAAATCCAAACTAGTAATCACGTAGGGCATGAAAATATAAACTTAAATTTGAGAAATTTTTTATGCACAAACATGCCAAACGCTCCAATCATTAGTCATCCAGGATATCAAATAGAGAATTTTACTTTCTTACAAAATAATTATATCATTACACAATATGAATTATACCTTGTAAGACCTAGTCAATAAAATCTTACACCTCTATTATTGAATTTAATACAACAACATGTTTATCTGCTAATAGTCAATGTGTAAACCTATTATATGACTAGTATTTAATCATGGGGACCATGGAGAGTCATCCCCAATACCATTGAATTAAAAAAGAATTAAAATTATTAAGAAATAATTTTCAGAAAATAGAAAAACGTCCAAAACACAGTCCAAACGACCTCAAAACGCCGAAAAATACCATGATTCACTGATAAAGCAGTGAGTTTTTCTCACCACGGCGTTTCCGATGGACCCACCAAATTTTAGCTCAATCGGAGCCCGTCAAGTTCGCTGACCTCCGAAAATTCCGGCTATTCGGCCAAAAACAGGTTTTGCGTTTTTCTAGGGTTTACCCCAAAAAATTAAGATAATCTCAATCAAATATCAATAAGAAAACATATATCTCATGATTATAAGAATAATCCATAAATTATGCACAGTTAATTCACAAAACAGCAGTGCAATTTTTCAGAAAACCACATATATATGTAATTCAAAAAATGCACATAAACACCATATTCTTGTTTCATAAAAAACTTAGTTATCTAATTAGATGTGAGTGAGCTCTGATACCAATTGATGGATTATTATATGCAGCGGAAGCAATCCCAGTATCAAAATCACATGTAATTTAGACAACTAGCATAAACGGGATTTCACGGGTTACCTCTTGAAGCGTGAACATATCTCTTCTACCACGTGAGCCTTCAGTTCCATAACTTCTCAATGGAATCTCCATCACCCGCACAATCGTGATCCTCGAACGTTCCACGGTCTTCTACTGTGTTACCCAAATAATACCCGAAAATAGCAATTTCGTGTGGGCGAAATTTCTAGGAAAACTTGGCTGAAAATTTCAGCCACCATGTACTCATCCCTCTAGGTGGAAAACCTTATGTATTTATAGCACAAGTTTTAAGGGTTAAGACCCTTTTCCAAAACCTGTTAGGTTTTCTTTTCCACCAGAAAAAGGATTCCTTTATTTCCTATTATTTAGGCACAGTAGGGACCACAGAATTTAATTAACAAGGCTTCCAATTATGGAATTAATTTGTAATTTTCGAAATTAATATCCACCATAATTAATTACGAATTATTCCACTAAAAATTCGTAATTACACTCCTTATTCAATTTCGAAATTCATCCATTAAATCTTATTTAACTCCCCATGTTAAGATTCAGATACGAATCAATTAAATTAAATTACTGACGATTTAATTTATTGATTATTTCCTTTAGACTTTCGCTTAACTTATTTCATGTGTCGGATACAAAATCCACCGGCCGGGTTTACACATGAAAACTTATAAGCTTTCATAAAGGTATATCATCAATCTCTAAACCGAGACATGGATTCCATCAACTAACTATTACTTCGCCAATGTATATTATTATTATCCAATTTACCAGGCATATTGACCCACGAAAGAATCTCGCCTTTTAATAAATCAAAACAATAATAATATACACAGCTAATAATAATTATATCAAGATTAAGAGTATAAGTACATTTAATGGCTAGAGAGTTTATTTTATTAAGTCAGTATAAAATACTTATCTCTACCTGGTCCGTTCAATACATACAAAATGTACTAGCACAAGAAGTTGGAATTAAACCATTCCCATAATCAAGATTAATTATATTTAATCTTGTGCTACAATCATTCCTGATGGTTTGTCCAATTCCATCATTAGATTGTGAACTCAAACTTTATACTTATAAGAACCGATGATTTAATCTTCCGTGTATAAGCTAAACTCTATACACTAAATCATCTACTATATAAGCAAAGGACACAGACTATTATATGATCTATTTAAAACTTTATTAAAACTGAATAAACAATTATTTCATAATAAATACTATATCTAAACCAAACTCATGGTTAATAGTATATATCCCAACAGTATCGTGGCTATAAAGGAAGATCCTGAGGAGCCTGAACACTCAAGCTCATTATAAGCGTAAATTATTTTGGTATAGTGGCGGATTTTAAGACAGCTCTCATGACCAGGAAATGATAACTATAGTAGACCTAGTGATCGATATGTTTAAATTTATACTGTAGTTGACTTTGTTTGTGTCCAATGCTAATTACTAGTATCTCTTTCCCGATTTCTAGTTTTCACTTTTGCAGATGATTAGATGCCAATTTTAATGACAGGTACTTAGTTTCTCATAGCCCTTGGTTTCTCACTTTTGTCAACTTCTCCTTGATTTTATAGCATTTGTAATGATTGAACTCTAGTTATAGCCTTCCCAATCTGTGTTATTATGCCCTAGGCCTAGGTCACCCAAAATTTAAGCAGTAGTTGTTCCATATGGCTCCTGTCAAACTGCAAGCTCTTTAACCGTCGTTTTTTGACCTGATAATTGGTGCATGTGCATATTTTGCTCTTAACAGATCAAATTACCAAAATTATTGAACTACCAAACAGATAATGCCACGTCTGACTGTTTCCCTGAATTAGATTTGAAGTACTGCATCATAAAACAGAATACTTCATTAGTGAAACAATGTGCAAAACGTACACCGTTACATTTTACTTTTGGTGGATAATTTCATAGCTAATCTTTTGTTTGTAACTTCGTGTGAACTTGTAATTCATCCTTAGAAATTTACAGACACATGGATAGATATATTTTCTCAAAGTTATTGGTCCTTTTTTGTATCTTGGCATAGTATTGGTAGAACAGAAAACCAAGCCAAGATGAGTTAGTTATTCAATTGAAATTCGATTATTATGGTACTAAATTCACATGTGTTTGGTAATTTTGTCGATTCTTTGTGTTTTTCACTTTTAAAGCTAAATTCACCATCTCATAGGTCGTCCTCAGTACAAAAGGTCAATTCAATTGCTATACTAAGCTTTCTTTTACGCCCTGGAATGAAGCATTATTCAAAGACAGTAGGCAAGGGACTATAAGGAAGTGAAGTAGGGTCGGCAGATATAGGCTTCTCTTCTATTGAATAAGTGGACTCCCCCCTTTGACTTGAGCATTGAATTGACTCTTCTTCGATAGCTTTCAAGCGCTGAACCCGATCCAATTCGTTTCGTAGTCGTAGCTTATTGGCCTGAGATTCTCCATTGAGTGGTTCGTACTTACGACTTGGATTATCTGTTTCGTGGCTCACAAGAAATCGTTCTATCGAGAAATCATTAGAAAAGCTATTTTCTCTATTGGATTCTCAGTTAGCTGACTAGAAATCGAATTATCTCGCCGGTCGGATGAAACCACTTCTTCTTCTGTGCCCGTCTGATTCGGTGCTGTCTTCCCACTTCACTAAGAAAGAGTCTCGACCGACCCAGTATTGACTTATTATATATCTTACCAAACGAGCGCTGAGAGAGACGGTATCAGTGGAGGTTTGTATGCACCATCTGAGCACATTGAAGAAGTCAGAGACTATTCGTGTTCAAGACATGTTAAGGTACAGTAGGATTTTTGTCTTCTGTAGATGTGATTGAGCAGCAGGTACAAATTGGAGATTCCAGCAAAAAAGTGAAACGTGTCCTTTGAAAGTGGAAAAAAGAAACAGAAGTGATTATGTCAAACAAGGATTTGTTTTCTGGCCATGCTTGGTTCATGAATGTATACACCTGGTAGGAAGATGAACTAAATTTCACGAATGATTATATAATTATGATTTTTTCCCACCAAAGTTATATAACTTTATTTTTTTTTACATAAAATATAAAACTTTTACTAACTCACACAAAATTATAGTGATCGAAAAACATAATTTTTCGGTAATATTTTCTTATTTCAGAATTTATTTTCAGTCTAATAAATAATAAACCAATTGAAATAGGAGAAATATATATTTTAGTCGCTCTAAAAATAATAGCCAATAATATATATATTTTTATATATGTGTTATTATATACATATAATATACATATTCTATATATTTTCTGGCTAAGCGAATGTAATTAGTTTCGACCGACCGGTCAATTTTATATTTTTTCCTTAAATTAAGAATGACCCAACCCAACCTGACCAAATACCCATATACATAAATTAAAATAATAGTGAATCCTTCCACCAAAAAAAATTTAGTTTAGAATGCATGAGATTCTGGTAAAAAAAGGGAATAGAAGTTATAATTAGAAAGCACTTAAAACAAAAATGCTACCAATTTTGTATGAAAATATTGGGGAGAAAAATGATAGAAATATCGTGTTTTGAATGATTCACTTTTAATATTATTTTAATTTATATATATGGTTATTGGGCCAGGTAAGGTCATTCCTATTTTAATTGGATTATTATTTATTAGACTGAAAATAAAAAATAATTGGATTATTATTTATTAGACTGAAAATAAAAAATAAAAACTCGTGAAATAAGAAAATACTATTGAAAAGTTGTATTTTCAGTCACTATGATTTTTGTGTGAGTTAGTAAAAAAAATTATAATTTTTGTATGAGAAAATATAGTTATATAATTTTGGTGAAAAAAGTCATAGTTATATGACCATTTGTGAAATTTACTCGTCATTTTAATAAATAAATAAAAAAAAAAGAAGGTAAAAAAATGTGAAAAGCAAATCGGAAATGATTATAAAATTGTTTAGTTATAGAAAGAATCAGTGTGTAAATATTACTTGGTAATAAAATTGTTTAGTTACCAAAAAAAAAAAGAAGGGAAAATAATAAAGAGTCACTCCATTGCTAAAGGAATAGGGTTATTAGTAATTCTTATAATGCTACTCACTCTGTATGGCAATGACTAAAGAAAATATTTCAATTTGCCCTTATGTCCGTAGATAGATGAGTCTGGTCTTGATTTGTATCAATTGTGTTTTGCACTTAATAAGATCGACCACTTTGCTGTCAATTGATAGGACGTTACGGGAACAAATGTTACGTTGGTGGCATATATATTGCACATACGGCAGACAAACCATCGAATTATTATATGTTTAAGAAACTGCAAATTTAATATATGATGCAAACAAAATATATTACTTACTCCGTTCAATTTATGTGAACTTGTTTGAATGGGTACGGAGTTTAAGAAAAAAATGAAGACTTTTAGAATTTATGGTCCTAAATAAGTCAAAAAGGGGTCCAGAATATTTGTGTGGTTATAAACCCTTCTCATTAAGGATAGAATTGTAAGTTTAAGCTAAATTGTTACCAAATTTAAAAAGAAGTCATTCTTTTTTGAACGGATCAAAAAGGAAATAGGTTCACCTAAACTGGAACAAAGGGAAAGGGAGTAACATTTTTAGAGTACTTTTATTACTACACACCAGTTTTTCTCTTTTTTTCGGACGGCCACAAGAAAACTAGACATCTAATGATCCCCAGAGTATCACAAAATTAAAGTTTCATCTGATTAAGGCCAAAAATTGCACAAGCACGAATACTACTATTTAACGAAGTGCAATTTTTTTTTTGTGAAGTAAAGGAAATTTCATTGAATAACATCCGGTGGCTGCAGAAAGTATAAAAAGGGTAAGCTCCATTACAAATATATTGCAAAGAAGAATCTAAGGAGTTAGAGAAAATCTAAAAAATTGTTCAAAATTTCTTGTTGAGACTCCAACATTAGCACTACACTTTCTTGATCTGAGCCCGAATTTATCAATACCTTTTCTTGTTCTGACTCCACCCAGTTACCTCACAGTACCGTAAACAGTCCCATAAAGATCATTGCTCATCTCATAATCGTAAAAATAGCACGGTATAGTCAGTTTTCGCCAGTTTTTGTCATTCAAAAATAGCCAGCGTTTACGAAATCAATGAAAAATCGTCACTATTTTGCTGCAACAGAGACCGGTCCATAATATACTGGAGTTTGGTGCACCTGTGTATGAACTCCATCATATTATGCTGGACCGGTATACTTTGCTGACTCCAGTATAATATACTGGAAACTGGAGCACCGGTGCTCCAAACTCCAATATATTATACTGGACAATTATACTTACTGGAACTCCAGTATATTATGCTGGAGTTCTAGTATACTTATGCTGGAACTCCATCATATTATGCTGGAGTTCCAGCATACTTATCCTGGAACTCCAGTATAATATGCTGGAGTTCAAGCATACTTATGCTGGAACTCCAGTATAATATACTGACATATTTTCCGGGTTTTGAACAGCGTTTTCGCTCAGATTTATCTTTACATGAAAAGTGGCTAAATTTCGATTACTTTTGAAACTGAGCTATTTTTGAACGACCAGTTGTAAATCTGGCTATTTTTGAATTTCTCCCCTCATAATCATTTCCGTGTATTTTTTTCTCCAAGTAGCATTTTTGGCCAACTTCATTCGTACTTTAACTAGCTCAGACTCGCAAATCATCCTCACAGTCACGTACTTTTTGCGTAAGGTTGTAGATGAGCCTTTCATCTTTTCTGCTTCTACCCGGGTTCTCGGCTGCTATTCTCAGTTTTCAAACTTGGGCTCGGAAAGATTCATTTTCTTGAGCCAGCCTTTTTCTTTCACCTTCAGCTTCTTGCGCCTGTACATCATTATTCAATACGATGTTCCTCAATTCTTCTTGCAAAGCGTGAATGGTGGCTTGATATTTTTTTCTCCTTCTCTCCCACGCCAACCTTTCCCGAATTTTATCATCAAAAGCTTGAACATGAGGCCTTTTGGCGGGCCTTTCAGGCTTGGGCTCTGGCTCTGGCTCATCATTCACACAAAATCTTCTCTCAAACCATGCAGCATAATTTGGATCCACTTCTCCTTTTGCAATATTCGGTACCTAGGTGTCACTTTTCAGATATCGGCAACCATTCTCATCCCGTTGGACTAAAGCCTCAAGCAGTGTTGCTTCTAGGTGTAGCTCAATGACTTGGGTACTCAAATCTACATCTTCGGGTACCACTTGATACCTTCCCAGTTGCCTTAGAACTCTTTGCGGTGCATATGGTTGGATACTCCTCAGGCCCATCATCATCAAGTAGCCTTTTGAAGTTGTCATGTATATGACTTTTGTTACCGGAAGCCACCTTAGAGTCCATTCAATTTGACTTGCCTTTAAAGTCCTTAAGTGGGAAACTCAAGCCTCGAAACCTTCTGGAGTTTTGTAATCTTTCACCCTCTCCTCATAACTCTTTATGAAGTTGTTCCCGTCCGCACCGTAACTCATGAACTTGGGTGATGGCGAAGATGTTCGATCAACCATATTTGAAGAAGAATGTTGCAACCCTCAAAGAATTGAGCCCCGGATTTACACAATGTCAATGCTCGATAAATGTCTGCCAGCACTAACGGAACAAGTGTGTGATCTTCCTTGGTAGTGAGGAGCTGTGCAATTCTAGCCATGCGAGTGTCTATTGTCCCTTCCGCATTTAGAAAGACCATGATCCCCAAAAATGCCACGATAAAAGCGAACCGACGATGAATTTGCCAGGTGCTCTTATCTTGTTTGTTGTTTAACCCTTTTTCATGTGTTTCAAACTCAGCTGAATGCTCGAACCTGAAGTATAAGAAGTAGAAAGAACAACATCCTTTGCTTACATGAGCCTTCTTCATTTGTTTACTAATATTCAGAAGATCGAAGAACTTGAGCAGAGAGGGATCCCTTAGAAATATGAGCTGTTGCTTCCTCAGTCTTGGCCAAAGTCAATGTATCTGGCCATTTCCTCCAGAGTAGGGGCGAGCTCGAAATCGGAGAAATGGAGCACGTTGTGGACAGGATCCCAAAAGGTTACCAAGGCTTTGATTAAATCCTCCCGGGGTTCGATGCTCATGATGTCTATAAGGGAACCCAGCTGCTTTTTCACCCAATCCTGGCCATCTTTATCTAAATCATTCCACCATATGCGAAGCTGCAGCTGAGCCTGTTCTACGACCAATTGTGAGGGGTTCTGAACAACATTCATTTGTGACGGGTTCTGGACAGTATTCATTTGTGACGGGTTCTGGACATTATTCATTTGTACATGTGGAAGGTTAAGGTTAGGGTTGACTCTTGTGGACTCTTTTTTGCAAAATAAGTTTTCAATTTCTAAAGAAAATCAACGGACAAAGACCCCTTTTATGCTACTTTAGCAAAAATGGTCGTTTTTATAAACGTGGTCCCTTCACAATTCCAAACAAATTTTGAGGCTAGGGGAAAGTATTTTATGAAAAAAAGACACCTTACAGACAGACTTGCACGTTCTTCCCGAAAATCTCTGGGAGGGCAGAAACAACCTCATATCATACATGGAAGAGCGGCGACAATTCGAAGCTGACTGAAGACGCTAACCAATAGCACAATCTCCAGCCTCGGGGCAATATTTGATCTCGAAGACCTCCGTCATAGTAAGGCGATGCTCCATAGATCCAACAACTCCTACACCAACACAAGGATGGCACGCAACTTCGAAGATCTCCGTCAAGGGAAACCAGCCTATGAAGAAATAAGCGTTTTTAACGTCACCCGTACGAACGGGGTTCCGGGTGCTGTCCAGAATGGTCCGAGTGCGAGCGAGCCTCCGCTCAGGAGCTGCTTTCAGGAAATCACCAGCATCCCCCATCCACGGGTCCCCGAGTAAATTTCTTCTCAAATGTCATTTTGAGGCCCGAAAACACTATCCTCGCTTTCACGCCAAGTCAGGGTTCCGGCGGCTCGAGGTTATTGGCCTTATTCGGGTTCGATCCTAGGAACCGCGAAGAGCCCCGTGCGAGGCCGTTTCCATCAACCGAAGGCGGAAGAAGTACTCGCGTCCGGGTTCAATGTTAGCAATGACAAAAGAGGATCGTGCATTCTGGGCTTCCATAAACATAAAGAAATACAGCTAGTATCAAAGGCAGGAGTTTAGGAAATATCTTTGTATTCATAAAAATGTTCGCTTACAACGGCCCTCGGGGGGGTCCTTACATATGATTACAAAAGCCCGCGAGAGGATCCTTACAAAGAAATAAAGAAGTTCAAGAATATGCATACAACAAGAGCCTAAGAATTTAGCTTATTCCCAAAATGCGGCATCTCCGACATCATCTCTTCAAGCGTATGACCTCAAAGACAATATAATCCAAGTATCTCCCCGGGTCAGGGGAAATCGGTCCCCTGCTTCATCATCCCGAGCCAACAGAGACAGCAACAACAACAACAACAACAACAATAGCATCACAGAAGCACAACTTCGTCCAACCAAAGAAGGATCGAGAGTTGGGCCATGGCACACATGACGTAAGATCTTGAGGCCGTGCGCCTCAAACATGACGAGATGGCAAAGACTAAAAATGGCAAGAAAGGAGGAAAGGATGGGTATCAAAGGAAGTTTGGATGAAAAGCTGATCACAAGAAGCCCCATTTATAGGGGAGGGCTAAGTAACCGATGGCGTCATTACCGCCCTCAAAAGGTGTAACAGCAGGTGCAATCAATGCGTTCATGGAAGCTGAATCGACGACAATATTATGACCCTGAAGAACGAGGAGTCACGACACTCAAATGACCCTGAAAAAGCGAAAGGGTGAAACGCCCTGTCTCCTGTAAAAAGGGCTGCGCCATCAGCATGACATCATCACCAGAGCCCGTGAAGTGGGGTGTCAAAATCATTTCTTATTGCTTCCCTCTAAGAAACACTGAGACTATCTGTGCATGGTGAAATCGAAGGACCGATTTCTCGTTGACAAAATTGCTTTAGTAGGTCGCCTCGGAGGCTCGGGACCTCGAGTCGGTCACTTCCCTCGAGATTTGTCAATATCCGGCTGTGGATAACATAGATCGAAACCCCGGCGAACATGGGAAGCTTTTGAAGAATGCATCCGGAGTCGATTATGTCTGTTTGGGCGGCCTAACGATGGCCCGTGAACATGGGAAGCTTTTGAAGAATGCTAGTTATCTGTCCAATCTCGTTTTCTTTACTACTTAATGTATCTTGTACTAAGTTTGGGCTCCCCCCTCTTATAAAAAGGGAGTCATTCTCTCTCTTTCTTCTCTCTAACTTACTCGCTCGAGGCCACTTTAGCATTTGTTACTTTCTTACTTGTTCTTAATTTATTGCTTGGTATTGGCCATAAAGAGCCTTGCTTGATCATATCTTAATTGTTGCCCCATCCCCGACTACCCCCGATAGCTCGAGATCGAGCCAGATATTGACCTCGAGGTTCTTCATCGACCAGTCCGAGGCTCGGGCAGCAAGCCCTTGGGTTTGATTACTGCCCAGTTTTAGCTTGTATCTCTTCATTATACTTCATATTCTTAGCATCAACTGCCCTAACAACTAGCATAAAATAGATCATGTATTTTAGAATCCTATTTACAAATTTAATTGTTGTTACCATTTTCACGGTAAACAATTTATTTTCAGAAATCTCTTAATATCATGATACCATGGTTGAATATTTGGTTTCGTCTCAACCGTATTGTAATAACCATGCCTTTCACGGATTTGGATTTCCAACAGGTCAATGAGGACATTGCCTGGATATGGCAACATCGAGGCCAAAGTAG
The DNA here is from genome assembly GCF_000393655.2 of Nicotiana sylvestris. Lineage (NCBI taxonomy): Eukaryota > Viridiplantae > Streptophyta > Magnoliopsida > Solanales > Solanaceae > Nicotiana > Nicotiana sylvestris. The sequence goes on from NC_091062.1 coordinate 141,100,549, forward strand.
CGAGTGCATCGGCTAACTCATTGTGAAAACGAGGAATGTACCTGAACTCGACTGACTTGAACCACTTGCTAAGATCTTTCACATGTTGCCTGTATGGAATTAACATGACATCCCGAGTTTCCCATTCTCCCTGAGCTTGTCGGATGATCAGATCCGAATCTCCCATGATTATCAATTCTTCCACATCTTGGTCGATTGCCATATTCATACCCATAATGCAGGCTTCATTCTCGGTAGTGTTGTTTGTGCAGAAATACCGAAGTCGGGTTGTGGCTGGATTAAGTTGACCAGTTGGTGAGATCAAAATTGCCCCAATCCCGACAACTTTTGCGTTCACAACTCCATCGAAGAACATTTTCCAAGCATTGGTGTCTTCTGATGTTACCTCAACTGAATTTACTTCCTCGTCTAGGAAGTAAGTACTCAAAGGTTGTTATTCATCAACAGGGTTTTCAGTCAGGTGATCTGCTAAAGGTTGGGCTTTCATTGTCGTGGGGGTGACATAGACTATGTCAAATTCGGTGAGCAGGATCTGCCATTTTGCTAAGTGGTGATGAGATAAGTGGTGTAGGCCAATAAGTAATGCCTAATCTTCTAAGCGACCCAAGTTAGGGCACAACAAGTCCTTTCTAACAAAGTGTATTTAGCTTCGTAGCTAGTGAACTTCTTGCTCCAATAGTATATTGCCTGCTCTTTCTTCCCGGTCACATCATGTTGCCCAAGGACACATCCAAAGGAATTCTCCAAGACTGTCAAATACAAAAACAAAGGCCTCTCAGGTTCAGGTGGGACCAAGACTGGCGGATTCGACAGATATTCTTTGATTTTGTTGAAGGCTTCTTGACACTCATCTGTCCATTTAATCGCTGCATCTTTCTTTAACAGTTTAAATATGGGCTCACATGTGGATGTCAACTGAGAATGAACCGGATGATGTATTTCAACCTTCCCAACAGGCTCATAACCTCTTTCTTGGTTCTCGGAGGAGGCAAATCCCAAATAGACTTTATCTTCATTGGATCTAGCTCGATGCCCCTCCGACTGACTATAAATCCCAAGTGTTTGCCAGACGGACTCCCAATTGCACATTTAGCTGGATTTAGCTTTAATTTATACTTACGCAAACGCTCAAAGAACTTTCTCAGGTCCCGAACATGGTCGTCCTGTGCTATGGATTTCATGATCACATCGTCCACATACACCTCGATTTCTTGGTGCATCATGTCGTGAAAGATGGCAGTCATAGCCCTCATATAAGTTGCCCCAACATTCTTCAAACTAAAAGGCATGACCCTGTAACAATAGGTACCCCAGGGTGTGGTGAAGGCTGTCTTTTCGTGTCTTCTTCATCCATCAAGACCTGATGATATCCAGCATAACAATCCGCGAAAGATTGTATCTCATGTTTGGCATCGTTGTCAACAAGGATGTGGATGTTTGGCAAAGGGAAGTTGTCTTTGGGACTTGCTTTGTTTAGATCCCGATAGTCAACACACACTCGAGTTTTCCCATCTTTTTTTGGCACGGGAACCACATTAGCCAACCATGTGGTGTATCGGACCACTCGGATCACCCCCGCCTTCAACTATTTGGTGACCTCTTCCTTGATCTTGTCACTGATGTCGGTTTTGAACTTCTTCTATTTTTGCTGGACAGGGGGATAATCGAGTAAGTTGGTAATTTGAGGACCACTAAATCGACACTTAATCCTGGCATATCTTCGTAAGACCAAGCAAACACATCTTTGAATTCAAACAAAAGTTGAATCAATGCATCCCTAGTTCTTTCATCCGTGTGAATGCTTATCATGGTTTCTTGGACCTCTTTTGAACTACCCAAATTGACCAGCTCGGTTTCATTTAAGTTTGGCTTAGGTTTATTCTCGAATTGTTCCAGTTCTCGGTTTATTTCCCTAAAAGCCTCATCTTCGTCATATTCCGGTTCTTGATTCATTATTTCACCGTTAGACAGCGTGCTATGATCTGGGCATGAAGTTCGCAAGCATGTCATGTTATTTAAGTCCGCATTATAAGAACTGAAATAAAGAAATAAGAAAAGTAACAAAAATAAGAAAGAATAAAGAAAGAGATTCATAGACGATGAAATATTGATTTCATTTCATTGAATTTGAAGATATAAGGGTTTACATTGGAATTTTAAAGACAATAAACTAAAAGAAACATTCAAGTTACACCCTGGAATAACTCGGAATGTAGAAAAGGTGACAAGACTGGACTACCGAGATTCCCGCCTGACTGGAAACGGAGTAGCCTTCCAATTTTGCAGCTTGGCATCGGGCCCTATGAATTGAACCTCAACAGTGCTCGAGCCTTCACCCGGTTAGACCATATGGGCTTCATATAACATTTGCCTCATGACTCTACATATGTCCTCAATTTCCTCGGTCGTGAAGGCCTCATCTTCTTCTTCTTTCGCGTACTTTGGCTTGACAAATGTTTTGGAGAGATGTGGGATAGACTGAGGTAGAACCCACCCGTCATTCTTACGCTCTTTAGCCCATTTCAAGCCGGCTTCTGTACCTTGGAAACCGACACCAAAAAAGTTCTTACTGGCGGCCAAAGTGGTAGGTTCTGTGATACCTTGCAAAGATACCCCGAGCCCCTTCCCGGGCTTATACCCGTGCTTGATCATTTCAGTAGCGACCACGATTGATGCATTTGATAGAAAGGGTTGAGGACACGGGTTTCCTTCCTCGAATTGATCTGCGACCACAACCTCGAATGCTTGATAGACTGTGTGTTCGCTACCTTCCCTAGCTTAAAAACATGGGACTAACGAGTCCCGATAAAGTGATTGCTCATCTTCTCCATGAACCACAATTTCCTGATCTTCGTGTTCAAACTTCACCATTTGATGGATGGTGGAAGGTATGGCCCCCGCAACATGGATCCAAGTCCTTCCTAAGAGAAAATTATAGGAGGTATCCATGTCCAAGACCTAAAACGTCACTTCGAAATCCACAGGACCGATAGTCAAGATCAAATCAATTTCCCCTATTGTGTCCCTCTTGATGCCATCGAAAGCATGCAGACAAATATTATTAGGCCTGATCCTCTTAGTCCCAATTTCCATTCTTTGTAAAGTTGAGAGAGGGCATATGTCGACCCCTGATCCGCCATCCACCATGACTCTTTTTACATAGTACCCTTCACACTTAACTGTTAGATAAAGAGCTTTGTTATGGGCAGCCCCTTCTAGGGGAAAGACATTCTTGCTAAATGAAATCAGGTTGACTGTTAAGAATCTTTCTGCCATCCTTTCCAATTGCTCAACAGTGGTTTCAATCGGAACATAGGCTTTATTGAGGGTCTTTATCAGTACTTTCTGATGCTCATTCAAGCTTATCAGTAGAGACAAGAGCAAGACCTGAGCGGAAAACTTCCAGAGCTATTCAATTACCTCGTAGTTTGCAATTTTCATTTTTCAAAAGAATTCCTCTACTTCTTCGGCACTAACTGGCTTTTTTAGCGGGAAGCGCTTCTGCTTGGCATTGTTCACTTCTTCCAGATTGAGGTACTTCCCAGATGGGTTGGTTTCATTTACTTCCCCTATGATTTCTTTCCCCTTATATGTGATAATCTCTCTGTTGTAGTTCCAGGGGACTGAAGTGGGGTCTTTCATAGGCCTTTGTGGTGCGCGACTGATGATCAGGGGCTCGTTTAGCCTGGGTGGAATTACTGGTCCCCGCACCACATAAGTCCATTTGGGTACATACATCTTGGGTCTCTTGATCAGTTCGAACCTTTTAGGGGGACTCAATGTCAATTGTTCTTTCCTGTGAGCTTGGGGAACATAAAGAATGGCGTCTTTAGGGGGTGTTGTCCCTGTTTTGGTTTCCATCATATTTTCTTCACTTCGAACAGCAGAGTTACTCTTATTCTCCCCCTTATCTTGCTTTGCGGCAACCTTCGACTTCTTTTCAACATCGGCGATGGCAATGATAGCTTTTAGAGCTGGGTCAAACTCCTTATCTTCACAAATCATCCCAATAATTGGCCCATTGTTGTGAGCCGGCAATGGGTTATTGGTCACATTGAAGATCTCTTCATCTTTCAGCACTACCCTCTTTTGCTCTATTAAGTTTTCGATTGCCCTTTTGAGAATCCAACAGTCTTCAGTGTCATGCCCTTCTGCTCTTGAATTCTAAGCACATCGAGTACCATATCGGTAGGAGGGCGACTCTGGGTTTTGCCTAGTTTGTGGTACGAGCTGCAACAAACCCATTTGGACCAGTTTAGGGAAAAGGCTAGAGTATGATTCTCTAATAGGCGTAAAGTATGTTCTTTTGGGTGGCTCCCGGACAAGGGCATTGTATGGAAAATAATTTTGAGGGGGACGGGTATTATATGGGGCTTGGTGAGGAGGGTTATTTCTAGGAAGTGGAGCTCAGTTTTGGTTAAACTGTTGTTGTGGACGAGCATATGGCTGGGCGTTCATTACTGCGTACGGCTGAGGAGCCATAGCATAGGCCACATCCTGATGAGGATAATAATGTTGTGGGGTGCTTGGAGGAAAGTAACCTCTGGGTGGACGGGGGTTTCTCAGACTTGAAGCCGCCATCGCCACCTCTTCTTTCTTCTTTCTGTTTGCTACACCTCCTGACCCGTTTTGGATTGCTTGGATGTAGCTCTTATGGCAGATTGGCTCAATATGCGACCTGTTTTCAGACCATTTTCGACCATCTCACCAATCTTGAAAGCCTCAGCAAACGACTTTCCTATTGTAGACATCATATTCTGAAAGTAGTCAGCCTCCTGGGCTTGTAGAAAAACACTGACCATTTCGGTCTCATCCATCGGGGGCTTGACTCTGGCCACTTGTTCGCACCATTTAACAGCATATTCTCGGAAACTTTCCGATGACTTCTTTTTGAGATTTGACAGGGAATTCCTATCGGGAGTTATGTCTATGTTGTACTGAAATTGTCTGATGAAATCTCGAGTCAGATTCATCCCATATGTGCCAATGAGACATGTCTCAATCCATGTACCACTCAGATGCAATGCCAACTAGACTCTCTCCGAAATAAGCTATTAGGAGCTCTTCCTTTCCGCCTGCACCTCTTAATTGATTGCAATACCTTTTGAGGTGGGTTATGGGGTCCCCGTGCCCATCATATTTTTCGAACTTGGGGGTCTTGAAACCGAGGGGCAAATGCACATGCGGGAACATACATAGATCTGCATAGGATGTGCTCTTTTGGCCGCTCAATCCTTGTATATTCTTGAGGCTATGTTCCATGCTCCTCATCTTCCGAGTGATTTCCTCTTGCTCGGGGTTCTTTGTAGCCTTCTCTTGTCCCACGGTAAACTCGAACCGGGGTTATTGAGGGTAAGAATTGGTGGTGAAATGGGTAGGGTCTGGTGGAAAAGATGGTACTTGGAAAGTGAAGGATGATGGATCAAAGCTTGGCCTGGGCAAAGTTGGTTGTGCCATAGCCGAGGTTAGTGGTGCGGTAAATATGTTAGAGTCCACTCCCGAAATCACCTGGGGGCGAACCTCAGAAGGTGTTCCGGCAAAGTGAGTTGAGATGGTGGGGTATCCAAGGGGGGTATTGGGTAACTTATTGGGACGTTGGAATTTCCACTTACTCTGGGAAGTAACTTGGGGAAACCAGGTATGGAACTTGGCGGCTCTCTACCATTGGACCAAGCGTCCCACATTTCCAGCACGCGAAGGCGCAGTGCCCTATTCTCATCAGCAGCCACTGACTCTGAGGTTGGGATAACCGATAGCGGGCTATCCTCTAGGATGGGAATTGTTGGTGGATAACCTTCTAATGACATTTCTACACTGCCCTTGGATCTTGTAAAGTAAGGATGTGAAGCCAGGTTACCACAAACCAATCACCTTAAAAATAGAACCTATACTCAACAGTAGACACAACAAACCGGTTAGTTTGAAGCAATTAACATATAGGGAATCACACATTGGGGGTGGGATGCACCTATACAGTTAAATGTGTTTCTACATGTTTGGCAACGATTGCATGTCTCATCCCAGCTTTTGTTTATCTCCCCAATCTTCTCTCTTGCTCTCTTTTGCACTCTTATTTTCTCTCTTCTCATTCTCTTTTCCTTGTTTTCTCTTTTTTTTTTTTTGGGTTTTCTCTTTTCAACATTTTCTCTTTTATTTGAGTTATTTAAAAACCATGACCGGATCCGATGGAGATTGCCTACGTATCACGACGCCGCATGAATCATATCATCACGTAGTTGAAGGAATAAATGCGAAATAAATAAAACATTTTTTGGGTTTTTCAAATTTTCACTAAAACAAGACTTCTAATTTTTCTCTATTATAAAGACTCGATCCTACATACTTGAGAATTAAAAACTACAACAGACTCGAAACAGACTTTTAGGAATGAAAATACAGACTCGAAAGAAAAAACAATCAGGAGTACATCAGTGCCTCCAATCCTGCCCTAGGAACACCAACTGGTCTTGTTGTGGGCCTACGCGCCATGTCACCTTGGATACGATAGAGATCATCCATTATATGGCAAACAAAGATCATTACTGTGGCGAAGAACATGGACCTAGTCATGTCCTCACACTCGTTGCACTTCATCACAATGTAGTCAGCAATTCTTCTAACCCTTTCCCTGATGATGCCCTTTTCTTGCAACAACCGCCCAATCTGCTGAGATCTAGCCTCCAAGACCTGGGTGGCCGTATGATTCTGTTATTGCAAATGTTATAGGTCTCCCTCTAGTTGTGCCATCAAAGCGTAGCAATGTTATCTCTCGGCTTTGAAGCTCTTGGCTTGTTTAGTCATTTCCCCCTCAAGGCTATTAAGCTCCTTTTTCTAGCCCATGACCCCTCTGTCATATCTTTCCTTCAACTGTCGATTGAAAGTTGACTGTTCTTATGCATTTTGGGCCAACTTCGTTCGTACTTTTACTAGCTCAGACTCAGTCTTTTGCAAATCATCCTCACAGTCACGTACTTTTTGCGTAAGGTTGTAGATGAGCCTTTCATCTTTCCTGCTTCTGCCGGGTTCTCGGCTGCTATTCTCAGTTTTCGAACTTGGACTCGGAGTTCTTCATTTTATTAAGCCAGCCTTTTTCTTTCACCTTCAACTTCTTGTGCCTGTAGATCATTATTTAATACGACGTTTCTCAATTCTTCTTGCAAAGCATGAATGGTGGCTTGATATTTTTTCTCCTTCTCTCCCCAGGCCAACCTTTCCCGAATTTTATCATCAAAAGCTTGAATATGAGGTCTTTTGGCGGGCCTTTCAGGCTCGGGCTCTGGCTCTGGCTCATCATTCACACAAAATCTTCTCTCAAACCATGCAGCACAATTTGGATCCACTTCTCCTTTTGCAATATCCGGTACCTGGCTGTCACTTTTCAGATATCAGTAACCATTCCAATCCCGTTGGACTAAAGCCTCAGGCAGTGTTGCTTCTGGGTGTAGCTCAATGACTTGGGTACTCAAATCTACATCTTCGGGTACCACTTGATACCTTCCCAGTTGCCTTAGAAATCTTTGCGGTGCATATGGTTGGATACTCCTCAGGCCCATCATCATCAAGTAGCCTTTTGAAGTTGTCATGTATATGACTTTTGTTACCGGAAGCCACCTTAGAGTCCATTCAATTTGACTTGCCTTTAAAGTCCTTAAGTGGGAAACTCAAGCCTCGAAACCTTCTGGAGTTTTGTAATCTTTCACCCTCTCCTCATAACTCTTTATGAAGTTGTTCCCGTCCGCACCGTAACTCATGAACTTGGGTGACGGCGAAGATGTTCGATCAACCATATTTGAAGAAGAATGTTGCAACCCTCAAAGAATTGAGCCCCGGATTTACACAATGTCAATGCTCGATAAATGTCTGTCAGCACTAACGGAACAAGTGTGTGATCTTCCTTGGTAGTGAGGAGCTGTGCAATTCTAGCCATGCGAGTGTCTATTGTCCCTTCCGCATTTAGAAAGACCATGATCCCCAAAAATGCCACGATAAAAGCGAACCGACGATGAATTTGCCAGGTGCTCTTATCTTGTTTGTTGTTTAACCCTTTTTCATGTGTTTCAAACTCAGCTGAATGCCCGAACCTGAAGTATAAGAAGTAGAAAGAACAACATCCTTTGCTTACATGAGCCTTCTTCATTTGTTTACTAATATTCAGAAGATCGAAGAACTTGAGCAGAGAGGGATCCCTTAGAAATATGAGTTGTTGCTTCCTCAGTCTTGGCCAAAGTCAATGTATCTGGCCATTTCCTCCAGAGTAGGGGCGAGCTCGAAATCGGAGAAATGGAGCACGTTGTGGACAGGATCCCAAAAGGTTACCAAGGCTTTGATTAAATCCTCCCAGGGTTCGATGCTCATGATGTCTATAAGGGAACCCAGCTGCTTTTTCACCCAATCCTGGCCATCTTTATCTAAATCATTCCACCACATGCGAAGCTGCAGCTGAGCCTGTTCTATGACCAATTGTGACGGGTTCTGAACAACATTCATTTGTGACTGGTTCTGGACAGTATTCATTTGTACCTATGGAGGTTTAAGGTTAGGGTTGACTCTTGTGGACTTTTTTTTGCAAAACAAGTTTTCAATTTCTAAAGAAAATCAATGGACAAAGACCCCTTTTATGCTACTTTAGCAAAAATTGTCGTTTTTGTAAACGTGGCCCCTTCACAATTCCAAATAAATTTTGAGGCCAGGGGAAAGTACTTTATGAAAAAAGACACCTTACAGACAGACTTGCCCATTCGTACCGAAAATAGCCTTTCGAAAATTAAAAGATAATCTAAGGCTATTCCGGTAAGACAACAACAACAACCCAGTATAATCCTACTTAATGGGGTCTGGGGAGGGTAGTGTGTACGCAGACCTTACCCCTACCCTGGGGTAGAGAGGCTATTTCCAAATAGACCTCCGACATCCTTCCCTCCAAGAACTTCTCACGCTCTTGAGGAGACTCGACTTAAAAATACAACCGAAGCTGGGTCAGCTTATTCTTTTGGCCAAAGCCCTAAACTACACTTTACTTGATTATTTTTGTAAAAAATAAGGCCGAACCTTATGTGGGTTGCCTACGTATCCCACATCCGGTGAGAATCAGACCTTCGTAGTTCGGTCAATTTTGACATATAAAAATGATATTTGACTCACTTTTTTTGAAATAAATTTTCCTTTTTCCCTTTTTTTTCAAAACTTTTGGCACAGTTTCAGGACATTTTCAAATACCGAATTTTTTAGAACCGGGTAAATTCTCTATCCTACCTCACTCTTGGTTTTTCTCTTTATTTCCTTTTCCTAACCGGTCAACATGCACGCCGAAACACATAAATATTCACATAGCACGTAGGATGCATCAGGATGGTCTTTATTTTGGGTATACCTGTCCTAGACGAACCCAACCCCTATGTTAAGTCCCCAAGGTCAAATACACGTGATGCAAATAATCGTTCCTACTAGGGATCCGGCATGAGGTTGCGTTATTCTAAGTTTAAACTTGGGGTTGTGTTCTAAACCTGGCTTACCCGAGCGGACAAACTCGAGTCGAAGAGGGGGCAATGTACCTGTCACGACCCAATTCCCGAACCCGATTGTGATGGCGCCTCTCGTGAAGACAAGGCTAGTCAGACCAAACAAAACACCTCTTTTAAATAGTCAAATATATAAATAGTTCTAAAGCATGATATAATATCCACAATTTGCAAAATTAACGATAACATCAGTAAGAACCATTCCGACACAACCCAAACCGGGGTGTCACTAGTCATGAGCAACTAAGAAATCTGGATACAAGTCTACTGAACACTAAATCCGATACAATAGTTCTAAGAACATGAAAATTATAAGATAAGGGAGGCACGGGGATGCGGACGCCAACAGCTACCTCATAGTTTCCGTATCACTGCCTGGACTGGGAGGATCAGCACCTAGGAGCGGACTCTGCAATGCCTAAATCTGCACACATGGTGCAGGGTGTAATGTGAGTACTCCAACCCAGTGAGTAATAATTATAAATAATGGTTGAAAGTATGAAAACATGTAAAGGCACAAAGCAATTCCATATCAAGCAGTAAAATCAGTTAAGGCAGTAAATCAGTGAAGAAATCAAATGAAATCCCTTTTAAAACAAGTAAAACAGGTAATTTAACAGGTAAATAACAAGTAGAAATCCGCCTCTCAGGCACAATATTAATCACTCAGAACAGTATCAGCCCTTCGGGCTCACTCTCAGTACAGTATCAGCCATTCGGGCTCACTCTCAGATCATAATGGGTACTCGCGCTCACTATGGGTGTGCAGACTCCGGAAGGCCCCCTTACGGCCCAAGCGCTATATCAAACCACCTCGTGGCATCATCTCTCGGCACTCGACCTCACATTATACAAGCCACCTCGTGGCATATAAAGTATCTCAGACCCTCGGCCTCATATCACTCAGCATATCCTCACATATGGTCCTCAGCCTCAATCAGTCCGAAAATCATCACAAGCTCCTCTGGCATTAGTAAACAATAGTTCTCAGCCCAAAACATCATTTAGAAATATCATATAAGTTTCAAATCTGAGTAAAACTGGCTGATTTGTAAAACAGTAGATATCAACAGGACTAAGTTCAAATAATAAGTCAAAACAGTGAGGAAATAGTGATAAAAATCCCCAAAGAGTTCAAATAGTTGGCACGAAGCCCAAATATGGCAATCAACCCAAATCATGATGATAACAAATAAATTTCAGTCAAATACGCGGTAAAATTATCAATCGGGACGGACCAAGTCACAATCCCCAGTAGTAAAAGACCCCACGCTCATCATCCAGAGCGTGTATCACCTCAATATAGTCCTACGATGTGCAAATTCGGGGTTTCAACCCTCAAGACATCATTTACAATCATTACTCACCTCGAGCGAACTACAACTCTAGCTCGCGACGCCCTTGCCCCTCGAATCAGCCTCCATGTGCATCGAATCTATCCAAAATCAGAACGAATACGTCACAATATGCTAAGGGAACAAAGCCCAAGCGAAAACATTCGAAAAATATCAAAAATTCCGAAATTAGCAAAACCCGAGCCCTGCGCCCACTTCTCGAAACTCAGAACTTTTCACATCATTAGATTCCTCGTCTCCCCACGAGTTCATACATATCAAAAACACAAGAATCAGAGTTCAATTGCCCCCTCAAATTCTTAATTTAAGCCCTCTTAAACTCAAGCCCTAAACCTCCATTTTTAGTCCTTTAATCTCTTAAATTTCAGTCCCAATCCATGAAATATTACCATAGAATGTGTTTTAGGTCCAAAATCCTTACCTTATCGAAGTTCTCTTGAAACCTCTCTTCAGAATCGCCCAAAAACTCTAAGTCTGAAGTTGAAATGAATAAACCCTTCAAAAATCGTGAAGAAGAAACATATATACCTTCTGCCCAGACATAACTGCATTTGCGGTCCAATAGCCGCTCTGCGGTACCGCTTCTGTGGTCATTTCTCTGCATCTGCAGAATTTCACTTACGAATCCACACCGCATCTGCGATCCACCCGCCGCATCTGCGGCTTCGCAGGTGCGGTTCCTTTTCTGCATCTGCAATACCAGGCCTCCTTCAGCCTTCCGCTTATGCGACCCAAACAACGCATTTGCGAAACCGCACCTATCCCCAAACCGCAGGTGCGAAAACACCAGAAGCAACAGAAAATCTGCAATCTCCCGTTAGCCATCCGAAATCACCCTGAGGCCCCCGGGATCTCAACCAAAACCACCAACATGACCCAATACCTTCTTCGAACTTGTTCCAATCATCAAAACACCTCAAACAACATCAAATTTCCCAAAACTCATCGAATTCAAGCCTAAGTATTCTAAAAACTTCCGAAACATGCTTTCAATCAAAAACCCAACCAAACCACGTCCGAATGACCTGAAATTTTTCACATCACATACAAAATGACATAACGAAGCTACAACAACTCTCGGAATTCCATTCCGACCCTCGGATAAAAATCTCACCTATCGGCCGGAGATCGCCAAAATACTAACTTCGCCAATTCAAGCCTAATTCTACACCGGACCTCCAAAACTGATTCCGATCACACTCCTAAGCCATAAATCACCTCCTGAAGCTAACTGAATCATCGGAACTCTCATCCGAGCCCCCTAACACATAAATCAACATTCGGTTGACTTTTCCAACTTAACCCTTCTTAAAAGAGACTAAGTGTCTCATTTCCTACCAAAACCACTCCGAACGCAAACCAACCAACTTGACCACAAAAAAACACGGATAACGAAGCATAATGAAGCAGAAATGGGGAAAACGGAGCGGTAACTCATGAGACGATTGGTCGGGTCGTTACAGTACCAGAAGCATGAAAGTCTACCCGGCCTTGTTGCTTGCCCAGCCCGTTCTATTTGTTATAACTCTAACAGAAAAGTGGGCCACGCGAACGTGAGCACCGTTTTTTTAGAAGACTCAGAAGGGAGGCGTAAGAAGGCATTTAAATACAGTGCAAGTAATATCAAAGCGGTAAATAGCAATTAGCACATTAAGTCCACAAAATACAGTAATATCAATAATAAAGCCAAATAAAAATCACATTAACAAGCTCGAATTCTTGAACCCTGAACCAGAGATTCTGGGTTCTTATCCCCAGCGGAGTCGCCAGAGCTGTCACACCTCGTTTTTTACCACCCGAGGGTATATGGGAGATTTGCCAATTAAAGTGACATTATTCAAAATGGGATTATTTAATTTATCAGAGTCGCCACTTGTAATAATTTATTTGGTGTCCCAAGTCACCGGTTTATTTTAAAATCCCAAAACGAGGAAAATTTTATTTTTTAAAGTCTGCGAACCAGAAATTCTAGATAAGGAATTCTGTTAACCCGAAAGAAGGTGTTAGGCATTCCCGAGTTTTGTGATTCTAGCACGGTCGCTTAGTGATTATTACTTGGCTTAAGTAGTTTAACTACTCATTTTTAGGACCTATGTGCATTTACCTTTTAACCTCTTTTAATCACTTGATTTATTCATAATTAAAGAATTGAGTTACGCGAATGTATACTCTTTCTCTTGGCGCGTCGAAAATCATGTCACGTGAACGTGTCCACAATTAATAACGATTTGTTTATTTTATTAAGAAAAAATTGGTTGAAGTTATGCGCACGCATCCCTCGAGTTATTTTTTCGAATTAAATTTGCAATTATGTTATACGAACTTATACATAATTACAATAATAGTCTAAATCGGGCCTAAAGCAAACTACGAGTGTTTAGGATTATTAAATATCTAAGTAATACTAATAAGAGGGCCAGAGTTTATTTAAATAAAGATGGCACGCCTCAAACTATTTAAAGGATTACTTAAATAGGCCCTAGTATATTCTCATTTATAACTAATTTGGACTTAAACCAATGATTATAGGTAAAGAAAATATAAACAGGCCTAAGAAAAGTTTGGACAAAGAACTGGTCCACTAGCAGGCACAATATATTATTAGACAGGCGTCAAAAGAACAGGGAATGAAAGCTATCACCAACTGGGCTCACAATTGGGCCCAAGCGTAAGACAAAGGAGAACCGAATATTAGAGGTCCGATTTTGGCTAGGCGTCATGATTTGGGCTTTCGGCAGGCCCAGAAGTTCTAAGGATCAGGTTTCAAGTACTAAAAGCATACTGAAATCACAACAGCCTTTTATATTAACATTTGCATAGATCTTTAAACAGAATGACTAACATGGTAGGTCTTAACTTATTAATCACGTATTTAATAATAACAAAACTAGATTTGAATCTTAAACTTTTAAACCATTTTAAACGTAGATAAACAGTCCCTTTAAAATTGTTGGAATTAGTAACAATCAAACTGAACACACTCAGCAGCCAAATGTTGCATTTTAAAACATGCGTAGTATACTAATCTACATTTAGAATATAGCTAAAAAAACTACTGGAGCTACATTAACTAGTCTATAAATTTTATAAAGTCCAGTCCAAAGTTATTACAAATCCCAGAATTAAAGAGGGTACAAAATATAAACTACATCAATGCCTTAAACTAAATTACAATAGAAAGAAAAGAGAAAGTTTCTTGAGTTGCTACTGCTCCCAGCTTTAAACGAGCCAAGATTCTCATGGATCTGACCATATGAAAGGGTCAGATTCACAAAGTATCTTCAAATGTAAGGACCTACAATGTTGTCAAATTAATCCTAATACAAAAATGAGTAAAGGAAAATAATGTCGTCCATAAGTCTAACTATGTTTTAAGGTCAACCCTACAAATGAGCAAAGACTTCTAAACCATGATCTTACTCCATAGTTTTCATCTTAGTAAAGAAGAAAAGAGGGGAAAGGTGTCACGACCCAAACCGATGGGCCGCGATGGGCACCTGGTACCTTACTCAACCGAGTACCAACGTAACGTATCTTTCTTATTACATCATCATATACACGTGACATACGGGCCTAATAGGCCAACATGATCCTTTATAAACTCAAAACATAAGCCAACAAGGCCGTACAATTTTTCACATACAAGACATATGTTTACAAGCCTCTAAGAGTACATAAATGTCATAAAGGTCAGGACAGAGTCCCGCCATACCAAACAATACACGTCTAAATCATACTAACCAAACACGCAACTCCAAAGCAAATGGAGCGCACCAACATCTTCCACTAAGCTGATAGCCTACTTGGAGGGCTCTCGACCTGTCTATCTGGACCTACGGGCATAAAACGCAGCATCCCCAAGCAAAAGGGACATTAATACGAAAAATATACCGAGTATGCAAAGTGCATAAATAAGTACATAACAGACATGGAAGAAATATAGAGTAATTGACTCAACATGTAAGTCTGGATAACTCTATAAATCATAAATTACTTTTAGCATCGTGCATATGCATATGAATGTCATGTAGTGCATAGGTACATGTTTCATAACATCATCAGCCTCTGAGGGCATCCCATCATATCATATCGGCCACTAGGGGCAAAATCATCAACGTATATCAGCTGATCAGGTGGTGGTGCGTATATAACACCATAACCTTTCCCATATCCCATATATATATATATACATACATATATACGCGTATATAACGCCGTTTGAATCATATTTCGGTCATTGTGAGCAATATCATCATCATATACCAGCTGATCAGGTGGTGGTGCGTATATAACGTTGTAACCTTTTCCCTTATCCCATATACATATATATATATACATACATATATACTCGTATATAATGCTGTTTGAATCATATTTCAGCCACTGTAGGCAACATCATCATCATATACCATTTTAAACCATTCTCCTAATTCAACATTTTCAAATAGACGTTACATACACCTAGAAGGCTTTCCAACAAAATTTCTTGCAACATTTAAAATTCCAACGAGAATTGTTAGAGCCGTAGCAACATAAAATTTTGTAGTTCTAAAGGAGTATGGTGCAACCTTTTCCAAGAATGTCATATGAAATTTTCTCTACTCTAGGTATGTTAAGGCTATCCCTTCTTTCTTTTGGCATGATCCATACGATACGAACGAAACATGCAAATGCACAAATTCCATGAATGACTCTATTAATAGAAGTATTAGAGATACCTATGTTCTTGAATTTTCATGTGTCATAATATTTTATCATCTCTTTATGGGTCTCAGAAAAATACGAAAGTTGAAAAGAGTTTACTTTATGATATTACTCAAAGGCAAAATGGTCTTATGACATTTCGAGAGATGTATTAACATACTTTCATGCATTGCATTCATGTGCATTGACCCATGAATAGATGGCATTATATACGCGTATATATGTACGTATGTGTATATGAGATATGGAAAAAGGTTACGGTGTTATATACGCACCACCACCTGATCAGCTGGTAAGTGATGATGATGTTTCCCACAGTGGCTGAAATATGATTCAAACGGCATTATATACGTGTATATATGTATGTATATGGGATATGGGAAAAGGTTACGATGTTATATATACACCACCACCTGATTAGCTAGTATATGATGATGATGTTGCCCACAGTCGCCGAAATATGATTCAAACAACATTATTTATGCATATATATATATATATGGGATATGGGAAAGGTTATGGCGTTATATACGCACCACCACCTGATCAGCTGGTGTACATTGATGATTTTGCCCATAGTGGCCGATATGATATGATGGGATGCCCTCGGAGGCTGATGATGTTATGAAATATGTACCTATACATGACATGACATTCATACGCATATGCACGATGCTAAAAGTAATTTATGATTTATAGAGTTATCCAGACTTACAGGTTGAGTCAATTACTTTATATTTCTTCCATGTCTATTATGTACTTATTTATGCGCCTTACATACTCGGTACATTTTTCATACTAACGTCCCTTTTGCCTGGGGATGCTGCGTTTCATGCCCGCGGGTCCAGATAAATGGGTCGAGAGCCCTCCAAGTAGGCTATCAGCTCAGTCGAAAATGTTGGTGCGCTCCATTTGCTTCGGAGTTGCGTGTTTGGTAGTATGATTTAGACGTGTATTGTTTGGTATGGCGAGACTGTATCCCGACCTTTATGACATTTATGTACTTTTAGAGGCTTGTAGACATATGTCTTGTACGACCTTGTCGGCCTATGTTTTGAGTTTATAAAGGATCATGTTGGCCTATTAGGCCCGTATGTCACGTGTATATGATGATATAATAAGAAAGATACGTTATGTTGGTACTCAGTTGAGTAAGGTACTGGGTGCCCATCATGGCCCATCGGTTTGGGTCGTGACAAAAGTGGTATCAGAGCAGTTCTGTCCTAGGGAGTCTACAAGCCGTGTCTAGTAGAGTCTTATTTATGGGTGTGTCGTGCACCACACTTATAAGCAGGAGGCTACAGGGCATTTAAGATTGTCACTCTTTCTTCTTTCTCTAAATCGTGTGGTAGAGCTAAGTCATAGGAATTCAAATTCGTAAATCCTATTCATAATAAGACGATACCTATATCTGGAAAGAAGGTTGGAAAGAGAGATTGTTTTGGAAGAGTTGAGTCAGAGGAACTACATTTTTGCATCATGCTTAGGATGAATAAATATGAGGTATTCAGCAAATCATATGTATACTAAGATGTGTAAGTTTCTTGATAAAGATTCTAAAGGCAAGAATGCCTATTCACTCTTACGGTAAAAAGGAACAAGAGAATCGGAAGGTAGATACAAGTTTCAACAAGTAAAAGAAGCAAGGTGAAGAAGGGTACGAAGTGCCCAGTTAATGAAGGTTAACAACATTTTTAATTGAGGCAGAGGAACATAAGCTTTTTGAGTTATATTCAATAGTAACAGAGGTATATACAATTGGTCGCACCCATTCCAGATATACCCTATGGGGATTAACAGAAGTAGTATAAAAAGATATGATGGATGAATCGTTTGAGTCAGTTGACATTTCTAAAGGATATTGCAAATATGCTAATAGATCTCCTTATGAGACACTAGATGGTGCACTCTGAAATAGTGCAGCCAGATATGAGTACTATAAAGACATGCACTATAAACCTTGAAGGGATACATATTACCTTAGTGTGGCTCGCGTCCCTAGTAAAGCTAGAACGTTAAGTAACTTGAAGAGATAATGGATGGTGCAAAGGGAAGCTAAAGGCAAAAGAATGTCTTGTTCGAGTTTTCAGAATAAAGTGATTGACAAAAATGTTAGCAAGAAAATAAGAAGAGAGTTAATAAAGGATTATGAGTAAGCTGTGATACATGAATGGCAACGGTAGATCAAAAGAGAAAAATGACAATATTACAGAGTTTATAGTCAAGTGAAGGGAAATACAAGGGGTGACAAGCCTTGAGATAACAAAAGAATATAGGACATAAAGTCATATCGTCACTTTGAGAAATAAGTTCGTGACTCTAACACGACTACCAAAAAGAAAAGTTAGACCCAATAATAATAGAAATTAGTGAGGAAATTTTGTTATCCTTGGTACATAAGGATTACCTCAAGGCAAGTAAGGGTCATCGATGATGTAAGAGGACGCCAAAGATATAAAGGTAAAACATCTATAGGCAAGTCGTCGTAGCTTCAACTCTTAGTACACCTCTAAAGGGGGGAATATGGAATGGTATGGTATTAAGTCAGAATTAAGTGGATCTAGTAACTATGGAATGATAAATGAAGAATGTGATAAGAATGAGAAAGGGGTGAGATTGTACTTATTCGAATGTTAAAGTTATGCTATGATTCCAGAACATTATGTAAGCACGTCACCAAGAAAAGAAAGAAAGGGTTCCTGCCCGGGATGTTTTTGATAAATAAGGAGCCAATGCGAGACGTAAGTCAAGACAAAGGAAATAACCCAAGAAATATTACGATGAATATTGATATGAGAATGGGCCAACGAGTAGTTAGTAATTGGTCAGGAAGATCCCAGTTATGGCGAAACAGGAGGTTACAGACGAGTCATCAAATCGTGTAAGATAAACATAGTAGAACCCAACATGGAGAATTCAGCCTCAAAGAATATCATTATAATGCTTGAGATATATTCAAACAAGAGTCGGGATAGTTAAAGGTACCGTATGAGTGTTACGAGGATAAAAGAAAGTGCCACTAGGAAGGTAGTCAAAATATCAGTTCAGAAGCAACCATACAAGCACAAGGGCGTGGAAGTAAGCAATTACGGATGATTATAGGCAAGTAAGGACATCAAAAAGGTCTGTAATAAGCCCACAGCTTTACGAGAGTCAAGGGTTCTCCCTAAGTACTACAACGAAAGACTAGCTGAGGAAATAAGGAAGAAGGCTTCAACCTAAGCACAACGACCTAAAGAGAAAATGGTCGTGTAACAACAGTCTCGCAACAACATTGTAAACACTCCAAAGGAAAGTGGAACCTATCGTGGCTAATGAACAAGAAGTAAAGATAAAAGTAATATTTGAGATCATATGAGTTATACAAAAACTCTGGCATGTGTGGGCACTAAGATAAGCTAAGTATGGACGCAACAAAGGGGCAGAAAGACCAGGAAAAGTAATAGCATACATTGAAAGAAAGCTATAATAGAACGAAAGAAATTATTCGATCAATGATCCAGAGTTGGTTACGTTATGAACACACTTAAGGGTTCGGAGTTTTATACATGCAGCATATATAGCCGTAGAAGATTCTGGTATACGTTAAAAGAAATAATTGGGCCCAGGTCATAAACGAAGGATTAGATTATTAAAGGATTGTATCATGCATATTTCTCAATGCCTATGAAAGGCTAAACAGGATAACTAATACCATGAACCACAGAACGGGAGATAACTTATGCCGACATAAAGTCCGATCAGAAAGAGGAAACTAAAGAGTTACATCAACAAAGTAAATCAGGAATCCGATTATTGGACCCAGAAGTTATAGAAATCGTGATTGAGAATATTGCAGAAGTACTCTTACTATCAAAGGTATAAGGGAGATACTACAACAACCATATTCTATACGGCTCTACAATAAAGGCAGTTAGAAGAAGTACTCGCCACATAAGAAGTTAGTATGAAGCTCCCACCGAATTGTGTATACCCAGAGGTACAAGTATTATAATAGAGATTCAAGTTGTGAACGTGAATTATACTTATATGGAAGGGAGGTCATGAAAGAGATGGAAGATGTGATGTGAGATTTTAAGGTAAGTAAGCTAAAGGTGAACAACGTACAAGATACAAAGGTGACGAAGATCGTGAATAGTCCATGCTTCAAATAGAAGGCTAAAAGCACTAGGATTCAGTATCCAAGAATGATAGCAAAGTCTTCAATGGCGTACCTTCCAACCTATGGTTTCTAAGTACAGAGAGATCTAGTCAAGAGAGTAAAAAAGAGGTAGAGACGATGTGATGTATCGCTTGATGTTCTAGAATAACATAAGGAAATCTATGGTGCAAGCAAGATGAAGGAAAGTTGCAAAAAAGTGTGTGTATATATATATATATGTGTGTGTGGATAGCAAGCTAAAGAATGGTAGAGCGACAAGATTGTAGGAAGACAGGAGTAAAGATAAGAAAGGACGAGTGAGAAGGTGACGAAATGGATAAGTCCTCAGGATTAAGCCTATGAAAACAAGAAGATATGATGGTTTCTCTAAGTTATACAAAGCTTAGTATAGCCTAAATGAACTCAAAGGAGTCAAAGACAAATGACATTTAGAAGAGATGGAATGTTGCCCTAGTAATAGAATAAGGGTGTAATTGTCGTACATAAAGGATGACGTTCGCGCCTTTGATTGAGTAATGATTTGAAGAGGATTTCACGAATTGTACGGAATTAAAATACTCATGTAAGGTGAATCACATTGGGATGCTATTAAATATGATTATTGAAGTACAGTATCGCCCCAAGTGGATCAGGAAAATCACTTCAAATATTCCTCGATGCAACATAAGCCCTAGTGGAAATGTATTACATAAGAAGTTTCAAGTTATCGATGGAAGATTATAGATAAACATTGAGGTGAATCGACAATGGATGGATAAAAGTTACAAAGTATGAGATGAGATTAGACAATCATTCTTAAGATGAACAGTAATGAGGAAGTATTAAAGGACTTAGACTTATACATATATGATAAACAGTGAAAGAGTAACCTGGAGTTTGGTCGTCGACCTCAGTAACTAAAAATCTAAGTAAGAGTCATGGTATAGTATGACACAGCTAGATGCAGTAAAGTCATACGAGTGTATAAACGGATATATGAAATAAGATATAGCAATATTCGTAATATCAACAAAGTATCGAGAAACGAACTTCAAGTATAACTATAGATACCCAGAGGGACATCTCATCAGGCTCTGTATATATTTACAAAGTGAGGCCTAGAGATTGGCTAAAGGCTGGAGGGAAAAGGAAAGAAGAGTCGCATAAGGCGCACTTACAAAGTCAGAGTCATATATGCTGCATGACACGAGATAGCAACAGTTACGAGATTGAAAAGATTTCGACCACAAGTCGTGGTATGAGAAAGAGGACTAAATGGGGGAATACCCTAGACTTTGGATTTATTCACAAAACAACTGCCTAAATGGCAAGGAGAGTATTAAGGTATTCACAAGACCTATAAGTAATGAAAATTATAAGAGCATCAGTCAACATTCGAGGACGAATGTTCTAAAAGGGGGGATGATGTTATGCCCCGTAACATTACATCAATATTCCATCCGCATTATTATATTACGATGATGTTACGCTTTGCAGTATTAAATTACGACAATGTTGCACCCTATAGTATTGTACGTTAAATTTGTCCTAAGGTAATGGACATCAGTCCAAGGAAAATAGTATTTGGAGATTATAAGGATTATGCTATTTCAAACAAGTGATGAGTAAATTCATGAAGGTGATGTGGGAAGCAAGTCAAAGAAAATGATTTTCGTCGAAATTTGGTATGTTTGGATAAAATACGGCCCGAGCTAAAATGCTCAGTATTTATGGACTAGTGCAATACGAGGTACCACATGACCATGATAGTAAGGTGTATAAGGTATGTGAAAAGTGAGTAGTATTTTAAGTAAGTGGATATAATTCTCAATTATGTGGGTAATTAGTTAATTATTGTGTAATCAGACATTACCTAGTTAATTAATAACTAGTGGTGAATTAATTAAAAACTTTGGATAAGAATAAAGTCTCCCACGTGGCAACAAAGGGAGAAAGTCCTAATGACTATTAACTTAGTATGCTAACTTATAAAGACACTTGAATAATAGTTTTGCCAAAAAAAAACACGTAGAAGAAAATTAGCATTAGTCATCTTTTCAAATTGTTTCAATTGAAATTAAAAACAAAAGGTGCCTAACCAATTGAAGCTATCAACGTTCACTTTCCAACAGAATATCTTGCAACATTTTGGTAATAATCAGACGCTATATACCATTTCAAACCGTTCTCCTAATTCAACATTTTCAAATAGACGTTACATCAACCTAGAAGGCTTTCCAAAAAAAATATTTGCAACATTTAAAATTCCAGCAAGAATTGTTAGAGTCGTAGCAACGTAAAATTTTGCAGTTCTAAAGGAGTATGGTGCAACCTTTTTCAAGAATGTCATATGGATTTTTCTCTACTCTATGTATGTTAAGGCTATCCATTCTTTCTTTTGGTATGATCCATACGATACGAACGAAACATGCAAATGCACAAATTCCATGAATGACTCTATTCATAGAAGTATTAGAGATACCTATTTTCTTGAATTTCCATGTGTCATAATATTTTATCATCTGTTTTTGGGTCTCAGAAAAATACGAAAATTAAAAAGAGTTTACTTTATGGTATTACTCAAAGGCAAAATGGTCTCATGACATTCCGAGAGATTTATTTACTTTCATGCATTGTATTCATGTGCATTGACCTATGACCTGATGACGTTATATACGTGTATATATGTATGTGTATATGGGATATGGAAAAAGGTTACGGCGTTATATACGCACCACCACCTGATCAGCTGGTATATGATGATGATGTTGCCCACAATTGCTGAAATATAATTCAAACGACGTTATATAAGCGTATATATGTATGTATATGGGATATGGGAAAAGGTTATTGCGTTATATACGTACCACCACCTGATTAGCTGGTATATGATGATGATGTTGCCCACAGTGGCCTAAATATGATTCAAACGGCATTATATACACGTATATATGTATGTATATATATATATATATATATATGAATGTATATATATATATATGTGAATGTATATGGGATATGGGAAAGGTTATGGCGTTATATACGCACCACCACCTGATCAGCTGGTATACGTTGATGATTTTGCCCACAGTGGCCGATATGATATGATGGGATGCCCTCAGAGGATGATGATGTTATGAAACATGTACCTATGCATGACATGACATTCATACGCATATGCACGACGCTAAAAGTAATTTATGAGTTACAGAGTTTTCCAGACTTACAGGTTGAGTCAATTACTCTATATTTCTTCCATGTCTGTTATGTACTTATTTATGCGTCTTACATACTCGGTACATTTTTCGTACTGACGTCTCTTTTGCCTGGGGACGCTGTATTTCATGCCCGCAGGTCCAAATAGACGGGTCGAGAGCCCTCCAAGTAGGCTATCAGCTCAGTGGAAGATGTTGGTGCGCTCCATTTGCTTTGGAGTTGCGTGTTTGGTTAGTATGATTTAGACATGTATTGTTTGGTATGGCGGGACTCTGTCCCGACCTTTACGACATTTATGTACTCTTAGAAGCTTGTAGATATATGTCTTGTACGTGAAAGATTGTACGACCTTGTCGGCCTATGTTTTGAGTTTATAAAGGATCATGTTGGCCTATTAGGCCCATATGTCACGTGTATATGATGATGTAATAAGAAAGATACGTTACATTGGTACACGGTTGAGTAAGGTACCGGGTGCTCGTCGCGGCCCATCGGTTTGGGTCGTGACAAAAGGAAAATAACTTAGACATATGCTAAAGGAGTCAAGAATATTATGCACTATTAAGGAATGGATCTGACCATTTAAAGGGTCAGATTCATTTTTCTTTTATGTTGCTATCAAAGTGAAATTTTGAACATAGTTTTATAGTATATAGACATATTTATTCAGCCCCCAAACATTGACATATACAGCACAGTCACTTCAAATTTCATGAACAAATGTAGCAACTATTTACAGTAGTATCAACACAAGGTTTGTCAACTCCAAATTCAACAAGTCAGGGATACTAAACTAACAACAAAGTTCAGTCAAATGAAAACAGGTTTCAATCACAAACTTCGAACTCAAGGTTGATTCAATTTAGGATAAACATTGTTACATACCTTGAAGTTGAAATCACAAACAAAGCAATGACCAAATAAAGGTCCAAAAGAAGAGAATCAAAGAGCTTCAACAGTCAACCACAACAATGAAAACAGCAGTAAAAAAATCCCGGAAGGAGAAACTTTAAACTTCAAACCATTCTTCTACTGATGGAGAAAACAGAAATCTTCAAAGAAAATCTTCAATTTTTAACAAAACTTAGAAGAAAACAACTGAACTTCAGAGAGTATTTTCTAGGGTTTTTGAAATCAGCTGTGTTTTCAGAACTTTTAGGCAGAAAAATGATGGTCAATGTGTGTGTGTGTGTGTGAGGGAATGTTTCCCTTTTATAGAGTGTACCAAAAAGGCATCAAAAGAGCATATTCTAACCTAAAATTCTGAATTTCTAGGATAGTACAACATCTTTTGACAGTTGTATGTCCTTTTTTCTTATCCAATATCAGCATTTTGCTAAGGATAGCGATAGCTGTCCTAAATACTAGAACCTTCTGATTTTAGCCTAAGTGAAAGCCCATTTTTACCCTTTAAATTACTGCTTATTTCAACTTTAACCTAAGTTCTGATTTTAAATCAATTACAACCAATTTAGGATTTTAACCATATGATTAAATTGCCTAAGGGTATTGCAATTCAACTTCTGAAATTAAACTAAGGTTTAAAATGGCTATTCAGAGGCTCAAGTCTAAGCTTAACACCAATTAAACCTAAGTAATCACAACATGTAGGCAATCAAAACTCAGATTCAAAAGGCTTATTCAAACTTAACCTAATTTTAACTAAGTTCAAGCTAAATTAGGCAATCAATTATCATGAATTCTATCCTAATTAAATCAAAGTATACTGAAAACTACTTGCGAGAAGAATAATCATGGGAGGAAAGGAAGGAGCAGAAACAAAACACACAAAATTATCAGAACTAAACATGCAAATTAAAACTCCTAACAATGAAATCTAAACAATGAAACTGGAAAACAGAGGAAAAGAAAAAATAACCTAAGTCATGCAATTATAGACAGAACATCCACAACGAGAATAAATCAAAGGAGAAAAAAGATATGGTCAAAAAAAGAGAAAAAAAGAAAGAAGATAAAAAGCAAACAAGAAATTACTTATACTGAAACGGGAAACAAATTGGAACCGAAGAAACTGGCCGGAGCTTGGACTGGTTAGGGCAAACTTGAAAAATAAGTCAAATCCACATGAATCAATTGCTCTCATCAAAAGCAGTTGACTCATGTAAGTTTGAGCCATTAAATCTTCCGGAATCAATTCGGTAGAGGTTTTTAGGTCTTCAGACTCTCGATCTGAAATTGCTCAATTTTGAGGGGCTTTTTGGGCAAACCAGTAGGGTATTGGGGTGAAGGGAGTGAGGGGATAGCCTGGTGAAGTTTTGGGGAGATTAGGGTTTTTGGTATTGAAACTCAGATTTGAGATTCGAGGAGTTTGAGAGTGATTCGAGGGGATTGGTTTGGAGATTTGTAAAGAGGAGGCGAAGAGGAGTCCGGGGTGTTGATTTGGGGTCATTTGGAACACCGGAACCGTCGTGAGGCGAATTCCGGTGGCGGTTGGCGGCGGAGACGGTGGGGAGTTGATGTGGGCTAGGGTTTCAGTTGTTTGGGTGAAAGAGATGAACTGAAAAGGGAGATTGGAACTGGGGGCTTTTAATTCGGACAGTTAAATAATAAAAGGGGGACCAGTTCCGGGCCATTGGATATCCAACGGCTGTGATGAGACCAAAATAAAACATGGTCATTTGGGTTGGTATTGGGATTGGACTGGGTAAAACAGATTTGGGCTTGGGTTTTTGGGGCAGCTTTTGGGCTGGTTTTGGCTAAACTGGCCCAATTCAGAAATTAAAACTCTTTTTTCAAATTAACTCTTTTATCCTCTTTTCTTTTCTTTTTATTTCTTCTCTTTTTTTAAAAAATTAAAAAAAATCCTAAATTAATCTAAAATGTGAAATTAAGCTAGTTACCTAATTACAAAAATTATAAAAATCACTTAATCCTAAATTAAAAGTGAAAAATCAATAATCTAAAAATAAAAGGAAAAGGTGTAAAATGGGCTATTTTTTTTATTTTCATTTTGATAAAACAAATAATTAACTAATTAATCTTAAAAATGTAAAAGCAAACCTAAATGCAATGCATGGTATTTTTGGCATTTTTCATGATTTTAATAAAAATTACACGCGCACAGAAATGCAAACAATTAATAAAATTCTACAAAATTCCTAAAAATGGCAAATAATTAAGAAAAAATCTATTTTCTTGGGATGTTATAGGAGTAGTTCGTATAGGGCAAAAATCACATGCTCACACCAATGACAAGAACGAGTTGATTCCTACAAGAATGGTGACCAGGTGGAGAGTGTGAATAGACTATCGCAAGCTCAACAAAGTCACAAGGAAAGATCATTTCTCACTTCCCTTCCTTGATCAAATGCTTGATAAGTTGGCCAGTCGGACTTTCTATTATTTCCTCGATGGATATTCTAGATACAATCAAATTCTTATTGCTTTGGAGGATCAAGAAAAGACTACTTTCACTTGTCCCTATGGTACTTTCGCATTCTCGCGGATGCCATTTGGGTTATGCAATGCACCAATGACTTTTTAACGGTGTATGATGGCTATCTTCACTGATATGGTGGAGGATTTTCTTGAGGTCTTCATGAATGACTTTTCCGTGGTGAATTCTTTTGATGATTTCTTGAAAAATTTGGACAAGGTCTTGGCAAGATGTGAAGAAATGAACTTGGTATTGAATTAGGAGAAATGTCACTTCATGGTCGAGGAAGGCATTGTCCTTGGCCACAAAATTTCAAAGAATGGCATTGAGGTCGACAAGGCCAAAATAGAGGTGATTTCTAAACTTCCGCCCCTACATCCGTGAAAGGAGTGAGGAGTTTCTTGGGTTATGCGGGGTTCTTTCGCCGTTTCATCAATATTTTTTCAAAGTGGTGAACCCCTTGTGTAAGCTTTTGGAGAAGGATTCCAAATTCCATTTCAATGAGGATTGCATGAAGGCATTTGAATTGCTCAAGTTCAAATTGATAGATACTCCTATTATCACCGCACCGGATTGGAGCTTTCCTTTTGAGCTCTTGTGTGATGCAAGTGATATGGCGGTTGGAGCTATTTTGGGGCGACAAATCAACAAAATCTTCCATCCGGTCTACTATGCTAGTAAGACCATGTAGGGGTGGGTTCGGTCGGTTATTATGAAAGTATGATTCAGTTTATCGGTTTTCGATTTTGTAATATTAATAACCAAATCAAACCAAAGTATTTACGGTTCGGTGCGGTTTTTTCAAAGTTCCGTTTGGTTATTTACGGTTTATTTTTTCGGTTTTAAACGGTTCAAGCCTTCAAGAAAATTTTATGCTTCTTACAGTAGTTGTATCCAATCATTTAAGGCCAGAATCAGAATGTTTTGCTAGAGACGCCGACTAAGATTGGTAAAAACGCCCCTTTCCCATGCATAGCTGAAAATGATAAAACTAGTTAGGTTCACAAGAGAGACGACAAATTTCAACGACTTGTCTCATAAAAAGCCCTAATTAAGTTGTGCTTTGCAAGCATATTCTTCCTACTATCTTATCCTTTCTAGCTAACATAGGAATACACTTAACTGAATAACAAAACTTGAACCATGAAATACAGCACCCAATCATGATCATACAACATTAAGAAGCCATGACATCTTTCTGGTTCTGAAAATATTAAGCATAACTTCAAAAGCTTCACTAGTAAATGAAGGCTCAAAGAGCAAAAGGCAGATACTTTAGTCTTTCATGATAAAGTTATGGAAAGTACATATGTAATAGGTAGATCTCTTGGAGATCAATAATGAACTCGATTGGCATAGCAAATAATAAATCCTTATAAAGTTCCAAGCCACATGTTAACTCACATGAAGCTGCAGAGATATCCAACCCCACCCCTGAATGTCGGTTTTTCGATTTAACCGAAAACCGAAATACAAAAATCGTAAACCGCATCGAAAACACGAAAATTAATAATTTTAAAACCGTGCACCGACCGAAAAACCGATTAAACCGAAACCGAAAAACCGAAATTCACGGTTCTGCCGATTATTTCGGTTCGGTCTGTATTATGCCTACCCCTAAGACCATGAACGATGCACAATTCAATTACATGGTGACTGAAAAAGAGCTCCTTGATATTGTCTTTGCTATGGAGAAATTATGCCCGTACTTGATGGGTACAAAGGTGATTGTCCACACCGATCATGAGGCGCTTCGGTACTTAATGAGCAAAATGGATTCAAAGGCGAGGTTAATGTTGTAGTTGCTTTTATTGCAAGAGTTCAATCTAGAGATCCAAGACCGTAAAGGTAGTAAAAATCAAGTGGCGGACCACTTGTATCGATAGGAGGAGGAGGGGAGGCCACATGACGGCCTTGAGATCAATGATTCCTTCCCTAACGAGCAACTTTTAGCCATTTCAATGACCGAGATGCCATGGTTTGCCGACTTAGCAAATTATCTTGTGAGTGGCATTGTACCAAATAAGTTCTCTTCAAACGAAAGGAAAAAGCTCAAACGGGATTGCCTTGATTATTATTGGGATGAAGCGTACCTCTTCCGGATTTGTATCGATAGTGTGATTCGAAGATGTGTTCCGGAGGAGGAACAAGTGGAAATTCTTGAGACTTGCCACTTTTCACCATATGGTGGTTACCATGGTGGATCTAGAACGGTGGCAAAAGTGTTGAGTTGCGGATTCTATTGGCCTACTCTCTACAAGGACGCTAGTGATCTAGTCAAGTTTTGTGATGAATGTCAAAGGGCCGGTGGAATTTCAAAGATAAATGAGATGCCCCTCACCACCTTGGAAATTGACATTTTTGATGTGTGGGGAATAGATTTCATGGTACCGTTTGTGAGCTCTTGTGGAAACACCTACATCCTAGTCGCAACTGATTATGTGTCCAAATGGGTTGAGGCCGTTGCTTTGCCCAATAATGAAGTGAGGAGTTGGTGGCATTTTTGAAGAAGAACATATTTACAAGATTTGGTACTCCAAGGGCTATCATAAGTGATGGGGGTTCGCATTTTTGCAACAAGGCCTTTGATACCTTACTCATCAAGTATGGTGTCACTCATAAAGTCTCGACCCCCTATCACTCTCAAGTAAGTGGACAAGTGAAAGTCTCCAACCGAGAGATCAAGAGTATTTTGTCAAAGGCAGTGAATGCCAATGGGACAGATTGGTCGAAAAAACTTGATGATGCTTTATGGGCCTATAGGACGGCTTACAAAACATCGATTGGGATGTCACCATACCGGTTGGTGTTCGGGAAAGATTGTCACCTTCCGGTGGAACTTGAGCATAAGGCCATGTGGGCTTTGAAGAAGTTAAACCTTGAGTGGGATGTCGCCGCAAACATAAGGGTGGCATAATTGAATGAGCTAGATGAATTCTGGTACCATACCTACATAAGATCGTCCCTACACATGGAAAAGATGAAGTACCTCCATGACAAGTACATTCGAACCAAGGAGTTCAAAGAAGGTGATTTTGTTTTATTATTCAACTCTCGGTTGCGGATGTTTCCAAGCAAGTTGAAGTCTGAATTGAGTGGCTAATTTGAGGTTGTGAATATAACCCCCTTTGGTGCTTTGGACTTGAAAAATAAAAATGATGAGGTGTTTAGAGTCAATGGGCACAGAGTGAAGCACTATCTTGGAAAAGTTGATGATAGCCATGTTGTGGTGGTTCTTCATTTCAAGTGATTGGTAATCTGCGGCGTGCCACAACATTAAATCAGGCGCTTCTTGGGAGAAAACCATGTGTCCTTTTCTTTTTCTTGCTTATTCTTCTTTAGATAGGTCTTATTTTGTGTTAACGGGTTTGGAAGTGGATGCAAGAAAGGGTGTGCTTGGCATGGATTGTGCCCAGAAAAAAATGGCTAAGCGTTGAAAAAGTGTGGACCACACAATTTTTCATGCAACGACAGAAAGGAACCTGCGGTCACACAATTCATTGTGCGGCTGCACAACTGGAGGCCCAAAAATGCACCCTCTCTGAACTTTGTCTGACAAAAAACATAGTCAATCTAAGGCTGCACAAGAATTGTGCGGTCCGCACAAATTTTGCAACCGCACTCAATATTGTGCGGACCGCAAATGATCGCTGAAGGGAAGTGGTATCAAGTAAAAAGTGCCAACCGCACAAAAAATTGTGTGGCCGCACTCAGCTTTAAATTCTTCCCTAACTTGGGCAACCTATAAATAGGCCCTCCTCACACTTTACACACTCCGCATATTCACAAGAGGAAAGAGCACAGTAGTTTCATCAAAATCAAGTTCATCATCTTAATATCTTTCTTGCATCACTTCATTACTGGTATATTAAATTCATCCTTAGATTTTTTCAATTTTATTAATTTTTTCCATATTTAGTTGGTTATTTTGATCCCTAATCATAAAATTAAAGATCATGTGGACTTAATTTCATATGGGTAACTTCATGCTTGCTAATGGGGGATGGCTAAACTAGTTATCATGTTTAATTAGCCTTGCCTTGTCCAATTTTTGCGTAGAAGTTAGACATTCAGAGTAACATCCGTAAATTTTTGAATTGTGTGGTCCTCAGATCCATCATGTAAGGCAATTGATGTGAATTGAATGTGCGGACCACACCCAAAATTATGCGATCCGCAGAAATTGGACTGCGATCGCAGAATTCTGTGTGCAACCACATATCAACCAATTCTTTGATATCAGAGAGTTTCTAGTTTAAGACTGGAATTGTGCGGCCACACTCAAAATTGTGCGGTCCACGCTTTAGTTCTGCGGTCGCATAAGAAATTATGTGGACTGTAGAATTAGGGCTGCGGTTGCACTTCAAAATTGTGTGGTTCGCACTGCCTTTGTGCGGTCTCACTCATTATTGTGCGGACCGCACTTCTTGACCATGCTTCTATTTTTCCTGCAACTGTTTGCAACTGTTTTACACTATAATGTGGACTTAACTGAATCATGTTTCTATGAATTGCCGACAATGGTGAGATCTTGTGGTCGAGGTGATACTTCCAAAGGGAGAGGTAAACCCTCCCGATGCTGGGGCAGGGGTACCCTGCCACTTTCTGCACAAAGAACCATAACAAAGAAGCCCACTGCTGGGAGAGTCCCAGAGCCTGCAGAATTCAGTGAATACCTCCCGTCTAGGGAAGCATTAGAGGGCAATTCTGTGTGGGAGCAACCCAATGTACAATCTCTACAAAGAAGACTACAAGTCAGAGATGAGCCCTTCTCCTCAGCTAGCTCCTCTGAGGGTTCGAAAGAGTATAGCCAAGGTTCAGAGTCTACTTCTTCACATGCCCCCGCAACACATATCCCAGTTGATGATGATAAAGATATGTCTGATGATACTAGAGGGGGTGATACCCGAGTTACCGGCCTAGATAGGTCGAAGAAGAAAGAAGTATGGGAGGATAGATTCGTGAGCCTAACTGTTTTCAACAGCTTCAGAGAATTGTGGACTCAAAGATTGCTCACTCTTGAGCATAAATTTGATTTGAAGGATTTGGATAGATAGAACCCGAACATGGCAAGGCAGTTTCGAGAAAGAAAAGGGTGGTCGACATCCTTTACCCAAGCTGTAGTGGACGCCAAGGAGCACTTAGTCCGAGAATTTTATGGCAATGTGGCGCACATTAAGAAAGGGACTAAGATGACCAAGGTAAGAAATTTGAAGGTCAGATTTGATCAAACAACCCTGAACTCTTACTTGGGGCTAAAGGATATGGAGCCCATACAATATCTGGAGAAATGTCGATTGGGTGATGCGGCTAGCCCTTGGTTAGCCGAGTACTAGCAGCTCCAGGCCCACTACCACCATGGATCACAACAGGGTTTCCCATTCAGTGGAACGCCCTCAACTTTGAAGCCAAAGGTTGGCAAACATTTGTCTGCAGCCCGATTGACCCATGCAGAAATGAGAACATCCTTCCTATCCCTCGGGCGGCTTTAGTGGCATCCATCATGGCCAGGTACTGATACACTCAAATTACACTTAAATAAAGAGTGTAAGGCGGTCGATGTCAAATATAATAACCCAATAAGTTTGGGGACGAATTCTGCATGGAATAGGTATGAAAAAGTTACTTGAATAGTGTGAAACTTGACTTAAATCGTAATCCTACTCCGTTAGCTTAAAAGAGAGTGTTGTGATTGTGAATTATCAAGAAAGCTATTTTATTATCAGATTTTAATTAATTTAACTAAGGAAACCAAGGTTCTGTCCCCATCAATGGAATGTAATGCTATCGGTGTTAATATGATATATTTCTAATTGAAAGTCCTTTGATATGCAAATGGTTTCTAAATGACTACCCAATATTTTCCAATAGTTTGCTAGTATTTTTTCTTTATGATTTTCCCAAATATAAAAGTTACAATTAAGAACCCTCAATATATGCCAAATAAAACCCACTTATTCCTAACCAATTCTATTAAACAAGGTTTAAAGCCTTGAGTTTTTGTTATTCAATTCTACCAAGCCCTAACCCACTTTTCCAAGTAAAGATAGAGCGAAATGGCATTAGTCAATGTTTACAACCACCAACATTAAATGAAGCATGAGAAATGAATAAATATCAACCAACCATTATATATATATATATATATATATATATATATATATATATATATCAATAGTAACACCCATTTAGAGTCCACAATCTTAGTATTGAAGACTAGCTACTCATACTAGAATCCAAGAACAAAGCAATAAATAAAGCCATAAAGCTTATAAAGATGACAAGATTCTCTCTTCAAAAGCTTCCAAAATAATGGAGTATTCAATGCTCTCAATGTAGTCTCTTTTTCAGACAAGATACCCCACAAAATCCCTAGTTATTCTATTTATAATAGGCTAAAAATCGGGGTCAAGATATGACAAAAATGCCCCTGCATATCACATCTGGGACTGCAAAATAGCCGCAGAACACTTCTGCGGCCCACAGAGTTACAATTGTCATCGCAGAACTTAATCTCCAATTTCCCAGTTCTTCATCGCAGATCCATTCTGCGGTCCGCATATTGGTTTCGCGATCTCTTTTGATGTTGCAGAACTGCTCACGCAGAAATTCTCTTTGCAATTATGTGGTCATTATGCGGTCCACACAAGAGTTATGCGACCGCAAAATTGACTGCAAAGTTGATTCCAAAAATTGTATTTATCTGTTTCACTATGCGGTTGGTTTGCGGCCCGCATATCACTTTTGCAGTTGCAAACCTGCCGCGTTTCTTCACTTCTATGTATTTTTTTCGTCTTTTCCTTATTTTTGGTTCTTGAAGTCTAGTTTACTGCAGAACACCAAACTAAATAAGAATTGACTTAAAATGCTTTAAAAGACGAGCTACAGCCTATGTAATTAGTATCAAAAGTGCCGCAATTCTACGGCACACCAACACCCCTAGGTTAGACTTTTGCTTGTTCTCAAGCAACTAAAACAAAGTCATCTTATTACATACTAATCTATTTCTGATAGATCACAAAGCAGCAAGGACTATGGATGGTGCTGACTGTTAGCTAACAAGTATGTAATTTCTTTTATTCACCCTTCTTGGAAGACAAAGATCACTTAGCAGTTCAAATAATCAATTTGTAAACTTCGAGCCTCAAAAGCAATGACAGAGTGCTACCCACAGCTTGGTATGAACTTGTATCCTACTTCAAGAAACCCAGCTTCTACTAAATCTTGCAATTCATGCATGCTCACATCAAAGAAAATCCCCCACTCAGCAAGTATGTAAAAGGGATACAATCAAACACTCTTGCACACAGAAAGAAAGCTAAATGCTACAAGTATCAGTCCATATGCTTGCCCTTATTTTAACTCATTGCTATCCCAGGGATGATTGGTTATAGATTATAAAGGACTTTTCAGAGGTTGTAGTGTAGTCTTCGGGATGGGTTGGATGAATATTTGGGAATATAGTGGTTGTACCCTCCTTGAACTCTACCTATGCTTTGCTTCTTTACAATATAGCCCTTATTGACCTCTAGTTACCGACATAGAACCACCTCAACGTATTTCTTCAGTTTTCACAAGACTCTAAACACACATATTTGCTTCTTCTTTTTTATACATATGTTTTTCTTTTGTTTTTCTTTTTGAGCTTGAATATCTTCATATACACAACTTTGAGGTAGTTGTTTCTACACATAATGTACAACCCTACCAATTTCTAATTAACACTGACACCCCCAACTTAAGCTTTTAGCCTCATTCTTAATTGTTCTAGGAGGGACGGATTCAAAAGAGGAAATTATTTCACAAAGCGATAAAGGTTTGTAATGTAGTAGCCAAATAAAAGGATTGAAGGCTCAACGGGGGTAACTAGGATAATTCATTTACCAGGGAGGTTTATTTGGTCAAAACTTAGTTAGCAATCATAAAGAGGGTTTGAGATCATTTCAACACCCAATCATCAACTTGAGAATTGCATTGAGAAACCAACGGGGCAAGTTCTAGACATTTCAAGTTGAGCACAAGCATTATTTACACAAATTCTCACCCACTCACAATGCATGAACTGTTCAATTCGGCATAATTTCAGCCCTCAAGTGAATACAAGGCAACTCAAAACTTCATCACATGGTATTTGAGATTCTAGGTAATCACAAAGTCAAAGAGCGAGCCTCGATTTCACAAGAATGACTAATCGTTTATTTACAACATTTGAAGGGTGCAATTTTATTCAACAAAAACTTGTAACATGCTTAAAACTAGAACAAATACCAAACAAGTCAAAACATTTTCTGCTACCGCCATGGTTCTACTATTACACCATTGGAAAAGAACCCGATGAAGAAAAACCAAGGGGAATTCATTGCTATATACACGTCTACACTATTAAGGTAAAGAGTTTATATACATGTTGTGAGCACGTGATTTTTGCCTTACGAAAAACTACTCCAAAATAAATCAAAATAAATTTCTTTTACTGTGTAATTTCTGAATTTGCGTGATGTTAAAAATTTGTTTATGTCCGTAAAATGTTTGCTTTGTCATAATTAAACAAAAATAAAATAAAATACATATTTGCATGAATATAGGATTTAATTATGCATTTAAGAGATAATTTAAATAAAATCACAAAAATATGCATTGGTTTTATTTTAAATGTTTCACTGTGTGATTGATGTTTTTGTCTATGTGTTAAATAATTGTTATAGAATAATTAATATATTTGTGAAGGTAAAATTGTTTTATAATTACAATTAGAAATTTAAATTAGAAAAAATGAAAAAAAATAATAATAATACATATACATAAAAATCGGACCTGGATTTAAATCCAGGCCCAACTAAATTAATTCCCTTCACAGCCCAATCCCAACAGCCCCATGTCCGGTCCAATTCAAGCAGAATCAAACGGCGTCGTTTGGTCACCCCTTATCAAGGGCCGTTGGATTAAATACAACCAACGGCCAAGATCTCATCACCCTAACCCGTGATCAGTACCCGACCCACTGCCCCGTTTCAACCCGTCCCCCAACTTAAACCAAACGACATCGTTTGGTTAAGTGAAAAGATCCTAGCCATTCATTCTACTTGATCCAACGGACAACAACAATCCACCCCACCTCTATATAAATCCCAAACCTTACCCCGACCCCTAACCGAACACCCCCCTTCCTACACTGTTCATCATCGTCCCAAACCCCCACTCCTAACCCTAGCCGCCCTAGGATTCCACCGCCTGAAACCCGGCGGCATCAACGCCGCCGGTCACCACCTTAACACCCTAGGACCTCCTGAACCTCCCCTACACGAATCCGACCTTAGTTTCCTTCGAATCAGGCCCCAACTCTTCGAATCTTAAATCGAAGGTTGGCTTGAAAACCTGATCTAAACCAATCAGCCCCAAATTAACACCATGGCTTTCCCTAACAACCCTTGTTATGGATCTGAAGTTAGTTTAGTTCGAATCAGCTCTGAACTTCTCGAATTTTCTTTTGAAGATTCGGACCAAACAAGGACGAACTCAGATCCGTTTCAAACTAACACCAAATGACCCCTAGGCTACCCTCACCATTGTGTCATGTTTGGTTCTTCTCGAATCTGACCAGAAATGGTTAAATCCCAAATCGAGTTTTTAAGAACCCTAAAAATACCAAACTTCCGGATTCTGTGCATATTAAATGAAGATTGAGGTTTAATCGACCTTAGTCGAAGTATTTTCAGTGGAAAATACTTCGACTAAGGTCAGTTTGATTTTGAGTTCGAGTTTAATTGAAGATTTAGAGTTATTTTCTATTTCTTTTTGTATTATTCTACGTGTATTGTTGTCTGTTTTAATAGCTTTTTAATTTTTCATATTTGTTTTGATCAATTCTGTCATTTCTGTCTCCTACCTATCTACTTGATCCGAATGTGAATTGTTTCTATTGGTTGTGATTGTTTACAATGTGTGTAATCGACTCGATTAAGTTCGTCGATTAATTATATTACGAATTCTCATAATACTGATTGAAATTATCTGTTTTTATTATTATGTACTGTTAATCATCCTGGTTTATATGAATCTGTCAAAATAAAGGTTGTATATATGTTACTGTCTGAACATTAAAGTTTCAGGACATTGTCAGTATTGACAATGATCCTGTGTGTG
This sequence comes from Nicotiana sylvestris, assembly GCF_000393655.2. Classification (NCBI taxonomy): domain Eukaryota; kingdom Viridiplantae; phylum Streptophyta; class Magnoliopsida; order Solanales; family Solanaceae; genus Nicotiana; species Nicotiana sylvestris. Next base: position 141,137,023 of record NC_091062.1, read on the forward strand.
TTTGATTCTAGTTCAGTGTTAGGTCCAGTCTGAATTGTTTTGATAATTTCAGTAATATGTTGTTAGTTCTGAATTCAGTGAAATATTGTTGTAATGTCAAGTTTGGATTCAAGTTTACAAAAGTTGGTCAGATACAATTGTATTAGGAGGTTAATAGGATTGGTTATAGCTGTAAATCTGAAGAATAACTGAGTTTGTACAGATTTTAGAATCTGTTTTGCTGTAGGTTCTGATTTTTCAGTAATAACATCAGGATTTCAGGGGCACTTTTGGGAATGAAACAGTAAAAAACAGGGTGTTAAGGCTAGTGTATTATAATGTAATGTTAATGGCTATATTTAAGTAATAAAGGGGGAACAAGGGATAATGGGGCTGCTGAAAATCATGTTAGGATCACATAAAGTATTAAAAAGAAGTTTCAATGGAAACTTTCTGGTTGTTAAAGGGATAAAGGGTCCCTCCAATACTAATGAGTATGGAACCAGCCCTGTATAAATACAGGAGCTGGACAGACTTTAAGAGGATCAGTTTTTAAGACCCTAGAGAATTTTTAGGAGAGTTTGGAAGGAATTTTAAGAGGGCAGTCTTTAATAGTTTTAAGAGAAAAAGAGAGTGTGAAATTGGGAAAGCAAACAGATTTTAGGATCAGTTTTCAGGATCAGTTTTTAAGGGAGAGAAAGATTTTTGAGGAGAGTTTTAAAGGAATCCTAAGAGGGAGTCTTGATCAGTTTTAAGACAAAGAGAGAATTTTAAGAGAGAGAGAGAGAGAGAAATCTGGACAGAAACATACAGAGGAAAACACACAGAAGCAGAAATAAAAAATCTGAAAAGAAAGAAGAAAAACAGAAAAAAAAAAATTCTGAAACATTATTTTTCTGGAATCTGTCCGGGTTTTGTTTGTTGATACTGCTGGGTTTTAAAATCTGAAATACTTCAAGAAGCTTTACTCTTGTGCATCTGGGTTCCTCGGGTCCTGTTTTTTGTGGCTCAAATCTGTGGAAATACTGATATATTTTGCTGCTTTGCTGTTGTTGTCACTGTTGAAATTCATTTCTTCTACCTCCATTTTCAGGTACATGCCTTTTGAATTTTAAGTTGGAAAGAGATTCAACATGACTCATCAATGAAGTTTGAATTGAAATTCTGTTTTTATTTGTCCAAGTTCATCAATTTAAATTTCATTTTTATTTTATGTTAGTTAATTAGTAGTGAATTCAATTTGATAGCTATGAGCTAATTGTCTTGCTGTGAAAGTTCGTATAAAGATTTGTAATAACATTAGCTCATTATCTCATTAGTTTAATCAATAATAATTGTCGAAGTAGGGAATATGGTATGAATGTTGGTCATTATTTAAATTTTGTTGTTGGTTAAGTAAAAAGTGATGTAGAAAGTGCCAAGATAACTATAGTAGTGATATTTATTGTTACATAAGGTTAAGATGGTGATGTTGATAAGATAATAGATGTGTGTATAAAAGTGGGCGAAAGGCGATATGATGTAGCTTATTACAATACGTTATGAATACGATATACAGTTAAGTTGCATGTAAGGTAATTTTATTGAATTAACTTGTATAATAATTCGGCCATTATAGCTCGATGTCTATCTACCTTCATAAAACAAATTAACCAAGTAATTAGGCCTATTAGATTAAAAGCAAGCATATAAGAATGAAAAGAGATGTATAAGCATAAATTGCCACACTTCATACCAATGATAATTAGAAGTAGAATTTGCATTAAGTAAATAATGAAAATTCTCGGAAAATATTTCCTTCCTTTATGAATCATTTATTTTCAGTTCCATATGCAATTTATTATTTGGCATATATATATATGTCATATTTGTTTAAAAATAGTATTAATCATATTTTTATTCCGTTCTTTGAATTTGAGTAGTCTTGGATAAACATGTTATATGCGGAAATTATAATCAATGGGTAACATTCAATAAATTGTGAATTCTTTTTTTTCAAAAATTAAGGATATCTTAGAGGAAAATTTCTCATAATATAATAAACATTTTATGGAAAAATCCGTAATATCGTTCCAAATATGTCGCGCGATTAGGGATACGTTCGCGTACCCTGATTATATTTTTAAAAAAGCAAAAATTCGGATTATGCGTACGCGCAATTTCGAACGAATATTTGACAAAAGGATTTTTCCAAAGGCGTTGAATCAATTTCATAAAAACCGAGATGTACGGTTCACTATTTAAGAAAAACAAATATTCTTGATTCGACACAATTTCGAAAAAATGATTGTTTAATAAATATATTATCAAAAGTTATCGTGTACACGTACGCGTGACACAATTCCGCATTTTTAAATTTATAACACGAATATACGTACGCGTAATTCGATTCAAAGAAGGGTCCTCAATCACAATAAGTATAAGCGGTAGTAAAATCATGTAACATCAATATATTTAATAAAATCAAGATAATTAAGCCAATAATAAAAACAGTTAAGCGACCGTGCTAGAACCACGGAATTCGGAAATGCCTAACACCTTCTTCCGGATTAACAGAATTCCTTACTCAGGATTTCTGGTTCGCAGAATAATAAACAGAGTCATATTCTCCTCGATTCAGGGATTGAAATTGGTGACTTGGGACGCCTTAAAATTCCCAGGTGGCGACTCTTAAATAATTAAATAAATCCCGTTTCGACTGTCCTTTAATTGGAGAAAACTCCCCACGCGCCCCGCGGGCGCGGCAAAAAGGAGGTGCGACACATGTTTTACAAAAAATGACTACCCCACCCCCAAGAAAAAGGCATGTATTGTCCCCAATGCATTGAGAAAGTAAGAGCAAATTTTAGGGGCATCCTGGGGAGCACTAGGCACTTGTGGAGCTGGGAGCTGACACTCTGGAGGCGTTGGGTGGATCATCTGACTGGAAAGTAGATGGAGCATCCAAAGTAGCCATGGGGCTGGAGGCTGACACTGTGGAAGCAGTGGGTGGAACCTCAGACTATACAGCAGTGCTTGAGACCAACAGAGGAAGATCTGCCAATTGCAAAGCTGGGTCTTGGAGATGGGAGATGCTACCCTTACCCAATGATGGTTGCATGGTTGATGGAGTGTCTTTTGCGACCATATCTGCAATGGAATGTGCAATAGCTGTCTGCACAACTGCTTCCTCCTCATCCGGTGTCTCTGTAGAAATATCAATATGCTTGCCTCTGTTGTCCCGCTGACCCTCATCCTCCTTAAGTAACCCATCTTCATCGTTTTCCTCCTCATACCCTTCGAACTCCTCTTTTGAATGCTCATCGATGTGCACAATAGAGCCTGGAGCTTGTGAAGTTGCAGTACCCTGGGCCACCTTACCTGCAGTGAGGTTTGTGATATCAAGGTTAAAGCTTGGAATGTGGGAGGTACCAGTGCCCTGCTCCTCTCCTCTAGAAAAAAAAGGGTCAAATCAAATTCCAAGTTCTGCATTTTGAGTAGATCTGACTTTAGCTCAGCTACCTCCTTTTTAAGTTGAGGCATGTCCCCAACTTCACCTCGCTCAACCCTCTTAAGGTGCACTTCAAAGTGCTTGAGTCGATCCTCATAAGATAGATGTTGTTTTTGAAGAGCAATGACTGAGGTTTGGATCGGGGCCAGTGCTTGCCGGATGAGAGATGGAAGTTCTTTCGTCAATTTGTCTACTATGGCATTTGCATGTTGTGCCAGTAGACCAAGCTTTGAGAGTGCAGACAATGAGGCGGGTAGTGGTGCAGTGGCTGGTCTAGGAGTGGATATTGAAGTAGCTGGTATGGAAGGAGTGCCTGATGAGGTAGCAAGTGTTGCTGAGGCTGGAGGAGGAGTGAGTGAAGGCTCTGGTGGATTGTCGACCACTTTATCTGTAGCATCATTGATCCGGGAGATGTCGATATCCTGCACAGCTTTTGCTATGATATCATGTTTGGGGACAGGAGGAACTGTCACAACTTTACACAAGGCATGGATTAAGTATGGAAAAGGGAGCGAAGTTGCTTTCTGGTTCGCCCGAATCCCAATCTCACGGTATATAATCTCTCTCACATCAACCTTGATGCCCGTCATCATGCATGCAATGAGGATCGCCTTCTAGATGCTTATATCTATTTCATTCCTTAAGGGAATTAGACGGGAACAGACAAAACCTAGCCAATGTCGACCTTCTTGGGTAAGATCCCTCTTGTAGATCGTTTGGCTCGGTGCAATCCAGGACGGAGTTCCCTTGGCTATGACAAAGGCTACCCAAGCATGCTCGGATTACTTGTTTTTAAGCTTTACGTCATATTCTGTGGTGCCTGGCTCCCAACCCTCGAAATATACATCATTAATTGATATTCCATCACAGAGGACTTCAACTCTTCGGACTAAAACAGAGTCAAAGAACCTACGGTTTCTCTTTTGTTCTGCGTTACTGGATGCAGCATAGGCAGCATAGAATTCCCTCGTGAGTGTCTCGTTGTACTCTCCTAGGACCTAACTGAAGGACTCCCACCCCCTATTTTTGATGTTTTCTAGTACATGGGGATAGTGTTCTTTTACACCGTTCAAGCTTAGCTACTTCTATTCAAGGATTTTTCTCTTTGTTAAGCCATCTCTGTACATGGTCCTATAGCCGGAAACCCCAAACCTGAGATCTTTATCACTTTTTCGGCGTGCTTCAGCATGAAGGTCAACGGGTGGCACAAGATCAGTTTGCCTCCTCATCTTCAGACTGGGAGGAACGTTCAGATGTACTTCTAGCTATGTCAGGCCAGGTGCGTTTGGATTGCTGTGCTTGTTGGCTCAAAGTAGCAGCCCATTTCTTTCCTTGAGTGGGAGGTTATCATGATGACACAGATTTCTTTGGTGCCATTCCTGCAATTCACCAACGAGTGAGTATATGATATGGCATGGATAATATGTTAAGAAAGAAAGAACAATGAATAACAAAGTTGGTTTTGCGATTAGGTCTGCTACCGCGTAACAACTCTGCGAGCTGCAGACCCCATCGCATAATTCAACACTCAGAAGCAAAACAAGTTTGCGGTTTGCAGAAGTGGTTGCAGACTAACTTCTGCTACCGCAGATTGGTCGCATTTTTCTCTTTAGACTTAGCATTTTGTTTGCCTCTGTCTGCAATCGTTTTGCGGTCCGCATAATGCTTCTGCGATCGTGAATCCCATCGCGCATGGACTTTTGAGGCAACTACTTAAAATGCAACATGCGATGACTATGGGGACCGCGAAACAGTTATGCGGCCCGCAAAAGTCATCGTTCTCAATCAAAAAGTTCCTCTCACTCAGTCAAAAGTATATAGGCTTTCCTAGATTCAGTTATTGTACTCTCATACGGACGAACTCTAGGCATAATGCTACAACTTTCCAACCCTTTTTCGTTTCTCCTACTCTTCAATTCAAATCCCCACATATCAATTTACCCACAGTAGCCCCTAACCTAGATTTTCAGTAGAAAGCCCCTAATCTAGGTTTTTAGTAGAATCACTCTCGATTGATTACCCTTAGTAAGGAGTTGGGGGAGATAGCAATGAGAGAAAATGGCAATTTTCACCTGGCAATATCCAATTGAAAGAAATAAAGAGGGGGAAAGCGACCATACCAGATATCAAGAGGAACGATGTTGGTCTGAAAGACGAGCAAGGTAAGCCCCTTCCTTTTCAATTCCTCATTGAATCTTCTTGTTTTGTTGTTTTAATATTTTTTATAATTTTTATCATTTCTTATGTGTTGTGCGGTGTGTCTGTGTGTGAGAATGATGAAAATGATTTAGGGAGTTAGGGTTAAATACCTGAGAGGTTCGCAGTGATGCAGTGTATCGCATAACACATTATGCGACCGCATATGTGTTATGCGATAGGTTAGCTACTGATCATTTCAACCCAACTTTGCGATAGGTTCTGCGGTCACATGATCATATGCGGGGGGCAGAAAGCACTTATTTACCGCATTTTTGAAGTCCCAGATTGCAATTTTTTCTACTTGTGTATGCAAACATTATGTGGTCCGCAAATCCATTATGCGGCTGCATATGTGGCCGCAGAAAACAGGTCTTGCTTTCCTTCATTTTCCTCTGCCCTTGCATCCTGTTTCATTGTATTTTGTGTCACCTGCATTCTAACACACACATCAAACTGCTCAACACTTACAATTAAACTTGCCAAAATTAATATCTAACCAAAAAGTGTTACCACACATGGGTTACCTCCCAAGAAGCGCTTGATTTAACGTCGTGGCACGACGATGTGGCCCCCCTTTTAGTTAAGCATTGGTGGGGGTTGGTGTAGGACCATATTTGAGTGTGAATTGTTCTATCAAATGCCTTTCTCCACTGGTTCCAAGGTAATGCTTGACCCTTTGGCCATTTACTTTGAAGGTTCGAGTCCCATCATCGGATTCCAATTCAATGGCACCATAGGAAGACACATTCACAACTTTGAACGGGCCAGGCCATTTGGATTTGAGTTTTCCCCGAAAGAGTTTTAGTCTTGAGTTGAAGAGCAAGACTAAGTCACCAGATTTAAATTCTCGCTTCTTTATCTTCCTATTATAAACAAACTTCATTCTTTCCTTGTACATGGCTGCATTCCCATAGGCATGAAAACAGAACTCTTCCATCTCATTGAGTTGTGTCAACCTTAGATTAGTAGCTTCAGCCTAGTCAAGATTTAACCTTTTCAATTCCCACATAGCTTTGTGTTCAAGCTCCACTAGCAAGTGACATGCCTTATCGAAAACCAACCGATATGGTGAGGTATCAATGGCAGTCTTGAATGCTGTTTGATATTCCCACAATGCATCATCTAGCTTTCTTGACCAATCAGTCATGTTTGCATTGATAGTTTTTTCTAGGATGTTCTTGATCTCCCTCTTGGACTTCAACTTGACCGCTCGACTGAGGATGGGAAGGGGTGGCCACCTTGTGCTTAACTCCATATTTCTCGAGTAGCCCGGCAAAAGCTTTGTTGCAAAAGTGAGAACCACCATAACTAAGGATTGCTCTTGGGGTACCAAACCACGTAATATGTTCTCCTTCAAGAAGGCGGTTACACTCCTTGCCTCATTGCTAGGCATGACAATTACCTCGACCCATTTGGAGACATAATCTACTGCTACCAGGATATATGTCATGTCGTAAGAGCTTACGAAGGGACCCATAAAATATATCCCCCACACATCAAAGATCTCCCCTCCATCACAAAGTTCATAGGCATCTCATGTCTTCTAGAAATTGACCCTTGTCTTTGACATTGATCACATGCCTTGACCATTTGGTTTGCATCTTGGTAGATCGATGGCCAATAATAGCCACATTCAAGCACTTTTGCCGCAGTACGATTTCCACCATGATGTCCCCTAAATGGGGAGTCATGACATGCTTTGATAATTTCTATGACCTCATCTTCCAAAACACAACGCTGAATGATGTTGTCGGTGCAAATCCGGAACAAAAAAGGTTCCTCCCAATAATATTGCCTAAGGTAATTTTAAATTACGCGCCTAAAGCAACTACGCATTTTTCAACTTTGCGAGGGCCATAGAAAATTCGCTAAATGGCATGCCTCGAATTCTAAGGATTTAAAATTAATTAAATGAGGGCCATGAGTTTTGATGTTTTATTGTGGATGGAGTGGTATAAATTGATAAGTACAAAAGGCCTAAAGAAATGGGTTAGCTACATGTATATCACTGGAGCCTTTTGTTATAGCATACTACAATTCAGAAAGGTGGAGTTGGCATTTATGTGAAAATAACAAAAGACAGGTGCCAGCTTTGGGTTCATCTCCATATCATCTTCAAAAGACCGACTTTCGTTTTCAAATTCTAGAAAGAAACTAACAAAATTTTATAACAAAATAATGAATCTTAAATGACCATATGAGCACAAAAAAAACCATGCTGAGAACTATTCGGATGAACCAGAAGGAACAAAACAAACATGGACATACAAAAATGCATTTTAAACTTGATTATAACAAAGAACACTTAAAGTAATTAATTTATTTAACACTATGCTAAAGAGAAAGTTGTAGTATCACCACTATAACTTCTACAGTACCATTTTGAAGCAGAGGAAGTTGAATCTTCACATGGTTAATTTAAGAAAATATGCAGCCAATAACATAAACTGAAGATAAGATCCTTCCACTAACGCAATTTTTTTTTTACATCTTAATGTTGACAAATTGTTCAACTTCACATACTTCTTTAAATTTCAAAATATGAACATGGTTCAACATGAGCTTGAAATCTAAATGTAAACAAAATAATACCTGCTAGTTACAAGTCATGAGCCAAGAAAAAAAAAAGTAAAAAAAAAATGAGACAGAGTCATGAACATACTAAAATAACGTTAACATTTGCAAATCTCAATTCACTCAATCAAAGAAACATCATTCATGCGAACAAATTAAATACGAAAGAAACTTTATCAAAAGAACCAAATCAATTTGCTTCTGCTTCAATAAAGATGCTCCGACATTTTTTAACTCAAGAGCTTGAATTACATACCTACAAGAGAGTGAATTCAAATGAATAAAATCTGAAAGTTGTAGAGTCAATACAGCAGCAACAACAAAATCCCTATCAACTCTTCTTCAAACCCAAGATTCAAGGCCCGAAATATTGAAAGAAAAATTTAATGAAAATTTTCAACCTAAATTTCTCTCCTCCCCCTCTCTTCTTTTTTTTCCTCTCTTCTCAAATTTTCTCTTCTATTTATAGCAAAATTTTCGAGATATTTCATATTTTATTTTTAAAAATATTTTATTAATTTTTAATTAAAAGAAATCCCACTTACAAATTGCTTTTATTTTTTTTATAAAAAGAAATCCCACCTTTCTTTACTTTTATTTTTTAAATTCTAACTTTAATTACTTTTATCTTATTTAAAATCTCACTTTTTTTACTTTTTAAAAGAGAATTCCACTTATTTAACTTTTCTTAAAAAAACAATCCACTTTCTTTTGCTTTTCTTTTAAAAATTCTACTTTCTTTTACTTTAAATTTTTTTAATTTTAATATACCTTTATATATTTTTTTTAATTCCAACTTTCTTTTACTTTTTATTTTTTTAAAATTTCCACAAAACTTTACTTTTATTTTTTTAATTTTCTACTTTCTTTTACTTTTTAAAAGAGAATTACACCTTTACTTTTATTTTTTTTATTCAATACTTCCCTTTTTCTTATTTTTTAAATCACTCCTGAAAATTAAAAAAAAATTAATATTTTTTCGGAATTTTTTTATTATTTTAAAATAAAAATAAAAATAAAATAATATTAATAGTAATAATTCTCCTTTTAAATTTTGTATTTTTACCCTATAATAAAAAGTGTAACAAAGCTAAAAATTGTAGGTTAAAACCCCTAAAATATTTACATAGAAGAAGTGATAAAAAATTAAATATTATCAAAAATTTGGTGCTCACAGCTGCCACTCTTTGTTTGGAAACATGAAGAGTTTTCAAACAAAGATAAGGTGAGCCATGTGACTAATTTTTGAACATATTTTTATTCAAAAGGGAAGAAGTAAGGATAAGAGAAAAGAGAAAGGGTGCAACCGAGTCTTGATTTTGGACAGCCTACATATCCCGGGTTATAGGGGAATCAGGTTGTGTGTAGTTCAAGAAGTTTTGGTAGCTGGTACTACCGAAGAGCTGTGATTTTGCTGCTATTGCTGTTGTTTCTGCTTACTGAACTCATTATTACACCGTGACAAAATAAAAGAAGCCAGACTAAACTATGATATACGAATTACAAGAATCCTATCTATATCTTGAACTTGCAGTTTCTGCTGCCCTGCTAACTTGTACTCTCTGAGTGAGATTCCTTTGTTGCTGACTTGAATTGCATTTTGAGATGCTTTCCCTTCGTTTTTCAGGTGGTTTCCTGATTGCTGAACTCCTTTGAACCTTGTTGCTTCCCTTTGTTCTCCAGGTGGGCTCCTAATTGCCAACACTTGCACTGCTTTTCCTCGAAACTTGAACTACTTCCCTTCGTTCTTCAGGTGGGCTCCTGATTACCAATACTTGAACTGTATTCCCTTGCTCTCCAGGTGGGCGCCTGATTGCCAAAACTTGAATTGTATTCCCTTGCTCTCCAGGTGGGCGCCTGATTGCCAAAACTTGAATTGTATTCCCTTGCTCTCCAGGTGGGCGCCTGATTGCCAAAAATGGAATTGTATTCCCTTGCTCTCCGGGTGGGCTCCTGACTGCTAAAACTCGAATGTATTCCCTTGTTCTCCAGGTGGGCTCCTGACTGCTGAAATTTCAACTGTCTTTCTCTTATTCTCTAGGTAGGTTCCTGATTGCTGAACTCGAAATGTATTCCCTTGCTCTCCAGGTGGGCTCCTGACTGCTAAAACTCGAATGTATTCCCTTGTTCTCCAGGTGGGCTCCTGACTGCTGAAATTTCAACTGTCTTTCCTTGTTCTCCAGGTGGACGCCTGATTTCTGAAACTTAGTCCATCTTCTTCTTGAAACTGCTTTTCTTTGACTTGTTCTCCCTCGTTCCTCCAGGTGGGCGCCTGATTACCAATACTTGTGCCAATCTTCCTTGAAACCTGATTTGTTTTCCCTTGTTCTCCAGGTGGGCTCCTGATTGCCGAAACTCGAACTGTTGTTCCTTGTTCTCCAGGTGGACGCCTGATTGCTGATACTTCAACTGTTGTTCCTTGTTCTCCAGGTGGACGCCTGATTGCTAGTACTTGGTCACGCTCTTATCTTTGATATCCGTGTTGTTCTCCCTATTCTTCAGATGAGCACCTGACTTCAACAAAAATAGACAAAACAAAAGAAAATTTTCTGCCCCAGTTTGGTAGCTGGGCGCATCTGTGAGTTTAAACTGAATCACATCACCAAATATTACTAAGAATTTGAAAGCTAGGTCCCATTATCCAGGGGGTCCTGACAACTCTTAACTAAACGACGATTTTAAATCTAAGCTATATCTTGTTATCTAAGGAGGTCTTAAACTACTCCCCATTATCCAGGAGGGTCCTGGCAATTCTTAATTAAAAGACAATTTTAGAGCTAAATTATATCTACTGAAGGGTATGTCTTATGCTAAATCTTGTTATCCAAACCAGTTTTAAACTACGTCTCATTATCCAGGCGGGCCCTGACAACTCTTAAATCAAGTCTTATCTTAAGAGTGACAATTCTACGGCTAAATTATATTACCCTACAACAAGAACTTATGCTAAACCTTGTTATCTAATGGAGATCTCAAAGCTAGGTCCCATTATCCAGGAGGGTCCTGAAAACTCCTAATTGAATCATATCTTAAACATGCGAACTTTAAAACCATCTTATTCCTTGGGATACATTTATGCTAGATTTTACTACTCATGACTGTTTTAAATTTTAAACTAGGTCCTATTTTCCAGGAGGGTCCTGAAAACTCCTAACTAAATTCTATCTCCAGAATGAAAATTTTGAAACTAACTTATATTCTTTTGGGGTACATTTATGCCAGATCTTGCTACTCAGTCGTGTATTTTGAATTTTAAACTAAGTCCCATTTTCCAGGAGGGTCCTGAGAATTCTGCGATCAAACCTGCATGGTACTTGTCTTCCTTACAGGGTGTTTCCTAAAACAAATGCCATCTTTGCCCTTGTTTCAAATCAAAGAAAATCTTGTCAGTTTAAACGTGGCGGTTAGTTGTGGCATTCTTGCTGGGGGTGGTTTTCTCTTTGCTAGGCTCTACTTCGTTTCGACTGCCTTGAACATGGTCGAAGGATTGTTTTGACCTTCTGACTGATCCTTAACTGCAGGATCCCCAACTATTGTTCTCCATTTCTGACCTTTCTGTCTGAACTCGTATACCTCCCACGACATTACTGAACCATTCCACCGATTTAACTTTTGCTTACACTATATGTCCCACTTTTCATCATATCATCTCTGGCATGTTCTAGCCGCATTTTGCTTTGTGCAATTTCGAAACTGATAGTAAGATTTGAAATTCCTTCTTATTTGTTGAAATAAGGCAAAACTTGGAAAAATTAACAGCAATGAAATGCAATGATTTTGGGAATTAAGAATAAAGAAGAAAATCCAAATTTGGATGACTGTTGGAGATAGGAAAAAGGAACTTATCTGAGTGGAGTCACTGGCACCAATGATCATGGTATGCATTTTGGATTAATCGGCCCAGTCTATTTAACCAATCTCTTTTCCAATTGTTTTACTTTGTGCTCCAAGATGTTCCACAACCCAATTTACTTTCTGCTAACTTTACGGATCTTGTTCGACTGCAGTGCCCTGAAGGGTTTTCACCGACAAACCTCTCTCATTTGTTGATTCCTCAATTCTTTGTCGCCTGATGGTGCCCGTGAAGGTTTTCACCAATAAGACTCTCTCATTTTATTTTCTCTCAGCTTTCATCGCCTCATGGTGCCCGTGAGGGTTTTCACCAATAAGACTCTCTTATTTTTATTACTTTCCCTGCTTGGACCAGAGTGTTACCCTGATATGAATCACCTCTATTTGCTCGACTTGGCATCTCTCAAAAACTGATCGGAAGGTCTTTCTTTGGACCGTAATGTGGGCTTTTGGATGGGGTTAGAAATAAAGGGTATCAAAGGCTCAAAACAATTTGACATGGGTTTAAAATTACAACTTTTGGAATCACATTTATTATTACAAATACAACCTCTGCCTCAGTTTCTTGCTTGGGGATCTTTTGTCTTTTATTTTACTATGGCCGAACCGTAAAGCTGCCTACGTATCCTTAATAGGAATCAGGTCAAACGTAGTTCACACCTGAATTTCCTTGTTGTTATACTTTTCACTTCTTTCTTTTCCCTTTTTCTTTTCTTTCTTTTTCGTGATTGATTCCAAAAGAGGGGTATGAAAGAAATAAATAAGGCTCATAAAGGGGAAACAAAGGGTAAAGTGTTTAGATAGCAGAACAAATTACCTTCATCATTTCAATCTTCGAAATAATGCCAAATACAAATAATCAACAATTATAACAAAGAAATCATACATAATATCTTTTTACTACATCAGAATTGATAGTCATGTCTATGCATATTCCTTCGATATCTGTTAAACATAAAGCACCATTGGACAATACTCTGGTTACAATGAATGGCCCTTGCCAATTCGGGGCGAACTTGCCTTTTGCCCCAGCCTGATGTGGAAGGATGCGTTTCAGCACTTGCTGGCCCACTTCAAACTTCCGGGGATGCACCTTTTTATTGTATGCTCTTGCCATTCTCTTTTGATACAACTGGCCATGACACACAGCTGCCAATCGTTTTTCATCAATCAAGATCAACTGCTCCAAACGATTTTTGATCCACTCATCATTATCAATCTCATCCTCAGCGACAATCCGAAGGGACGGGATTTCAACTTCCGCAGGTATCACTGCTTCGGTTCCATATACCAACAAATAAGGGGTTGCACCTACTGAAGTACGGACAGTAGTGCGATAATCTAGCAACGCAAATGGTAACTTTTCATGCCATTGCCTGGAACCTTCTACCATTTTCCGAAGTATCTTCTTTATGTTTTTGTTGGCTGCCTCAACTGCTCCATTCGCCTTGGGACGATATGGGGTGGAATTGTGGTGTGCAATCTTAAACTGTTGACATACTTCTTTCATCAAATTGTTGTTAAGATTAGCACCATTATCCGTGATGATCACCTTTGGGATTCCAAATTGACAGATGATATTTGAATGAACAAAATCGACCACTGCTTTCTTGGTTACAGACTTGAAAGTTTTGGCCTCAACCCACTTGGTGAAATAATCAATGGCTACCAGAATGAATCTATGCCCATTGGACACTGCTGGCTCAATTGGTCCAATGATATCCATGCCCCAAGCAACGAAGGGCCATGGTGCCGACATCGTGTGCAATTCCGATGGTGGAGAATGAATCAAATCTTCGTGTATCTAGCACTGATGACATTTGCGCACAAAACTGATACAATCTCGCTCCATGGTGAGCCAATAATAACCTGCTCGGAGAATTTTCTTTGCCAGCACATATCCGCTTATATGTGGTCCACAGACTCCTGAATGTACTTCGAACATGACAGCCGTAGCTTGTCTAGCATCTATGCATCTTAACAATCCAAGGTCTGGTGTTCTTTTATACAAAACTCCTCCACTTAAGAAGAATCCACTTGCCAACCGTCGAATTGTTCTCTTTTGGTCCCCCGTGGCTTGCACTGGATATATCCCCATTCTGATGTACTCCTTGACATCATGGAACCATGGTTCGCCATCAAGTTCTTCTTCAATCATGTTGCAGTAAGCATGCTGATCTCGTACTTAAATGTGCAAAGGATCGACATAGGCTTTGTCCGGATAGTGCAACATTGATGCTAGGGTAGCCAAAGCATCGGCGACCTCATTATGGACCCTTGGAATATGCCTAAACTCCACTGATCGAAACCGTTGACAAAGATCATGCAAACATTGTCGGTATGGTATAAGCTTCAAATCGCGTGTTTCCCATTCTCCTTGAATTTGATGTACCAGAAGATCTGAGTCTCCTAAGACCAAGACTTCCTGGACATCCATGTCTGCAGCTAGCCTTAAACCCAAAATGCATGCTTCGTATTCAGCCATATTGTTGGTACAATGAAAACGAAGCTGAGCTGTAACAGGATAGTGATGCCCTGTTTCAGAAATAAGCACGGCTCCTATTCCCACTCCTTTCATGTTAGCAGCCCCATCAAAGAAAAGTTTCCAACCTGGTTTTTCGGCCTGTTCTAGCTCGTCAATATGCATCACCTCTTCATCGGGAAAATAAGTCCTCAGTGGATCATACTCTTCATCGACCGGGTTCTCGGCCAAATGATCGGCCAATGCTTGGGCTTTCATCGCAGTCCAAGTCACATAGATGATGTCAAATTCTGTGAGCAAAATCTGCCACTTCGCAAGTCTTCCTGTCGGCATGGGCTTTTGAAAGATATACTTCAATGGATCTAAGCGTGAAATGAGGTAAGTAGTGTAGGATGACAAATAATGTTTCAATTTCTGTGCCACCCAAGTTAGGGCGCAACATGTCCTTTCCAGGTGAGTATACTTAACCTCATAAGCCGTGAATTTCTTGCTAAGATAGTAGATGGCCTGTTCTTTTCTGCTTGTGATGTCATGCTGCCCCAGTACACAGCCAAATGAATTTTCTAGGACAGTCAAGTAAAGAATCAAAGGTCTCCCTGGTTCTGGTGGTACCAGCACAGGCGAGTTAGACAAGTACCCCTTTATCTCGTTGAATGCTTCTTGACACTCATCAGTCCACTTGATCGCAGTGTCCTTCTTCAGCAACTTAAAAATAGGCTCACAAGTTGTCGTGAGCTGAGCAATAAACCTGCTGATGTAGTTCAACCTTCCTAACATACTCATCACTTTAGTTTTGTTCCTCAGAGGTGACAATTCTTGTATGGCTTTGATCTTTGATGGGTCCAATTCGATGCCTCACCGGCTGACTATGAATCCCAACAGCTTTCCGGATGGAACACCAAATGCACACTTGGCAGGGTTAAGCTTGAGGTTGTACCTGCGAAGCCTCTGGAAGAATTTCCTCAAATCCCCAACGTGGTCGGCCTGACGCTTTGATTTTATGATCACATCATCTACGTATACCTCAATCTCCTTGTGTATCATATCATGAAACACGGTAGTCATGGCCCTCATGTAAGTTGCCCAGCGTTCTTCAAACCAAATGGCATTAACCTATAGCAATAAGTCCCCCATGGCGTGATGAAAGCCGTCTTTTCTGCATCTTCTTCATCCATTAGAATCTGATGATACCCGGCATAGCAATCCACAAAAGATCCTATCTCACGCTTGGCACAATTATCGATCAAAATGTGAATATTGGGTAGTAGGAAGTTATCCTTCGGACTTGCTTTGTTGAGATTGCGGTAATCGACGCATACTCTGATCTTGCCATCCTTTTTCGGTACAGGCTCATACATTAGCCAACCAAACAAGATATCGAGTGACCCGAATAACCTTTTCATCCAACTGCTTGGTAATTTCTTCTTTAATCTTCACACTCATATCAGTTTTGAATTTCCTCAACTTTTGCTTCACGGGAGAGAATGCTGGATCAGTAGGCAATTTGTGGACCACTAAATCAGTGCTCAAACCCGGCATGTCATCATATGACCATCCAAAAACATCTTTGTACTCGATGAGTGCTTTGATTAACTCTTCCCGGATCTCTGGCTCGAGGTGGACACTTATTTTAGTCTCTCGGACATTGTTTGTGTCCCCTAAATTGACAACTTCTGTATCATTCAGGTTGGGTTTGGGTTTTTCTTCGTAATGAATTAACTCCTTACTAATCTCTTCGAAGGCTTCATCCTCATCATCGTATTCTGATTCGTAATCACAATCTACTTCTTGAACTAATATTTCGGAATCAGATTGATTTTTAAGACTAGGCTGAGGATTCCTTATGCATGCCATGTCATTAGAACCAGCGTAAAAAGAATTGTATAGAAAAGAAAAGAAAACAAAAAGGAAAACCATCAGGAATGATGAAGAAAGGGAAATTGTATTTCATTGAATGATAAAAGATAACAAGGTTTGCACACTCAAACAGACTGAAAAAAATGAAATCTGGATTACAACCCTGGAATAATCCGTACAAACTTAAAAGAAAATCAAAGCAAACTACCAAGACTCCTTCCGAGTAGGGAGAGGAGTAGCCTTCCAATTATTAAGCTTTGTTTTTGGCCCGACAAATTGCACTTCCGCGTTGCTAGAACCTTCTCCAATTTCCACCATGTTCACACTGTCGAACAACTTCTCAAATCTTTCAATTAACTCCTTGTCATGATCAATCACAGAACTGGGAATTGCTGTTACTGGGCGACTCCTCGTATCGGACTTGACAAATGATCTGGAAAGACGTGGGACCGGCTTTGGAAGGACACATGCCCTCTATTTCAATTTCCTGGCTCTTTTTATGTCTGCGGCTGTGGGCTTGAATCCTAGACCAAATGTTCCCAAGTTTTCAGGAAGAGACACGGGCTGTATGATGCCTTGCAGAGCTGATCCCAAACCCTTTCCTGGTACAAAACCATTCTTCAGCATTTCATACGCTACTATGACTGATATGGCGGTTATCTTTGGATTTGGGATACACTTCCCTTCTAGAACTTTCTCGACTGACATTGCGTCAGAAACTTGGTAGACCCATGGTCCCTTGTCATCTTCCATTTCAATGAATGGCACAATGGTGTTGCTGTGAGCGCAAAAATTATCTTCGCCGTGCACAACTATTTTCTGTCTGTCCCATTCAAACTTGACCATCTGATGGAGTGTTGATGGTACTGCTTTAGCGGCATGAATCCACGGTTGCCCTAATAGCAAATTGTAGGAAACAAGTATATCCAGCACTTGGAATTCCATTGTGAATTCTACTGGACCTATAGTCAGCTCCAACATTATGTCCCCGACGGAGTCTTTGCCTCGGCCGTCAAATCCCCACACACAGATATTGTTCTTATGGATCCTCTCATCTTCTACTTTCAGCTTGCTTAGAGTGGAGAGAGGACAGATGTTCGCACTTGAACCATTGTCAATCAATACCCGGGTAACCACGGAATCCTCACATTTCACTGTAAGGTAAAGGGCTTTGATATGCTCAGTACCCTTTACGGGCAATTCATCATCGGAAAAAGTGACTCTGTTTACTTCAAAAATCTTATTGGCTATCTTTTCCAGATGGTTTACCGAGATCTTGTCGGGGACATGTGCCTTATTCAAGATTTTCATCAGCGACTGACGGTGCTCATCTGAATGGATTAGCAATGAGAGCAATGAGATCTGAGCGGGTGTTTTCCTCAACTGCTCTACAACAGAATAGTCATGCACTTTCATTTTCCTAAAAAATTCCTTTGCCTCTTCTTTAGTTAGAGCTTTCTTTACCGGCATTGGATTATCTTTAGCTCTTCTTAACTCCTCGGGAGTGAAACACCTTTCTGAGCGAGTCAAACCTTGTGCTTCACAAACTTCTTCTTTGATTTCTTTCCCTTTGTAAATCACTGTCACCCGTTCATAATTCCAAGGAACAGCCTTGTTGTTGATCACTGGAAGCTGAGTTACTGGTTCTATAATAACAGGCTCTATGCGAGCACCCTTCACGACCACAACAGGTTTACTTGCAACCCCTGGTACTACCAAGCTTTCTCTGGTTTCACTGCAACAGTGTTTGACGACCCTTTCTCGGCTACCACAGCTGGCTTATTGTCTACCCCTTTCAACTGGACCACTGATTTCCCACTAGTTACCTTCTCCTTTGAACTGGTTTCGCTGGAACGGATCATCATTACCATCTGCGAGGGTTTCTTAGGCTCTTCTCCTTTGTGTATCAACTCAATCATATGGGTCTCATGGTGAGCTGGCAGTGGATTATGATTGATATTTGGTGATTCTGGGGCCTGGACCTTGATCCGATGAGTATCAATAAGCTCTTGCACAACTATTTTCAGTTTCCAACACTTCTCTATATCATGCCCAGGGGCCCCTGAACAGTACTCACAACTCACTGAGTGGTCAAGATTTCTAGGAGGGGGATTTGTCATTTTAGGCTCAATTGGATTTAGCATGCCCAACTTCCTCAACCTGTGGAAAAGACTGGTATACGATTCCCCTAGTGCAGTGAAAGTATTTTGCTTTTGTAACCTCTCATTCTTGAAGGCATGGCTTGGTCGGAAACCCGTTCTGGGGGAATTTCTGTAGGCTCTTGGGGGTGGATATGTGTTTTGTGGAGCTAGGTATGGATTTTGTGGAGCCGGCGCACGCCATTGTGCGTGTGCCGGGGTTTGGGTATAAGTTTGTGCCTGATGAACGAAAAAATGGGGATCTGGCGGTGGGTAGTATTGTTGTAGAGGGCTATATGGAGTGTGGGGGTAATTTTGGTGGTAGAGTCGGGGTTGGTTATAGTAGGGTGATGGGCCTCTAGATCTGAACCAGGCTCCGGACTCAATTGTCGCAACATCTTCTTTCTTCTTTTTCCCAAGTACACCCCCACTGCCGTTTTGGATGGACTGGGTGGTTGCCTTGATTGCTGAATAACTCATGATCTTTTTGGACTTAAGTCCCTCCTCGACCATGCCTCCCATTTTTACAACCTCATTAAAAGACTTGCTGATTGCGGACACCAAATGACAAAAGTAGGTCGGCTCTAAAGCCTGCAAAAAGTAATCAACCATCTCGCTCTCTTTCATTGGGGGATCTACCCTTGCTGCCTACTCCCTCCATCGGAAACCATATTCTCTGAAGCTTTCATTGTGCTTCTTCTCCAGTTTAGTCAAGGACAGTCGGTCTGGAATGATCTCAAGATTATACTGGAAGTGACAAGCGAACGATTGTGCCAGATCATCCCATGTGTACCATCTTCCGTGATCTTGGCGGGTGTACCATTCCAATGTTGATCCACTCAAACTCTGACTGAAGTAAGCCATTAACAATTCATCTTTTCCTCCGTCTCCCCTCATCTTACTGCAAAAATCTCTTAAGTGTGCTACTGGATCACCGTGCCCATTGTATAGATCAAACTTGGGCATCTTGAAACCTAGCGGCAATTGCACATTTGGAAATAGACATAGGTCCTTGTAGGCCACACTTACTTGACCTCCTAATCCTTGCATGTCCCGGAATGACTGTTCTAGGCTCTTAACTTTCCTGAACATCTCCTCATGTTCGGGATTTTTGGCTGGTCTCTCAGCTTCTTTCGGGAGATCAGAACGTGGATTATAGTGGTAGGTTTCGGGAGCTTTGAAGGTAGGCTCTGGGGGGTAGTACTGGTTGTCCTGAGCTTGGAACATAGGCTCACTCGAGGATCTATAGAGTGCAGTTGGTGGAGATGCCACAAAGACAGGGGTGACTGGCGGAGGGGGTATGGAATTGATTTTGGTAGTGGAGCTTGTGGCATATGAGAAGTAGTGCCATGGTAATGTTGGTAAATGGGAAAGCTTGGATCGATGGCAGGATGATCTTGAGCCTGAGCCGGTGGTGGGGTGGAAGCAGGGTTAGCAGGGTAAGCTGGGGGTGATTGTCCTTTAGACTAGGCCTGATACATCTCGGCCATCTGTTGCTTAAGTTTGAGCATCTCCTCTTTCATTTTACTGACGTCCAACTCCTTTACCTCAACACTTGTGTCGACATCCGGGATAGACATGATTTCTGGTATTGGTCCTTTTGATCTGGTTTGGTAATGATAATGTGCCATCCTCTAGATAAACTAACTGCTTGAATTCTCTGAAAAACAACAAACTTGTTAGTTTTTAGAGTTTAACACATATGCAATTACCGTTGGGATGCAATGCACCTAGGCAATTAACCATTTTCTATCATGCATTTGCTTCGGTTGCGTGCGTCATTCCGGCCTCTCATAATTGTGCCATTTATTTTAAGCTTCCTTTATTCTATCCTTTTTTATTTATTTTTCATTTCCCCCTTTTCTTTTTAGTGGTGGTCGAATCCTATAGAGATTGCCTACGTATCATGTCCCTGCATGAATCAGACCGTGCGTAGTTCTGGCAGATAAGTGCACAAGTAAACAGCTCTAAAAAAACAAATGCTTCCATTACAAAACTCAAAACTAACAAATTCCAAAAGACTAACAGATTCTGATGCAAAGACGAAATACAGACTCCGAAAATAAGCTATCATACTCCAACAAAAGGAAATACAGAACAGAAAGAAAATACAAGCTCAACATGACTGATAGACTTTAACCGAAATGGAAATACAGACTTCATGAGAAATCATGAATACATCAATGCTCCTGGTGCCCGCGGGACATCATTCAGTCTCGCCGCGGGCCTATATGCAAGATCCCTTTGAAGTCGATCCAAGTCACTCATTATCTGCTTAACAAATGTCATCACTGCTGCAAAGAAGGTAGTGCGAGTCATATCCTCACAGATCTGGCACTTCATAACGACGTAGTCGGTGATGTTTCTAATTCTCTCTCTTATGATGCCTTTTTCTTGTAACAAACGCCTAATCTGCTGGGCCCTGGCTTCCAAAGTTTGGTCGGCCACATGATTCTGCTCCTGAAGTTGTTGCAAGTCTATTTCTAATTGCGCCAAGGCCGTATAACAATGTTCCCTTTCAACCCTGAAGTCTTTTGCCTGTTTGATCATTTTGTTTTCTGTGGCGATGACCCTTTTCTTTAGCCCTGCAACCTCATTGTCATACTTTTCTTTCAGCTGTTTAACCAGACGTGCTCGTTCTGCCGAGTTTTTGGCCAATTGTTTTCGAGCCCTGGTTAACTCACTTTCTGCTTTGTTCAGATCAAAATTATATTTGCCCACTTTCCGCCTCAGGTTATCTATAAGTTTTTCATCTTTGGCACTTCGGGCGGGGTTTTTTGCAGCTATTTTCATCTTTTGAATTTGGGCTCGAAAGGCCTCATTTTCTTTAGCTAGTTTCTTTTTCTCCCCCTCATCTGCGGCGGCCTGCAGATCTTTCTCAAACTGCAACTCCATGACTTACTTCTCCAATCTGCCTATTGTGGCCCTGTACTCATGTTCTTTAGCCAACCAATCCCACTATTCTTGCGACGCCTCGACGAACTCCTGGAGATGGGGTCTCTTGGTCGGCCTCCCAAGCTCGATTTCTCTCCTATACCAAGCAAGGTATCCCGGCGAAACTTCACATTTGGACCGATCACGTACACATGTATTTGCCGTTAAGTATTGACACTCGCTCCAAATTTGGCGGACTGCTGCTTCGTGAAATTGTCCGTTAGGCCCAATCTCGACCACTTGGCCACTAAGATCTTCATCTTTCGGAACTATTTGGCATCTCCCCAACTGCCTCAAAACTCGATACGGGGCATAGGGCTGGATACTCCTGAGTCCCATCAAAAGGAAATGGGGTCCAGTGGCTGGCATATATATGATTTCATCCACAGGCAGCCATCCAAATGTCCACTCTATTTGGCTTGCAGTGACGGAACGGAGGCGCGCTATCCACTTTGTGACCCCTTCTGGCAAGCTGATTCCATCAACCCTCGTAGAAAATTCCTCTATGCATGTTTTCTTTGTCGACCCATAACTCATAAATTGAGGACGACGGCATAGGTGTTCGATCATCCACATCTGCATCAACACGTTGCACCCCTCAAAAAAGTCTCCCCCAGCTTTGCAGGCTGTGAGAGCGCGAAAGATTTCAGCTACTATCATGGGTGCGAGGGTGTCGTTGGCCTGAGTAAACAAAGTGCTGACAACCCCGGCTGCTCGTATGTCAATATTCCCATCTTTTCTAGGAAACACCAAAAGTCCCAAAAAGACCACCATAAATGCAAAACATTTGTGTTCTTCCCACTTAAGGCGGTTTCCCTTGCTGCAGATTTTGTTTTCCGGCTTGTTGAACCTCCCTATATGACCATATCTGTTGTATATAAACTGCAAAGTACAAAAACCAGCTGCCAAGTCTGGGTTGTGGACCTCCCTACTTATTTTCAAAGAGTCTAGGAACCTGTGCACGGCTATGGCCCTCGGAGCAATTAGGTACTGGTGTCTCAGAGGAACTTTGGGACCCCCAATATATCCGGCTATTTCTTCCAATGTTGGGGTAAGTTCAAAATCTGAGAAATGAAATACGTTGTGAGCCGGGTCCCAGAATGTGACCAATGCCTTTATGATATCCCCTCTGGATTAATTTTCAGCAACCCAGTGAGGCCTCCCAAGTATAGATTGACCGTGTCTCGCCCTGATTTGCCCAAGTCATCCCACCACATGTGCAACTCCAAAGGGATCTTGTTCATAATTGTTACTGGTAAATTCTGGCTTGTGCTCATTCTACACATTTATTAAGGTGATTAATCATGATTTACTCTATTTTGAATCAAAACTGACCCTTTTTTCAGATTTTTGTTTCTAAAACCAAAAGCCCAACTTTGCAAATACGGCCTTTCAGCACTTCCGGAGGGAGATTTTAAGACTGTGTCTGCTAACTGGCCAAAAATTGAAAAAAGACCAAAGGTGGCTGTTTATGCGAAATCAGCCTTCCGGCGTCCCTTTCGGGAACATTCGGCTATTTTTGATAAAAACGGCATCACCTTACCTATTTACAGTAAAATAAATTATTATTTTTTTTCGTTTCAGGCTATTTTTGGCAAAAAGAAGTTGGACCCGATGAGGGTTGCCTACGTATCCCACACCCTGTGAGAATCAAACTGACGTAGTTCAGCAAATAAAACAAACTATTTTTGAAAACAAGATTCTTTTTTCATTTTATTGGCAAAATAAACAAACTATTTTTGAAAACAAATCTTTTTTCTTTTCCTTCTCCTTTTTTTCTTTTTTTTTTTAAAATTTTCTCAAAAATTCTGCAGAGTTTTGGCATTATTTGGACATTGATTTTTTTTCAAAATAGGCGATTAACTCTGTTTAACCCTCATACTACTATTTCTCTTTCCTCAAAATATTCAAAAGCCGGTTAGCATGCAAGTCCGAAGTAAATAAATGCACAAGTAGCAAGTAAGATGCATCAGGATGGTCTTTTTCATTTTTGGTACACCTGTCCTAGACAGACCCAACCCCTGTGTTGAGCCTCCAAAGTCAAATGCACATGATGCACACAAACGTTCCTATTAGGGATCCGGCATGAAGCTAAGTTATTCTAGGTTCAAAGCCTGGGTATTTGTTCTAGACTGTGTACCTGAGCGGACAACTCGAGCCAAGGAGGGGGCTACGTACCGGGAACCAAAAGGTCATCCGGCTTAGTAACTTGTTCGAGCCTCTTTCTTATTTCAAGGTATGACACTAACAGAATAGGGAGTCTCGACCAGCGAGCACATCCCCGAAGGTGAGAAGAAAAGGGTTTCATAGCAGTTTATATACAGTTCAGATAATATCAAATCGGTAAAAGCAGCATTTAGCACATTAGGCCCAAACATGTAAAAATCAGATAATAAACAAAGCCAATTATAACAATTATTCCAAGCTCGAATTCTCGAACCCTGAACCAGAAGTTCTGGGTTCCAGTCCCCAGCAGAGTCGCCAGGCTGTCACACCTCCTTTTTTCCTACACCCCGAAAAGGGTATAAGGGAGTTTTTTCCAACTTAAAGTGACAATCGAAACGGGATTCATTTATTATTAAGAATTCAGAGTCGCCACTTGGGATAATTTATGGTGTCTCAGTCACCGGTTCAAATCCCGAATCAAGGAAAAGATTGACTCTGTTTTACAGTCCGCGAACACAGAAATCCGGGTAAGGAATTCTGTTAACCCGGGAGAAGGTGTTAGGCATTCCCAGGTTCCGTGGTTCTAGCACGGTCGCTCAACTGTTATAATTGGCCTATTATCTGATTTTAATACATGTTTTAGCTTATGGTTCAATTTTAACTTATTAACCGCTCTTATTCATTTTTAGGAAGATTGCAATGTCATTTAAAATATGTCTTGAACCACGTCACATAAATGCACCCGCGGTCCACGACACATTTTATTTAACGTTGTTAGGATTTGGATTTGGGTCATATGAAATGCACACCCGAGTTTAGGAAGGTAATTTCAAATTACGCGCCTAAAGCAACTACGCATTTTTCAACTTTGCGAGGGCCATAGAAAATTCGCTAAATGGCATGCCTCGAATTCTAAGTATTTAAAATTAATTAAATGAGGGTCATGAGTTTTGATGTTTTATTGTGGATGGAGTGGTATAAATTGATAAGTACAAAAGACCTAAAGAAATGGGTTAGCTACATGTATATTACTGGAGCCTTTTGTTATAGCATACTACAATTCAGAAAGGTGGAGTTGACATTTATGTGAAAATAACAAAAGACAGGTGCCAGCTTTGGGTTCATCTCCATATCATCTTCAAAAGACCGACTTTCGTTTTCAAATTCTAGAAAGAAACTAACAAAATTTTATAACAAAATAATGAATCTTAAATGACCATATGAGCACACACAAAAAAAAAACCCATGATGAGAACTATTCGGATGAACCAGAAGGAATAAAACAAACATGGACATACAAAATGCATTTTAAACTTGATTATAACAAAAAACACTTAAAG
Source organism: Nicotiana sylvestris (assembly GCF_000393655.2). Taxonomy (NCBI): domain Eukaryota; kingdom Viridiplantae; phylum Streptophyta; class Magnoliopsida; order Solanales; family Solanaceae; genus Nicotiana; species Nicotiana sylvestris. The sequence goes on from NC_091062.1 coordinate 141,162,034, forward strand.
TAATTAATTTATTTAACACTATGCTAAAGAGAAAGTTGTAGTATCACCACTATAACTTCTACAGTACTATTTTGAAGCAGAGGAAGTTGAATCTTCACATGGTTAATTTAAGAAAATATGCAGCCAATAACATAAACTGAAGATAAGATCCTTCCACTAACACAATTTTTTTTTTACATCTTAATGTTGACAAATTGTTCAACTTCACATACTTCTTTAAATTTCAAAATATGAACATGGTTCTACATGAGCTTGAAATCTAAATGTAAACAAAACAATACCTGCTAGTTACAAGTCATGAGCCAAGAAAAAAAAAGAAAAAAAATGAGACAGAGTCATGAACATACTAAAATAACGTTAACATTTGCAAATCTCAATTCACTCAATCAAAGAAACATCATTCATGCGAACAGATTAAATACGAAAGAAACTTTATCAAAAGAACCAAATCAATTTGCTTCTGCTTCAATAAAGATGCTCCGACATTTTTTAACTCAAGAGCTTGAATTACATACCTACAAGAGAGTGAATTCAAATGAATAAAATCTGAAAGTTGTAGAGTCAATACAGCAGCAACAACAAAATCTCTATCAACTCTTCTTCAAACCCAAGATTCAAGGCCCGAAATATTGAAAGAAAAATTTAATAAAAAATTTCAACCTAAATTTCTCTCCTCCCCCTCTCTTCTTTTTTTTTCCTCTCTTCTCAAATTTTCTCTTCTATTTATAGCAAAATTTTCGAGATATTTCATATAAATATTTTATTATTTTATTAATTTTTAATTAAAAGAAATCCCACTTACAAATTGCTTTTATTTTTTTTATAAAAAGGAATCCCACCTTTCTTTACTTTTATTTTTTAAAATTCCAACTTTAATTACTTTTATCTTATTTAATATCCCACTTTTTTTACTTTTTAAAAGAGAATTCCACTTATTTAACTTTTTTTTTAAAAACAATCCACTTTCTTTTGCTTTTCTTTTAAAAATGCTACTTTCTTTTACTTTAAATTTTTTTAATTTTCAGATACCTTTATATTTGTTTTTTAATTCCAACTTTCTTTTACTTTTTATTTTTTTAAAAGTTCCACAAAACTTTACTTTTATTTTTTTAATTTTCTACTTTCTTTTACTTTTTAAAAGAGAATTCCACCTACTTTTACTTTTATTTTTTTTTATTCAATACTTTCCTTTTTCTTATTTTTTTAAATCACTCCTGAAAATTAAAAAAAAATATTTTTTCGGAATTTTTTTATTATTTTAAAATAAAAATAAAAATAAAATAATAGTAATAGTAATAATTCACCTTTTAAATTTTATATTTTTACCCTATAATAAAAAGTGTAACAAAGTTAAAAATTGTAGGTTAAAACCCCTAAAATATTTACATTGAAGAAGTGATAAAAAATTAAATATTATCAAAAATTAGGTGCTCACAGGTGGGAAGCACTATTTTGTAACCTTTGTTGATGATTTTTTCCGAAGAGTGTGAGTGTATACAATGAAGAGCAAAGATGAAGTGTTGGGAATTTTTCTCAAATGGAAGACGATGGTGGAGAATCAAACAGGCAGGAGGATCAAGTGTATTCGCACGGACAATGGAGGTGAATACAAAAATGATCATTTCAATAAGGTCTGTGAAAATGATGGCATCGTTCGACACTTCACTATCATACATACACCACAACAGAATGGAGTGGCAAAACGTATGAACCAGACCTTGTTGGAGAATGTACGGTGTATATTGTCCCATGCTGGCTTGGACAAAAAATTTTAGGCTGAGGCAATTATATATGCATGCCACCTTATTAATCGTTTACCATCTGCTGCTATTGATGGCAAGACACCATTTGAAAAATGGTATGGAAAGCCTGCTGTAGATTATGACTCTTGTCATGTGTTTGGCTCAACTGCATATTATCATGTGACAGCGTCAAAATTGGATCCAAGGGTAAAGAAGGCTATTTTTATGGGGATTACTTTTGGAGTCAAAGGATATCGCTTATGGTGTCCTATGACAAAGAAAGTAATATTCAGCAGGGATGTTACCTTTGATGAATCTGTTATGGTAAATAAGGTAACAGAAGATACCAAACAAAATAAAGGTGCTTCTAAGCAGGTGGAGTTTGAGGGAAAATTTATTTTTCCTACACAAGAAGCAGAGGAGGAAACAAATGAAGATTATCCTCTGGAAGAAGAGCCAGTAGAGAGGGAGATTCCAACTCAGGAACCTCAAAAACAACTTGAATCAATAACAACTAGCAGGCCAAAAAGGACAATAACAAAACTTGTTCGTCTTATAGAAAGGACAATAACAAAACATGTTCGTCTTATAGAGATGGTTGCTTGTGCTGCCTCAATTGTAGCTGATGATGTTCCTACCACTTATAAAGACGCAGTCCAAAGTTCAAAAGAATATAAGTGGAGGATTGCCATGAATGATGAAATACAGTCCCTTCATCATAATCATACATGGAGATTGACCAATCTCCCGAAGGGAAAGAAAGCAATTCGGTGCAAATGGATATTTGAAAAGAAAGAAGGATTTCCTAACTAAGAAGATGTTCGCTACAAAGCAAGATTGGTGGCCAAAGGATATGCTCAAAATGAGGGAATTGATTACAATAAAGTGTTTCTCCAGTTGTAAAGTATTCCTCCATTAGAATTATGTCGGCTTTGGTAGAATAGTTGAATTTGGAACTAGTTCAGATGGATGTAAAAACTGCATTTTTACATGGAAACTTGGAGGAGGAAATTAACATGACTCAGCCAGAAGGATTCAAAGTTGCTGGAAAAGAAAATATGGTATGCAAACTTGAAAAATCATTGTACGGATTGAAACAATCTTCTAGACAATGGTACAAGCGATTTGACAAGTTTATGTTGCGACAAGGGTACAAGAGAAGCAAATACGATCATTGTGTGTATTTGCGCAAGCTTGAAGATGGTTCCTTTGTATATCTTCTCCTATATGTTGATAGCTTCCAAGAATTCGGAAGAAATTGATAAGTTGAAGATTCAATTGAAGAAGGAGTTCGAGATGAAAGATCTGGGTGATGCAAAGAAAATTCTTGGCATGGAGATAAAAAGAGATAGACGTTCAAAGAAACTCTATTTATCTCAAAAGGAATATTTGAAGAGAGTACTACAACGTTTTGGCATAGATGAGAAGACTAAGCTAGTTAGTACTCCACTTGCTCCCCATTTTAAGCTAAGTACTATTATGTTGCCAAAAGATGAAGCTGAACAGGAGTATATATCAAGGGTACCATACGCAAATGTTGTTGGTAGCTTGATGTATGCAATGGTCTGTACGAGACCTGATATTTTACAAGTTGTTGGAGTTATTAGCAGATATATACATAATCCAGGAAAGGAGCATTGGCAAGCTGTGAAGTGGATTCTACGGTATATTCATAATAGTGTAGATGTTGGGTTAGTTTTTGAGCAGGAAGGCAATCAATCTGTAGTTGGATATTGTGACTTAGATTTTACGGGTGATCTGGACAAACGAAGATCAATTACTGGTTATGTGTTTACTTTTGCAAAGGCACCAGTTAGTTGGAAGTCTACTTTGCAGTCAACAGTTTCTTTGTCTACAACAGAGGCAGAGTACATGGCTATTACAGAGGCTGTGAAGGAGGCAATTTGGCTTCAGGGGTTTCTAAAAGAGCTTGGTATTGGACAAAAAAGTATCACAATTTTTTGTGATAGTCAAAGTGATATTCAATTAGCGAAGAACCAAGTTTATCATGCAAGGACAAAACACATTGATGTTCGGTATCATTTCGTACGAGAATTCATAAAAGCAGGCGGAGTCACGGTGAATAAAATTCATACTACAGAGAATCTTGCTGATATGCTGACAAAAGTAGTGACTGCGGTCAAGTTTCAACATTGGTTGGATTTGATCAACATTGTTGAACACTGAAAATTGAAGATGAACACACAACCAAAATTTGTTATTGAGAGAAAATTAAAGATGTGGAATTTTGCCAAGGTGAAGATTTGTTAAAGTTTTCAAATATCCCACATCGGTGGTTGACACTTTTGTTTGGGATTTTTTCCCTATAAAAGGAGGCCTAATGTTTAGGATTTAAACACACCACTCATTTGCTTTCTTATCTTCTTAAGGCATTTGTGTCTTCTCTCTTTAGTATTATTTCACTTGTATTTTTGGAGTAAAATAAAATATTGGTTGTGTCCGAGGAAGTAGGCAAAATTGGCCGAACCTCGTAAATTCAGGAGTTCCTTTTATTGTTGCTTTATTGTCTTATTTATTATTTGGTAGCTGCCATAATTTTTGGTAGAGTAGTTGTGACTCATTCACGCTACACATTTGGCTTCCGCAACATTGAACTCCTCCTTATTCTAAATTGATTTGGTTTTATAATTCTATTTCCATATCCAATAGGAAAACGACTAATAAACAGTTTGTCTGATGAAGGGATTAATCAGCCAAGTTATATCATCTAAAAAAGATAAAGGAGTAAAATAAGAGTATTATTTATTCTACCAACAAATTTGGTGCCCCAGATATGACAAGAATTCGTTCCTTTTATTCCTTTTATAACTAATGAACATACTTTAGCTAGATATTATTCTTTTTAGTGTTCTACCTGGAGAATGCATTGCATGATATGTTGATTTTAGTGTTGTTAAAAATATGCAAAAGAAAATAAAATTATACTGAGAGAGTAAAAAAAATTGCCTAAAACTTTAATATTATGTCAAACTAATAAAACAAAACCATGAGAGACCATTTTGGTCACAGAAACTTAACAGCTATAGAACTTCTGTTTCATGAGAAACCATTTTGGTCACAAAAACCAGGAGTATGGTAGTAATCATGAAACCTTCCTTATTTTATTTTTCCATTCCTTGCGTTACTTTTTCAAATAAGGAAGGTTTCATGATTACACAAAAGTGGGTTTTAGTTGATTTTAAAGTGTTAAATATTAAAAAAATAATTAAATTACAATTTTGTAAAATATAAAATACATTCTTAGATGGTAACAAAGACAATGCCATTTAGCTAAGAGTTTTTGTGCTTTTAATCATATAATATATATATATATATATATATATATATATATATATATATATATATTTTCGCGTGCATCCTGTACTAATAAGTAAAAACTTTAAAAGTCATTTAGAAAATGTGTTTGAATTATAGAATTAAAGAAAAAATTTGAGGTCTTGAAAATGAAAAATTAATGTCGATCTTTTAGTTCATCTAAATCCTAAAAGGTGAGTTTGAGTGCAAAATAATTGAATACTTTTTAAACTTGAATTAATGAAAATTTTAGTTTATGGTTACTTTCTTCATACAAAGTCCTAAACTTTTAAACCCGGAGAAAAAAGAAACATAGAACAGCCAAAAGGAAATTGTATGCCTGCAGGGCGTGCACGCATATTCTTGGTCCACAGTGGCCCTTTTATTCTTTAATGTTGTTGAAGATAAAGCTAAAAAAATTATTTGCTATCTTATTGTAAATTTTGTCATCTACATGTAAATAAAGGAAGCGGCCATTATTAATAAACAAAAGCTTAGAATGACTCTTTCTTCCTAAATCGCAACGGAATAAAGAGTGCATACATGCAAGTATGAATTAATTATCTTGAAATTCAGGAAAGCGGAAAAGAAATACTAGCAAATAGCTCATATAAAAAGAGTATTTAAAGAAAAGTAAGATGCAAACAACTACTACTTAATATGAGCATTCAAGAATTATTTATGTCAAATATCCCTAAGAATATTAGTGGGACATAGCGGTGCTTATTTACGGTACACGAAAGAAATTTTACTTAGCTCAGTGTATAAAATTACCATAAAAAATTTAAAAGGAAGTTCCAACTATCATAACAATTAAAGAATAGCTCAGTGTATAAAAAAAGAATATTACCTTTGGTTGCATTCACAGCGAAATCAAAAGGCAACCCATTGTTTATTCTTTATAGAGTCCTAATTGCCCATACATATGGACCAATGCGCGGAAACAGATTCCTTAATCCTAGCTCCTTGCTTGCTCCTTCTCTCTTGAATCATAGAACTTTCTTTACTCCTTGTATCCCTAAGACTTAAACCGCTAAAAATCTTTCTTACAAAATTTACAAAAGAGCCAATAGAAAATTTGGTCATAATAGGTAACAACCGAATCCGCTTCAGTTTTGAATTCCCTGTTCCCGTTCTCTTGGTTTTACAAAAGCAATTGTAATATTTGAGGCATGAGCAACAAAACTCAGATAACCAGACACTTTGTATACTGGTTGAGATTGAACCGGAAGTAAAACTAAGTTTAAGACTTAAGTAACAAAGCATAAAAGAAGACTTAGAAGAAAAGATATTTCTAAGAACTTATGTAAAACATCTAATGTAAAATTGTGAAGAAGATATAAATAACAAAATACTAATCTCAATTCTCAAGCCCAAAACTCAAAATACATGAGATTTCTTGTAGCTTGCGGTATCGAAAATTGCTTTTGTAACTTCTATCTCTTGGCCTCTTGAATTTCTCAACCTTCAAGATCATTGTTCATCCACCAAAAAGACGAATGATCCTGTAAAAAAAAATCAGGTGAGTATGAAGCAGACTAAGATTATTTTTACATGCATCTTTAAATGACATTAATGGATGACTTTCACATATTAATATCCAGAGTCGAAACAATTGAATTAGTTACTGCAAAAAGTACAAGGACGTGTATATTTGTTGGATCCTTGTGATAATCTAATCCTCCTTAACGAAAGATTTATCTTGCGACTTTTGCGAAGGTTAAATAAATGGAAGTGATTCCCTTGGACTGATTCTTTATTTTTGATGCATAGAGAATTAAATTACAAGTTTAGTATCTTTCTGAATGAACACATACTTCCGGCTTCCGCATATGTAAGTGAAAACCAAAAAGAAAAAAAATGAAGGTTATGGGAGGCGCAAGGATGAACATAAAGCATCTAAGAGACGTGTTCCTATTTCTTCCCTTAATATAAGAACTTAAATTAGATCATTTTCCTTGTCAAATAAGGTAGTTAATTAATTTTAGAGTTCTAAATATTATGACTTGCTATATTTTAGTAAAAGAAATATAATATAATTGATTTCAAATCTTAAATGTTAATAAAATAGTTAAATTACAATTTTGTCCAATGAAATATTAGTATTTTTAGGGTAAAAAAAGCGAATGACATTTCGCTAAGGGTCTTCGTACTTTTAGTTTAATAATAGAATACGTGTGTCGCGCGTGTACCTATATCAAGAAAGATAAATTTTTTAAAATAATATAAAATAGTATATCCACAATATATATTTATGATATAAAATAAAAATTAATAAAAAATTACAAGTTTTTAAAAATAATAAATATTAGTCATATTTAGGACTTGATATTAATCTACATATCAACGAAAATGAACTTTTTAAATAATTTAAATAATATTTAAAATTTGTGATTGAGTTATAAAATAAAAATTAACAACAGATAAGTTCCTAAACTAATAAATGTTGATCATGTTAGCATTTTGGATCACTCAAGTGATTTTTCATTCAGTTTGCTCCCGTTACTTAATTTTGTCGAATATTCTTTCATTTTTTAAGTTCTTATTTTGGCAAATAAGTTTTATATGAGATTAACAGTATTTAAATTCTAGAAGAAAATTTCTTGTTGATAGCAAGTACTATTATTTTTGGTTCTTTTTCCTGGTTGATTGTGTTAATTACTCAGTCGAATGATTGGCATTGGGCAATTTTAAAAAAAATCCTAAAAAATCAAAAAAAAATTAACAACAATTAATAAGTATAAACATTGAATAGAAGAAATAGTCCACCTGGCAGAGTGTCAATGATTCGGAAACTTATTTTGAGTGAACAAATAAAATTTTAAAATGATTGAATAAAATTTAGTGTATAGAGAAAATCTTAAATTAATAGAAAGATATTTAATAATAAAAGAAGATGAACAATCTAGAAATAATAATAATAATAAATTACAATCTTGAATAGACTTTCAATTTAGATAAGATGACTCTCCTAATATTTTATAATAAATTAGTTAATATATAAAAAACGATATGGAGTCATATGTTGGAAGGGGTGAAAAATGAAAGAAAATAATTAATTACAACTTACTCGGAATACATGTTGTCTAATGTCTTATCCACATTCCTTCAAGCACAGAACTATTCAACTTGAAGTAATAAAGGTTAAAGATAAGTTGATTTCAAACTTCGAAATATTAGACATAATTAATTAAAATACTATAATTTTGAAATCATTCAAAACTATAAATCTTGTTGAAGTCTAAAATGCATATTAATACCTCTTAATTCTGTCCAGGACACCTTTTTATTAAAAAATTTAAATTAATATACAACTTTTTATTTTTTATAAAAGAATAAGATGAGTACTATGCATATTGGTGTCTCTTTGTTTTTTCTCTTAAATTTATTATTTCTTTCTTTTATGAGAACATACCCTTATTGTTAGATAATTGAAAGAAGAAAATTTAGATTTAAAACACATATATTATATAAATAAATGAAAAATCAGTGAAATAATATACAAATAAATTTTTTTGTTAAAATCTTTCTAACATTTTGTTTATAAGAATAATCCTTTCCTATTAAATTATTGGATGTTCAAAGTAATTAGCTCGTCCGGAACTTAAGGTTTTCCTTTCGTTTCTTAGGATTATTTTAGGTTTATGTTGTCTTTCAAGTATAACTTTTTCTAAGGTTATAGCTTTCTTATCTTTTTTGCTTATACATTTTTACTGGAATTTAAAGTCAGAAATATTTATAATTCTTATATAATTCAAATTAAAAAAAGGATTTAGTGACTAATATTAAATAATTAATCAAATGACTATTCTTATAATATTAAAAAATTAATTAAATGAGTATTTCTAGATATTGAGAAATAATTAAATAACTATTTCATCCAATATCATATTTATTTTAATAAATTTTAGTTCACAAGTCTTTATGGACAGGAATACTAAATCGAAAAGAAGAGAATATGAGAGAATCCTAATCCCACACAAAAACTAAAATCAACCGAAACTTATTGTTGTCTGTAAAATTTGATATGATCAGAGGCGGATCTAGGATTTGAGGCTTATGGGTTTCTACCGTAATTTTAGATTAATATGCAATTATAATTGAGTTCACGGTTAGATATTTACAAATATTTAGTAAATTTCTTAATATGAATACATGGTGTACGCAAAAGTTACTGGGTTCCCGAAAACCCGTATTCTACACTCTAGGTCCGCCCCTGGATATGACATAACATTTAATTTTAAAAAAAAAAACTAAAAATACATAGTCACATCAACTTAAATTGGACCATTACGTAAATAATTTTTACATCTCATGAAACTTAAACTCTTTCTTAAATAATATTAGAACGTTACTTTCTTATGACTCCAATTAATATCATTATTATCAATGATCTAAATGATCATTTATTCAATTGAATATAGTCTAAATTATGCATGCGATGATTTTGAATACTTCGCCTTTCCTTTTCCATGATGAACTATTATAAAGCACGAATCTTTCAATGACTACACTAATTAATCACTAAATTTAAATAGGACTGAATTGTTAATGTTGCAGCACATCTCAGTAATAATAATTTAATTAGGATATGCTAGGTTTGTTAAATCGCACAGATAATTCAAGAAGTCTTTCAAATATAGACAAAATTAAATTATTACATTCCATTAATAAATTATCTATAATTATTAGTCAAGAATTTATAGAAATAAAATATTACTTGATTTTTAAGTTCTTAAATATTAGGAGTTTTTACCTAATTCAAATAAGGAAAGATTTAATAGTAAATTTTTAATTAATTTCAATGTCCTAAATAGTAGGAATATAATTAAATGATTATTTTGTCCGGTGTGAACTCTATTTTTAAAGGGTAAAAAAGACGAACGACATTTTACTAAGGGCCTTCGTGCTTTTAATATAATATAGATATAGATTGTATTTACGTGGTATGATATTGTTGTTGTATATAACTGGGTGGAAATAATGTATGAAAGTTGTAGATAAATTTTATAATCAGTGGCGGATCCATCCTTTAAGGTGGGGGTGGTATGGCACCCGCTATGTTGGTAAAATTATTATGTATTTATGTAGAATTTTTTTTAAATTAGGTTAAATATTTGATCCCGCCACCCCCAATTGCAGACTAAACAAAGGTGTCATGGCTAGTAGACCTTTTTGAAAGCTTTAATTTCTCGTGTGCAAAATTCAAGTTCGAATTTATCTTGAACCTTATCTCACTTTCCCTTTTCGTTGTGCTTTTTATTTCCTTTGTCCCGGTTATTTTTCTTTTTGGCTACCTCCTAATTTCCTATTTTTCGTTCATTATTTTTTATAGTTTTTCCCTGTATTCTATTATTTTATCTGTAATCTTTAACAAGAACACTCAAAAAGAGCCTCCAAAAATTAAAATTTCATAAAATAAGCATCTCTCTTAATTTCAAATCATTTAAGTTTTTCCTTTCAAAATCAAAAACTTGGGTCTTGATATGAATTTTGGATTGAGATCAAATTTAATTATTTTTAATTATAACATAAAAAATCATGTTATCCTATAATTGTTAAATACAACTTAAATCTCTTTACTATTAAATTATGATGACTATGTTGCAAGGATTGCCTAGAAAAATATGAGATTTATTATTTTAAATTTTGGGATCTTGTAGTTTATCTAATTCTGCATCTATTGGAGATATATATTTTTTATTTTTCTTATTTTGATTGGTGAAATTCCCTTTTGAAGATGTTATTTTACTTGTGCAAATTTATTTTTAGCACACAAAAAGATGTAGTTCCCAAGTGAAAATATTAATTGTACTTGAATTGTTAATAATAAAGGTGCGATTCTTTTTTTAAAATGTTAACTGCATTTGCTTCTTGACGTTTGGGATGTAATTTCATATAACAACAAAATAGCTAGTGAAATCTCACAAGTAGGGTAGGAGATAGAGATGTAATTTTCATATTTCCAAATAAAAAAATGCCTATTAAATTACCCGAATAAACCAAAAAAATGAACCGAACAAACTCTATATTAATTATTACAAAGTGCACAAAAAAAAAATTATGGTGGCACCCGCCACCTTCAAATCCTAGATCCGCCTCTGTGTATAATATATAATTAGTTGTATGAAATTTATTTTTACTATGTATAAATAAGATACAAAAGACATATTGTATAAAAATTATATTCAAATTGTATGATATTGTAGTTGTATTTAACTGGGGTAGAAATAATAATAATAATAATAATAATAATAATAATAATAATGTAAACAATATATATTTTGTGTCAATATGTTGAATTTGGTAAAATGAGCTATTTACATGCTCGATCCCCTCAGTCTGGAAATCACCAACAGTGGAGGCATTTGAAAAAACTCTAAGTAATTTATCATCTCCAGTGTTTGATTTGGAATTGGTCTCGGAAAAACAGCAACTTCAGGACTAACTGCAATTGCACAGTGCAAATGAGATGCAAAATCACAACCAGCGCAGTAGTAAAGCCAATTGTCGCTGTTCATTATTACATTGATTGCAGACATCACAAATATATGCAATACAATGTTGAGCAGTAGTACTGATGGCACGATCTACAAATACATCTAAGATCTTTAGTTTGCGTTAAACTGTCAATTATTAATGATTATGATTATGAGAAAGAAAAAGTTTGTCCAAGTTTGAAGTTTTCCAGCTGTTGTCCTTGGATCCTTATGTACCTATATGTATATCCTTTTGCAATCTTGAATTTTCAGACTTGCCGACGATATGCCGTAAGGAGAACCCAATTGATGTGGATGTTCGTCAATAAGTATTGAGCTTCCACACTGCAATTGGATATCAAATAAAGCAGAATCCATTACCAGCAGAGCCACAAGCTGTGCAAATATACGGACGGATCGAGTAGTCAAAAGATGGGATGACTGATTGAGAAAACGAGGAGCCTTAAACCAGGAAATATTGACATGTAACTAAATCATGAATTTGATGGATTGTATATATTTTATACACTATAAACATGGGTAGGTCGGGTAACTGTGTAAATATGAACATTTTTAGTAATAAAGTTTCTAATTTTGTATAGGTATGAAAAAACCTATTATTCCGAACATCACTAATAATGTATCTTTCTAATTGTTTGAGTTTCATTTTCTTCTAAGTTAGAGCCCCTTTGGATTGGCTTATTTTAAGTGTTTTTAAGCCAAAATAACTTTTAAATCATTTTGTAGTGTTTGGATAAAGTAAAAATATGCTTTTAAGCACTTGTTTTTAAGTTAAAATAGCAAAAACAAGCCAAAAGCTAGAATTCATAACTTATGGCTTAAAAGCTATTTTGACTTAAAAGTCACTTAAAATAAGCCCATCCAATCGGACTCTTAATCGACATTATTTTCACTTTCGGAAATAATTAAGTGTGCAAAACCTCTTTGGATAAGAATTTTTTTTGAATTTTTTCAATCAAAAAGTAACTTTGTTTGTTTAACCGATCAATATTTGTTTAAAAAAATATAAAATATCTCTAAGGTAAATTTTGATATTAAAAAAACTAACAAATGATCTCTAAAAATATATTGGGGAGATCACTTTTAGCCTGCAGCAAAAACTATTTATATCTGATAGCTGCAATAATGTATAAACTTTACATTTTTTTGTATAGAACATACAAAAAGTATTTTTATAATACATACATATATATATATATATATATATATATATATATATATATATATATATAAAAGTATATATTTTTGGGATCTTTACACAAATGACCGAGCATATTCATTGTTTACTTTTTCAAGTCATACACATAAATTATACATTAATTGTACATAATTATATACATATAATACATAAATTATGCATATATTATATCTTCACCGATTATTTTTAGTTTAAGTGGTTAGACGAGCGACTATTTATTTAGGTTAATTCTTCCATATTTATTTCGGCAGTGTCATTTTCCCATATATTTTCCTCTTGCAAATGGGCTGCCCGGCCTATATGTAAAAGCGGCCCAAGTTTTTCTAAAAGCCCAAAATAAACCTCCCTTGCACGCGCCCCAAAAGCTTGTGAACACCAAACAGCTCAATTTGCAGATTCCTCTATTTCTTCAACAAATCGAAGTACGCCCTATTAGTTTTCTCCTTCCTTTTTCTCCTGTTCCCATATTCCCACTGTTCTCAGTTTGTAAATTAGGAAATTAGCATTATTCCGGGTAAGTCATCTTTTACTTGTTTTTGGACTTTGAAATTGCATAGCTATGTGATTTTGTGTTTATGAGTAATGTAAAAACATCCGATGATTTGTTTGTCTTTTGTTTTACCTAGTATCTGATTTTTGTGTTTAGTAAAGTTTCAAACTTGGTGGGTCTTGCATATTTTGCTTCCCCTGTTTGATTTTTTTGGATTTATTATGCTATTGGATTTTGTCTTAGGTTATATATATTGATTTTTTACTAGATTATTTGCATACTTGATTTGATGGGAATTAATATTTATTGATTTAAGGACAGGAGTACTTTGGATTTGATGATAATGATAAAAATTCATTGTAATTTGTTGATACTGAAAATGTCACTTGTTTTGGGGTTATATGGGAAGTTAAATCACTAAGTTGCTGGAACTTATTAATGCATTGAGCCTTGAGACAATCACTGGATGAAGTTACGGAAAAATTTGATAATGCTAAAGCAGCATAATCTTGAAAAAGAGAGACTTTTAAGGGGAAAAATGAGGTAGAGCTGGTAAGAAAAATCCGAACATATTGTAACTTATCCTTTTTCTGGATATATGATTGCGATATTCCAGTTAAAAAGCATAACAACATAGATTGGCTCCCTAGCAAAAGATCCTTTGTTTTGGTTGGTTAGCTGTCTGCATTAGCTTTTGGTAACTACAGGGTGCATGAAACTTCAGATGTAAACTCATCTTAAGCTGTTTTCAGGGGCAGATCTAGGACCTTTGGCCAGTTGGACAATTAATGTGTAACTCTTTATGTTTTTCTTTTGCAACTTTGTATCAACATAGTACTGATTAAGCATGCCTAAAGAGCAATTACTGAGTATAAAATCTTAAAATTGCTTTGATTCGTACGTCTTACCGAACTTTTGAAAAATAAACAGCTTTTTCAAGTAGTTCCGTATAGCTCACTTTTCGCCTTTCTTTCCTTCATTTTCTCAAGTGTTGACCGCTATTCATCAATTTTGAGGGGTAAGCATTTCAAATTGACATGGGAACAAATAGTTCTTTCCAAAACTTGTGAGGGTGCAATTGTCCGCCCTCAATCATACATAGAGTCCATTTCTTGCTGAGTTTACTATATTGGCCTCAGCTATGCCTAAATGGCATTAGATGGCTTTACTTGGGGTTCCTATTGGAATTCAAGGCCTGTACTGGATATATCCCGCTGCAATGAGAAAGTGACAGTGATGAGAATGTTTGCCTTAACTAAACTTTGCTCCTGTTATCGGGGTAGAAGGTTGAAATTCTTATAGCTGGTTGTGAGTATGATCATGAATTTGCGTAACCATTTCTAGTCTAAAAATCTTTGTCCTAGTTGTTAATAACTCAAATTTGCAATCTCTAGTTTGTGCGTCCTTGGGCTCAAGAAAAGGCATTATCTTTGACAGGATAAACCAAACTCGAAAAATATATTATCATATAAGCCATTTTAAGCAACATTAGTGTTTATTCACTTGATGATATAGCCGGCTTTATTTGGGAGATAAACTTAAAATCTTATGCAAGGATGGTAAGAGTGCCCCGGAGAAAAAAAAAATTCTCCGCCTGAGTACCTTTTTTTCTTTGCTTCCTTGCAATTCTAAGACCCGGAGAAGTTGTAACTTCAGTTTCCTGTCCAAGCCAACATTTTCATATATGTTTATGCAAGTGTTTGCTTTGAATCTTGAATCAATAACAGGGACTCTGCTGCCCTTTGGTTTCTCTTTTGCACTAGTCAAAATATGAAGTGGTTGAAGTAGCTGAGCCTGGATATGATGTTTGACATAGTCTCTTTTTTTTGTCTCAGTGATATGGCTGCCAGAGCTGAAGAACCAATCAATGAGCAAGCAGTTGCTAACATATATGGATCCATGAGGGCTGAGATCAACCAAATTTACTCTAAAATCACGGAACTAGAGATGGAAGTTAGTGAACACTCACTTGTGGTCAATGCTATACAACCACTTGACCCTTCAAGGCGGTGTTATAGGATGATTGGAGGTGTTCTTGTAGAGAGAACTATCAAGGAAGTCCTGCCTGCTGTTCAACGCAATAAGGAGGGAATTGAGGAAGTAATAGCTCGGCTGAATGAAGCTCTGGAGAAAAAGAAAAAGGAAATATCTGACTTTGAAACCAAGTATAAAATTAGAATGAGAAAGCCTGATGCAGAAGTAAAGGAGGAGAGTGGTCGAAAGGAAGGCTCCGCGCAAGGAGTCCTTGTTGGTCCTGCTGGTTCAAATGAGTAGACCAGTCTGTTTGCAAAATCCATTTTGAGATACTTTGTTAAATATGGTCAAGGAACTATAGCATTTTAGCATAGCTATTCTGGATATTAGCGTGTGATTTATCGTGTTCATTTAGCTTACTCAGCGTGAATGCGAGGTTTTTGGTTTCTCATGATGAGAAAGTTTATATGATCAGATCAGAGGTCTGGAACCATGCTTCATGCCCTGTATGGCTTTTCACCAGATGATGGTGACCTCTGGCAATCTTGATTTCACTTCCTTGAACATTAGCCAAGTGCTTCTAAATGTTGAGACTTGTGGCATTTTTTTGCTCTGCTACGGATTGTAGTTTAGATTTTGATTACTGTTGTAGATGGTTGAATTCAGTTGCTTTTCCAGCCTGCTAGAAATTTTGGTAGTCATTCCTATCCACCGTTTTCGTATAAATTTCAAAATGATTAGCAGCGTTAAGCATTTGATCTGGCAAAACTTAGTCGCCTCACCTGACCTTTTCCCTATCAATGATGGGAGGGACACAGGCCCGATAGCGGAATGGCCGATACAACCTAGTGCTGTATTTTGTCCCGGGCCTTAGTGGGCCTAACGGGCCGGGCCTCGCGGTCCCGGGCTTCGTGGTCCCGGGCTCTGGCGGTCCCGGTCTTCGTGGGCCTAATGGATGGAACTGGCCCGTGACGGGCATAAGCCCACATGGTCCTGTGCTTAACGGGCCGGGCTCGTGGGCTTCGCGGGCCTAGCGGGCTTTTTTTTTTTTTTAAGACAATTTCTTGTAGTATCATGGCTATATTAAAAATATATATGTAGTATATATGTATATCTAATTATTAAAGTGCTTGACGAAAAAGAAAATAACAAAACAATAGTAAAACAATAAATTGTCATGCATAAATATCACTTCTTGAAGTATATTATATTGTATCTTATGTATATATATTCTCTTATATATTTTCTTTTAGTATATGTATTGTATCTTATGTATATATATTCGCATAATAATATATTTTCTTGTAGTATATATATTGTATATTATGTATATATTGTAGCATAATATATTTTCTTGTAGTATATTATATTGTATCTTATGTATATATATTCTCTTATATATTTTCTTATAGTATATATATTGTATTTTATGTATATATATTCGCATAATATATTTTCTTGTAGTATATATATTGTATATTATGTATATATTGTAGCATAATATATTTTCTTGTAGTATATTATATTGTATCTTATGTATATATATTCTCTTATATATTTTCTTGTAGTATATATATTGTATCTTATGTATATATTGTAGCTTATAAATATATTTTCTTGTAGTATATATATTGTATATTATGTATATATTGTAGCATAATATATTTTCTTGTAGTATATTATATTGTATCTTATGTATATATATTCTCTTATATATTTTCTTGTAGTATATATATTGTATATTATGTATATATTGTAGCATAATATATTTTCTTGTAGTATATTATATTGTATCTTATGTATATATATTCTCTTATATATTTTCTTGTAGTATATATATTGTATCTTATGTATATATTGTAGCTTATAAATATATTTTCTTGTAGTATATATATTGTATATTATGTATATATTGTAGCTTATAAATAATTCTAAGTATAGACAAAGAAATATTGCGAAAAGAAGCTCATGGGTAGAAGCAATAAATTTTATTACCAAAAAATGACATATCTTTCTTAGTCATCCTTCCCCCAATGGAATGAGCACAACAAGGTACTAATACCACCATTAGAAGGAAAAAAAACTAAGGAAGATGTGCCAAAATACAAGTTACATATTATTCTATGTATTATCTCTAACAAATCTCATAAATCCTTCAAGGTTCGGAGGAGGTTGCGTTGGTGGTGGTGGAAAAGAAGCTTGTTCATCACCACTTCCGGGCGAAGCCGAATCCTCCGTAAGTTCCGCTATCATTTCTTCATAAGCTTCATCTATCGCCGGTTGTGCTTCTGCAATTCCAAAGTTTCTTCTTTCCGAGCGGATCCAATCTCTAAACAATACTGATTTTTCCAAGCTATCCCTCATAGACGCTCTATGATCACCTATTTGCAGTCTTGCTTGACTGAAAGCGCTCTCTGATGCAACAGTTGAAGCTTGAATTGATAAAATATCCCGAGCCATCCTTGCAAGAACAGGAAAATGT
Organism: Nicotiana sylvestris; assembly: GCF_000393655.2. Classification (NCBI taxonomy): domain Eukaryota; kingdom Viridiplantae; phylum Streptophyta; class Magnoliopsida; order Solanales; family Solanaceae; genus Nicotiana; species Nicotiana sylvestris. The sequence goes on from NC_091062.1 coordinate 141,179,735, forward strand.
TTTTCCCTTGCCTTCCACCATTCCAAAAGATCAAAAGAGCCGTCTGGATTCTCCTTTTCAAGTCCCTGAGACAAATAAACTTGAAGCTCATTTAGATGTGAAGTTTCATCATAATTTTCACCTTGAGACCCCCTGAACTCCGTCCAAGATTTAAGAGCTTTTAAGCCCGCAACTCTTTTAGAGGATTGTGAGCTAGACGAAGTAGGGGTTGGAATAGTTGGCCTAGCATGCTCTAAGGCAAGTTGATAAGCATTATAAACAGTTTGAGCGTTAATCTTAATTGAAGCTTTTGCATCTGCAAGTGTCGCAATTTCCTCATTTGAAAGATCTAAAGCCTTATAAATATTTGAATACCAAAAATGAGGACCTCCCAATTTCATTGTAGGATTTAGCATTGCAGCAAGACCATAAATAGGAGGGATAGGAAAAAAATATTTTTTAAACTTTTGTTTCATTTCATTTATAGCAAGTTCATAAATATCCCCACCCTCACTAAATTCAACAAACAAATCAGATAGTGCTGCAATATAAACTAAACAGTTTGAAATAGTAGGATAATATTGCCCAGAAAATGCATTTGTTGCAATTTGAAAATGTTCTAAAAAATCTAAAAGAATTTTAACATTAGTCCAATCTTGAGTGGTAAGCATTTCATCATCATCTTCACCACCTACCCGAGAATTAAACGTTGCATTAATTGGGTTTCTATATTCATATGCTACTACTAAACTTTCGTACATACAATTCCATCTAGTCGGGCAAGGTTTAGGAACCTTTCTTTCTCTAAGGCCATATTCATCACATTTTTTAAAATACTCTCTAAGTCTACTTCTACGGTTTGAATAAAAAAGCCAATTAAGAGCCATTCTAACCTTTTCAATTTCTATGTTTAATATTCGCATACCATCACCGACAATTAAATGATAAATATGACAAATACATCTAACATGGAAAATATTAGTAAATGCAGGATTTAGTGTTGTTGTAAGCATGCCTATAGCACTGGTGTTACTAGAAGCATTATCCATTGAAATTGCCATTATTTTATCGCTAAAGCAAAAATATCTACAAATATCTGCAACAGTGTTAGCTATAAATTTACCTGTGTGACGCGAATTAATTATTCTATATGCAATTATGCGTTTTTGCATTATCCATTCTTCATCTATCCAATGACTTGTAACAGTTAGGTAATCACAATCATTACCACTTCTACCAATATCAGTAGTAATAGAAATCCGATTAGGTATATGAGTAAATAAATAACGCAAATATTGTTCATATTCATGTTTGAATTTATAAATATCACTCTTAACTGTTGCGCGAGGCCAACCTTTATAAGTAGGATTAAACACTCTTCTAATATAATGAACCCAATTAGGATTAGAAGCAAAAGTATAAGGTAAGCACATAACAGTAATCATCTTTGCTAATTCTTCACGATCTCTATTTGGATCGTAATATAAAATACCTCCAGTGACAGTGTTAATTCCTGGTTGAACTAGATTTGAACCTGTACTAGGGTTAATCGCAGAATCTACACTTGTCCCCTCTAGATGCGCTTTCATTTGAAAAAATCTAGCCTTATCTCTAGGGTGTGTTTTTATGTGCCTAGTCAAACTACCTGTGCCGCTACGGTCTCCTACATATTTATGCGACATTAATTTCCCACAAGTTTTACACTTAGCCTTATTTTTTTCTCTTACTTGAGTAAAAAAATTCCAAACTAATGATGTTTCTAAGCGTTTAGCAGGTTCTCTATTAAAAGTAGGAGTTTCTACAGGTGGGTCGACCGGTGCATCACTTGGGTTATTAAGAGGACTAGTAGGTGTATCATCTAAATCCGGTGCTTGAGTTTCATCATCATCCTCATTTTCCTCATTATTTTCTAAGATGGTTTCATTAGGATAAAGAGCATTCATAATTTCATCATCTAATCTATCACCTGGTGCAACATTATGATAAAATTCACTATCGGTAAATTGAAAACAAGGGTGATCACTATCAAGAATTACGGAAGGAGGAGGACGTCTAGGTTGGCGACTACTTTCAACTTGCTTATCTTTTCTAGGTCGGGGAGCCGGGGGAAGGGTAGTTGGTTGGCCACTACTTTCACCGGTTTTATCTTTTCCTTTACCAAACATTTTTTTCAAAGTAAATGCCATATTAATTATAATTATGCAAACTAAACCACACAAAAATATATTCTAAAAACGTAAGAGTTGAAACGAGTTTACCGGATTGCCGAACAACTTCTTGAAAATTGAAAATCGTTGAACACTTGAAAACTTCAATTCAACAACTTCACAATTTTTCACGAAATTTCAACAATAAATTAAGTAATTGTAGTAGAGAGATTGAGAGATATTGAGAGATATTGATGAATTGGTGAATAAAAATGAAAGAATGAGGGGGTATTTATAGTTGAGAAATGGGGAAAAGTGTAATTATATAAAGTTTGGGGTTAAAATAAAGTTTGGGGGCCAAATGGCCATTTTTTTAACTTAAAAAACGGTCATATTTTCAGCCCAAACGGCTAGATTTTAAATATGGCCGTTTGAATTTTTTTTTTTTTTTTTTGAAAAATAGTCGTTGGGCCCGCCAGGCCCGCCTGCCAGGCCCGGGCTAAACGGTCCCGGGCTCGTGGGCTCAACCATGGAGACCAGCCCGTGACGGGCTTAGGAGGCCCACCAAGACCGGCCCACCAGGCCCACCAGGCCCGTTAGGACCGCGGGCCCGGTCCGGTTCAGGCCCGGCCCACCGAGCAGCATTAATACAACCTCACGAGGTGGATGAGGGTGAATTCTATCCCGTCCCTATCACCAAAATATCTCATTGACTACACTATTCTCCAAAGAAAGGGATGAACCTGTGCCAACGTACTTAATACCAAAAATCGAGCACGACCCGATCCGGGGGACCCGGTGCAAGAACGTGAATATACACACTCAAGAACCCCTCAACGTATGTCGTGATACTCTCCTCGGGGGAGGGTGCTCGCAAGATCATGCCTTCCCCCCATTCACACTCTTTTCTGATCATCTCGAGGTTTTTCTCCCTCACCGATGAAATAATCCTCGACACATGCTCTCGATGGCATGGAACATTGGGAGGTCTCCCTGGTGTGACAACTTTCTTCGAGGTAGGGCGACCCGAATCTCACTCTCCCAATATTGGGGGCGAGCCGCTGGTAACAACCAAAGGTAGAGCACAGCAGGGACTCCCCTCCGTCCGAGGATCAGCAGTCGAGGCAGCAGCCATGATTACAGCATAATAAAGGCGAAGAAGATGAGGATCCTGGCAAAAACTTTCTGAAGCTGGGGAGCGGAAGGACTCGCACAAAGCGCCGGGCTCTGCAGAAGAGATAGGCTTATAAAAAATTGCAGAATTGTCGCTTGAAGGGCGGGTGGGCAAATATATAGAGGCTGAGCGACAACTGCTCGTTTGCCCAAAAGGGCCAATTTATTCTGGCCGCATTAATGTTACCTTCTCCTTGGGGAGTGCACTGGCTGAATCATTCTAGGCTCCCATATAACTCATAAAACCGAAGGACCTCAGGAGATCCCTGACGTCATAAATATCGGATGGAACTATCGATTCCACCTCGAAACGTTGCTAGTCTCGGGGCCCCTGGTCGGTCCCATGAAAAGGCCCCGAAGGGCCGGAGCCAAAACACAAAAACAAAGAAGCAAGAAGAAGGACTGACAGAATAAAAGCTCCTTTTATACATTAGCAAAGAGAGAAAAACGTCATTAACCATTTGTTTCTCGGGAGGGGGGGACACATAAAGCAAAAAGAAAGGCATACAAAAAAGGCTCGGAGACTACTCCTTGCCACTATCATCTTCACCCTTATCAGGGGTATTCAGGAGCGTCAGTCTTCCCTCCACCGTACGAGCCTCCTCTAGATCGACAGATAGCTCGAAACCTCTGGCCTCGAGTTCTTCTAGGGTCTCCCTCTTCGCCTCCACTTTGGCGTATTTGACGACTCGAATTAACTGGCATCACACATATGTTCAAATGGAAGAAACCAATCGGGTGTGACAATAATAGGTGTCGTGGTGAGCCTCGCTTTCAATTCCTCAAAAGCTTTGAGGAACTTCTCATCGAAATCAAACTTTGTATCTTTTTCAAGGAGCATGCACATGGGACTTGCAATTTTGGAAAAGTCTTTGATAAATCGCCTATAAAAACTTGCATGCCCTAGAAAGCTTGGAATTCCTTTTACCGAAATGGGAGGAAAAAGTTTGGAAATGATCTCGATCTTTGCCCGATCAACCTCTATACCTTGCTTGGAAATTTTGTGGCCGAGAACGATATCCTCGTCCACTATGAAGTGGCATTTTTTCCAATTTAGCACAAGGTTTGTTTCCTCACATCTTTTGAGCACTTGCCTAAGGTTGTCAAGGCAATGCTCAAAGGAATCACCAACTATAGAAAAGTCATCCATGAACACCTCTATGAAATCCTCCACCATGTCAGAGAAGATTGACATCATGCATCGTTGAAAAGTAGCCGGAGCATTGCATAATCCAAATGGCATCTGGCTAAAAGCAAAAGTTCCATACGAGCATATGAATGTTGTATTATCTTGATCTTCTAAGGCAATGTTGATTTGGTTGTAGCTAGAATAACCATCCAAGAAGCAATAAAATGATCTTCCTGCTAGCCGATCAAGCATTTGATCAATAAAAGGCATAGGGAAATGGTCCTTGAAATTAGCACTATTGAGCTTCCAGTAGTCCATGCAAACTCTCCACCCGGTCATTGTCCTCGTTGGGATGAGATCATTTTTTTCATTCTGAATGATGGTCATGCCTCCTTTCTTTGGCACACATTGCACCAGACTTACCCAGGGACTATCGGCAATGGGGTAGACAACCTCGGCATCCAACCATTTAATGAATTCTTTCTTCACCACCTCTTGTATAGAAGGGTTTAAACTTCTTTGATGCTCTACGCTAGGTTTGCTTTCTCGCTCCAATTGTATCTTGCTCACAAATTCCAGCGGGAATCCCTCAGATGTCCGCTATTGTCCACCTAATGGCCTATCTATGCTCCCTCAAGATATTCAACAGTTGTTCAACCTGCACATCATTCAACAAAGAAGAAACGATTATGGGTAGAGTGTCATTAGAGCCAAGAAATTTATACCTTAAGTATGGCGGGAGTGGCTTGAGCTCAAGTTGTGGCGGCTCGATAATTGAAGGTTTAACGGAAGGAGTGAATCAATTCTCTAAGTCAAGAGGAAGTTTCTTTGGTGCATAATTGTAGGACCCAAGCCCTTCCAATGCATTCACCGATTCCATGTATCCTTCCATATATTCACCATCAAAGTTTACCAAAATAGCCGCCAATACCTCACCAAGGCATTCCTCTTCCATCTCCTCGATTGCATCCTCTACCTCATCAACAACCTCAATGACTAATATACTTTCGTATGCATGTGGCAATTTCATGCCTTTACTAGCTTGAAAAGTAACCTCTTCATCATTGACTCGGAACTTGATCTCATTTCGTTCTGAATCCATGAGTGCTCTTCCAGTAGCAAGGAATGGTCTCCCTAAGATGATAGCGATTTCTTTATCAACAACACAGTCGAGGATAACAAAGTCGGCAGGGAGAAGGAACTTTTCCACTTTCACAAGAACATCATCAACAATTTCCACCGGTCTTTTTATTGAATGGTCGGCCATTGTAGGCCTAGGCATACCTAATCCTGCTTGCTTGTAAATAGCAAGAGGCATTAAGTTGATGCTAGCCCCATTATCACAAAGGGCTCGTGCAAAGTCACACAACCCAATGGTGTATGGAATGGTGAAGGTTCTCGGGTCCTCTTTCTTTTGGACGGTGGTTGTTGCAATAATGGAACGAACCCGGTGAGTCACATTCACCACTTCATTCCTGGTGGTTTTCTTTTTAGTGATCAAGTCTTTCAAATACTTAGTAAAACCCGGCATCTCTTGAAATGCTTCCATAAATGAAATATTCACCGATAATTGCTTGAGAATGTCATAGAACTTCTCAAGTTTGCTATCATCAACCTTCCTATCAAGTATTTAGGGGAAGGACGAGGAGGCCTAGGAATTGGTGCTAGAGTTTTTGGTATCTCTTTCACCTTTTCCATAACCTCTTTACAGTTCACTTCTTGAATTTTCACCTCCTTTGGGAATCTTTCAGCTTCAACAACAATTGGCACCTCAACTTGTGCCTCAACTTCTTGTTTAGAATCTTCCACTTTGATCACTTGTTCATTCTCTCCTTGAAGTAGTTTCCCACTTCGAGTTGTGATTTCCATACAATGAGAAGTCGGACCACTCCCACTACCTTTTGGGTTCACTATTGTGTTACTTGAGAGTGTGGCCTTCTGCTTCGGATTTTGCTTTCTTGATAGATCTCTCATTTGCAATTCTAAATTTGTATGGATGCGGTGTGAGAACCCACACACTCGGTCATATTCTTCATTGAAGTGTCGGATCTTTCTTCATTTTGCAATACTCGTTCAAGCATGTTTTCTAACTTGGACTCACTTGAAGAACTTTCCTTCCAATGCCGAGAGTTGGAATATTACCCCTTTGGTGGAACATAGGGGTTTGAACTCCAATTTGAAAAGTTGTGTTGTTGTTGTTACTCCAATTCCCTTGATTTGAACTACTTTGTTCGTTTCACCACTGCTGGTTGCCTTGCCCTTACGGGTCCATTGGTTTTGTTGTTCGGAACCTTGGTAGGGTTGTCTTTAATAACCTCCTTGAGAGTTGTTGACATAATTTGCTTCTTCGTAATCCTCATTTGACATGGGTTGCACATCTTCCACCACGTTCACCTTTTTTGTTTGGCTTTCAGTGAACATCTTCATCAACACATTGACGTTGGTGGCAAGCCCAACAATTGCTTGGTCTCTTTCTTGGTTCTCCTTAATCTTGTTGGTCAAGGAAGGAGTGCCATATGCAGTTTCACCTGTGGTGTCATCTGAGTGCCAAGCTTGGTAATGTTTTGCCATTTTGTCAAGGATTTGTGTGACCCTTGCAAATGATTTATCCATAAAAGATCCATCAGCTGCATTTTTGGCTATGGATTGATTCATAGGATCCAAACCCATGTAAAATTTCTCCAACAAGATAGTATCTGAAAAACCATGATTCGGCAACCTCACTAAATATAGCTTGAATCGATCTCATGCCTCATATAGATGCTTTTTCGAAAATTTCTTAAAAAAGAAAATTTTATCCCGGAGCTCAGACTTCTTGCTATGCGGAAACCATTTTGCTAGGAAAGCTCGGACAAGCTCGGGCCAAGTATGAATGGAATTATGCGGTAGATTTTGGATCCATTGTCTTGCCTTGAACACCCTCAACCTTAGGTCATCACCTGAAACGTGATTCTGCTTGTGCATCGCACACACACCTAAGAAATTTCTGAGATGTTGTGTTGGATCATCATCTGTGGAATTTCTGAAAAACCCCTCTGCCTTGAGCATTAGGATTAGACTGTGTTCCACCTTTGAAGGTAGCAGCATCAACTCTTGGAGGGACAATGGCATTTTTATCCTCAATATACTCATCTATATCTGCAAAAATATTCTCTTTTTTCAGCTCACTCATGTTTACCTAATTAGCAAACAAAATGTGATGGAATAGAAGAAGACATAAAGTAAAGCACACACTAATTAGTAATTTCAAAACCGTATTCCCCTGCAACAGCGCCAAAATTTGATACGCTCAAATTATACTTAAATAAATACTATAAGGCGGTTGAATCCCATAGGGAATAGGTGTGAAAAGGTTACTTGAATAGTGTGAAACTTGACTTAAGTCATAATCCTACTCTGTTAGCTTAAAAGAGAGTGTTGTGATTGTGAATTATCAAGAAAACTATTTTGTTATGAGATTGTAATTAATTTAACTAAGGAAACCAAGGTTGTGTCCCCATCAGTGGAATGTAATGCTATCGGCGTTAATATGATATATTTCTAGTGGAAGGTCCTTTGATATGCAAATAATTTCTAAATGACTATCCAATATTTCTCAATATTTTGGTAGTATTTTCTCTTTATGATTTTTCCAAATATAAAAGAGTTACAATTAAGAACCACCAATATATGCCAAATAAAATCCACTTATTCCTAAGCGATTCTACTAAACAAGGTTTAAAGCCTTGAGTTTTTGCTATTTAATTCTACCAAACCCTAACCCACTTTTTCAAGTAAAGATAGAGTGAAATGGCATTAGTCAATATTTGCAACCGCCAACATTAAATGAAGCATGAGAAATGAATAAATACCAACCAAACATTATATATATATATATATATATATATATATTCAATAATAAACACCCATTAATATTACATCCATTTAGAGTCCACAATCTTGGTATTTACGACTAGCTACTCATACTAGAATCCAAGAATAAAGCAACAAATAAAGCCATAAAGCTTACAAAGATAACAAGATTCTCTCTATAAAAGCTTGCAAAACAATGGAGTATTTAATGCTCTCGATGTAGTCTCTTTATCAGACAAGATACCCCACAAAAACCCTAGTTATTCTATTTATAATGAGCTAAAAGTTGGGGTCAACATATGACAAGAATAGCCTTGCAGATCACATTTTCAACCACAGAACAGCCGCAGAACACTTCTGCAGCCCACAGAGTTACAATTTTCATCCTAGAACTTAATCTCCAGTTCCCCAGCTCTTCATCGCAGATCCATTATGTGGTCCGCATAGTGGTTTTGAAATCTCCTTTGATGTTGCAGAACTACTCCAGCAGAAATTCTCTTTGCAATTCTTCGGTCATTATGCGATCTGCACAAGTGTTATGCGACCATAAATTTGACCGCAAAGTTGATTCTAAAAACTGTATTTATCTGTTTCACTCTACGGTTGGTTTGCGGCCGGCATATCACTTTTGCGGTCGCAAACCTGCTATATTTCTGCACTTCTATGGATTTTTGTCATCTTTTCCTTGTTCTTGGTTCTTGAAGTCTAGTTTGCTGCAAAACATCAAAACTACATAAAAATTGACTTAAAATGCTTTAAAAGACGAGCTACAACCTATGTAATTAGTATCAAAAGTGCCGCAATTCTACGGCACATAAGGTACCCAATAAATGTGGGTGCCATCATGTCGGCCAATATGTCAGTGGTTGTCCAGCAGGGTGAGGCTCCTACATGTATCCAAACACCATCATAGAATACCTTACGGATGCGAGAGTGGAATCAAAGCCATTTGATACAAAGGTTCGGGCAAAACAACCCTTTTTATGGTACTTTCTCAAGGACCCGAGGAACCTAAAGAATAAGAGCAAGAGTCAGCCAACTACTACCGACGACCAGTCTGAAGTGCCTTTGGTGGTAGCTACAGCTTCAGCAGCCATACTTTTAGCTGATAGGCCTGCCACCTCAACCGGGCCTTCTAGCAGTACAGTTGTCATACCTCCACCACCATCTGAAGGGCCACCATCAACTTCAGTGCCTTCATCTTCTACCTATCCACTCACAGCGCTGAGAGTCTCCCAGACTCTGGAAAGTATCAACAACTAGATGCAGACAGTTACTGCAAAGATGGCTGACTTATCCAGTACTGTTGCAGTACAGTCTTCCACCCCAGCACCCCAGACTTCTCCCATAGTGGAGGAGAACTTGAAGAAGATTTTGGAAAACCAACAGAGTATTATGGATTCTCTAGTGGCACATGGGAGAGTGATTGAGGAGTTAGGCAAAGAGGTGAAGAAGAAGAGGAAATCACAGGCCGCGAAGAAAGCACTTGACAAGCTGACCAAAGAAGTGGACAAGATAGCATCAACTAGGGATCTTCCACTTAATCTACTAATGGAGTCAGCACCAGCAGCACCATCAGTACCAAAGGCATCAGAGGCAACAACTGGCCAGTATGAGGGGCCAGACCTCGCTGCCCACACTACTGAGGCAGTGTTACAGATGTTCACCAACCCCGCTACTCCCCGAGCAGAGGACGATGAGATACAGTTGGAGGAGCATGGGGATGGTGATGATGCTATGGACATTGAGGCTACATAGGGAGTTTTTCTACTCTTTCCCTTCTTTGATTTTATTTTGTCAAGAATTGGGGACAATGCTCATTTTTATTTGGAGGGTGGAGCCTATTTTGATTTGATGACAGTTGGCCTATAATAACTTGATAGCATTCTCTTTTCTTCTTTTTATTTATGTACATATTCTTCTTTCTCTCTACTGATGTATATATTCTCTCCCTCTTCTCTTATCTTGTATATTCATTTCATTTATGCTTTTAGTAGTTTATTCTATAGCTTATTTATCTTGCTTTCTTAGTAGTTGTTGTTTAGATTAATAGTTTCTTATTTATGTTGTTAGCTTTTTTTGACTTGATAGCTTCTTTTTATGTTTAAGTGATCAATAAACCTTTGGTTTTCTTAATGACACTGTTCTTTTCAAGAGTGGTTTTTGTGTGAACCGGGTGGCTCTTCCCAACTATGGATGGCATGATAATCTTCTTAAAAGATTGAGTCCGTTTTTTATGTTTAGGTAAAAACAATAGTAATGAATAAAAGGGTCAAGCATGCTTCACTTGGTACCAACACATTTAACTACGACCTTATGGTTAAAAATAAGTTCTTGGCAAGAAATAGTTCTAGTTAGTGACCTTTTGACTCTTGTGTTGACTTGAGCAATTATCGAGTGGTTTAATTGAACCATTAGTGATTTTCAATCTTGAATATGGTTGTTGTGGGCCCTCGACTCTATCTTCTTTAACAATCCAGTGGTGTAAGAAGTGAGATATTTGTTGCAAGTCCAAGTACCCGTGCGGATGGTCTAGAACTTGCGCCGAATGTGTTTCTAGGCAAAATTCTAAGTTTTGCTCTGCTTGAGAAGTACTTGTAGGCTCTCCTTGGCCCTCTTGAAATTTTTCATGTCCCACCAATGTTACTATCCCTAGTCAACCCATTTGATCCTAAGACGTTTCTCATTTGATAGCCACGTTACAAGCCTTTACCTGTTTTGTAGTGACCCTCTCTTGGCACCCTAGCTTTCCTTGACACTCTTGAGAAGTAATTGGCTAAAACATAAGTCTAGGGGATGGACGAAGAGTTTGAAAGTGGTATCAAGTCACAAAAAGATAAGAAATGAAGAAAAGGAAAGGCAAAGAAAAAGAAAGAAATAACAAAAATAAAAATGCAAAAAGAAAGTGCATAAAGTGAAGAGTTGAAGAGATTCAAAGAAAAGCAATGATGCAAAGCATGGAGAAAATAAATAAGGAGAAAATGAATATCATGATCAAGAAAGAGTGATGTTAAGTCTTTCTAGTTCCCCAAAGGAAAAATAAAGTGACTCAAAGAGTCGGCAAAATATGAGCCAAAAAGAGAAAAAAGGAGTGCTTAAGGAAAGATGAACCCGTTTCTATTCCAATATTCTCTATCTTTGTCCAAAAGCCTTCATTACATTCCGAAAAAGCCCTACGTGATTTCAAGCCGAGTGAACTTACATTAGTGGTGATTTACATAAGGAACAAGCATATGGTACTTAGAGTCGTACTTGTGACGTTCTTTTGAGAGAGATGAGCGAACTTTTCACAAATTCTTGAATTGAGTGAAACATTTTTAAGTGAGTTATGCTAACAGAGAGTAGAGGAGGAGTTTGGGATCCATAATGACCTATATAAAAAGTGAACTTCCTCGATGAATAAAGTCAACTCTTGATGCTCTAGTGTCATATTAGAACTATTGTGCTTAAAAATTCAATTCATTGCCTTGGTGATAATTCATAAGTGTTGTGGGTAATTTGTCGGTATCAATTGATGTGTGTTTGATTCACCTTAGCATAGTTGGAATAGATATTTTCTTGTGGAGGTGGGAATTGTCTTATTTGCTTGAGGACAAGCAAAAGTTTAAGTTTGGGGGAATTGATAAGTGGGGATTTTGACTACTTATTTGTGCCTTTTTACTTTCATTTTACCTCAAAAATGTTAAAAGGTATTATCAAAAACTTATAAAATATGCTTTCTTGCAGAAGTATTGGAAGATACCAAAGTGATGAAATTCAACTCAAGAAGGAGTAATTTTTGGACAAGGACTAAAACCAAGAAAAAAGGCCAAAGTGCGGACCGCAGAATTCTGTGTGTAGCCGTAGATCATGAAGGACCTCTATCAAAAAAGCTATGCAAAGTGAGATCCTCACAATAATTGTGAGACCGCAGATGTTGAAGATCAGAGAGTTCCCAGTCTTAGTCCATCAAGAAGTGTGAACCACACTATAATTGTGCGACCGCAGAACTTAAGAGTGCGACCGCACTTAGAAATGTGCGGTTCGCAAAATTTAAGAAGTGCAGCCGCAAGTCAGAATCGTGTGGTCACAGAGGTCCCTCCTATCAAGACCTGCATCAAAGTACGGATCACACACAGAATTGTGCGGCCGCAGAACCTCTGAAAGAGCAATTTTGTCCAAAATTTTAGCTATGTATAAATAGTCTTATTTTGACAAAATTAGGTTAAGTTGGAACATCTAAAAGTTGGTAGCCATTTTTCTTAACTGGCTTTAGCAACATTAGCTTACTTAGTGATTAAACATTAGATTTTTGTCTTTTAATCTTTCAATATAAGTTTAATTATCATTTCTTCTCTATGTTCTTCATTACCCACTATGAGTAGCTAAATTTCTAGCTAGGGTTGTGACTCAACCTTAGTGTTGGTATCTAATGGGTATTTGATTTAGGGTTTGTTTATGGTTGGGATTGTAATATTTAGCTTAGTTCTTGCTATAATTGTAGAATTGGTGATTACAAACATTGATTCAAGCCTATTTGACTTAGTCTCTACTTGAGAAAGAGAGACTTAGTCTAGGAAAACTAAGCTAAAAAGAAATTGGGATGAAATCAAGAGATAGATAGTCCCAATTAAAAGGTTGAACCTAGAGATAGTAAGACCCGACTTGATCATTTATCAATTATTTTGTACAATACCCATTTGGGCTTGAGAAAGCCAAATTGGGCAAAACCACTCTCTTACCGAGAGGTATTGAGTGGGCAATTATGTATTGATTGATATAATACACCCCGACCAACGAAACTCACTCTAAAGCCCACAACCCGTTAGGTAAACACCTAAGTGGAAGTCACAACCCTAAACCTTTTAGATATTGGAAAAACAACCACAAAAACATTATTCTCTAGTTTCATATTTTATAATTGCAAACTGTAGCATAATTTAGAAGTAGAATCAAAACAAAGTTTGTGGAAGTGCAACTTAGACACTTTATGCGTTTAGTCCAAATATATACCATTAATCCCATCTACGCTCCCTGTGGATTCGATCTCGACTCCTAGTTGGATAATTATTATTGCAATCGACCGATGCACAACCTCAATTTGTGATTTGGGAGAGACTAATATATGCATGGCTAAAGGCAAACAAGTTTGCGTTAGTAGTTAAGAATTGACTAAATTTACCTAGTTCCTGAAGTTTGCAGCCGATGTAAACTTTCTTGTTGTGGTTGTTATTGTCTAATTGAATCGGGTTGAGGTCTTCTACAGTTGATCCAGCAGCTTTGACCGTATCGAGTTCTATGATGACGTCCTCGCTATCATCACATATCGACCTCGACCCTGGTGATTTCTATGCCTCTTTTTCTTTGTCCTTCGCTTGTTGATTAACCGTGCTGCGATGTGGTAGCATTCCTGGGAAGTGCGTTGTTCCAATCATATGCTGAATATTCCCCATAGAGTTGTGAAATTGATGACTTGGTATAAGCTTGAAGGGATGGCTCTCATATTATGTATCCATGGTCACCCTATTTTGACATTGTGCGTTATGACTTAGTCCATGATGTGGAATGTGGTTTCTAGAGTGACGCCACCAGCTGGGACGAGAAGTGTGATTTCGCTAGATGTTCACTCAACTGCATTGTTAAAACTTGTTAGCGTTATGCAACGCGACACTATCTTATCTTCGCGTTTCAATCGTATAAGTACTCAAGGGTGGATAATACATGCTCCACTTTTATCATCTACCATAATGCATCTCACATCGGTATCTAAAATTCGTAAAGTGATAACAAGGGCATCATAGTGAGGGAAAACTAAAACGTTGGTATGTGACTTATCAAAGGTAATACTTTCTTCAATTTCATCATACCGTTCGTAGGTGATTGACCGTTGTGCTTGTGGGTTGTGGTGAACTTCACACTATTGATGGAAGCATCATCAATGACGCCGATGATCATGTGGATGGTACGGGTTGGCGGGGGCAGTTTTGGCGGTCCTTGATATTGTTCACGTCCTCTGGCAAAGTTGGTCCTTCCCCTGTCACTCAGCAACTCTTTGAGGTGTCCCTATCGTAGTATGTTTACGACCTCCTATCTTAGGGCAACGCAATCTACGGATGTAATAATCCGACTTTTTTTTTTACTTATTAATTGTGAGACTAGAAACTTAATTTCTATTATAGCTATTGGAACAAATATAAGTTAGTGGGAAATAATTTATTAAAATAAATATAATATAATGTAGTAATAACTTTGCTAGTTGGCCAGTTCACATTACATGTGGCAGTGGGATACTCATGGGCTTTAGTTAATAAAAGTAAGGTACATGGCCCGACCATCACAATTGTTACCCACCTTTTAGTAGAACATTAGGGTATTAGAATATTAAAAGTTAATACTAACAAGTAAAGAGGCTCTGGAATACTAAGGCGGCGTACATAAGAAACCTACAGACTACGAATTGTCTTCATTGACAATCACGGTTAGGAGCTCTAACTTTTGAGCAAAGGAATTGGAGTACTTGTGAAAGCTCCAGGTATTAGTATGTTTTGTATGCTTTTTAGTTGGTGTTTGTGATAATATTAGCGTGTAATATAAATGTTAATAATTAAGCAATAATGGAAGGCATCATGAATTAATTATGAAAACAATTTGCTACTGTTAATTAGGGGAAGTAAAAGTACGTATTATGTGGAAAACCATTGTAGATGCACTTTAAGTTTTACTTCTTTCTAGTAGGAGATAATGATTTATTTTTAATTAGACAATGAGTGGATACATGTTTAAGGAAACAATGATTGAATATAGTTTTTAATTATGTATATTCCAGTGGCAACTTTCCATGTGAGTTAGTAAACCAAGTTTTCAAGGTTTCGAAACTGTTGCGTCTATAAGCCACAATATCACTTTATTCTATTTCATACTCTACGATTATTTTTCGGGCCTACCTTTAAAACTATAATATTTAATAGGTAGAGTAGTAAGAGTTTAAAAGTTAGGGATATTGAGAGTTGATCCCGACTAGCATCATTGACATTGTTAAATAATATTTTGGATAGATTGAGGTCATTGGAGGTCGTTTGGTCAGTGTTTTAGACGTTGCAAGGTTGGGAAGCGTTCCGCTAGCGAGGTAAGTGAGACTTTAAGCTTTGATACTTGCTTTTCTAAAACCCGTTGTGAAAGTGTGTTTTCTCTGCCTGGTTCATGTGTTGGGACAAGCGTGCGCTTGGCAGAGTCGGTGGTCTCAGACTAGTCGCAAATATATTATTTTATGAAAAAAAAAATTATTTTATAAGTTGTTTGATAGTGTGATACGGCTGTGCGCTAGGATATTAAGTTTGATACGGCTGTGCGCCATGATATTGAGTTTGATACGGCTGTGCGCCATGATATTAAGTTTGATACGGCTGTGCGCCATGATGTTGAGTTTCATACGGTTGTGCGCCATGATGTTGAGTTTCATACGGCTGTGCGCCATGATGTTGGGGCATTGTGTATGCCTTTGTACATCACCTGAGCATTGTGTATGCTCTGTTACATATTTGAGGCATTATGGTGCCATTGTGGACTCGTAAGTGTGTTGGTAAATTTCTTTCGCTGCAATTATGATAAGTTCTTAGTGGGTATTCTTGTTAGTTAATTCTTAATAACTCTATTGATACACATATATTGAGTTATTGTATAATTATTATATTTACTATATCATTCGTGTTGTAGTGTGTATGTATTTTCTAACACTTGTTCCAGAGGTATTTAAAGTGGCGGGTCGAGGATCTTACTGGGTTATATTTACGTATAACTCACTCCTTACCTGCACCTCTATGCAGATATCGTTGCGGGAGATAGAGCTAGTGGCTGACGAGTTTGTTCGAGTGGATTCTATTGCTGAGGTGAGCCACCGCATTGTTCGTGGAGGCTTTATTTTGGACTTTCTTAGTTCGTGTTAGTTATTTCTTTTTTTGAGGTTTGCAACACGTCAATAAAACTCATATTACTCTGTTAGATGCTCCATGGTCTTAGCGTGGGATTTGGGCTAGAGTTTGATTGTTTGAGTGATTGTGAGTTTTTCTATCAATTGACTAAGGTATTGGGCAATAATCATTACCTCTTTAATTATTAATAATACTTTAGGCCTGTACTTTTTCTCTCAGTGTTTGTGTGTAAATGGTTAAATGTTAGAGAAAGGGGTTCGCCTGGCAAGTAGTGTTAGATGGGTGCCAGTCACGTCTAGAAGGTAGTTTGGGACGTGACAAAGTTGGTATCAGAGCTTAGGTTTTAAGTCCAGTGTCATGGAGCAGTGTTTAGTAGAGTCTTGTTCATGGGTATGTAGGCGCCCATACTTATGATCTTGAGGCTGCTAAGCATTTAGGATGTTTCCCTTCTTTCATTCCTTGATCGTGCATTGAGATAACATGAGTTTGACTTCGGATTGTTTATTTCGCAGATGGCTAGGACACACACACCTTCATCTGCTAGACGTGGTGCTGGACGGGGTACTACTCGAGGTGGTGGTCAAGTTGGGGCTTGTCACACCTCCTTTTTTCGCACCCGCGAAGGTGCAAGGGGAGTTTTTCCAATTAAAGGACAATCGAGACGGGATTGGTTTATTTATTTCAGAGTCGCCACTTGGGAGATTTAGGATGTCCCAAGTCACCAATTTTAATCCCGAATCGAGGAAAAGAATGACTCCATATTACAGTCTGCATACCAGAAATCCGGATAAGGAATTCTGTTAACCCGGGAGAAGGTGTTAGGCATTCCCGAGTTCCGTGGTTCTAGCACGGTCGCTCAACTGTTATATTCGGCTTGATTGTCTGATTTTATACAAATATGAACTTATGTGCAAATTTTATCTTTTAACCGCTTTATTATTATTGTTTTTAAAAGAAATATGAACATCGCTTAAAACACGTCTTTGGACTGCGTTACATGAAATGCACCCACAATCCGGAACACGTTTTATTTGATGTTTTGGAATTTGGATTCGGGTCACATGAAATGCACACCCAGGCTTAAGAAAGTAAAATATTAAACACGTGCCTAAAGAGACTATCGCGTTATTATTTTGGGGAAGACCGTGAAATTCGCTAAACGGTCCTTCCGAATTCTAATTAAACCATACATTTTGTGAGGGCCCCGCAATCTATACGTTTTATTTGGCGAGGCTCGTCTCATTTTTATTTTTACAGGATAAACCTACAATGACTATATTTTCTATTAAGTTCGTCTCTAAACTAAAAGAAAATCTCTTAATTATTTACATGCTGAAAAACGTAACTTATTAGTTATTAGTTTACGGCTAATGCGAATGGAAAATTGCGATCGAGTTTGTACAAAGAAAAACTGCTTTCATTTTATATTCTGTTATTCAATAATACTAGAACATGAGATTGACCATAATATCAAAACAGATTAATTATTCTCCGTAATTTAAACTAACATTATTAGATGAAGAAAGTATACATATGCAACCTCATTATTCATTAATCATTCAACTACATCTTTATACGAAGAAAGAAAAATTATATTCAACCACAAATCTAAACAGGAGGAATTCAACAGGAACAAAGCCTGATTAATATTTCATTTTTTGCTTCAAGCCGAGATTGTACAAATGTGTACCTGGAAACAGCAGTACAAGAACAAAAGAAGGAGAAGTCAGCAGCAGTAATAACACAGCAACAGCAGATTCAGCAACATCGCAAACCAGTACAGTAGGAATAGCAGAAAACCCAGGAGACTATAAACGACTCCAAGTATAGTGAAGAAGTAAAAGGCAGGAAGGTTCTGACTATTTCAGATCTTAAGCGAGGCAATGAAGCAGTAACTATTTTTTTTCAACTTCAAAACTCTCCAAAATGAATTCTGCCCCTGTATATTCAGTGTATACAGAATGTATATCGGGTGTATACTTCTCACTCCGCCCCCTCTTTTTTTCTTCTCTCTATCTAGTTTTTCCTCTCTTTTTTTCCACCCTTCTTCCTAAATTTTCTCTTCTATTTATAGCAAAATTTTCGAAATTTTCAGATTTGTTTTTTTATTATTTTATTATTTTTTTAATTAAAAGAAATCCCACTTACAAATTGCTTTTATTTTTTTAGAAAAAGAAATCTCACCTTTATTTACTTTTATTTTTAAAATTCCAACTTTAATTACTTTATCTTATTTAAAATCCCACTTTTTATTTTTTTAAAAGAGAATCTCACTTTATTTAACTTTTCTTTAAAAAATAAACCACTATCTTTTCTTTTTCTTTTAAAAATGCTACTTTCAATTACTTTAAATTTTTTAAATTTTCAGATATCTTTATATTTATTTTTTAATTCCAACCTTCTTTTACTTTTAAATTTTTTAAAACTTTTTACTTTTTTTTTTTAAATTTTCTACATTCTTTTACATTTTTTAATTTTATTATTTTTTATTTTTTTAAAATCATTTCCGAAATTACTATATATATATATATATATATATATATATATATTTAAAATAAAAATAATAAATAAAATAAAATATTTTCGGATTTTTTTTTATATATATAAAAAAACAAAAAATAAAACTATTAATAGTGATAATTCACTTTTTTTTTTTTTTTATTTTTTTTTTTGGTTTTGTTTTGTGTTGGACAAAAATGAAGAAGGGGTGTTGGGTTAATGGACTGGGTCGACCCAGTTCGAAATGGACTGGGTCGTAGGGAAGATTGGGCCATTTTTTGGGCCTATAGCTTGAAATTGAAGAAGAGGCCCAATTCCGACTTTCTTTATATTTTCGCTCTCTTTTCTTCTTTTATTTTTCTAAAACTAAATTATAAAAATACTTAAACTATTATTAAGAACTAAATTAAGTTATAAAGGCGCAAATTAACTCCCAATAACAATTAACGCACAATTAAGTATTAATTAAGCATAAAATTGTATATTTGGACATTAAATGCTAAAAATGCAAACGATGCCTATTTTTGTAATTTTTAGTTTTTGTAAAACAATTTTAATTACTAACAATTGTAGAATTAAATCCTACATGCAAAATGCGACATATTTTTGTATTTTTTATTAATTTAGCGAATAAACACGCACAGACAAATACAAATAATTCTTCAAAATATCACAAAATTGTACACCAAAGAAAAATCATTTTATTTTTGAATTTTTTGGGAGTAATTCTCATATAGGGCAAAAATCACGTGCTTACAGGGCTCATCAAACTAGAGCTCAGACTAGTAGACGGGTCGCTCCTCAACCAAAAGTTGTAAACACGGGTCAGTCCCAAGCTACTATGCCAAATCGAGTGCAAGAACAAATGGTTCAGGATGCTCCACCATCAGTCCCAGTTGATGTGCCTACGGTTACCTTACCTGCAGATGCAGTGGTGAGGTTGTTGAATGTGTTGGAGGCATTAATGCCTACTGAGGGTGGACTTCCAGCTCCCCAGACTACTTCGCAGGCGCAAGCACAGGTTCAGCTGAATGTTGCAGCTCCTCAAATATCCCCTCAGCAGGTCGTTCAGCTAGTTGCAAATACAGGGCAGTCTAAGGATCTTAAGAATTTCATAGATCTTAAGCCACCAGAGTTCGATACTACACAGGCTTCTATTGAGCCCTAGAAGTTCATTCAGCGTTGTGAGAAGATACTATCTACTTTGGGGCTAAAGGAGACTCGAGGGGTGGAATTTGCCACTTTTCTATTTTCAGGATCTGCAGAGTCATGGTGGAATTTAGTTCAGAGAGGTAGACGAGCAGGTTTGTCACCTATTACTTGGTTAGAGTTTTCAGCTATGTTTATGGATAGGTTCGTTCTACTGAGCAAGCGAGACGACATGAGACGTCAGTTCGAGCAACTGCGCTAGGGTAGTATGATAGTTACAGAGTATGAGGCTAAATTCAGTGACTTAGCCAGTTATGCACCTTTTCTAGTTGCAGATGAGCATGAGAAGGTGGGGAGGTTCGTGGATGGGCTTGAGCATCGTTATCGGGGTCCTGTGGTTAGGGATGTTCGAGGTGGTTCGTACGAAGAGGTAGTGGATACTGCTCTCCGTTATGAATCTTATCAAGAGAGGGACAGGACCGAGCGAGAAAGCAAAAGGGCTCGTAGCACCGGTAGGTTTAGTGGTGCTCCATCTGGGAGTAAAAGTGGCTTTAATCGTGGGCAGTCCAGACCTACTCAGTCAGAGTCAGTGGTGCAGTCTTCTAGGAGTACTTATCCTGCTAGACAGGGGCAGCAGCAGACACAAAGAAAGGATAATAACTCATATCAGTCAGGTCAACATCCGAGGTGTTCGAATTGTGGTAGAAATCACAGTGGTCGTTGTTTTGGAACAGATGGGGCTTGTTTTACTTGTGGTCAAAAAGGACATATTGCTAAGTATTGTCCTAGAGGATATTCTGCTACTAGCCATGCTACTCCACAGCCGCAGAGAACGTTTATAGGTACACAAACTCAGACTCAGCCAGCTAGAGCCGCTCCGCAGGTTTCTCGTGCACAAGGTCGACAGGGTACACAGACTGCTGAGGGAGTGGGTGGACCTCCGAGATTCTTTGCTATGGCCAGACAAGATGCCGAGGCATCTAATGCAGTCTTCACAGGTATTATCACTATCGGTTCTTATGGATCTTACGCTCTTATTGATCCTGGTTCTACATATTCATATGTATCTCCATCTTTTTCCATATACTTAGAGCGAGGAGTTGAGTCTCTTAATGTGATTTATATTGTGTTGACCCCAGTGGGGGAGACTATATCTGTGGATAGAGTCTATAGAGACTGTGTGATATTTATTCAGGGCAAGGACACCGTAGTCGATCTACTAGTATTGCCTATGTCTGACCTTGATGTAATTATGGGTATGGATTGGTTAGCTTCATGTTATGCTTCAGTTGATTGTCATTCCAAGCTTATACCTTTTGACTTTCCTAGAGAACCATGTTTAGTGTGGAAAGGCATAACTCCTCTGACTCGGGGAAAGATAATATCATATGTAAAAGCACGTCGAATGATTAATAATGGGTGCTTGGGTTTTATTGCTACCGTTCATGATACGCGCTTGGAGGATGTTACTATTGATAGTGTTCCAGTGGTTCGAGAATTTGCTGATGTGTTTCCAGAAGATTTACCCGGGCTGCCTCCGACAAGAGAAATTGAGTTCAGTATTGATTTGGTGCCAGGAACTCAACCTATCTCTATTCCTCCATACTGTATGGCCCCAGCGGAGTTGAGAGAATTAAAGGTTCAACTTCAAGAGCTACTTGATAAGGGATTGATTAGGCCTAGTGTGTCGCCTTGGGGTGCACCTGTGTTATTTGTTAAAAAGAAAGATGGCACGATGAGAATGTGTATTGATTACAGGCAGCTGAATAAGGTGGCGATCAAGAATAAATATCCATTACCACGTATTGATGATTTATTCGACCAGCTACAGGGTGCAACTCACTTTTCAAATATTGACCTGAGATCGGGTTACCATCAGCTGAGAATTAAGACCGAGGATATATCCAAGACAGCGTTTCGGACTAGGTACGGGCATTTTGAATTTTTGGTGATGTCCTTCGGGCTTACTAATGCCCCCGCAGCATTTATGGACCTCATGAATCGGGTGTTCAAGCCATTCCTAGATCATTTTGTGATTGTATTTATTAATGACATTTTGGTCTACTCTCGAAGTGAGGCAGAACATGAACAACACTTGAGAGTTGTGCTACAGACACTTAGGGAGCGAACGCTTTATGCCAAGTTCTCAAAGTGTGAATTTTGGTTGGATACAGTTTCCTTTTTGGGACATGTGGTGTCACGAGATGGGATTCAAGTTGATCCAAAGAAGATAGAGGCAGTTCGAGATTGGCCTCGACCCACTACTCCTACAGAGATACGTAGTTTCTTAGGCCTAGCAGGATATTATAGAAGGTTTGTTGAGGGTTTCTCAAAGATAGCCACTCCATTGACTCGATTAACTCAGAAAGGTGTTGCATTTCAGTGGTCGAATGAGTGTGAAGAAAGTTTTCAGAAATTGAAGGTCGCATTGACTACGACTCCAATTTTGACACACCCTACAGGTGCAGGGTTTTTTATTATTTATTGTGATGCGTCTCGAGTCGGTTTGGGTTGTGTGTTGATGCAGAATGGCAAAGTAGTAGCTTATGATTCTCGACAGCTAAAGAACCATGAAAAGAATTATATAACTCATGACTTGGAATTGGCTGCGATCGTATTTGCACTTAAAATCTGGCGTCACTATCTTTATGGTGAGCCATGTGAAATCTATACTGATCACAAGAGTCTGCAATATATATTCAAGCAAAGAGATCTGAATCTGAGGCAAAGACGGTGGTTAGAGTTACTTAAAGATTATGATCTTACTATTTTATATCATCCCGGAAAGGCGAATGTGGTGGCAGACGCCTTGAGTAGAAAGTCTATGGGTAGCTTGGCCCGATTTACTGCTGAAGAACGACCTATGGTTATGGATATTCAGGCGTTGGCCAATCGGGGAGTGCGTATTGATCATACATTGTCGGGCAGATTACTTGCGGGTTTGGTAGCACAATCATCCTTGGTTGGACAGGTCAAGGCTCTTCAATTTGAAGATTCCCATCTTGCTAAACTCCGAGATCGAGTGCAGAATGAGGATGTTAAGTTATTTGCTATTGACAGTGAAGGTGTGTTACGTCGACATGGTAGATTGTGTATCCTCATGGTAGGTGATGTAAAACAGTTAATTCTCGAAGAGGCTCATAACTCCCGCTACTCTATTCATCCAGGTGCTACTAAAATGTATCAAGACTTGCGTGAATTGTATTGTGGAAAGGTATGACGTATGATATTTTGAAACATGTGACTAGTTGCTTAAATTGTCAGCAGGTGAAATATGAACACCAAAAACCAGGCGGTGTGATGCAGAATTTAATTATCCCGGAGTGGAAGTGGGAAATGATTACTATGGATTTTGTAGTTGGGTTGCCACGTACTTTTAGAAAATATGATTCAGTATGGGTGATCGTGGACAGACTCACAAAGTCCGCGCATTTTATACCAGTTCGAGTTACTCACGTTGCAGAACAGTTAGCAGATATTTACCTCCGCGAAATTGTTCGACTTCATGGTGTGCCTATTTCTATAATATCGGATCGGGGTGCACAGTTTACTGCTGAGTTTTGGAAGTCTTTTCAGAAGTCATTGGGTTCTCATGTTGAATTGAGCACAGCTTTCCATCCACAGACGGACGGACAGTCCGAGCGGGTTATTCAGATTTTGGAAGACATGCTTAGAGCTTGTGTAATTGACTTTGGTGGTCATTGGGACGATCAGTTGCCGTTGGCAGAGTTTGCTTATAATAACAGCTATCAGTCGAGTATACAAATAGCGCCGTTTGAAGCTCTATATGGTCGTAAATGTCATTCACCAGTTGGATGGTTTGAACCTGGTGAAGCACAGCTATTGGGTCCAGATTTGGTTCAGCAAGCTTTGGAGAAAGTTGCATTGATACGTGAACGACTTCGGACAGCTCAAAGTAGACAAAAATCCTACGCAGATAAGAGAGTTCGTGATTTGGAGTTCATGAAAGGAGAAAAAGTCTTTTTGAAGGTGTCCCCTATGAAAGGAGTCATGAGATTTGGGCGCAAAGGTAAGCTAAGTCCGAGGTATATTGGTCCGTATGAGATTTTAGATCGAATCGGGTCGGTGGCGTATAAACTTGCCCTGCCTCCGAGGTTGTCTGCGGTTCATCCCTTATTTTATGTGTCTATGCTTAGACGATATGTTCGTGATGATAGTCATAAGATTCAGCCAGAGGATGTGGAGCTTGATGAGAACTTAACTTATGAAGAAGGTCCGATATCTATTCTTGATAGGCAAATGCGGCAATTGAGGTCGAAAAAGATTGCTTCAGTGAAAGTATTATGGCGTAACCATCCCACAGAGGAAGCAACGTGGGAGTTTGAAGCGGATATGCGAAGCAAGTACCCTCAATTGTTTGAGATGTCAGGTACACTTTCTAACTCGTTCGAGGACGAACGCTTGTTTAAGTAGGGGAGAATGTAATAATCCGACTTTTTTTTTTACTTATTAATTGTGAGACTAGAAACTTAATTTCTATTATAGCTATTGGAACAAATATAAGTTAGAGGGAAATAATTTATTAAAATAAATATAATATAATGTAGTAATAACTTTGCTAGTTGGCCAGTTCACATTACATGTGGCAGTGGGATACTCATGGGCTTTAGTTAATAAAAGTAAGGTACATGGCCCGACCATCACAATTGTTACCCACCTTTTAGTAGAACATTAGGGTATTAGAATATTAAAAGTTAATACTAACAAGTAAAGAGGCTCTGGAATACTAAGGCGGCGTACATAAGAGACCTACAGACTACGAATTGTCTTCATTGACAATCACAGTTAGGAGCTCTAACTTTTGAGCAAAGGAATTGGAGTACTTGTGAAAGCTCCAGGTATTAGTATGTTTTGTATGCTTTTTAGTTGGTGTTTGTGATAATATTAGCGTGTAATATAAATGTTAATAATTAAGCAATAATGGAAGGCATCATGAATTAATTATGAAAACAATTTGCTACTGTTAATTAGGGGAATTAAAAGTACGTATTATGTGGAAAACCATTGTAGATGCACTTTCAGTTTTACTTCTTTCTAGTAGGAGATAATGATTTATTTTTAATTAGACAATGAGTGGATACATGTTTATGGAAACAATGATTGAATATAGTTTTTAATTACGTATATTCCAGCGGTGACTTTCCATGTGAGTTAGTAAACCAAGTTTTCAAGGTTTCGAAACTGTTGCGTCTATAAGCTACAATATCACTTTATTCTATTTCATACTCTATGATTATTTTTCGGGCCTACCTTTAAAACTATAATATTTAATAGGTAGAGTAGTAAGAGTTTAAAAGTTAGGGATATTGAGAGTTGATCCCGACTAGCATCATTGACATTGTTAAATAATATTTTGGATAGATTGAGGTCAGTGGAGGCCGTTTGGTCAGTGTTCTAGACGTTGCAAGTTTGGGGAGCGTTCCGCTAGCGAGGTAAGTGAGACTTTAAGCTTTGATGCTTTCTTTTCTAAAACCCGTTGTGAAAGTGTGTTTTCTCTGCCTGGTTCATGTGTTGGGACAAGCGTGCGCTTGGCAGAGTCGGTGGTCTCAGACTAGTCGCAAATATATTATTTTATGAAAAAAAATATTATTTTATAAGTTGTTTGATAGTGTGATACGGATGTGCGCTAGGATATTAAGTTTGATACGGCTGTGCGCCATGATATTAAGTTTGATACGGCTGTGCGCCATGATATTAAGTTTGATACGGCTGTGCGCCATGATGTTGAGTTTCATACGGTTGTGCGCCATGATGTTGAGTTTCATACGGCTGTGCGCCATGATGTTGGGGAATTGTGTATGCCTTTGTACATCACCTGAGCATTGTGTATGCTCTGTTACATATTTGAGGCATTGTGGTGCCATTGTGGACTCGTAAGTGTGTTGGTAAATTTCTTTCGCTGCAATTATGATAAGTCCTTAGTGGGTATTCTTGTTAGTTAATTATTAATAACTCTATTGATACACATATATTGAGTTATTGTATAATTATTATATTTACTATATCATTCGTGTTATAGTGTGTATGTATTTTCTAACACTTGTTCCAGAGGTATTTAAAGTGGCGGGTCGAGGATCTTACTGGGTTATATTTACGTATAACTCACTCCTTACCTGCACCTCTATGCAGATACCGTTGCGGGAGATAGAGCTAGTGGCTGACGAGTTTGTTCGAGTGGATTCTATTGCTGAGGTGAGCCACCGCATTGTTCGTGGAGGCTTCATTTTGGACTTTCTTAGTTCGTGTTAGTTATTTCTTTTTTGAGGTTTGCATACCCGTCAATAAAACTCATATTACTCTGTTAGATGCTCCATGGTCTTAGCGTGGGATTTGGGCCAGAGTTTGATTGTTTGAGTGATTGTGGGTTTTTCTATCAATTGACTAAGGTATTGGGCAATAATCATTACCTCTTTATTTATTAATAATACTTTAGGCCTGTACTTTTTCTCTCAGTGTTTGTGTGTAAATGGTTAAACGTTAGAGAAAGGGGTTCGCCTGGCAAGTGGTGTTAGCTGGGTGCCAGTCACGTCTAGAAGGTAGTTTGGGACATGATAGGTTTTGTGCCCTCGCTCTTGGTGGAACTCGCAAAGGGCCTTCGATTTTCTGGTACTAGGGTTTGACCTCATCTTTTGTGGACACTTCACCTTTGGTCCGAGCTTCTCCAAGGAGTAGATTATTTCTATAGGTGACACACAAAAATTGTGAGGGGATAATAAATGGGGTATACCTCTTTCATTCCGGTGAGTCCCTATCCTTCATCTGGGTGGGCCCTCTTCAGGGAGGGAGGAGAACACGATGGCAGCTCTGACATATGGTAGATGTCGTTCCCTGTTGGGTCGCGGAGCTGCGAGGTCCCTTCTGATATCATTTCTTCGATATGTCCTAGATTCGGCCTGTACCGAGTCAATCGATGAATCAGTCCATTAAGGTCGTCCTCGTCTGCTCGGACCTCGGCATAATGCGCATTGTGTATTTCATCCCAAGTAGATGGGGGTACTTCATGAGCCAACTTAATAATTTTCTTGTCGCCCTTGAACCATTCTTGCTCAGCCCGTTCTGAAAGGCTGTGACCGCCATCCCTTCCGATACATTCATCAAGGTCATCCTTACTCGGTTGAACCGAGCGAGGAAGTCCCTCAATCCCTCTCTCGGAGTGATAATAGCAAATATGTCATTTACTCTTACCTCGGCCTTCTTGGCCCTAGCATGGGCTGTGACAAACTTGTCGACCATCTCTTCGAAAGTTTCAATGGAACACGCAGGAAGTTGTGAATACCACGTTAACGCTCCCCCTATGAGGGTTTCACCGAATTTTTTCAACAAAATGAAAGACACTTGTTCTTTGGTGAGGTCATTACCTTTCACGACAGTGACATAGTGAGTCACATGATCTTCAGGGTCGGTCGTGCCATCATATATCCTGAGGTAGGGTGGCATTTTAAAGGTTTTTGGTATGGCATGGGGGAGGCGTCATCACTATACGGTTGTTCGACGAACCGTCCAGCATCTCTCTTTGACAAGAGCTTAGGGGCGTCCGACATCTTGTCGATCCTTTCCTGATGTTCTCTCATTTGGTCCCAAAGTGCATCCTTTTCAGAATGGCTGAGAGAGTGTCGTCACCTGCACTATAAATGACATTGTGAGTAATACATGTCGTTGGAGGAGGAGGAAGTTGGTTATGCTGCTTTCTGATGGTTGTATAATGCAAGTCCTTGTGCTTTCTATAGTCGTATCCCGAGCGGGCTTATGGAGGACGCTGGTTAGCATATCAGTTAGCCAAGCCTCAAGGAGCTTTTTTACAGCCGGGGGAATCTCCTCCGCCACAGATGTGGAGACTCCCTTACTAAGAGATTTTGTGATGCTGCAGTGAAGAGGAGGTGACCCATCTCGTCTAGGGGATGCATTGGGCATTGCATGTTCACAGCTCTCATTGGTGACGTTCACGAGGTTGGTTGGGAGGTCACTTATTATTCTCGTCCTTTGTTCTCTGTTACCTGCCATATTGAATTTGTGCATATAAAAAAGGAGATCTTGCTCTTGTTTTTTTTTTTACTTTAGTGATCTGTGTTAGTTATAGATCTAGAGGAAACTAAAAATTTAACTAGAAAATTCCCACAGACGGCGCCAAATTATTTGACCAAAAGTGTAGCTTTCGACAAAAACATTTGTATTTATATAATAGTGGATTAGACTTAGTTAATAACATTTCTAGATATGAGTTCCGAAAATGTGAATAACATTAGACAAATCTGGTGGTGGATTGATAACAACATGCATTAACTATTTCAAAAAGTATGAGCAATAATGGAGAAGTAACTAGCAATAAATAAAAATAAATAACATTTATTCTCTGATTTTGATGGAAAAGTGTGGAATAATATGTACAAGAATTTTGATGAAAAGATAGTGTTTGTATCTTTATAAAAGAGAGAGAGAGAGAGAATCGTTTATCAAAAATTTGTTCTTATCAAAATGAATATCACATGCCCCTTTTCATTATCTTTTTTCCTCTCTACATGGGACATATCCCTAACAAACCCTAATAGTATATGTGCAGAGAATATTCCCTCTATTATCCTATTCTAAAAACTAACCGTTACAGTCCTTTCCGCGGTGCTCGACCTCGATCATTGTTGACATCCCGACCACGAGCTTCGCCATTTCCTGATCGACCTCGACTGACTCTTTCTTCAATGCTACCTCGCCCTAAATGTTCCGTGACGGATTTCGACCTATACATAGCCGTCTTCAAGAAAAATTATGAAGAGCAGAGGAAGAAGAAAGAACAAAGTCATAAAAGAGAACATTTTCTCCTCGATTAAATTCCTTTATAATGAGCTACACTAATAATCGAGTAAAGCTAATATAACGAAGAAGGTCCAAGATTGAAATATGTCTTTTTTGTTAATTGAAATTTATTTTTTTAGATTGTCGCATGTAAAATAGTATTCACTCTTTTTTAGCTACTAGTTTTACGGTACGCGCGTTGCGCGTATAACCTATCTAAATGAGTATAAATTTTTTTAAAATATATATAAATATTATTTTTGAATTAAAATAAATGTGTAAATTTATTTCGACAAAGAATATTGATTCTATATAGCTAATTCAATAAGGAATATCAATTTATACCTTTCGCTCTCT
This sequence comes from Nicotiana sylvestris, assembly GCF_000393655.2. Classification (NCBI taxonomy): domain Eukaryota; kingdom Viridiplantae; phylum Streptophyta; class Magnoliopsida; order Solanales; family Solanaceae; genus Nicotiana; species Nicotiana sylvestris. Next base: position 141,208,735 of record NC_091062.1, read on the forward strand.
ACGTTTTCTTTTATCTCTTTTAACTACTATCTTAAATTACTTATGAATAAATGTATCTAATTTATTTCCATTAATTTCAATATATAAATTTGTCTTATCTATGTTTTACTTTTCGAGTATTGTAATTGGATTTGTAATTTAATATGTGTATAAATTTACAATATGTATTCAACTTATTCAAATAATTAACTTAAAGTACATTATAGTATTTATTACTTTAAATTAAAATACTACTATTATTTTCAAAATGTAAGCATATCGTATTAAACTCATTTATATATTTTTTCATACTCGGCCTAGTATGTTGTAAGTTTGGTTTATATATTGTTAGAAATCTTTAACTTTTGAAGAGTTAAATCATATCTAAAATTTTATTAGTAGATTTCTAAAATGTTTATATATATTTTGTCTAATACGCATAAGAAAAAGTTATAATTACTTTACACAATTTATTTAAGGAAAGGATATGTAAATAAATTTTTATTTGGTTTTAAATTCCTAAAATTTTGGAGTTTCTATATATGCAGTTTGAATAGGGAAAATTTAATGACTAAAATTTAGTTGATTTAAAGTCCTAAATATTAGTAGAATAATTAAATTACAATTACAACCAATATAAAATCTATTTTTAAAGGATAAAAAATGCGAACGATATTTCGCTAAGGGGCTTCGTGCTAGGATATGCACGATCCGCGTGTAACTTCTATCGATGCATATAAAATTATAAAAAATATAAGCCCTTAAAAATAAGATTTTTAAATATATAAGCTCTTGAATATGACAAATATTGAGCCTACTTAGTCAAAAAAGTTAGTGGATGGCCTATCTAAGCATGACAACCACCAAGATAATCTTGAAATTTTAGTGTTATTATGTATTTTGTTCTTTTATATTAATTTCGTATCAAAATAGTTGTCTAGGTACCATGTATTCTAAGACAAGTTAACTACAAAGAGAAGAAAAATTAGCAATAGATAAATTATGTAGTTAAATAATAAAATTCATCGCTAATCCTACTTAGTGACGTAATCAGCTATATATTATAAAAAATCCTATTAGTTACAAGATGAATTTAGTAATTAATTCCTGTTTTGTAAAGTTAAGTTATGTCACAAATTTTCTTAGTAATAATATTAGTTTTTTTCTTTACCAAAAAATAAAAGTCTTTTTCCATCTATTTATTTTAACATATGCATTGAGGTAATTTAGGTATCCTCTAAGTGATTGGCATTTTAAACAGGTTCAAAATTTTAAAAGCCACGACACAACAAATTAATAAGATGTTAAAATCCAAATAATATGAGGCTACTTGATTATGTGCAATCAGCTGCTATTAGATTTGTAGAAAATGCACATTTATATTATATAAGTACAAATTAATAACTTATATCTATTAAAAATAAAAAAACAACTATAAGAATTCTGGTAAAAAAGACTATAAATTTGTTTGGAGAAATTCTTTGATGTGAGAAGAATTAAGGTTGATTGATCTTCAACTTTGCTTCTTTCCTAATGATTAAACAACTCATGAATGCGACATGCTAAAGTTACTATCGAACTAATATAATAGTACTAATTAAAGCAAGCATAATCGAATTATAATTCTGCATGAAGTGTTATTATAGAGTTGTATGATATACCTGAATGGACGAAGATACATTAATAAAAATTCTCAAGATCTAAGCAGAGCGATGCATTTTACTGCATTAAAGCAATACCAACTAAAGTTTATTCTTAATTAAAAGTACTAAATCATAACAATCCACGAGTAGGAAAAATAGTTTTTCTTAACTCAACGTTTAATAATCATAAAATCTAAAATACAATCTCACATAGCTTCTATTTTGCTAAAAAATAGAGTTTGCGTGGTGAATACGTGTTCACCTTAAAAAAAATTCTCTATATTGGCATTCCCAATTTTTTCAAGTTAATATTCCCTAACCATGAAATAGAAAACATAGATAAAGCACCAAGAATTATCAGGAATTAGAAATACAACTCAAAAATTATGAATGTTGTCCACCGAAATCAAATATATAAGGTATAACGACATATAGCATAGAACTTAGGAAACCACATAAATTGCAGTAAAACCAAAGAATACATAATCAAATTTATAAAGTTACGGTATCTAATATCAAGGCGATAATCAAACCAACTTAAAGTTAGATAAATTAAAGTAATGCAGTTGATAGCTTGATAAGCAATAGAGTTGTGGGCATTGTGGCTAAACTCAGTTTTACATTCATCGTTCTTTTATAGATGTGATTTTCTAACCTAAATAGAATTTTATTTAGATCTAATAGTAAAAAGTTAATTTCAAATAAGGAAAAGTATCTTGGAATGTGTTATGGAAGTTGCGTTAATTTCAAATAAGGAAAGGTAACGTGGAATGTATTATGGTAATTTTATATAGTTTAAGTAAGAAAAGAATCTAGTTAAAAAATATTATTTGATTTGAAAGTTCTTATTATTAGGAAATTATGAAATGACTATTTAATTCAATATAAAATCTATTTTTAAAGGGTAAAAAAGATGAACGACATTTCGCTATGGAGTTTCGTGCTTTTAATATAATATAGATAAGTGCTAATAGGAGGTTACTAATGTCAAAATGGTTTAATTAATGGAGGATAATTCGGTATCACTACATATAATTGGAAGCTTTTTATGTGCATTAACAGTTTTGTGTTTCCTAAGAACTAAATGAGATCTAGATGTATGCAAATCGAAAGATTTTCATTTTAAAAATTATAAAATTGCAAAATAATTTATATAGGAGTATGATATATTCTAAAACTTTGACAAAAATAGACCATGCAAAGCAATTCTAATTTGATTTTGTATCATCCTGGGATAACGTCTCTTGTAGAAAAAGTAATGAGGATAAAATGAATTAACGGTAAATTTAGCACATTCATTCTAGTTTTAATAGAGTATATAGCTAGTGCCTCTTTTTGTTTAACAAACAGTTACTCCTAGTTACTTTACTACAACTTTCTCTAAATAGAGTAACCTATACTCTTTTAGTCTTTACTTTTCTAAAGCTAGATCTTTTAATAATGTTTGCTAGTGGATATTCTTATTGGTCCACACAGTTTGATTAAAAACTTATCAAACCTAAGCTCCCTCACCTTTGTTATTACCCTCACTCGATTTCATATGTTTGGTTTTGGTGAAGAAATTGACTGGAAAACCAAGAGGAAACATGATAATGATAACACACACAGCAAAAATCCGAAAAGGAAAACAAAGAATGAAAGACCATAAGAACTAGTCCAAGATTTGGTGGTCCAGTCCTGAACTTGACTTGCCCAAAAGACAACCTGAAATCCTGCATACATGTGGGATCTTGCATTAATTGGTAGTTTTCACTTTTTCGGTCACAATTTTCTCTTTTTGGGATCCAACTTTATGTTAATATTGAAAGGAGAATACAAATTAAACTTAATACCCAATTCACTCCTCTCAGTAATTTTAGCAAACCATGCTAATTTGCCTTGGCTAAATGAATTATACAGATATACATTCTTATACCGTCAACCAAACATAATATAAATTTAGTACCATAATTTATCCCATCTTATCATGCGTACCAAACGATCTCACATAGTATGAAGTTAAATGGCAAATGCCTTGGTCCAATTATGTGGTACTTTACCCTGTTATTTTATTTTCTCAAGCGAAAATGAAAATGAAGAAAGAAAAAAGAGGGACAAGAAATCAAGAATGATATCATTTTTATGGCCTATGATATGCAAACATATAGAGAATTTCTCTGTTCATTTCTTCTTCAGCAATTAGGGATATTAAAGGGGGAATTCCTTAAGACAATTTCCCTTCTGGTCTCCAAACAAACCAACCAAAAAACAAAGAAATTATAATTGCACTTATGGAAGCTTTCTTGTTGTTAGAACTTCCTCAATTACGAAGTCTGTAATTAATCTCATAGTTAGTGGCTTAAGTACAGTTTCAAAAAGTAAAAATAGAAAAGAGAGTAATTATGTCTAACTTCTCCTTCTTCATTCGTTTTTTGACAGAAGAAAAGGTCTCTTCCTTGTTTTAAATAGCTATGATGATACTATAAAAATATTTGTCTTTTTTTTTTTATTTTATATTTTTGTTCTCTTTATGTTTTTTAAGTTTTGTGATAAGTGATCTTACTTAAAACTTTTTTAATGGTACTTTAGACCTAATGGCAATACCTAATAAAAGTACATGTAATCATACTGTCTTTTGACATCTGCAGCAGCTTTTGGGTTCATTGATTTAACACCACCAACGAAAAGGAATCATAATGTCATCCATTTGGCATACTAAATATATGCATAATCTACAAACTCATGCCCCTCTTTCTACTCTTGACACTCCCCTCCCCCCCCTCCCAAAAAAAAAAAAAAAAAACTCCCAAGACCCCAAAAGAGATTGAAGATACTTACATAATATATCCGATGTTTAACCCCCGTTTGTCCATAAAAAAAATTCTTTTTTTACAAGAAAAATTGAAAAATGGATTTGTCCATGAAATTTTACAAGTTTTTGGAATTTTTTCGAAAATGAGTTTTTCAAACCACTTTTTCAAAATTTTCAGAAAAACTATTTTTTCTCACTCACAAAACTGCAATATTTTTTCAAATGAAATGCATGTCCAAGCATAATTTCAAATTTCAATATTATTTTTTAACTTAACTCAAATACTAATTTTTAAAAAATTTATGTCCAAACGCCTGCTAAATCTAATCAAACAATTCAAATTTCGCATTAATAACAAATTTAAAATGAGAATATACAATTAATCATGGTTAAATGATAAATATATTTATATACGTTTATTTGTTTGATGCAAATGTTAAATGCTGATAATTTATTTCCTGTACGCGGGTGCCGTTGAGATTGGCATATTTAGAATTCCAAACAATTAGGAAGCAAAGCGTGAAATCCAACTGATTTGATCTAACCTCTCGAACATATATTACCCAGCAGGAAAAGAAAAAGGGATAAAGCTTGAGATAGTACTCAATGATTGTTCTAAAGTAATAGTAAGAAGAAGCACAGACACAGAAGGCTTTAAGTACATACTCCCAATCATAGCATATAATAGGAAATTATATGATTATGAACAGCGTTTTGGTGCAGTCGAAACAGATAAATTACTACAATTTGGGATCATAACATGAACTCAACTTTCTTAATATTCTGGTAACGGGAATGAGGAAGAACTAATACCTCTGAAGGGTTGAGGAAGAATTAAAGTGCGAATGCATATTAAATAATCAAGCAGCATTCCTTTGCTTGGTGTAATATTGGGTGCATATAAGTTTTTGTCGTCTCTTATTATCATCGCTGTAGGATCAGGAGGTCCCGGTTTCGAGCAGTGAAAATAACCTCTTGCAGAAATGCTGGGTAATGCTGTATATAATAGACTCTTGTGGTATGGGTCTTCCCTGGATTCCGCATATAGCGAGAGCATAGTGCATCAGATTGCTCTTTTTTTAATTATTTAATTAGATATTACACAGGCTCTTCCTTTGATATTTTTGTTTGACTAAAAAGAGTTAGGTCTTTTTATAAACTAATTAAATAAGAAGATTTGAGGTAAATCCTAGCCAAAGATAATTCATCATAGATTTGAGACAGAGAATAAGAACAAGCAAGCATAGCTGAACATAAAGTTTAACCATAGCAATAGTTGAATCCCGTAATATAAGAAGAGGGTGATGATTTTCATAACATTGAATAATAATGAAGAATACATAGACAAAAAAGGTCACCGATCTTTAACAAGGTTGACACCAATACATTTGATATGATGAGATTAACGATGCATATTGAGGATCCGAGCTTCCTTGCTTCTTTCTCCTCAGCGAGGAGAAAGAGATGAAGATCCCTCTTCCTCCCTGAAAATATGTCTGTGTGTGAGAGTTTGTTCCGGCGCCCGTTCTTTATTCTCTCACCTAGTAGATACACTAGATATTTTTATTTACACAACGGTCATTAGCCAGAGTACCTAAGTTATTTAGTTGTTTTACCGATTGACCCTCTGACATACCGTAACATCCAATTCTCCATACAAGTATTCTGAGAACACCACCTCGGCCTTAGCCAAGGTGCTCGTTGCTATAGCATTGTACGAATACGACTTCTTCCCAAATGACTTTACCGTTCCTCTTTACGCAGATTCGTGTTTGGTCAGATTTCTACCCATACAGTTAGTCCCTCCGCCTATTGGGTTCGTCTTTTGGCGATCTCGATGGACGGACTTTGTCGATTCGAAAGTTGTGAGAAATCTGAGCACTTTGGGCGATGGGCTAATACCTCGTGGTGAGGTAGCGACGTGACATTTTGGGAGCTACATCAGACTGTCACGTCAGTTCAGAATGTCATTAAAACTCATCATATGTCATTATGGCACACATTTTCTATGTATCGCATCGTTTCCCGTGCCATTTTCGTTTTCAAAATGGCGGCGTTTGGTTTTCCCGCTCGGGGTATTTATATCCCTATAAATAAGGGAAAATCTTACATTTAAATGTTGTGCTTCCCAATCGCTCAAGAAAGACTCGCAACTTTCCTTCTTCTCCTTGGGTTTCTCGCATTTCCCTTCCTGTTAAAAATTCTTCTGACCGCTACCTTTTTCCTTTATTATTCTCGATTTTTGCAACCAAAGAAGAGATGGCTAGTGCATCCTCCAACCCCGATAGTGTCGTTGGTGCCCCGGTACTGGAAAATGACATTCCCCCACTCGAAGAAGGAGTGGCTATGGTAGAGGATGAAAGTTTTCCGACGGTGGATGAAGTGGTGCCCCGCCCAAAGAACGCAAGGACTGACTTCAAGAGCCCTGTTGAGGATGAATTTGAACCTATTTTTCATGATGGATGTTGCGGCGCTCTCGGCGTTTAAAGCCAAATGGGCTATCCCTGATCACATTGAACTGGTTCCGGCGGATCGTGACATAGTGTATATACACCGTCCAAGCTACTATGCATTTTATGCGTATCCATTTGTCATCGAATATACGCTTCCTCTTCCTTCCTTGGCGGTGGAATTCTGCCGCTTCTATGAGGTGTGTCCGACTCAACTCTCTCCGTACATATACAAGCTCTTCCTTATGCTCATCAAGTACGCAGAACTGGCCAACCGAGTAATTTCTCTACAACACATGCTTCACCTCTTTGCCCCTCCCCCCCCCCCATTTTTATAGGGGAACGATGATTCACCTTCGTCACCGAGGAACCAAGGGTTTGGTGGTAAAGATGGATGACAAGGCCAATCACCGCTTCTGGGAGAACTTCTTCTACGTCCGAACAGAGCATGTGGTATCGAATCCTGCGGGGTTTTCTAAGATGTGGAATTTTGCCTGTAGGTCTTCCTTTCTTTTTACTTATTTTTTTAAAAATGGCGGTTGGTCGTCTCCCTTTAGTGACCTCGTCGAGTGTTTTTTTTTGTGTGCTTTTGCAGCCAAGAGAGTACCTTCTCCGCAAGTTGCAAATATTTGTGAGTGGGTGATCTCGATTCTGCCCCACACGATGGTGATTCGCGAATGGGCACCTTTCCACAAGAGGTTTGGGCTCAAACCATCTGCTAGTGAGTCGGTTTGTTTCGGCCTTAGTTACTTTATTCTCCGCTCTGTATTTTTCTTTAACTTATATCTCCGTTTGATTGAATTTCTCTCCTTGGCAGGTCGGAGAGGAGTGAGAAGGGCGAGGGCTCTTGTCCTTACTTTTCGTCAGTCGGTTTCTTCTACCAGGCCCGTACCAAGGGTAGCTGTGGTGAGGGCATCCAAAGTCTGGCTATTCCGCGGACCGCATCCGTGTCTGAACCTATTCATTCGGAGGCTGCTCTTCGGTCAGACACTCCGGTCCCCACAATTCATTCGGCGGACAAACTTTCTCATGATGGTGGCGAAGAGGCTCCATCAAAGAGGCGGAGGATAGTGTCGGAAGGGGCGTCTTTGATTGAAACGCCCTCGAGGGACGACCCTATTTTGGCGGTGTCTGAAGCCGGCGGTGATGTCAACTTGGGTGTGGAGGCGATGCCTGTTTCGATCGTGGAAGAGGCTGGTGTGGCAGGGGGACAGAGTTCGGAGGCCGCCGCATTTGTTCTGAGCGGTCCATCATCGTCTCGGCAGGGCCGTGCCCGCTCTTCGGCTAATGAGAGGTTGAAGGGCGTAGTGGTAGATGATTATATCTGATTCTGACATTGATTCTGAGGATATAAGGATGTTCAAGGAAAGTTTTACCAGGGTAAATGTGAGGGCGGAAGGTCCTTCTCGTGTGCTCAAAATTCCATCGAACCTTAACCTGTTGGAGGACACGGTGAACTTGATGCCCCAATTTGACCTTCTGTGCTCTTCCGCCAAAAGCATGTCTCTTCGGGAGATTAGTGATTCCGGTTTGTCACACGACATGGTTGGGATGGCCTTCAGGGTGAGTTTCCTTTTGCTATTTTGTTGTTTTTTGCCATTTGCTTTTGCTGATTCTTCCTCTTTTTTTTAGACTTACATGCTGGAGATCGAGAGTGCTCGTCGGGCTGAAACGCGGGCCGATGTCTTACTAAAAATGGCCGCGAATTATCGCCGATATCGCGACAGGTGCATGAGATGCACGTGCAGCTTAGGGCGGGCAGTAACACTCAATCCCTCAGGGAGGAGTTGGAGAAGATGGATGATGATTTGATGCATTCTATCTGCAGATGTTGCGAGCTCGAGGGGCTACTATGGGCCAAATATGAGGAGCTCGAGTTGGGCAAAGAGGTTGCGGCGGAATGCGAGGATATACAAGTGAAGGTATTGTCTTTGTGAGCCGAGCTTGAGAAGAATGCCACTAGAGTTGCCAATCTAAGTACAGAGTGGACGAAGAAGGTGGCTGAGCTAGAAAGGAAGGTGATCGAGTTGGAGAGGGCTTAGGGAGCCCGAGTAGCGGCTTTGGCGAGGGTAGCAGAGTTGGAAAACATTATCCGCGTCCTTAGGTCTGAACGGGAAGCCGAGAGGGCGACGACCACACTGAGGGAGGCAAAGCTCGAGGAGCAGATTGGTAAGCTCGAGTGGGATGCTTCGAACCTGGGAGACCAAGTTGTGGTTCTCGAGGCCGAGAAGGCGCATTTGTTAGCTCAACCCCCCCCAATAATATGCTTTGTTGTTGTCCCCCGCCGTTTTTTGTACAAGATATGGGTCCATGAGGAGGCCCAACGAGATATATACAAGGGTTTATGGGTGGCGGGGAGCATTCCTAAGGCCACTTTTGAACATGCTCGAGTTAAGGCACGCGAGACTCGTCTTGACTGTGGTTACGACCCTGCGACACCGGAGGCTAGCGAAGACGCTGAGGTCGAGGATGAGCTTGCTTCCGATGATGACGATGTTGGAGGGGGCGATGATGGAGACAAAGTGGTCGGCCCGAGCGTGAAGGGAGGTGGTGTCATGGATAGTGTTGATGCTAAGTGAGACCTTTGTGCATTTAATTTGTCCTTTTGTACTTAGTTTAGTTTTTTTTGTACTTGGTAGGCTGGGTGGGGGGTCCGCTTCTTTGGCCCTTTGTCAGATACTTATCTTTTCTTTGAATGAAATAGTCGGCTCGTCTTCGTTTATATGTTTTTGGCTTTCCCTTCTCTTTTCCTTTTCGAATTTCTTGGATTTTCTCGCAATAAGTCCCTAACTTCTGATATTTGATTTGAGCGGGATCGAATTCGACCTACTAATTTGAAGACTTTGTTAACCCGATTGGGGTCGAATTTCATCTTGTAGATTTGAGCGAAGTTAATTTGGACTTGTTAATTCGATCGAGGTCGCATTTTGTCTTGTCAGTTTGAGCGAAGTCAACTTTGGCTTGTAGATTCGAGCACGATCGAATTTTGACTCGCCAACTTGGGCGGTGTTAGTTTTGACTTGTAAATTCGAGCAAGGTCGAGTTCTGACTTGCCAACTTGGGCGGAGTCAGTTTTGACATTGTAAATTCAAGCGAAGTTGAATTCTGACTTGCCAACTTGGGCGGAGTTGTTTTGACTTTGTAAATTCGAGCGAGGTCGAATTCTGACTTGCCAACTCAGGCGAAGTCAGTTTTGACTTTGTAAATTCAAGCGAGGTCGAATTCTTATGCAATTTTAGTTCTTAAGCACTAAATTTGCCATATCATTTGTGAGAACTTCATTAGTTCATTTCTTTCTTATGCAATTTGCTTTCTCTCGTTCCCCCATGTAAGAATTTTGAAAATGTTGTGCTTTAAATTATATTTTTCACTTAAATGGGCCCTTTTTAAGTAGTTGATCTGATAATGGGGTCCTAAAAATGACCAATGGTCTAAATGATAATTTTTCAAGGGTAAAAAAAAAGAAAGAAAAGCAACCAAATAATAATCTCACTCTCACTTTGCACTTTTGAAATTTGAATGTCAGCAAGAATCATTTGCCTGCTAAAGCAAAAAGGAAGAGCCTTATAATAAAGAAAAAGGATTATTATTATTAGGAAAAAAGAAAAAGAAAGCTCTAAATTAAGTTGCCAACCCATATTTCAGAAACTCTGTGTGTGTAGTTGATTATCATAAGTCTTTTCTTTGTTTCTTTTATAGTAAGTGTATTAGTATAATCCCAGATGAGAACAACTTTCTTTATTTATCATACTCTTCTTCTTCTTCTTCTTCTTTTCTCTGAAATTTCTCCATATCTTTATTCACTCACACCATCTTTGATCTTCTTTGTTAATGCAAGATCCAAAGAACTCTTCACAAGCAAGGTAACTTCTCTCCTTCCTCTTCTTCCTTTAATTTCAATTTTTTTTTTCTTTGAAGTTACATGCTGTCAATTTTACCCTGGGGTGGATGAAGAATCCTGAATTATAAACAAATGGTTTATCTTATACAAACTGGCAATATAAAGATTTTTACACTATTACTATAATTTAGTGTCAATTAATAAATATGTTGTAACACAAGAAGAGTTGTGATATGTGTCTTCACTAGTTATCCGGCATCACAAAATGTTTTGATCCCATTACAAAAAGAAAGTATATCGATGTTACTTAATTTTCAAATTAACCTAATTTTCATGACCTAACCAAGAAAACCTTGAGACATCAACAAGAAGAACCTGAGTTAATTTGATCAGTCGTGTTTTATAATTCCTATATAATTTACCCATAGAAAAAATACTACTACTACTCCTTCATGAGAAGATACGATCAAGATCAATTAGTGAAAGATATACTGACCTGACGAGGTAAGAGAAGACTAGTTGTCTCTTATGTTTCTCTTATTAACAACAAGGATATTTCCCTTGAATTGAGAAATGTAATATGCCTCAAGATGAGTTGTATTATTGCTCCCTAAGTCAAACTAGTCCAATTTATAAATGCGACACCTCCATACATTTTCAAGTTATTATTTTATCATATATTAGGGAAGTATTTTGGATTTGAATACGTAAATTGATACAAGACGGAGTTGCAATTAGCAGAATGCAATTCCAATCCCAAGTTGAATCCACCCCCGCCTCCCCCCCCCCCCAAAAAAAAAAAAATTGATGAAAAGTTGTTGTGCATAACTTAAAAGTGAATTCACTGCCTGTTAGTTGGGCTTTTTTACCTCAGCAAATGGCCCGATTTTCAGTATAGGCTGGTCTCTCCATGTGACGTAGAAATGACTCCAGGTAGTCACTCTAAAAAGGCTGCAATTTAGGAATTAATCAGTGCGTTCTGAATTTTAATTTTTCAGGACAAAAATATTATGAATTGTCCTAAATTCACGATAAAAATAAGTATTAATTAATCTCTAAATAGCATATATGAGAATGGGTATATGTGCACTTGCCCCTCATGTGACACAATACATTTTAGGCGCATATTAAAAGCCTTAACATCCTCTAAGATCAATGATTTCAACTGTTTGATAAAGACTGAATCAAACTTTGACCTAATCCTGAAGGACTTGTTCAACAGAACTGTCTAATGTCTATTCGTCCATCAATTAGAATTAGAAGTCTAGCCCTTTTCGAGAGTTCGATACAGTCTAGAGAATTTCAATTGACCTGCTTTTTGTGTGTCTGTGTGTGCTTTTTTTAATTTTATTTTTATGCTTGATGAGGACAACCATATTAAATACTCGTAGATGAATTAAACTTATACAGACAGACAGTATAAATATTAACCCGTTTTAGCAGGTTATTTGCATACTTCTTTTGGTTATTAGTTTATATTTACTATTGACAGTTACACGCGATTAAATTTCGTAATTATATAAATATTTTTTACGTCATATATAAAAGTTAAAACTGATCAATATATATACATATGTTTTTGTAGGAAGGCTTGGTACCAAAAAGCAATGGAAATGGCCTCTCTATGGAAAACCTTTGCCAAGCCAAGTGAAATTCCCACAAGAAATCCAACATTATGGAGAAGCATTTCAAAATCAACAGAGATTTCAACCACTACAAATAATTCCAATAATAGACAAAAGCTAAGAAGATGCACCTCTTTAAGGGTAGCAACTTCTTTTACTAGAGTTTGTCTATGTGCACCAATTTCTTCCTATACAGAAGTATTTCAAGTAGATCATGTTCCACCTAGAAAAAGTAATAGTTATCCTCCAATTAGATCAAAGCAAATCACCATTTCACAAGAAAGAATTCCAAGTGGAAGAATGAGTATGGAAGGAAGGAAAATATTTAGAGGAAAATCATTGACTGATGATGTATTAATGAGGAGATTTGTGGTTGAAGAAGAAGCAATGATGCAAGTTAGGAGAAGGAATCAAATGGAAGTTATTAGGAGAAGAAATTCTCTTAGAAGAAGAAAAAAACTTGGCCCGAGTCCTTTAAGTAGAATGGTTTTGGCTGAGGAAAATTGAACTTTTAGTTTCTAAATTACTACTTAATTTGCCATTGCCATTTGAGTTTGTCTCAGTTTTTTCTTAAATGGTGTTTGCCTCATGGTTTGTGTCTCTTGATGACACTTTTTTGACATTTTCTACCAAAAAGATAGTGATAATGAAAAATCTAAGGTTGTATCAACAAATATTATTTCGTGTAACATTAATTAATTTTTCGAGCCGAGGTTTATTGGAAACAACCTTTCTATCTTCATAAAATATGGATAAAGTTTACGTACACAGTACCTTCCCAAAAACCCACTTGTGGGCCGCACTGAATATGTTGTTGTTATTGATTAGTTATAATATTTCACGAAAACTCTAATACCAAGTAAATCGATATATATGTTTTATATCTGTATAAGCTTTTCCCATGAAGAGAAAAAGTAGGAAGTCAATCTTAGATAATAATTCCTTATTTTATTTTAATTATTCTCTTAATTAAGTTTTAGTCCTTGTCACATAGCTCATCAATCTAACATCAGAATTCACCATATTTTATGAATTTATTGTACCTTCTTAAAAGGGTCATAACTCAAACCAAAGGACAACAAAAATTCTTGGATCCTTTTGTGTAAGAAAGGGATGAAGTTGACCAGTATCTTAGTTAGGTGTTGCATCACCTAAACTACTTGATTTTGATTTAACATGACATCGAGCAAATTAATAAAAGAATATTGGTGATGCAATTGGAAGAGTATATATCAAGTAATGAACCGCAGCAACCAACGATCTCTAGCCCATGTTATGAGCATGAATTGCACCTGTGTCATTTTCAATTCCCTTTTGCTTTCGAACAGATCTAATTATTAAAGTTAGAAATGTTATAAATGAAGGTCAACCAGCTCTAATTTTGATCGTGTTGTTTTCCATTTGTATTAATACTGTATGTTTTTGTAAGTGGTTATTTCATTTATTATCGTTAATGTCGTAATTTAATTACGTAATATGGTGGTTTTACTTAAACTCAAACCTCCGCTTAAATACATTGTAATATCATGATACTTATTAGATTTGTTCTGGTAGCTTTTTTGCATTAAAATGAGTCGTGTGAATAGGTCATTTGGAGGCTATTTAGAACCACTAGGAACAGTGCTAATTTGATTCTGTCTTACATTTAGGAGAAAAACAAAAACAAAAAGTGAATGATAAAAAGTTTATTTATATTTGTTTAACGGAGCAACACGATTAAAATTAGTAGAGGACAAGAATGTCCATTATTGCTTGAGATAAGGAGATCGAAGTTCTCTAAACTGAGGGTCCAATGCCATCCATAATTTGTGATTAGAATTTGATTGCTATAAGTTTTTTCAAATATGGGCTATCGTGATGGCCAATTTTAGAAAGTAACATATGCCAAAAATTCAGTTGGTAAATTAAGCTTCAAAAGAAAAAAAAAAAAAAACAATAACACTAAAGTCAGGCGTTGGAGGAAGAAGAAAAGGAAATGCCTTGCTTATGTTATGTAGTGAAATTGATTTAGATTTTTCCAAACATAAAATTATTCAACTCGAAAGACTTAACATTAACAGCTGCAAATTTAAGCACAAATGACATAGTGATTAATTTGTAGATACTTAAAAAAAAATTCTCATGTTAGTGTCTCGTTTTACTGCAAAAGCGCTTGTGGTGTTTCGGTTGTGAAAACTAAGCTAGCGTTTGGATCAGTGGCGGATCCAAGAGTTGTCAAAATATAAATAATTAGATACATCAAAAAATCAAAGGGAGTCAATGTAAATAAATATACATAAAATAAAAAAAAATTATCTAGCAAAATAGCGTAATTTTCCGGCGAAGGTGTGTCGTTCGACACTCCTTGCTTCAATATTGCTCCGCCACTGGTTTGGATATAGATTTGGTTGAAATTTGAAAAAAAAAAGAGTTTTTGAAGATTTTGGATATGTATTTTACTTGAAAAGAATTTGAAGTTTTGTGAGTAAAAACATTCAAAATTTCAAAAACTACTCTAGAACTGTTTTTAGGATTCTGTCAAAAAAATAGTTAAAATCTATAGATAAATTGTATATATTTGAGAACATCATTTTAAAAAAAGCTCCCAAATTTTATGGCCAAATCGGGAGCTAAAAATTGTAGTATCACGTTTGTACTATGTTTCCTTTTAATTGTAAAAATAGCGCAAGATATCACTGTCATTGTCACCCCAATGTTGTCAAGACAAAAAATAATCCAAACGGAAATACAGATAAAGAACCAAACCTAATAGCTGAGGCTGGCCAAATTATTGAGTGACAAAGTGGCCAACCTCCCCTACCTCCAACCCCTGCCAAAGAAAAAAAAAACTTTTATTATTAATGTTTTTTATACTACTAATTAAGCTGCTCGGGTCAGCCTCCATTTCTAGTTTCGACTAACTAATTTGGTATTTGGGTATGTCTCCGTTAGTATTCACCAGGTAGGAGGAGTAGGGGAAAAAAGAAGTCAAAAAACGACAAAAAGAAAGGGGAAATCCAGCAAGCAACAAAGAACCAGATTCTGAAGTAGTTGGCTAATTTAGAGTCGAAAAGTCTAAAAGGAGCACCATCTTATTTTGTATATATGGAGCTGAGATTCTAGAGAGAGAGAGAGAGGACAAAAAGGGTAGCTGAAGGTGGAGGTAGCTCATCTTTTCTTCTAGCAGTTGCCTTTTGAGCTGTCGTTTCAGCTTTCTGAAAGGTTTTTATGGAAGAACTAAACCATCACTTGAGGTATACATACAAGAGTTCTTTCTTTTTTGAATTAATTTACTTTTCTGGGTCGATTTCTTAGGATTAATTCTGCATACTCTTCATGCTAATTTTAGGGATAAAAATGTCACCTTGTTTTTTTCTTTTTCAAAGATTCTTTATGGGAAAATTCAAATTTTTCTTCTTCGTTTCAAGTTAAGGATACTATTTCTTCTTGAAAAAAAACCCTTCTTCTTGTTTTTTCAACTCACTGTGTGGATGTGTGTTTCTGTATGGTGTAAGACTTGGTAGTGAAAATTGTGGGTCTGTCGTTTTTTTTTTTTTTTTTGTGAATGGTTTTTTTTTGGGGGGTTCTTGTATAATTTCTAAAATATTCTTTGTCCGTTACATTCTTCGTAACTGTCAAGGAAATAAGGACAAAGTAACATACTTTCCTTAAACCCTGTAATTTTAGCGTTACTGTAATAAAGTACCTCTCTTTATCTGTCGTATTCCTTGTGTGCTTTTTGTTAAAACCAGAAATTAAGCAGAAAAATGGACATCAAGGGTGAATAATTCTAATTATCTTGGTAGCTTGCAAAACAGCTAAAGGAATTGAAAAAAGATAAAGAAAGAGTATTATGAAATCATTTGGATGATAGATAACCTGAACTTCTGTTTGTTATGTTTCATTGCTAGTGACAAATTTACCCTTTTAGTTTGGTTCCATCTAGTTTTTGAAGGTTGAATTTGAAAATCAACTCAGATAATGAAATATCAACAGAAGAAATTAAAGGAACCATAAAAATCATTTTCCTGTTTGTCTTTCCCTTTTTCTTAATGGTTTTGTAAGCCCCCCCCCCCCCTTCCCGATCACCTTGTATCACCTGAATGTGCAAATTTAAACTTATGGAAAAGTCTCTACCTGATATCATTTACATAAAATACTAAACAAACAACTAAGGAAATTAGACGATTTGCAAATATTTGTGTTAGGTGTCACTGCCTTCTCATTGACATGCATCAAAATGCCTCCATCTGGATTTCGTTCTAGAATATTTCTGTTCAGTATAATAAGAAATTATGCGAATTTCATATGTGCACTTTTAGTATTATCAAATGTTGCTTTGGCGCTGGATGTGTTCAATTAAGTTTATTTTCCTTTTCTTCAGGTTGACACAGTAATGCTAGAAACATGGGTAAAAAAGGAGGTTGGTTTTATGTCCTCAAAAGGATTTTTGCGTGCAACTCCAGGAAGAAGCTTACTTATGTAAGTTTATAAAAATCCGATTCCTTTGAACTTGATTGTGTAAGATCATTGATGTTAGCTCATAAAGAAATAAACTACTTCAACAATTGATTCAGTTGTCCTTTTTTTTTCTTCCTAACTTCTAAAACTAGTTGAGATCCTGTTTTATAAAATGGACCATGATCGCCTTAAATATTACTGAATAGATTATATCAGGACTGGGGGAAGAACTTGCAGGATATCTATGGTTCAAACATTGTAATACAACCCTTACCTTAATTGGATGATTGTTACAGGGATCAGCGAAGAAAAATGCTAAGGAAAAGAAGAAGGCTCGTAGAATACTGAGACATGGAGAGTTCAAATCATTCCTCTTTCGAGAACCAAGCAGTATTGAGAAAATACTGGGGGAAGTTGATGATCAGAAACTACTTGTTAGGCCTCCTGCTTCTGAACAATCTGGCGTTCCATCTGCATTGCCTGTGAGACCAACTTCCCCGAGAATCAGTTCACCTAGAGCTGCATCTCCTCGAAGTTCTTATAGTGCTGCATCTCCTAGGGCTGCTTCTCCAAGGATCGCCTCTCCAAGAGCAGCTTCTTCGAGCGTCATCTCTCCTAGTGCAGCTTCTCCAAGGGCTACCTCTCCTAGGGCAGCTTCTCCAAAGGCTACCTCTCATAGGGCAGCTTCTCCAAAGGCTATCTCTCCTAGGGCAGCTTTTCCAAAGGCTATCTCTCCTAGGGCAGCTTCTCCAACGGCTACCTCTCCTAAGGCAGCTTCTCCGAGGGTCTCTTCCCCTAGAGCTACTTATCCTGAGGTGAGTAGGAACCACAAAGAGATTAGCTATGCTAAGAGACTAGAACCAACTTTGACGCTCCATCTTGCAGCAACCAAGATACAGGGAGCCTACAGACGGCACATGGTAAGGTTCAAGATAACTCCCTCATGCAATGTTTGGCTGAAAATAGCATTTAACAACATAGCTTGATTTTTGTGAGCTAGCTAGATCTTGAGTGATAAGTTATAAGTCATGTTATTGCAAACTCATGATATAACTTTAATTAGCCTGCCAAGTAATCGTTTCCATGTCTGCTGCAACTATTTATTTTTGGCAAAGATAAGCATCAAAATGAAAGAGTAAATTAATTATGTGATGAGCTTTGTGCTCTCTTAAATATTTGTGGCTCTCTTAGTCTAAGATTTGGGCGCTTTTTCTATGGAGAAATTCCCTACTGTATGTTACAGAACCTGGTAACAGGTAAACAAAGTTCTAGCCCTCTTATTAAAGCGTGTATGAGTTTCATGGTTTCAGGCACATTTCTACCTACAAAGTTAGTTTCTACCACTATTGGTCTTATTACTGCAGTTCCACTTGATCTGCAGAAATCCTTTGATCTTTGTCACTGAGTATTTACTTTATGATAGTTTGACTTGAGCATTTAAGCTTCACGATTCATTCTTATATTCTGAGCTTCTGGAGATCTTATACCTGTCACTATTTCTTTTAGTAGATTGTCTGTGAAACGGACAAAATTTAACTGATCATAGAAAGACCACTTTCCTTGGCCAGGAACTCCTTTCTTTATGAAATTTTCATAAAAATAAAGTAACTTGCAGATTATCTGAAATAGGGTATAAAACCAGAGATTGAATTTTTTTAAAATCGTTTTCAAGAAACTAGTGAGTTCCTCCATTTCTGGTACTAATGGCTTTACTGCTAAAGAATTATGCTCGTGAAGCATGGAAAATTCAGAGTCTGCATTCGTCTGTCAAAAGCTTCTTGGATATTCGAGTAATTTAGTTATTTTCAGCTTGTTAGAAAATCTTTTTATGTCAAAGAAAACAATATAGAATTGCGCGTTATGATTGTTACTCCTCTTGATTCAAGTAGGGGGTGAATAGAAGTTCACTGCTCATAAAAAGATTGAAAAGAAAAACATTAGACTCCTTTCCCATTTTCTCCCTTTCCCTGAACAGTTCATATTGGTGGGACAAGAATATATTTGGTTCCAAAGAGAGTATATCAATTGCTAATAATAAGTGTTATATGTCCTATGCGAATGTCCTCTGCTTTACAGGGAAGGAGGAGTTTCAGGTCTTTGAGGGGTTTAGCAAGACTTCAAGGAGTGGTCAGAAACAGAAATGCAAAGCGGCAGACAGCAAATGCCATGAAGCAAATGCAGCTTCTAGTTAGGGTTCAAATGCAAATTCAGTCAAGGAGAACTCAGATGTTCCAGACACTCCAAAGTCAAGCTTACACGAATGATAAAGAAGCTGAGAGCACCCTAAGCAAATGGACTCAGGTGGTAAGTTTAAACTGCTACATATCTTGAGGTGTTCACCTATTTAGTGGTGTTGATTTAGGCTGATGCCATATCTTGGAGGAACTGTTTGCGTACATTCTTTAGTTGATTTAATTTTATTCAATTAAATTGTGTGTTTTTCCTCATTATTGGTGCTTTTGCTCCTTGATTATCTTGTGAAAGAATTGATGGATTCTTCCAATGGTCAAAGATGGTATGCAGCTTCTTCAACAATGCCATTTAAATTCTAGGATTTTTGCACATATACTGCGGTATAAGGATATGAGAGTTCTCGAATCGTTCTTTTCTTTTTCAAACATATTTTGAATTACCTCTGATGTTAAAATCGAAATTTTGGTTTAGACTGAGGCAGGTAACCATGATGATTGGGATAATAGTGTGCTAACTAAAGAAGAGGTAGAAGCAAGGCGTCGAGAAAAAGTGGAGGCCGTAATCAAGAGGGAGAGAGCAATGACCTATGCATATTCTCACCAGGTACAAGCTTATGTCCTTTAGCAATTAAAGAATCTGTGGTGGGAAAGAGGTCCATAGGTGTAAATTTGCTTTTATCATGCCAGAAATTCATCATTCTATTTCGTGCAACCTGTGGAAATGCCAAGTTATTTAGATATTTTCTCTTAGCGCTTCTCTTGCTTACCACTTCTTTCTATTATACAAGTTGCAGTACTAAGTGCATCATAACAGTTTCTCGCCATCTGTTTCGCCAAGTTATTTAGATATTTTCTCTTAACAGTTCTCTTCTTACCAAGTCTTTTACATAATACAAGTCCTGGTGCTAAGTCATCACAAAAATTTCTCGCTGTTTGTTGCTCTTGTTGTTTTTGGCTAACCTTAAGCCAGCGCCTTTGCACTTCAAAGACTTCAAAAACAAAATGCCCTTGGCAAATTGCCACAAACGTCAGAACTTTCAATTATCTTGTTTCCACTTCCTATTAGTGATTATCAAGGTAGGACATTTAATATCACATTGGTTCAAAGTACTTGAACATTGTGTGTTATTGTTGGGTAAGACATGTTGACAAACTCAATACACTTATTACTCTATGATGGCTTACCGTGTCTGCGTTCCTCTTTCTATCAGTTGGGGAAAAGCAACCCTAAATCAGCTGTGGACATCCGAGCTAGTGGAATTCCTTGGTGGTGGAACTGGTTGGATCACCAGCTACCTCCAGGAAATGATTCCGAGAGCCAATCTGCTGTGAAAGACGTCCATGTAACTCCACCAAGGGAAATTTCAGAGCACAAACCAAGTCCATGGCGTCTAAGTCATAACTTCAGACGCCTCCATTTAGATAATGACAGTCATGAATCAGTTACACCGAGGTCAACTAAGTCCGCAGTTCCACTAAGGGGCAAACTAATGCATACTCCCAGAAGAGCATCATCACCAATGAGCAGCATGAGCGTATCAAATTACTCAAGACGCCGAGCTAGTGCTGCTAATTCCCCTTTCAGTCACTCCTTTAAGGATGACGACAGCCTCACGAGCTGTCCTCCTTTTTCAGGTCCCAGTTACATGTCACCAACCATCTCAGCCAGAGCTAAATTCAGAGGAAAAAGCATTCCTGAGGAGAGAAACACAGGTAGCACCCCATCAAACAGCTCAAGGAGGAGGTTATCGTTCCCTTTGACTCCAAGGTCGTCTGGCAAAGATGCTACTTCTCTAAGGGATCACGAGTCTACGGGAGATCATATGAGTGTGGGTTCTACTGCTTCGACACCCTCTGTAGTTGGAAGGAAACCATTTAACAGATTTGTGTGATTATATATCTTGTATGACTTCTTTTGACGTCTGTATTTAGCTCCGAACGTGGTGGGTTTTTTCTTTTCTTTTTCTTTTGATGTGTATTTATTGGTGTATGATGTTCACACAATACTGATGTAAAATAATGAAGTATGTCAATCTAGACGGTTTTGCAAAGATTCAGTGTGCCCATTCTCTTTATTAAGGGAAAGAAATCAGGTGTTTCAATGATCATATGCTTGAACACAGATGTTTACATTTTTTGGAACTTTAGTGTAAGATGTTAGAATGTTTATGAGACAAAATTTGCGTGTACTCCTAAGCTCCCAGGGGGTACCTTTTTTAATTTTTCATAAAATGAATGGGGGTGTCATTTGTGTTGAAGACTATTCAAAGTTGGAGTCGAAAATTTAAATTATTTAGGATTTTGTATTTGCTAGTTTTTTAGATTATTGTTTAAATATTGGTCGCCATGACCGAAATTCTTGTTCCCCAACCTATAACAAATAGAACGTACATTGATATGAAAAAAAGGAAAACTTAGTGTCATTTCTTCTTCTTTTATTTCATAATTTTTTAAAAAGTAATTTTGTTATAAATTCTACAATTTTAAAAGAAAACGTATTAGGTCACAAGGACTTACTTGGTAGCTATATTTAAACTTTAGGTAGAACATAAAAATGCCTATATTTTCACTCTGCAAATATAGTAAGTAATTTTCCTTATAGTACCACACCTTTAAATTAATGATCCCTGTTAAAGAGTTTTTGATAAAGAATATGAAATAGTGAGTATCTCTAATAGAAGTATTGAATGTTTGAAGTTGTCAAATATCCCACATCTGTGGTTAACACTTTTGTTTGGGATTTTTTCCCTATAAAATGAGGCCTAATGTTTAGGATTTAAACACACCTCTTATTTGCCTTCTTATCTTCTTAAGACATTTGTATCTTCTCTCTTTAATATTATTTCACTTGTATTTTTGGAGTGGACTAAAATATTGGTTGTGTTCGAGAAAATAGGCAAAATTGGTCGAACCTCGTAAATTCAGGTGTTCCTTTTAGTGTTGCTTTATTGTCTTATTTATTATTTGGTGGTTGTCATAATTTTTGGTATAGTAGTTGTGACTCATTCACACTATATACATTTGGCTTTCGCAACAATTGATATCAAAGCCAAGGTACTGTCTAAGTATGCTATGTGGTTGCAACATAGTCTGATCTTCCATATCAGAAAAGATTTATCTTGGTAACTGAGTCAAGGTTTTGTCTGAGTATGCTCTGTGGTTGCAGCTTAATCTGATCTTCCACACCATAAAGGAAATAATCTTGATTTGTGTCGTCAGCTATTAAATAATATTTGTGTCAAAGATGGGAGACAATAAACAAGAAGAATCTACATCAAGTGTCAACAATACGTCATTATTGGCATCTTCGCTTATGACAAAAATTGTGTCAAATGCAAAATTTGCGGTAGAAATTTTTGACGGGTCAGGACATTTTAGGATGTGGCAAAGCGAGGTTCTAGATGTCCTTTTTCAATTGAAGAAAAAAGACCAGATGTTATTGGAGAAAAGATTGGAGAATTATCAACCGTGTTGCTTGCGGTACCATTTGATCCTACCTTGCTAGAGAGCAGAAATATCCATACACAAAGGAAACTTCTGCAAGTAAATTATTGGAAAGTACTGGAGGATAAATTTTTGAAGAAAAACAGTCAAAATTGTACATGAAGAAGAGACTGTTTTACTTCACCTATGTTCCTGGTACCACGATGAATGAACATATCACCAGTTTCAATAAGTTGGTCACATATTTGCAAAATATGGATGCAACTTTTGATGATGGTGACTTGGCCTTGATGTTGTTGGGGTCACTTCCTGATGCGTACGAGCACCTTGAAACTACTCTACTCCATGGGAATGACGAAATTTCTCTCAGAGAAGTTTGTTCGGCTTTGTACAGCTATGAACAAAGAAAGGGAGAAAAACAGAAGGGCGGAGAAGGAGAAGCACTAGTTGTGAGGGGTCGTCCTCAAAATCAAATGAGGACAAAGAAAGGAAGATCCAAGTCAAGATCTAGACCCAGCAAAGATGAATGTGCATTTTGTCGAGAAAAGGGGCACTGGAAGAAAGACTGTCCGAAGTTGAAGAATAGGGCCAAACATAACAATGGAAAGGCCATTATGGATTCAAATGTAGTTGATGGTGATGATTCAGACTTCTCATTAGTTACAACAAATCCATCAACATTATCAGACATATAGTTGATGGACTCGGCTTGTAGCTATCATATGTGTCCCAACAGGGACTGGTTCGTGAATTTTCAAGAAGGAGAATATGGAGTCGTCCACACAGCGGATAACAGCCCTCTTACCTCATATGGAATTGGTTTAATATGATTAAGGAACCATGATGGAATGATCAGAACATTAACAGATGTTCGATATGTACCGGGTTTGAAGAAAAATCTCATCTCTATGGGAGCCCTAGAATCAAAAGGGTTCAAAATCATTGCAGAAAATGGAGTGATGAGAGTATGCTCTGGTGCACTAGTAGTAATGAAGGCTAATTGGAAGAACAATAACATGTACCGTTATCGCGGTAGTACAGTTATTGGGACAACGACAGTAACATCCAGTGACGAAAAAGAGGCAGAAGCAACCAGGCTATGGCACATGCGCTTGGGACATGCTGGAGGAAAATCCTTGAAAACTCTATCAGATCAAGGATTGTTAAAAGGAGTAAAGGCTTGCAACTTGGAGTTTTGCGAGCATTGTGTCAAAGGGAAACAGACAAGGGTTAAATTTGGTACAACGATCCATAATACTAAAGATATTTTGGATTATGTACACTCTGATGTTTGGGGTCCTTCCAAAACACCTTCATTGGGTGGTGTCACACCTCTTTTTTTCCTACACCCCGGAAAGGGTATAAGGGAGTTTTTTTCAACTTAAAGTGACAATCGAAACGGGATTCATTTATTATTAAAAATTCAGAGTCGCCACTTGGGATAATTTATGGTGTCCCAAGTCACCGGTTCAAATCCCGAATCGAGGAAAAGATTGACTCTGTTTTACAGTCCGCGAACACAGAAATCCGGGTAAGGAATTCTGTTAACCCGGGAGAAGGTGTTAGGCATTCCCGGGTTCCGTGGTTCTAGCACGGTCGCTCAACTGTTATAATTGGCCTATTATCTGATTTTAATACATGTTTTAGCCTATGGTTCAATTTTAACTTATTAACTGCTCTTATTCATTTTTAGGAAGATTGCAACGTCATTTAAAACATGTCTTGAACCACGTCACATAAATGCACCCGCCGTCCACGACACATTTTATTTAACATTGTTGGGATTTGGATTTAGGTCACATGAAATGCACACCCGAGTTAAAAGGAATGAAAAGCTTTACTAAGGAAAGAAAATTTCCCATCTATTCTTGTTTGTGCCAAAATTTAAGTAGATGCCAAAAAGCTCTGCTACAAGCTCGGTTTAAATGGATTGCAAAAGAAATCAAACAATTTATGGCTTAGCAATCCCTTCACATTTCGCTTAACCTTGCTCGAAGATAGAATACGAGCGAACAAAGTTTAAGACTGGCACTGCCTAATTGGTTGAGAAGTGAACTTAGAGAGAACTAGAGAGCACTATTACCTTGCTATGTGTAACGGCTACAAAATGGTTGTTACATTTCTTACGGTCCAACTTAGCTATGGCTAATAGCTACCCTTACAGACCATTCATCGGAAAAGAATCTGCAAGTGTGAAAAATTGTAAAGCAATTGGTCTATTAATTCTGAGAGTTATCAATTTCAGTTTTGCAAGGGCTAGATCGAATACAGTACGATGGTAGAATTGAAACTCATGATATTCCCCCATCATTGTGAAAGAGAAACATCAATGCTAGCTATCATAATAAAAGAAAACGTTTCTCGTTTCACTAGTCAATTTTGTCTTCTATTTCAAAAATCTCAAGAGTAGCTGGTTGTTCTAAAACCTCAAGAAGAAGAAGTTGCAGCTACAGAGTTGTTCATCACTTTCCATATCAGAGTATTCAAGAATAGGAACACAAGCATAGCAAGAATGTTTCAGACGCCACAATCAAGTTACTATGCAATCACTCTTCATCAGTGATGGAAAAAGATTCAGTGGTTTCAAAAGTATCCTTTGTTGTAGTGGCTTCCTGTATACCGCACATGCCATGCACCTCTTAAGAGTATATCTAACTGGGATTTTCAGCTACATTGTACTCAATGCACAGATACATTACGAAGATGGTCCTCGAGGTCTTGGCTTTGCGTAGCCTAGACTGATAAGCTTTTGCATCAACTTTTTCTCAGCAGCAGCCTGAATCCGCAATAAAGGGAGAGTGAGAATCATACCAACAGTTAGGGAGATACGCACAAGATCCAAAAGATAGAAATCTACTATTCCATGTAGTTATCAGCTATATAAACTGAAATGACATCCAAATAGAATTTTGGAAGAGGGATAACAATTACACAAACATGCAGAGGGGGAACCTAGAAAAAGGAGGATAAACAGAGTGGAAGTAGAAAGAGATCAAACCTCAAGCATGGGGCTGTTCTTGGGGATATTACAAGCTAGTACAACATTGAGTCCAGTCTTAAGAACTGCAAAAAGAGTCATGTCAGACAATATATCTTAGAAAAAGGAATGAAAACTGACTTAATTTGGCTGGTGACATACCTAATCTACGGGCAATACCAGATCCTGTATTATCAGATGTTCCTCCGGTCAAGGAACTGACCGCAACGGTACCGCTCTGCACAAGACAGAAAGAGTGTAACAACTGAAATAGACAAGCCAAATCACAGCCATCGTCACCCTCTCAACGATAACATACATCCCCCACTAAAAAATCTATTTGTTTAAAGGGATACGAAGAAAAAATCTATTTGTTTAAAGGGATACGAAGAAAAGTCTATGTGCGAGTATATTTCTGTGGAGGTTTTTGAAATCTCATTTTGAGTTTTCCTTGTTCTCAATCCAAGTTATTTTCAGTGTTCTTTTCAATTTTGTTTCGGATACTTACATAATCAATATAGCGTTTTCTTTAGGAGTATAATCCAATATTACTATCTCTGTTCTCATTAACTTTATTCAAAAGCAATTACAAAGATGGGCAAGAAAGGTAGCAGTAGAAGGAAAAAGTTGAAGAGCGATATAAGTCAAGTTCCAAACTTACAGGTCTTGCTGGAGCAGCTGCATACAGATTCCCAAATTTGGCTGAAGTGCAACCGATCCAAGCATATATCTAGAAAGGATGAAAAGAGATTATTGCGAATGAAGAGTAACCTGTTTTCAATTTTGAAGACATTCCACACTTGTAATTAACAAAATCAATAACCATAACAACTAATCAAGAAATTCGTTCTTTCTATACAGTACATTTAAGTCTGTCTGGATTAAAGATGTAAGCAAGTCACAAATGTATCAACAGGATCATTAATGCTCCTTCAAAATGCTAACATTTGTATTAAATTAAAAACTCTCAGTTTTCTATCGTATTTGTTGTTGAAGGTAAACTTCTAACAGTGATACACAAATACAAAGAATAACCAAAGAAAGCCCTCAAATTGCAATAGTATGATCCACATGGACCCCCTCTATAGTTTCAGAGATACAACAATTACTATGCCTCAATCCAAAAAAGTTGGGCCGGCTATATGAATTCTCGCTGACCATATTTATCCAACTAAATTCATCTCAGACCAACATATGAAAAACAAAAATAAAAATAAAAAGTACTAGAAGTTCTCTTTATTTTTTTAATGGCATAAAATCAGGGCTAGAAGACTCCTGGGCATTGGACATAAACTACCTGTACTAACATAACTAAAACATAATTTTTACTAACTTCTTCCACGTGATGTTAGACCAACCTCGTTCCCTTTTAACACCTTCACTCGTCATGGTTTCACACCAACAGACCGGTACATATGGAGGTCGACGCATGATAAGACCAAGCTATCTCAAGCGACTTTCTCTCATTTTGTCCTCAAGGTATACTATTTGTACCTTCCGGTGAATGTAATTATTTTTAATCCTATCCAACCTTGTATGGCCATACATCCATCGAAAATATATGCATCTTTGCGACACTAATCTTGTGTATGCATTGGACTTTAGCAGCCCAACATTCACTCCCATATAATATTGTTGATCTTATAATTGTTCTATAGAGTTTACCTTTCACTTTGGTAGGCATCCTTTTATCATATAACAACCCAGTAGCACTTCTACATTTCAACCGTCTGATTTTGATCCTATGTGTAACATCTTCATCTATAATCTCAAAAATAAAGAAAAACATTCCAGAGCATAGTAAACCAGTGTCTCTCAACTAAATTCAGCACCCTTCGCACATAGTATTAAGTACGTGACAAATCAAATACCAGAAGTATTTATATAGGAAGTATCTGACTTGTACTTTTAGTACCTCGGTAGTTAACCTTCCTGTGACTTCAGCTGCTACTTTCGTTCATAACCAATATAGAGTTATGAACATTAATCAATCACTAAGATGTCACTCACAACTAAAGTTAGGATTGGTCAAGTGAATTCTCTGAAACCTTTTTGCTCAATTTGGACCTATATCATTCCAATACTACTTTGCTCATATATGATTTTTGCCTTTTTAAGGCAAATTCGAGTTTTTTTAGAACTAGAGGATCTCTGAATCTCACATTTATTCTTACACCAGTATATAAGCCTTTAACCATACTAAAAGTTCTTGGCCAACACTATAGCTAATGTAAGAGTACTAACAGTAACCAAACCTTAACCCCAATGAGTTGGTAGTCTATACAATTCCTTAGCTTCCATTGCGTTTCGTCCTTAACTAAGTCCACATTAACTCCGTGAAACTGCAGTGTTTTCCGAGACAAATTCCCTCCATGTGATTTTAGATCAACCTCATTTTCGAACACCTTAGGCCTCATTTATCGAAGTGTAAGTATTTATGGACCAATGGCTGAACTATCTCGGCCGATATTTGCACCATTTGTTGGATGTAGCTACTTCTAGTCTTGTTAAATAGTGACTAGTTTGGCTTTTCACTAAGTTCTGATAATTAGATAGCAACATAGCTACTTATTACTAGATAAAAAATGGAGTAAGGGAGCTAAGGAAACCTGTTTCTGAAGACGAATGATCTGAAAGTGAAGAGTAGCATCGTCAGAGACTTCAGAAAAGCACGTGACCTGCACGCCACTTCCATCATCATCTTTTTCTGCAATTTTCAACTGATTCATTGTGTCCGTAACAACGTCAACTCTTCCGTTGGAGAATGAGGAGGAGGATGGTGATTCCTCTAATCCTTCTCGCAAATCCATTCTCAGAAAAACTAGCGAAGAAAATCGAATTGAACTGTGAAGATTAACTAAATCTGTACAAAACGAATAAGCAAAATCAAAATTTCAGAGTTGAACAGGGGATTTTGGAGTGTTACACAAGAGATGAGTCTCGGGTCACCCGTGAAATGCCACGGGTAGGGAAGATCCGAACCATGTTAAGGTGCTATATACTGTTTAAACCCAAATCACCAGACGTGTCAAATGGACTTTGATTTACAAGAAGCCTTGGAAATGAATTTTGTTTTACAAGAATAGCCTTGAAAGTGGGTCATCTTGAATTTTTTACGCGTTTACCTATGGGCAAACCTTCAAGTTTAAAAAGTTTTGTTCATGCGATAAAACTTTTAAATTTTGATGGTTTGCCCGCGAGGCAAATAAGAACAAAAGAATTGCCCATGGACCCGGTAGCAGAGCCAGATTTTTTATCAGGGTATCAAAATATATAAAAATAAATATATCATGAAATTAAGACCTTTTTTTTTTGTGTGTGTGGTTAAAATAGACGTATAAGCTAATAAACAAGTCATAACTCGATTTTGTTCAAATATTGTTCACAACGAACATGAATTATAACTTAATATGTTTAACTTAGGGGTGTTCAAATCGAATCGGAGAACCGTACCAAACGAAAAATCAAACAAACCGATTAAAAAACCCGACTAGGTTTGGTATTGAGTAAAAAAATCCGAACCAAGACATATAAATATATAATTTTTATATATATTTTAAAGACTTTATATTAAATTTTCTTTAAAGAATGTAGAAATATTTGGGATCCTCTCATGTGTTAACCTTGAAAGCGTACATTAACGGGAAATAATTGTTACCCGACTAAGAAAATAACTATCATGTGTTACTAAAAAAATTCTCCCATTAGAATATTTTAATAGATCATATGTTTGTCAATTTTTTCGATATTTACTAAACATATATTTGTTTGACTCAAAAGATATTAGAACCTTTTTGAATAAATCAATTAAAGAAGATGAATAGGTAAATCTTAGCTAAGTATAATAAACTCTAGAAACAAGGATATAAAAGATGAACACGATGAATAATATTTTTTGATCTTGTGAAGATGAGTGATCGAACACTTAGGATGCTAATCATTTATGTAGAGAGGTATTACAATCAGTGTTCATAGTTCGAAAAGCATCAAAACGATCCCCTTTACAAGGTTGTTTTTCCACTATATATAAGGGACAAACCCCTTCTGAACCCTAAAAGAAATATATCATAAGGAATATTCGAAAGAATATCCCTAATGCTCCCTATTGTAAGCACGTGATTTTTGACCCTCCCCGAGGATTTTCACATTTTTTTAGCATAAATATGAAATTGGGTCTAATATAGCCATTTTAACTATTTTACTTTATTTCGTTGCAAAAAGAAAAAAATCACAAAAATATATATATAAATTTTAGTTTATGTATTTCTCATAAACTTGAAAAATACAAAAATTGTACTTTATTTTGGTACTTTATATAAATTCAAAAATTACAAAAAATATAATTCTATTAATGTTTTGTAGTCGATTTAATTTTGGAAAAATACAAAAAATATTACTTTATATTTTTGTCTTTATTAAAAAACGAAAATTACAAAAAAAATAGTTTTATTAATATTCTATAGTCATTTTAACTTTGAAAAATACAAAAAAAAATATTACTTCATATTTTATCTTAATATTTAAAAAACGAAAATTACAAAAATAGTTTTATTAATATTTTGTAGCTATTTTAAATCTTGAAAAAATATTTAAAAAGATATAGTTTTGTTTGAATACTAGTCTTATTTTTGGTAGTTATTTTGCTTACATAGGACTAGTTAAGCAACGTGTTCCTATTTCTCGGGTCCGGGCAAAAGAATAATATTCGGGTTCAAACTACCCGGTTTTAGGCCTAATTTTCGGACCTAGCCCATATTAATCCGAGTCCGCCACACGTGGGGAACACGGACGGAATCCCATACACGGGGAACCCCACCACGCGTGGGGAACATAAGTCTCGAACCCCACCACGCGTGGGGCTCATTTTTTCTTGGCACACACGGACATTTTGCTGAACAAAAGGGGCAGGACTTTGGAGATTTGAAAGGGGTGGGTTCTAAATTTTTTTGCACAGGGACTGTTTACGCTTCTTCTTCCTGAAGAAGAAGAAGCAAAAACCCTAGCAACGAAAACCAGCAAACCTCCATCCATAACCCAGCCCGACGAGCAGCAGCAACGTCGTCACTGTCCAAACTCCATCTCCATCAACAAACATTCAGCTCCCATCACCACCGTCAACTGCTCCACGCCATAGCCACCACCCAAACGACACTACCCGTAATCTCCACCTTTCCAAACTTCCCCGTCGAGCAGCAGCGACAGCTTCGCGTTCTTCTTCATCAACCAAACAACCAGTCCGACACCCCCTCGACCTTACTGTCATCGCCACCACCCAAACACCATATCCGAAAACCACCCTCAAACCTAACCCAAAACCACCGCGAAACCACCTATTGCAACCAACTCCCACCTCCCTCACCACCTGCGGAACCAACCAGCCCTACGACCATTCTTCTCCTTCGCCATAGCCAAGAACCAGTCCGGGGATCCTCCGTAACCCCTCGACCCCATTCCCTCGCATCCAAACACCATAACCAAACAGAAACCAGTAGCAAACCCTCCCTAGCGCCTGAACTACCACCAAACAGCCCCGTTGGCAGCTCTTCCCCCTCGTTGTCGCTGCCCAATTCGTCAGCCCCACGCACAGCCCGAACAAGAACCAACAGTTCCGCTATTTTCAGTCCAACGAGCAGCTATCGCTGCGTGCCAAGCAGTCGTTGCTGCGTTTCCGAGTTTTCTGTTTTCCGTCGAAGTCGACTTTGGGTCCGAGCCTTCTGTTTTTCCGGTGAGGTTGCTTTTGGCTCGTCGAGGTCCGGTACGTCGAGGTTGTTGTCCGAGGCATCAAGGTTCGCCTACGGTTCGTCGCGTTTCAAGGATAACGCTGCCTCGCGGTTAGTTGTTTTTTTTTTTCCAAATTTGTTTAAGGCATTGTTGGCATTTCCCCTCGTTGCTTCAGTAGACTTTTAGTTGTTCCCTGCTCATATGTATATGGTTATTCACTTGTTTCGTTTGATATGAGCATATGGTTGAGATCCTGGCAAAAGGTGCATAATTATGCCTAGTTTTCTTTTGTTGTCGTTTTGCTTAAGTTTTGTTTCTGTTACTTGTATTATTAGGGAACATTGAAGTTAGGTTATAGATTTATTTTTACGCGATTTTGCTCAATAGACATAGTCTAGTGCCATGCTCTTAGGAGTTGCGTAAATATGGGTTTAAACCTTGGTAGGAGTAATCCTTTGAAATCAGAATCCTAAATGTGTCATTTTAGCAAATTCTATGTCCATCGCAAAGTAAAAAAGAAGAAAAAAGAAAAATAAATAAATAAATAAAATGAGGCGAGCCTCGAAAAAATGCACAAGCTGCGGGGCCCTCTAAATGTATATATTAAAATAATTAGAATTCGGGACATGCCGTTTAGCGAATTTACGGCAGTTCCCAAAATAACAATGCGCTAGTTGCTTCAGGCGCGCCTTTAATAATTTAATTTTCCTAAACTCAGGTGCACATTTATGTGACCCAAATCTAAATCTCAACGGAATCGAGATGTGTCTCTAATCACGGGTATATTGATTATGGCGTGGCCCGAGATGCATTTCCATGACGTTGTAAATTCCTTTTAATAATAAATGAGACGAGCCTCGACAAACAAAAATGTAGAAGCTGCGGGGCCCTCTAAATGTATATATATTAAAAATACTTAGAATCCGGGACATGCCGTTTAGCAAATTTTACGGCCTTTCCCAAAATAACAATGCGTTAGTTGCTTTAGGCGCGTCTTAATAATTTATTTTTCTTAATTCGGGTGCACATTTATGTGACCCAAATCTAAATCTCAACGGAGTCGAGATATGTCAATAACCACGGGTGCATTGATGTAACGTGGTTCGAGATATATTTTCACGACGTTGCAATTCTCGTAAAAAATAATAATAAAAGCTGTCAAGAGTTTAACTTGCATATAGGTTTAACATGTACAAAATCAGATAATCAAGCCAAATATAACAGTTGAGCGACCGTGCTAGAACCACGGAACTCGGGAATGCCTAACACCTTCTCCCGGGTTAACAGAATTCCTTATCCGGATTTCTGGTACGCGGACTGTAATATAGAGTCATTCTTTTCCTCGATTCGGGATTAAAATTGGTGACTTGGGACACCCTAAATCTCCCAGGTGGCGACTCTGAAATAAATAAACAAATCCCGTTTCGATTGTCCTTTAATTGGAAAAAACTCCCTCGCGCCCTCCCGGGTGCGTAAAAAGGAGGTGTGACACCTATTAGGACTCTGCTGGGGATTAGTTAGGACCCAGAACCACTGGTTCAGGGTTAAGAATTTGAGCTTAGAATAATTATTATTATTTGGCTTTATCTATTATCTGATTTTTACATGTTTGAGCCTAATGTGCTAAATGCTGCTTTTACCGCTTTGATATTATTTGAACTGTATATAAATTGTGCCGAAACCTTTCTCTTCTTACCTCCGGGGATGTGCTTACTGGTTGAGACTCCCTATTCTGTTAGTGTCATACCCTGAATAAAAGAGGCTCGGAAAGTTTCTAAGCCGGCTGGCCTTTTGGTTCCCGGAAAGGAGCTCCTTCCTCAGCTCGAGTTGTCCGCTCGGGTACACTGTCTAGAACACCGACCCAGGTTTTTGAACCTAGTATAACAAAGCCACATGCCGGATCCCTAGTAGGAACGTTTATTTGCATCATGTGCATTTGACTTAGGGGACTCAACATAGGGGTTGGGTCCGTCTAGGACAAGCAACCTGAAAATAATAGACCATCTTTCGGCATCCTATGTGCTACATGTTGTATTTAGTCAAGGGCGAATGGGTCATTTGGTCATTTCCAGCATGGTGTTATTTTAATCAAAAAGCATGGGGAACATTTGTGGAATCCAAAAAGCCTTGGAATTCCCCTATGTCCCCCACGCTTCGTTTTTGGGAATGCACATGGGGAACATTTGTGGAATCCAAGAAGCCTTGGAATTCCCCTATGTCCCCCATGCTTCATATGTTGGGAAAAACTCATGGGGAACATTTGCGGAATTCAAGAAGTCTTGGAAATCATTATGTCTCCCATGCCACATTTTTTTTTTGAAAGTAATAATAAATATAAAAAATAAAAATACATATAAAAACAAAGCATGAAAATTCAAAAGATTTTGTATGTTTTCATTATTTTCCACAGATTAAAAAAAATCGTGAAAAAGAGGAGAAAAATGACAGTGTAGAGATATAACTACTTATTTTTAGAGAAAAAACAATGTCCAAGTAGTATCGAAACTCTGCCGAAATTTTGAGAAAATGAAAAAATACCTTATTAGTTTGTTATATTAAAAGCAAAGGAAAAATAGAGGAAAAAAATCATCATTGTTCCGTCTTGTTTTTTTTTTTTAAAAAAATATAGAAAAGAAAATAGTTTGTTTTGCAAAAAATAAAAATAAAAAGAGTCGGGCGTTAAACGTAATTTTATTATTTGTTCCAAAATAAATATATATATAATCCAAAAAAAAAGTTCAAAATAAAATTCAAAAATATTTTGATTCTTCTTTAAAAATTCAAAATTCAAAAAATATTTTTTTAAGCATTTCTTTTATTAAAGGTAAAAATTCCAAAAAAAACATTTTCTTTTTCTTTAGAATAAGAAAACAAATGAAAAAAAAGGAATGTTTTATGTTTTACGTTAGTTAGTTAGTTTGTTATGAATGAAAAATAATAGTTTGTTTGTTTGCTATATATAAAAAAAAGAATAGAAAATGGAAAAGGGTCTTCTCAAAAATAGTTTATTTGCCCGAACTACGCGGGTTTGATTCTCACCGGATGTGAGATACGTAGGCAACCCTCATCGGGTCCAACCCCACCTTTTGCTAAAATAGCCAAAAATCAAAAATTTTAATCTTGTCATAAATAAGTCGGGTGATGTCCAACCCACCTTTTTGCTAAAATAGCCAAAAAACAAATAAATAAAAAATATATGTCAAATTTTAATTTTGTCATAAAGAAGTCAGGTGACGCTGTTTTATCAAGACATAGCCGAATGTTCCCGAAAGGGACGCCGGAAGGCTGACTTCGCATAAACAGCCACCTTTGGGTCATTTTGAGATATGGACCCACACAGCCTAAAAATCTTCGTCCCCGAGACGTTGAGAGGCCGTGTTTGTAATATTGAGTTTTCTAATTTGAAAAACAATAAAAAGAGTCATAAAGAAGTCGGGTGATGCTGTTTTGTCATAAATAGCCGAATGTTCCCGAAAGGGACGCCGGAAGGCTGACTTTGCATAAACAGCCACCTTTTGGGTCATGTTTAGGATTTTTGTCCAGTTGACCCACACAGCCTTAAAAATCTTCGTCCCCGAGGCGCTGACGGGCCGTGTTTGCAACACCAAGTTTTTATTGCAATTTGAAAAGAAAAAAAAACAAAGTGTCAGCGGTCAGGTGAATACCGTTTGGATTTTGGTCAAAATAAGCCGAGCCAGCTTCGGCCGCGTCTTAAACCGTTCTTGCCGAAATAGCCTTAGAGTATCTTTCAGTTGTCGAAAGGTTATTTTTGTAAAAGAACGGACAAGTTTGTAAAGTGTCATAAAATAATCCTCCCCGGCCTCAAAATTCATATGAATTTGGAAGGGGCCACATTTGCAAAAATAACCGTTTGGTTGCATTTGTCAAACGGAGAAAGGGAGTTGGTCATTTGTTTTTGGAGTTTGTAAATCTTTGGGTTGTTTGATTTTTTTTTTTTCAGCTTGTAGGTCATCTTCAAACCTTTGAAACCTAGTTTGTTTTAATATGAAAATTGAAAAAAATGTTTAGTATTGTTTATCTTTTATTGGTCCGAACTACGCAAGGTCTGATTCATGCGGGGTCATGATACGTAGGCAATCTCCTTAAGATTCGACCACAACAAAAAGAAAAGCCAAAAAAAAGAAATGAAAAAAAAGAAATGAAAAAGAGAATGAAAAAAGAAAAAAAAAAGAAAAAAAAGGGAAAAATGAATGAAAAAAAATCGAAAAAAGAGAAAAAGAAAAAAAAGATGTTGTCAATAATGAGGACCGACTGAGTCCATTCTAACCTGTTTGTTTTGCAAATAAAGTTAAGGTGGTTGGTTTGTGGTAAGCCAGACAATGACACCCAGAATCCTTTACTTGCATCTCATGATACACACTCTGCTGGGATCAGGCCTGATAACAGAAGCACTCGAATCCTATTGGGGACTTGCTGACGGAGGTTGATGATATTGAAACTGGTAATGGTCTTGGCAGTATTGATGCAAAGCTCAGTGGCTAAGATGCCAGTTTTTGATGAAATGAGAGGCCGCTCCGTTCCCTGGTTAGCAAGAGAGAAGCTGTTGGTGGTTTATTTTGTTGTCATTTCTGTTGTCCGGATTATTCTTAGGGTTGTAATCCGAATATTGTTTTGTGTCAAACCTTCCTATCTTTCCATTTTGTCATATAAGTTTGTTTAAGTTACGTCAAGGCTGTGTTAGAATTTTATTCTGGTTGTTTTGTTTGTCTTGTCATTCAAACCATTTCACCGGTAATCTAATGCAAAATCCGGTCCCTTTTATTTCCAGTTTTCTTTGGTTTAGTCCTTTTATCATTTTATTCAATGCTGATTCTAGTGACATGACATGCGCACACAGTTTGGGCCTAATCTTAAAAGTTAATCATAAAACCCTGGAAAGGCGATCAGACCATTTAAAGGAAATAAGGACGGTTGAGATTATTCAGAGCTCGAGTCATATGGAACTGGGGCAAGTAAAACACAAAGAAAACCGTTAAAAGCAAGATTCGCCAAATTGGCATGAGGGTCGGTCATGATAATGAGAGTGTCGCCCAACGGTGCTTTAGAAATGACAAAGGAAAAATAAAACGTTTAACATAATTGTCAAGTCCAGCACCATCAGAAGAGACTACAAGTTTAAATTGTGTTGTTTGCACTTGGCATGTTTTGAAGACTGGAATGACGAAGGCATTTTGTTCTGCTACCCAAACACTTTTATCCTTCGTTACCCCTTTTGAGCCTTATTTATTTTCTTTCATACCCCTCGTTCGGAATCAGTAGCAACGACTAGAAGATGCGAACATGGAAGATAAAAAAAAAAGAATAGCAAAAAAAAAGAAAAAAAAAGCAAAAGGAAAAAGAAAAGAAAGATAAGAAATGAGTGAAAAGAAAGTCACAATGAAAAAAAAAGAGGAATTGGGAACTACGTTTGATAGAGGTACTATGGTGCATTTGAGGCACCGTGGGACAAAAGGGCTGGTGGTTGGGATCGACGATCGAGCAAGTCGCAAATTTTGGCATAAGTATTTCTTTGTCAAAACTGAACACATCCCTGCTAGGTTCCCGGAGCGGTGGAACGAGAATCGTAAGTATCGCCACTTATTTTACTCTTTCTCTTCTTCTTCATTCCTTACAGTGTTTGTTCGCTTCTTGTTTGCAACTATGGAGCGTCCACCCCGCCATATTGCAAGTATAAGGGATTGGGTAGCTCGTCTGTTACCCCATGCAGCGAAGACTCAAGATTGGCCCGTTTCGTGAAATGTTTTGGGCCAAGAGTTTCATCTAGTAAGTGTCTTCCCCTGTATCACTTCGTTAATTGAATATTGTTGTCTATTGTTATGACTTTTCATGATAATAGATTGAGGAGATTCTAGGCGGAGGGCCCCAGTCCCTATATTCTGACAGGCTGTCACTGCTGCAGGAATGCAGTTTACTTTGAATGAATCCGTCCGAGAGAGTCATACTCAACTGACATAGATGGAAGGTCCTTCTCGAGATATGGTCGTGAGGGAAGAGGCCTCTTCTGTACCGACCCCTCACCTCATGGACGAATCCTCTAACGGGGACGAGTCGTTACTGAGAAAAAGGAGGAGAGTGGAGCTTGGGAAGGATGTGGTCGTGGACACTGGTAGAAGTAGGGTGGGTGCGTCGTAGACGGCACCTGTGCCCACATTTATGGCCGACGCTATCTTGGCGGGGAGGTTTCCCCAAAGGGAGGGGGTTTACCCAGGAGGCGGCTCCGTGCACTCCGCTGAGGGTGGCACGTCATCTAATGTCAGAGGGGGCCTACATGTCGAGGGAGAAGGCTAAGGTTCGGATGTCAACCCGGAGGATGTTCGTGAATTTTCAGAACGCCATACTCATGTGGAGGTCCGAGTGGAGGGTTTTGATCAGCATATAGTTGTCCCAGAGGACTACAACTTGTTGTCAAACTGTGATCAGGTGGCGCCTGCTTTATCCCCTTTATGTGCTCCCCCTGAGAGCGAGGCTCTTAAAGAGATGAGTGGCGTGGAGTTATCTCGGAGCGTCGCCGGAATGGCCTTGCGGGTAGATGTCTTTTTTTTCATTTTCGTCATTGGGTTTGCATTGTTATTGTCGACCTGTCTTTTTATTTAACTTCTTTCTTGTTGTGCCAGACCCTTATTGTGGAGGCTGAGCGCGAGCGCCAGGAAAGGAAGAGGACAGCCATCTACGGGAAGATGTCTTCTAAATATCAAGAATATCGCACTAAGCACCATGCGATGGCCGACATATACAATTAGGACTCTGACTTCCAACTGTTCTGCGAAGGGCTTAAATAGAGGGAGGATCAATTGGCGCGCAAGGTCGAGGAGTTGAGAGAGCAAGATGAGGACCTTATGAAGGCCGTCACCCGCAATAGTGAACTTGAGGCATCCCTTAAGGTGAAGGAGGACGAGCTCGAGTTAAGTAGGGGGTGATGGTTGAGAACGCTAATTTACAAGCAAAGGTGGCCAGTTTGACTGTTGAATTAGGTACGAAGGCGGCGGAGATTACTGATCTCAAGGGTGAGTTGAGCGTGAGTGCCGATAAACTGGCGACTGTTATTTCTGAAGCGGCGGTTTTGGAGGATACCCTCTGTGTCTGTAGGTCAGAGTTGACCAAGGAAAAGGAGGCATCCACGCTTAAGGTAACTGGGCTTGAGGGTCGCGTTAAGGAGTTAGAAGCGGAGCTATCCGCGTTGACCGAGCAAGTGGTGTCACACCTCCTTTTTATCACCCGAAGGGTATATGCGAGTTTTTTCCAATTAAAGTGACATTATTCGAAATGAGATTATTTTATTCAATTTTAGAGTCGCCACTTGGAATAGTTTATTTGGTGTTCCAAGTCACCGGTTTATTTTAAAATCCCAAATCGAGGAAATTTTTATTTTTTAAAGTCCGCGAACCAGAAATTCTAGATAAGGAATTCTGTTAACTCAGGAGAAGGTGTTAGGCATTTTCGAGTTCCGTGGTTCTAGCACGGTCGCTTAAACTATTAATATTGGCCTAATTATCTTATTAATTACATATTTTAAATCTATTGTGCATTTTAGCCTTATAACCGCTTTTAGGATTTATCGAATTATTTTCTTGAACAAGTTACGATTGTCGTACACTTACCGTTTTGGGACACACCGCAAACCACGCTACATGAAATATACCCGCGAGTCGCGACATATTTTATTTTTATTATTGTTCAAAGTTGTTGTGATCGGGTCACATGAAATGCACACCCGAATTTGGGTTAGGTATCACGACCATGCCATGGGAACCGTACCCATAGTCGTGATAATTTATTAATCGCGCCTAAAGCAAAGCTACGCGTATTCATAGTTGAATTATTTCCTAATGTTTGAGATTATTGCAAGGTCATGAATTCTGGAATGGAATTAATTATGGATGAAATTTATGATTTTAGCTATTATGAATCTATTGAAAAAGATAATTACCCATTAATGTCACAACCCAACAATTTGTGCCTAAGTCTTCACTAACTAATGCGACCAGTAAGAAGATGAAATATAGAATGTGCCTAAGTCTTTACTAACTAATGCAACCAGTAATTTCTGTCTAAACAAATTACTTCTCCACTCAAAAAGCCAAATAGCCCAGAATCTTTAATCAATGCAAATCTCTTAACAATAAAATATTATTGGTTTAAATCCAACCACTTATTCTAATGAAATCAACTAACAAAGAAAGATCTACCATAACAATTGAATATCTCCAAATACAGCAAAACT
The DNA here is from genome assembly GCF_000393655.2 of Nicotiana sylvestris. Lineage (NCBI taxonomy): Eukaryota > Viridiplantae > Streptophyta > Magnoliopsida > Solanales > Solanaceae > Nicotiana > Nicotiana sylvestris. The sequence goes on from NC_091062.1 coordinate 141,248,080, forward strand.
AAGTAATATCCAAAACAATAAGCAATTGAAGTAAAATGAGGGCATGACCAAACAAATACACATTCAACAACAAATGAATCCATTATATTCTAAAATTGGCAAATAGCGAAGACAACAAAAGAGTAGAAATGAACCTGAAGGTCATGTTACTCTGAACTTTGATTATTTTACAGCATTGAAGTCAAAAACAAGGCAGGATCTGCGGACAAGCACGAACCGAAAACCTCACCGAAAAATCGATCAAAACCTCGATTGTTTCTCGACCCAAAAACGTTGCTACTTTGGAAGGAATAGAGGGTCGCTTTCGAGCTATTTGATGGGGTTTTTCAGCTCGTTTTCGGGATGGAATTGAAGCTCTTTTCGCTGGTTTTCATGGTGGTTTGGAGCTCGTTAATGGACTGTTTTTGTGCAGATTTTCAGGGCTGTCTTTTAGACTCGTTTTAGACTATTTTTGTACAGATTTTCGGGGCTTAGGAGTTTGGTTTTCATGGTGATTTTGCTGGTTTTCAGCTGAAAAACAGAGCATGTTTTTGCTGGGTTTTAGAGCTAATTTTTAGGCGGTTTTTCAGTACATTTAGGATGTTTTTGGGGGGTTGATTTGAGCTATTTTTTGCATCAGGTTTTAGCTGAATTTTTTGGGCTAACTCTCATGGGGTTTGGGGCTGGTTTAAAGATGATTTTCAGTTAAGTTTGGTTGGCTTTTTCAGGCGCTTTGAAGCTGGATTTCATGAGGTTTTATGGCTGATTTTGGAGGTGAAGAGGAGAGATTTTGATGTTGAAAAGGTGAAAAAAGTTGTAAGATTCAAGGTGCTTTCATGGTGGCTTTAGGCTGGAATTCTATGGAGGAAGAAAGGGATTTTTTGGGGTTGCTACTCTCTGTTTTTGGAGTGAAGAAGAAGAAGTTCAGGGGTCTTTCTTTTGGTCCAAAACGGCTGATTTTTGCTTAGGGATCTAGGTCTAGGGGTCTAGCTAGGTTAAATAGAGCTAGGGTTATTTTTAATAGTAGGGAATGGGTATTGGGCTAAAATAAATGGGCTTGAAGGTATTTGGGTTATGAATTTGGGCTAATTAACTATGGGGTAGGAAGACTTAAATCAAAAATCGTTTTTTCCATTTTTCTTTTTCTTTGATTTTAAAATCTAATAAAATCCTAAATCGATCTAATTTGTAAAAATTAAAATTGTTTATCTATTAAAACAACTAATTAATTTAAAACTCAATAAAAATACTACTTTCTAAAGACTAAAAGCTAAATATGTAAAAATGACCATTTTTATGATTTTTCTTAATAAAATTAATTTCTACATGCAAATTGGACCTAAGATGGCGTGAAATTAAAACGTGACAATTTTTATGATTTTTTTATGATTTTAAAATATTAAAAATGCATGGAATGCAACTAAATAAAGAAAAACTTCTAGAAAATCAATTAAAATTATTTTTGGTCTATTTGTAGGAGTTGTTTTCATGTAGGGCAAAAATTAGGTGCTCACAACTGCCCCTCTATGCTCGGAAATATGAAGAGTTTTTCGAGCAAAGAGAAAGTGAGCAATTACGGGTAATTTTTGCCGGTTTGAAACTCCATTTGGAAGCATTTTGAAAAAGTTTGACCGAACCTTACTTTAGAGGTTGCCTACATATCCTTGGCTATAAAGGAATCAGGTCGGTGTAGTTTTGGAAGTTTTGGTAGCTGGGACTACCGAAAAATTGTGATTTCACTGCTGTTTATGCTTGCTCAGCTCCTTATTATACCAAAATAAACAATAAAAAGCTAAACTAGTTAAGCCTATCAACTACGGGTTAGAAGATTCCTATCTATAATCCTTCTAGAGCTTGATCTTGAGTCTTGGCTGGTTCTTCCTGCAGACTCTGATCTGAATCTTGATGCTCATTAGCTGCAACCGCTGGTTCATTCTTCTTCAGCTTTTTGGATCAAGGCTGGACATGCGAAGCTTGTGACTTCAACCAAATTTTGAGCAGTCCGCATCTTTTCTCTGCTTCGGTACCTTGAGTCCAGCTTCTTTTCTTGTTTCTTCTTTTGTTTTATTTGAGTTGAGACTTCTTCCTTTGGTCATCTCAAACCTTGTGCCTCATGGTGAAAACCTGTTTGGGCACCAAAGAAAATAAACAAACGAAATTTTTCTGCCCCAGTTTTCACTAGGAAAATTTCATGAGTTATTGTTACAAAATCTAAACTATTTCTTTACTGAAAGAAATAAAATCAGGATTGTGTATCCTTGGGAAAAAGAGATTAGGGAGTGGAGCCCTATATCTATACTAAAAATCAACCAAGGAGTGGAGACCCTATGTTGGAAAAGCGACTAGGGAGTGGAGACCCTATGTCTAAAATAAAATCAACTAGGGAGTGGAGACCCTATGTTGGAAAAGCGACTTGGGAGTGGAGACCCTATGTCTAAAAATAAACTCAACTAGGGAGTCCTATGTTGGAAAGGCGACTAGGGAATGAAGACCCTATGCCTAAAAATAAACTCAATTAGGGAGTGGAAACCCTATGTTGGAAAGGCACTAGGGAATGGAGACCCTATGTCTAAAAATAAACTCAACTAGGGAGTGAAGACCCTATGTTGGAAAGGCGACTAGGGAGTGGAGACCCTATGTCTAAAAATAAACTCAACTAGGGAGTGGAGACCCTATATTGGAAAAAGTGACTAGGGAGTGGAGACCCTATATCTAAAATAAAGTCAACTAGAGAGTGGAGACCCTATGTTGGAAAAACGACTAGGGAGTGGAGACCATATGTCTAAAATAAAATCAACTAGGGAGTGGAGACCCTTTGTTGGAAAAGTGACTAGGGAGTGGAGACCCTATATCTAAAATAACTTCAACTAGGGAATGGAGACCCTATGTTGGAAAAGCGGACTAGAGAATGGAGACCCTATGCCTAAAATAAAATCAACTAGGGAGTGGAGACCCTATGTTGGAAAAGCGACTAGGGAGTGAAGACCCTATATCTAAAATAAAATCAACTAGGGAGTGGAGACCCTATGTTGGAAAACAAGACTAGGGAGTGGAGACCCTATGTCTAAAATAAAATCAACTAGGGAGTGGAGACACTATGTTGGAAAAGCAACTAGGAAGTGGAGACCCTATATCTAAAATAAAATCAACTAGGGAGTGGAGACCCTATGTTGGAAAAGCAGACTAGGGAGTGGAGACCCTATGTCTAAAATAAAATCAACTATGGAGTGGAGACCCTATGTTGGAAAAGCGACTAGGGAGTGGAGAACCTATGTCTAAAATAAAATCAACTAAGGAGTGGAGATCCTATGTTGGAAAAGCAGACTAGGGAGTGGAGACCCTATGTCTAAAATAAAATCAACTAGGGAGTGGAGACCCTATGTTGGAAAAAAACATAACTAGAGGTTGGGGACCCTAGGCTACCATGTTTTTGAATTTTCTTCTCTTTTTTTCTTTTTCTTTTTTTTTGTTTTTGTTTTAAGAAGATGAGTAAAAATGCAGGAAAGAATTCGGAGGAGACTTCCCTTTTGGATTGATTATTGCTGCAAAGTTGTTTCTAGCCCTTGCGCAGTTTCTCTTTGGTTGCACCTCCTTCTTGCGAGGTTGCTTTGAATTGTACGTGTTTCATGTTTTCAAACAAAGAACAATTGTTAGTTTGAAACGGTGGTTGGTTTTGTGGCCTTGATTGTTTCAATCACTTGATCTCGGTCCGGCTTCTTTGATGAAGATCTCAATTGCAACTGCTCGTTTCCTGGGGACCTATTTCATTTCAGGCCCTGAGAGTCTCTGGTTTTTTCCAGATTTTGCCATGACGGTTGGTCGATGGAACTCAACCTTTTCGACTTTATTTTTCCTTCGTAGGCCTTTCACTTTTGACTTGTTTTTTTTTCTTTTTCCTCTTTTTTTCTTTTTTTTTAATCATTCAGAGCATTGGGGAACTTTTGTCTCCTCAAACTTGTTGCAATGGCTAGTCCCGTGGGACATAACCTTTTCCAACTTTATTTCACCTTTATAGGCCTTTCATTTCTGGCTTCTTTCTTCCAACTTCAATTTCAGAGCATTTGGGGTACCTTGGCTTTTCAAACCTTTGCCAAGACGGTTAGCCACGTGGGACTCAACCTTTTTAACTTTATTTGGCCTTTGTGGGAATTTGACTTCGATTTCCTTTCTTTTTAGGAGTTTTTCAATTTCAAAACATCAGCCGTCATGGGCGGTCGAGGTTGACTTGATGTCCCGCCGAGGCTGGGTGCCTTTTGCATATTAGCTTGTATCAAATGAGAACCCTGTAAATCAGTCTTACCATCCTTTCTTTGTCTTAGTTTCGGAACAGAGTTAGACCAAAAGGGATTCAAAGAAAATAAAGAATGGAATGGAAAATGAGTTTAAAACAAGAAGTGTCCCTTTTGGGGAAAGGAAAGGAGGACTTATCTGGAGTACCTGCGAACTACAATGAACATGGCATGCCTTTTGGACTGGATTCCTGATCTGTGTAAATCGTTCGACTCTCAGAAATTCATCACAACTTTTACCTCAAAATTGAGGAACCTTGCCAGGACTCTATCGATGCCGATGGTTGTGAGGATCCTCTTTTCGATCAGGGGCGCCCTTTGCGGGTTTTCACTAGCTGACCACTCTCATTTCTCTCCTCACCATCGCCTTATAGTGCTCTTTGCGAGTTTTCACTAACAAGACTATCTTATTTCTAGTTTCTCTGCTTACTGTCGCCTCACGGTGCCCGTGTAGGTTTCACCAATAAGACTCTCTCATTTCATTTCTCTGCTTACCATTGCCTTACGGTGCCCATGTGGGTTTTCACCAATAAGATTCTCTTATTTTATTTCTCTCATTTTGACTATATCGGATCCAAGTAACTGTATTCTTCGATTTTTGAACATTCTCACCGATTGGTTGGAAGGACTTGAACGGGGTTTGGGTAAAAAAGGATTTGGATTGAGTTACAACTTTGGAACCTTTTGGGCGGGATCATCGCCGGACCATTATAACATTTTCCCCAGTTGTACTTTTGGGGGAAATTGAATTTTTATTTTGGTGTGACTGAACCCCAGAGAGAGGCTGCCTACGTATCCTTTCGGAATCAAGTCGAACGTAGTTCAAAGAACTTTGTTTTTGATTTTCTTTTGATTTTCTTTTGTTTTTCTGTTTTGTTTTGTTCTCTTTCTTTTTCCTTTCCTTTTTCCTCTCTTCCTTTTTTCATTTTTTTTCATTTCATTTTCTTTGTCTTTTCTTCCTTTTTTTGTATTTTTTTTCTTTTCTTATTTTTTTTCTTTTTCTTTTTTTTTTCCATTTCATTTTCAATAACACTTTCAGGTTCCAAGAGGGTAATCAAAAAATGGGAGCCGACTCAAAGGGTTTGCAAAGGGTTGATAGTGTTTGGGTAGCGAGAATGAAAGCCTTCTTCATCCCAATCGGAGAATATTAGAACTATTTGGAGGATCCAACATAGTACCTTTTGACTGCATTTGCATTGACATTTATTTCAGGGACATTTCTTCCGATGTGTCCCAAGTACAACACACTCTTTTGGCAATACTCTTGTTGCAATGTATGGACCTTTCCAATCCGGGAACCAATTTTCCTTCAGTTGTTCCAACTCTTTGTTTTATTTCCTTAAACTTTATCTTCATTGCGATCTAATCCTTGATTCATTATTTCGAGGTCTGACAACTTTTAAGATCTAGGCATGAAGTCCACAAGCATGTCATGTTATTGAAATCCGCATTTAACATAACTAAAAAGAGAATAAGAAAGAAAAATGACAAGATTAAGAAAAGAGACATTCCTCGACAATGAAATATTAATTTCATTTGATTTTTGATTTTCTTTTTCAATTTTTTGAAGATAGAAGGGTTTACATCAGAAAGTAAGACAATAAGGTAAAACATTCGGATCACACCCTGAGATAATTCGGATGCAGAAAGGATAGCAAGATTGGCTACTAAGACTCCCGTCTGATGGGGAACTTTCATGCTTGGCGACCATTTTTGGCTTTTCTTCTGTTTCGGCAATGGCTGCAATTCCCTTTAGTGCCGGATCAAATTCCTCAGCTTCACAAATCATTCCGACTATTGGCCCGCTATTATGGCCAGGCAACAGATTGTTCGTCATATTAGGATCTTCTTCATCCCAAAAAACGATTCTTTCAGCTTCAATCAAATCTTCAACTGCCCCTTTTGAGGGTCCAACAGTCCTCTATACTGTGTCCCACTACTCCAGAGTGGTATTCACATATAGCATCAGCTCAGTGTAAGGGGGACTCGGGGTTTGGCCGGTTCGGGGCCACTAGCTACAATAGATCTAGCCTGATTAGCTTTTGGAACAAGTTTGAATACGATTCACCAATAGGGGTGAACTGATTCTTTCTGAAAAACTCTCTTGGGCTAGGATTGTATTGGGGATCATTTGGTTGAGGATTATATGGAGCTTGGTAAGGATGGGCATTTCTAGGAGGTGGAGCTCGGTTTTGTGTATAATGTTGTGGCCGCGGGTAAGGTTGCGCATTCATCACCGCATATGGAGGTGGTGCCACGGCATAAGCATCATCTTGAAGGGGATAATAGTGTGGTAGGACCATAGGAGGCACATATGACTGGCTTAATGACCCGCGGGCCCCCCTCGAGCTGGAAGCCATCATGGCTCCTTCTTCTCTCTCGTTTTCATTTATAAAATCCTGTAAACCATTTTGGACATCTGGTGATGTGGCTTTAAAAGCAGTATGACTTAAGATTCGACCCGTTTTTAGCCCACTTTCTACCATCTCCCCAATTTTGATAGCCTCAGCAAACGGCTTTCCCATAGTGGACATCATGTTCTGGAAGTAGTCCGCCTCTTGGGTCTGTAGAAAGACCATGACCATTTCAATTTCGTTCATTGGAGGCTTTACCCTGACAGCTTGCTCACGCCATTTGACAGCATATTCGCGGAAACTTTCCGCAGTTTTCTTTTTCAAATTGGACAAAGAGTTTCTATCGGGAGCAATGTCCACATTATATTGGAACTGCGGACAAAGTCTCGGGCCATATCGTCCCACACATGCCAATGGGTAATTTCTTGATCTGTATACCACTCAGAAGCGATTCCGGAGAGACTTTCCCCAAAATAGGCAATTAGCAGCTCCTCTTTTCCACCAGCACCCCTCAGTTGGTTACAATATCGTTTCAGATGAGCGACCGGGTCTCCGTGCCCGTCTTACTTTTCAAATTTTGGCATCTTAAAGCCAGCTGGCAAGTGAACATGGGGAAATATACAGAGGTCAGAGTATGAGCCACTCTTTTGGCCACTCAGATGCATGTTTTTCAGGATTTGTTCCAAGCTCCTCATCTTCCGAGCCATTTCCTCTTGCTCGGGATTTTTAAACACCTTTTCTTGCTCTACCAAGAGTTCATATTGTGGAGGTTGAGTGAAGGAGTACGGGGTCACATATGTTATTTTTGGTTGAAGCTGTGGACCCTGAAAGATGAACATTGGAGGCTCAACTTATGACCGTGGTAAAGTTGGTTGTGTTTTGGTGCAGACTGGTGCTGTAGAGAATAATATTGGAGGTGCCCTGGAAACTGGCGCCTGGGGGCGAACCATAGAAGGCATACCAGGAACATTGGACAGCATTGGAAGGTGCCCGTATGGGATGGGCGGGTTGGGCACAAGGGCGTTGGTAACCTCGCCCGACCTGGAGATCAACTCAAGGAACCCAGGGATTGCACTAGGAGGTTCCCTACCATTAGACCAGGCATCCCAAATTTCCAATATGCAGAGACGCAACATCCTATTCTCTTAAGCAACTCATGATTCTAGTTGTGGAACAGCCGGTGTTGGGCTATCCTCAGGATCGATGATTTGTAGATGGATTTCAGAGGCCATAGGAATCTTTCCTTTGGATCTTATGAAGTAAGGGTGGGAGGCCAGATTACCAACAAAACTAACCACCTGAACAAAACCTGGCTAATTTGCACATCCAACAACCTTGTTAGTTTTGAGATGCTTAACAGATAGGAAATTACATATTGGGATGCAATGCACCTAAACAGTTAAACGTTTCTACTATGTGTTTGAACGAGTTGCATGTGTCATCCCGGCCTTAACTAACCCTATTTTTCGCTCAATATCGCTTTTCTTTTATTTCTGCCTCTCTTTAATTACTCTTGATTTTTCATCACATTTTTGCCGCTCTTTTATTTTTGGCACTCTCTTTTTCTCTTTTTGTTTGTCACCTTTTTTATTTTTGTACTCTCTTTTTTGTCTCTTTTCTTTCTTTTTCACATAATCAGTTTTTTTTATTTCTCTCTTTTTTTAAAAAAAAAAATTATTTTTCACCCAGTTTTATTTTATAGCTATGATCGAATCCGATGGGATTGCCTACGTATCATGACGCCGCATGAATCAGATCTTACGTAGTTCGGGAAGATCGAAAATGGAATAAATAAGCTAACCCTTTTTTTGGTTGGAATTTTTGAAAGAAATGCTTTAAAAGAAGAAAGGAAATATTTTTTTTTATTTTGATTTTTGTTTTGTTTTTTTTCAAGAAAGACTTATAAAAATTTATTTGCTTTTAATTTGAACTTTAGGAATTTTAAAAGTAAAAAGAAAATATTTTGTTTGAATTTTCATTTGTTTTCTCTTTTTCTAAAGAAGAAAGAAAATATTTTTGGCTTTTGGAAGTCGCCCCTTAATTTTCGAAAGAGGGGCTTTAAAGAAAATATTTTGGATTTCTGACTTTTTTATTTATTTACAAAAGTACTTCTAAAGAAAAGCAAAAGAAAAATCAAAAAAAAAATTGTTGACATTTATGAAAGAAATACTTTTAAAGAAGGAAGACTATTTTTTTTTGGTTTTTTTAATTTTTTTGGAAAAATACTTCAAAACAAAGGAAACCGTATTTTGGATTTTTATTTCTTTTGATTTTGTTTTTTTTAAAAAAAATTTTGGTATGAAATACTTTAAAAAGAAGGAAACTACTTTTTTTGAGTTTTTTTTTTTAAAAACTTTTTCCTTTTTTTTTGAATTTTGTAAGGAAAGATTTATAAAGAAGGAACTAAAGAGAAATATTTTTGGATTTTTGAAAATTGGAGTCGGAACCGATGAGGTTTGCCTACGTATCTCACATCTGGTGAGAATCAGACCCGCGTAGTTCGTCGGTTTTGACGAAACAGAGGAAACATGACTTGAAAAATTTGGTTCATTTTAAAATGACCTCTTTTTTTTTCTAGAATTTCGGCAGAGTTTCAGGATTTTCAAATACCTACCTCACTCTTGTTTTTGATTTTTGATTTTTTTTGATTTTTTTTTTTATTTTCTTTCCCTATTCTAGAAGCCAGTCAACATGCAAGCTGAATCAAACAAATGCGCAAGTAGCACGTAAGATGCATCAGGATGATCTTTTAAATTTGGGTACACCTGTCCTAGATGGACCCAACCCCTGTGTTGAGTCCCCAAAGTCAGATGCACATGATGCAAACAAATGTTCCTACTAGGGATCCGGCATGAGGTTATGTTATTCTAGGTTTAAAAACCTAGGTGTATTGTTCTAAACCTGGCTTACCCGAGCGGACAGCTCGAGCCGAGGGGGGTAGCGTACTGAGAATACAGAAGCTTCACCGGTTTTTCAACTTGTCCGAACCTCGTTCTAAAATTGGGATATGACTCTAACAGAAAAGAAGTCACACGAAGTGCACACTTCTCAGATGATTTAGAATACCCATGGAGAAGAGGGTTTCATAACATTTTTTATATACAGTTCAATAAATATCAAAGCGATAAAAAGCGGCATTTAGCACATTAGGCTCAAACACGTAAAAATCAGATAATAAATAAAAGGCAACTATAACAGTTATTCTAAGCTTGAATTCTGAACCTTGAACCAGAAGTTCTGGGTTCTTATCCCCAACAGAGTCGCCAGAGCTGTCACACCTCATTTTTACTACCCGAGAGGGTATATGGGAGTTTTTTCAATTAAAGTAATATTATTCGAAATGAGATTATTTTATTCAATTTCAGAGTCGCCACTTGGAATAGTTTATTTGGTGTTCCAAGTCACCGGTTTATTTTAAAATCCCAAATCGAGGAATTTTTTATTTTTTAAAGTCCTCGAACCAGAAATTCTAATAAGGAATTCTATTAACCCGGGAGAAGGTGTTAGGCATTCCCGGGTTTCGTGGTTCTAGCACGATCGCTTAAACTATTAATATTGGCCTAATTATCTGATTTTTTACATGTTTTAAATCTATTGTGCATTTTAGCCTTATAACCGCTTTTTAATTATTTTAACCGCTTTTAGGATTTATGGAATTATTTTCTTGAACAAGTTACGATTGTCGTACACTTGCCGTTTTGGGACACACCGCAAACCACGCTACATGAAATACACCCGCAATTCGCGACATGTTTTATTTTTATTATTGTTCAAAGTTGTTGTGGTCGAGTCACATGAAATGCACACCCGAATTTGGGTTAGGTATCCATGTCACGGGAACCGTACCCATAGTCGTGATGATTTATTGGTCGCGCCTAAAGCAAAGCTACGAGTATTCATGATTTAATTATTTCCTAATGTTTGAGATTATTGCAAGGTCATGAATTCTGGAATGGAATTAATTATGGATGAAATTTATGATTTTAGCTATTATGAATCTATTTAAAAAGATAATTACCCATTAATGTCACAACCCAACAATTTGTGCGTAAGTCTTTACTAACTAATGCGACCACTAAGAGGATGAAATATAGAAAAACATTTTAAAACATCAAACTTTTAATTTCATGAGGTTAAACAGATTAGTTCTCCACTCAAAAAGCCAAATAGCCCAGAATCTTTAATCAATGCAAATCTCTTAACAATAAAATATTATTGGTTTAAATCCAACCACTTATTCTAATAAAATCAACTAACAAAGGAAGATCTACCATAACAATTGAATATCTCCAAATACATCAAAACTAAGTAATATCCAAAACAATAAGCAATTGAAGTAAAATGAGGGCATGACCAAACAAATACACATTCAACAACAAATGAATCCATTATATTCTAAAATTGGCAAATAACGAAGACAACAAAAGAGTAGAAATAAATCTCAAGGTCATGTTACTCTGAACTTTGATTATTTTACAGCATTGAAGTCAGAAATAAGGCAGGATCTACGGACAAGCACGAACCAAAAACCTCGCCGAAAAATTGATCAAAACCACGATTGTTTCTTGACCCAAAAACGTTGCTACTTTGGTAGGAATAGAGGGTCGTTTTCGAGCTATTTGATGGGGTTTTTCAGCTCGTTTTCGGGATGGAATTGAAGCTCTTTTCGCTGGTTTTCATGGTGGTTTGGAGCTCGTTAATGGACTGTTTTTGTGTAGATTTTCAGGGATGTCTTTTAGACTCGTTTTGGACTATTTTTGTGCAGATTTTCGGGTCTTAGGAGGCTGGTTTTCATGGTGATTTTGCTGAGTTTTCAGCTGGAAAATAGAGCATGTTTTTGCTGGGTTTTAGAGCTAATTTTTAGGCGGTTTTTCAGCACATTTAGGATGTTTCTGGGGGCTGATTTAAGCTGTTTTTTGCATAAGGTTTTAGCTGAATTTTTGGGGCTAACTCTCATGGGTTTTAGGGCTGGTTTAAAGATGATTTTCTGTTAAGTTTGATTGGCTTTTTCAGGCGCTTTGAAGCTGGATTTCATGAGGTTTTATGGCTGATTTTGGGGGTGAAGGGGAGAGATTTTGATGTTGAAAAGGTGAAGAAAGTTGTGAGATTCAAGGTGCTTTCATGGTGGCTTTAGGCTGGAATTCTATGAAGGAAGAAAGAGATTTTTTGGGGTTGCTACTCTCTGTTTTTGGAGTGAAGAAGAAGAAGTTCAGGAGTCTTTTTTTTTGTCCAAAACGGCTGATTTTTGCTTAGGGATCTAGGTCTAGGGGTCTAGCTAGGTTAAATAGAGCAAGAGTTATTTTTAATGGTAGGGAATGGGTATTGGGCTAAAATAATTTGGCTTGAAGGGATTTGGGTCATGAATTTGGGCTAATTAACTTTGAGGTAGGAAGACTTAAATCAAAAATCTTTTTTTTTTCATTTTTCTTTTTCTTTGATTTTAATATCTAATAAAATCCTAAAATAATTCTAAATCGATCTAATTTATAAAAATTAAAATTTTTTATCTATTAAAACAACTAATTAACTGAAAACTCAATAAAAACACTACTTTCTAAAGACTAAAATCTAAATATGTAAAAATGACCACTTTTGTGATTTTTCTTAATAAAATTAATTCCTACATGCAAATTGGACCTAAGATGGCGTAAAATTAAAACGTGACAATATTTATGATTTTTCTATTATTTTAAAATATTAAAAATGCATGAAATGCAACTAAATAAAGAAAAACTTCTTGAAAATCAATTAAAATTATTTTTTGGTCTATTTTTAGGAGTTGTTTTCATGTAGGGAAAAAATTAGGTGCTCACAAGTGGCATCACTGAAAACGGAGGACGCACGTCGACACTCGCAACCCTCTACGTCTCGTGCTTCGACCGATCCTATCGTGTCTCGTCGTTTATATGAGTTATGGGTTTATGTTGAGGCCTAGTTGGATGTGTATAAGGCTCCTCATGCCGACGGGAAGGCATCTGAAGTAGAACTTCGGGATAAGCACGCCAAAGCTCGTTCAGCTCGTGAAGCATGCGAATATGATCCGCTTATGCCTGACGGAGATGATATCAACTCTGATGACGCGAACTATCTCGCCTCTGACTCTTGGTACGAAGATGTGTACGGTGCCACGGATGATGTGTAATTTTTGGTTTGTATTTACTTTTGCTTCAGGGTTTTTGTAAGGGCGTCTTTGAGCCCATTGTAAAGATAGATGTTGGTAAAATTTTGTTGTAATGAAAAACTTGTTTTGTCGATCCAGTGGCAATCTTTGTTATATTTTTGTCGATTTGAGTGATTTCGGACTGTTTCCTTTGGCGACGGCCTTAGCCTTTGGGATGTTACCTTCGAGACGATATCGAAATAATATCCCGTCGTAGTTCGAGTGAAGTCGAACTCATATTTTTGTCGATGGCCTTAGCTATTGGGATGTTACTTTCGAGCTAGCGTGGAAGTAGTATCCCGTTGTAGTTCGAGTTAAGTCGAACTTTATGCTATTGTCGATGGCCTTAGCCAGTGGGATGTTACTTTCGAGCTGGCGTCGAAGTATTGTCCCATCATAGTTCGAGTGAAATCGAACTTATGCTGTTGTCGATGGCCTTAGCCATTGGGATGTTACTTTCGAGTTGGCGTTGAAGTAGTATCCCGTCATAGTTCGAATGAAGTCGAACTTATGTTGTTGTCGATGGCTTTAGCCATTGGGATGTTACTTTCGAGCTGGCGTCGAAGTAGTATCCTATCGTAGTTCGAATGAAGTCGACCTTATGCTTTTTTCAATGGCCTTAGCTGTTGGGATGTTACTTTCAAGCTGGCGTTGAAGTAGTATCCCATCGTAGTTCGAATGAAGTCGAATTTATGCTTTTGTCGATGGCCTTAGCCAGTGGGATGTTACTTTCGAGTTGGCATCAAAGTAGTATCTCGTTGTAGTTCGAATGAAGTCGACCTTATGCTTTTGTCGATAGCCTTAGCCGTTAGGATGTTACTTTCGAGCTGGCATCGAATTAGTATCCCGCCGTAGTTCGAATGAAGTTGAACTTATGCTTTTGTCGATGTCCTTAGCCATTGGGATGTTACTTTCGAGCTGGCGTCGAAGTAGTATCCCGTCGTAGTTCGAGTGAAGTTGAACTTATGCTTTTTGTCAATAGCCTTAGCCATTGGGATGTTACTTTCGAGCTGGCGTCGAAGTAGTATCTCATCGTAGTTCGAGTGAAGTCGAACTTATGCTATTGTTGATGGCCTTAGCCATTGGGATGTTACTTTCAAGCTGGCGTCGAAGTAGTATCCCGTCGTAGTTCGAGTGAAGTCAAACTTTAAGCTGTTGTCGATTGCTTTAGCCACTGGGATGTTACTTTCGAGCTGGCATCGAAGTAGTATCCCGTCGTAGTTCAAGTGAAGTCGAACTTATGCTGTTGTCGATGGCCTTAGACATTGGGAGTTTCATTAATACATTTGAGATTTGATTAAATTCTTGTAGGAAATACACGTTGACTTTGTACATACAATGGAGATTTGGCTATCTACACCTAGTCCCTTCATTACTCGACCTGGAGATCTCGTCGACGGGCGGGGTAATGAACAAAACTTTGGACCTCGAGACGTCTCCCTTGTTGCCTCATTAAAAACCTCACCGAGAAAACTCGATCGGGACAAAACCCGGATGAGGGAAAAAGAGTACAACTTAGGTAGCGCCTCTTTTCAAAAGTGGAAGTGTTTGAGATGGGTGACATTCCAATTGTTTTGGAGTAGTTTTCCTTCCATTGTCTCTAACTGGAATGCTCTTTTGTTTGCTACCGCCGTAATTTTGTATGGCCCGTCCCAGTTTGTTCCCAGTTTTCCCTCATTAGGGTCGTTTGCCGCTTGTGTTTTAGCCTTGAGAACGTAGTCTCCGACCTTGAGTGGTCGTACTTTGGCCTTCTTGTTATAGTACATTTCTGCTTGTTGCTTTTGGGCTATCATTCTTACGTGAGCCATATCTCTTCGTTCTTCGACTTCATCCAGGTCTTGTAGACTACTTTCGTCATTACTTGGTCCGCTTTTGTTGGAGTATCTCAGGCTAGGCTCTCCGACTTCGACAGGTATAACCGCGTCAGTTTCGTAGACTAGTGAATATGGCGTCTCGCCTGTGCTAGTTTTTGGTATGGTGCGGTATGCCCATAATACTTCTGGAAGTAGTTCAAGCCATAACCCCTTGGCGTCCTCGAGCTTCTTCTTCTATATATTCAATATCGTTTTATTGTAGGATTCGACTTGGCCGTTGCCGGCGGGATGGAATGGTGTAGAGAGTATTCGCTTAATGTGCCATTTTCAAAAAACTCGGTTGTCTTCTTATCGACGAACTGAGGTCCGTTGTCACAGCTGATTTCTTTGGGAATTCCAAAGTGGCATATAATATTTTTCCATATGAACGCGATAACTTCTTGATCACGTATTTGTGTGTATGCACCTGCTTCCACGCATTTAGAAAAATAGTCAGTTAAAACCAAAAGGAAGTGTACCTTACCTCGTCCTATTGGGAGGGGTCCGACGATATCTATCCCCTACTTTATGAACGGTCATGGCGAAGTGACGGAATGTAGTAGTTCTCCTTCTTGGTGTATCATAGGGGCGTATTTTTGGCATTGTTCACATTTCCTGACATAATTTGCGGCTTCTTTTTTCATGGTAGGCCAGTAGTATCCTGCGCTAATGAGGTATATGACGAGGGCACAATTTCCCATATGGGAGCCGTAATGCCCCTCGTGTACTTCTTCTAATATCCGCCTTGTCTAATTCGGCCCAAGACAGTTGGCCAAGGGGCCACCGAACAACCTTTTGTAAAGATCACAATTCACTAGGTTGTATCTAGCCGCCTGTATTCAGAGCTTTTTGGCTTCTTTCTTATCTTGTGGAAGCGTCCCTTCCTGCAAAAATGTTATGATACGGTTGCACCAGTCCCAAGTTTAGGTTTATAGAATGTATCTCGACATGGTCTATTGAGGAATGGAGAAGGGTGACCACGTTTTCCTTGTTTATATTTCTGGTGGCTGATGCTAGCTTGGCGAGACCGTCCGCTTCGATATTCTACGCCCTATGTATCTGGTCAAGATGACATTCATCGAATTCTGGTAGCAGTTTGTTAATTTTTGACTGGTACTTTTGTAGTCTCTATTCTTTGATTTGGAAAGTCCCAGTGACTTGGTTCACCACGAGTTGAGAGTCGCAATGAAGGACAAGTCGTCGAGCGCCATATTTTAGGGCTAATTTCAATCCTGCAATCACAGCTTCATACTCGGCCTCGTTGTTAGTCATCTCGGGGCACCATATGGACTGGCAAATTGCTTTGCCTGTAGGGACTTCGAGGATGAGTCCCAGTCCCAATCCCGATGCATTAGATACGCCGTTCGTGTAGAGGACCCAGGGGTCAGAATGTGCGGAAGCGCGGAGCACCTCCTGCTCTACTTCAGGCAATACTTCTGTGCTGTAATCAGCGACGAAGTTGGCGAGCACTTGCGACTTTATAGCAGTTCACGGTTGATATGTTATGTTGTGCTCGCTTAATTCTATGGCCTATTTGGCCAACCTACCCGATAGTTCGAGTTTGTGTAGGATGCCCCTGAGTGGGAAGGTTGTCACCACCTTTACGGGATGACATTGAAAATATGGTCTAAGCTTTCGTGAAGCTACGACTAAAGCCAGGGCTAGTTTCTCAAGATGGGGGTACTTTGTTTCGGCATCAATTAAGGTTTTCCTGATATAATAAATTGGAGATTATGTACCTTTGTTTTTGCGGACCAGAACTGCACTTACCGCGACTTCGGAGATTGCTAGGTGCACCAAGAGGCATTCGCCCGGGTCTGCCTTGACGAGCAGTGGGGGCGAGGACATGTACGCTTTCAGTTTTCTTAAGGCGTCAACGCATTCTGAATTCCACTGTAGCCCGTGATCCTTCCTTAGTACATTGAAAAATTTATGGCATCTGTCTGATGATCGTGAGATGAACCTCGACATGGCGGCTATTTGTCCTGTCAGTTTCTGTACCTATTTTTTATTGGTTAATGTCTTCGGTATTCCTTCGATGGCCTTGATCTGATCCGGTTTGACCTCGTACCTCTTTGCGACACCAAAAACCGAGGAACTTGCCTGAGGTTACGTCGAAGGCGCACTTATCGGGAGTTAGTTTCATCCCGTATCGTCTCAATATTTCGAAGGCTTCCTCCAGATGACCAATGTGGTTCTCTTTCCTTTTCGACTTCTCTAGCATATCGTCGATGTAGACCTCCATAGTCTTGCCAAGTTGTTCTTTGAACATTTTGGTGACTAACCTTTGGTACGTCGCCCCCGCGTTCTTAAGTCCGAATGGCATGACTCAGTAGCAGTACGTTCCTTGGTGAGTGATGAAAGTGGTATTTTCTTGGTCTTCTTCTGCCATTAAAATTTGGTTGTAACCAGAATAGGCGTCTAAGAAGCTTAACAGTTCGTGCCGCGCCGTTGCATCGATGAGTTGGTCGATATGTGGTAACGGAAAAGAATCCTTTGGGCACACTTTGTTCAGATCAGTAAAATCGACACACATCTTCCACTTCCCGTTCTTCTTTTTTACCATGACTACATTGGTGACCCACTGAGGATACTTTGATTCTCGGGCGGAACCATTAGCGAGCAACTTATCAACTTCTTCGTTGACTGCCTCATTGATTGCGGCATTGAAATTTCTCCTCATTTGCTGTATTGGCGGGAAAAGAGGGTCAATAATCAGCCTGTGTGTGGCGATGTCTCTTGGAATTCCCGGAATATTTGAATGGGAAAAGGCAAACAAATCGGCATTTTTAGTTAAGAACTCATGGAACTTACCTGGTTTTGAGAGGTTATGTCCGATATAAGCTTTTTTGTGTTGTCGGTGTGGTCCAATTGAACGGGGTCGAGGTCTTGTACGGTTGCCTTGCAGGCCTCTACGACATCCGAGTCTTTGATGGCCTCTATTTGTATGTCGGGTTTGGTTCCCGATATAGCTGATTGCTATGCTTCCGCACTTGCCCCCTTTAGTTGTTGGGTGTGTGTGCAATCTTGGGCGATTCGGTAGCACTCTTGGGTAATGCATTGCTCGCCCTGGATGCTGAATATACCCCATGGGGTAGGAAATTTGATTACTTGATAGAAACTTGACGGGACAGCTCGCATGGCGTGTATCCATGGGTGCCCTATAATAACGTTGTAGGTTGTTTCCTGGTTCATAACGTGAAATGTCATTTCCAGAGTGACTCCTCCTGCCAGGACGGGTAACATCTCTCCAGAGGTTCATTCCACTGCATTATTAAAACTCATTAGTGTTATGCAGCGTGGTACTATTTTATCCTCGAGTCTCATCTGTATGAGGACTCGTGGATGAATAATACACGCGCCGCTTCTGTCAGCCACCATTATTCTTTTTACATAGGAATCCACGATACGTAAAGTTATAACCAAAGCATCATAGTGGGGAAAAGACAAACCGTTGGTATCTGACTTATCGAAGATGATACTATCTTCGAGGTCATCATACCATTCGTGAGCGACTGTCCGCTTGAGTTTGTGTGTGGTGGTGAATTTCACATGGTTGATTACCTTATCATCGCCACCGCCCATCATTTGTATGGTACGAGCTGGTGAAGGTGGTTTTGGGGGTCCCTGAGGTTGATCGCGTCCACGAGCGAAGTTAACCCGCCCTCGATCGCTCAACAGTTCTTTCAGGTATCCCTGGTTTAGCATTCTTACCACTTCATGTTGCAGACCTATGTAGTCTTCGGTCTTGTGTCCCCTTTCCTAGTGGAATTCACACAGAACGTTCGATCTCCGAGTGTTCAGATCTAACTTCATCTTTTGTGGCCACTGCACCTTTGTGCCGAGCTTTTCTAGTGCATACACTATTCCTGAAGAAGAAACACAAAAGTTATGAGCAGATAATAGTGGAGGCATACCTCTTTCATTTTGATGTGGCACGACATGTTGAGGCATGACGTCTACATGTTGTGGAGGATGTGGGATGGATGTCTGGATGTAGGGCTGATGCCTTTCCCGATTGAAACGGGATAGTTGATCCCTTCGACCATCGTTGCGGTGATCTCTCCTTGTTTCGGTTTGGACCGATGTTAGCCGTTGGATCGGACCATTTAGGTCATCCTTGTCTGCCCTTACTTCGGCACAATAGGCATTATGGATTTCTTCCCACGTGGTGGGAGGGTACTTCATGAGTCTGCTTAGCAGCTTTTTGGTTGCTTTTGACCCGTTTCTATTTAACCTATTTTGGAAGGCTTCTACCACTATCCCTTCTGATATGTTTGGTAGGCCCATTCTTACCCTGTTGAATCGGGCTAGGAAATCCCGAAGTCCTTTGCATGTTGTCTGCTTAATGGCGAAGATATCATTTACCCTGGCTTCTGCCTTTTTCTCTCCCGCGTGAGCGGTGACGAATTTATCCTCCATTTCTTCGAACGTTGATATTGACTGTGCCGGTAGTTGGGAATACCATGTCAACGCTCCCCTTGTCAAAGTTTCGCCAAACTTTTTCAATAGCACCGATGGCACCTGTTCTTTTGACAAGTCGTTGCCTTTTACTGCAGTGACGTAGTGGATTATGTGATCTTCCGGGTCTGTGGTGCCATCGTATATTTTCAAGTATAGTGGCATTTTGAAAGTTTTTGGAATAGAGTGGGGGGCGCCCCATTATTGTATGGTTGCTCAACGAATCGGCCTACGTCACATTTTGGTAGCAATTTCGGAGTGCCCGGTATTTTATCGACCCTTTCTTGATACTCTTTCATCTGATCACGGAGTGTTTTGTTCTCGTTTTTCATTTCTTCCATTTTCTTTAGGATGGTTGCAAGTGCATCATTGTCTGCATTAATGACAGTATGAGTGTTACCTGTATGTGGAGTTTTTGGCTCATCAGCGACAGTTGCGGTTTCTGCGTGTATTGTACCTCCGATATCCCTTTGAACGGGTTTGTCGAGTATGTTGTTCAAGGTGTTTGTCAACCACCCTTCTAATAGCCTTTTCACAGCCGGTGGTGCTTCTCCCGCTGCGGATGTTGAGGCTTCCCTCGCACGCGAGACAATCACGCTTTCGTGTGGGAGGGGGGGTTGAGGCATCTCCCCCAGGTGTAACGCTTGGCGTTGCGTTTTCGTTGTCTTCCCGGCTGGCTTCGTTGAAGGAATCCAGAAGGTTGTTCGTGACACCTACTATTGCCTTTAATCTTGCTTCCCCATTTACTGCCATTGCTAGTCTTTTCGAGGCTAAGAAGAGGTGATTATCCCTTTAAAGGATCTAGACGAAACTAAAATCTCAGCTATAGAAATCTCCACAGACGGCGCCAAATTATTTGAATCAAAAGATATTAGAACCTTTTTGAATAAATCAATTAAAGAAGATGAAGGGATAAATCTTAGTTAAGTATAATAAACTCTAGAAACAAGGATATAAAAGATGAACACGATGAATAATATTTCTTGATCTTGTGAAGATGAGTGATCGAACACTTAGGATGCCAATCGTTTATGTAGAGAGGTATTACAATCAGTGTTCTTAGTTCGAAAAGCATCAAAAAGGTCCCGTTTACAAGGTTGTTTTTCCACTATATATAAGGGACAAACCCTTTCTGAACCCTAAGAGAAACATATCATAAGGAATATTCGAAAGAATATCCCTAATGCCCTCTATTGGGCCTACACTACTGTAAAAGTCGTACAGTCTCTGTTTGCTTGTTTGTCATCCCCACAGGACGTCAAGCTTATGAGGACCTCATCGTCTGTCGTATTCGCTAATGGTCGTGGTCGTCCAAATTTGGACCTATACAATATTCACTTATCAAAACTTTATCTATAACTTTAACAAAGTAAGATTCGAATAATATTCATCTAACAAAAAAAAACCGAAAAACCCGACAAAATCAAACCATTCCGAACCGATATAGTTGGTTTGATTTGGTTTTTAAAAAAAACGAACCAACCCGGTCCATGTACACCCCTAGTTTAACTCAATATTATATTCCATTCGTTTGTTTGTTTCTTATAATTTGTCTAATCATTTGAGTGAAAACTTCTTTTTTGGATATAGCGACAAAGCATGTAAAATTCTGGAGAGAAATATACCTAAAATGCAATAAAAGAGTTCTAACTTTTTTCACACGATTTAGGTAGTCTAAAGTTCATTCAAACCTGTGAACAAATCAATTAAAAATTAATATATTTATTATCAACCCGCTTAAGCTTAGACGTATTGAATAGATTGAAGTTTTTATGTGTTAATTTTGACACTTTTATAATCAATATTTGAAATGATTTGAAGGCAATAAGGGACCATTGTCCAACCCACTTGTACAAATAAACAAATATTCAAATAACATGTTTCTCATAACATGTTTCACAATTAATAGTGTCTAATTTTAATAGTCTAAACTTTTAAATGTAGCAGATTATATTATGTGGTATCAAAGTAAGCAAAGGTTGAGAGTTTAAAATTTTCAGTCAGCCATAAAACCAAATACCCTTGAATGCTTAACCTAACTTGAAAAAAGATAAAATGTCAGCGTGAAAGAGCATAGTGAGGATATATTAAAAATTGCACGCGGTCCTATTTGGTAACCCCCATTTAATCTATACCTATTTTTTTTAAACTTTTAATTTGTACTCACTTTTTAAACAACTTCAGCCTCCTTTCTCCCCTCTTCAATAAAGAGAACTCTCCTTCCATTTGCTATGCTTATTGTCACACCTCCTTTTTCCGACCCCGCGAAGGGCGTAGGGAGTTTTTTCCAATTAAAGGACAGTCGAAACGGGATTTATTTCTTTATTTCAGAGTCGCCACTTGGGAGATTTAGGGTGTCCCAAGTCACCTATTTTAATCCCGAACCGAGGAAAAATGACTCTGTATTACAGTCCGCGAACCAGAAATCCGGATAAGGAATTCTGTTAACCCGGGAGAAGGTGTTAGGCATTCCCGAGTTCCGTGGTTCTAGCACGGTCGCTCAACTGTTATATTTGGCTTGATTATCTGATTTTATACAAATATGGACTCATGTGCAAGTTTTATCTTTTTACCGCTTTCATTATTATATTTTTTAAAGAATGTGAACATCGTTAAAAAAACATGTCTTTGGATTGGGTCACATAAAATGCATCCACGATCCGGAACGTATTTTTATTCAATGTTTTGGGATTTGGATTTGGGTCGCATAAATGCATACCCGTGTTTAAGAATGTATTATTATTATATCGCGCCTAAAGCAATTAGCGATTTATTACTTTGGGGTAGGGCCGTGAAATTTGCTAAAACGACTCCTCCTTAATTCTAAGCAATTAAATGTACATTTATTGAGGGCCCCGCAATCTATACATTTTATTAAGCGAGGCTCATCTCATTTATTTTCCTAAATGGATAAATCTTAAAGCGACTACATTTTGCTATTTAAAATTAGTCTCTAAAATGAATAAAGAAAATCCTAATTAATTACGTTTTTTTTATTATTATTATTTAAGAAAACATGACACGCTAATTGCTTGATTCATACAAATATTGATGAAAAAGGGATTTTATTCTTAATTTCGAAAATTATAAATTAAATAAAAATTCAACAACTAATATTCAAAATAAACAAATATAGCTAGATTAAAACTTAGCATTGTTATTTTTTTAAAAAATATTATTGAGATTAATTATTCACAATCATTTGAAACTAAATTTAACCATAATTACTAAAGCTTATTAGAAAGTTTATTAGACTTAAACGTTCTTCTAATCTTGCTTAAGCTCAAGTCATGCCTTAATGCCTAATTTACGATGTTTAATTTAAATTCGTGTCTTAGCTAAATTTAGCTACTTGTTCATGATCAACCTATAATCTTGAAGCCTTCATAACTAGTGAATTAACCTATTTTGCCGAACCGATTTATTACAGACTAACTTATGATATTATTTTCTTATTCCAATTATTATTTAGTAATTCATGAAATAGCTTAAATACAATCAACAAAAGGAACAAAGAAAAAAAACGAAATTAAAACTTCAAATTTTCATTCTTCATATGTATTCACGCTTCATATTTCGGATTACAATAACCAGCTTTTCAGTTGTGTACCTGATATTGGAAGCAAAAGAAAATGAATATGAGAATCAGCAGCAGCAGTAAAATCAGTACAACACAGCAACAATAGCCCAGCAACAGTAACAACCCAGTAACGGACCGGTGGAGTAGTAATCCAAAAAAACAAAAGCTTCCAGCTTTGATGGAACAACAATTAATTCTGATTTCAAACAACAAAAGAAAGCAGAATATTTTTTTAGTTTTTTTTTATTTGAAAGCTTAAATATTTTTCGGAATTTTCTATCTCTTAAATGTTCAGCCCTTTTCTCTCTCTTATTTTCAGATTTGTTTCTCTCTCTCGTATCTGTGTATTTTTCTCTATCTCTCTGTATTGTCCCTTGTCCTCCCTTTTATTCTCATTTCAAGACTTCTTATAACCCATCTCATAAAATCTTTCCATTAATTAAAATCAACCCATTTTCTCTACCAAACCCATTATCTTCCCACTCATTCCCATTACATTAAATAACATATCACACCACCCCATTTCATTTTGTCCCCCATGCTTTATTTAAAATAATGCAAGATTCCCCTTTAAATTAAATCTTGTCCCCCCTTTATATTAAACAACTATATCACAACCCACCCCATTTCATTTTGTCCCCCATGCTTCAAATAAACAATTTCAAAATGTACAATTCCTAAACTACCCCTTCCGACCTTACTGAAATTATCAAACTACCCCTGAACGTATTACAAATTTACCAAACTACCCATCAGCTATAACACATCAATTAATCAAACTTAACCAAAATATAGACAATATGATCAATTTCTAACAATGTTCAAACAACAATATGAACACGGATGAACATCATAACAACAATATCACATGAACATGATTTTAACAACATTTCAACAACAAATCACATGAACACAAATTGAACAACCAAGAACAACTAAAATTTGATTGAACAATATTTTAGCAACAAACAATCCTATTTTCGGATTCAACAACAACAACAAACAAAGTATGAAGATTTCTAAATTCAATCATATTGAACTTAAAATCAACTCTAACAACATTACAACAAACAATTCTTATATTAAACTTTAAACAAGATTATGAGAACAATTCAAGCAATAATCATAAATGGTAAACAAGAAATCAAACTATACAAAATTCGGATTCAAGATCATCCAAACAAAGTATGAACATGAATGAATCTATTTTAAGACAACAAACATGACGGATTAAACGATTAAAACAATATATTCCTTTAATACAACTAAATTCTTTAAACAAATAACAAGATCGACAAAGAAACAATTATGAACTTAAACTTGAACTTAACAATATTAACAATTTCTAACAATACATAAACACATGAAACAAATTGAAGAAATAGTTGATTAAATTTCAATTTGAATCTAACAAACATCAAACTAACAAATACTTACTTAAACAATAATACAAACATGAAATAAACATGAAAACAACTAATTAAACTTCTATTTTGAAATCTGAAAATTAATTTAACGAAAGCACATGAACATGAACAAACTAGAAAAAATGATTTCAACGATAAACAACGAACAAAACAAGAATCAAATATTTAACGATTTTAACTTTTAGAAATATAAAAACGAAATATGGACAAAATAAAACTCAAAAACAACTAACCGGAGATGAATCAACGAAGAACTTTGATTGTAAACAAATCTGTCCGAGCCTCGACCAAAGCTCGAACAAATGACGACGAAGACGAAGAGAAGATGAAGCAGCCCGTAGCTACTGCCGCGACGAGCAGCAGCAGCAGTCCGTCCAACACCTGCTGCGACGAGCAGCAGCAGCATGACGTCAAGACAGCGGTCACGGCGACAGGCAGCAGCACATCGCGGACAGCCATGGACGACGACATGGTCGACGTCGAAGCTCGTCCATGGTTGTGTTCGTTTGGTCGTTTGATTGAGACAGAAGCAGCAGCAGCTAGTTGATCTTGGCAGCGGCAGTACATCGAGGAGGATGACGGGAAGACGACGCACCGACAGAAGCAACGGGGAGCAGAAACGGGCAGCAGTGCGCACAACGGAGGTTTGACGAAGAAGATGAAGCAACAGAGAAACCATGGACGACGTCGACGGAAAAAATGAAGACGTGAAGATGGAGGGGAAGCCATGGTTGGGGTGTAAGGGGGGCAGCCATGGTTGTGTTTTTTTTAGCTTGGGGAAGATGATGAAAAAGAGAGAAAGAGAAGAAAGGGGGGGGGGGCGGATTGGTTAGGTCTTTTTAGGGTTTTTTCTCTTTTTTTTTTTTGTATTGTTTGTAAGATAATAGGATGTTGGGTTATGGACTGGGTCGACCCAGTTCGAAATGGACTGGGTCGTAGGGAAGATTGGGCCATTTTTTGGGCCTTTGGCTTGAAATCGAAGAAGAGGCCCAATTCCGACTTTCTTTATATTTTCGCTCTCTTTTCTTCTTTTATTTCTCTAAAGCTAAATTATAAAAATACTTAAACTATTATTAAGAACTAAATTAAGTTATAAAAGCGCAAATTAACTATCAATAACAATTAACGCACAATTAAGTATTAATTAAGCATAAAATTGTATATTTGGACATTAAATGCTAAAAATGCAAACGATGCCTATTTTTGTAATTTTTAATTTTTGTAAAACAAATTTAATCACTAACAATTGTAGAATTAAATCCTATATGCAAAATGCGACATATTTTTGTATTTTTTATTAATTTAGCAAATAAACATGCACAGACAAATACAAATAATTATTCAAAATATCACAAAATATCACAAAATTGCACATCAAAGAAAAATCATTTTATTTTTGAATTTTTTGGGAGTAATTCTCATATTGGGCAAAAATCACGTGCTTACAGCTGCCCCTCTTTGCCCGGAGACACGAAGGGTTTTCGTGCAAAGATAACGCGAGCGATTTTTGCCCATCCGAGTACTCCGTGTGAAGCATTTTTTGAAAAAGATTTGACCGAACCTTTGCTTCAAAGGTTTCCTACATATCCTGGGCTAAACAGGAATCAGGTCAATGTAGTTCGGGAAGTTTTTGGTAGCTGGGACTACCGTGAGACTGCGATGTTACTGCTGTTGCATGCTGTTATCACTGCTTACCGATCTCCTTGTTACACCGTGCTTAAAAGAAAACAAGAAGCTAGGCTAGACTAAAATTTGTTCTTGTTGCCTTGCTTTCTTGTCGGCTTGTGTTTCCTCCGGTGCTTTTCTTCCGATGCTTTTCTTCCTTTTGACACATGGACTTGAGTTTATGCTGGGACCTCTTGTCACAACCTTCTGCTTCCCGGTGCTGGGGATTTTATTGTTTACTGCTGGGGATTCCTGTTGTAACCTTCCGCCTTCTGGTGGGGTTACTGATTCCAAACTCTGTAATACAAGACTAAAAAGTTGCTTCAATGCAAAATTATGAAATGTATGCCCGCATTATACTGGTGGGCGACCTAGAGCTGAAAGTATTCCCGCATTTTACTGGTGGGCGACCTAGAACATGAATGTATTCCCGCATTTTACTGGTGGGCGACCTAGAACTGAAATGTATTCCCGCATTTTACTGGTGGGCGACCTAGAACAGAAAGTATTCCCGCATTTTACTGGTGGGCGACCTAGAACTGAAATGTATTCCCGCATTTTACTGGTGGGCGACCTAGAACAGAAAGTATTCCCGCATTTTACTGGTGGGCGACCTAGAACTGAAATGTATTCCCGCATTTTACTGGTGGGCGACCTAGAACAGAAAGTATTCCCGCATTATACTGGTGGGCGACCTAGAACTTAAAAGTATTCCCGCATTCTACTGGTGGGCGACCTAGAACTGAAATGTATTCCCGCATTTTACTGGTGGGCGACCTAGAACAGAAAGTATTCCCGCATTATACTGGTGGGCGACCTAGAACTTAAAAGTATTCCCGCATTCTACTGGTGGGCGACCTAGAACTGAAATGTATTCCCGCATTTTACTGGTGGGCGACCTAGAACAGAAAGTATTCCCGCATTTTACTGGTGGGCGACCTAGAACTGAAATGTATTCCCGCATTTTACTGGTGGGCGACCTAGAACTGAAATGTATTCCCGCATTCTACTGGTGGGCGACCTAGAACTGAAATGTATTCCCGCATTTTACTGGTGGGCGACCTAGAACTGAAATGTATTCCCGCATTCTACTGGTGGGCGACCTAGAACTGAAATGTATTCCCGCATTTTACTGGTGGGCGACCTAGAACTGAAATGTATTCCCGCATTCTACTGGTGGGCGACCTAGAACTGAAATGTATTCCCGCATTCTACTGGTGGGCGACCTAGAACTGAAATGTATTCCCGCATTCTACTGGTGGGCGACCTAGAACTGAAATGTATTCCCGCATTTTACTGGTGGGCGACCTAGAACTGAAATGTATTCCCGCATTCTACTGGTGGGCGACCTAGAACTGAAATGTATTCCCGCATTCTACTGGTGGGCGACCTAGAACTGAAATGTATTCCCGCATTTTACTGGTGGGCGACCTAGAACTTAAAAGTATTCCCGCATTCTACTGGTGGGCGACCTAGAACTGAAATGTATTCCCGCATTTTACTGGTGGGCGACCTAGAACTGAAATGTATTCCCGCATTTTACTGGTGGGCGACCTAGAACAGAAAGTATTCCCGCATTTTACTGGTGGGCGACCTAGAACTGAAATGTATTCCCGCATTTTACTGGTGGGCGACCTAGAACAGAAAGTATTCCCGCATTATACTGGTGGGCGACCTAGAACTTAAAAGTATTCCCGCATTTTACTGGTGGGCGACCTAGAACTGAAATGTATTCCCGCATTTTACTGGTGGGCGACCTAGAACAGAAAGTATTCCCGCATTATACTGGTGGGCGACCTAGAACTTAAAAGTATTCCCGCATTCTACTGGTGGGCGACCTAGAACTGAAATGTATTCCCGCATTTTACTGGTGGGCGACCTAGAACAGAAAGTATTCCCGCATTTTACTGGTGGGCGACCTAGAACTGAAATGTATTCCCGCATTCTACTGGTGGGCGACCTAGAACTGAAATGTATTCCCGCATTCTACTGGTGGGCGACCTAGAACTGAAATGTATTCCCGCATTTTACTGGTGGGCGACCTAGAACTGAAATGTATTCCCGCATTCTACTGGTGGGCGACCTAGAACTGAAATGTATTCCCGCATTCTACTGGTGGGCGACCTAGAACTGAAATGTATTCCCGCATTTTACTGGTGGGCGACCTAGAACTGAAATGTATTCCCGCATTCTACTGGTGGGCGACCTAGAACTGAAATGTATTCCCGCATTTTACTGGTGGGCGACCTAGAACTGAAATGTATTCCCGCATTTTACTGGTGGGCGACCTAGAACAGAAAGTATTCCCGCATTTTACTGGTGGGCGACCTAGAACTGAAAGTATTCCCGCATTATACTGGTGGGCGACCTAGAACTTAAAAGTATTCCCGCATTCTACTGGTGGGCGACCTAGAACTGAAATGTATTCCCGCATTTTACTGGTGGGCGACCTAGAACAGAAAGTATTCCCGCATTTTACTGGTGGGCGACCTAGAACTGAAATGTATTCCCGCATTTTACTGGTGGGCGACCTAGAACTGAAATGTATTCCCGCATTCTACTGGTGGGCGACCTAGAACTGAAATGTATTCCCGCATTTTACTGGTGGGCGACCTAGAACTGAAATGTATTCCCGCATTCTACTGGTGGGCGACCTAGAACTGAAATGTATTCCCGCATTCTACTGGTGGGCGACCTAGAACTGAAATGTATTCCCGCATTTTACTGGTGGGCGACCTAGAACTGAAATGTATTCCCGCATTCTACTGGTGGGCGACCTAGAACTGAAATGTATTCCCGCATTTTACTGGTGGGCGACCTAGAACTGAAATGTATTCCCGCATTTTACTGGTGGGCGACCTAGAACTGAAATGTATTCCCGCATTCTACTGGTGGGCGACCTAGAACTGAAATGTATTCCCGCATTTTACTGGTGGGCGACCTAGAACAGAAAGTATTCCCGCATTTTACTGGTGGGCGACCTAGAACTGAAATGTATTCCCGCATTCTACTGGTGGGCGACCTAGAACTGAAATGTATTCCCGCATTTTACTGGTGGGCGACCTAGAACTGAAATGTATTCCCGCATTTTACTGGTGGGCGACCTAGAACAGAAAGTATTCCCGCATTTTACTGGTGGGCGACCTAGAACTGAAATGTATTCCCGCATTTTACTGGTGGGCGACCTAGAACTGAAATGTATTCCCGCATTCTACTGGTGGGCGACCTAGAACTGAAATGTATTCCCGCATTTTACTGGTGGGCGACCTAGAACTGAAATGTATTCCCGCATTTTACTGGTGGGCGACCTAGAACAGAAAGTATTCCCGCATTTTACTGGTGGGCGACCTAGAACTGAAATGTATTCCCGCATTTTACTGGTGGGCGACCTAGAACTGAAATGTATTCCCGCATTTTACTGGTGGGCGACCTAGAACTGAAATGTATTCCCGCATTCTACTGGTGGGCGACCTAGAACTGAAATGTATTCCCGCATTTTACTGGTGGGCGACCTAGAACTGAAATGTATTCCCGCATTTTACTGGTGGGCGACCTAGAACTGAAATGTATTCCCGCATTCTACTGGTGGGCGACCTAGAACTGAAATGTATTCCCGCATTCTACTGGTGGGCGACCTAGAACTGAAAGTAAAAGGACAGAAATGTATGCCTCTATTATATGGGCGGGCTCCCAACTTCAATGCTAACTTAGGAGGAAATGCGTCTCCTATGGGTAAACTAAACTTAGGAGGAAATGCGTCTCCTATGGGTAAAAGTAAATTTAGGAGGAAATACGTCTCCTATGGGTAAACTAAACTTAGGAGGAAATGCGTCTCCTATGGGTAAACTAAACTTAGGAGGAAATGCGTCTCCTATGGGTAAAACTAAACTTAGGAGGAAATGCGTCTCCTGTGGGTAAAACTAAACTTAGGAGGAAATGCGTCTCCTGTGGGTAAAAGTAAATTTAGGAGGAAATGCGTCTCCTATGGGTAAACTAAACTTAGGAGGAAATGCGTCTCCTATGGGTAAACTAAACTTAGGAGGAAATGCGTCTCCTATGGGTAAAAGTAAATTTAGGAGGAAATGCGTCTCCTATGGGTAAACTAAACTTAGGAGGAAATGCGTCTCCTATGGGTAAACTAAACTTAGGAGGAAATGCGTCTCCTATGGGTAAAACTAAACTTAGGAGGAAATGCGTCTCCTATGGGTGAAACTAACTTAGGAAGTGCGTCTCCTATTGGCAGAACTAGACTTAGGAAGTGCGTCTCCTATTGGCAAAGGCGTGGAATGTATTCCCTTGTTATACAGGTGGGCGCCTAAAATATGCAATCAAACAAAATTTGTTAGTTTAAAACATGGTGGTTGGTTGTGATACCCCTACTGGGATGGCTTTTCCCTTTCTCCTTCCTTGCTCTGCGTTCCACAGCTTGTTGGGGATGATATTATGTGCTGGGGATAATCCCTTCCTGCTGGGGATATCCGTCTTCTTTTGTGACATAACTCGGAAGCTGGCATTTCCCCGACCTTTTAGTCCTAGTATGAATTTCCCAAATCATGCTCATTGCTCTCCTTGATTTGCCCACTGGCTTTGGCCTTGAGGTTTATAACTTTGGTTTTGGCAAGGATATCCCTTTTGACACTCGTCAATCCTTTTGTCAATTCCCTTTTGCTGGGGATATTTTCTTGACACTGGCCTCGCGCTTGTTCCTCGCTGACTACACCATTTGGATGCACTAGTCAGATCTCATTTTGTATAATTGGGAAGCTGATGACATATTTTGAAGTCATTTCATACTTGTTCTGACCGGACAGACTCTATTGGGGAAAATTTTTTATGAAAGGAGAAAGATAAAAGATACAAAACAAAAGACAAAGGAAACGATGACTCTTTTACAAAAGAAACTATAAATAAAAACCTATCAAACGCAGATACCGACTCTAATGGCCATGACATGCGTATGTGGCCTATCCTCTACCGTCAATCATCTTTCAAGATCTTCAATTGGCGATTCCCCATTGGATTCTTAATCTTATTCGACTTGTAGTGCCCGAAGGGTTTTCACTATCAAGTCTCTCTCATTTTTTGTTCTTCTCTCAGCTTTCATCGCCTTATGGTGCTTGTGAAGGTTTTCACCGATAAGACTCTCTCATTTGTATCACTTTCCAGCTGGGGATTTGGAGTGTTGCCGGTATGACTCTCTCTGCTGGAGATTAGAGTCCTTTCTGCTGTGGAACAGAATGTTATGTTCGCCGGTAAGAC
Source organism: Nicotiana sylvestris (assembly GCF_000393655.2). Classification (NCBI taxonomy): domain Eukaryota; kingdom Viridiplantae; phylum Streptophyta; class Magnoliopsida; order Solanales; family Solanaceae; genus Nicotiana; species Nicotiana sylvestris. The sequence continues at coordinate 141,279,107 of NC_091062.1, forward strand.
TCTCATTTGTCTGACTTGGCATCTTTTGAAGACTGGTCAGAAGGTCTTTCTTTGGACCGTAATGTGGGTTTTGGATAGGGCTAGAAAAAAAAGGGTATTAAAGGCTCAAAAATGCATTAATTCTGGGTTATTAGTTACAACTTTCGGAACTAGATTTATTTACCACAAACGCAACTTTTGCCCCAGTTTCTTGCTTGGGGATATTTTACTTGATTGATTTATATTTTTTCAAAACTATGACCGAGCCGTGAAGCGCCTACGTATCCTCTTTGAGGAATCAGGTCAAACGTAGTTCCCAATTCCTCTTTTTTCATTTGACTTTTTTTTTTTGGTTACCATTTTTCTTTTCTTTTCTTTTTCGTTTTTTTTTTCATGTTTTCATGCCATGCTCGCGTTTTCTAGTCGTTTTTACTGATTCCGAACGAGGGGTATGAAAGAAAAATAAGTAAGGCTCAAAAAGGGGTAACGAAGGATAAAGTGTTTAGGTAGCAGAACAAAATGCCTTCGTCATTCCAGTCTTCAAAACATGCCAAATGCAAACAACACAACAAACAATAGATTTATAGTCTCTTCCGACGGTGCTGGGCTTGACAATTATGTTAAACATATGTTTGTTCATTTGTCACTTCTAAAGCACCGTTGGGCGACACTCTCATTCTCTTTTATTATGAACGACCCTCATGCCAATTTAGGCGAATCTTTATTTAACGGTTTTCTTTGTGTTTGCCCCAGTTCCACATGACTCGGGCTCCAAATAATCTCAAACCGTTCTTATTTCCTTTAAATGCTTTGATCACCTTCTCAGGGTTTTATGATTAACTTTTAAGACTAGGCCCAAACTGGGTGCGCATGTCATGTCCCTAGAATCGGCATTGAACAAAAATGATAAAAGGACTAAACAAAAAGATGACTGGAAATAATAAAAGACCGGATTTTGTATTAGACTACCGGTGAAATGGTTTAAATAACAAAACAAACAAAACAATCCAGAACAAAATCCTAAAACAAACTGGACAAGACAACATCCGACTTATAACCCTAATAATCCGAACAACAGAAATGACAACAAAATGAGCCACCACAAGCTTCTCTCTTGCTGACCAAGGAACGAAACGTCCTCCCACTTTATCAAAATTGGCATTTTAGCCACTGAGCTTTGCATCAATACTGCCGAGACCATTACCAGCTTCAATCTCATCAACCTCCGTCGGCAAGTTCTCGAGGGGGTTCGAGTGCTCCATGTCACTGTTATTAATCACAACCCGCCCTTCTCGGATCATTTTCTCTACTTCCCTTCTCCAACTATGACAGCTCTCAATGTTGTGCCCTATGACATTGGAGTGGTAGGCGCATCGCGCTGCCGGATCAAAGCTCCTTGCAAGTGGATTTGGAGTACATGCGGGGAGTGGTTCAATCGAGCCAGCATGCCTTAGCCTTTCAAACAGACTGGCATAAGATACCCCGATAGGGGTGAGAGCCTTTTCTCGTTTCAGCAACCTCTTCATTCTTGCATGTTGACAGGGCCGGAAACCTGATCCAGATGGCTTTTGGTAGGCTTGTATGGGTGGGTAAGCATTTCGTGGAGTCGGGTACCTGGGAAGTGAGGTATGGCTTTTGAGGTCACGGGGAAAGAAGTGGTGTTGGGGAGCGGAGAAACATTGAAGAGTGATGGAGCTACTCGGATAGCTGGGAAAGCTGCCATAAATGGGTTGGGATGGAGAGTATGGAGAATCTTCCATTATGGTGTTGGGTGCTTGGGAAATGACCGAGTTCAAGAGGCTTGGCGGTGGAGGGGGTGGTGCTTTTCCCGTTATCCATGCCTGATACATGTCTGCCACATGCTGTCTCAGCATTTTCACTTCTTCTACCAACCTGTTGTTCTGTTCGACCAATTGTTGTCGGTCATCAGTACCGATCCACTCGGTTCTGCGGTTCTGAGCCATTGTCCTTTGATTTTGCTTTGCAGGGAGGAGTTACCACAACCAACCACTTTCTATATATGGACACATCAAAGGGAAGCCATCACGTTAGTGTTAGGGCATTGGACAGACAATCATGTATCAGAGATACAATGTACCTAAGCAGTTAGACAATTGTGCCCCCTTGAAAATCTTCCACACTCTCTTTTATTTATTTATTATTATATTTTTTTTATATATTTTTTTTATTTTAGTGGTGGTCGAATCTTATGGAGATTGCCTACGTATCATGACCCCGCATGAATCAGACCTTGCGTAGTTCGGACCCAATAAAAGATAAACAATGCTAAACATTTTTTTTCAATTTTCATGTTAAAACAAACTGGGTTTCAAAGGTTTGAAGATGACCTACAAGCTGGAAAATCAAACAACTCACATATTCTAATTAAAAGATTTACAAACGGCCAGTTTCTTTCCCCGTTTGACAAATGCAACCAAACGGTTATTTTTGCAAATGTGGCCCCTTCCAAATTTCACATGAATTTGAGACCGGGGAGGATTATTTTATGACTCTTTACACACTTGTCCATTCTTTTACGAAAATAACCTTTCGACAACTGACAGATACTCTAAGGCTATTTCGGCAAGAACGGTTCAAGACGCGGCCGAAGTTGGCTCGGCTTATTTTGACTAAAAAATCCAAACGGTATTCACCTGACCGCTGACTCTTTTTTTCTTTTCAAATTATACTAAAAACCTGATGTTGCAAACACGGCCCTTCAGCGCCTCGGGGACGAAGATTTATAGGGCTGTGTGGGTCAACTAGACCAAAATCCTAAACATGACCCAAAAAGGTGGCTGTTTATGCAAAGTCAGCCTTCCGGCGTCCCTCTCGGGAACATTCGGCTATTTTTGATAAAACAGCATCACCCGACTTATTTATGACTCTTTTTATCATTTTTCGAATTAGAAAAGTCAATATTGCAAACACGGCCTTTCAACGCCTCGGGGACGAAGATTTTTAAGGCTGTGTGGGTCAACTGGTCAAAATCTTAAAAATGACCCAAAGGTGGCTGTTTATGCAAAGTCAGCCTCCCGGCGTCCCTTTCGGGAACATTCGGCTATGTCTTCATAAAACAGCGTCACCCGACTTCTCTATGACAAAATTAAAATTTTGACATGTTTTTTTGTGTGGCTATTTTAGCAAAAGGGAAGGTTGGACACCACCCGACTTATTCATAACAAGATTAAAATTTTTGATTTTTGGCTATTTTAGCAAAAGGTGGGGTTGGACCCGATGAGGGTTGCCTACGTATCTCACATCCGGTGAGAATCAAACCCGCGTAGTTCGAGCCTCGTGAATAAGTAAATGAACTAATATTTTTTTTATTATTGGAACTGTGAAAGAACTGCTCAAAGGAAGTATATATATATTTTTTTGATTGATTTCTTTTTGAAAGAAAAACTTGTAAATATTCCTTTTCTTTTGATTCGAACTTTGAGAATTTCAAAAGTAAAAGGAAGTTTTTTTTTTCGAATTTCCATTTGTTTTTTTTTATTCTAAAGAAAAAAAATATTTTTGGAATTTTACTTTTGATAAAAGAAATGCTTCTAAAAAATATTTTTTGAATTTTGAATTTTCTTTTCAATTTTGAAAGAAGTATCAAAATATTTTAGGATTTTTTTTTTTTAAAAAAAACATTTTTATTATTTTTGTTTTATCAACAATGGAAAATAAAGATATTTATATTATTTTTTGCAAGACATATCTTTTTTGGAATTTTACTTTGAATTTTCTTGGCAAGACAAATACTCTTTGCAACAAATAAAGATATATATATTTTTTGGAAATAAAAAAAAACTTTTCAGATTTATATATATTTGCGACAAATAATGAAAGACTTTTTTTATTATTTTTTTATTTTTTGCATTTTCATAAGCAAATAAATAATAAAAAAAAAACATTTTAAAAATAAGACTCTTTTTCATTTTCATTTTCATGGCAAGACAAACTATATATTTTTTTCTATTTTTATTTTTTGAAAAACAAAACAGAACAACGACTCTTTTTTTTTCTTTTCTTAGCTTTTAATAAAACAAACTAATAAGACATTTTTTTTTCATTTTCTCAAAATTTCGGCAGAGTTTTGACAGTATTTGGGCATTTGTTTTCTTTTCAAAATAAACAATCAATTCCCTAACCGCTATTTCTTTTTTTTTTCAATTTCAAAATATTATTCTTGATATTCACAAGTCAGTCAACACACAAGTCCGAATCAAATTAATGCGCAAGTAGTAACAAGTAAGATGCATCAGGATGGTCATTTTCATTTTTGGTGCACCTGTCCTAGACAGACTCAACCCCTGTGTTGAGCCTCCAAAGTCAGATGCACGTGATGCAAACAAACGTTCCTACTAGGGATCCGGCATGTGGCTTTGTTATACTAGGTTCAGAACCTGGGTGTTTGTTCTAGACCTGGCTTACCCGAGCGGACAGCTCGAGCCGAGGGGGGTAGCGTACCGGGAATACAGAAGCTTCACCGGCTTAGCAACTTGTCCGAACCTCGTTCTAAATTGGGATTTGACACTATACAGAAAAGAAGTCGTACGAAGTACACCCTTCTTCATGATTTAGAAGACTCAGAGAGGAGATGGGTTTCGGCACAGTTTATACACAGTTCACGTAATATCAAAGCGGTAAAAGCAGCATTTAGCACATTAGGCTCAATCATGTAAAAATCAGATAAAACCAAATATAACAATTTATATGAGCTCGAATTTCTAACCCTGAACCACTGGTTCTGGGTTAAGTCCCCAGCAGAGTCGCCAGAGCTGTCACACCTCCTTTTTCCGACCCCGCGAAGGGCGTAGGGAGTTTTTTCCAATTAAAGGACAGTCGAAACGGGATTTATTTCTTTATTTCAGAGTCGCCACTTGGGAGATTTAGGGTGTCCCAAGTCACCTATTTTAATCCCGAACCGAGGAAAAATGACTCTGTATTACAGTCCGCGAACCAGAAATCCGGATAAGGAATTCTGTTAACCCGGGAGAAGGTGTTAGGCATTCCCGAGTTCCGTGGTTCTAGCACGGTCGCTCAACTGTTATATTTGGCTTGATTATCTGATTTTATACAAATATGGACTCATGTGCAAGTTTTATCTTTTTACCGCTTTCATTATTATATTTTTTAAAGAATGTGAACATCGTTAAAAAAACATGTCTTTGGATTGGGTCACATAAAATGCATCCACGATCCGGAACGTATTTTTATTCAATGTTTTGGGATTTGGATTTGGGTCGCATAAATGCATACCCGTGTTTAAGAATGTATTATTATTATATCGCGCCTAAAGCAATTAGCGATTTATTACTTTGGGGTAGGGCCGTGAAATTTGCTAAAACGACTCCTCCTTAATTCTAAGCAATTAAATGTACATTTATTGAGGGCCCCGCAATCTATACATTTTATTAAGCGAGGCTCATCTCATTTATTTTCCTAAATGGATAAATCTTAAAGCGACTACATTTTGCTATTTAAAATTAGTCTCTAAAATGAATAAAGAAAATCCTAATTAATTACGTTTTTTTTATTATTATTATTTAAGAAAACATGACACGCTAATTGCTTGATTCATACAAATATTGATGAAAAAGGGATTTTATTCTTAATTTCGAAAATTATAAATTAAATAAAAATTCAACAACTAATATTCAAAATAAACAAATATAGCTAGATTAAAACTTAGCATTGTTATTTTTTTAAAAAAATATTATTGAGATTAATTATTCACAATCATTTGAAACTAAATTTAACCATAATTACTAAAGCTTATTAGAAAGTTTATTAGACTTAAACGTTCTTCTAATCTTGCTTAAGCTCAAGTCATGCCTTAATGCCTAATTTACGATGTTTAATTTAAATTCGTGTCTTAGCTAAATTTAGCTACTTGTTCATGATCAACCTATAATCTTGAAGCCTTCATAACTAGTGAATTAACCTATTTTGCCGAAACCGATTTATTACAGACTAACTTATGATATTATTTTCTTATTCCAATTATTATTTAGTAATTCATGAAATAGCTTAAATACAATCAACAAAAGGAACAAAGAAAAAAAAACGAAATTAAAACTTCAAATTTTCATTCTTCATATGTATTCACGCTTCATATTTCGGATTACAATAACCAGCTTTTCAGTTGTGTACCTGATATTGGAAGCAAAAGAAAATGAATATGAGAATCAGCAGCAGCAGTAAAATCAGTACAACACAGCAACAATAGCCCAGCAACAGTAACAACCCAGTAACGGACCGGTGGAGTAGTAATCCAAAAAAACAAAAGCTTCCAGCTTTGATGAAACAACAATTAATTCTGATTTCAAACAACAAAAGAAAGCAGAATATTTTTTTAGTTTTTTTATTTGAAAGCTTAAATATTTTTCGGAATTTTCTATCTCTTAAATGTTCAGCCCTTTTCTCTCTCTTATTTTCAGATTTGTTTCTCTCTCTCGTATCTGTGTATTTTTTCTCTCTCTGTGTATTTCTCTTGTCCTCCCTTTTATTCTCATTTCAAGACTTCTTATAACCCATCTCATAAAACCTTTTAATTAATTAAAATCAATACTTTTTCTCTACCCAACCCATTATCTTTCCACTCATCCCCATTACATTAAATAAACATATCACACCACCCCATTATATTTTGTCCCCCATGCTTTATTTAAAATAATGCAAGATTCCCCTTTAATTTAAATCTTGTCCCCCCTTTATATTAAATAATCATATCACAACCCACCCCATTTCATTTTGTCCCCCATGCTTCAAATAAACAATTTCAAAATGTACAATTCCTAAACTACCCCTTCCGACCTTACTGAAATTACCAAACTACCCCTGAACGTATTACAAATTTACCAAACTACCCATCAGCTATAACACATCAATTAATCAAACTTAACCAAAATATAGACAATATGATCAATTTCTAACAATGTTCAAACAACAATATGAACACGGATGAACATCATAACAACAATATCACATGAACATGATTTTAACAACATTTCAACAACAAATCACATGAACACAAATTGAACAACCAAGAACAACTAAAATTTGATTGAACAATATTTTAGCAACAAACAATCCTATTTTCGGATTCAACAACAACAACAAACAAAGTATGAAGATTTCTAAATTCAATCATATTGAACTTAAAATCAACTCTAACAACATTACAACAAACAATTCTTATATTAAACTTTAAACAAGATTATGAGAACAATTCAAGCAATAATCATAAATGGTAAACAAGAAATCAAACTATACAAAATTCGGATTCAAGATCATCCAAACAAAGTATGAACATGAATGAATCTATTTTAAGACAACAAACATGACGGATTAAACGATTAAAACAATATATTCCTTTAATACAACTAAATTCTTTAAACAAATAACAAGATCGACAAAGAAACAATTATGAACTTAAACTTGAACTTAACAATATTAACAATTTCTAACAATACATAAACACATGAAACAAATTGAAGAAATAGTTGATTAAATTTCAATTTGAATCTAACAAACATCAAACTAACAAATACTTAAACAATAATACAAACATGAAATGAATATGAAAACAACTAATTAAACTTCTATTTTGAAATCTGAAAATTAATTTTAACAAAGCACATGAACATGAACAAACTAGAAAAAATGATTTCAACGATAAACAACGAACAAAACAAGAATCAAATATTTAACGATTTTAACTTTTAGAAATATAAAAACGAAATATGGACAAAATAAAACTCAAAAACAACTAACCGGAGATGAATCAACGAAGAACTTTGATTGTAAACAAATCTGTCCGAGCCTCGACCAAAGCTCGAACAAATGACGACGAAGACGAAGAGAAGATGAAGCAGCCCGTAGCTACTGCCGCGACGAGCAGCAGCAGCAGTCCGTCCAACACCTGCTGCGACGAGCAGCAGCAGCACGACGTCAAGACAGCGGTCACGGCGACAGGCAGCAGCGGTCCGGCGGCGACAGGCAGCAGCACATCGCGGACAGCCATGGACGACGACATGGTCGACGTCGAAGCTCGTCCATGGCTGTGTTCGTTTGGTCGTTTGATTGAGACAGAAGCAGCAGCAGCTAGTCGATCTTGGCAGCGGCAGTCCATCGAGGAGGATGACGGGAAGACGACGCACCGGCAGAAGCAACGGGGAGCAGAAACGGGCAGCAGTGCGCACAACGGAGGTTTGACGAAGAAGATGAAGCAACGGAGAAACCATGGACGACGTCGACGGAAAAAATGAAGACGTGAAGATGGAGGGGAAGCCATGGTTGGGGTGTAAGGGGGGCAGCCATGGTTGTGTTTTTTTTAGCTTGGGGAAGATGATGAAAAGAGAGAAAGAGAAGAAAGGGGGGGGGGGGGGGCGGATTGGTTAGGTCTTTTTAGGGTTTTTTCTCTTTTTTTTTTTGTTTTGTGTTGTTTGTAAGATAATAGGATGTTGGGTTATGGACTGGGTCGACCCAGTTCGAAATGGACTGGGTCGTAGGGAAGATTGGGCCATTTTTTGGGCCTATGGCTTGAAATCGAAGAAGAGGCCCAATTCCGACTTTCTTTATATTTTCGCTCTCTTTTCTTCTTTTATTTCTCTAAAACTAAATTATAAAAATACTTAAACTATTATTAAGAACTAAATTAAGTTATAAAAGCGCAAATTAACTCTCAATAACAATTAACGCACAATTAAGTATTAATTAAGCATAAAATTGTATATTTGGACATTAAATGCTAAAAATGCAAACGATGCCTATTTTTGTAATTTTTAATTTTTGTAAAACAAATTTAATCACTAACAATTGTAGAATTAAATCCTATATGCAAAATGCGACATATTTTTGTATTTTTTATTAATTTAGCAAATAAACATGCACAGACAAATACAAATAATTATTCAAAATATCACAAAATATCACAAAATTGCACATCAAAGAAAAATCATTTTATTTTTGAATTTTTTGGGAGTAATTCTCATATTGGGCAAAAATCACGTGCTTACACTTATTCCTTGGAGTAATATACGCGAACGAAGGAATAGGCCACAACTGACATTTGCTATGCTTATTCCTGCATTTCAATAGTTAACTGGGATGACTGTTATCATGTTTTATGCACCTGTTCTTTTTAAGACGATTGGTTTTGGCGATACTGCTTCGCTTATGTCTGCTGTGATAACTGGTGGTATTAATTTTATTGTCACCTTTGTTTCTATTCTTGCTGTTGATAGAGTTGGAAGGAGAGTTCTCTTTATTGAAGGTGGTTTACATAAATCTATTATGTAAATACTTTTTACGGAGCCATTTTAGCTTTTGAGCTGAAGTTGTAACTAGCAAACTTCAGCTCTAGAGCTAAAGTTCGCCAGTAATAAAAACAAAAACTCGCCCGTTACAAACAAAAACTTCAGCTCTAGAGCTGAAGTTCGCCAGTTACAAAAACAAAAACTTCAGCTCTAGAGCTGAACTTCAGGCTCGGCTACTAGAATGCTGAAGTTTTGCGTGATTGTCTTTGCTACTTCAGCCCCGTATGCTGAAGTTATGCGAAAAAGCGGGTACGCTTGCAATTTTTTTTGCAAAGCAGGCACAAATTAAAACGTGACACAAAAAGCGGGTATAGATGCGAAGTTCTCATAATTCAATAACTAATTTAACATTTTAAATGTAACGGTTCTCACAGCCCAAGAAATAATACATTTTTCGCATATATTCTTACTTTCAAAAGCTTATTGCCCTGATATATATATCCATCTCTTCCGGAGAAAAAAAATGATGACTCTAAAATTTAGGGAATTTGTAAATCAATTGTCATAACCAAAAGAATGGGATGAGTAAAATGTGAAAATTGAGTGAGGTTCAACCAAATGTTCAAATTGAGTAGCAATTAGCAAGTTGTGTTTATCAATGCCATAAGTTGTATTCTTCAGTTGGAAGTTGAAACCGAATATATTGTTAGAGCATTCCAACCATATCTTTAATTTTCCTACTGAATTTCTTTCAAACGTAAAATTTACAACTTGTTATGGTTTTGTCTCCACGTAAAACAAGTGAGTGAGCTGGAAAAGCTTCTATTCCTATATATCTTTATACGTAAGAAACCCCATTAATTCTGGTAAGCTCCGGGCTATAATTTATCTTGATTATTGCAAAGAACTTGTCTCTTCTTTTGAAATTACGCTCATAGCCTGTTTGATTTTTTTCTTAAAAAAAAGTGTGTGTTTTCAAATTTGAAGTATTTGGCCAAGCTTTTAGAAGAAAAAAAATGCTTTTGAGGAGAAGCAGAAGCAGTTTTGGAGAAGTGAAAATAAGTAACTTCTCTCCAAAAGCACTTTTTGGAAAAGCATTTTCGAAAAAAATATACTTAGAAACAATTTTTAAAAGTTTGGAAAAACACTAATTATTGCTCAGAATTGCTTTTCAATTAGTTAGCCAAATATAAATTATTTCTCACCAAAAGTACTTTTGAAAAAGTATTTTTCAAAAATACTTCTCAAAATAAACTGATTTTACAGCTTGACCAAACAGGCTATTAGTGACGCTACCATTTGCATTAATTGCGATGTCTTAGAAGACAATGCCTTTGTAGGACGATATTGCTGAAAATAACATAAAGTAGGAAAAGGAAGTAAATACAATGTAAAAATGATAGATTTGGAATAGAAAAACGCCATAGAAACCCCATAACCTGGACTTAGCACTTGCCGAACAAAGTTATGTAGACTGACAATACTTGCACAAAATTATGCTTATAGTTCAATGTAAGGTTGTCTAACGGGCTCGGTTTAACCGCAACCGGACCGGTCCAGATTGGTTAAAACCGGAACCGGCACAGACCGCTACAAAGGGTCGGTGGGGCTAGGTTAAAGGGGTACGGGGTTGGTTCGTTTATTTAAATTCTACCGGTTAACCAGACCGGTCAAACCCAGTCAATGATTTTTACTGTTCAACCGGTTAACCGGACCGGCCTAGACCACTATAACGGCTACTTAATTTTTATTTTTATTGTAATAGTGGGCCTTTTCTGACCGTTGGCAACGGTCTTCTGCCCTTATGGTTGTTGCCCAACGACAGATTTTCACAAATAGCCATTTTTTGGGTTTTTTAAAAAATTAACACCTTTTGTAATTACCTAATTACCCCTTTGAAAACTATAAAGACATCCCCCCTCCCCTCCCCTCCTCTTCTTCATTTCTTCACTCATCTCTCATTTCTCAATCGCAATTCTCATATTCTCTCATTCTTCACCTAAAGTGCAATCAACTATTTGGCTCTTCTTTTTTTGGAATTTAATTTATCGTAGTATTTATTAGTTGAAGTTTGAACAATTGAACTTCAAAATTGGAACAATTGACGTTCTTCGTGGTAATATTGGAGATGCGAAGCCTCATCAAGTGCTCAATTTATTGCCGAATTCGGTGCACTCCCTCCAACTTTTTCTCTTATTTACTATTTTATTTGCATATTAATTTTTGCTAGTATAAATTTTTACAATACTTTTAATGCTGCAAAAAGAGTTTGTAATAAGGTTACTAATCGGGAAAATAAAAAAAAGAGGTAGTACTTCTACTTCAGCATCTGGTAGTAATTTAAATGACTCTACACATATTTCTGAAATATTCCGTGATAATAATATAGATTATGAACAATTACAGAAAAATATCGGTATAAAAGATAATGAATTAGAAATGGAAGATGAGATACCACTTACACCTATTGGAGCTGGTAGCAGGGATGGTGGTCGTGGTGCTAGTAGTAGATTACCTGTGGACCCGACTACTAATCAGAGAAAAATAAGTAAGGTTTGGAAATTTTTTGACGAAATAGAAGGTACCGATAGAGTTAAAATGCAAACTTTGCAATGATACTTGATACTTTTAAACATAAGACCGGAGGACAATTAGGGGGGACTGAGACACTTAGTAGACATATGAGAATTGAGCATCCTATAGAATGGGGCTCTGATGGAGATAAAAATTAAGCAACTCTAAACCTTACTATTGGAGGACTTATGAAATATAATAAAATGAAGGATCGCTGAGGAGTTATCAAAAATGATTGCTTTGGGTTGTCTACCTTTTTCTTTTGCTTCTTCATCATATCTTATTATGTATATTCAAAGGATTTATAATCTTTTATTTAAAGGTATCCCTAGAAGTACTTGTAGATCTGATATCTTTAGACTTCATGGACAATATCAAACATACATACGCTATTTGTTTAGCCACCTTCCTTGTAGAGTTTCTCCAACTTCTGATATTGGCCATGCTGTTAATGGAAATGATTATTTGACAATTACATGTCATTGGATAGATGATAATTATTGTATGCAAAAACATATTTGTTTACCGTGAAAATGGTAACAATAAATAAATTTGTAAATGTGATTCTAAAAATACGTGATCTATTCTCGAGCTAGTTGTTAGAGCAGATGATACTAAGAACGTGAAGTTTAACGATGAAGTGCAACCTAAAACGAGGCAATAATCAAACCGAAGGGGCCTGTTGCCCGGATGCAGAACTGGTCAATGGGGACCTCGGGGTCGAGATTCGAGTTGAGCTCGAGCTATCGGGGGTAGCCAAGAATGGGATAACAATTAAGGATACGATTAAGCAAGGCTCTTTACGACCGATATTGAGCAATATAGTGAAGAACAAGTAAGAGAACGATAGATATTAAAGTGGCATCGAGCCAGTGAGAACGAGCAAGTTAGAAAGAAGAGAGGGAGAGAGAGAGAGAGATATTATTGCACTTGTGGAGAAATGGAGCAACATCAGCCCTTTACAAGGTAGGGTGAGTCCCCTTTTGCCTCAGCATAGGCTATGGATAGGTCGGCCCTGTCAGACTTAGCCGTGTGCCTTGGGAGCTTCCCCCTCTGTCCTGGCTTCGGTCTCTGTTTTCTCTGAGTCGGGCTTCGACGAGCCCCGAGGTCGGGAACTCGGTCGTGGCCTCCCGTCCTCGAGTTCCCGAGGCATGCTTCCAAAATAACTTGACAGCAAGAAATCAAGTCTTCTGATTTTGCCGCATACAGATAGTCTCCGCATTTCCCATAACCAGGTGATAGGAAATGATTCTAACTCTTGACTACTCGAGCTTCTCTCGGCGACGCCATATTGATGATGCGACTCCTGGCGCGAGCTTTGTGGTAACCGAACATCCATAGGCTCGTGCTTTTCGACCTCATTCATTGCACTCTTGATTCTCGCTTCCCAAGGTGAAGGTACCGCTGTCGGTTCGGTTTTCCATGGATGCATTGACTGCACCCGTCGGATAATCTTCCAAAGCCTAGATGACTGTGTAGTAACCCCCTATAAATAGGGGTGCCTTGGCTTTGCTTTTCCTATCCCAGTGCCTCTGTTGGCTTGCTTGCCTATTTCTTCTTATCATCTTCTTTCACCCTTGAACATCATGCTAGGGGCTCATGACCTTAAGGCCATTTGGAGGAGTTTCCTTAGACTGTGTCGTAGCCTTCTGTCGGGGCTTCCCTTCGTCGAGCATAATCGTGCTGTCCCGCTATTGATGTGGTCGTCGATATGTTGGCCCTTGCTGCTGCTACTGGCCCGAGGTGATGATGGACGAGGAATCGGTTTCCCCCTTATGTAGACAGCTGTTCGGAATATGCACCGCTGCTCACTCTCCTACCCAGGCCTAGTATGGCACTTCATCCCTAGGGTTTTTTCTTTCCCAAGGGATAAAGTGGCACTACCGGCCGTTGAGGCTGGGGCCTTCCGAATCTTCAACCTTTGGCTTCGGCAAGCCATGTCTCTTTTCTCTGCCTCCTCTACGTCCCCTCTTTTTCCTCTTCTTAATCTTCTCCGGCGGGGATCCCTTGGGGGATTGAGCTGGGAACCTATGGGAGGTGGAGGTTGAAGGAATCACCCTCGAGGATACGTGCTCGAGGGTGCGACTCTCGATGATGCTGATATCAGAGATGGATCTTCGAGGGCGGATCGGGTGCCCGGGTTTAATCACATGTACATCATTTCGTTCCTCCGCTTTAGGTGTAGACTCCTGTAGGCTTTTGTAATTGTATGTAACGACCCCTCGAGGGCTGATTGTACACAAATTTTTATGAATAAGAATACACTTTACTGACTTCTGCTTTCCTCACTTTTGTATGCTCTCATACCCTTCGAGGCCCTTTGAATGCCTTTTTTTATTTGTTAACTGCTGATATTTGACTTGGGCACGAGCGTTCTTTCCGATCCTCTGCTGATCGACATGGCTCTCTTTTGAACCCATCGTCGTACTTCAGACTAATCCCGATTGATCTGATAGGCCCGGGCTACCGAGGTCCTCCGAGTTGTATGGAGACAATGCGTCGAATTCCGGATCCTTTAGGAATGTTATCCTGAACGAAGGTCAGCTTCGGGTCCTCGGGGGTCTTTTTTGATCTTGATGTAGATAACCCTCTCTTAAAGCGTATATGGTAGACTTTTGCTGAGGAGTTGTCTGTGCTCAGGCGCTGCCTCGGACCCTCGTGGAGCTTTTTTGATCGGAGCTTCCCTTGCTTATTCCTCTCTTTCAGAAGAGGGGAACCACGAGATCAAGTACCTGCCTCGCGTCGAGTGATAGCGTCGAAATCTTCCCGAAGTCCGACTACTTCGAGTCGGGGATCCTCGAGATAGAATGCTATCTCGAGCTTGGAGATAATATGGACGGCTCCTCGAGTCTTGACTTCTCATTGAAAGATACCATCTGGATTGGGTATTGACCGATCGATCTGTATCGAGGCCGTCAGCTTCCCGGGGATCACCTCGGGTAGGCGAGTCGTCACTGCCTCTCGCATATATATGGGGCGGCTTCAGCTTCTTCGTAAGACCTCACTATTTTAGATAGCTGCCCTTCCGCTTTGGCATAGGGTTCTCCATTTCTTCAGGCGTAAAAAACATTGGCGCATGTCCTTGCTCTAATCTGTTAGTTTTGCCACCGTCATGGTGAGCACTTCGGGGCCGACTCGTCAGGAAGTAGGGAGTGCTGCTCCCGGCGCCCAGGATCCGCTGGGGTTCGTTCCGAAGACCGTTTCTTCAATAAAGGAGGAACATATAGATATGGTAAGGAGATACTGAGGGTGGATCGAGGGGATAATACTGCATGTGCTTTCCCCAGATGAGGGTATTACGGACTTCACTAATGGATTCTTGAGCGTATACCTATACCCTTTCACATTTGGCCCCTCTGATAGGGTTGTGTTTGATTTTTGCTTAAAGTATCGGGTTACTCTGGCGCAGATACATCCGTCGTTTTGGCAAGTGGTGCTGATGATGAGGTTCTTTCTAGAGAAGGCTGGGCTCAAATTCACGCTCGATCACCTCGTTAGGCTATACCGGCCCTTTCATCATCGAGGCCTGCTAACTCTGAGGTGTTGTTCGTCCACGCCCTTTGTTGTTAAAGACAAAGAAAATGGGGATCGAGAGTGGGCCAGTTGGTTTATCCAGGTCCGGACGACTGACATTATCCCTGCGGGGCTTTTGCCATTTCCCGAAGGGTGGAATCATGCACATGATTGGGGCGTCTGGCACTTTTTTAGATTTTTCCTATAGCGAAAATCAGTTGAGTAATAATGTTGTCTCCCTGGTTGAAGCAACTTCATGGATGCAGGGTGAAGTCCTTGACCTGCCCGTCTGGGTCCGGAGGCTGGTGACCCATTCGACCTGCGACGAATGCAGGTGGCGAGCTGTATTTCGTACCAGATAGGGAGTGAAATACCAAGGCATGTGCGTATGTTGACTTTGCCTTGGCCTTCGTATATTCGAGGTAACATTTTCCCCTTTCATTTGTATTGGATTCGCCGTTTGCAGACATCAGGCGGTTCCTTGAGATGAGGCAGTGCTCTTCCGAAGAGGGGAATGAGTCATCGCCCTCTGAGCCAAGGGACGATGGCGATAAGGGGATCGGCACCTGCGGTGTGATGGAGCTTTTAATGGCACTAGGAGGGCCCGCTTCTTTGAGGAGAGGGTATCGTCCGAGCCTGATGTTACCGAAGTATCAGATTCCCGGGCGGCGGTTCCTCCGAGTGAATATGCTCTACCCGAGGTTGGTTCTCTTAGGGCCGGAGAGGCAGGATCAATAAGAGTGTGTTCTGACTTAAAGGAAGTCCGCCGACTTCTCTTCGAGGTGAATTTAGGCGCATTTTTTCCTGTATGTCGCGCCCTCCTCCTTTTATTGAGTTTTCCTTGCGCAGGCCTGTGATAGGCTTATGTCTGAGCTGCTCCGTCAAGGGGACAAGCTCCAGAAAATCCTGAACAAGGGCGAGTCCCTTAGACTCTTTAGCGAGGAGAAGGAGGCTGAGTTGGTGCATTGGCGATATGAGGCGTATCAGAGCTCAAACTATGAGAGCTATTTGATGGAGCAGGTAACTTCTTGTAGTACGTGCTTCGCTCCTTTCTAACCTTAAGGCTAACCTCTTTTGTTATATCAGCTGTAGAAAAGGTGGAGTCCTTGGAGTACCTCAAAGGCGACGTCAACCGCGTC
Organism: Nicotiana sylvestris; assembly: GCF_000393655.2. NCBI lineage: Eukaryota > Viridiplantae > Streptophyta > Magnoliopsida > Solanales > Solanaceae > Nicotiana > Nicotiana sylvestris. Next base: position 141,295,566 of record NC_091062.1, read on the forward strand.
AAAGTTGCTTGTGGGGAGCTAAGGGTTCAAGTGCAGGCTCGAGCTTTGGAGGAGATAAGTACCTCGGCTAACTCCGCTTGACTCGTGACAACGCCAAAGTTCAAGCGGATATGATTGGGAACTTGAATCTAATCTCTCGAAGGTCAGAGCTGAGATAATTGATGCTCGGGCTGAAGCGGCACTAAGCCAAACCAAGGCTGATCAGAAGATGGTGATTCGTATGAAGGATGCTGCTGATGCCCAAGCTAAGCTTTAGCGAGCCCTCGACCGGGAAAAGAGGATCGAGGAATATGTTCGTTGTAGATCCCGAAGAGAGGTACTCGAGGAGGTCGGTGCAAGGGGCTTCATTCACTCGAAGGAATTAGCTCGAGCAAGGGCAGACGAGCGTGACGCTCGGTTACTTTTCGCTGACGTCGCGGAGGGCGAATTTGACAAGTTGTAGCCCTTTAGTGTGGAGTGTAGATTTTGCCGTTTGTCGCTTTATTTCTGATATATGTAGAGCATGCCTGTAGACGGAGAATGCGCCTTTTTCGTGCATGTAATATATAGGAAGAAACTTGAAGCATTATTTCTTCTATACCTCTTTTCTATTATTGCTTTCGAGCAGGCAGGCTGGTTTTGGTGTTTGGTGGGATCCTTGTAGGTTCGGAACTGATCGGACAGGCCCGGGGGCTCTTAAGTGTGATCCTTGATGTGAGCAGGTGCTGGGGCCTCCGTGCTCGGCCCGACTGTTTAGGCTTAGTCTCTGAGTCGGGCTTCGACTCGAGCTTTCTTGCCCTTGAATCTTTTATGCTCGTGCGAGCAGGTAGTAATTGTTCTTATCTCTTGCCCTTAGGCATTTGCCGTTTCAACTATTTTGGGTTCAGTCTCCGAATCGCATTGTGACTCGAGCTTCAGTTGACCCTCAAGCATTTTCTTGCCTGCATGGGCAGATGATGATGGCCTTTTGTGCTTTGGGTCGAAGTGACCTTACAAGCGCGTGTCCCGGAGACTCGTTCGGCTGGCGATGCTGGCATTTATGTCGTGCCCTTAGGCATACTGCGGTTTAGCTATTTCGGGCCTAGTCTCCAAATCGCGTTGCGACTTGAGCTTTAATTGACCCTCAAGTATCTTTGGTTTTCAGACTAGCGATAGTGCCTCTTACACAGTTTCGGTCATTCAGACCTTTCAATATGTGGCCCAGAGGCTTGCATAGTTAACTATTTTGGATTCGGTCTCCGAATCGGGTTACGATTCGAGCTCATTTTAATCCTCAAGTTGTCAATTTTTTAGCTGACGACAATGGCTCTTACGTTGTTTGGTCTTAGAGACCTTTTCATATGTGGCTCGGAGGCTTGCTTAGTTGGAGACAATGGCTCTTACACTGTTTTTGCCCGTGGACTTTTTTTGTAGGCTTTGTTTTCTGCTTGTTAAGGTCTTTTGAGATATTTTTGCTTGACCCGTCGTCGGTTCTAGAAGAACCTCGATTTCAAGTCGTTGTCGGTGATATTTTGAGCACCTCAAAAAGTTCATAGCTCGTAGGTTGAGTGGATTGACACTCTTCCGATTTGGAGCCGACATGGTCGGAGCTCGTTTTTTGCCTGTTGAGGGAATCCTGTTTTCACCAGCTCTTTCCAAAGTATATTCGAAGTAGTTGCCTGCGATTTTAGCGACAGTCGGGTATCCCCGAGTCGCATTATTTTGGTTGTATCAGCCATTTTGACCGTAGTCATGTGCGCTTGGTCGTAGCCATTTTTTATCCCGAGTAATAGTTTAGGCGTCTACATCGAGGGTATGCCCTTTAGGGATTCTTACAAATGCAACGTATAGCCTAAACTTTGGGATTTTCATGCCCTGTTGAGGTCTTACAGTTTGTCATGCCTGTTGTGGTCTTACAGTTTGTCATGCATGTTGAGGTCTTACAGTTTGTCATGCATGTTGAGGTTTTACAGTTTGTGTAATATAGAATAGATCTGGTTACGCCGAGGCTGCCCACTAAGGGTCTTACAGTTTCGGGTTTTCCTGCGTATGGCGATTAATGGCAATCTCCGAGTCATCGAGTTTGTTTAAGCTTGAAGACCGCTTCTTGTGAGCTTTGGAGTTTCCTTGTGGGGGCTTCATGTGCCGGAGTTTCGACCCTGGGATTGTGCGGGTGTTGAATTGCTGATGCTAAGTTTCCGAGTATCTCGGGACGCATTCGGCGGAGAGGCCCTTGCCGCGAGTATGTTGAAATCCCCTTTTCCGAAGTATGAATTGCCGAAAAGATATTCTTTATTGATTGGCGTAAATATATGTTGTAAATACATGTTGTCTCATTATTGTGAGCTCGACTCGCGTAGGTACGGCTCTTCCGACCATCTGATTCGTTACAAGGTTCCCTTTTGAAACTCAGTCTGCTATTTTCGGTCCTTCCGAGGGAATGGTGCCCTTAAAAGAAGATCATCGCTTGTTGTCCGATTGTAGAAGACGGCCTGTGATCTTGTCGGATCCTGCTGGCGGGACCCTCTTTGGGGGTACGCTGCTCCGCTAATAATCTTTCTGGCGGGACCCTCTTTGGGTCTAAAGTCCGATCGAGAGAAGAGAGCACGACGAGCCTTGCTAAGGCCTTGGATCTCCGGGTGGAGTTAGAACTTCTGAATGCCCCGGCTGATTGCCTGCATACAGGTTAGTGAAAAAATAACAAAGGAGCAAAGTAGTTCTTCCTCATCGCGGGATGTGTAGGTAACATTTCAAGGTTTGGTATGTTTCTGTCATTCCGAGGTGCGAGCCCTAGTACAACCTTCTATTGTGTTCAACCAGGCTTGGCCGAAGATATGGTTTGGCGTACCCTCCGATCCCTTTGAGGGCGGAGGCATTGATGCCGACGATGCGTTATGTGGTGAGGAATTTTCTCTCGTGGCGTGTTGCCCCTTGCCGCCTTATTTTAATGCCTCCCTTTGCATGGGATTTCATCTTTTCGGTGAAGTGGGGTTGATGCTGTTTTCGGGCAGTGTGCCGATGGCCGTCTAAATAGGACGCTTGCGCCTTCTCTGATGGTGCGGAGCTTGACGTCTCAGTCCGAGCTCAAATGGGCTATATCAAGAGAATGGTTTTTGTAGTGATCGTCGTCTGGAATCTGTCGGGGAGTCTGTTGGGGATTCGCGATGCAAAAGCAATTTGGTCCATTGGTCCGGACCGCTCGATTGATTTTGGTCCAACATTGTCGGTGTACTTGATTGAATCTCCTAAACTCATGAACATACATTTTATTGAAAATAGATTAAATGAGGGGGAGGGTTACCAATGTGTCAGTGTGAGACTGAGGCGAGGTCTTGGTGTCCTTTTCTCTGGATGCAAGGGTGCCCTATAGAATATTTCCTGGACCCGATTTTCCTCGGCGACGAGCACTTTCACTCTACATTTTATAGATCTTTGAAGGGTGTCGCCGCCCCTTAACTATCGTGGCTTGTCAGCTTCATTCTTCCCGATCTCCTTCCTCCCTTGGAGCTGGATTCGAGCCTGACCGCTTGATGATACTCGGTGGTGATTTTTATTGAATAACACGGTTGTCGTTCTTTTGAGCCGGTGGCCATTTTTGACTCCGTAGCTGCGCGTGCCCTGCGGTTCCTGCGCCGGGCTATGGTTCTTTTGAAGGGGTCTTGGTCGAATAGGTCTGAATCGCCTGGCGTTCTTGTTTTTGCTTAAGGTGATCACGATGTTCGGTAAAGCAATGCTAAAATCGTACTCAGCTGGGCGGGGTTCCTCTGCCAGCTGTGCCTTGTCGAATCTGGTTCCACTGATGATTTCTCGGGGATGTTTCCCTCGAGCTATTTCTCTATCGTTGCGAGGTAGGTTGCATCTCGCGTTGTTCCTTCCATTCGCGATGCATGGATGGTACCGCTATCTGTTTGGCATTAGCTTCTTTGTTGGGAGTCTGCTTAGATATACCGAACCCAAAGAGGTTCTCGGACGGTTGTCCACGGCCCCGATTCGTGGTTGGTGCTGGGTATGGGCATCCGACCAGATCTCGGCTGGGTATCTGATCAAACTTCATTTGAAATGTCCTGGAGTCGTCGGGCATGCTTCTTTTAAGCTTTGGGTGAAGGCCTGTGTTGCCCAATCATTCAAAACCGAGATATCAAGGAATGAGGTGTGGCTTCCCGTGGTGCTTCATTTTTTCTTTGTTCGACCTCATGTTTATCGGGCCCTCTCGCTACTGCTTTGATGGAAACGACGCGTGCTTCTGCTGAGGAACACGCTGGTATGGTAAGCGAGTTTATGAGGTCAGGTGCCAGGCGATGGCGCTACGTCATGGTTTCTTTCGAGAGAGTTTCCTCGAACTTCCTCAATGAGACGGGCTCGAACTCATCATCTTAGAGGTTGATGCCTTTGAATGAGCACGTGTAAGCGGTGGTGTGCTCGTAGGGATCCGAGGTCCTATCGCACCTAGGGAGTTTCGGCGTTCCGGATTTCCTTGAAGCGGGTTTTGGGACCGCTTCCTCGGGGGACGATTGCCGTATGAACTTCCATGAAACTCACTCAATCCTTCCGAAGAGATCCCCAAGCATCCTTGCTGCGGCGGGGTCAGTTACCGATCTATTGTTGTTTGATATCTCGGGTACTCGTTCGGCATAAGGAGATGTTTCCGGCGCTACTGTGCTGGGAGTCTCCGGGTGACTTTGCAGCTGAGCGATAGCCAACTGTTGTGCCTGCAATATTTTAAAAATACCGCGAAGACTCACTTCCTGTTCTTTCCGGACCGGAGTTTTTTGAGCTTCCTGTTGGTCGATATGTTGTATACTACCATTGGTGCGCGAGGCTTCGTCGACCTGTTGCGCGTCTTGCGATCCCGCGTCCGCTTGAATTGATCTAGATGCGTTATCGGGGTTCTGAGGCATCGCTCTTGCCAATAGAATAGCCACACCGTTTCCGTCGTGATTTTCGGGGTATTCGTTCTCGACTTTGCTTACCGGGCCGAACATTTAAACCTGAAATCAAAGGATATTGGACAAGAAAAAGTGTGAAAGATAATGTGAGTTTGTGCAATAAAACCAACAAGAAAATAATCACTATTATTTTTAGCCCCACGGTGGGCGCCAAACTGTTTACCGTAAAAATGGTAATAACAATTAAATTTGTAAATGGAATTCTAAAAATATGTGATCTATTCTCGAACTAGTTGTTAGAGCAGATGATGCTAAGAACGTGAAATTTAACGATGAAATGCAAGCTAAAACGAGGCAGTAATCAAACCGAAGGTTCCTGTTGCTCGGATGCATAACCAGTCGATGGGGACCTCGGGTTCGAGATTCGAGTCGAGCTCGAGCTATCAGGAGAAGCCAAAAATAGGATAACAATTAAGGATACCATTAAGCAAGGCTCTTTACGACCGATATTGAGTAATATAGTGAAGAACAAGTAAGAGAAAGATAGATATTAAAGTGGTCTCAGGCCAGTGAGAACGAGCAAGTTAGAAAGAAAAGAGAGAGAGAGAGAGAGAGAGAGAGAGAGAGAGAGATTATTGCACTTGTGGAGAAATGGAGCAACATCAGCCCTTTACAAGGTAGGGTGAGTCCCCTTTATATAGGAGGGGGGACTCGGCTGCAAGTATGTGGAGATTAATCACAAAGTATGGAGATGGGATGGCTTGACCTGATGGCTCAGCATAGGCTCTGGATAGGCCGGCCCTGTCAGACTTAGCCGTATGCCTTGGGAGCTTCCCCCTCTGTCCTAGCTTCGGTCTCCTTTTTCTCTTAGTCAGACTTCGACGAGCCCCGAGGTCGAGAACTCGGTTGTGACCTCCTATCCTCGGGGTCCCGAGGCATGCTTCTGAAATGACTTGACAGCGAGAAATCAAGTCTTCTGATTTTTCCGCATACAGTATTATCGCTTTTAAATATAATGAATATCAGAGTCATACTGCTGTGTTTATAAGTACTACTATTTGTGAAGTTGTTGAATTTTATAATCTCAAGCAAAAAGTATTGTGTATTTCTTTTGATAATGCTTCTAACAATAATGCCGCAATTTCAATATTGAAACTGCATTTGCAACCATCACTTGACAAAAATTTTCATGTTAGGTGTGCATGTCATGTTTATAATTTAATTGTTAAATGTGGCCTTCATTTATTTTCAACTGAGATTACTCATGTTAGAAAAGCAGTTGGTGTTATTCAAGGAAATAATACACAATTGAGAATTAGGAAATTTAAGAATAAGTATACCGAGTATAACCTTAAACCCAGATTCATGCCAGATGAAATTGTTACTAGATGAAATTATACATATATATTTTTAAAATGTTGCTACAAATATAGATTCCCAATAACTGAAGTTGCTAATGCGCATTGTACTGATCCAAACCGTATGTTAACAACTACTACTTGGGAGGTCATTAATGATATTGTTAAATTTTTACATAAATTTTATACAGCTACTGTTGAGTTTTCTGGAGCATATTACCCTAATATTACTATGGCTTTAGTACATATAGCTAAAATTTCTTTTCTACTCTTTGAATTTAAAAAGAAAGAAAAATATAGGGATGTTGTTGAACAAATGCAAGCAAAATTCAAAAATATTTCTTTCCAATTCCTCCGATTTACTTAATTGATGATATTTTAAATCCTTCTATTAAGATGTTTGATTGTCACCAATTAATGAATGCTTTATATACTTATATGGAGAATGGACCAACTGAAACCGCAAATATATATATATATATATATATATATGTTTGTATGAACAAGCTAAATGATTCTTTACAATAATTATATAATTATTATGCAAATGTAATTGATGCTGCTGCTCTTAATATAGGCAATGTTAATCCCAATATGCACTGTACCACTTCTACTACTGTGGATGTTGATGAAGGCCTTGATAGTTTTAATATTTTTTCTATATTTTCTAACACTCAAACCAGTAGCAGGAACATTGATGAACTTCAATTCTACTTGCAGAAGCAAAAAGAGCCTCGCACAAAGGAATTTTCACCGTTGGGATGGCGGCATGAGAATGAAAGCAATTTCCTGTTCTTTCCGCTATGGCTCGGGACGTGCTGAATGTACCAATTTCAACTGTTGCATCAGAGAGTGCATTTAGCCAAGCAAGACAACAACTTGGAGACACCCGTCACTCATTGGGAAGCAATGCTTTGAAAGTTTTAGTATGTTTCAGAGATTGGATTAGATCAGAACGAAGAAATCAAGGACGTGAAGATGTTGATAGCCCAGAAGACGAGGAACGTGGAGATATATTAACACATGGTAACCCATCTGAATTTAACACTCCAGAAGAAGACCAATCAGTTCATATTGATTATGAAGAACTTACTAAGGTAATGCAAAATATTTGAATTTACTCTTTTTTCGTTAATTTACTTGTTGTTAAATGTAAACCTTTCAATTTGTAAGTTTGAATTTTGAAATAAATATAGCACTTGCAATTTATAAGTGCAATTTTTTCCCATCTTCATTGTATTATTTTTATTTTTATTTTTTTTAATATAACTTACAATAGTTATACAAAATACAAAAAAAAAATTACACTAACCTGGCCCGACCCGGCCCGGTCCTTTGTACCCGTAACCCTTATGGTTCATTTTCTATCCGGATGAACCCGAACCCGTTAAATACGGTAAGCACCAACCCGTAACCGGCCCGGACCCCAATCCGTACGATTATTAATTTTTCCTACCCATCCCGGCCCGGCCCACCCGTTAAACACCCTTAGTTCAATGCACGGTGCTCGCTAAATTAATTATTTATATGCTGATGGCGTGTGATTGGTTCTTATAGACCTTAAAAATTTCTTAATTAACCCTTAACTCCTCAGTCCTCAAATGCATTCTTCATTGGCCACAGCCCACAATAAGATGTTTAAGACTATTGCAACTTATTGGAGTGCTAAGTTGAGTTTTGATGGAACCTTTCATCTAAAACCAACTAATCAATATTTATGTCTCAACTTGTACTTGATCTCCACTTCTGTTATTTTTATTCTTCAAATTTTGTTTATCTACTTATATAGTCGGGTTTTGCTTGATTCAAAAGATGTTAAGACCTTTTTGAACAAATCAATCGAAGATGAAGGGGTAAATCATAGTCAAACTTAGTTAATTCCAGACCGAGAAAATTTAATAATGATGATTGCATATGGGATGAAGAAAATATGATCAATCTTATTAAGATTCAACATTTTCATCCTCATCAATCGACGAGGAAGGAGAATTACAATCGTTTCCTTTCTTATGGGATATAAGAAAGGAACTTTTTTTGTCTTTTCTTTTTTCCTCGAGAGGATCCAGAAGCCCCCCTTTAATAGAAAGTCTTCCTTGGCTATATATAGTCGAAGTCCCTTTACCTTTTGTGTGACTCGACGCTTTTTGGTCAATGGTGCATTCTGGTCGTGACTTTAGGCGTTACTCTTTTTGATTGGTCGGATGTCTTAGAGGGGGAATGAAGTGGGCTCTTATTGAGTTTCACTACCCGATTGCTGAGATGGGGTATCGGGCAACCCGGTCGTGGTAGTCAGATTTTGACCAATACAGTTAGTCCCTCCGTCTGTCGGGGTTGTCCTATGTCGGACTCGAAAGACGGATCATGTTTGTTACGAAGACGAGAGAAATCTGGCCCACAACTTTCCATTCCTTAGTCGCATTCTGTGGGTTTTCGGCGAAGTGGTGGTGTCCTTTCGATCTTCGTGGACCGTTGCGGAGGTTTCGAAATCAAAACGTCTGTTGGCACTGAAGCGTTGGTTCGTGGTTGCCACCATTATGACACCTGTTTCTGGGAAACTGAAACGTTTCGTGCCCTGGCAGATTCAAATGGCAACTCTTGGGTTTCATGCTTGGGGAATTTATGTCCTTTTTAAATAGAGGAAACTTGTCATTTTATTGATTCACTTCATCTTTCGCTTGAGAGAATTCTTCAGATATTGCTCTTTCTGATACTTTGAATTTTCGCTTACCTTCTTGTTAACTAAAACCTTTTCTCTCTTCTTCTTATTACTTCTTTTGGCGTGTTTTCTGCTAAAAAATGGCTGATGATTCTTCTCGCGACAATCTTTCTGCTGCTAATCCGGTACCGGAGAATTCTGTTCAAGTCACCGGAGGGGAAGATGCGGTGGAGGATAAGGAGGTTCCCTCGGTGGTTGAGATCTTGCCTCGCCCCGGGAGGGAGGTGACTGACTTTTGTTTTAGCGGTGGAGCGGAATCGGAACCCGTCGCTTCCATTATGAGAGAAAAGGGGATCGTAGAGTTGAGGTAAAGGTGGGGAATCCCCAATTATGTCGATATACAGTCGGTGCAGGGGGACGATAGAGTTCACTTCGACTGTCCCGGGTACTGCGTGTTCTACGCTTACCCCTTCATTGTAGGGTACACACTTCCTCTTCCCATGTTGGTGGTGGATTTTTGTTGTTTCTACGAAGTGTGACCCGCCTAGATTTTGCCTTATATATACAAGTTGTTTCTTATGTTGCTCAAGTATGCGGAACTTGCCGGTCGTGAGGTCACCTTGGACCATATGCTCAACATCTTTTCTCCTCAACTAATCCACGGTTCGATGATCCACATGCGTCCTCGGGGGTCGAGGAGTCTAGTGGAGCAAATGGACGACAGGACCAACCGTCGTTTCTATGAGAACTACTTTTATGTGCAGACCGAACATATTATGGTGGACCCAACAGGATTCCCTGAGAGATGGAACTTCGCACGTAAGTTTGCACCTTTATTTAGTGAAATGCTTTACCATTTTCCTTGAGTACTAAACCAAATCATCTTTGCAGCTGAGAGATTACCCCCGCCCCCCATCGAAGGGATTCGCGAATGGGTGAAGGCCATTCTTCCCCATACAGTGGGAATTCGCACATGGTCGGCCTTTCAAGAGAGGTTTGGATGCAGGCCCCTCACATGTGAGACGATGCCTTTATGAACCGTCCTCTTCTCTTTTTCTTTTGTTTAGCCTCTCAAGCATTGTTCGTCGTTACTAGGGAGGGTGCGGAGAACAAGGGCACCTCAACTAGCTTTCCGCCAGTTGACCTCATCTGCTCGCCCTATCGCAGTATCCACTGCACGACCTTCATCGATGGCTGTTTCAGTCGAATCCGCGGCCTTGGTTACTCCAGTGAGGGTTGCTTCTCAGGACGAGATCCCGACCAATGTCGTTCGTCCCACGAATGAGTCACTGTCTACTGGAGAGGAGGAAGGGTCGTCGAAGAAACGGAGAGTAAAGTTTGAGATGGCTCCCCTAATAGTGATTTTCCTAGACGATTCTCCCCCGACGGGCTCTGGAGAGGGTGTTATTGCGGCTCCCTCCATAGGGCTGGAGAAGACCTTTGAAGTTGTCGGCGCCCGTGATCAGCAATCAAAAACTCCAGCCGCCGTCTTAGCTCAATCAGAAGTCCCTATTGTTACTGATGGTCAATATCTTGTTGTGGCATAAAACCAGACCTCTGGCACCACTGCTGTGACTTTAGATGTCCCTCATCTTCTGCAGCGGGTCGTGCTCCTCCTTCAGAAGCGGAAAGGGGAAAAGGCGTGGTGGTTGACAAGTATGAATCTGAGTCAGACCTGGACCCCGATGATATCAGGATGTTCGAGAAGGGCCTTACTCATTCGATGGTTAATGCGGGGAGCTCGACCCGTGTTCTTCAGATCCCTTCAGGCGTTAACCTCTTGGCGAAAGGGGAGGATCTGATGCCGCAATTCAGCCTGTTATGCTCAGAAGCTAAGAATAAGTTTTGAGATGTCCTTGATACTGAGTTAAGGGACGAGGTGGTCGTCATAGGCTTAAGGGTATGTTGCATTTTGTTTTCGCTTTACGCTTTCCCCCTTTTCGAAAGCACTAGTTTAACCCTGTCTTTATGATTTCCAGACATACATGGTGGAAGTGGAAAGCATTCACAGGGCTAACATCCGGGCAAGGGTTTTCTTGAAGATGCTGGAGAAATACCGTCGCTACTGGGACAGATGTCGCGAGATGCATGAGCGGCTGAGGACGGATCCCCGTAATCGGGCTCTTGGTGAGGAGTTGGAGAAAAGGGACCAGGAATTGATGTAGACAATCCGTAGCAAGAGCGAACTCGAGGAGCAACTCCGCATTAAGGACTAGGAGCTCGAGTTAGGTAAGGGGATCGCGACAAAGTGTGAGCATTTGCAGGGCAGGTTGAGTTCAATGCGATCGGAGATGGACCAGAACTTGGTCAAGGCCGAAGCTGTCACACCTCCTTTTTGCGCGCCCGCCCCGAAGGGTTAAATGCGCGAGGGAATTTTTCCAATTTAAGTGACAATATTCGAAATGGGATTATTTATTTAATTCAGAGTCGCCACTTGGGAAAGGTTTGGCTTTTGGTGTCCCAAGTCACCGGTTTATCTTGAATCCCAAATCGAGGAAAATATTCGACTTTTCCAAATGAAGTCTGCGAACCAGAAATTCTAAGTAAGGAATTCTGTTGACCCGAGGGAAGGTGTTAGGCACCCTCGAATCCCGTGGTTCTAGCACGGTCGCTTAAATTGTTATAATGGCTAAATATCTGATTTAAATATATGTTATGACTTACGTGCTTTTATTAAGTTTAAACCGCTTTTATTATTATCATTGTATTTTTATAGAATTGCAACGTCGTGAAAATGCATCTCGAACCACGTCACAATCAATGCGCCCGTGATCGTCAACACATTTTGACTTCGTTGAGATTTGGATTTGGGTCACATCAATGTGCACCCGAATTTAAGAATATGATTTAATTAAGCCGCGCCTAAAGAGTCTAACGCGTTATTATTTTTTGAGAAGGCCATGAGATTCACTAAACGGCCTAGCCTGAATTCTAAATATTATGATTAGTTGTTGAGGGCCCCGCAATTTGCATCTTTTATTTGGCGAGGCTCGTCTCATTATTAAAAAAAAGGATATCCTAAAGTGACTACATTTCTGTTATATAGGTCTCTAAATAAAAGAAAAGACCCAACTTACTTGTTGAAACAACTACCTACTAAATATCTACTATGTTTAACGAATTCGAATTTTGTTCGATTACCTAATTGGTTGTTTATGAGATAAGAATTACCTTGTGCCTTGTTTTTGAGGACTGAATGAGCTTCATTAATTTGCCAAGCAAGATTGCAAGCAAACTAATAACACATACCGAATTTACATTAAACAACCCTCGAATTTGACTTTTAAAATTAACTCATTTAGGCTAGATAAATGAAATCGGCTATTTACTAAGAAAACCACTACTAATTGAATTCAAAATGCCTATTAGTTTTCCTCAAAAGTCAACGCATTATTTCGAAACTATGAATCTATATTGAAGCCCATGTCGAACCTATATAGGAACGAGTAATCTAACAAGAGGATTGGCGTGCATCATCACCCTGTTAGCGTAACGCTGCACGAGAACTAGTTTAGGGCACAATTATCTTGAAATTAAATGGAACCAAATATGACAGGTTTAACAGTTTAGAGATCTAAACAAAACACGTACAAACGCTTGCTACGATTCTATGTTATAATGTCGTAACTAAAACAAGACCTGATGGTTGGGTGCATTAAAACACATCTGATATAACAAACAAATACTATCTAATAGTTCATCTCATATCAGAATGTATGTTATTTCATACAGAGTATTTGCAGTTTGAATTTAAACAAATACAGGCTAAACTAACATTCGACCTATTTGAACACAAGTACTATGCAGTAAACAGCCATTTGTTCCTTTATTTCTGCTTCCAACTTCAAACTTTCAACAACATATGGTTTCAGAAATTGTGTACCTGGAAGTGTGTTACAATTGAAGAAAGAAGAGGAGTCAGCAGAGTAACGATGGCAACAAATGCAGCAGCAGTAACAGCAGGTAACCAATAGAACAAAATCCCAGTGCAAGATGTAGTTTAAAGCCAATGGAGAAATGGAAGAATGAAGCAAATTCCCAGTGGTATGGAAACAGAATTTAGGCAGAATAGATCCCGAAATGAACTGATGCTACACACAACTAGTAATCTCAAACAAGACTCAGAAGAAAATCAATATGGGACAGGCAAATCCAGACCCGTGAGAATCAAGACAAAGATAAAAATGCAGTTCCTCTTTTCTGTGTTATGCCTCTCTCTATCTATTTCTGACTGTGTGTGTGTATATTACCCAATCTAATATCCAGAAACCTGAGTTTTAAGCCTAAAAATTTGCCTGCCTTTTCTTCTTTCAAAATTTGTTTTCAAAATCAATCCAGTTCCCTCCCAATCTCTCTCTGTTTGTGTGTGTCTATCTGTCTATATCTGTCCTCCCAGGTTTGTATGCCTGTCTATCCCCCCTCTCTGCTCAGCCCCTCTTCTTTCCTTTATAAGCCTAAAATCTGCCCTTTAACAGCATGTTAGACAATCACAGTACCCTCCCATGTGCTGCCTTTCTTTTCAGTTTCCACTTAACAATTAAAATAAAAACAAACTCCCATGATATTCCCTGGCAGACTCACTTTTGAGTAATGTTTATTATTTCTAAAACTAAAGTAGAGTATGGGCAGCAGAATATAGTCTGACAGCATATGCTGTCAAACTATTTTAATTCAAACAGGGCCTTTATGCACATGTTGTGCACAAGTGCACATGCCATCAATTCAGATTACAATTACAGCCTACACCTCTGAAATCAAATTAGCAATTATAAGTAACTAAACTCAGTTCCTAATCGATTCAGGCAATGCTTAGCAAAAACAAGTCAATTTGTTATTGTTCAGACAACTGAAACTAATTGACGACACATGTCGACTCGAGTATATCAAACATAACATGTACAATTGTAGCCAAAATCAGACATTTAACAGTATCAAGCACATGATTTGAATTGTACTGACTAAGCAGAATTGTTACTCAAGGAATCGGTTAATCGGTTCAAATTTGAAATTCAGCTAATTGCACAACACATACATACATACACATTATCAGAACAAATAGAAGAAGGACTCAAAACACCGAGGTTCAGGCAAAGTGGACAGGATACAGTTGATAAAATTCGAAACAAATTACACAAAATATGAACAGACCTTGAAACCACACACGTACTGAATAACAAGGAGAAAACAAACTTACCTTAGAAGCTTTGAAAGAAGAAACCGAAAATCAGCATTGTGTTTGAACAGACCCTTTTTAAGGTTGAACGGACTCTAATCGAAGTGTTTCTTAGATGAGAAACACTTCGATTAAGGTCCATTAGACCCTAATCTCTTGGCTTGAGCAGGCACGGACCAGGCTTGGGGTTTCTAGGGTTCGTGGATGGTAGATTTGGGATTTGGGCTTCCATGGTTAGATTCGGACCAAACCAAGAATGGTTTGGTCACGAGGGGGGTCTGGGGACTATCTGGTACGAAACTGGGGTGCATCGGTGTGGATCGAGTTTTTTGCTCGAATCTTCATTCGAAGATTCGAGAACCTAGAGGATGATTCGACCTAAACGGTCAACAGATTCATGTTCAGGGTGTCAAAGTGGTCCTAGGGTGTTAAGGTGAAGGTCACCGGCGTTCATGCCGCCGGGATTAATGGCGAGGAATAAGGGGCGGCTAGGGTTTCGTGGGGAAGGGGATGAGGACGAAGGCAGGGGTATTGGATAGGGGGGCAGGGTATGGTTGGAAACTTATATATGAGATGGGTGGGTTTGATCTCAGCCGTTGGATGAGGCGAAATGGAAGGCTCAGATCTTTCATCTGATGAGGAAACGGTGTCATTTCTCATTTAGGGTTTGGGGGTTGGTTTGGGTAAGACGGGTCGGGTTAGTTCATGGGTATGGGAATATCATCTAGGCCGTTGATCAATCTGAGATCAACGACCCAGATTAGATCAGGTTAAAACGGTGTCGTTTGAACGCTTTTGGAGTAGGCTGGTCTGGACCGGGTCACACAGGGGTTTTGGATTTGAATTTTGGGCCTTGAATTAAAAGTGAAAATAAGCCCAACTGATTTTCAACTCAATTTTGCACTCTCTTTTATTATTATTTATTTTTTATTATTATATTTTATTTTAAAACAAAACCTAAGTAAATCAGAAATAAAATTAAATAGACACTTAATACAATTATTTGCACACACATATTAAAATATTTGAAGCAGGTAAAAATCAAAACAAAAATCACAGACAAAGATGCCTATTTATGGTTTTCTTATTTAACAACCGGATTACGGTTCCAATTACGCATGACACATACATTTTTTGTATTTTGTTTTGATAAGATAAAATGGGCAAAAATATCATAAATAATTAACAAAGTGCCATGTAAAATCCAAAAATTGTACAACAGGACCATTTGTTATTATTTTTTATTTCTTTTGGAGCGATCATCGCGTAAGACAAAAATCACGTGCTCATAGCTGCCCCTCTTTGTTCGGAAACAACGAAGGGTTTTCGTGCAAAGATAAAGTGAGCAGATATGAGCGATTTTTGCCTATGGACTACTCCGTGTGAAGCATTTTTTGAAAGATTTGACCGAACCTTCGCTCCAAAGTTTTCCTACATATCCTGGGCTAAACAGGAATCAGGTCAATGTAGTTCGGGAAGTTTTGGTAGCTGGGACTACCATGGGACTGCGATGCTTGTTGTTACTGCTGTTGCTATTGTCACCGCTGCTTTACTGACCGCCTTATTACAACCAAAGAAAAATTGAAACTGAACTAAACACTTATATGCATGTCAACTGCTAGTTACAAGATTCCTATCTATGATTCTTTTGCGACTTGATCTTGGGTCTTAGCTGATTCTGCTTGTAGACTCCGATCTGAATCTTGATGCTTGCAAGTTGTAGGCGCCTATTTATTTCTGCGATACTGAATAGGACGGGGTTGGTAGAACTCGGGACCTTGATCAAATCTTGGAGCGATCCGCCTTCCATTTTCTCCGGTGTCTCGGGACATCTTTTTTTCTTTTTCTTCTTAGATTCTGAGTTGAGACTCATCTTGTGGGTCGTTTCGATCCGTGTGGCTCGAGGTTAGACCTGCGGGAAAAACAAATGAACGAAATTTTCTGCCCCAGTTTCACTAGGAAAATTTCGTGAATTATTCGCCAGGAAGTGCATAAAATTGATGAAAGAGGATATGCATGCTCAGTTTAGGGTTGGAGCCCTAATATCGACTAGCTGGGGAAAGGTTCAGTTTAGAGTCGAAACTCTAATACTGACCAACTGGGGAAAAGTTCAGTTTAGGGTTTAAAACCCTAATGCTGACCAAAGGAAAAATTCAGTTTAGGGTTTAAAACCCTAATGCTGACTAAAGGAAAAGTTCAGTTTAGGGTTTTAAAACCCTAATGCTGACCAAAGGAAAAATTCAGTTTAGGGTTTAAAACCCTAATGCTGACTAAAGGAAAAATTCAGTTTAGGGTTTAAAACCCTAATGCTGATAAAAGGAAAAAGTTCAGTTTAGGGTTTAAAACCCTAATGCTGATTAAAGGAAAAAGTTCAGTTTAGGGTTTTAAAACCCTAATGCTAACTGAAAGGGAAAGGTTCAGTTTAGGGTTTAAAACCCTAATGCTGACTGAAAGGGAAAAGTTCAGTTTAGGGTTTAAAACCCTAATGCTGACTGAAAGGAAAAGTTCAGTTTAGGGGTTAAAACCCTAATGCTGACTGGAAGGAAAAATTTAGTTTAGGGTTTAAAACCCTAATGCTGATTAAAGGAAAAAGTTCAGTTTAGGGTTTAGAACCCTAATGCTGATTAAAGGAAAAAGTTCAGTTTAGGGTTTAAAACCCTAATGCTGACTAAAAGGGAAAGGTTCAGTTTAGGGTTTAAAACCCTAATGCTGACTGAAAGGGAGAAGTTCAGTTTAGGGTTTAAAACCCTAATGCTGACTGAAAGGAAAAGTTCAGTTTAGGGTTTAAAACCCTAGTGCTGACTGGAAGGAAAAGCTCAGTTTAGGGTTTAACACCCTAATGCTGGCTGAATGGAAAAAGTTCAGTTTAGGGTTTAAAACCCTAATGCTGACTAATGGAAAAATTCATTTTAGGGTTTAAAACCCTAATGTTGACTGCATGGAAAAGCTCAGTTTAGGGTTTAAAACCCTAATGCTGGCTGAAATGAAAAAGTTCAGTTTAGGGTTTAAAACCCTAATGCTGATTAAAAGGAAAAATTCAGTTTAGGGTTTAAAACCCTAATGCTGATTAAAGGAAAAAGTTCAGTTCAGGGTTTAAAACCCTAATGCTGACTAAAGGAAAGAGTTCAGTTTAGGGTTTAAAACCCTAATGCTGACATGCATGGAAAAAGCTCAGTTTAGGGTTTAAAACCCTAATGCTGGCTGAATGGAAAGAGTTCAGTTTAGGGTTTAAAACCCTAATGCTGACTAAATGGAAAAGTTCAGTTCAAGGTTTAAAACCCTGATGCTGATCAAAGGAAAAAGTTCAGTTCAGGGTTTAAAACCCCAATGTTGACTGAAAGGAAAAAACCAGTTTAGGGTTTAAAACCCTAATGCTGACTGGAAGGAAAAGCTCAGTTTAGGGTTTAAAACCCTAATGCTGGCTGAATGAAAAAGTTCAGTTTAGGGTTTATAACCCTAATGTTGATTAAAGGAAAAAGGTCAGTTTAGGGTTTAAAACCCTAATGCTGACTGCATGAAAAAGCTCTGTTTAGGGTTTAAAACCCTAATGCTGGCTAAATGGAAAGAGTTCAGTTTAGGGTTTAAAACCCTAATGCTGACTAAATGGAAAAACTCAGTTTAGGGTTTAAAACCCTAATGCTGACTTCATGGAAAAGCTCAGTTTAGGGTTTAAAACACTAATGCTGGCTGAACGGAAAAAGTTCAGTTTAGGGTTTAAAACCCTAATGCTGACTAAAGGGAAAATTCAGTTTAGGGTTTAAAACCCTAATGTTGACTTCATGGAAAAGCTCAGTTTAGGGTTTAAAACCCTAATGCTGGCTGAATAGAAAAAGTTCAGTTTAGGGTTTAAAACCCTAATGCTGACTAAAAGGAAAAGTTCAGTTTAGGGTTTAAAATCCTAATGCTGACTAAAGGGAAAATTCAGTTTAGGGTTTAAAACCCTAATGCTGGCTGAATGGAAAAAAGTTCAGTTTAGGGTTTAAAACCCTAATGCTGAATAAAGGGAAAATTCAGTTTAGGGTTTAAAACCCTAATGCTGACTTCATGGAAAAGCTCAGTTTAGGGTTTAAAACCCTAATGCTGGCTGAACGGAAAAAGTTCAGTTTAGGGTTTAAAACCCTAATGCTGACTAAAAGGAAAAGATCAGTTTAGGGTTTAAAACCCTAATGTTGACTGCATGGAAAAGCTCAGTTTAGGGTTTAAAACCCTAATGCTGGCTGAAAAAAGTTCAGTTTAGGGTTTAAAACCCTAATGCTGACTGGTTGGGGGTAAAGTTCGAGAATGCTAGCTAACCCTTTTTTTGGATTTTCTTGTTTTAGTAGAAGATAAAAGGGAGTCCCGTGGAAACTTACCTTTCGAGTGAGTTCCTTATTGCCAAGATATTTCTTGTACCCATGTACCTTCTTCTTTGGGCGACACCTGCTTCTTGCACGGTTGTCTTGGATTATACCTGTTTCAACTTTTCAGACAAAGAACAATTGTTAGTTTGGAAATGACGGTCGGTTCGGTGACCTTAATTGTTCCCAGTTGCTTTGTTGCGTCCTCATTTCTGTTGCGAAATCCCGCCATTGATTTGATTCAAATGGCGAAACCCATTAGACTGCTCAGGCTCGTATTTCCAGATTCTGTGATGATTCGCCTCGTAAGGCTCTTTTTTTTCTTTTCTCTCTTTTTTTGTCCCGTTTTGCTTGGAGGTTCTCAACGGGGATTTTATTGGAGGTATTCTGCGGGGATTTGTACAAAAGGAAGCTCTGTGGGGGAATATTTACAAAGTGGATTCTTTGTGTGGATTTTTGTACAATGGGGCATGCTGGGGATTTGTTTCGAAGCGGGTTTTCTAGGATTTGTTGGGGTAAGCTTGTTGGGGAATTTTTACAAAGGGACTCGCTGGGGATGTGCTGGGGAAATTCCAACGGGGATTTTTTTTTTATATATATATCGGGGAGACTCTGTGGGGGATTGTACAAGGGGAGACTCTGTGGGGATTCGTCCGAAGGCGGACTTGCTGGGGGAAATTTCTCTTTTTCCTCTTTACTTCGAACGCCATCAAACATCGTGATTCATCAAGTTTGGACAGACGTACCAACGAAACGGGGTGTTTTCCTTCATGAAACGGAATTCCGTGAAAACAAACCTGCCACCTGCCCTTTCCGGTGTATCCTGAACTTGGGGTTAAAACATAAAAGGGATTCGAAGAGAAACAAAGAAAGGAGAAAACAAATTTCAAGAAGGAAGTGTCCCTTTTGGGACGAGAAAGACTTATCTGAGGAAGATAATGCTGGCTTTAAATGACATGACATGCTCTTTGGACTGGACGCCTGACCTTCTATGAACTTGCGTTTCCCTGAACCAGAACGGATCTGTGATTCCAAACCGGTGGAAATTTGCCGAGACCTCCTTGGGGTGGAGTCATTCTTTTCGGCCAACAGCGCCCTTTGCGGGTTTTCGCTGACTGACCTCTCTCATTTCTCTTCCTGTCATCGCTTGATAGCACTCTTTGGTGAGTTTTTACTAAACAAGCTCTCTCTCATTTTGGTTTCTCTACTCCCGTCGCCTCGTGGTGCCCGAAGGTTTTCACCGACGAGACTCTCTCATTTTATCTCTCTCAATTCAGAGTGTGCTGGTCTCCATTTGTGACGCTTATTGGTTTCCCACTATCTTTGGTAATTGATTTGAAGGCTTGTGCTTGGTAAAGAGAGGTAGATGATACTAACTTCTAAACTGCTCGACGTGCCCGGTTTCAATTTCAGGGTGAATGGGATTTTATTGTTATGTGACTGAACCTCAGGGAGAGGCTGCCTACGTATCCTTTCGGAATCAAGTCAAACGTAGTTCAGGCCTCATTCAATATTTTGTTTTGTTTTTTTTTTTTTTTGTAAGCGGCTCAAAGGCTTGTAGTGTTTGGGGAGTAGTGGGGAATAAAACCTTCGTCGTTTCAAATGTGTCAAGACTACTGGAGTATAATTCAGACGTAGTATCTCTTGACTGCATCCGCATTTACTGCTGTTTCGGGGTCATTTCCTTCGATATCACCTAGATACAATGCTCATCTCGGCAATATCTTCCTTATGATGTATGGGCCTTTCCAATTTGGAGCAAACTTCCCTTTTGCTTCCTCATGATGCGGTAGAATACGCCTCAGTACCAGCTGACCTACTTCGAAATTCCTGGGTCGGACTTTCTTGTTGTAAGCACGGGCCATCCTTCGTTGGTACAACTGTCCGTGACAAACCGCGGCCATTTGCTTTTCATCAATCAAAGTCAATTGCTCTAACCGAGTCTTGACCCACTCGCTGTCTTCGATTTCTGCTTCGACGATGGTTCGAAGCGAAGGAATTTCTACCTCTGCCGGTATTACAGCCTCGGTCCCATAAACCAACAGATAAGGAGTCGCTCCTACTGATGTGCGTACCGTAGTGCGATACCCCAACAATGCAAATGGTAACTGCTCGTGCCACTGTCGGGAACTTTGGATGGTTTTCCTCAAAATCTTCTTGATGTTTTTATTCGCCGCTTCTACAGCACCATTGGCCTTTGACCGATAAGGAGTAGAATTCATATGCGTTATTTTGAATTGCTCGCATACATCTCCCATCAAGTGACTGTTCAAGTTTGTTGCGTTATCTGTAATGATAGTCGCAGGAATACCGAAACGACAGATAAGATTTGAGTGTACAAAATCCACTACAGCTTTTTTAGTGACCGACTTGAGAGTGACAGCCTCTACCCATTTTGTGAAGTAGTCTATGGCAACCAGTATAAACCTGTGTCCATTTGAAGCCTTTGGCTCGATTGGTCCAATGACGTCCATGCCCCAGGCGACAAATGGCCAAGGCGCAGACATGGGATGCAGTTCTGTGGGAGGTGCATGAATCAAATCACCGTGCACCTGACACTGATGACACTTCCGAACGAAGCTAAAGCAGTCTTTTTCCATGGTCATCCAGTAATAACCTGCTCGAAGGATTTTCTTCGCTAAGACATACCCGTTCATGTGAGGTCCGCACACACCTGCGTGTACTTCGTGCATGATCTTCCTCGCCTCCTCGGCGTCGACACATCTTAATAGGTTGAGGTCCGGGGTTCTCTTGTACAACAATTCACCGCTCAGAAAGAAACCACTTGCATGTCGCCTAACGGTCCTCCTTTGATCTCCAGTAGCATGCTCGGGGTATTCTTGCGTTTTCAGGAACCTCTAGATGTCATGGTACCAAGGCTGCGTATTTGATCCCGCCTTGATTACATTGCAGTAACCGTGTCTTTCCCTAATTTGGATTTCCAAAGGATCGACGTGGGCGTTGCCCGGGTAGGGTAGCATTAAAGCTAGAGTAGCAAGTGCGTCCGCCAGTTCATTGTGACACCTCGGGATATACCTGAACTCTATTGATGTAAAACGCTTGCCGAGGTCCTCCACATGCTGTCGGTAAGGGATAAGTTTGACATCCCAAGTTTCCCATTCGCCTTGGACTTGCCGGATAATCAGGTCGGAATCTCCCATAATCAGTAAATCCCCGACATCCTGATCGATTGCCATATGCATGCCCATGATGCAGGCTTCATACTCAGCTGTATTGTTTGTGCAAAAGAAACGCAGTCTGGCTGTGGTGGGGTAATGCTGACCAGAAGGCGAAATCAAAATTGCCCCAATCCCTACACCTTTGGCATTCACGGCTCCATCAAAGAACATCTTCCAAACATGAGCGTCCTCTGAGACCACTTCTACAGTATTTACCTCTTCATCTGGAAAGTAGGTACTCAATGGCTGGTATTCCTCATCGACCGGATTTTCGGCCAAATGATCTGCTAGCGCCTGGGCTTTCATTGCCGTGCGAGTGACATAGACTATGTCGAATTCAGTAAGCAAGATTTGCCACTTGGCCAGTCTTCCAGTAGGCATCGGTTTCTGAAATATATACTTTAAAGGATCCAACCTGCTTATGAGGAACGTAGTGTGGGCTTGGAGATAATGTCTCAGCTTTTGAGCAACCCACGTGAGAAGCGCAACATGTCCTTTCCAGCAGAGTGTATTTGGCCTCGTAGCCGGTGAATTTCTTGCTCAAGTAGTAGATTGCTTGCTCTTTCTTTCCGGTTATGTCGTGTTGCCCGAGGACGCAACCGAAAGAGTTCTCCAAGACTGTCAGATACAAGAAAAGTGGCCTCCCTGGTTCTGGAGGGACCAAGACTGGGGGATTCGAAAGGTATTCTTTGACTTTATCAAAGGCTTCTTGACACTCAGTTGTCCATTTAATCGCCGCATCTTTCCTTAACAGCTTGAATATGGGCTCACACGTGCTTGTCAGCTGGGCAATAAACCGACTGATGTAGTTCAACCTGCCCAACAGACTCATCACGTCTTTCTTTGTTCTCGGGGGAGGCAGATCTCTGATGGATTTTATCTTAGTTGGATCTAGCTCGATACCTCTCCTGCTTACGATGAAGCCCAAAAGTTTGCCCGACGGAACTCCGAAAGCACACTTGGCTGGGTTTAGCTTCAAGTCATACTTCCTTAGTCTCTCGAAGAATTTCCTCAAGTCTTGGATGTGATTATCCTGCGTCCTGGACTTGACTATCACGTCGTCCACGTACACCTCTATTTCCTGATGCATCATGTCATGAAAAATGGCAGTCATGGCCCTCATGTAAGTAGCCCCAGCATTCTTCAAACCAAATGGCATGACCCGATAACAGTAGGTGCCCCAAGGCGTGGTGAAGGCAGTTTTCTCGGCATCCTCTTCATCCATCAATACCTGATGATACCCAGCGTAACAATCTACGAAAGACTGTATCTCGTGTTTGGCGCAATTATCAACGAGGATGTGGATGTTGGGCAGTGGGAAATTATCTTTGGGACTTGCTCTATTCAAATCTCGGTAATCTACACATACCCGAGTCTTCCCGTCCTTTTTCGGTACTGGAACCACATTTGCCAACCATGTTGTATATTGGACTACTCGAATCACTCCCGTTTTCAATTGTTTGGTGATCTCCTCTTTAATCTTGTCACTGACCTCAGTTTTGAACTTTCGTTGCTTTTGTTGAACTGGAGGACAATCAGGATGGATCGGCAATTTATGAACCACTAGATCAACACCTAGTCCCGGCATGTCATCATATGACCAAGCAAACACGTCTTTAAATTCAAAAAGAAGTTGAATTATCGCATCTCGCATTTTCTTGTCCGTGTGAATGCTTATCTTGGTCTCCCGGATTTCTTCCGGGGTTCCTAAATTTACCGGTTCAGTGTCATTCAGATTTGGCTTAGGTTTATTCTCGAAATGTTCCAACTCTCGGTTTATTTCCCTAAAAGCCTCTTCTTCGTCATATTCTGGTTCTGAGTTCATTAATTCACAGTTAAATAGCTCGTTGTGATCTGGGCGTGAAGTCCGCAAGCATGTCATATTTAAAGCCGCATTATTATAACTGAAAGGAAAGATAAAAAGGAAAAATGACAAAAATTAGAACAAAAGAAAAATGGGAAAACAATGATGATTTTTTTTATTTTTCTTTGGGAAGTTGGAAGACAACAATGTTTACAACTTAGGAATTCAAAACAACAATTGAAAGGAAGAAAACGTTCAAGTTATGTCCTGGAGATAACTTGCGACACATGAAAGGTGGCAGGACAGGTCTACCCGGACTTCCGTCTAGTCGGGAATGGCGTGGCCTCCCAGTTTCGAAGTTTGGCGTTCGGTCCCACGTACAACATCTCAGCAGTGCTTGTGCCTTCACCTGGTTGAACCATGTGGACCTCGTAGAGCATTTCTCTCATCGCCCCACATATCTCCTCGATTTCCTCAGCTGTGAAGACCTCATCGTCTTCTTCTTCGGCGTACCTTGGCCTGATGAAAGTTGCATATAAATCCGGCAATGGTCGAGGTAACTTCCAGCCCTCATTTTTCCTCTTCTTTGCCCACTCTTCGTCTGCTGGAGTGGGTTTGAAGCCTAGTCCAAAGGGTTTCTTGGTGACTGGCAAGGTAATGGGTTCTGTTATTCCCTGAAGGGTTCGTCCAAGCCCTTTCCTTGGCCTAAATCCGTGCCGGATCATCTCTTTGGCCACCATAATCGAGACGTTAGACAAGAAAGGCTGGGGGCAGGGTATTCCCTCTTCGTGCTGCTCTGCCAGTACAATCTCGAAAGCTTGATAGACCGTATGTTCGCTCCCTTCTCTCGGTTCAAGATATGGGATGGATGGGTCCCGATAGATAGCATGCTCGTCTTCTCCATGGACCACGATCTCTCGGTCTTCGTACTCGAACATCACGATCTGGTGAAGGGTGGAAGGCACAGCTCCTGCCGCATGGATCCAAGGTCTGCCGAGGAGAAAATTGTAGGATGTATCCATGTCGAGCACCTGGAAGGTTACTTCAAACTCGACTGGTCCTATGACCAACAACAGGTCTATTTCCCCCATGGTATCTCTCTTGATGCCGTCGAAAGCCCTTACGCAGACATTATTGGGTCGGATTCTTCCGGTCCCAATTTCCATTCTTTGTAGCGTGGAGAGCGGGCAAATGTCAACACCTGATCCCCCATCCAACATTACCCGCTTGACATAATAGCCCTCGCATTTAACTGTCAGATGCAAGTCCTTGTTGTGTGCCGCTCCTTCCGGGGGTAAATCGTTCTTGCCGAAAGAGATTTGGTTGACGGCGAAGAATCTTTCTGTCATCCGCTCTAATTGTTCAACTGAGGTTTCAACTGGCACATATGCTTCATTCAGGGTTTTTAGTAAGATCTTTTGATGCTCGGCCGACCTCATCAACAATGATAGCATGGACACTTGCTCGGGGTACTTACGCAGTTGATCTATCACTTCGTAATCCGGCATTTTCATTTGTTGGAAGAACACTTCCGCTTCTTCAACACTTACGGGCTTCTTTGGCGGGAAGCGCCTTTGTGTGGCGTTGTTCAGTTCTTGGGTATTTGAATACCTTCCAATGAAAGTATTTTCTGGAAGTTCTCCCATGACCTCTTTACCTTTGTACATTACCAAAGTCTTTTGATAATTCCACGGCACTGTGGACGGGTTGGTCATTGGCTTTTGTGGCACGCGTCCGATAACCACTGGCTCATTCAGCCGAGGTGGTTGAATCATCCCCCGGACCACATAGGCCCCTTTTGGCACGTACATAGGTTTTGTCTTTTTGATTCCGAAGTTCTGCGTCTTCTCAGCTCGACCTCGTGGTATGTGAAGAACTCCATCCTTTACCGGTACCACTTTCTTCTCCACCTTCTTTTCAGGCTCTTTCTTTATAGCTTTGGCCTCCTCCCCCTTTTCTGGTTTCTGGTCTGTCTCGGGCCTCTTCCCCGTGTCGACAATGGCAATTATGGCTTTCAGAGCAGGGTCGAACTCTTTGTCTTCACAAATCATTCCGATCAGTGGCCCATTATTGTGAGCAGGTAATGGATTGTTAGTTACATTCGGGATCTCCTCGTCCCTTAGCACTATTTTCCCTTGCTCTATCAAACTTTCGACCACTCTTTTCAATGACCAGCAGTCATTTGTATCATGTCCCTCGGCTCCTGAATGATAGGCGCATCTGACTCCAGCTTTGTAAGAAGGTGACGTCGGGTTTTGCTTTGTTTGAGGGATTGGTTGCAAGAAACCCAACTGGACTAGCTTCGGGAACAAAGTTGAGTATGGTTCACCGATGGGCGTGAAAGTCCGCCTTCGGGGTGGCTCCTGAGGGCGGAAGTTATTCTGCGGGGGTTGTGGGTTATAGTGGTTGCGGTAAGGAGGCTGATTTCTGGGAGGTGGAGCTGGGCCTCGGTTGGCTTGTTGTGGTGGATGGGCGTAAGGCTGGGCATTCATGACCATATAAGGTTGATTAGCGCATGCCAAATTTGAGTGGGGGTAGTAGTGTTGTGGGGTTCTTTCCGGAAAACGGGGCCTGGGATGACGATACTCCCTTGCTTCCGAGGCTGCCATGGTCGTTTCTTCCTTCTTCTTCCCTCTTGTCATTCCTCCGGACCCGCTTTGGACGGCTTGGGAGGTCGCCCTTATGGCTGCTTGACTTAGAATCCTACCTGTTTTCAGACCATTTTCCACCATCTCTCCAATCTTGATCGCTTCCGCGAATGGCTTACCCATGGCTGACATCATGTTTTGGAAATAGTCAGACTCTTGAGCCTGGAGAAAGGTAGTGACCATTTCCACTTCATCCATGGGAGGCTTCACTCTTGACGCCTGTTCACGCCACTTAATAGCATATTCTCTGAAGCTTTCTGAAGGTTTCTTCTTCAAATTCGACAGAGAATTTCGGTCTGGCGCAATGTCGATGTTATACTGGAATTGTTTCACAAAATCTCTGGCGAGATCATCCCATATATGCCATCGAGACATTTCCTGGTCCATATACCATTCCGAGGCTATCCCTACTAGACTTTCCCCAAAATATGCCATTAGCAGTTCTTCTTTTCCGCCGGCTCCCCGCAATTGGTTGCAGTATTTCTTAAGATGTGCAATGGGGTCACCGTGCCCATCGTATTTCTCGAACTTTGGGGTCTTGAAACCCGCTGGCAGGTGCACGTGAGGGAACATGCATAGGTCGGCGTAAGAGACGCTCTTCTGTCCGCTCAATCCTTGCATATTCTTCAAACTTTGTTCAAGGCTTCTCATTCTCTTGGCAATCTCATTTTGTTCTGCAATTCTGGGGTTCTGATCCTGCCCGGGTGCAAGCTCGCACTGAGGCGGTAGAGGATTAGTGCTGGTAGCGAACCTAGTTGGTTCCATTGAGAACGATGGTGCTTGGAATGTAAAAGAGGATGAGTCAAGGCTTGGCTTATACGTGGCAGGCTGTGCCGTAATCGGGCAAGGCGGTGCAGTAAAGATGTTCATGCTTGCATCGGTGGCTGACATTCGGGGATGAGGCTCAGAAGGCGATCCAGCAGAGAAGGCTGAGGTGGCTGGGTACCCGAATGGGGTAGCAGGATAATTTATGGGGACATTAGAAGTCCCACTTGACCTGGAGAATAATTCAGGGAATCCGGGGACGACACTTGGCAGCTCTTTCCCATTATTCCAGTCGTCCAGCATTTCCAACATGCGGAGCCGTAGGATTCTATTTTCCTCCGCAGTCGCGGATTCAGGTGTGAGGACGGCTGAGATCGAGCTCTCCTCGGAAACAGGGATTGTTTGCAATGGAATTTCTGAAAACATTTCCACACTTCCTTTTGACCTGGTGAAGTAAGTGTGAGTACTGCTTCTTGTCCTAACAACAGGTAGTTGAACACTTCTTCTTGACCTCGTGAAGTATGAGTGCGAAGCCAGACTTTCACCAAACCAACCGTCTTTTCCAAAAACCCTGGAATACCCAACGACAAACGCACGGTTAATTTGCAGCAAATAACAGATAGTCAATCTCACATTGGGCATGATGCACCTATACAGTTAAGTGGATTACTACATGTTTGCTACGAGAGCATGCATCATTCTGGCATTTTTCCTCTTATTAGTTATTTTTCCCCTTTTTTTCTTTTTCTTCTTTTTTTTGTTTTTCTTTTATGTTTTTTTTAATATTTTGCAGTAAAAGAAATGCGACCGGATCCGATGAGGATTGCCTACGTATCACGATGCCTACGTGAATCAGATCATTATGTAGTTCGAAACACACAAATGAGCGTAGAAAGCAGCACACCTTTTATTGTTAAAATGGTCTATTACAAGCTATATTTTGCAAAAGGAAAAACAAACTTTGAAAATAAACCTAGACTCAAAACAGACTAAAATCACTCTTACGGAAAAACAGGTAGAAGATGCTAAGACATAGACTTGACTTATGAGTACATTATGGTTTTGAGAATTGGTGTCCGCGGGGCATCATTCGGCCTCGCCGCGGTCCTAGGTGTGAGATCCCTCTTGAGTTGTTCCAGCTCATGCATGGTCTGCTTGACATAACTCATCACTGCCGAGAGGACGATAACGCTGGTCATGTTCTCACATCGTAGACATCGTCTGGTGATGGCATGGGCAATGGCCTTGATCCTATTTCTGATTTGCTTCTTCTCTATAAGTAGGCATTTTATCTGATCGTTGCACATCTTGAATACCTGAGCATCCTGAATATGCTGATTCTTCAGTTGCCGTACTTCTAACTTCATTCGGGCCAACAAGTCGTACCAGTATCTGCTCTCAATTTGGAGATCCTTGGCCTGATTAGCTGCTTTGATCTCAAGTGTAGCCATCTCTCTCTTCATTTTAGCAACAGTTTTCTCGTGGTCGCCTTCCAATTGATTCAAGTATCGGCGATGCTTACCTGCTCTTGTATCCCACTGTGCCCTGAGCTCGGCTATGACATTTTCAGATTTCTCCAAACCATCTTGCCATTCCCTGATTTCACTTTTTAGCCTTTTTATCAGCTACTCGTCTGATCAGCGCCTTGGCTGTTTATCCGCATCCACCCTTATCCGTTTGATCTGGGCTCTAAGCATTTCGTTTTCCTGAATTAACCTGTTCTGCTCTCCCAGATTGGTAGAAACTTGCACGTTGTGCTCATATTTCAAGCTTTCCACTTGTTGCTTTAACCTGCTGATTTCGGCGCAATAGCCTCTTTCCTTCTCTAACCAATCCCACTGCCTTTGCGATGATTCGGTGAAATTCCGGATGTGGGGTCTCTTAGCCGGCCTTTCATGCTCAAGTTCCCTTCTATACCATGCAAGGTAACCTGGCGCCGTCTCTCCTTTGGCTCGATCCCGCACGCAAGTATCTGATTTCAAATATTGACACTCACTCCAGATTTGGCGAATCTTTGCTTCTGGGAATTGTCCGTTAGGACTTATCTCAACTGCTTGAGTGCTAAGATCTTCCTCATGAGGTACTGTCTGGCATCTTCCGAACTGTCTCAAAACTCGGCAGGGTGCGTAAGGTTGAATGCTCTTAAGCCCCATCAGTAAGAAATGAGTTTTAGCTGCCGACATATATAGGATCTCATCAACAGGCAACCATCCTAGCGTCCATTGTATTTGGCTGGCAGTAAGAGCTTGAAAGAACGAGGTCCATGCCAGGACTCCTTTGGGCAAACTGCTCTCTTTGGTTCTCGTGTAAAATCCTTCTATGCAAGTCTTTTCCGGGGAACCATGGCTCAAAATCTCGGACCGATGGCAGAGGTGCTCGGTAATCCACATTTGTAGGAGCAAGTTACAACCTTCGAAGAAACCTCCCCCAGCTTTACAAACTGTGAGAGCTCAAAAAATGTCAGATACCACCATAGGCGCGAGAGTACTGTCACTTTGCATGAGTAAAGTGCTGACGACCCCGGATATCTTCAAATCAATGTTTCCGTCTTTCCTTGGAAATACCAGAAGGCCCAGGAACATCATCATGAAGGCTACCCGTCTGTGTTTGTCCCACTTCTGACGAATACCTTTGCTGCACAGTTTGTTGATTGGATTATTGAATCCTCCCTCATGACCGTACCTATCATATATGAAGCATGGAGTACAAAAACCGGCAGCCAGATCCGGGTTGTGGACCGTTCTGGGTATTTTCAATGAATCTAGGAACCGATGTACCGTGACAGCTCTTGGGGCGACCAAGTATTTTTGCCTCAACGGAAGTTCCGCATTTCCAGTGTACCCAGCCATTTCTTCCAAAGTCGGGGTGAGTTCAAAATCAGAGAAATGGAAAACATTGTGCGCCGGGTCCCAGTAGGTAACCAAAGCTCTTATGATATCTCCCCGAGGCTGGATTTCCAACAAACCCACGAGACCTTTCAGATATTTCTTGACCTCATTTTGTCCTTCAACACCTAGATCATTCCACCATAGCCGTAACTTGACAGGGATTTTGGTCATTATTGAAAAATGTTCATTTTGCATCGTGCTCATCCTGCACATTTATTAAGGTGATTTTAACAAAATGACTTGACTCAAAAATATTTTACAAAGGGGATCAAGTTTTGAACACGGCCTTTAAGCACTTTGGGGACGAAGATTTTAAGGCTGTGTGGGTCAACTAGACAAAAATACTAAACAAGACTCAAAGGTGGTTGTTTATGCAAAGTCAGCCTTCCGGTGTCCCTTTCGGGAACATTCGGCTATTTATGACAAACCGCATCACCTGACTTATTTATGACTTGTTTATAGTTTTTCAAATTAGAGAACTCAAATATTGCCAACACGACCTTTCAACGCCTCGGTGACGAAGATTTTAAGGCTGTGTGGGTCAACTGGATCAAACCTTGAAAAATGACTCAAAGGTGGTCGTTTATGCAAAGTCAGCCTTCCGGCGTCCCTTTCGGGAACATTCGGCTATTTATGACAAAACAGCATCACCTGACTTATTTATGACTCTTTTAAAATTTGACACATCTTTTTCCTTTTTTTTTCTTTTCTTTTTATTTATTTATTGATTTTGGCTATTTTAGCAAAAATGGGGTTGAACCCGACGAGGGTTGCCTACGTATCTCACATCCGGTGAGAATCAAACCGGCGTAGTTCGGCACATCGTGAATCAATTAAACCCAGAAAGCAAAAAAAAAAAAAAAAAATTATTCTTGAAAAGAGATAAGGACAAAAGAAAATCTTTTTTTTTTTGTTTTTTTTTTATTATTTTTTTTATACATTTTTTTTTAAGGAATATTTGGACTATTAGTCTGAATTTATAACGGAGGTATTAGGAAAGAAACAACATTTTTTTTTTGAATTATGAATTTTCCGTTTTTTTTTTTTTTACTTTTACTTTTAAAGAAATACCCTTTTTTATTTTGAGAGTGATAAAAAAAGATTTTTTTGTTTTTGTTTTTTTTAATAAATCAAACTAGAGAAAAAAAAAATTTTAAGAAAATTCCGGCGAGGTTTTGACACTACTTGGACATTGGTTTTATTTTTCCAAAATAAGTAATTATCTCCCTACACTGCTATTTTCCATTTTTTTTAGAAACCGGTCAGCATGTGGAACCGAAGCAAATAAATGCGCAAAACAGATAGGAATGCAGCAGGATGGTCTTTTCATTTCAGGTTGCCTGTCCTAGACGGACCCAACCCCTGTGTTGAGCCCCCTAAGTCAAATGCAACATGATGCAAATAAACGTTCCTACTAGGGATCCGGCATGAAGTTTCGTTATACTAGGTTTATAACCTGGGCATTTGTTCTAGACTGTGTACCCGAGCGGACAACTCGAGTCGAGGAGGGGGCTACGTACCGGGGACCCGCGAGATCGTCCGGCTTTGTAACTTGTCCGACCTCTTTCTTATTTCAGGTATCGACACTAACAGAATAGGGAGTCTCGACCAGCGAGCTTCTCCCCGGAGGTAAGAAAAGAAGGGTTTCGGCACAGTTTATATACAGTTCAGATAATATCAAAGCGGTAAAAGACAACATTTAGCACGTTATGCAAAAACATGTAATAAAAATCAGATAATAAAGCCAAATATAACAATTATTCTAAGCTCGAATTCTTGAACCCTGAACCAGTGGTTCTGGGTTAATTATCCCCAGCAGAGTCGCCAGAGCTGTCACACCTCCTTTTTGCGCGCCCGCCCCGAAGGTTTAAATGCGCGAGGGAATTTTTCCAATTTAAGTGACAATATTCGAAATGAGATTATTTATTTAATTCAGAGTCGCCACTTGGGAAAGGTTTGGCTTTTGGTGTCCCAAGTCACCGGTCTATCTTGAATCCCAAATCGAGGAAAATATTCGACTTTTCCAAATGAAGTCTGCGAACCAGAAATTCTAAGTAAGGAATTCTGTTGACCCGAGGGAAGGTGTTAGGCACCCTCAAATCCCGTGGTTCTAGCACGGTCGCTTAAATTGTTATAATGGCTAAATATCTGATTTAAATATATGTTATGACTTACGTGCTTTTATTAAGTTTAAACCGCTTTTATTATTATCATTGTATTTTTATAGAATTGCAACGTCGTGAGGATGCATCTCGAACCACGTCACAATCAATGCACCCGTGGTCGTCGACACATTTCGACTCCGTTGAGATTTGGATTTGGGTCACATCAATGTGCACCCGAATTCAAGAATATGATTTAATTAAGCCGCGCCTAAAGAGTCTAACGCGTTATTATTTTTTGAGAAGGCCATGAGATTCACTAAACGGCCTAGCCTGAATTCTAAATATTATGATTAGTTGTTGAGGGCCCCGCAATTTGCATCTTTTATTTGGCGAGGCTCGTCTCATTATTAAAAAAAGGATATCCTAAAGTGACTACATTTCTGTTATATAGGTCTCTAAATAAAAGAAAAGACCCAACTTACTTGTTGAAACAACTACCTACTAAATATCTACTATGTTTAACGAATCCGAATTTTGTTCGATTACCTAATTGGTTGTTTATGAGATAAGAATTACCTTGTGCCTTGTTTTTGAGGACTGAATGAGCTTCGTTAATTTGCCAAGCAAGATTGCAAGCAAACTAATAACACATACCGAATTTACATTAAACAACCCTCGAATTTGACTTTTAAAATTAACTCATTTAGGCTAGATAAATGAAATCGGCTATTTACTAAGAAAACCACTACTAATTGAATTCAAAATGCCTATTAGTTTTCCTCAAAAGTCAACGCATTATTTCGAAACTATGAATCTATATTGAAGCCCATGTCGAACCTATATAGGAACGAGTAATCTAACAAGAGGATTGGCGTGCATCATCACCCTGTTAGCGTAACGCTGCACGAGAACTAGTTTAGG
The DNA here is from genome assembly GCF_000393655.2 of Nicotiana sylvestris. Taxonomy (NCBI): domain Eukaryota; kingdom Viridiplantae; phylum Streptophyta; class Magnoliopsida; order Solanales; family Solanaceae; genus Nicotiana; species Nicotiana sylvestris. The sequence continues at coordinate 141,328,244 of NC_091062.1, forward strand.
GCACAATTATCTTGAAATTAAATGGAACCAAATATGACAGGTTTAACAGTTTAGAGATCTAAACAAAACACGTACAAACGCTTGCTACGATTCTATGTTATAATGTCGTAACTAAAACAAGACCTGATGGTTGGGTGCATTAAAACACATCTGATATAACAAACAAATACTATCTAATAGTTCATCTCAGATCAGAATGTATGTTATTTCATACAGAGTATTTGCAGTTTGAATTTAAACAAATACAGGCTAAACTAACATTCGACCTATTTGAACACAAGTACTATGCAGTAAACAGCCATTTGTTCCTTTATTTCTGCTTCCAACTTCAAACTTTCAACAACATATGGTTTCAGAAATTGTGTACCTGGAAGTGTGTTACAATTGAAGAAAGAAGAGGAGTCAGCAGAGTAACGATGGCAACAAATGCAGCAGCAGTAACAGCAGGTAACCAATAGAACAAAATCCCAGTGCAAGATGTAGTTTAAAGCCAATGGAGAAATGGAAGAATGAAGCAAATTCCCAGTGGTATGGAAACAGAATTTAGGCAGAATAGATCCCGAAATGAACTGATGCTACACACAACTAGTAATCTCAAACAGGACTCAAAAGAAAATCAATATGGGACAGGCAAATCCAGACCCGTGAGAATCAAGACAAAGATAAAAATGCAGTTCCTCTTTTCTGTGTTATGCCTCTCTCTATCTATTTCTGTGTGTGTGTATTATCCAATCTAATATCCAGAAACCTGAATTTTAAGCCTAAAAATCTACCTGCCTTTTCTTCTTTCAAAATTTGTTTTCAAAATCAATCCAGTTCCCTCCCAATCTCTCTCTGTCTGTGTGTGTCTATCTGTCTATATCTGTCATCCCAGGTTTGTATGCCTGTCTATCCCCCCTCTCTGCCCAACCCCTCTTCTTTCCTTTATAAGCCTAAAATCTGCCCTTTAACAACCTGTTAGACAATCACAGTACCCTCCCATGTGCTGCCTTTCTTTTCAGTTTCCACTTAACAATTAAAATAAAAACAAACTCTCATGATATTCCCTGGCAGACTCACTTTTGAGTAATGTTTATTATTTCTGAAACTAAAGTAGAGTATGGGCAGCAGAATATAGTCTGACAGCATATGCTGTCAAACTATTTTAATTCAAACAGGGCCTTTTATGCACATGTTGTGCACAAGTGCACATGCCATCAATTCAGATTACAATTACAGCCTACACCTCTGAAATCAAATTAGCAATTATAAGTAACTAAACTCAGTTCCTAATCGATTCAGGCAATGCTTAGCAAAAACAAGTCAATTTGTTATTGTTCAGACAGCTGAAACTAATTGACGACACATGTCGACTCGACTATATCAAACATAACATGTACAATTGTAGCCAAAATCAGACATTTAACAGTATCAAGCACATGATTTGAATTGTACTGACTAAGCAGAATTGTTACTCAAGGAATCAGTTAATCAGTTCAAATTTGAAATTCAGCTAATTGCACAACACATACATACATACACATTATCAGAACAAATAGAAGAAGGACTCAAAACACCGAGGTTCAGGCAAAGTGGACAGGATACAGTTGATAAAATTTGAAACAAATTACACAAAATATGAACAGACCTTGAAACCACACACGTACTGAATAACAAGGAGAAAACAAACTTACCTTAGAAGCTTTGAAAGAAGAAACAGAAAATCAGCATTGTGTTTGAACAAACCCTTTTTAAGGTTGAACGGACTCTAATCGAAGTGTTTCTTAGATGAGAAACACTTCGATTAAGGTCCATTAGACCCTAATCTCTTGGCTTGAGCAGGCACGGACCAGGCTTGGGGTTTCTAGGGTTCGTGGATGGTAGATTTGGGATTTGTGCTTCCATGGTTAGATTCGGACCAAACCAAGCATGGTTTGGTCATGAGGGGGGTCTGGGGACTATCTGCTACGAAACTGGGGTGCATCGGTGTGGATCAAGTTTTTTGCTCGAATCTTCGACTAGAGGATGATTCGACCTAAACGGTCAACAGATTCATGTTCAGGGTGTCAAAGTGGTCCTAGGGTGTTAAGGTAAAGGTCACCGGCGTTCATGCCGCCGGGATTAATGGCGAGGAATAAGGGGGCGGCTAGGGTTTCGTGGGGAAGGGGATGAGGAAGAAGGCTGGGGTATTGGATAGGGGGGCAGGGTATGGTTGGAAACTTATATATGAGATGGGTGGGGTTGATCTCAGCCGTTGGATGAGGCGAAATGGAAGGCTCAGATCTTTCATCTGATGAGGAAACGGTGTCGTTTCTCATTCAGGGTTTGGGGGTTGGTTTGGGTAAGACGGGTCGGGTTAGTTCATGGGTATGGGAATGTGATCTAGGCCGTTGATCAATCTGAGATCAACGGCCCAGATTAGATCAGGTTAAAACGGTGTCGTTTGAACGCTTTTGGAGTAGGCTGGTCTGGACCGGGTCACACAAGGGTTTTGGATTTGAATTTTGGGCCTTGAATTAAAAGTGAAAATAAGCCCAACTGATTTTCAACCCAATTTTGCACTCTCTTTTATTATTATTTATTTTTTATTATTATATTTTATTTTAAAACAAAACCTAAGTAAATCAGAAATAAAATTAAATAGACACTTAATACAATTATTTGCACACACATATTAAAATATTTGAAGCAGGTAAAAATCAAAACAAAAATCACAGACAAAGACGCCTATTTATGGTTTTCTTATTTAACAATCGGATTACGGTTCCAATTACGCATGACACATACATTTTTTGTATTTTGTTTTGATAAGATAAAATGGGCAAAAATATCATAAATAATTAACAAAGTGCCATGTAAAATCCAAAAATTGTACAGCAGGACCATTTGTTATTATTTTTTATTTCTTTTGGAGCGATCGTCGCGTAAGACAAAAATCACGTGCTCACAGAAGCGATGAGCACGGAATGGATGAGAAAATTGACCGTGATGGAGAGTAAAGTCGCTGGTTTGGAGAACATCGAGAGAGCTTGGTCTGAGGCTTTGGCGAGGGCAGCATCCCTGGAGGACACCATCCTCATACTCCAATCTGAACACGAGTTGGAGAGAGCGATAGCTACCCTTAGGGAGGCGAGGCGAGACTCGAGGAGAGCATTGGCAGGATTGATCAGGAGGCGTCAATTCTAGGAGATCAGGTCGCGGCCTTGGAGGCGGAAAATGAGCGATTACAGGCCCAGGTTGAGTCGCCTTCCGCTGTTGTTCCTTGCCAAATGCATGAGCTCTGGGTTTATGTTGAAGCCCAGCGGGACATATATAAGAGTTTGTGGGAAGCGGGCACCGTGGCTGAGGCTGCTTATGAAGAAGCGTGAGTGAAAGCTCGTAAGGTTTGCATTAACTGTAGATACGACGCGGCGATTCCCGAAGCCAATGGGGGTGCGGATGATGATAATGGTGAACCTCGTGGAGACGATGATGATAGTGGTGATGGTGACAGCGGTGATGACGCCGAATGAAGAATGTTGTCCTTTATTTTATTTTTATTTTGTTTATTGACTGTCGTTTGCCTTGTACTTCACTTTTTATTCCAACTATTTATGGCTTTGGTGCAAGATAGAGGCTCGTCCGACGAGTCCCGGTTTTTCTTTTCTTCCGTTGGTTGTCGACCTTCGGTGATGTCGTTTTGAACTTATCAAAATGTCGGCCTGTCGCCGTTCGATTGAGGTCGAACCTTTTCTTTTTTGATGGCGAAGGCCCTTGGCCTCAAAGGGTGTTATTTCAAACTTATCGAAATAACAGCCCGTCGTCGTTCCATCGAGGTCGAACATTTTTTTTTTATGGCAAAGGCCCTTGGCCTTGAAGGGTATTATTTCGAACTTATCGAAATAATAGCCCGTCGTCGTTCAATCGAGGTCCAACCTTTCTTTTTTGATGGCGAAGGCCCTTGGCCTTGAAGGGTGTTATTTCAAACTTATTGAAATAACAGACCATCGTCGTTCGATCGAGGTCGAACCTTTCTTTTTTGACGGCGAAGGCCCTTGGCCTCAAAGGGTGTTATTTCGAACTTATCGAAATAACAGCCCATCGTCGTCCGATCGAGGTCAACCCTTTCTTTTTGATGGCGAAGGTCCTTGGCCTCAAAGGGTTTATTTCGAACTTATCGAAATAACAGCCCACCGTCATTCGATCGAGGTCAAACTTTTCTTTTTTGATGGTGAAGGCCCTTGGCCTCAAAGGGTGTTATTTTGAACTTATCGAAATAATAGCCCGTCGTCGTTCAATTGAGGTCGAACCTTTCTTTTTTGATGGCGAAGGCCCTTGGCCTTGAAGGGTGTTATTTCGAACTTATCGAAATAACAGCCCGTCGTCTTTCGATCGAGGTCAAGCATTTCATTTTTGATGGCAAAGTCCCTTGGCCTCAAAGAGTGTTATTTCGAACTTATCGAAATAACAGCCCGTCGTCATTCGATCGAGGTCGAACCTTTCTTTTTGATGGCGAAGGCCCTTGGCCTTGAAGGGTGTTATTTCGAACTTATCGAAATAACAACCCGTCGTCGTTCGATCGAGGTCGAACCCTTCTTTTTTGATGGCGAAGGCCCTTGGACTCAAAGGGTGTTATTTCGAACTTATCAAAATAACAGCCCGTCGTCGTTCGATCGAGGTCGAACCTTTCTTTTTTGATGGCGAAGGTCCTTGACCTTGAAGGGTGTTATTTCAAACTTATCGAAATAACAGCCCGTCGTCGTTCGATCGAGGTCGAACCTTTCTTTTTTGATGGCGAAGGCCCTTGGACTTAAAGGGTGTTATTCGAACATATCGAAATAACAGCCCGTCATCGTTCAATCGAGGTCGAACCTTTCTTTTTTGATGGCGAAGGCCCTTGGCCTCAAAGGGTGTTATTTCGAACTTATCGAAATAATAGCCCGTCTTCATTGGATCGAGGTTGAACCTTTCTTTTTTGATGGCAAAGGCCCTTGTCCTCATAGGGTGTTATTTCAAACTTATCGAAATAACAGCCCGTCGTCGTTCGATCGAGATCGAACCTTTCTTTTTTGATGGCGAAGGCCCTTGTTCGAATTTATCAAAATTATAGACCACCGCCAGTCCAAGTTTCTGGAGAGTTGGGCATCTTCCGTGGGAGTCCCAGTTTGTTTGGTATTGCTTGCATCAGATGGTGCAACGTTGGTGGACAAGAGGTGTCAACATTTCACATAGGCTCACGCAGTGCGCGCATTATAGTTTTCTTGTCTGACTCCGGCCGTTCAACTTGGAGATGCTGCCGGCAGGGAGGGTTTCAGTTGTATTAAAGTTCTTTTTGTTCTTCAATCTAGATGTCCTTGTGTACGTTTGTCCGCGCGGATCTTATGTGCTTGCCTTGACGAAGTGTAGGAGGTAAGGGTGAGATTTTCTTCGCTTCCGTCCGGTGGTTCAGTGGGGGAGAGCTGGTTTTGAAGCACTGTTTGCCTTGTTTAGAATATTTGCAGCTGATGGGGTGAGGAATTCCAGGTTCGGTGAACAGTGAGTTAGATTCTCCCTTCGTGCTTCTCTCGGTGAATGATTGTGTTTCTCAGTTTTGATCTGGGAAAAACTAGGAGTTTTCACTAAGAAATTCCCACAGACGACGCCAAATTGTTTGACTCAAAAGGTGTTAAGACCTTTTTGAACAAATCAATCGAAGGTGAAGGGGTAAATCGTAGTCAAACTTAGTTAATTCCAGACCGAAAAAATTTAATAATGACGATTGCATATGGGATGAAGGAAATATGATCAATCTTGTTAAGATTCAGTAATGCCATCCTCATCAATCGACGAGGAAGGAGAATTAGAATCGCTTCCTTTCTTATGGGATACAAAAAAGGAACTTTTTTGTCTTTTCTTTTTTCCTCGAGAGGATCCAGAAGCCCCCCTTTAATAGAAAGTCTTCCTTGGCTATATATAGTCGAAGTCCCTTTACCCTTTGTGTGACTCGACGCTTTCTCGTCAATGGTGCATTCTGGTCATGACTTTAGGTGTTACTCTTTTCGATTCGTCGGATGTCTCAGAGGGGAAATGGAGTAGGCTCTTATTGAGTTTCACTACCCGATTGCTGAGATGGGGTATCGGACAACCCGATCGTGGTGGTCAGATTTTGACCAATACATGTTTATGATTCTGTGTTGTGTGTCATTTGTTTATTTAATAGTTACGTGTTAACAAGTAAAAATTGCTATGACAACAATTGACGGTTTACAGTAACTTTTAAAATAACGACCACTCCAAATTTCCTCTATATAAATGCTTTCGATCGAAGACTTTTGAGTTATTAAAACCAACGACGACGACGGCCATGAGGCTTATTTTTGGTCCATACTAGTGAGTAGTGATGTTTACTTGGTTAGGGACTTAGGAGAGTGATGACTCTCAAAAAGTATTTCAACGTTTCACATGTTTAATACTACAAAAACGTACTTAACATTGGGTCACCTCACGCGTATCTTAATTATATAATTATATATATGTATATATATACATATATATATCTCGATTATTTTATGAGATATTTGTTATATTTTAGATTTCGGATAATACTATTCACCAAAGCTTATACAAATAATAAAAAATTATCTAACATTTTTATTTGCCTCATGTGCTAAAACTTGAACATTAATTTCCATAAGTTTTATCTCATTTATTAATAGCTGAACGATCTGGTGCTAGGAAGAGGTTTATAAGAGGACTATTGCATTTGAGCTGACGTTTGAGACTCGACAAGATATTTCTACTTGCTAGTGAAATTTTTTAACGATCACATTTATAAGTGTGATATTTCAACTTTAATATCTCTCTCACTATTTAATCCATTCGGATTTTAAATTTGGCTGGAATTTAATTGATACGTGTGGTTATACATAATAATCGATGAATAATGTTTATAGAAGAAGTAAGACATTGAATAAACTATGAATTTCTATGAATAATGCTTTTGTTTAAAAAACCACATGAGTCCATCCTTGTTTTACTTGATAGTCTCATTTTCCATTTCTGCTACATTGCTCCTATTACGTAATATTTAAGTTGTCCAAAAAATAAGCAGAAAAAGAAACTTATAGTATTATTTTGCAACTTTTTGCGTCTTGAGAGGAAGGAGAAACCAAAGAAGAGGACAAAAGAAGTCAGTGAGATAACTCAGAATCATTTACTCTTATTTAGAGTTTTCAAAATTAAACTAAAAAATAAAAATAATATTACAATAGGTAGCGCTTTAGCCCACACATCAACGCGGACCTTGTTAGAAATTACCGTCTCTTCTAGAGACTTCTAGTGTGGCTCACATATAAGGTAATAAATTATTTATCTTGTCTCCCAAAGGAAATAATATATCAGATAATATTCTGTAGTTATGCATATATGGTAGTTTCTTTGATGGAAAGAAATTACCACCCTAGGGTAATTATAATTTATAGAGAAGTCCCTAGAGCTAAAGTATTTGCCTAAGAGTCCCTAGCCTACCTATAAATACGCCTCTGACTCCATCAGTCTGACATCCTACGATAGGCATAGGCTAGAAGGCTCCTAGGTTTTTTGTCAACGTTTTACGAAGGTGATTCCCTACAACACTTGAATAAATATGGCTGAAGGTACGTTCCTTGTTTAATTTCCGCTACGTTGGCTCTGTGTATGTGTTTAAATTACAACATGTGGTATCAGAGCCTGTCTTTAACCGGTTGTTCAGTATTTTGAAACGACTAATATTTGATTTGAAGTTGTGATCCAAAACCGTATAATGAAAAAGAATTGATAAACTCATTAACAAGAAGCTTCGACAGTGCCTTTATGTTCGGTTAAGACTTATGTATTAATTTCTTATTTGACCTTTGTATTGATTCTACCGTGTCATGGACAATTTGAATGTGTTTGTCTGAATTCTATGAAACACTTGGTCGAATATGAGGTAACGAACCTACCGTGTCAGTTCTGGATCTCGAATTATTCAATATATTTAATGTGATTCTAGAATAACTTTAGACAATCTATCTTTGGTAATAGATTTTGTTAGTTTATGGTTTCAAACCATGTTATTCAGCAGTTAATTGGCAATAAATGGGTCTTCTAGCAAAACTAATTGTCAATAGATGTTTAAGTTGATTAATATAGTTCAAGACTTCGTGAAATATTTGTATGCAATAATCGTACTGTTGATGTCCTTTCTCTCACTTAAAGCTTTTATAAAGTGATTATCTTCATCTGGTATCATCTCCGTTCATAAGACCATCTTTGTATATGCAATTGTGATCTACAATTGAATTATGATTAAAAGCTACTGTATTGCAAGAAATTGCAACTATTTGTTTTACTTCCATTGAAGTTGTTCTTATAATATTTAGATTAATTATAAGAGTTAATTTTGTTTACGGGCTATAGAAGATTGGTGCTCATTTAATCTGTGTGCCTATTTTGATTTGAAATCAATCAATATTCTATATATTTTGATTGTTTAAACAAATCATTGTAAGATGTCATTAGGAATTTTCTTTTGTATTATGTATTTAGGAGTAGCCACAGCATCTTGAGTACTTGATATAAAAGAAATTAAGTTGTTTAATCACATAAAGTTTAGTGATTAAAATTAATATTATAATGACATTTATTTTGTCCGATTATCTTATTAAAGGGTAAACCCGGCCCTACATGGAGGTAACTATTTTGGTGAGATTAATTGGAATGAGATAGTAAACCTTTAAGTTGGAAATTATCTTATGTCCACAAGTACAGATTAATTTCTATGTGTCTTGGTTTACTAGCCTAATAAAGTAAAGTAAATTCTATGCATGGGTTGCAACCTCTGCCCACAGGAAGGTCTAGAATTTACTAGCAATCGGTATTTTACGTGATTCACCTTGATGGATTGTACTTCATAGCTTATGTATGTTTATCCTTGTTTTGCAGTCTTTACCATTTTTCCTACCGCTATTTTTAATGAGAATGCTCGAATTCCAATGCTTTCTGGTGACAATTATGTTGACTGGAAGGAGAAAGTCCTTCTCACTTTAGGGTTCTCGGATCTAGACCTGGCACTCCGTGTAGATAAACCACCTATTCCCACGGAATCAAGTACACCGGCTGCTAAGGCTAATTATGAGCGGTGGGAGCGATCTAATCGCTTAAGTTTAATGCTCATAAAAGCTCACATAAGCCAAAGCATTAGGGGTTCTATCCCTAATAGCGATAAGGTCAAAGCTTACATGAAGACAATTGATAAACAATTCATAAGCTCTGACAAGGCATTGACCAGCACCCTTATGAAGAGGCTCTCAAGTATGACTTTCGACAGAAGTCGTACAGTGCGTGAGCACATTATGGAGATGAGAGACATTGCTGCTAAACTCAAGTCCCTTGAGGTGGATATGTCTGAACCATTTCTTGTGCATTCATTCTCAACTCCCTTCCTGCGTAATATGGTCCGTTCAAGATTTCTTACAACACACATAAGGATAAATGGTCAATCAATGAACTTTTGACCATGTGTGTTCAAGAATAATAGAGGTTGAAGTCTGAGATACCTGAAAGTGTTAATATGGTGACTCATGGTAAGATAAATGCAAAGAAGGGCAAAAGTGTTCCCATGAAGAAGAAAAACACCTTTGACAAAGATGCTTGTCGTTTCTGTAAGAAGAAGGGACACTGGAAGAAGGATTGCCTGAAATACAAGAAATGGCTTGAGAAGAAAGGTAATTTTACGTTGGTATGTTATGAATCTAATTTTACTAAAGTTTCTGATAATACATGGTGGATTGATTCTGGTGCTACAATTCACATTGCCAAAATCATGCAGGGCTTTCTAACTCAGAGGAAGCTGATAGGAAGTGAACAATACGTTTATTCTGGCGATAAGACGCGTTCACGTGTGGAAGGCATGAGGACTTATAGACTCATTTTGAAGGATGATTTTCACTTAGATTTAGAAATACTTTTTATGTTCCAGAATATTCTAGAAATTTAATTTCTCTTTCAAGATTATCAATTAGTGGATACAATTTGAATTTTCATTATCCTTCTGTGAAACTTTTGAAAGATAATAAAGTTATTGGTTTTGAAAATTTGAATGAAAAATTATATAAACTTGAGCTAGACCCCACATTTGAATGCAATGTCTTAACTTTGCATGATAAAGAAATTGGCACTAAGCAATGTATTATCAATGAGAACTCATCTGGTCTTTGGCACAAGAGATTGGGATACATCTCTATTGATAGAGTCAAAAGGTTGGTTAATGATGGAGTTCTAAAAGCTCTTGATTTTTCTGATTTTGGGACTTGGGTGGACTGCATAAAGGGTAAGCAGACCAATAAATCAACTAAATGTGCCAAAAAGAGTTCTCAATTACTTGAGATCATATATAAAGACATATGTGGACCTTTTCCTATCCCTTGCTTGAGTGGTGAGAGATATTTTATCTCGTTTATTGATGACTATTCAAGATATATGTATCTCTATTTCCTGTTTAACAAATTAGAAGCACTTGATGCTTTTAAAGTTTACAAAACAAAAGTAGAGAAACAAACTGGTGCTCAGATCAAAATTGTAAGATCTAATAGGGTGGAGATTATTATGGTAGGTACACGGATAAAGGACAGGTTAAGGGTCCATTTGCTGAGTTTCTTGAAAGTGAAGTTATAATTGCTCAATATACCATGCCAGGAACACCACAACAAAATTGTGTGGCAGAAAGAAGGAACCGGACATTAATGGACATGGTAAGAAGCATGATTAGCAGATCAAGTTTACATTTATCCTTATGGAGTGAAGCCTTAAAAACCGCTGTGTATATTTTAAATAGGGTTCCATCCAAGGCTGTCCCCAAGACACCTTTTGAGTTATGGAAAGGATGAAAACCTAGTTTAAACCATTTACACATTTGGGGATGTCCAACTTAAGTGAGAGTTTATAACCCACAACTAAAGAAGTTGGATGAAAGAACAATAACCAGTTATTTTATAGGCTATGCGGTTAACTCTAAGGGATTTAGGTTTTATTGTCCTTCTCATTCTCCTAAAATTGTTGAAGCTAGAAACGCTAAATTTCTTGAGGAGCATGAAGAGAGTGGGAGTGGTTTGACTCAAAGGGTGGAATTGAAATAAATAAGGTAACCACTTGTGGTACCTTTATATATTGGGAACTTAAATGTTGCTCAAAAAAATTCTCATGAATTATCTGAACAACAACAAGTTCAAGAGCCACCACCACTTGAGGAACCACATGAACATCAACCCGATTTACCTAAACCCACTGAAGAAGTGTCTGAACCAGTGGGAGTGAGAAAATCCTCAAGAATTCGAAAATTAGCAATTTCTAGCGACTATGTTGTATATCTCCAAGAGTCTGATTATGATATTGGACTAAAAGATGATCCATGCTCGTTTTCACAAGCCATGAGTGGAGAAAACTCCACACTTTGGTATGATGTCATGAAAGAAGAGTTAGAATCTATGGCTAAAAATAAAGTCTGGGATCTCGTTGAATTACCAAAGGGATCCTCTACCATAGGTTCCAAGTGGGTCTTTAAAATTAAAAGAGACTCATATGGTAATATCAAACGATATAAAGCCAGACTTGTAGCCAAATGTTTTACTCAAAGGGAAGGCATTGATTACCATGAAACCTTCTCTCCAGTATCAAAGAAGGATTCATTGAGAATAATCATGGCATTAGTAGCTCATTTTGATTTAGAGTTACATCAAATGAATGTGAAAACAACTTTCCTGAATGGAGATCTTGAAGAGGAGGTATACATGCGTCAGCCTGAAAGATTTTGTGATAAGGACAAAAGTCACCTTGTTTGCAAGTTGAATAAATCCATTTATGGGCTAAAACAGGCTTCCTGCCAATGATATATTAAATTTCATAAAGTTGTTTCTTCATTTGGATTTACGGAGAACATCATTGATCAGTGTATATACCTTAAGATAAGTGGGAGCAAATATATTTTCTAGTCCTATATGTGGATGATATTTTACTTGCAAGTAGTGACTTGGGATTGTTGCACGAGACTAAACAGTTTCTTATCCAGAATTTTGAGATGAAGGATATGGGTGAAGCCTCTTATGTCATTGGCATAGAGATTCACAGAGACAGATCCCAAAGATTACTTGAACTATCTCAAAAGGCCTACATTGAAAGAATTCTGCAAAGATTCGGGATGAAGAACTGTTACATATAGCAGCACCCATAATTAAAGGTGACAAATTCTCATTGAATCAATATCCACAAAATGCATTGGAAAAGGAGCAAATGAAAGACGTTCCCTATGTTTCGCTTGTTGGGAGCCTTATGTATGCACAGGTCTGTACTAGACCTGATATTGCTTTTGTAGTAGGAATGCTTGGCAGATATCAAAGTAACCCCAGTCTTGACCACTGGAAAGCTGGTAAAAGGGTCTTGAGATATTTGCAAGGAACCAAGGATTTTAAGCTCACATACAAATATTCTGACTCATTGGAGGTGATTGGATATTTAGACTCTGATCTGGATGGATGCAAAGACACTGGTAAATCTACTTCGAGATACATTTCCCTTCTTGCTGGAGGTGCTGTGTCTTGGAGAAGTGTCAAGCAGACCATTGTTGCAACATCCACAATGGAAGATGAATTTATAGCATGCTATGAAGCTACATCACAGGCGTTATGGTTGAAAAACTTTATTTCCGGCCTTAGGATTGTCTATTCCATTTCAAGGCCATTGAGAATCTTTTGTGACAATTCAGCTGCAGTTTTCTTTTCTAAGAATAATAAAAGTGACAGCCCAAGCAAGCACATCGACATAAAGTAATTGATGGTTAGAGACTATGTGAAGAAGCAAGATGTGAATTTTGAGCATATTAGTACTACTTTGATGATTGCTAATCCTATGACTAAAGGTCTGCCGACTAATATTTTCAAGGATCATGTAACCCACATGTGGCTTAGTAGCTCAATTTAGTCTTGCTTTGCTCTCTAACAGTTTGTCTAAATATTATATTTATTTTGATATACATGACAGTGCACACTTGCGGTTTTTCATGTATGATCATTGGATCAATAAAGTTGGACTCTGAATGGCTTATATTAAGTTCATTCATAAAGTTGTTAGACACTTTGTTAGAATATATTGTGCATTGTAATACATGGAAGGAAGTGTTTGTCTAAAAGCATGACCGCCATGATTCGTGTAATAATATATTCTAGTTAAAGGAATTGTTGCATAACTTTTAGTTGAGTAATAAAGTTTGTGGCCATATTATATGTTTATCTCTCATAAATGATTACCTGATTTTAATATGTAGGCCAAGTGGGAGAATGTTAGAAATTACCGTCTCTTCTAGAGACTTCTAGTGTGGCCCACATATAAGGTAATAAATTATTTACCTTGTCTCCTAAAGGAAATAATATATCAGATAATATTCTGTAGTTATGCATATATGGTAGTTTCTTTGATGGAAAGAAATTACCATATATTAAGAGTCCCTAAGGTAATTATAATTTATGGAGAAGTCCCTAGGGCTAAAGTATTTGCCTAAGAGTCCCTAGCCTACCTATAAATACGCCTGTGACTCCATCATTCTGGCATCCTATGATAGGCACAGGCTAGAAGGCTCCTAGGTTTTCTGGCAACGTTTTACGAAGGTGATTCCCTACAACACTTGAACAACTATGGCTGAAGGTATGTTCCTTGTTTAATTTCCGATGCGTTGGCTCTGTGTATGTGTTTAAATTACAACAGACCTACCTTAGGGTAGGAGGTCACTGGCACTCACTACAACAATAACAATAACAACAAATCAGTTTGATCTTATATGTGGGGTCTGGAAAGGGTAACGTGTACGCATACCTTACCCTTACCTGATAAAGGTCTCCGGTAGATCCTCGGCTCAATAACAAGATGAAGAAGAGAAAGGAAGAAAAAGAAGAAGAGAAGGAAAAGAAGAAGACAGACACTCCGTAATTATATATATAGGAAACAACCTTTCTACCCCTTCGAGTAGGGGTAAAGTCTGCGTACACACTACCCTCCCCAAACTCCACTTGTGAGATTCTACTGGGTTGTTATTGTTGTTATATATATATATATATATATATATATAATGCCCCGCCAATTTTAAATCTTGATCGACTCTGCTCAACACCAATACCAAGTGGTGAAGAAAAACACGAATACCCAATGTTTTCAAAAGAAGGTTCTAGAGCAATTTTCTTTTGTTCTACTCTTTTTCTTCTTCTTTTGCAGGGGGTTGTGCATGTTTGGAAACTTGGCAATAAATAAAGAAATGAAGTTAACAAATGGATTCCATGCAATAGAAAAGAAGAAACAATGCCAAGTGGAATATACTTGGCAAGGGTTTTTTCGTGCCTTAAAATTCACCGCACTCTCTCCTCGACCACATCAACACCCTTTAATTTTTCGTTTTTTCCAATATTTTAACACTAATTCAAAGATGCTGTTGACAACTGTGGACTTTTCCCTTACCCACTCATATTGACTATTTTGCCCCTTCTTTGAGTTCAATTTTACCCCAATAGAAGTAGAAGTTCCTCTTTAGTACACCTACGATGTCTTATCAAAATGTTACTACTATCACTATGTATCCTGATTTTGTGGGCGTTTGGACATAAGAATGGTAAAGTTTCGGAAAAAAGTAAATACAAAAAATTCTAGCGAAAACATTAGTTAAAAATTAAAGATGTCTTTGGATATGAATGTAATTTTTGGTTGTTTTTGAATGTTCGTGAGTGATCTGAAGTGAAAATTTTGAAAAATAGTTTTTTGAAGTTTTTCAAATTTTCTAAAAATTCAGAAATTCATCTTCAAATAAAAATTGAAAAATTTATGATCAAATACTGATTTTAAAAAAAAGTAAAAAAAATCAGGAAAAAGTGAATTTTATGCCAAACGAGCCCTTTATATATACCTAATCATATATATATATATATATATATATTTATTTATTTATTTATTTATATTAGCAACTACAATGTATAAGATAAAATGACTGTGATTTTAAATCTTTGCTACAAATAGTTTTAGATTAAAATTAGTTAAACAACAAGAGAAGTAAAGTAATGAACTCACACATTTGTTTTTTTATTAAAAGGGTAATCAGGTAAATAAGAAGACATTTAGGGGCAAAATTTGCTGCAATATCAAGTACAGTACTTATATTTCCAGTGAAATATTGTTAAGTCCAACTGGGTTTGGCCTGTCCCACTTGTCCGCTCACTTCTCATATAAGTTTGCTATTCGCTTTCAGTTCTGTGGAGGAAACAAATCCTGAAAAAAAGAAACCAAAATCACAAGAAAAAAGAAGAAGAAGAAGAAGAAGAAGAAGAAGAAGAAGAAGAAAGGATTGAGGAAAAGTAGAGAAAAATGGCGTTGAAGTTAAATGCCTTCAACTTTCAATCTCACAAATACTCTTCTTTTGTTCTTCCACCAATGGTCAGCCTTAGATCTCCAAAGTTTTTCATGGCTGCTAGCCTTCGTTCTGGTACAAAGTAAGTATCATCTTTTCATTTTCTTTTTATGTTCTTTTTTCTTCAACCTTTTTGTTTTATTCTTTTTCTTATATTAAAGTTGGTAAGAAAGATTTCAGGTGTAACATGAGTTTCATTTTCTTTATTTTTTTCTTTTTATGCTCTTCAGTTGCCTTTTAGTTTATTCTTGAAACCCCATTACTCCCTTTTCATTTTATATATTAACGCTTGGATCTTTGTTAAAAAAAGATTGTTTCTTGACAACTTTTTTATTGGATTTTTTTTTTCTTTTGTTCTATTTTGTCTTTTGAATTGGTTTATTTTTATGTGAGATTTTTTTTTCTCTTTTTCTTAGGCTAAACATTGATGGGATTAATCTTGAGGAAATTTGGGCAACTATAAGTTTACTGTTCTTTACTCAAGTTTGTTGTTTGGGTTTTGTTGTATAGATTGGTTATTATTGGGTGATGTTTCTGAAGATTTATACTACTGACATTGTGAATATTTTTGTGCAGTTCACTTTTGCTGAGTTTCTTTGAGCATGCTGATTTATTTTCTCTAGTTTACTTGTGCTATTTGCCTTTTATATGTTGAGTTTTCAGGATTTATTACTACTTCTGTTCTCTGACATAGACAGAAAAGAATGAGATTTTTTTTTGGGGGGGGGGGGGGTAGGGGAAGAGAATTTAATGGTATACAGAGTCTTGAGATTTTCTTTGTCTTTAATTTTTTTTATGTGGAAGGAAACTCAGATTCTAAAATTGTCTTTCCATTGTGAAATTAATTTGTTGGGAATTAGGTTTCAAGGGCTAGATATGTTGGTTTCAGCTACATCATAGAGTTGACTGATTTTATGACTAGTTGGTCCCCAACTGGTTTACCTTCTTAATTCCATAATGAGGTTCTTTAATTGATTGTGAAATATAACTAATTTTTTCCATTTCATAAATAATGAGGTTGTTAATCTTCTCTGAATGATTTTATAAACATCTCTCTCCCTCTCTGGTATTATAGTTCAATAATATTTGTATTTTCTTTTATCTTTTCTTTGACTCATGACCTTTCTTTTTCATTTAAAATTTATGTTTCAGTTATCCATGCTTCCTTTCCTTCTTTTTTTTAAAGTTTTGTTGGGGGAGGGAGTGCATAGCCTTTAAATTTGATTGAGGTTGTATACACACAAATTTTCTGTGTTTTATTTTCCTATTATGATTGTGATTTTTTCAGTGACTTCAGTAGTTTCATTACCAATGCTTTCTAGAAGCGTATTTCTATGTGTCAAACAAAAGTTAGCTGGCACAGTCAGTAGTAAAGCTGGAAATTTCAGTATTTCTGGCCTGGGATTCATTTACTTAATTGTTTTAGGATTTTGCCATGAGTCAAGCTTCTAGGAGTGTCTGTTTGTTTTTTTTCTTCTTTTGATAGCGGTGGTGTTCGGCCTAGCGTACATGCACCTCAACTGCTACTAGCAATTTTTTTGTGTGAGAGTTTGTTTGTTTAGACCTTTGTTGTTTTTTGATTTTCTGTTTCTTGGCATTTGATGTTAACTCTTTTGGACTATAATGGTTACTTTGTGATTGGATCCCTCTTTCATTACATAGTTCCAAATTACTTGTCCGAGTTCATAGATTTGGTTGAAGTGATGATGCATGAATGAAACTTCTTAGTGCCTTCTTTACATGCATAATTTTGCCTCAATTTGCGTACTCATTGGTTATCAATTAGCTTAGGCACATTCTTGTTTTCTAGCTTTTTTCTTATTCTGTGAGCTTATGTTTTCTTGGTTTTCCCTTGGGTTTTCTTTTCGTTTGGAGTCTCAACCTACTTCCTTTTAACTACCTGGTTGTATGGATATTTTTGATTACTTTTGTCCGCCCTCCTTTAAAGTGAGCCTAAGAGGATTCTGTAAGATGCATAAAGTAGTTTTAATATATGCTTGGAGATTAAGTGGCTTCTTCAGCTACTTACAAAAGCGCTCGTGCAATTGAAACGTGGAAAGCGTCGTGCAATTGAAACGTGGAAAGCCTGGAGACTTATCTTCGGAACCTTAGCTGATGATATAGTTGGGACCAAAACCTGTATAAAACATAGCATTGGAGTTGCTCTATCATATCCAATTGTTAAGCTTAAGCCTTTTCTCCACTGATTAGACAAGTATGGTCTCTAGAAAACCCTTTGAACACAATGCCTGAACTAGGAAACCCTTTGAACAAAATGCCCGAACCTTTCCAAACATGTGATTCCTTTGTTCAGAACACAAATATAGTAACAAGCTGAAACCTAAGTTGCTCGGACACCCACACCCGTACTAGTGTCGTGTTGACACGGGTGCGGCACCTAAACTGCCGTGTCGGAGCAACTTAGGCTGAGATCATATTTCACCATGCTGATGCCTCTGGTCGTGGAGATTGTGCAATGAACCTAAGACAATATTTCATATATAGGATTCTTGGTTCCCATATAATTGGTACTGCGATGACAACGACTAGAATTCGTTATTGCTGTTGAATGCAAACTCAGTATTTGTTCTCATATACGATTTTGATATGTATGTCGCAGATTGGGTGTTTTGCTTGACCCTCTCTTTTAATTTGGTTTTCTTTTTCATTCTGTCTAGGGAAGTTGAGACGAAGAAGCCCTTTTCTCCTCCTCGTGAGGTTCATGTTCAAGTAACACACTCTATGCCGCCTCAAAAAATTGAGATTTTTAAATCATTGGAGGATTGGGCGGATCAAAATTTATTGGTTCACCTGAAATCAGTGGAAAAATGCTGGCAACCACAGGATTTCCTGCCTGATCCTGCTTCAGATGGATTTCATGATCAAGTTAAGGAATTGAGGGAGAGGGCTAAAGAGATTCCAGATGACTATTTTGTTGTTCTAGTTGGGGATATGATCACAGAAGAAGCCCTTCCAACATATCAGACTATGCTTAATACATTGGATGGTGTTCGTGATGAAACCGGTGCAAGCCCTACTTCTTGGGCCATTTGGACACGGGCCTGGACTGCCGAAGAGAACCGGCATGGTGACCTCCTCAACAAGTATCTTTATCTTTCAGGGAGAGTGGACATGAGAGCAATTGAGAAGACAATCCAATACTTAATTGGATCCGGAATGGTGAGTTCTGCCTATTTAAGCTTTAGTTTCAAAATTCCCTCTACAATGATACTATCTATTAAAGCTGGAAAACGTCATCTTATACGGGCTGAGACTATCAGATAAATACAATCAGTGGGCTGTTAAAACTTATGAATACATGTAAGCACCTTCAAAATTTAGAAAACAATATTTACCCATATGCTGAGAGACGAATTCATAGTGTCGTCATATGTTGTTCCTCATCTGGTTTACAAATCCCATTTCTCTCCTCCCGAAACAAAGAACAGAACTCGTCTCTCAAGAGAATCCAAACAGGTGATATTTTCTTTTGTTTTTTGAACCTACTCTGTTCAGTAAATGGCAGAATAGAGAATTGGTGTTTTGTTACTGGTTAGTGCCATACAATTTGATGTGTCAATCTGCTGTTTGCATATATTTCATTTGTCCAAAATGTTTCAGGATCCTAGGACAGAAAACAATCCATACCTAGGATTTATTTACACATCATTCCAAGAGAGGGCAACTTTTGTCTCCCATGGGAATACAGCTAGACTTGCTAAGGAGCATGGAGACATCAAGCTGGCTCAAATATGCGGCATAATTGCTGCAGACGAGAAGCGCCATGAGACAGCCTACACCAAGATTGTTGAAAAGCTTTTCGAGATCGACCCTGATGGCACTGTGCTAGCATTTGCTGATATGATGAGGAAAAAGATATCTATGCCAGCACACTTGATGTACGATGGGCGCGACGACAACCTCTTTGATCACTTCTCAGCAGTTGCTCAGCGTCTCGGTGTTTACACTGCTAAAGACTACGCAGATATATTGGAGTTTCTTGTAGGTAGGTGGAAAGTGGCTGATCTTACTGGATTAACTGGAGAAGGAAGAAAAGCTCAGGAATACGTATGCGGGTTGCCACCAAGAATCCGAAGATTGGAAGAAAGAGCTCAGGGGAGGGCAAAACAAGGACCAATCATGCCATTTAGCTGGATATATGATAGAGAGGTGAAGCTCTGAGTTGCACAACAAATGAAAGAAACAAAGGTTGTGTTTGTGTTGTTCTCTCCAGCAAGTCTCTGCTCCTATAGGATTCTATTATATATAGTGTGTTTAAATCTGTAATGTCTTTGCAATTCACATTTATTGGTTTCTTTATGGGAAGAGATTTTAGCTGGGGATGATTCTAGGAAAGATGTAGATACAGTTGTTTCTGTTTGTGTTGTTAGGTCTCTGCTATATAGGAACAGCTGTAGTTTCTTTGGTTTTTTCCCTCTTTGAAATGTTCTGAATTGTATGAGTTTGTTTCCCTTGCTAGTGCTTTTGTGACTAAACATGATATCAAATCTAAATGCAATTTTGATACTTGTCATGATCTTGCAAGGAGGTAGTATTATTCGGTGAATTAGTTGAGTGCCCTCAAATTTATTAGTTACTTCTAAAAAGGCAGCCTGGTGTACCATGGATCCCACATGTTCATGCAGGGTTCGGAGAAGGGTCGCACCCCTTGTCCCCTACAAGGGGTGCGAGGGGTGCGATGTAGACAGTCTATTATATCGCGATGCAAACATTAGTGGCTGTTTTCACGGTTTGAATTTATGATCTATAGGTCATATCATATCCTAATGCAAACATTAGTGGTTGCTTCCACGGTTCGAATCTACGACCTATAGGTCATATTATATTGTAATGCAAATATTAGTGGTTGCTTTCACGGTTCGAACCTGAGACCTATGGGTCACACAGAGACAATTTTCATAGTCCCCTTAACAACAACAAACCCAGTGTAGTTCCACAAGCAGGGTTGGGGAGGGTAGAGCGCACGCAAACCTTACCCCTGCCTTTAAAAAGATAGAGAGACCATTTCCGATAGACCCTTGGCTCATGGAAGAAAAAAGGAAAGGGCAATAACAAACAAACCAATCTGACAATCAAAGCGAAAATATAAAACTAAAACTAAGTAATGCAAACAGCAAACCAATCTGACAACCAAAGCGAAAATACAAAACTAAAATTAAGTAATGCAAACAGAAAACCGAAATAAGGCAGCATAGCTCCCCTTCTTATACTTCTAATTATATGTTACTTCTGATATACTCCAAATCTAATTTAAGCTAATAATATCTTTCTCTTTTCCGTGGTTAATAGACTATGTTGGCGTTTGATTAGAAAAGTGATGAATTTTGTTTTTCCAAATTTTGCAAACTTACGTTCTTGCAAAGTACGTGGTTTAGTATTTTCTTAAAGTGGGCAATAATGCTCCAGCAGTCCTATACTGGCTTTTAATACACATAGAGAAACACCCCCAATCTTATAACTGGCTTTGGTATAAGTGATGAGAAAAGTAATTCTAGAAAAATCTTTTTTTTTTTTAAAACTTTTTACGACTAAACTGTATGTGAAGGTACAGACGTTTTCACCTATTTTAGTGGTGTATTTATGAAGTATGAAAATAGAGAATTAAGGGTGTGTTTGGTAGGAAAGGAAAATATTTTTCGGAAAATGTTTTTCAATTTTTCCATGTTTGGTTGGCTTAAATGTTTTGAAAAATATTTTCCTTATCAATTCATTTTCCTTCAATTAGAGGAAAAAGTTTTCCTTATCAAGAGAAGGGAAAACATTTTCAAAAGCTCCTTCTCAACCTTACCCACTCTCACCAACCCACAAGGTTTTTTTTTTTTTTTTCAAATTTCAGTTTTTCCGTTACCACTCACCCAACTACCCCTCCATCCCCCACCCCCGCGCGCAAAAAAAAAATATTTTTTTTACCTTAATTTTTTGTTTTTGCAATTTCAAATTTCTGTTTTTTCATTTTTCTGCACCACCCACCACCCCAACCCCCCCCCCCCCACCTCCCTTCCCCTGCACAAAATTTTTTTTTAACTTTTTATTTTTGTAATTTAAATTTCTGTTTTTTCGTTTTACTGCCCCAGCCCCCCCCCCCCCTCCAGCCCAAACAAAAAAAATTTAAAATATATTTTTCAGTTTTAATTTTATTATTTATCGGTTTAAAGGCTCAAAATTTTATAAGTTCCAAAATTATGAGTTCGGAGGTTTACGGGTTTAGAAATTATAAAGTTTACGGGTTTGAAATTCCGCGGTTTTAAAAATTTAGCGGTTCGAAAGTTTATGAAATTTGTGGGTCCGGAAGTTTGTTGGTTTGAAAGTTTATGACTTCATATTTATTATATCTAAATTATTTTTGAATACTCTTGAGAAGTCATTTTCCTTAATTTGAGTACCAAACACTGAAAAATGAATAAGATTACTACTTGTTTTCCAAGAAAACATTTTCTTGAAAAACATTTTCTACGGAAAACATTTTCCGTTATACCAAACACACCCAAAATAGCTACAAGTTTAGGTCGTCTTCTTGATTGAAATACGAAATCAATGTGAACTGTGAAGTGCCGTAAAGTAAAAATTAGTTCTAGTTGGAAAAGTTCCCTCTTTTTTTCCCTTTGCTTTTGTTACGCTGACAGTGACCGTTCTGCCTCCTCCTCAAATTATCAACGCAATATTTTATTATTTTAGTCTTATTTATATCTTAAATATTTATTATATTTATGTGTCATCCCTATTTTTAAGAACAAATACTAAATGTGAAATGAATTATTAATTTGTCTTGAACGTTTAAAATAATAAATAATTTATGACAATTATTTTTAGAAATCACGATAGATAATAAGGGTTAAATTTGTACGTAATTTTTATAGTCCGGTTTAAATTAAATGACAAAAGGGAATAAAAAGTAACTTTTAAGTGTATTGGTGGTCCACATGTTTTCCTGTACCAATTATTGGTGGTTCGCCAATTTTATTTCCAATTATGGAAGTAATTCTCGTTCACTTGTTTTAGATTTGGGAACAAGTAGAGACCCAAAAATATCAGAAGGTACAATAGTACATGGTGTGACTTTTGCATTCCTTATTGGTCCTGAGTAAATACTGAGTATTTCATAAACACAATTTATCACTTAACCATTTCGTATCCATTATCACTTTAATTTTAACAATTATTGTTAAATTGTTTAGCTTATATTATTACTTCAATTTTAACAATTATGGTTCAATTGTTTAGCTTGGTAATGCAGATAAATATTAACATTATAACCACACAAATGCTCTTCTCTCCAAATGCCCTTGTACTCTTACCACAAATTTAGTAGTATATCCTTAATACTTATAGTCTTACTAAACATTCACACATCTAACCAGATTTTTATCATACTAATATTATTTTATCATACTAATATTATTTTATCATTATGCTCTTAAATCTTTTTGACCAATAGTTAATATGATGAAGATCTTGTAATAAACCTTGTTATTTTCCGTCTTTTCCATAACATGTGCTTCTTTTTGGACGATGAATGAAAGATAGTTTCAATACAGTCAAAATGTTAAGATGTCTTTTAATTATGTATACAGAGATATTTTTTAGTTTGATCGGACACTCATATTGCAATCACGAATTCAAATTCGTGCCAAATTAAGTTAGATCCAAGCAAAAGAATGTCCATCTTACCATTAAAGAAAACAGTTTGCCAAATTTACTTAATAGATTTCCTTTAATTATAGTTTGAAATTTCATCAATATACACTCTTTTTTTTCTCCCACGAATCTAACTGTAGCCTCACATATTAGAATCTCTATCTTTCTTTCTTTTTGGAAAACACCCATATATATCAAGTTCGAAATACATTTTCACACATAAAATTCGTGCCAAAAACTGTACATATAACATGTACATAACTAGTGTAGAAGAAAAGTAGAGAACAGATTTGTGAAAATGTAGCGACTTGTTCGAGGCCGTAATCAAAACGAAAATAAAATCTGAAAGGCACGGAGAATCGCTTTTTCTAAATATCGCCAACCTTCAATGCAAGCGTTCGTCATTTTTGGAAGACGCCCTTGCTCTGCTAATTGGCTTTCTTAAAACACAAATTAAAAGGAAAAAAATCAAATTCGAAAACCATTAATATGAACATGGAAAGAGGAAATGAGGCAGCTAAAAGGGAATGGGTGAGGAGAAATCTGATTTCTCACAAAATTACGGAAAGGAATTTGAATTTATAGGCAGAAGAAACTGGGGATAAACCCTAAGACTGACAAGACTGAAATGTGCAAAATGGACTATATAGTTTTGAGTTAGGACTTCTAGCCCAGTCCGAGTGGTAATAGGCCCAACTCCAATATGATCAAATTCATTCCGACCCATATAAAATCCAAAACTAATGTATTTGCTAGCCAAAAAGTATATAAGTATGTATATTTTTTTGTATATACAGTCACATTTCTCTATGACAGCATCCTCATATAAAAGTCAAGTGGAGTTGATTAGATCCACAGCCCAGATGGGGCCCCTAAAAAATTGGATCTAATTGCACTTCTCGCTCCAAAATTTTGATGATTAAATTTACCTTTCTTGGATTTACGATAAAAGCCAAGTTTTTCTCGAAATTCATTTTCTATGTTATATTTTACTTTTCTATAATAACATTTTACCTATAAAAATAATATTCATCTTTATAGCAGTACGCTCTTTGTAAAATTACCCCTCTATAACATCCATGCACAATCTCTAATAATAAATTTAAAGTTTTTGACCTCAAGTCCTCAATCTACTGCTACTTGGACCGAGATAGAAGATTCAACTGTTAACCTCTTTGATTGCTTTCAAGGAAAGCTATTAGGTATCCTTTTACTGAAAGTTTGGACACAAATCTTGGCTAATTCAAGCGTTATATCGCTAGTAAGAGACTGGAAACTATGAAACAAGCTACAATTACAGAGTTTTTCCATCAACCTTGAGATAATTTAATCTTCTAGTAGCTTTAGAATGTAAGTTTTAGAGTTTAAATCTTTATACATTTAGTTACGAATTTATTAATAATGTTAGCATTTTTTAATATTTGATTAGTAAAAATTTACATATCTTTTGAGTATTTTAAATTTGAATAATTTTCTTATTTTTTATATGTAACATTTAAAAAATTAAGTTTTGGATAATTTTTGTTTATAACAGTTAAAATATATTTAAATTTTAAATATTATTATAGGTGTATAACAGTCATTCCCTATAAAAGAAAAAAATATCGGATCAAACAATGATGTTATAAAATAGTTTGACTGTAATACACATATATACAAAAAAGATATATTTTGTGTGTTAGTTATTTCTAGAAACGGCTAATAATATACATTTCACTCTCATATGTTACATAAAAAAAAAAAATATAAAAAAAAAAAAGGAAAAGAAAGAAAGAGAGAGGAACGGATGATAATTTCGTAAAAGTTTGAGGTTTCCTTAATTGAAAGGGCTTAGCTGGAATCCAAAAACCCGTCTAAAACCCTAACCACCAAACCTCCAAATACAATTCTTTCTTCTAACTATAGCAAATTGGGGTACCAAAAACAACAAATTGAAGAATGGACGCAATAGCAGCAGCTGAAGAGAGGATAGTTTCAGAAAGATTAAGGCAAAAACTCAACGAAGTGAACACAGCTGCCCAAACCCAACTCGCTGGCATCCAAGACCATGTTAATTTCACCCTTCAGGTTCTGCTGTATAATCTATACATATACACACACAACTGAGTTAACTTATTTATTAAATATTGTATGTTAATTTGTTCTTTTTTTTGCCCAATGGGAATGTGCAGCAAGCTTACTACAAATGTGCTTACGAATGCTTTGATAGGAGAAGGAGGCAAGAGGAGATAGGGCACTGTGTGGAGCATTGTAGTGTTCATGTACACAATGCTCAGAATCTTGTTCAGAATGAAATGGCCAAGTTTCAGGTAAAGTTTATTTCTTTATTCCTAATTTTACTTTTCTTGCTGTCTTAATTTCAGCTCATACCTAAACAACGAAAAGTGGTGCTTGTTACTATGTTGTTTTTGTGCTTTAGTAGGTCATACTTGTCGTTCCATTATAAAAATTACCAAGCTGGAAAAGGGATATAATTTTGTCGTAACGCTTCGTGTGAAAATTCTTCTTCTTGGTGGAAAAGGGATATAATTGTGCTGTAGCGTTTTTTCGTTAGGTATAACATAGGTGAGTTGTGATGTTAAGAATAGGCAGTGAGAATAGTATTTGACGATATTATTCAGTATTAAAGATTGAGAAAGTGTTCACGTGATGGTTTAAGCAAGTGTGATGAAGTAGGAGTGGTAATATTTGAGGACAAATTAACTCCCGCTTATAAGTGAAGAAAGTTGTATTGGTAAAAAAATTTCTTTATAAAATATTTCCTAGTAAGAAACATTGGAAAATGACTTCATCATGGAATATATTTTCCTGGATAATATTTTCCGTCATGCCAATCTCAACATGTTTTTGCCCATCTGGAGAAGGTAGATTCATTTTATGTACACTGATGGCTAGACAATTTTTGGATTGAGTCATTGCAACTTACAGATGAAACATCCCGGAGCTAGGAAAAGAATTGCTTGGTATTCTGGTATCAGTATTGATGGCCAGGACCTAGGATTTTGCTTTATTTAATATTTGGAATGAGTTAATTAGGTCGCCATTGCGGTTAATTTAATTTTGGCTAAAATTTTGTTAGGAACAGAGAAAAATTTGGGGACTAAAAAAGTGATTATGGTAGGAATGATAACTCCATGAGATCTGACAGAAAAGAATTGGAAGGGGTGAAGTAGACGGACGGTCATGAGAAACAAAGGAAGGACTACCTATTGATAAAGATCCTCCACCTCCAACCATAAGATTGGGGATTCGAGTCACCAAAGGTATAAAGTGGGGAAGGGCCACAGTTAGGCTCCTATGTAGGGGGTGAGCTTTACCATGTAAAACAAAAGGTAGATGGATGGTCAGGGTGACGGAATCCTGCCTTACAGTTTACATATAGTGTTCGTCTTATAGGATAGCGATTTTTCAGTTCTCTTCTTCCCCTTGTCCTTTTTAGGTGGATTGTTTGTTTGTTTTAAAGTGAGCTTGGGCTTGTATAAAGAATTGAAGCTGGTGTTATGGTCCTACTGGGTTTGTAAAAGA
Source organism: Nicotiana sylvestris (assembly GCF_000393655.2). Taxonomy (NCBI): domain Eukaryota; kingdom Viridiplantae; phylum Streptophyta; class Magnoliopsida; order Solanales; family Solanaceae; genus Nicotiana; species Nicotiana sylvestris. The sequence goes on from NC_091062.1 coordinate 141,354,819, forward strand.
GAGCTTGTTCATCTTAGATTCTGTCCGGCGTGTAGTAAATAGTGCTCTTCTTCTACTTATCTAGAGGTAATAGAAACAAAAGATGGAAGAAAGAAGAAATCAAGCGGCTAGATTCTGATCTTTTTTTTCCTAGGACAGGAGGGTGATGTTTCCGCCATCCAATGATGGACTTCAATGTTACGTCAAATCTGAATTCTGCTTCTCTTTGTGAAGATGTCGTTCTTTTCATCAATTACTCAGTAGATCATTTGAAGAATTTACTAATAAACTGAAGCTTTGGGTCGTGCATCTTTGATTTTGCCATTCAGAAGCTCAAGCTATCATTTACCTCCCTATTGGTGGAAAGGGATGCTCCTTCCCTAGTGCTCGTACACATGTTCTGGTATTTAGAAGTGATAATACTACGAGTACAAGGTCGTGATCTTATGGACTCGTGATAACATAACCTATAAATTTTACAAGATTTTAGATGCTATTCTCTGCCTTCTCCAACAACAACAACTACCCAGTAAAATCCCACTAAGTGGGGTCTGGGAAGGGTAATGTGTACGCAGACCTTACCCCTACCCCGATAGGGCAGAGAGGCTGTTTCCGATAGACCCTCGGCATTCTCTGCCTTCTCCATACTGAGGAAATAGCAATTGGTTGAATAGGTACGTTGCATATCCAATATAAATAGAAAATCTTCTAAAAGCGAGGATTGGGTTGGGTGGGTGGGTGAGTGGGGAACCTGATCAATTAAAAAGTTAACTGATTCAATTGAGAGGTCTACATACTTCTTCTCCTCTCAGCTTTTAAATGCCGGAACAGAGTTGCTGGAATGGAATATTTGAAGATAACGATCCCAGAGTAAATTAGCTCTGAGAATTGAAATCAAATCACTCTCATCTGATGATTTTGATGTTCTTGTAAGATTAAGGGGCTGCTGAAGCTTGTGAATGACACTATCGTAGTTGCATGACTAGTTTGAGTTGAATGGCTAAGTTGTCTGAGTTGGATGGCGGAATAGATGGTCCAGTCCTAGTTTTGGATTCTGGCCCATTATTTTTTTATTTCAGATTAACTTTCCTGCCTTGGGCTAGACATCTTTTCTCCCCTCCCCTGTTTCCTTCCATCCCACACCAAAGCTGAGGCCTGGGGTTGGGTGGGTGGGTGGGTGGAGGGGTTTGTTACTTGCTGTATAATCTGAATTTGTTATTTTCTTGAGTTCGCTGAAGTTGTGATATTTGGAGACAGAGATTTGGAGCCATTACGAAAACGAGCATCCCATAATAATAAAGTAAAGGTGATACCAATTAGTTGGGACTTGGGAATATGCTTTAGTCTTGTTAGTATGTTTAGGAGTCTTTTAGTCCTATAAAAGATTTATGTGCTCTCTGGTATTTTTATATTTATTTTTACTTTGTATTATATTGGCATGAGATAAGCTTAAAGGAGCGCCATTGTTAGTGAGGATTCATATTGTCGAACCCAACTATTTGGTCGAGCATTTATCAAGTGTTCCTGAATGTAAATATTTGTGTAACAGGAAAGAATGAACAGGTCTCTAATGGTCTGCCAAGACAAGTATGAGACAGCCAAACTTCAGAAGAACAGAAGTGATGCAACAAAGGATTTGGAGTCATGTGTTGACCAGTCGGTTCATGATAACATCAACACATTGCCACATCTGGTTGCAAGATTAAAAGGTTCTCTTGGCATCAGCAACTGAAATATTGTAGCATCACCATGCAGTTGAAGATATTTGGGGGGGGGGGGTGTTGAATTCTGGATTACTTATTAGTTTTCATAAATGGTATGCTGAGATGAAAAATAGTGAATATTATTCACTTTGCAAACTATAACATGGAGTGTTTCTCCATTTATGACTTGCCAAAATGCGATACTTATTTTTGAGACAAATCCTTTGGGTCGTTTCTTAGTTGGAATTAGTCTCCTAATCAGACTGCGTTAGAATTTAACGTGCATTTTCTTCGCTTGTTATCTCCAGATTAGACTATAGATCATGTTTTGATTCAAAAAGTGACATGTTCATAGAGGCAATCTTATTTAATCTTTGTTATTCTTGTGTGTCATTGCGTCAAGTGTTTTCATTAATTTGTATTACGCTCTGAAGCCCAGTCAAATTAGCTCGCAATAAAATAAGAAAAGTAAAAAGATAATTTTCTATCTTACCATGATATGCAGCTTTTATCAATTTGATCCCCAAATATACGAGCAATGACTTAACACGACTTGCTTTTGAAAGATGAATTTGTTTATACCTTCTCACAAGTCACATCTGAACGTATTATGAAATGCAGATGTACGCCAGAGCTAGGTTCAGTTGCAAGAAACACAATAGTCAATACTGTTGTAGGGTAAATCAGGCTGCCTACTCATCTTGCATTTAACATATTGCCATGTCGAATCTAATTAACCAGGGCCTTTGCTACACAAAAATAGGTTTCAAATCCCCCTCAATTCCCATTCCAAAGAAATGATAATTGGTGTCCTTTTGATAAGGAAATAAAAGAAACATGCTGAATGTAGTCTGAAGAAATTTGAGAAAAATTTATCACAATGAGAAAGCTTAAAAAGAAATAGAGTATCTTGATATCTTTACAGCAAAGCATATATATCCGGAAAGCATGAGAAACAGGAGAAGTTATTCAACAAGCATAAGATGATCGAAGTCCTGTTTCACTGTTTCACAAACATCCAACACTTCTTCCTAATTGCTAAATTACCTTCATATTGGACACAATCAGGACTTGGGTGCCAAACTTGCTTCAGACTCACTGTTATGTTTTGCCTCTTCAAACTTATCAATGGCTACCTGAAGTTCATCTGAGCCTCCAACAGCTCTCATAGTATAGTAATACACACCAAAAACAAATGCTGACAAACCTCCGGCCATAACCAGATTCTTAGTCTTGGGGGCAAGGGCACCGTATCCTGGAAATCCAGCCATCTTCTCAGAAGGAATTAACCTACACTTGTTATTTTGCTTTTTCCCCTGCAATAAGATGCAGAAAAGCGCTGACTTGGGAATGTTTGAAAATTCAAGACATCTGGTGAGATAAAAATAGAAATCACGTCCATGAAATGTGACTAAGGCTTTCTTCATTCTCCTTTCTTAGTTTTTGATGCACGTAAAGAGTAAATTGCATAATTAAAGAATCAAGATGACCAATAAGTCATAGACTATCGTATTTAAGTAAGCAAGTTCTTTTTCTTAAAAAATGTATAACTGAAAATTTCAGGACATACCCTTCCCTCTGCCTCAACACCTATGTAGCAATAAAAAATGAAAACAATTTGGCGGTATCATATTTTTAATAACTAAGCGAAGGTCTAAAAAAACCAAACTTGAACTCAAGCTGGAGGTAAGTCCACAAGGACATAGTAATTTACTGCCTTCGCTCTATAACATTTCTCCGCTCGATCTTTTCCTGACTAATAATGTTTATATCAACATATGCAAAGATGTTTCAACATTAGGTGACCTTTGCCATAAAAAAAATTACAATTCAAGGGAAACGAAAGATTGACTAGTCTCTCTTTTATCCATCAGCAGGTTGTGACCTTCAATTCCTCCTCATCAGATACCGAAAGGAAATCATGAGCCACAAAGAAAGACACAAGTAAATAGCTCGGGCAAGTACTTGCCCTAACATTTTTTATCTATATAATACACAAGCACTTCCAATGTCTACTTAGGTACTGCAACCGAACCTTAGTCTAAGCGTATAAGCAAATGCAGTACAGCAGTAGTACACTGATCCAAAACAATATCGATCCTCAATCAAAGTATCGCATCAATACTAAGATAATTCAACGTTAAGTAAACAAAAACCAATCATAGATTACGGATGCGCAGTGTGTCTATGTATAATGCATATATACTCATTTCTTCCATAAGGGTGAGCGGGTGAATCAAATTCGAAGTTTTCAGCTTCCCACTCCACCCCCCCCCCCCAAAACCGGCCAACCCAAACCCCCAAACCCCCAAAAAGAAAAAAAGAAAAAAAAAGAAACAGATGTATGGCAGAAGAGAAGCCCCATATCTAACTTTGCTTTTCTCCATAGTTTCGATTAAGATTTTACATAGCGCAATCAGCTTGTAACTAAAAAGGAAAAAATATACAAGAAAAAAGATAACTGAATAGTATCTCGTTATTAAGGGAACACGATTTCAGTGAAAGAAGCAAAACTAAATTAAATAAATAAATAAAAATAAAATAAATGAGAAATTTGAGGATGAACCTGGAAATCTTGGTGAAGAATTAATCTCGAGATTGTCTAAAACCCTAAAAATGTTCAACTATTTTGGCAATTGACATAAACCTCTTCCTTGTGGGCCGGGTCAACTAGGTCGGTCTTGCCTTGTATCAATCCGATCCACGTGTTATTGACACAGTGTGGCCAATTTTGTGGCCTTGTATTCACAAGTTGGCCATTTCTTTTTTCCAAATTAGATTCCAAGTGGCCACATTCAAAAGTAGACCAGAGGTGGATCTAGCAAAATATAAGAGTAGAAATGACACCGGATAGCCACTTTACTTTAGCCAGTGCATCCTAAATTTTAATTTTTTAATTCAAATTTTCAGGACAAAAATATTCGGAGTTATTTTGACGTTAAAATTTTTTGTTTACAGTTGCCCCTAAATAAGATGACCTCAATAGCTGATCCATTTTCGTTTGCAAGTCCAATTGCTAATAAGAAATTTGGGGCAATGCCAGAGACGTTGACTGTTGTGTACGTTGTAGTATTTTCCTCTCTCTATTGTGACACTTTTCTTTTTGGTTATCCAAAAAAAAAAAAAAAAAAAAAAGATACGTTCTTATATTTAATAACAAAGTAACTTTACAATGCCTACTTTAATCCAATAAGTGTTCTCCAAACCAAGCTAGACAGGCTTCTATTACTGAGCTCACCAACCAACTTGGACTTTTTTATTATTATTCCTACCGAATATCAAAACACACCATAAGAATTGGTAAAAATAGCACGGTATATCCAGTTTTTGGATTGATCATTCAAAAATAGTCAGCGTTTACCAAGTTAATGAAAAATAGCTACTATTTTGCTGCAACAGAGATCGATCCAGTATAATTTACTGGAGTTCGGTGCACCTGTGTATGAACTCCAACATATTATGCAGGACCGGTATACTTTGATGGCTCCAGTATAATATACTGGATACTGGAGCACCGGTGCTCCAAACTCCAGTATATTATGCTGGAACTCCAGTATATTATGCTGGAGTTCTAGTGTACTTATGCTGGAACTCCATATATTATGCCGGAGTTCCAGCATACTTATCCTGGAACTCCATATATTATGCCGGAGTTCCAGCATACTTATCCTGGAACTCCAGCATAATATACTGGTGTATTTTCTGGGTTTTGAACAGTGTTTTCGCTCAGATTTATCTTTACATGAAAAGTGGCTAAATTTCGATAACTTTTGAAACTGAGCTATTTTTGAACGACCAGTTATAAATCTGGCTATTTTTGAATTTCACCCTAAGAATTGTTTCCAGCAATGAGTTCCCATGGGTGGGGTGGGCCATTCCATCATATCTTAATGAGCTGATTTATCATCACATAAATATATATATATAATTATTGTAGATCACAAGCCTTATTTATTACTTAAACTCAGTCTCCAATCAAACATTATCACATAACAGAGGGAGTATAAATTTTCTACAAGATTAGACCTTTTATTTGGTTTAGTGATTTAGCACAGACCGAAGGCACTACAATAAATTTGGCCTAAAATCACATTAGTTTTAGATAACGCTTGAAATATATTGGCAAAGTACTTGTGACAACGTTTTTAAAGGGTAGACTTTGTTGAGAGCTTCCGACTATTGAGTTTTTTCTCTCGGGGCTAGAGTTAATAATTACAATCCATTTGAAATTATTTGTTGAATATTGATAATTCCGGCTATTTATCATGCTTACCGGTCATCTTATCATTTGAAATTATTTGTTGATTATTCAACATAGAATTAAAGTTTGTCATTGCTTGTTGCTCAGGCTCGGAGGTCCAGCTTTTCCTGCATCCGCCACAGCCGGCCGATGAGGTACCTTCTCTCGTGGTCTGTGCAGCATTGGCACGCAACGCACCACCTTGACCATGCCCTCCATTCAATCCTCCTCTCTGATTCTGCTGTTGTCCTCTTTTACGTCCATTACTCTTCTCATCACCACTAGGGATTTTTCTCCACCACTTTGGATAACCTATAAGCTGGAAATATTTTTTGGGTTCATGCCATGCATGTGCGCTTGCAATAAGAGTACGTAGCGACTTGTGTAGGGAGATATGCCTTGTACAACAAAGGCCATCGCGAGCAAGTTTGATCTCACTGTCCCATATATGATCTCGTCAGATCCCATGAGGAAAAGATGAACCTTCTCCTCTTTCTTCTTCTTCTCCAAAATAGCACCAAGATTGCACCCCCATGTACCAGTCGGAATCTGACCGAAATTGTCAGTTTTTCATAGTAGTATTTAACTACGGTCATGCCCAATTCTGTTTACAAACCGTAAGTTCAGCGTTCAATGTTGTATCCTTGGGCCATTAGAGACCGCAAAATGCTCTCTAATACTCACCCATAAGTCTTCGGCCACCTCAATATGAGGTATGGTCAAACACAAAATGGGTTCAATTGTGTTTCGAATTCAAGACATAGTTGATGGTCCCGCCAATCTTCAACTTCAAGATCTGGATACTCTTCAGTAGGTTTCTTGATCGCTAGCTCCGTCTGTAAATATCATATGGAGCTAGCGATTATCATTAGATGTTATATCAAGACTTCAAATTACGCATGTTCTACTAGACTAGAGGTTATCTATGTTGTTGGATCTAGTCAAATAAGATGACTTCATAGTTGATTTATTTCCAATTGCTAAGAAGAAATTAGGCCAATGCCTGGTGTTGAGTACTGTTGTGCACCTAGTCTTTACTAAGTATAATTTTTCTTCAAGATCAGAGTTTTTTTTGTTTTTTCTCTGGGCTCGAGTTGATAATTGCAATCCATGTATAGGTTCTTGCGCTTTATTATCTCTTCGAGATTATCAATTCTCATTTTAGTTACTTGAAAAAGACATACTTCCTCATTTTAGTGCAAACTAATAATATTTGCAGTGGGGCTATTGGTTTTGTTATTTGCTCAACTGAGGGGCCTCCAGTTGATTTCAAGCATACCGTCAACAAATCTGATGCGGACATCATCTCCACAAAATCTGAATCACCTTTGAAGTACTATAACTCAGAGGTACCTTCTTCTTCTTCTTTTTTTCAGTAAGATTTTAAATTTTCTTTTATCATAAAGCTAGTTATATATGGTCTTCTAAGATATATTTTTCTCTACTTGCATCAGGGTCTAGAAAAGGTACTACTCTAGCTTTATGGTCCATCTCTAAATGTTTATTTAGTAATCAAGTGTCACGACCCGGATTTCCCACCATCAGGAGTCGTGATGACGCCTACTAGTGAAAGCTAGACAAGCCAACCAACTGAACTATTTACCTTGTTTCCATTTTTAATCCGATAATAGTTAAGGGCCAACAATTAGATAACAACAGAATTGAATAAGCGAAAGGCTGCATTGTAAAGTTTTAATAATACTGCTAATACCAATCCATAACAAATCTAGTCAAGACTGGTGTCACAACTTCACAGACTGTCTAGGAGTACTACAAATAAAGGTCTGAAAGAAATAAATACAACATTGTCTCTGGAAATACATGAAAGAAATAGGAATAGTAGATAGAAGGAGACACCAAGGCCTGCGGACACCTGCAGGACTACCTCGGGTCGCCGGATGAACAAGAAACAACAATCTCACTGCGGTCCGAAGTCTACAGCACTGGGATCTTCACAAAAAAGTGCAGAGTGTAGTATCAGCACAACCGGCCCCATGTGCTGGTAAGTGCCTAGTCTAACCTCGGTGAAGTAGTGACGAGGCTAGGACCAGACTACCAAACAAACATGTGCAGTTAAATCATATATAGCAGAAATATAAGTAGATAATTACAACTAAAGTTGGGCGGGGGAATCATGCTGCGGGGAGTAACAGATAACAACAGGACAACAGTAGAGAAATGTAAGGAATGTCATAAATCAATTACCAGCAAAGATAAGGAAATAAGAAGAACAAGTACACATGTAATACCGTTGCAAGCGTGCAACCCGATCCCATTTCATATAGTACCGTTGTAGGCGTGCAACCCGCTCCCATTTCATATTGTACCGTTGCAGGCGTGCAACCCGCTCCCATTTCATATATTACCTTTGCAGGCGTGCAACCCGCTCCCATTTCATATATTACCGCTGCAGGCATGCACCCGCTCCCATTTCATATGTTACCGTTGCAAGCGTGCAACCCGCTCCCATTTCATATATCAACACCAATCATAAGAGAACCCGGCAAGGGAACAATAACATAATAACAACATCCCAGCAAGGGAACAATAATATTACAACAACATCCCGGTAAGGGAACAATAACATCACAACAAACATTCCGACAAGGGAACAATAATACCACAACAACATCCCGGCAAGGGAACAATAATGATAATCCTCATTGAAGCATAATAAACCACAACGGAGTCATAATGATTACAATACAAGACTCACGGGCATGCTTGACACCGACGTATATATACTCGTCACCATGCCTATACATCGTACTCCATAATTAGCACATAGCAGATAAGACCCAACTCCTAATCCCTCAAGCTAAGGTTAGACCAAACACTTACCTCGATGCCACGAACACAATTCAAGCCTCAACTATCGCTTTACCTCTTGATTCCACTACCAACTCACTCGTATCTAGCCACAAGTTACTTAATAATATTAATAAGTGCTAAATGAATCAATTCTAATGCATGCAAATAAGTTTTCTAAAGTTTTTTCCCTAAAAGTCAAAAATCGACCCCGGGCCCGCTTGGTCCAAACCCGAAATTCGGGCCAAAACTCGATTACCCATTCACCTCCGAGCCCGGATATATAATTGGTTTTGGAATCCGACCTCAATTTGAGGTCTAAATCCCCAAATTTTAATATTCTTAGGTTTTACCCAAAATTCCCAATTCCACTATGAAAACCCTAGATTCTAGGATGAAATCTTGTAAAAAGAAGTTAAGGAGTAAAGAAAATGAGTTAGTAATCACTTACTAATGTTTTGGAGAAGAAAGGTTGGTTGAAAAATCGCCTCTTATGTTTTTGGGGTTTTGAAAAATGAAAAATAACTGAAAATCCCATTTAAATATACCCCTCTCAGACCCCTTCCGCGGACCGCACAAAAAAGAGTGCGGCCGCGAAGCTCACTACGGAGACTGCAGTGACATGCTTTAGTATTTTGGCTATAACTTTCTCTACAGATGTCCATATTGTGAGTTTTTTAACTTTCTGGAAACTAGACACGAAGGGATACAACTTTAATTTTTGAATTATCTCAAAATTCCTTGTAGATTAAAAGATATAGGCTTCCGAAGTCAGACCAGTGAACCTGCGGATTCTTCCTCACAGCGGACCGCACAAAATCGAGTGCGACCGCAAAGGCCCCTCTGCGGCAGCACAAAATCAATGCGGACCGCACTGGCGGGTTCAGAGATCTGCAACTTCTCTGAAGCTGCAACAACTATGTTTTAAGCCTAAAACATCCCGGAACCTACCCGAAACTCACCCGAGCCCTTGAGACCTCAAACCAAATGTGCATACTAACTCAAAAACATCATATGAACCTACTCGTGTGATCACATCATCAAAATAACACGTAAAACCATGAATTAAACCTCAAAACTCAACATTTTCATCAAGAACATTCAAAGTTCATAACTCTTCAACCGGAAATCCAACTCACGTCAAATAAACTCCGTTTTCACCAAATTTCACAGTTATCTTTTAAATACTATAACAAGTTTGTACCGGGCTCCGGAACCAAAATACGGGCCCGATACCAATAGTTTCAAACATTAATTCGTTTCTTCATTTCTTAGATAATTCAGCAAAATAATTTCTTTCAAAAATTGATTTCTATGGCTTGGGTTCATTTCCGGGCATACGCCCAAGTTCTATATTTTACTGCGGACCTCACGGGATCGTCGGAATACGGATCTGGATCCGTTTGCTCAAAATGTTGGCCAAAGTCAACCAAAATCAAATTTTTTAACTCTAGAAAATTCTATTTCTCATCTTTTCACATAGAAGGCTTTCCGGATATAGGTCCGGACCACACATACAAATCAATCAACCCCAAGCCTGCTTGGTCCAAACCCGAAATTCGGACCAAAATCCGATTACCCATTCACGTCTGAGCCCGGATATATAATTGGTTTTGGAATCCAACTTCAATTTGAGGTCTAAATCCCCAAATTTTAATATTCTTAGGTTTTACCCAAAATTTCCAATTCCACCATGAAAACCCTAGATTCTAGGATGAAATCTAGTTAAGGAGTAAAGAAAATGAGTTAGAAATCACTCACTAATGTTTTGGAGAAGAAAGGTTATTTGAAAAATCGCCTCTTATGTTTTTGGGGTTTTGAAAAATGAAAAATAACTGAAAATCCCGTTTAGATATACCTCTCTCAGATCCCCTCCGCGGACCGCACAAAAAGGAGTGCGACCGCGAAGCTCACCACGGAGACTGCAGTGACATGCTTTAGTATTTTGGCTATAACTTTCTCTACAGATGTCCATATTGTGATTTCTTTACCTTTCTGGAAACTAGACACAAAGGACTACAACTTTCTTTTTGAATCATCTCAAAATTCCTTGTAGATCAAAAGATATAGGCTTCCGAAGTTAGAACAGTGAACCTGCGGATTCTTCTTCACTGCGGACCGCACAAAATCGAGTGCGGCCGCAAAGGCCTCTCTGCAGCAGCACAAAATCAATGCAGACCGCACTAGCGGGTTCAGAGATCTGCAACTTCTCTGAGCCTGCAACAGCTATGTTTTAAGCCTAAAACATCCCGGAACCTATCCGAAACTCACCCGAACCCTCGGGACCTCAAACCAAATGTGCATACTAACTCAAAAACATCATATGGACCTACTCGTGCGATCACATCATAAAAATAACATGTAAAACCATGAATTAAACCTCAAAACTCAACATTTCATCAAGAACATTCAAAGTTCATAACTCTTCAACCGAAAGTCCAACTCACGTCAAATAAACTCCGTTTTTCACCAAATTTCACAGTTGTCTTTTAAATACTATAACAAGTTTGTACCGGGCTCCAGAACCAAAATACGGGCCCGATACCAATGGTTTCAAACATTAATTCTTTTCTTCATTTCTTAGATAATTCAGCAAACTAATTTCTTTCAAAAATTGATTTCTAAGGCTTGGGACCTCGAAATTCATTTCCGGGCATACACCCAGGTCCCATATTTGACTGCGGACCTCACGGGATCGTCGGAACACGGATGCGGATCCGTTTGCTCAAAATGTTGATTAAAGTCAACCAAAATCAAAATTTTTAACTCTAGAAATTTCTATTTCTCATCTTTTCATATAGAAGGCTTTCCGGATATAGGTCTGGACCACACACGCAAATCAAGGTGAGGTAAAAAGGAGGTTTTTAGGCCTCGGAACACTGAATTTGTTTCTAAAATAAGTGATGACCTTTTGGGTCATCACATCAAGGCTGCTTCCATGGCTCAAATCCGAGACCTATAGATCACATGAAGATCACTTTACCGTTGCTTCAAGGCTCCCTTCACAAAAGTACCTCTTCTGTAATGAGAAAATGACCCTATTTGTGTTATCAATATGCAAAATTTAAAATGGTCTTTCGATTAATGCCTAAGAATTGCTTGATTTTGATCTGGTTGTTCCCTAAGACCCTTTTAGCATACGTAGTCTCAGTTTTGGATAAAATCTAGAGGTATTATCACTTTTAGCCCGTATCGGAAACTAATTATATTTGGTAGCTGAAAAAGTATATAAAATTTGTATAATTTTTTTTATATAACATACAAAATGTATTTCTATATCTATATATATATATATATATATATATATATATATATATATATATATATATATATATATATATTCCAGCTATTATTTTGAGAGCGTTTATACAACATCATTTTCCCTTAGATATATATTACCTCTATTTCTTTGTTTGAAAGAAACTATCTGAAATAGTTTTGGTTCTACTGAAGTTTACCAGGAAAATTAACGTTTTCTAAAGAGAACTAGCATTTCATATTCCATGAATATTTCCAATAGCTAGTCAATTTCCCAAATCAATTCCAAACGCATATTATTGTATGAAAATCTAAACGCCTATGGATAATCTCACAGATAGCCAAAGCTCTCCACAAACATCACTAAAATCCACCTTAATATCATGCATAAATACACCAAAAAGCAGCTGTTTCCCTAAACTAGTACTTCTACTGTTCTACCACATTAACACAATTACTCTATTATACTTCTGTTTCCCATTCGCGCCCCTCTATGTATTACAAATTTTTTACATGTGGGATGGTTCAGCTATTGGTAAAACATGTGAAGATCAATCATTGGACTCATCTGAATGGTTCAACTGGTGCAGATTCTTGGAGAAGTGCAGCAGCCTCAAAGCACTCAGCGGCTTCGAGTGCAGATGCACCATTTTCACTTTTGTATAACAAGCCAAGATTGTACCAAGCTGAAGAATTTGTTCTGTCAATCCGTAATGCATCGGTCAGAAAGCTTTTCACGACAGGCAATGATTGGCCGCTGAGTTGTCGAAGAACAATGGCAGTGGAAACCAAACTCGGAACATGGTTTGGTTCTATGTCTAAAGCCTTCTGAAAAGATTGTAATGCTTCTTTGTGGAGTCCTCTAGCTTGATAGAGTAACCCTGCAAAATGACCACCATTGTTGATACCTTCAGAAGTTGGCTCTGTAAGATCTCATCTCAAAGATGATTAAACAGAAAACATGAAAGAAAACCCTGTTTAATCAACATTTACAAGACTTGTCTATGTAACATCATGCAACAATTTTTCCCCAAAAAAGCAGTACCTACTATGCAGACTCACAAATAGCGCTATGAGACGCCTATTAGTCCATAAAGGTTTCTATCCTATCTAATTTACACACTTAAACTCCCCAGCATCAGACAAAAAATTATTTATTTGAAAGACCAAAATCTAAAGCCATTAGTCTATCTGAAAAAGACAGGCAACAAAATAATCAAATGGATTCTTATCTAATTTTTCCTTCACTTACAGATATAGTTTCAAGTAACGAGTTTAGTGTATGAAAGACAAAAGAGTAGTACCAAATTTGTATTACTACCAAAATTCAAGTCTCATATCCCATCAGATAATTTTAGATGGAAAAGAAACACTTGCTCACTAGTGTTTGATGCAGGTCTATGAGCGTTTAATACTTTACAATGTACGCCACAATCTCCAGCCTTAATGATAAGCTGGGCATTAAAATCACATACTAAAAAAGAAGTGAAATATTTCTAATGTGGAGCAATAAGAATGCTGATACATGGGGGGTCAGGCAATTCAAATGCAAATCTTTCAAGATCATGATCGAAGTCTTTAAGAAATGAGAGCATATTGTTTCTCCGATCTTCTTTACTGGGTTTGCAAAGAGGCATAAAACAGCAGTGATCAAACCCACTTTGGCTCTAAGATTACAATCTAAAACTTAGTATATAGCAATTTAACCCCCCCCCCCCGGGGAAGGTGTTATTAAATTGCCTTGGCAACAGATATTCACAACGAGACTGCCTTGACCTGTGCCAGAGGGATAAATATCTCTTTGCGGAAAGAAAAACTAACTCCAACCCTATATCTTGTACACTCCAAGAAACATCTTATAAGAAAAGTTCAGAACATATGCCAAGATAAATGGAAAGAAAAAAACTAATACCTGCAGAGTGGCATCTTGAAGCAGAATGAGGATTGATAGCCTCAGATTTGATTAGGCAAACCTCCGCATCACGCCACTGAGACAAGCTTGTGTAAACATTTGCTAGGTCATGCCATGTTTCCATTTCTAAACTTCTAGTGTTGTTTCTCATGTTCTGTGGGTTTAAAGGGCAAAAAGAACAACACAACTGATGAGAGACGGAGAATTAAAAGGACAAAGCAAAGTACAAAAGCCAGACAAACTACTAAGGAATACAAGATTGAACTTGAACATCCACCAATTTCCTACAGTCCTGCCTGAAGAAGAGAAATAGGATTGAAAGAGAACTGAAACAGAAGATTACATTTGGAAAAATTCCTTCCCCATTTTCCCTCTTCAATTGCAAATGTGAAGGTTCTTATCTCGGAAAGAGAACGAATAAAGGTTGAAAGCAAGCGCTTTGCAAGGTCATGTATCGTTTCAGTAAGTGTCAAGAATTTGAAAAGTGTCACTAAATTAAACTAGAAGGTCTATTAGACTTATTAGATTAGCAAGATTTGTTATCCAAGTTGATATTTCATGTCATGAGGAACCATACCTTTAACAACTTTTTCTGAACTCCAAAACTTTTTCTCTGAACTTGGAGTACAGCAAGAAGATGAGTATATGTCTCCACCGCATCCCGCAGATGTTCCTGGGCAATCTGTAGTTTAGCCTTAGTGCGTAGTAGTTCTCCTTGATTCCATTTTCCTGTTTCGTCTAGTGCAGCATTAACTATGTTTTCTGCATCTATATACCTCTTTTGAGCAGATAGTATACGAGCAAGAAGAAGCCATCCTTTGACAATAGATCCTCCCTCCAACTTCAACAGCTGCTTTGCATAGTAGAGAGCAATATCCAACTTTCTCTGCTCTGCATTCTCCAAACTAAGGTAGAAAAGAACAGTAGGATTTCTTCCTTCAGTTATCTTTTGAGCCGATTCAAGTGATTCAAGAGCTTCACTCAGTCTTGACGTTCTCTCAGAATCAGACACGAGGGCACGAGATCGACCTGAGAGCAGAAGACCAAGTAAGCATTTTGCAACACTAGCCATCTGGTTACATTTCCCATCAATTTTTGGGAGCACTTTCCGGGCATACCCCATCCCTTCTTCCGATAAATTGGGATACTCTGCACAAATTTTGGCAGCAAGTAGTAACTCAAATATGCCGTTCTCGTTGTCCCTGTTATTCATTAGGTTCCTTAACAGATTCAAAGAGACCATGTCATCACCTTCTGCATAATAACACAGGGCAAGGGTAGTGTACTTTTGTCTTCTAACAACAATTCCAGGGAGCAACTCCTCAACCTGATGGGCGAGTGCCCTAAACTCACCTGCAATGGATAATGCAAAGCAGAGGTGATCCAAGATCGATGGATCCCATACAATTTTATTGACGATGTATCTTCTTAGAAGAACCAGAAGCAGCAAAATAGCTTCTTCTATATTGTTTCTAGGTATGAAGGAACCTTCTGCCTGTGCGCGAAGATTTGGAGGAGCTGCATCAGTGCCACTGTATAAGAGAAATATAGCATACTGCTTTTCTATTTTGCTTCTCGTTTCCACATCAAGATTCCACCGATAAAGCAGGGCCCTTCTATATGACAAGATTGCTTCTTGAGGAGCACAAGCTAGCTTCCACAGCTCAGGAAGTAACTCCATCGCCTTGTTCAAGGTTTCCAACAATTTGCAATCAGCAGAAAAGTTCTCATGTAAGCCATCTGGCAAAGCAGACTCAACTGTATCCAGTATCACTGTACACGACTGAGCAGCTTCTGCAAAAGTCATAAAGGAAATCTTTAATGCCCAATAACAATCGACAATGCCAGTACATTAAAAAGAATAAACATGCACAGAGCAGGCATCTTCTTGACTCAGTATTCCACAATAAAGTCAGCGGAATTATAATTGCCAAAGAATAAAATATGCAGTAGAATAAACACATATCATGAACTTAGCTAATAAGGTGAGGAAGCACCTGTAAACCTCCCAAGTGCCTGCAGGGATATTGCTTTGAGCAAAATGGCCTCAAAGAGCAGACTTACTGCATGCATTGACATAGGCGGGATAGCGTCGCTAAGTGAATTCCGTCTTGGTATCTCACATCTTCTTGCAATCGAAAGTTTTATCTTGGGAACCACCGCAGCAATATCTATTCCATCAAATACATGAAGAGCAGCCTCAATGTTACCTTTTTGATACTCAAGCCGACCTAATAATGCTCTTGCTTCCTAAAATAAAAGTGTCTCTTAGCCTCCAAGTAGAATATGAAGGGAATAGAAGTTGTAAGTCAAGAGCTTTTACTCATGAGAATTCAAGTTAGTTATGTCGTCCACCATGGACATTGCAGCTGACATGTTGAAAAGTTTTTTGTATTTCAATACAGTCACGCCATGTTAATTTTCGTTGATATGACAGAATCTCCAGTTTTAAAATGGTATTAGTGATCCATTACAAAGTAAAATATAAGCACACCATTACGGGAGAATTGCAAGTAAAAACAACGGTAATCATCATTCATGCAAAGAAAGTGGGGAAAACTTTATGTACAACTTCATACAGAGATGTATATAAATCAGAGAAAGTCTCATTCATTTAAACCTTTTGCATGCAAAGTAGCTTATTTTCCTTCTGCTTCCATTATGAATTTAATTTTACTCACATGCTACTGATCCATCCCCTCAATTCTTTGAGGATGCAAGAATGCACTTTACTCTTTAAATGTAAAAATAACTGTGTCTACCAAATCATCGGTCTGATTATATAAATTTTAGACCACGTACACAGTGGAAAAAGAAATACATGGACTTCTATTCCCTGTGCCTCAGTAAGAAAACAAATCTCGGTTTGCCCAACACCAGATTAACAATGGAATTTATCTAATAACAAAACTAGATTCTGCCATTCTCAACTGAAAAATTCCCTAGTATCTGGAATGTATAAATGAGAAAACTTCCTTACTGCATCAAAATCAAATTGAGAGGCAAAAATTGTGATAATAACATCTGATTATGAAAAAGATAGGAACAGTTAACTATGGGATCGAAAGAAAAGCTAACTTCATCATTAGTATCCTTTGCAGCACCAACCTCATAATTCAAAATGCCACTCTCACGAAGTGATGATTCTGCTTCTTCTATGTTACTGGTGTCTGCCTTAGCGTCATCTCCGGCTCGCGAAGAATACCCACTAGCTGAATAGTCCCGAGTTGCAAGAGACTCGGATGATGGAATAATATCTTCAATCCTCAGTTGTTCCCCTGAGCAAATGCACTTCATCATCTTCCGCAATCTAAGGCTTAAACTAATTTTCTGCTTGTAAATCCAATACTTAACTCTCATCCTGTCTCATTACGCTGAAATGTTTAATCACAAAACATATCAGAACCCACAGTGGAACATGAATCAGAAGTTAGTAAACCAACAACAATAATAACAAACTCAGTGTATAAGAGAAGAAAGCAAGAAAAAACAAAAAAATAAACTTGGCATAGAATACATAACAAAAATTCTACTTTGATTGAAAAAGGAAAAGGAAAGATTAGCCCAAATTCAATCTCTTTCCCCTTGCAGGATTGTGTGTTGATTACACATATACCCTTTTAGCTGGAATTCAAGATGACCCTTTTTTCTTCCAAAGAAGGCCCAACTAAAAAGTTTTACACTGTTCAAGAAATGTTGCACCTAAATTATGTGGATCATAGACATTAAATACCCTAAAACAAATAGAACAAAATTATTAAGGTTTGTAAAGCCCTAAGATATTGAATTGAGTAAAATTAAGCAAAATCCAGATACAGGAAAAACCCAACATTACCCAAACAGAGCCTCCTCAGTTGAGCTAAACACAAAGGGTTTAACCAATAACAGAACTGAAACAAAAACTCAATAATCCAGAAAAGTTCACCAACAACCAAGCAGATGTTGCATCATTCAGGGGAGAAGATTTCAACTTTCTTAAAGCCAGGACAGCTAAAAATTTCAAGGGGAAAAAAAACTCAATGTATCATAAAAATGGGTGCAAGCAATCAACTCCAAACAGTGAAAGATAGGGTTAAATCAAAAGTACCTTTTGATTGGTAAAAAGCATTGACTGAGCTGAGCCCACAAGATATTAAAGCCTCCACTACCTCCCATTTCTTCCAAAAATTAAAGCTTTTTAGCTTGATTTTCTTGACTGAGTTAAACCCAAAAATGAAGAATCCAAAGCTTTATAAAATTATGTTTTTCTTGCACAAGTTTTCAACTGTAGATTTTAGTGGTTCTATTTACACATGGAACTGTGGAAGAGAAGATTCAAAAAGTCAGACAGACACAAGTAGTGAGTGCATTAAATGTGAGAGACCCAACAAACCCTGAAATCTTCTCTTCCTTTATCAGTAAGAAATTAGAATTTAGAATGCAGCAATTATTTTGTTAATGTGGGTAAATTTTTAGTTAATTGTGACTAAGATTTTTCTTACAATAAATTAGTAAATCTCTGACAGAGTCTTGAATTCCTTTGCAGTGGGAGTACTAAATTTAATTATGTTGATTATTTTAATGGCTGCTTTAGAGAAAGGAATAGAATGGGTCCCATTGTTGAATTTTGGGTACAAAGGCCTTTCAAATGTCTGTCAGTTGCCAACTGTGTATTTAATATAAAAATGATTCTTTCATTTACTGATTTATTTCTCTTTTCTTAACTTTAAGAATAAAAATTATCAATTGTTTTATCCCTCTGCACGTGCTTTATTTCATTTTTGTTTTTCGAACGGAATACTGCTTTATTTAAAGTTTTAAACTACAATTGATAAAGCGGATTACTTGGAGTCCGTTTGGACATAAGAAATTTTTCTTCTTTATGTTTGATTATGAAAGTTTTATATTTTTTTTAAATCCAATTTGAAAATGTATTTTCCAATTTGAAAAGCGACTTCTATTGAAAAATTGGAAAGTTAGTATTTTTAAGTTTTACAAATTTACCCTACAACTATCCACCATCTGATTGAGTGGCCTTGGACTATATTTTAGTATCCACTGTTGAGATCTACAATTTATACTTTTACCCGAAAGAGCCACTACAACTTCTATTAGAGATTGTTCGTACAGTTAAACAATCAGAATGTTTGATTGTTTGTTTTAAGTCGGGTGATTTTGATATTTTTTTATATAAATTATGGGTATAAATCATGTTTCATAGTTATGAAAAAAGTACATCCAAATATGTTACAAAAATTATAACCAAATACAACTTTATCTTTAAATCAAATTTTAGTGAAATTCCAAATTTTAAAAAAAATAATTAAAATTTATTTCCAAACGCCAACTTAAAATTGATAAATCCATATTGCAAATGTACATTGTTTGCGATAAGAGGAGAATTTTTTTTATTGTTTAAAGTTGAATGAGAAATTTAATTTTTAAGACAGAATGAGAGGAGGAAATGATTTTAACCCCAATGTATTACTGATAAAATTGGAGGTGATGCAGGCATATTATTTTGTATCCCAAATTAAACAACAAGAATTTTCCAGAGTACAATCCAAATATGATTTGCAATTTATTTTTGTTAAAATAAAATATGTGAAAAGTAAACACAAAGGACTTAGCTAGCGTTTGGTTATAGATCCCAAATTTGTTTTGAAAAATCTTATTTGGTGAAGTTTGGTTTGAAGATGAAAATGTGTTTGGACATACGTTTTCAAAACATATTTCCCAACTTTATTTTGGAAAAACATGTATATAATTCCCAAGTTTTGGGATTTTGGCCCAAAATCAGCAATTGGGGTGATTTTGAAATTTGGGATTTGGGATTTTGTCAAAATATGGACAAAATTTATGGCCAAACATGAATTTTGAAAATAAATTCCAAATTTATTTTGGCAAAATTCATGACCAAATGGGTCCTTATTGCTCTTTAAAGAAAGAAAACGGCACTCCTGCCATTTTCAGTGACTCAAAGGGATATGACATTAACTTTTTAAATGTGTTAGTACATATAATTCAACAACCTTTTTATTCAAAATTTAAACTTTAGAAAGAGAGTCATACTTCCTCTATTTTATTCTATGTTACATATAATTCCACTATATTTGATTCAACATAGAATTGATGATCTTAATTTAATTTATATATATTATATTAATGATCATGGAAGAAATGTTAATGTAGTGGTCAAAGATCAGATTGATAGAGAATATCCAATTAAAGTTTTAAGTTGAATAATCTTATGAGCTTAGTATAATAAATTCTTGAAATTTTTGAAGATTATTAAATGTAATGGTGTCAAACATTTTGAAACATTTATATGAATCCCCTCCATTCTTACTTAAGTTCCATTAAGAAGAGAAAACGCTTATTTTGGCAATGGGACTTCAAGATTTGGAATTGGTTTTTATCCATGCTTATTTGTCCACTATACAAAAAATAGATGTCCATTTTTACTTGTCTGATTGGAAAATCAATGGATAATTTACCATTTTATACATATTCTACCCTTCTTATTAAGTAGTACTTATTTTCAATTACTTTTCAACATATAATAAATAGGAGGTAATAATATAGCAAAATTATCAAGTTATTTATTGTTTTTAAAGAGGGGTGCCAAGTCAATAATGAACAAGACCTGGACAGATGGAGTACCATTCTATGAGATACAATATTTTGGGTTTATGGTATTATCCATTTTACCATTGCTAGCTAGGACTGCATGCGCTGATTATACCTGTCCATGGTTAATTTGTGTTGAAGACGAAGTTTCTGAACCTCTTGTGAAGTAATCATTGGGCCTAAACACAGCACACATATATTGGGCATGAATAGAGCAAATATACATTGGGCTTGTTATATATGACTATGGAACTGTCCTTAATACATAAATCAGTACAAGCACAACTGATATACATAAATTAGGGATTTACTATTTGTCTCCCATTATGCAGGACATTGTCCTTAAATTATGCTTGTACAACTTTTATTGTTTGTCCTTTGTACAGATACAGTGACAGATGTTTTCTCGCTTTACATTCCTAGTTTTGTATATAATAGCATATAGACTTTGTAATACATAGGAGCAGAAATACAAAGAAGCTAAGAAAATCTTTCTCTGCAATTTTTTCTACTTACATGGTATCAGAGCAGGAGCTCTAATACACACATATACATTTTTTTTATCCTCATTTTTTGCTACGGAAGTCCCCTCTGTATCTGATGCTTCATCTGGAACAGTTTTCACAGGGACTGTTCCAAATCCCATTGATGGATCACACCCCTATTTTTTGAACTCTTCAGATTCACCTGGAATGAATCTAATTAATGTTAATTTTCATGGAAGCAGTTATGGAAACTGGAGGAGGGGAGTTTTGATTTTACTTTCTGCTAAAAACAAACTGGGTTTTATAAATGGATCTTGCAAAATCCCAGAAGAAAGCTCGCCTTTGTTTGAATAATGGAGAAGATGCAATGATATGGTCATTGCATGGCTGTTGAACTCTTTGAGCAAAGATATAGCTGAGAGTGTGATTTACTCTCAAACTGCTGAGGAACTTTGGAATGAGCTGGAGCAGAGATATGGACAGGCCGATGGTGCTAAGTTGTTTCAGCTGCAAAGAGAACTCAACAATATTTCACAGGACACCAATGATGTTGCAGTATATTTTACTAAACTTAAAAGGATTTGGGACCAAATGAAGGTTCTTAACACATTCATGACTTGTAGTTGTGAATGTAAGTGTGGAGCCAAGAGTCACAACCAAAAAATGAATGAGGACCAGAAGTTAATCCAGTTCCTCATGGGTTTGAATGAGGGGTACTCAGGTGTTAGGGGAAACATTCTCATGATGAAACCCCTACCTTCTACAGCACACGCATACTCTATCATTCTCCATGAAGAATCTCAAAGGGAGGTCCATTCTGCAAGCCAAGTGTGCACTGAATCTAGTGTCTTCAATGTTAATGCACCAAAATGGAATAGACAGAAAAGCAATACTGAATACAGGGCAAATAACCAAATTTCAGCAACGACGGAAAAAGAAACAATCATTTTTGCTCATATTGCAAGAAACCAGGGCATAACAAGGAAAAATGCTACAAATTGGTTGGATATCCAGTCTTTTAAGTTCACCAAGCCTAAGAGAAATTATGGAGACACTCAAGCTAATATTGCCACTGTTGAAGAAAGGGAAAGAAAGCTCAGGTGGTACAGTGGGTATTGGAGGAACTGTACCTGCTATGATAAGTACACAGGGGTTCTCTAAGGAACAGTGTGAGCAGCTGATCCACATGTTACAGGCTATGCAAGTTGGAACCTCTAATGGTTCAGGTACTGATGCCAATGCCAACTTTGTGGGTAAAAGTTCTTTCCTGCTTTAACTATATTTCTTGTTTTACCACTCATACA
This sequence comes from Nicotiana sylvestris, assembly GCF_000393655.2. Classification (NCBI taxonomy): domain Eukaryota; kingdom Viridiplantae; phylum Streptophyta; class Magnoliopsida; order Solanales; family Solanaceae; genus Nicotiana; species Nicotiana sylvestris. Next base: position 141,377,117 of record NC_091062.1, read on the forward strand.
TCTAAATATTGGATAATAGATTCTGGCGCTTCCCAACATATGACATTTGATAAAACATAATTAAGAAATATGAGAGCTCTCTCTGTCCCTATTCAAGTAAAATTGCCAAATTCTTATGTGGTCAAAGTTTATTACATAGAAAGTGTTTCTCTCTCACCCAAATTTCAATTACACAATGTTCTTTATATACCTAGATTTAAACATAATCTTCTTTCTGTTAACTAGTTATGCTTGCAACTAAACTGCCTTGTCATTTTTTTTTAAAATTGGATGTTTTGTGCAGGCCCCTTCTCTGAAGAGGCCAATGATGCTTGGTGAAGCCAATGCAGGAATCTATCTGCTGGAAGATGGTTCATTAAAATCTAGAGTGCCTGGGTCTGATCCTACTTGTTCAGAATCTTTACTTTATTTCCCTAAAAGTTTTGAGAAGACTTGTAGTTTAGCCAATTCTGAGTCTTTTGGTCCAGTCCTTTAATTCTGCCCCAGAGTCAGTTCAAACATCTGTAAAAGGATCTTTTGCATCTAATGAGAAGATGACTATGGATGAAATTAATATTTCTCATTCTACGAACCCCAATAGACTTTGGCATTTAAGATTAGGACATCTTCCCTTCTATGCAATGAAGAACATCAAGAAAATACCTTGTCATACTTCAGACAAACATATTTTTCCTTGTGACATATGCCCCATAGCAAGACAGTCCAAATTGCCATTTCTAACTAGTAGTATAAAACACTGTTTTGAGATGCTTCACATAGACATTTGGGGTCCATACATTGTTCCTACATACAAAGGAGAACGATATTTCCTAACTATTGTGGATAATTTCTCAATATTTACTTGGACTTATCTTTTGTCTTCAAAATCTAATGCTTTTCCTACTTTAAAGTCCTTTTTGACCCTTATTGAAACACAATTTTCAGCCAAAGTTAAAGTAATTAGATCTGATAATGCATATGAATTACGAACAGGGACTGTTTCTTCAAATTTTTTTCTTTCTAAAGGAATCATACACCATACTTCTTGTACTGCTATCCCACAACAAAATGGGGTAGTAGAAAAAAAACACAAGCACTTGCTAGAGACTTGTAGAGCTTTACTTTTTCAATCTCATTTACCAAAGAAATATTGGGGCGACTGTTTGTTAACAACTACATACTTAATCAATAGGTTTCCTTCAAGAGTTCTAAAGCACAAATCCCCCGATCAAGTTTTGTTTGGCAAGGTGCCCGATTATTCGTAATTACGACCCTTTGGTTGTTTATGTTTTGCTTCTACTCTAAACAGAAACAGGGATAAACTACATACTAGGGCAATTCCGGGAGTTTTCCTAGGCTATCCTTTTGGAAAAAAGGGATATAAAATTCTAAACCTTCGGTCCAATCAAATTTTTGTGACTAGAGATGTCAAATTCTATGAGTTTATATTTCCCTTTTCATATTATGCACCTCTGTCAAAGTTATTTCCAGCAAGCATTCCTGTTGTTGATAAGGATTTACCCATTTTTTCTTCCCACCAAGAATCTCAGAATCAAATTATGACACAAGAGATCTCCTCAATTTCTTCCCCTAGTCCTACAGATTTAGTTTCTCCTATTTCCAGTTATTCTGTTCCTACAGGTGAACCACTTCCAGCAGATGGGCTACGCAGGTCAGCCAGAGAGCACAATGCACCAAAGTATCTTTCGGATTATATATGTAATGCAGCTTTTTCGGTTATATCTCCTAACCCACCTATCACACCCTTTCATTCTTTCTTTTTTTTCTGTACTTTCACACTTCAACCAACATTTTATTAATTCAGTATGCCATATCACTGAACCTAAGTCTTACCGAGAGGCAGTACTTCATCCTGGTCGGCAACTGGCTATGGCAAAAGAACTTGATGCTTTAGAATCCAATGGTACTTGGGAAGTAGTTCCTCTTCCAGCCAGAAAGAAAGCACTGCCTTGCAAATAGGTTTACAAAATAAAGGTTAGATCAGATGGGAGTTTGGAAAGACTAAAAGCAAGATTAGTTATACGAGGAGATACACAAAGGAAAGGGGTCGATTACACAGACAAATTCTCTCCTGTGGTAAAAATGACTATTATTGGGTGTCTGTTGGCAGTAGCAGTAAAAAGAGATTGGAAATTATACCAACTAGATGTGAACAACGCGTTCCTTCATGGAGACTTGGATGAAGAAGTCTTTATGAAATTTCCACCAGGTGCTGCAACACCAAGTGATTCCCATGTCTGTCGTCTTTGCAAATCTCCCTATGGCCTAAAACAGGCATCTCGCCAATGGTATGCACGATTGTCATGTGCATTGGGAACCAGAGGTTTTACTTCCTCCCTCAATGACTACTCTCTATTCTTCAAATCTTCTGGTACTCTCACCACTATTATCGCAGTACATGTGGACGACATTCTCCTAACAGGAAACAACCAAGCAGAAATTAATGAGATTAAATCATTTCTTGATTTTGAATTCAGAATTAAAAATTGAGGAGAGGCAAGTTATTTTTTGTGAATGGAAATCTTACACAAGAATGGTGGACTAATTTTGACTCAGAGAAAATTTGCTCTTGATTTACTTTCTGAATTTGATTCTCAGCACTCAAGGGTTGTTTCCACTCCACTTGACTCGAATTTTAAGCTCACAGCAGATTCTGGAGAGCTTTTGTCAGATCCAACAGTATACCGACGATTATTGGGAAAATTAAACTATCTGACTCACACTAGACCAGATCTTTCCTTCACTATACAGACCTTGAGTCAATATATGCAAGCCCCCAGGACCGGACACTTCCAAGCTGCTTTGCATGCTCTTCGATACATCCAAAATGACCCAAGTTTGGGTCTTTTCTTCTCTTCGGAACAATCTTTCCAAATTCTCAGTTATTGTGATGCTGATTGGGCATCTTGTTCGGATACTCGCAGATCTGTGAGTGGATTCTTCTTGACTATGGGCAATTGTCCCATTTCGTGGAAATCGAAAAAGCAACAGGTCGTTTCCCTATAATCGGCGGAAGCTGAGTACCGATCTCTTCGCAGATTAGTAGCTGAACTCTCTTGGATAGTACGTCTTCTCGCTGACATCTCTGTTTCTCCTTCACTACCGGTCTTCGTCAACTGCGACAATCAGGCAGCGATCCACATCGCCAAAAACCCAGTTTTTCACGAACGAACAAAGCACATCGAATTAGACTGCCATTTCGTTCGCGAGAAACTGCTTGATTAGCCGGACCTTTGCATCGGCATTTTTTGGGCAAGTTAGGAGTCCGATTTCGGGCTCCCACTTGAAGGGGGGTGTTGAAGACGAAGTTTCTGAAGCTTCTGATCCACTTGTGAAGTAATCATTGGGCCTAAACACAACACACATATATTGGGCCTGAATAGAGCAAATATACATTGGGCTTGTTATACATGACTATGGAACTGTCCTTAATACATAAATCAGTACAAGCACAACTGATGTACATAAATTAGGGATTTACTATATATCTGTCTCCCATTATGCAGGACATTGTCCTTAAATTGTGCTTGTACATTGTCCTTAAATTATGTTTGTACAGCTTTTATTGTTTGTTCTTTGTACAGATACAGTGGTAGATGTTTTCTCACTTTACATTCCTAGTTTTGTATATAATAGCATATAGACTTTGTAATACATAGGAGCAGAAATACAAAGAAGCTAAGAAAATCTTTCTCTGCAATTTTTCTACTTACAATTTGTAAGTATTATCAAAATAATTATAATTCGCTTAAGTTAGTAATATAACTAGGCTGAGTAAACTCTAGAAGTTTTCAGATTTATTCCTACTATATAGCGAATGAGAAATTATGATTTGATTTTCGTTTAGCTTAAGTAATTTGCACAACTGCTGGATTAAAGATTAAGACTTTATATATTTTGTCAGCCGTTCTGCAAATCTACGAACAAGTTATTACCTGCAAGAGGTATGAAATTTGCACAATACTTCGACGAGCTAATTATTTTAATCATAAAGCGCTATCGTCTAAAGAAGTATTTCCTTTTCAAAAATCTATCACATCGATCTTTTCATTTTCCTGCGAATCCAAGTAATAATTTCTCCCAACATGCAAAACAACAGGTGGGATAAACATGAGTTTGGGAACTGCGAATTAGCCTGGGACTTGTGTCCACAGAAAAAGAATTGAATTTAGAGCAACGAAAGGGTAACACTGATTTTGAATAATTATAGGCCAGAAAAGAAAATTTTACAGTAGTACTGATTTCGAGTCTTCGACCCTCGATTTTTCATGCGCGCGCACACACGTGTGTATATATATATATATATATATATATATATATATATATATATATATATATATATATATATCAAGAGGTAAATATTCTCAGTCTTATCTTCATGCATTTGACGAGTGCAATCAGGGGCGAAGCCACCTTTTACGACCACCCTTCACTCAAATATTACACTGCGTATATAAGTAAAATACTGATTTTAGATGTATAAAATATATATTGAACACCTTTTGTCGAAAATTCTTTTTTAGTTCTTTCAAATTTGAAACCCTTAAAAATATTTTTGACTTTGCCACTGAGTGCAATACGTACGTGATAAAGCAATATATTTGAATGTGTAGATATTAAGGAATATATATATATAGCCCAATAGGTTAGAAGGACGATTTCATTTCATTGATAACTTGCATGTGAATAAAAAATGCATGTACGTAACAACATGGAAATTAATTAATGATAACAGCATTGTGGTACATGCTAATTAAAAGTCAACAATCTTTTTCTTGAAAATAATGCAAGTCCTTGCATGTTTTTGAGTTCATGCAACTGAAGAAACTAGCTAACAGTATTAGTGATGTCCACCAATTCCACCACCAAAAGCACCTCCAACTCCCCCACCAAAACCACCTCCAAATCCACCATATTTGCCAAAGCCTCCTCCTTCACCACCACCTTTGCCAAATCCGCCTCCAGCTCCAGCTCCAGCACCACCACCTTTGCCAAATTCGCCTCCAATTCCTCCTCCTGCTCCATTGCTATCTCCTCCACCATTTCCAATTCCACCTCCAATGCCTCCACCTTTACCAAATCCTCCGCCTACACCACTACCAACACTTCCACCTTTGCCAATGCAATCTCCACCAATGCCTATCCCTTCTCCAATTCCACCACTCTTTCCAAATCCTCCTCCAACACCACTACCAATTCCACCACCTTTGCCAAATCCTCCTCCTACGCCACCAACTCCGCCTCCTTTGCCAAAGCCACCACCAACTCCACCTCCAATACCACCAGCCTCTCCACCTATTCCTCCTCCATTTCCAAATCCTGCACCACCTAAACCACTTCCACTTCCAATGCCGCCACCAAATCCACCCCCATACCCCGCTCCAAACGCACCACCAAATCCACCACGCTTACCCATCCAGAAAAACTTCTCATCATCAACATCTTTCACCTTTCTCGCAAGAACCATATTACTTCCCACAAGGACATGAAAGCAAACCAATGCTAACACACATATCCTCATTCCCAGGCCTATCATCTTCAAGGAATTCATGTGAAATTACGTGACTTTTCTCTCTCTCTCTCTATTTTCGATATATATATGCAAATAGCATTAAGAGTTAAACGGCTTTATATACTTGTGTATTCTTATGTGGTACGTACTTCACATTCTTGCTCTAGCTAGCATTGATGCGCTTTAAATAGCTTCAACTTCTACCCGTTAGCCGCACTGTAGATGCTGAAATAATTATGGAACTGGTATAGAAGTGCCCTTCTTTCAGTTTACAGTTACACTTTGCAATAAAGAATGTTCAACTTTATTATTATTATTGCAATATAGTATAACTGGCCAGCCACTTTACAACATAGTGCATGAATAATGGAGTGGATAACAATAAATTTGTTCCATTTAGATCTCTTCGCACCGTAAGAATTTATTTCGAGGGTGAAAAACTAGTAGACAGTGGTGGCTTCTGTTAATGATCGATCAAGTTACAGTTCACTCTCTGATCAAAGAGCATCTATACTTATTTTTTGAACAATAATTTTAATTTTTTCAAAAAAGTGCTAGCTATACCTTTACTTCCATTTTTATTTGAACAATAATTTTGTTTTTTCATAAGTGCTAGGAGAGTAGCTTCTTCATTTCTTGCTTGCTTGTAATTAATCATGATCTAAATCGTTTCAGTCCTCCCTTTAGACATGTATAAGAATTTTTTTTGAATATTTAAAAACATCACATTCAAACAAATTTGCAAGGCTATATATTGTCCTGTAGTTTTTTTAATTTCTTTTTCCACTGATTCAAAGAATTTTATTATCCCAGCTTTTCCCGATGAAGGTACTACTCCTTAGTCAAGTGTTCTAAAAATAAATTTTTATTTTTACTTGTCACTTTTCGCATATCAAGAGAAAAATAACTTATTTTTCATGTTTTGCCCTTAGCATTAATTACTCATTCCAAATATCTTTTCCAAATTTATTAAGACTATACACCAATTAATATGGGTGTCGTGGTAAATTATTCCCTTCATTTATTACTATTTCTTAAGGGGTATGAAAAGTCCATAGTGGACAACTAAAAGTGAACGGAGGGAGTATTTGTTTCCTCTCTTTTTTTTCATTGCTTTTATTCAATTATCTTTAAAGCTCATACTTAAAGGCATTAATTACCAAAATTTCTCTCTGATAATTAATTTCTCCAGAATTTTGAATGACAAGACTTCTGCTGGCACAATTGGGAGCTGAATTTTACTTCTGTTGGCTCAATAATTGGGAGTTGAAATTAATTTACTCCCTTAGAATTGTATGTATTGTCAACTTTAACAATGTAAAAGAGAGATTGAAGAGAGGAGAAGAGTAGAAGAAGACTTGGAGAGAAAAATTAACAGATTCTCATTTCTTCTTCATACTACAGTAGTGTATAGTAGATTATATATATACACAGCTTCTAACCGACTTTAATTTACTAACAAACTAGAATTACATAAATAACTATTGTATTAAGTAACTAGCCAACTAATACACAGCAGTTTATATTCTCAACACTCCCCCTTAAGCTGATGCTTTGAATATATTCTCAATACCAAGTTGATTCAACAGGGCCTCATGTTATGCTTTTCCAATGCTCTTGGTCAGTAGATCTGCTAGTTGATCCTTTGTTGAGAGATGATGAGTTGTGATTACTCCTTGACTCAACTTTTTCCTTACAAAATGACAGTCAATGTAAATACCTAATTTTTGCTCTTTCCATTTCTCCTACATTTTATTTTTCTTCTAGGTTTCTTGTGTGCATTTATAGATTTTTGAATTTGATTTTAGTCTAGTTAGTTTGTTAAAAGGTTTAAGGGATTGAGTTAATTATTTCAAAGTTGAAATTGGCCCAAATTTGGACAAAATTGGCGGCCCAGACCCGGTCCATTTGTAGGTCTGCTGAGCATAGTAACAAAACGACGTTGTTTTGTTTAATGAGGCAAGATTGAATCTCAGCCACTCATCATCACATGATCCAACGGTCCTAATTCAATCTCTCACCTAGGTATTTAAAACCTATAGAGACCGAAAATTGCCCCCATTTCCCCATATCTCTTTCTTCTTCCTCTCTCTTCTCACTCTCTCCTCTCTTCTTATAGATCCGCCTGTCGCCGCCCAGCGCCGCCCGCCGAAATTTGCCACCGGCGGCGGCCAACCTCCAATCCACCCCAAAATTTCACCACTTCTTCCGCTCAACCTCCTCTCCATGAATCCGAACCCCAAATCCCCATAACCCTTCTCAATCTCCGTAAATATAAGCTTAACCGAAACCCTAGCCGCCGTTCACCACCTCCAATCTCCGCTGAAATCGCACCATTTCCTCCTCTTCTCCTCCTCCCTCCATATCTCCAACTCATGTCCCCAAAATCCCCATCACTGCCGACCCGAACACCCAACTGTCCCGCCATTTCTGCCCTCCCACTACCTCATTCTTTAAGCCTATTCGATCCAAAAACTTAATTTCCTTCTAGCATGACGCCAGAACTTATTTGTTTAGGCGTATACTAAAAGGAAGCTTGCGTTTTGGAGTCGTATAATCATTGGTTGATATCCTCGGCATCTTCTCGTTGTGCGATTTGTCCTCGAATGTGCCCGAGTTTTGATAACACCTCTTTCCTTTTTCTGATTTCGTTCTTGTAATTAGCATTAGGTTTAAAGTTTAATTCTCATTCACGTTTATGTTGTTCTTATAAATTTAATTAGTAATCTGTTGTTTACTATTATTTTCATGTCATTATACGCTGCTTCAAATCATTCCTTTTGTTGCTCGTCATGATTAGTTTAGACGTATCGGTTAGGCGACTGAGATCAATTGAGCTACTTTTTGACTGATTAATCATTTAGTTGGTTACATTGATCTGATTCATATGTGAGATTTCTATGTCGTTCTTCGTGTTAGTTTATTTTTATCAGTTTAGTTTTTTTGATTAATTATTGGTCAGTTCAGAATCAATAGTGTTTAGTTGTCATGTTTCGTTATGCCTCCGGACTTTAACTGAATTTTCAAAGTCTTTGGACTCCAACTGAAACCTGAATCATTTCTTTAGGTTTCTGATTTTTGTTGCCTACTATTTTATTGTAGTTATTGTAGTAATATAAGTTCTGTTAGTGGTCGATTCTAGTTCATTTTCTATCTAGTTTTCAGTTTCGTCTTTGCTTAGTCAATCTTTTTCACTAAGTTGTTTTCTCTGTTAACATGTGTCTTGCTTGGTTTGATTTTAGTCATTAGGTTTTAAGTTCTCTTGATTGATTAATGGTTCAGTGATAAGTTTCAGTCACATATTTGTGGTAGATCAACTATGTTCTGGTTACTTGCTTTTCATTTGGTTGGAGCAAGCGGTTTGGTATTGTTGTTGTTAAAAAGCTGCAGAGTAGATGCGTAATCATATGTTAGGGGTACATTAGCAACTTATTTTTAGTGCTAGAGTGGCTGAAATACTCCCTTTTACCCCATGCTTCTACCACAGTTGTTGAAGGACTGTCCTTTCCCCTTTTGGACATACTTTTAGCACACAAAAATATGTCTTTTGGGTAGTTATTTGGTAGCAAAAGTTAGTCCTTTTGGACAGACTTTTGGTAAACCAAAATCTATCCAAAAGTTGCTTCTTTCTCCTACTTAAGAGCTCATTTTGACGCACACAATCGAACACACTTAGCCATCACCTTCTATACCTTGAAAAAGCACAAAACTTCAGAAAAGATCAGCTGAACATAATTAATAGTGATCTTAAAATTCTGAACTTCGTGAGTGTTTCTTAGAGTGTAAAACTTGTAAGAAAAATAGAGGAATCCTAGGTGATTGCATGAGGAAGTAGCTACTGGTTTCAAATACTTACTTGCTGGATTTTTCTGGGCTGTTTCTTGAGTCATAAGTTGTTGATTTTGCTGCTGTTGCGTTGCTAAAATTAAATCCCTCCCTTGCTAATATTTTTTCTCTGTTGATCAGGTAATTCCTCAACTATTGTACTACTTTTGGGTCAAGAATGAATGGAAAGGGAGTGTTTTGAATCCCTTTAGAATATTCTATACCTTGAAAGTATTATGTTTGTGTATAATCTGTTTCCCTTTTAAGTATCAAGCATGTACAAGAGTTTAGCTAAACTTTTTTTTGTGTTAGTCAATGACTTGTTTAGATGATGTTCTAATTGCTGATTTTTCTGTGTTAGACATTCCTTTCTACCTTCAATAGTGTAAATCTTGAATGAAGTTTATGGAAAGTCCTTTCCATATAATGCTTATGTTGTTTAGAATGTTGTAGTTAGAGTTCATGTTGGTCTCCTAATGAAAATGCTCTTAGTGACCAAATCTTAAAGCATGTTAGTGTCATTATAATCTCATCTTTCTCTTTTCTTAGTTATGAGTTCATATAACTGCTCTTAGAGGTTTTGCACAATTATTACATGAGTTGATGGCTTTTCTTGTTTACTGATGGTTTCAAACTTAGTTCGAACTGAATGTCATATGAGTATACGGGTAAAAGAAAAACTCAAGATGTTTTAAATATAAATAGACTTGAGTTAAATAGAAATTGAGTTTTGTTCTCTATTTAAAGAAGATATGTAATAGGAAATTAATATTGTTTAGTAGTTAGATTGCCAAATTTGTTTAAAAACAATTACTAAATGATCCAATGTTGGTGTAAATTTAGGCAATTTGGTGTCACGATCCGGATTTCCCACCCTCGAGAGTCGTGATGACGCCTACTCGTAGAAGCTAGGTAAGCCATGAAATATAGAAAATTCAATCTCTTTTATTTTTAACTCTTTTTAACGAATTGAATTAACAGGTGATCAACATTTAAATAATAGCGAAAGATGAAATTGAGCGGAAGATTTAGACTAATATAATACCAAAATCAGTACGAAAATGCCAACATGCGTCTCTACCTAGAAACCAGTGTCACAATATCCACGGACTGTCTATGAATACTACATACAAATGTCTAAACAAGGAAATACAGTCTGGCTCGGAAACAAGTGGAAACAGAATATATAAATAGATAGAAGAGAACGTCGGGCCTGCGGACGCCTGTAGGACTACCTCGGGATCTCTGAGTGGACTGAAAGCTGGCTCCCCAAGTGCTACTGTCCAAATACTGCTCTGGTATCTGCACATAGTGCAGAGTGTAGCATCATCACAACCGACCCCATGTGCTGGTAAGTGTCTAGCCTAACCCCGACGAGGTAGTGACGAGGCTAGGACCAGACTCCAGATGAACCTGTGCAATTATATAATATACAACAAAAAAATAAACAAGAATAAACAATGTAAGTGGGAGGGGGTACATGCTACGGGAAACATATCAAATCCAACAGAAGCTAAAGAGTGATAAGAGAGAACAGTTCAAGTTCTACAACAAACAATAATAACACTATTGCTGCGCACAACCCGATCCCTTATCATTTAACACTGTTGCGACGTGCAACCCGATCCATTTATATTACTGTTGCGGCATGCTACCCGATCCAATATAACATTGTTGCGGCGTGCAAACCGATCCAATATATAATAATGTTGCGACGTGCAACCCGATCCAATATATAATAATATTGCGGTGTGCAACCCGATCCAATATATAATAATATTGCAACGTGCAACCCGATCCAATATATTTATATTCTTAAACTCAACCATACCACGAGTCCCGACAAGGGATCAACAATAAACTACACTATCCCGGTAAGGGAATTCAACAGTAAAAGTATATATACGTCCCGGCAAGGGAGAATCAGCTATAACCAATCTTAACTCAATCCCTACTTATCTCAGCTAACACCAATACTCAATTATAATTACTTTCCACGAAAATAAACTTATTCCTTGCTCAATATCGAGAATCACTAATTAAAGCATCCGTAGTATCATTTAAGAACACAACAAATATCAATTTAAGACTCACGGTCATGCTCGATACCAACGTATAGATACTCATCACCATGCCTATACGTTGTACTCAACAAGAAGCAAATAGCAAATAGGACATAACTCCTAATCCCTCAAGCTAAGGTTAGACCGAACACTTACCTCAAACTTCCACGGCCAACTCAAGCCTCAAACACCGCCTTTCCTTTCGAATTCGGATCCAAATCAATTGTATCTATACAAAATCGACTTCATAACATCACTAAACGCTAAACAATCCAAAAAAATCGGCCAAGAGGTGTGGAAAAGATGAAGTTTGTGAAAAATAATGAAAATCCTGTAATGTGTTTTGTTTTTCGAACTTAAAATAACTAGGCGAAATTACTCATCGCGTTCGCGACAGGTCCATCGCGTTTGCGATGGGTTAGGCCTACTAAGCCTTCGCGTTCGCGGAAGACGGCTCTTGATTGCGGAGAAATGACCCCTCGAGCCTTCGCGTTCGCGTCCATATGGTCACATTCGCGTAGGTTTAATGCCCCACCCCCTGCCCAGGCTCAATTAGCCTTCGCGTTCGCGTTACCAGGCCCGCGTTCACGAAGGGAAGACCCCTCAACGCCTCGCGTTCGTGACCTGGGTTACGCGCTCGTGTAGAAGGAATTTCCTTCAGCATAATTAACACATCAAGTTCGCTAAGGTCCTCCCGCGAATGCGAAGAAGGAAATATCAGAATACCAACAGCTGAAAACCTACAACTTTTAAGAGTTTAAAACCTTCCGAAACTCACCCGAGCCCTCGGGGCTCCAAAATCAGACGTACGTACTAACTCAAAAACACCATATGAACTTATCCATGCGATCAAATCGCCAAATTAACATCATTAACATCGAATTAAACCTCAAAAATCAATGAATTATTTCAAATTTCTTAAAACATCAAATTTTGCAATTTAGGTCCGAATCACGTCAAATGACATCTGTTTCTTACCAAACTTCACAGAGTTATCTTAAATCATATATAAGACCTGTATTGGGTGCCGAAACCAAAATACGGGCCCGATACCAACATGTTCTAATAAAAATTCATTTGAAATTCCTTTAAACAATTTCAGAAAATAATTTTCTTTAAAAATTTATTTCGCGGACTTGGGACCTCGAAATTCAATTTCGGGCATATGCCCAAGTCCCATATTTTCCTACGGACCCTCCAGGACTGTCATATCATGGGACCGGGTCCGTTTACCCAAAACGTTGACCGAAGTCAAATTAACTCATTTTATAGTCAAAACTTTTCATTTTTCATAGATTTTCATATTTAGGCTTTCCGGCTACGCGTCCGGACTACACACGCAAATCGAGGTAATACTAAATGAGGTGTTCAAGGCCTCAGAATACAGAATTCAATTTAAAAGCAAGTGATGACCTTTTGGGTCATCACATTTGACTAGGCCCATTTTATTGTGAACCAAGTCCATAAGCATATAAGGTGGCCTAATGCCTTGAAAATCTAATAAGCAAAAATGACCCAAGCCTTCAAATGCCGATTCCTTTACTAACTCCAATAATAATAGGTTTTCTAATTTTTATAATGTAAAACGCTAGGAAATTAGTAGGCGCGCTTTAAATCACGGAATTGCTTGCATAGCGTGATGCTTAACATTCAATAAATTAATTCAATAATCTCATACCATACCCATTAGTTTAATTAATTTCTAATCTAATTAATTATTTTGCTAAAATTGCGGATTTGCTTACGTAGCGCGATACTTAATATTTTAGTAATTTCTTTAAGTGTAACTTTTTTTTCAAAAGTAATAATGTACTAATAATCTTTGTCATAACTACGGATTCGCTTGTATAGCACTGTTACGATAAAATTAATAAATTTCGTCTCAATCACGCATTCGCTTGCGTAGTGTGGTTATGGCATCTTATTATTCAAAATTTTCTTTAATTTTTCTAATAATTAAGGAATAAAAGTGGATAGTTAAACATGAAAATCATATAAATCACAGTTTGTCCAAAATTAATTCAAGCCAAGTTTTAAGTCAATAAAGCGACCGTGCTAGAACCACGAGACTCGGGGAATGCCTTACACCTTCTCCCCGGTCAACAGAATTCCTTACCCGAACTTTATTTTCGCGGATCGATATAAAAGAGTCAAATCTTCCTTTGAATAGGGATTCAAATAAAAGGTGACTTGGAACACCCAAAAATCAATTCCAAGTGGCGACTCTGTAAATAATCCCTACTCAAATTTGTCACTTTAATTGGAAAAATTCTTTAACCTACAAATCCATACACACATATTCTTTGGCGGGGGTAGAAAAGAGGTGTGACAACTCTGGCGACTATGCTGAAGACTAATAAGAATTCGAGCTTGTACATGTTGACTTTTTATTTGGCTTTATTAATTCTGTAAATCATATGATTTATTTGTTCCTAATGTGCTACCTGTTCGCTTTTTACCGTTTTGATATTGTTGAACTGTACATATAAACTGTTTTCTCACGCACCCCCTCTGAGTCTTCTTGAAATTAAAAATTGGGCATTTGCTTGACATAGCCCGCTTTCTTTGAGATAGCCGAGGTGTTTGTCCCCAGGTGAAGGATTTTAGTCACACATGTTTTAGGCGGGGAGCACCACCAGTTAAGCCGGAAAGCAATGCTACCGGTACACTGACCCTCCTCTCCTCGAGTTGTCCGCTCGAGTAAGCCAGTCTAGATACCTTCTCCACCAAGATTTAAACCTAGAAGAACAAACCTCATGCCGGATATCCCTAGTAGGTTCGCTTTATGTGCATCACGTGCATTTGACTTAGCAAAACTCGGCACAGGGGCCAGGTTCGTATAATACAGGTATCCTCTTTGAGACCATCATGTTCACTTATGTGCTACTTGATACATCATTTGGAAGGCTTACCTGCATTGTCGGCCGGCTTTAGAAAATTAGTGTAGCGGAATTATTAGAAAAAAAAAGAAGAAATAAAGAAAAAATAAGGGAATCATTCTCCTAGTTCAGTGCAAATAAACCTTTGTTTAAAAAAAAAGATTTTGCAGTAGTCTGGCGTGAGGTGTAAAGATTAATTTTCATAAAAATCAAAAGAGAAAAGTACCTAGTTTTACCGAACTATGCGGGTTTGATTCTCACCGGATATGAGATACATACGCAACCTCCATCGGGTTCAGCCCACATTTTTCAAAAAAAAAGAAGGAAAATGAGCATAAAATTCTGCATGTGCATAAAAATTTTGAAAAAAAAATGCTATTTTTGGTCACCCTTTTACTGTTTTGCCCTTGTATTCCGGCTGTTTTGCCAAGACAGCCTTAAAATCTTCCTGGGAAGTGCCGAAGGGCCGTTTTTGTAAAAATAGTTTTTATTTATTTATTTTGTCTATTTTTATTATTTTGGTTCCTATGTTTAGCTGTTTTTGCCGAGACATCCTTTATGCCTTTTGTGGAAGTACCAAAGGGCCATTTTCATAATAATAGCCATTCTTCCTGCTTTTATCATCTCAACTTTTGTGTCCGATAATTTCAAAAAATATATATTATAATAATAATAAAATATATATATAAAATAGATCGAGTCCTAAGTTGGCAACAAACAAAAAAAAAGAATGATCAAAAGTTGCATATAGTTTAGGTAAGTCCTGACCCTTTTTATCTTATTCTTAGGTTTATCATGAGTTCTCCACAAAGAAGCAGTCAGAAAAGAGTAAGGAACAAGACACCTCCTATGTTCTTGATTAGAGATAAGACCTCGAGTAGGCTCTGTAATTGGTGGGCTTATTT
Organism: Nicotiana sylvestris; assembly: GCF_000393655.2. Classification (NCBI taxonomy): domain Eukaryota; kingdom Viridiplantae; phylum Streptophyta; class Magnoliopsida; order Solanales; family Solanaceae; genus Nicotiana; species Nicotiana sylvestris. Next base: position 141,392,301 of record NC_091062.1, read on the forward strand.
TGCTACATGGGAACGGAATCAAGTATTTAAGCACCTCAAGTTCCTCACAAACATCATGGGAATTAAGCCTAATAGAGATTTAATCGAGGCTCTAGTGGGTTTTTGGGACCCCGTGAACAATGTCTTCAGGTTCAAAGATTGTGAAATGACGCCTACATTGGAAGAATTAGGTGGGTTCACCAGATTGGGGAGAGACCTTCGTGGGAAAAGTCTGCTACTCCGAGAAAAGTTGGTATGAACAACTTTTTAAAGAAGTTATGCCTCCGTCGAATTCCAATGGTTTTCTTAAACGAAGGTTGGGTTCCGTTGGAATATCTTTATGACAGATTTGGGGATGAGAAAGGGTTTGAGAACTTCTCGGGCACAGAATTCGTCAACTAGTTGACTTACGACGCTTGGAGGGAGTTGAGAACCTTCGCTTTCATGATATCATTTCTAGGGATCATGGTCTTTCCAGAGCGTGGTGGGCACATTAGAATTCGATTGGTTGTGGTAGTCTCATATTTGCAAAGTAGTGAGGATCATACCATTCTTCCTATGATTTTGGGAGATATTTTTCGACCTTTGACCCGTTGTCAAGAAGGTTAAGATTACTTCGAGGGATGCAACATTCTGCTGTAGATGTGGTTCATAGAGCACCTTTATCATCATCCAATAGTAGTAAATTTCAATGATAATTGGCTGAATTACATTGGATGTCACCCAGATAGAGCTACGAGTTGTAATCTTCCAGAGGGGGTGAGGGCCTAGCGGACATTACTTGGTTCATTGAGTGATGATAGAATCACTTGGAACTATTATTGGTTTCCTTCTGCTAGGGTCATGCATATGTCGATGTATCGCCCGTTCTTCATACTCATGGGTTTCATAGGTTTCCAACCCTATGTGCCCGACGCGTCATGCGCCAGCTAAGGAGAGAGCAAAAAAGGCCCCCCATTGAGGACATGCATCCATTCGTGTGGGAATTCAAGGGAGAGGAACCTCTAAGGGAGTCATATTCACAAAAGGTTTGGTTTGGTGGTCGATTTTCTGATTTGGACGAGATGGTAGCTGATCGTGAACGTGGGGAGGTAAGCCTCGCATACCTTGAGTGGTTTCAAAACTAGGCTATCCCCGAGCAAAGTTCAGAAAGATCCATACGGCACGCAGTTGATTGGGAGGAGGAGATCGAGGCTAGAGTTAGAACAACCAGAAGGGAAGTGGCACAAGAGTTCCAATCTCGTATTGACATTTTACAAGAAGATTAGGGCATTCTGGAGACAACCATGGACATACAACATGCTAATTTTGAAAGGGAAAAGTCTTAGTGGGCACAAGAGATGCGAGCACTCAAAGCTCAAACTAGGCAGAAAAAAGTGATCACTACCGCTCAACAACAAGAAGAAAGAGAAGCCCAGTTCAAGGTGGTCTGTGATCATGAGCGTAGAGGTTTTGCTCCATTAATCCAAGGTCTGAGAAAGCAGATAGGGGTAGTTGAGTCAAGCAAGGAGAGCCAGATCACGGAGTTTGAAGTAGAAAGACATCACTACCAAAGTATGATCAATCAGTTGGAAGGGGAGTTACTAGAAAATCAGCGCCAGAGAGATATGGCCTTGGACCGCAAGCGTGATGCGCTGGATCTAGCTGAGACCCGTGGTCAGCAATATTAAGGGTTGCGTGTGGCTCAAGAATACATTAAGGTAAAGATCCTCGAGGTAGCCACATATACCTCAAGAGCATGCAAGAGTTGCCAGGGAATGACGCCCGAGCGGTTTACAGAAGTATCATTGAACGTTGCTCGTCATATATCTGCACACTTGGAGAGGATATACCGCAATGTTGGGGGTCAGCCGCAGAAACAAGCGCCTTGATTACAGTGATCTTGGTGGATTCTACTACAGAGATCAAAGTCTTCTTTTAGTTATCAGTCCCTTTTCATATTCTTTTGTTGTTTTGAGTCTGTAAGAGTCTTTTAGTGTTTTGAGTTTTGTTGTTTTGCCTTTTATCCTAAAAAAGTCTGTTTGAGTCAGGTCTGGTCTTGTTTATCTTTATGTAATTCTTGCATTTTGAGTCTTGTATAAAATATATATATATATATATTGAAAATCAACGAAAAAAATTTTGTTTAGAAAAAATCGAAAATGAACCAAAAGATGTTTGTTTTGTAAAAAAAAAGGGTCATGTACATGAACTACGTAATGATCTGATTCATGCAGCGACATGATATGTAGGCAACCCACAAAAGGTTTGATCAAATATTTTTTAATGACTCTAAAGTAAGGGATCAAAATAAGGCGAGTGAAAGGAAAAAACGAAAAAAAAAGAGAGAAGGAAATAACAGTGTCAATAAGCAACAAAGTGATAAGCCGGAATGAAACATGAAGCCTTCTAAAAACATGTTAGAGATGGTGATATTTTAGGAGCATAGCATATCTACGTGTGATTCCTATCTATAAAATGTTTAACCCTAACACATTTGTTGCCTCTTATATAGTAATCTTAAGGTGGTTGGTTTGTGGAGAAACTGGCAACACATCATTACTTCACAAGATCTAAGGGAGCGGTAGTAATGGATAAACGTGATGAAATCGAGTTGGTCAGTGACAATCCACAAGTCAGTCAGTTGAGCAAGAGTTGGAGGAGATAAGAAAATTGAGACAACAACTATTAGATGTATATCAAGCTTGGGTTTCCGGTCGACCTCCACTCCAGGGTCCATCAGAGGGAATTTCCACCATACCCCAGGCTACTCAACCACCACTGAATGCAACGAGCGATCCTATTCTACCACTAGGGTATGTGCCAAACTACAGCCTCCATGCTGTCCCCGGTACCTCTAATATGCAACCTCCAGTCGCACTGGTCAGGAATACCCTTCTCGTCGTGTTTGGCGCACCGGTATATACAATCCCGCCACCACCTCCTGTGACGAGGCCAAACAATGAGCCACATCTCATACTTATGATGGCCAATACTATTCTCCAAATACGACTTTTAGGGTTTCGGCTCCATACAATCAGACTCCTCAGTACGAGTTACCAGTGGAAAATGAAAAGCCTGCCATGACAGTTGAGTCGGATGAGATGGCCAAGAAAATGAAAAGTCTTGAACAGATTATAAAGAACATACATGGACTAGGTAGTCAAGTGTTTCATTCAGTGATCTATGCATGTTCCCTCACATCCACTTGCCATGAGGGTTCAAGACCCAAAAATTTGAGAAATATGATGGACAGGGCGGCCCTATCGCCCACTTGAAAAGGTACTGCAACCAGTTAAGGGGTGCAGGAGGAAAGAAAGAGCTGCTGATGGCTTACTTTGGGGAAAGTTTTGTGGGGGTAGCTTCCAAATGGTTCATTGATCAAGACATCTCTCACTGGCATGTTTGGGGTGACATGGCCCAGGTCTTCGTCAAATAATTTTAGTACAATATTGATATTGCGCCGGATCGTAATTCCTCGTCCAATATGAAAAAAAAGCTGACCAAAAGTTTTAGGGAGTATTCCATTAAGTAGAGGGAGCAAACGACTAGAGTTAAGCCACCCATGGATAACCACGAGTTGATCACTGTTTTCTGGAGGCTCAAGAGCCTGATTACTTTTAAAGCCTGATTACTTTCACAACATGATGTCCGCGATGGGTAGACCTTTTGTAGAAGCAATCAAAATAGGGAGATGGTCAAAAATGGCCTCAAAACTGGAAGAATTGTAAGTCAAACTGCTTTCAAAGCCAACACCCAAGCTATCCATAATGGGTCTGGAGGTTTGGCAAATATAAAGAAGAGAGATGAAGGGTCCGTGATGGCTTCAGGATCTAGGGATGTTCAAAGAGGGGCTTCACACCCTTATGTGCAAGTTCAGCAGGAGCAATCCAGCTACCCTCAACATTATTATCCTCCGCCAATTCCTCAATACTATATGGGCCCACCACAATATACTGTGTTCAATGCTCAATCATATGCTCAGCCTCCCAATCAGTAGGTATGGGCACCAGCTCCAAGGGCCCCTCGACCTTAGCAGCAAAATTTTTGGGCACCCTACAATGCTCGTCCCAGGAAAGATTATGGTTGAGAGCAGAGGCCGATAGAAAAATTCTCTCCATTGGCCGAATCATACTCTAGTCTATTCCAGAAGCTGAAGCAAATAGGCGTGATTGGACCCATCGCTCCCACCATATGCATCCTAATTCACATGAATTTCAAGCAAATGCTAGATGTGGATATCATTCAGGTGCCCCGAGGCATAGCACTAATGATTGTTGGACTCTGAAAAGATCCATAGAGAGACTCATTTCTGAAAAATTAATTGTAGTGACGAATGGCGAGGACCCTCATAATGTGACAAACAACCCGTTGCCAGTACACAATGATGTTCACTTTATGGGAATGATTGGTCGAGATCAAGAATACAAGCTGGTCGGTCGAGTAGAAATGACAGTGGGTGCAATTCAAGAAGGAACAAGTCTAGAAGTAAGTCCCAGCCGAGATGTGCCATTGATTGTGAAAGGCGCCCAGAGCTCAAAGAAGGCAACTTTATTTGTTCCAAAAATCTCGAGGTTGGAAGTTCGCTCTAATGTTCCAAGCCCAAGGTCATATGTCCTTGGAGGCCACCCCAATACAAAGCAGAATCAGGATGGTACAAATGGCATAATAGAGCCGATCATAATCAAACATGCCATGCAACCCCCTGTGACACACACGAAAACCATCCCTTTGAACTACAACAAAACTGTGATGACCTACAAAGGCAAGGAAATCATAGATGAAGTGGGGGAAACTGGAGGTTTGACTCGATCGGGGAGGTGTTACTCTCCAAAAGAATTGAGGAAGGCCAAGCAAATCAGAGAAGGCCAATTGCCAATAAAGAAGCCAGTCACTGAAGCAAAGGCAGAAGAGTTTTTGAAAAAGATGAAAGTTCAGGATTACTCAATCATTGACCAGCTAAGAAAGACTCCTGCTCAAATCTCTCTACTATCTCTGCTCATACATTCCAAAGAGAATGCCCGTGTACTAATCAAGGTCCTGAACGAGGCATATATCTCAGAGGAGACCACATTGAATCAGTTAGAGAAGTTGGCCAACAGATTTTTTGAGGTGAATAGAATCTCCTTTACTAATGATGAACTTCTCGAGGAGGGAGCCAGGCACTATAGGGCTTTGCAATTGATGGTCCAATGTGAGGGGCATTATGTAAAACGAGTCATGGTTGATGGAGGCTTAAGTGTAGATATATGCCCTCTCTCTACCTTGCAAAACATGAAGATCAATACAAACAGAATCTGACCCAACAATGTTCGCATCCGGGCTTTTGATAGCTTAGCGAGAGATACCATTGGGGAAATCAATCTCACCATGACGATTGGGCCGGTTGACTTTGAGATTTTTTTCCAAGTAGTGGACATGGTCACTTCTTATAACTTTCTTCTTGGAAGGCCATGGATCTATACGGCCCGAGCTGTGCCATCCACCTTGCACCAGATGCTCAAATTCGAACATGACAGGCAAGAAATTATTGTTCACGGGGAAGACGAGTCTTCCATTTATGAATACCCGTTAATCCCCTGTATTGAGGCCAATGAAATGTATGAGTCCATTGTCTATCAGGTTTTTGATGTGGTTGCTGTGGACCATATTGAGGAAGGAAAGCCCATTCTGCATCCTCATCTTTCCGCCACATCTGTAATGGTGGCTGCAGTTATGTTGAGACAAGGTTATGAGCCAGTAAAAGTCTTGGGGGCATCATTGCAAGGAATTTCGGAGCCTATTTCTCCGTTCAGTAACCAGGGTACTTTTGGCTTAGGCTTCAGGCCAACACAAGCAGATAAAAACAAAGCCAAGCACCGCAAAAAGCATGGATGGGTCTTGCAACAACCTATCCCTCACATTTTCTACACTTTTGTCAAGCCACGACTCCAAGAGGGTCAAAATTCCTCGGCGCATGCAAACATTGATGAAATTTGCCATGGCCCCAGCCAGATGTTTTCTGAAGTGAATATGATCCAGACTGGTGAAGGCACTAGTCATGCCGATATGCAACTAATTAACCCAGACACCATGCTCACCAACTGGGAAGCAACTCCTCTCCCCACAAGGAAGGAGTCTTGGTAGTTTGCTTTTGCAGCTTCTTTTTTGTATTTTGGGTTACTTTCAGGGTTGTAATCCAAACATCTCAGTATGATTGTTTTGTTTTGATGTTAACCCTTCTATCCTTTCAAATTCAATGAAATGCAGTTCAGTTTCGTATTAAGTTTTGTATCTTTTCCTTTTTCTAATTCCTGTCATTTTATTTCCATTTCAGTTTTATTAATGTCGACCTTAATAACATGACATGCGTGTGGAATTCACGCCCAGATCTTAAAAAGCTGTCTAATATCGAAATAATGCATCAAGAGGTTGAATATGATGAATGTGAGCACATGATTTTTGCCCTATATGAATTACTCCCATAAATTCAAAACAAAATAATTTCTTTCAGTGTTTGCAATTTTGTGAATTTCGTGGCATTTTCTGTTAATTGTTTCCATTTTTGTTTGTGCATTTTAATTAGTGAAAAATACAAAACAAATATGTTGCATTTGCATTTAGGATTTAATTCTACATTTTAGGATTAATTAACAAATTAGTTGTTTTATAAAAATAGGAAAAATCACAAAAAAATAGTTTATTTTGCACTTTTTAATTTTAGTTTCGAATTTTGGTAGTTTTTCCTTGAATTTGGTTTTTAATTATTTGTGGTAAATTTTATTTAGAGTTAATTAATGTAATATGATAATTTGATTAGTGATTAATTTAGGTTTATTTTTAATTTTAATTTAAAAGAAACTAAAAGAAAATTGAAAAAAAGAAGAGAAAAGAAAACAAATAAAAGGAAATAAGAAAGGTTGTATTTGGGCCAACTTGTAACAGCCCAAACAATTTCCCCTCCAATACCCGTTTAACCCAGGCCCAGACCCGCCTCGCCCAACCCAGTCTCCTTGGACGAGCAAACGATGCCGTTTCTTTTAAAACAAATCCTGGCCGTCGAGGTTTTTCAGGTCCAACGGTGGGGAAGCTGGGGTCTTCAGGTATAAAACTGTCCTAATGCACCCCCTACCCCCTCTCATCATCCCCACACACACTCAGAGAACCCCTCACCGCCTCCGCCGTGAGCCGCCTACCGGAAATTGCCTCCGCCGGTGGCGTTGCTCCAATCGACACCATTTTTACACCATAGATTCCTCTCCTTCTCCTCTTTCCAAATCTCCAAACCCCCTCCCTCGAATCCCAGCCCAACCTCTCGAATCTTGAATCAAAGAGAACGGGTGAAACCCTAACTCATCCAATTGGCCCCAAAATAACACCCCTTGACCCCCTCATACCTGATTAACAATTGGTTTCCCTCGAATCTTCACCAGACCCATCGAATCTGGATTTGAAAATACGAACCCTAAATCCCAAAAATTAGAGTAGCGAGGTTTCGAGATATTTGAGGTTAAAATTGACTTTAATCGTGTGTTTTCAATCGAGAACACACGGTTAAAGTCTATCTTGGCCAAAAATCAAGGGGTTTCTTTGGAGATTAGTTCAATCTTATGTTCATCTGGTAAGTCCAGTGTTCTTCCGTTCATTTCTTCTCTTATTTTCTTCTATTTTTTTCCTCTTTTCTTCTGTTTTCAAAATCATCTCTGCATGTGGTTCCTTTGGCTAGAGTTAATATTAGTTATTAGCTTCCTCTGTTTTGTTTGAATTTGTTATATTAGTTTGTTTAATTTTGGGACGTATTGAGAACATTTGGTTCATGGTTGGCTTGAAATCCGAAGTGCCTGTTCTGCCTCCTCATTTCTTCTGAATTTCGGAGTTAGACCTGGGCCCCAAAAAGGGATTAGCCTAGGTCTTGTAAGAATTAGGTTGGTTTTTGAGTCCTTGGGTCCAATGGACCCATGAATATTTTCTGAGGGTAATTAGCAGGGCTCAGGGGGGGCAATCTGGGTAATTGGCATAGAGAATCTTTAGTAACTAACTAGGGAAGCTTCTAATAAGCTGGGGTGGGGACTAAACTGAAGTTCTGAATTTTACACTAAGGATTTCTGAGCAAAACAAAAATTGAAGAAGGTTTTCTAAGCAATAACAAAAATTAGAAAAGGATTAGGGTGCAAAACTAGTTGCATTTTTGCAGCCCTAAAAGCTTGCCTATAAAGGCACACTTTCTTCTTGAACAAGGCCCCGGGAGAGACCAAAAACAACTGAAAATTGAAAAGGCTAAAACTCTGAAAAATCCTTTAAATTCCCTGCATTTTTGGTTGGAAATTGCTCAAAAACTTGGTTTGTCTGCTGGATTTCTGATCATTCCCATTAGCTAGAATTCTTGAAAGTCATAAATTCCAGCATTCAAGTGAAAATGGTCTGAGTTTTTTGGGATTTCAAAGCTTATTTTGGGAAGCTGTCTGGTTTTGAGTCTACTATTCCACTGCTGGAGATCAGAACTGACTTTTGCTTCTGTTGTTCTTGCTAATTCATCATTTCTTTTGCTTCTCTTTTGAATTCCAGGTACCCTTCTTAAACTATGGTTGGAAGTGAGCTTGGTTGAGTTTTTGTGTAAAGGGCTATGAACCAAGTTGAAGCTGAATGAAACTCAGTAGTTTTTTTTTTATAATTACTGTTGCCTTTGCCATATTCCTATTTCTGATTTAGTGTAGCTTGTTCTGAATATCCCATTCCCTGATATGCAATTGATGTAAAATGCTGGATTTGAATATAAGATGTTCAAGGGTGCTTTAGATAGAACATGTATTAATTATGGACTGTGGTTTTCAGTTTGATTAGCTGAAACTGTTTGGCTCTTGGGTTGTTTTTTTTACAGCCATGGTTTGAGTGCATGTCAATTCAGACCTTTGTTCTAATAGTTTGGTTTGGGTTTGTTTCTCATTAATCATGTTCAAGTTTGTTCCTGTGTAGCTCGAAAGTTGTTTTGACGATTGCATAATTTGTTAAGTAGTTCTGCTTCGTTCATGTATTGAGCTTTTGCATCTTAAATGGAATTTTCAAACGAATCTGAACCCGAATCTAGATTTGAAAACCTCTAGATTTAAACCAGTTCATCACTTTGGTCCTTCCTCTTCTTTGAAAGGTTTCGAGTCAGTGCAGTCTTGTTAAATGCATCAGTCTGAATTAGGTGTTGCATGAGTTTGTAATCGTTGATTTTTGATATTAAATGATGGGCAATTGGTGCATAGACTTATTGTCAACAACAACAACAACAACTACCCAGTAAAATCCCACATAGTGGGGTCTGGGGAGGGTAATATGTACGCAGACCTTACCCCTGCCCCGGTAGGACAGAGGGGATATTTCCGATAGACCCTCGGCTCAGAACGATGGAAATAAAGAAAAACAAGGAAAACAAGAAAAGAAAAGAGAATTCATTAGTAACTCCAGTAAAAACCATTATAGTAACAGAAGCATAAAAAAATAGCCCCTCGGCTCAGAACGATGGAAATAAAGAAAAACAAGGAAAACAAGAAAAGAAAAGAGAATTCATTAGTAACTCCAGTAAAAACCATTATAGTAACAGAAGCATAAAAATCAAAAGATGGATGACTTGCAATAACAGTAACCAGATTCTAAGGAATCTAAGATAAATAACAAGAATAGTGTGGGTTCAACATAAACTGCAAACCATCTAAGATCAACCCTAATCCAACCCCGCCTCACCCCCAGCATGCAGTAAGGAAAATTCCACTACCCCTATCCTACATCTCTAATGCTAGTCCTCCAGGCCTTCCTATCAAGGGCCATGTCCTCGGAAATCTGCAGACAAACTATGTCCTGCCTGATCACCTCTCCCCAATACTTCTTAGGTCTTCCTCTACCTCTTCTCGTGCCCACCACGGCCAACCGCTCACACCTCCTCACCGGAGCATCGATACTTCTCCTCTGTACGTGCCCGAACCATCTGAGCCTCGCTTCCCGCATCTTGTCATCCACAGGGGCGACACCTACCTTCCTCCAATTATCTTCATTCCTGATCTTGTCTAACCTAGTGTGCCCGCACATCCACCTCAACATCTGCATCTCTGCTACTTTCAACCTCTGGATATGGGAGTTCTTAACCAGCCAACACTCTTCCCCATACAACATTGCCGGTCTAACCACAGCTCTATAAAACTTACCTTTGAGTATCGGTGGCACTTTCTTGTCACACAAGACTCCAGATGCAAGCCTCCATTTCATCCAGCCAGCCCCTATGCAGTGAGTGACATTCTCATCGATCTCTCCGTCCCCCTAAATCACCGACCCAAGGTACTTGCAGCTATCTCTCTTGGGGATGACCTATGACCCAAGCCTCACGCCCCCACCTATATCCCTCGACTCAATGCTAAACTTGAACTCCAGGTACTGTCTTAGACTTGCTCAATTTGAAACCCTTAGACTCGAGATTCTGTCTCCAAACCTCCAATCTCTCGTTAACACCTGCCCTCGTCTCGTCAATTAGAACAATGTCATCAGCAAATAGCATACACCATGGCACATCCCCTTGAATATGATGTGTCAAAGCATCCATCACCAAGGCAAATAAGAATGGGCCAAGCGCAGAGCCTTGGTGTAATCCCATAACAACCGGGAAATGCTCCGAGTCGCCTCCCACAGTCCTAACCTTAGTCTTAGCTCCATCATACATATCCTTGATCGCTCTTATATAGGCTACCGACACGCCCTTCGCCTCAAGACATCTCCATAGCACCTCCCTAGGAATCTTGTCATACGCTTTCTCCAAGTCAATAAACACCATATGCAGATCCTTCTTCTTATCCCTGTACTATTCCACCAACCTCCTAATAAGGTGGATAGCTTCCGTAGTGGAGCGGCCCGACATGAACCCAAACTGATTGTCGGATATAGACGTCGCCTTCCTCACCCTCACCTCTAACCACCCTCTCACAGACTTTCATGGTATGACTAAGTAACTTGATACCCCTATAATTGTTACAACACTGGATATCACCTTTGTTCTTGTACAACGGTACCACTGTACTCGACCTCCATTCCTCCGGCATGCTTTTCATCCTAAAAATTACATTGAACAACCCAGTCAGCCATTCCAATCCTGCTCCACCCATATACTTCCAAAACTCAACCTGAATTTCATCTAGCCCGGTCGCTCTACCCATACCATCTCACGCAAAGCCCCCACGACCTCGTCGACCCTAATCCGCCTGCAATACCTAAAATCTCGGAGACTCTCCGAATGCCCCAAGTCCCTTAGCTCTATATCCCGGTTCCCCTCCTCATTTAGAAGACCAAAGAAGTACGTCTGCCATCTCTGCTTAATCTGGGTATCTCCCACCAATACTCTACCATCCTCATCTTTGATGCACCTCAGTTGGTCCAGATCCGGGCCTTTCTCTCCCTCGCTTTAGCCAACCGAAACAACTTCATGTTCCCTCCTTTCTCCCCTAATTCCTCGTATATACGGCTAAATGCTGCATTCTTAGCCTCCGTGACCGCCAGTTTCGCCTCCTTCCTAGCTACTTTGTACCTCTCTCTATTCGCTCTCCTCTCCTCCTCGCTTGAGCTCCCAGCCAACTTTGCATACGCTACCTTCTTCGCCTCCACTTTACCTTGGACTATGTCATTCCACCACCAGTCTCCTTGGTGCTTGCCAGAAAAACCCTTTGATACACCTAGTACCTCTCTCGCCGCCTTCCTCACATAGTTCGCCGTAGTTGACCACATAGTGCTCGCGTCTCCACTACTCCTCCAAGCTCCCATAGCAGATAACCGCCCCTCCCATAGACTTATTGTCATAACTGGAAATTATACTGACCTCGGAATGTGATTCTCATGTGCTTAATGTATGTCAGCGTTTGGTTCAGATTCGAAATTGTATGAACAATGTAGGATTATCTCAAATATAGTGATAAAGCATTATGCTAGCTATCAGCATGGGTCCATACGCACCAGGCTTCTGTTTCTGTGCTAAGTTCTTACTTTGGGCTTCATGGCGAGCCCAATTGTGCCTCCGCGTTTGTCGTAGCAATGGGTTAGTGGGCTTCATGCTAGGCCCAGGCTTTGAAATGAAAAATGGATTAGATCTCATCTAGCTCGGGCCTTTAGATTAACGATTTAAATTCCACTTTAGTCTAGAAGTAGCTAATTTCCTTAAGCCTTATTTAATTGGTAGATAAAATGTGTTGCGGACTATGGGTGCATTTATGTGACGTAGTTCAAGACACGTTTTAGATGACGTTGAATCTTTCCTAAAAAAAACAATTAAATAAAAGTGGTTATAAGGTGAAAATTGAACCATAGGTTAAAATATGTATTAAAATCAGATAATAAGCCAAATATAACAGTTAAGCGACCGTGCTAGAACCACAGAACTCGGGAATGCCTAACACCTTCTCCCGGGTTAACAGAATTCCTTACTCGGATTTCTGGTTCGCGGACTGTTAAACAGAGTCAATCTTTTCCTCGACTAGGGATTTGAACCGGTGACTTGTGACACCATAAATCATCCCAAGTGGTGACTCTAAATCTTTAAATAAATAAATCCCGTTTTGATTGTCCTTTAATTTGAAAAACTCCCTTATACACTCCCTTTCCGGGGGTGTAGGTAAAAAGGAGGTGTGACAGCTCTGGCGACTCTACTGGGGATCGAACCCAGAATCTCTGGTTCAGGGTTCAGAATTCGAGCTTAGATGAATTGTTGTATTTGGCTTTATCTGTTATCTGATTACATGCTTGGGCCTAATTTGCTAAATGTTGCTTTTACCACTTTGATATTATCTGAACTGTATATAAACTGATACGAAACCCTTCTCTTCCCATCTTCGGGGATGTGCTCGCTGGTCGAGACTCCCTATTCTGTTAGTGTCATACCCTGAAATAAGAAAGAGGCTCGGACAAGTTACTAAGCCGGATGGCCTTTTGGTTCCCGGTACGTAGCCCGCTCCTCGGCTCGAGTTGTCCGCTCGGGTACACAGTTTAGAACACATACCCAAGTTTTTGAACCTAGAATAACTCAGCCTTATGCCAGATCCCTAGTAGGAACGTTTGTTTGCATCATGTGCATTTGACTTTGGAGACTCAACACAAGGGTTAGGTCTGTCTAGGACAGGTGTACCCGAAATGTAAAGACCATTATGATGCATCTTACTTGCTACTTGCGCATTCATTTGCTTCAGATTTGCATGTTGACCGACTTACAAGAAAAACTTAGATGGTTGAGAGGTATAAGTGCCTGTTTTGAAAAACCAATGTCCCAAAACATACCGAAATTTTGGAAAAAAAAAGAATTTTGTGGTTTTCAAAGAAAAGAAAAAAAGGGAAAATCTTTGTGTTTTAGAAAGGAAAAATAGTTGGTTTTATTTTGTCAAAATTGTCCGAACTATGCCAGTTTGATTCTCACTGGATGTGCGATACGTAAGCAACCCCCGTCGGGTCCAACTTTCCTTTTGAAAAAATAGCCAAAAAGAACAAAAAATTTATTTTTATTATAAATAGGTCTATGCCATTTTTGTCAAAAATAGCCGAATGTCTCCAAAAGGACGTCGGAAGGATGTTTTTGCAAGAACAGCCACCTTGGGTCTTTTTTTCCAATTTTCGGCCAGCTAGCGGGCACAGCCTTAAAATCTTCCTTCGGAAGCGCTGAAAGGCCGTATTTTCAAAAGTTGGTTTTTGTTGTTGTTTTAGAAGTAAGAATCTGAAAAAAGGTGTCAGCTTTGATTTTGAGTCACAATAGAGTAAATCATGATTTTTTGCTTAATCACCTTAATAAATGTGCAGAATGAGCACATGTCAGAATTTGTCAATAACAATCGTGAACAAGATCCCTTTGGAGTTGCATATGTGGTGAGATGATTTGGGTGAGTTAGGGCGAGACACGGTCAATCAATATTTGGGGGGCCTCACTAGGTTGTTGAAGATTAATCCTATGGGAGATATTATAAAAGCATCGGTTATATTCTGGGACCCGGCCCACAACGTATTTCATTTCTCAGATTTTGAACTTACCCCAACATTGGAAGAAATAGACGGATATATTGGGGGCCCCAAAGTTCCTTTGAGACACCAGTACCTGATTGCTCTAAGGGTCGTAGCCGTACACAGGTTCCTAGACTCTTTGAAAATAAGCAGGGGGGTCCACAACCTAGACTTGGCAGCTGGTTTTTGCACTTTGCAGTTTATATACAACAGATATGGTCATATAGGGGGGTTCAACAAACCGGAAAATAAAATCTGCAGCAAAGGAAACCGCCTTAAGTGGGAAGAACACATGTGTTTTGCTTTTATGGTGGTATTTTTGGGACTTTTGGCGTTTCCTAGAAAAGATGGGAATATTGACATACGAGTAGCCGGGGTTGTCAGCACTTTGCTTACTCAGGCCAACAACACCCTCACACCCATGATAGTAGCTGAAATCTTCCGCGCTCTCACAGCCTGCAAAGCTGGAGGAGACTTTTTCGAGGGGTGCAACGTGTTGCTACAGATGTGGATGATTGAACACCTATGCCATCGTCCTCAATTTATAAGTTATGGGTCGACAAAGAAAACATGCATAGAAGAATTTTATATGAGGGTTGATGGGATCAGCTTGCTAGAAGGGGTCACAGAGTGGGTAGCGCGCCTCCGTTCCATCACTACAAACCAAATATAGTGGACATTTGGATGGTTGCCTGTGGATGAGATCATATACATACCAGCGACCGAGCCTCATTTCCTCTTGATGGGACTCAGGAGTATCCAGCCTTATGCCCCATATTGGGTTTTGAGGCAATTGGGGAGATGACAAATAATTCTAAGAGATGAAGATCTTAGTGCCCAAGTAGTCGAGATCGGACCCAACGGTCAGTTTTATGAAGCAGCGGTCCACCAAATTTAGAGTGAATGTCAATACTTAACAGCAAGTACATGTGTACATGATCAATTCAATGGTGAAGTTTCACCAGGGTACCTGGCTTGGTATAGAAGAGAAATTGAATTTGGGAGGCCGTCCAAAAGACCCCACCTTCAGGAATTCGTCGAGGCGTCGCAAGAACAATGGGCCTGGTTGGCCAAGGAGAATGAGTACAGGGCCATAATAGGAAAGTTGGAGAAACAAGTCAAAGAACTTCAATTCGAGAATAGCTTGCAAGCCGCGGCAGACGAAGGTGAAAAGAAAAAGCTAGCTAAAGAAAATGAGGCCCTTCGAGCCCAAATTCAGAAAATGAAAGTAGCGGCAGAAAACCCTGCCCGAAGTGCCAAATATGGAAAACTTATAGGTAACCTGAGGCAGAAAGTGAGTGACTATAGTTTTGATTTGAACAAAGCAGAAAGTGAACTAGCCAGGGCTCGAAAACAATTGGCTAAAAACGCGGATGAACGAGCACGCCTGGTTAAGAAGTTGAAAGAAAAGTACGACAATGAGGTCGTGAGATTAAAGAAAAGAGTCGTTGCCGTAGAGAACAAAGTGATCAAGCAGGCGAAACACTTTAAGGCAGAAAGAGAACATTGTTGTATAGCATTGGCACAATTAGAAATGGATTTACAACAACTTCAAGCGCAGAATCATGCGGCCGAGCAAACTTTGGAAGCCAGGGCCCAGCAGATCGGGCGTTTGTTGCAAGAAAAAGGAGCCATAAGAGAAAGAATTAGAACCATAGCCGATTACATTGTTGTGAAGTGCCAAGCCTGTGAGGATATGACTCTCACCACCTTCTTCGCGGCAGTGATGACATTTGTTAAACAGATAATGAATGACTTGGATCGACTTCAAAGGGATCTTTCATATAGGCCCGCGGCGACACCGAATGATGTCCCGCGGGCACCAGGAACATTAATGTATTCATGATTTTTCATTTGAGTCTGTATTTCCTTTTCCGTATAGAGTCTGTCAGTTGTTTTGAGTCTGTATTTTCTTTTTGCTGGAGTCTGTCAGTTGTTTTCGAGTTTGTATTTTCTTTTATTGGAGTATGATAGTTTATATTTGGAGTCTGTATTTCATCTCTACATCAGAGTCTGTTAGTTTTTTTGGAGTCTGTTGGTTTTGAGTCTTTGTAATCAAAGCATTTGCTTTTTATAAAAATTGAAAATCCCAAAATATTTTATTATTTACTTTCACACTTATCTCCCAGAACTATGCTCGGTCTGAGCGGGGTCATGATACGTAGGCAATCTCCATAGGATTCGACCATAACCAAAAGAAAAAAAAGGGAGAGAAGAAAAAGAAAAAAGAGAGAGGAAAAACAAGAGAGAAAAAGAAAAGAAAAGAGAGAAAGATAGGAAAACCAAGAGAAAGAAACAATGGCAAAACAAGAGGGAAATGAGAGGATAAAAACAAAGAAAAAGCAAAGGCCAGAATGAAAAGAGAGAAAAAGGGGGAAAAGAGAAATTGCAAATGGAAATAAGGAAAAGCCGGGATGATGCAAGCAGCCGATCAAATGCATAATAGAAATGGTTAACTGCTTAGGTGCATTCATTCCCCAAAATGTGCGGTTACCAATTTGTTAAAGCCCTAATCACTAACAAGGTTGTTGTTGATATACTGAGTTCAGGCAGGTGGTTAGTTGATTGGCATTCTGGCAACTCACTCCTATAACACCCGATCAAAAGACAAGCTGAACATGGCCAACCAAGAACCGGAGACAAGTATTGTTGATCCGTCAAAAGAGGTGTAAGAATTGGATGTTAATACGATGAAGGAAGAGATGTATAAGTTAAAACAGCAAATGGCTGAAATGTACCAGGCCTGGGCAAAGGGGCATCCACTACCGATTTATCCCGCCAACCCTGCCTATATCCCACCATTGGCTCAACCTCAGGAACATCCCACTGTGAATTCGTCGCCGGCCTTTCCCCTCTACCAACACTTCCCATAAATCACAAGCTCCACCACCCAACCAGTCCCGCACCCCCCTCTACCAGTCACGCCTGTTTTTGTGGCACCTCCACCTGCTGCATTACACCGGTCTTCCAGTGAGCCTTTGTTCCAGACTCATGACAACCAGTATTATCCCCCTGAGCCCACCTTCAAAGTTCCAAAACTGTATTCTTACACCCCTCATCTTGATCTCCCGGCAGAGACCGAGAAGTCACCCAAAAATCCCGAACATAAGGAGATGATCAGAAAGGTCAAAAGCTTGGAACAATCGTTCAGAGATATGAGGGGTTTGGGAGGTCAAGTAAGTGTGGCCTATAAGGATTTATGTCTGTTCTCAGATGTTCAGTTACTAGCAGGGTTCAAGATGCCTAAGTTTGATCTGTACGACAGGCATGGTGACCCAGTAGCACACTTAAGAGGATTTTGTAGCAAGATAAGAGGGGCAGGCGGAAGAGATGAATTACTGATGGCATACTTCAGCCAAAGTCTGAGCGGATCGGCATTGGAATGGTATACCAGACAAGATCACAATAGGTGATACACATGGGACGATTTGGCCCAAGCCTTTGCCTGCCATTTTCAGTACAATCTTGAAATTATCCCAGACCGTCTGTCATTGACGAAGATTGAGAAAAAGCCTGGTGAGAGTTTCAGGGAATATGGATTCCGTTGGAGGGAGAAAGCAGTGGGGGTTGACCCTCCGATGAAAGAAAGCAAGATGGTTGATTATTTCTTGCAGGCCTTGGAGCCCACTTATTTTGGTCACTTGGTGTCAGTAGTGGGCAAGTCCTTTAATGAGGTTGTAAAAATGGGAGGCATGGTAGAAGAAGGACTCAAGTCTAATAAAATCATGAGCTACTCAGCAATTAAGGCAACCACCCAGGCCGTTCAAAATGGTACTGGGGGTGTACTCGGGAAGAAGAAGAAAGAGGATGTTGTGACAATTGAGTCGGGAGCTTGGGTTGGATCCAGGGGCCCTTCACATTACTACAACCAGCTTCGACCCTATCACCAAACTTACCACCACACTCTATATAGCCCACCACGACACTACTACCCACTGCCAGATCTTCATTTTTCTGTCCATCATGCACAAACATACACTCAACCTCCCGCTCACGCGCAATGGCGTGCGCCAGTCCCACAAAATACATACCCAGCTCCACAAAATGCCTATCCACCCCCAAGAGCCTACCGAAATCTCCTTGGAACAGGTTTCCAGCCCAATCAGGCCACCAAGAATGAGAGGTTGCAGAAGAAGAAGACTTTTACTCCATTGGGAGAATCCTATACCAGTTTGTTCCACATGTTGAGGCAATTGGGTATGCTGAGTCCGATTGAACCAAAATTGCCAAATCCTCCCCCGAGGAATCTTGATCACTCCGTGAGTTGCGAATATTGTTATGGTTCCCTGGGGCACGACACAGAGAAGTGCTGGCAATTGAAAACAGCTATTCAAGAGCTCATTGATACTAATTGGGTTGAGGTCCAAGCTCCGGAGGCACCTAATATCAACCAGAACCCATTGCCAGCTCATCAAGAGACGAATATGATTGAGATAGTGCATAAGGAAATGGAGCCTAAGAAGCCTTTGCAAACTGTCATGATGATTCTGTCCAGTGATGTCAGGCCATTCAAAAAGTCAACAAGTGAGAAGTCTACGATCAAGTTGAATGGGGAAAATAACGAACCATCTGTGGTGGTCAAGAAGGGGTCCTCAAATGATGTCACAGGGAAACATGAAAGAGTGAAAGTGGTTGTACCGGGAGTTGCGAACAAGCCTGTTGTAATTATGGAAGGTGCCCGCATAAACCCTGTCATCATCAAGCCGGTAACTCAATTACCAATAGTTAACAGCAGGGCGGTCCCATGGAATTATGAACGAGTGACAGTGACTTACAAGGGGAAAGAAGTTAAAGAAGAAGTATGTGAGACCCATGGTTTGACTCGATCGGGAAGATGCTTTGCTCCCGAAGAGTTAAGAAAAGCTAAAAGTTCCAAAAATAACCCGACATTGGCGAAGAAAGCTGTGATTGAGGAAGAAGCAGAGGAGTTCTTGAGAAAGATGAAAGTGCAGGATTATTCCATTGTTGAGCAGTTGAGGAAGACACCGGCTCAGATTTCATTATTGTCATTATTGATCCATTCAGACGAGCACCGTCGGGCTTTGATGAAGATCCTGAATGAGGCCCACGTTCCTGGCAAAATCTCAGTAAACCACTTGGAAAAGATAGCTAACAAGATATTTGAGGTGAGCAGAGTCACTTTTTCTGATGATGAGTTGCCCATGGAGGGTACCAAGCACAATAGAGCCCTCTATCTGATAGTTAAATGCGAAGACTCCGTGGTTACTCGGGTGCTGGTTGACAATGGTTCCAGCGCAAACATTTGCCCTCTCTCCACTCTGAACAAGATGAAGGTGGATGATGAAAGAATTCACAAGAACAGTATCTGCATTCGGGGATTCGACGGTGGAGGGAAAGATTTAGTCGGGGACATAGTGCTTGAGCTTACAATAGGGCCAGTTGAATTTACCATGGAGTTCCAGGTGCTCGATGTGGCTGTTTCTTACAATCTGCTGTTAGGTCGACCCTGGATTCATACTGCCAAAGCGGTCTCGTCTACTCTGCATCAAATGGTCAAGTTTGAATGGGATAGACAGGAAATCGTTGTGCACGGCGAAGATAATTGGTGTGTTCCCAGCGATGCCATTGTTCCGTTCATAGAGTTCGAGGACGACAAGGGGCCATGGGTTTATCAGGTTTCTGACACGGTATCGGTAGAGAAAATTCTAGAAGGGAAGTGCGCTCCAACCCCGAGGGTAGCTGCCGCATCAGTCATGGTAGCTACTGAAATGTTGAAAAATGGTTTTGTACCGGGCAAGGGTTTGGGTGCATCTCTGCAAGGTATCGTACAACCGGTGTCTCTCCCCAAAAACTTGGATACGTTTGGTTTGGGATTCAAGCCCATAGTTGCGGACGTGAAAAGAGCTAGAAAGTTGAAATAGAGGGCCTGGGTCCTCCCAAAGCCCATCCCACGGCTCTTCAGATCATTTGTTAGGCATGACACCAAGAAACGCCCAGTGGCAATAGTTCCCAGTTTAGTGGTTGATGTAGATAGAGATTTGATTGAAAAGTTTGAGAGGTTATTCGCTGATGTGAACATGTTGGAAGCTGGAGAGGGCTCGAGTAAAGTGGATGTGCAGTTTGTTGGGCCTAGTGCAAAGATTAACAATTGGGAAGCTACTCCTCTCCCCACCAGGAAGGAGTTTTGGTAGTTTGCTTTGATTTTCTTTCAGTTTATCTGGATTATGCCAGGGTTGTAATTCAGATTCTAGGTTTCGTCCGTTTGGTTGTATTAAACCTTGTTATCTTTAATTTCAATGAAATGCAATTTCCCTTTTTCTTCCTTCCTGATAGTTTTATTTTTGTTTTTTTTTCTTCCTTGTACAGTTCTTTTTATGCTGGCTTCAATGATATGACATGCATGAGGAATCTCCGGCCCAGTCTTAAAAGCCAATCTAATTCTGAAATAGTAATTCAATAAATAGAGTGTGCCGGTGAATCGGAATATGACGAGGATGAAGCCTTTGAAGAGATTAGTAAAGAATTAAGTCATTTTGAAGAAAAACCCAAGCCTAACCTGAGTGATACAGAAGCAATCAATTTAGGGGACCAAGATAATGTCCGAGAAACTAAAATAAGTGTCCATCTTGAACCACAACTTAGAGAGGAGATAATTAAATCACTGTTCGAGTATAAAGATGTTTTTGCATGGTCCTATGACGACATGCCGGGTCTAAGCACTGACTTGGTGGTTCACAAATTGCCCACTGACCCGACATTACCCCTTGTCAAGCAGAAGCTGAGGAAATTTAAAACTGATATGAGTGTGAAGATTAAGGAAGAGGTCACCAAACAGTTTGAGGCCAAGGTCATTCGGGTCACCCGGTATCCCACCTGGTTAGCCAATATTGTGCCTGTGCCGAAGAAGGATGGCAAGACCAGGGTGTGTGTTGATTATCGAGATCTCAACAAGGCAAGTCCCAAGGATAACTTCCCATTGCCGAACATCCATATATTGATCGATAATTGTGCCAAACATGATATTGGTTCTTTTGTGGATTATTATGCGGGCTACTACCAAATCTTAATGGATGAGGAGGACGCAAAAAGACAGCATTCATCATGCCATGGAGAACGTACTGCTATCGGGTCATGCCATTTGGTTTGAAAAAATGCTGGGGCAACCTACATGAGGGCAATGACAACCATATTCCACGACATGATACACAAGGAGATCGAGGTTTATGTGGATGATGTGATTGTAAAGTCTAGAAATTAGTCTGACCATGTCAGAGATCTGAGAAAGTTCTTCCAAAGGCTTCAAAGGTACAATCTCAAGCTCAATCCTGCAAAATGCGTGTTTGGTGTTCCGTTTAGAAAGTTGTTGGGATTCATAGTCAGCCGCCGAGGTATTGAATTAGATCCGTCAAAGATCAAAGCTATCCAGGAATTGCCACCCCCAAAGAACAAGACTGAGGTAATGAGTCTGTCGAGGAGATTGAATTACATCAGCAGGTTTATTGCTCAGCTCACAACAACTTGTGAGCCTATCTTCAAATTGTTAAAGAAATATGATGCGGTCAAGTGGACAGATGAATGTCAGGAAGCATTTGATAAGATAAATGGGTACTTGTTAAACCCACCTGTGTTGGTCCCGCCAGAACCATGGAGACCTTTGATTCTGTATTTGACGGTCTTGGACAATTCATTTGATTGTGTGTTGGGTCAGCATGACATTACTGGCAGGAAGGAGCAGGCCATCTATTTATCTCAGCAAGAAGTTCACATCTTACGAGGTTAAGTGCACTCATCTTGAGAGGACGTGTTGCGCCCTCACTTGGGTGGCACAGAAGTTGAAGCACTATTTGTCATCTTACACTACTTACCTCATCTCTCGTTTGGATCCGTTAAAGTATATCTTTCAGAAGCCTATGCCTACAGGGAGGCTCGCAAAGTGGCAGATTTTGCTCATAGAATTTGACATTGTCTACGTGACTCGGACTGTGATGAAAGCACAAGCATTGGCCGACCATTTGGCTGAGAATCCTGTGGATGAAGAATACAAACCTTTGAAGACCTATTTCCCTAATGAAGAGGTAATGCACATTGATGAATTGGAACAGATTGCAAAGCCAGGATGGAAACGTTTCTTTGATGGGGCTGCTAACATGAAAGGTGTTGGGATAGGAGCGATACTTGTTTCTGAAACAGGGAATCACTACCCTGTTACGTCTCAGCTTCGGTTCTACTGTACTAACAACATGGCTGAGTACGAGACATGCATTTTGGGTTTGAGGATGGCTATGGATATAGGTGTCCAGGAAGTCTTGATCTTGGGTGACTCGGACCTTCTGGTGTACCAGATTCAGGGAGAAATAGGAAACATGAGATTTAAAACTCATACCGTACCGACAGTGCTTGCAGGATCTTTGTCAACGGTTCCAGTCAATAGAGTTCAGGCATATTCCAAGGATTCACAATGAGGTCGCCGATGCTTTGGCTACTCTGGCGTCAATGTTGCACCATCCCGATAAGGCTCATATGGATCCTTTGTAGAGTCAGATCCACGATCAACATGCTTACTATAATGTGGTGGAAGAAGAGCTCGATGGGGAGCCTTGGTTTCACGATATCAAAGAATACATCAGGATGGGGGTGTATCCAGTACAAGCCACAGGTGATCAAAAAAGAACAATTAGGCGGTTGGAAAGCGATTTTTTCTTCAGCGGAGGGGTTCTGTACAAAAGGACCCCAGACCTTGGGTTGCTGAGATGCATAGATGCTAGGCAGGCTACAACTATTATGACCGAAGTACATTCTGGAGTCTGTGGACCGCATATGAGTGGGTATGTTCTGGCAAAGAAGATTCTCCGAGCAGGTTATTATTGGCTCACTATGGAGCTAGATTGTATCAGTTTCGTGCGTAAATGTCATCAGTGCCAAGTGCATGGAGATCTGATTCATTCTCCCCCATCTGAATTACACATGATGTTTGCACCATGGCCTTTTGTCACGTGGGGCATAGATGTCATTGGGCCAATTGAGCCATCAGCATCAAATGGGAACAGGTTCATTCTGGTGGCCATCGACTATTTCACCAAATGGGTAGAGGCTAAAACATTCAAGTCTGTAACCAAGAAGGCGGTGGTTGATTTTGTGCACTCAAATATCATTTGCCAGTTTGGGATACCAAAGGTGATCATTACAGACAATGGGGATAATCTCAATAGTCATTTGATGAAAGAGGTATGTCAGCAGTTCACGATTACACGTCGCAATTCTACCCCGTAACGCCCTAAGGCAAACAGAGCAGTTGAGGCGGCCAACAAGAATATAAAGAAGATACTTCGAAAAATGGTGGAGGTTTCTAGGCAGTAGCATGAAAAGCTGCCATTTGCATTGCTGGGTTATCACACTACTGTCGGTACTTCAGTAAGGGCAACTCCTTATTTGTTGGTGTATGACACCGAAGTAGTGATACCCGCAGAAGTGGAAATTCCATCCGTTCGAATTGTCGCGGAAGCTGAGATCGATGATGATGAGTGGGTCAAAACCCGCTTGGAACAATTGAGTCTGATTGATGAGAAAAGATTAGCAGCAGTGTGTCATGGCTAGTTGTATCAACAGAGACTGGCCAAAGCATATAATAAGAAAGTGCGTCCATGGAAGTCTGAAGTAGGTTAGTTAGTATGAGACATATCCTTCCACATCAGGCTGAGGCCAAAGGCAAGTTCGGTCCAAACTGGCAGGGGCCATTCATCGTAACTAGAGTGTTGTCAAATGGCGCTTTGTATTTAACAGATATAGAAGGCAAGTGTGTAGAAATGGCCATCAATTCCGATTCTGTCAAGAGATACTATGTATGATTTTCCTTGGTTAATTTATATTTGTTTGTAATGACGAAGGCATTTTGTTCTTCTATCTAAACACTTTATCCTTTGTTACCCCTTTTGAGCCTTATTTATTTTCTTTCATACCTCTCTTTTGGAATCAGTAGTAGAAGTAGAGAATGAAAAAAAATGATGATGAATGAGTGAAAATAAGAAAAACAAAAAAGAAGGAGAAAGAAAAGAAAAAAAAAGGAAGAAAAGAAGGAAAAGAAGAAGAAAAAAAAAGAAATAAGAAAAAGAAAAAAAGAAGAAAAGAAAAAGGGAAACAAAAACAAACAACTTTCTCATGAACTACGTTCGACCTGGTTCCTTTTAAGGATACGTAGGCAGCCTCATGGTTCGGTCCCATCAAAATAAAAATCCAAAAGTCCCCAAACAAGAAACTGGGGCAGAAGTTGTGGGCAGAAATCTAATTCCGAAAGTTGTAATCTTGAACCCATTCGAATTGTTTTGAGCCTTTGATATCCTTTCTTTCTCACCCTATCCAAAAGCCCACATTACGGTCCAAAGAAAGACCTTCCGATTAGTCTTCGAGGGATGCCAAGTCAAGCAAGTGAAGGTGATTCATATTAAGGGCAACACTCTGGTCCAAGCAGAAGATATTGAAAATGAGAGAGTCTTATTGGTGAAAACCCTTACGGGCACCATAAGGCGACGGGAGCTGAGATAAATAAAAAATAAGAAGGAATTTCAAAGCTCACTACCAGCTTCAAAAATTGCAAAGCACAGTGCGGCCAGAGTATACCAAAGATAGCATGATGTAAAGTGGGATAAAGTGCCAACAAAATTTCCATTGGCAGAATGATTTAGTAATTTCATGGGAGATGCAGAGGTTCAGTTAAAGGGGTCAGAGGTGTGAAACAACGGTTTGGGTATAGAACACTCGGGTCACCTAAAGTCACGGGGGTTTGAAAGTCAGCCGGAAAGGCAAGCTGTTCTTAGCCAGTTTAGAGGAGGCCAATCAAACCAAAGCACGACAGCGGAGAGACTTTTAGCAAAAAATGCCATCAACAAACCACCACATTTTAAACTGACAAGATTTTTCTTTGATTGAAACAGGGGCAGGAAATTTCGGTTGTTCCGAAGGAATCCTCCGCAGGGGAAAGGCAAGCACTAGACATGTTAATTTAAAATTCTCAGGACCCTCCTGGATAATGGGATTTAGTTTTAAGTTTTTAGGACCCTCCTGGATAATGAGATTTAGTTTTTAAGTTTTCAGGACCCGCCTGAATAATGGGGTTTAGTTTTTTAAGTTTCCAGGACCCTCCTGGATAATGGGATTTAATTTAAAATTTTCGGGACCCTCCTGGATAATGGGATTTAGTTTTTAAATTCTCAGGACCCTCCTGGATAATGGGATTTAATTTAAAGTTTTCAGGACCCTCCTGGATAATGGGATTTAGTTTTAAAGTTTTCAGGACCCTCATGGATAATGAGATTTAATTTTAAATGCTCAGGACCCTCATGGATAATGAAATTTAATTTTAAATTCTTAGGACCCGCCTGGATAATGAGATTTAATTTAAAATTTTCAGGACCCCCCTGAAAAATGGGATCTAGTTTAAAATTCAAAACAATTATGAGTAGCAAGATCTAGCATAAGTGCGCCCCAAAGGAACATAAATAGGTTTCAAAGTTTGCATGTTTGAGATAGGATTCAAGTAGGAGTTTTCAGGGCCCTCCTGAATAATGGGACCTAACTTTAAAATTTCCATTAGATAACAAGATGTACCATAAGTTCTGTTGTAGGGCAGCATAATTCGGCAGAAAAGATTTGCCACTCTTAAGATAAGATTTGACGTTTGATTTTCAGGACCCTCCTGGATAATGGGATGTAGTTTTTAAATTTTCAGGACTCTCCTGGATAATGGGATTTAATTTCAAAATTTCAGGGCCCTCCTGGATAATGGGGTTTAATATTAAAAATTCTCAGGACCCACTTGGACAATGGGACTTAGTTAAAATTCAAAACGTTTATGAGTAACAAGATCTAGCTAGGCTCTACCTTGAGGAAATATAAGTTTGGCCTTGAAGTTTTCATGCTTAGGATAAGATTCAATTTGAAATTTCAGGACCCTCCTGGATAATGGGATTTAGTTTTAAGTGCTTAGGACCCTCCCGGATAATGGGATTTAATTCTTTGTTGTCAGGACCCTCCTGGATAATGGGATGTAGTTTAAGACTTTCTTAGATAACAAGATGTAGCAGGAGTCACACCTTTAGAAGATATAATTTAGATTTTTAAAGCCATCATTTAACTAGGAGTTTCAGGACCCTCCTGGATAATGAGATTTAGCTTTCAGATTCATAGAGATATTTGGTAACATGTCAATTAACACTCACAGATGTGCCCAGCCACCAAACTGGGGCAGAAAATTTTCTCTATTTTTGTCTATTTTTGTTGAAATCAGGCGCCCACCTGGAGAAAAAGGGAATACATTTCAAGTTTTGGTAATCAGGTGCCCACCTGGAGAACAAGGGAATACATTTCAAGTTTTGGCAATCAGGCGCCCACCTGAAGAACAAGGGAATACATTCTGAAGTTTCAGCAATCAGGCGCCCACCTGTAGAACAAGGGAATACATTTTCAAGTTCAGCAATCGCCCCACCTGGAGAACAAGGGAATACATTCCCAATCCAGTAATCAGGTGCCCACCTGGAGAACAAGGGAATGCATTTTCAAGTTCAGCAATCAAGCACCCACCTGGAGAACAAGGGAGTATAGTCCAAGTTTTAGGTTTTAAGTTCTTAGTGATATTTAGTAACATGTCAAACTCGGGTAGAAGTTTTCTTTGTTTATTTTGTAGAAATCAGGCGCCCACCTAGAGAACAAGGGAATACGTTTCAGGTTCAGCAATCAGGCGGCCACCTGGAGAATAAAGGAATATATTTTCAAGTTTCAGTAATCAGGCGCCCACCTGAAGAACAAGGGAATATATTTCAAGTTTCAGCAATCAGGCGCCCATCTGGAGATCAAGGGAATACATTTCAAGTTTCAGCAATCAGGCGTCCACCTGGAGAAAAGAAAAACATCTCAGATTACAATTCAAGGCGGCAACAAAGGGATTTCACCGGGAGAATACAAGTCAACAAGGTAACAAGAATCACGAGAGCAAGTTTGAAGATATAGATAGGATTTTTGTAATGCATAGATCTTAGTCTAGTCTAGCTTCTTTTTATTTTGATATGGTGTAATAAGGAGTTCATCAAGCAGTAGCAGCGCAACAACAACAATGAAATCACAGCTTCATGGTAGTCCCAGTTACCGGCCATTCCTGAACTACACTGACCTGATTCCTTTTTAGCCAAGGATATGTAGGCAACCTCAGAAGCAGGGTGCGGTCAACTCTTTCAAAAATGCTTCCCACGGAGTATTCAAATGGGCAAAAATCGCTCGTATCCGCTCACTTTATCTTTGCCCGAAAACTCTGCGTGTTTACGAGCAAAGAGGGGCTGCTGTGAGCACGTGATTTTTGCCCTATATGAATTACTCCCATAAATTCAAAACAAAATAATTTCTTTCAGTGTTTGCAATTTTGTGGATTTTCGTGGCATTTTCTGTTAATTGTTTGCATTTTTGTTTGTGCATTTTAATTAGTGAAAAATACAAAAAAAATATGTTGCATTTGCATTTAGGATTTAATTCTACATTTTAGGATTAACAAATTATTTGTTTTATAAAAATGGGAAAAATCACAAAAAATAGTTTATTTTGTACTTTTTAATTTTAATTTCGAATTTTGGTAGTTTTTCCTTGAATTTGGTTTTTAATTATTTGTGGTAAATTGTTATTTAGAGTTAATTAATGTAATAGGATAATCTGATTAGTGATTAATTTAGGATTATTTTTAATTTTAGTTTAAAAGAAACTAAACGAAAATTGAAAAAAAGAAGAGAAAAGAAAACAAATAAAAGGAAATAAGAAAGGCTATATTTGGGACAACTTGTAACAACCCAAACAATTTCCCCTCCAATACCCGCTTAACCCAGGCCCAAACCCGCCTCACCCGACCCAGTCTCCTTGGACGACCAAACGACGCCATTTCTTTTAAAACAAATCCTAGCCGTCGAGGTTTTCCAGATCCAACAGTGGGGAAGCTGGGGTCTTCAAGTATAAAATTGTCCTAACGCACCCCCTACCCCCTCTCATCGTCCCCCCACACACTCAGAGAACCCTTCACCGCCTCCGCCGTGAGCCGCCTACCGGAAATTGCCTCCGCCGGCGGCGTTGCTCCAATCGACCCCATTTTACACCATAGATTCCTCTCCTTCTCCTCTTTCCAAATCACCAAACCCCCTCCCTTGAATCCCAGCCCAACCTCTCGAATCTTGAATCAAAGAGAACGACTGAAACCCTAACTCATCCAATTGGCCCCAAAATAACACCCCGTAACCCCTTGACCCCCTCTAACCTGATTCACAATTGGTTTCCCTCGAATCTTTACCAGACCCGTCGAATCTGGATTTGAAAATACGAACCCTAAATCCCAAAAATCAGAGTAGCGAGGTTTCGAGATATTTGAGGTTGAAATTGACTTTAATCGTGTGTTTTCAGTCGAGAACACACAGTTAAAGTCTATCTTGGCCAAAAATCAAGGGGTTTCTTTGGAGATTAGTTCAATCTTATGTTCATCTGGTAAGTCCAGTGTTCTTCCGTTCATTTCTTCTCTTATTTTCTTCTATTTTTTTCCTCTTTTCTTCTGTTTTCAAAATCATCTCTGCATGTGGTTCCTTTGGCTAGAGTTAATATTAGTTATTAGCTTCCTCTGTTTTGTTTGAATTTGTTAGATTAGTTTGTTTAATTTTGGGACGTATTGAGAACATTTGGTTCATGGTTGGCTTGAAATCCAAAGTGCCTGTTCTGCCTCCTCATTTCTTCTGAATTTCGGAGTTAGACCTGGGCCCCAAAAAGGGATTAGCCTAGGTCTTGTAAGAATTAGGTTGGTTTTTGAGTCCTTGGGTCCAATGGACCCATGAATATTTTTTGAGGGTAATTAGCAGGGCTCAGGGGGGGCAATCTGGGTAATTGGCATAGAGAATCTTTAGTAACTAACTAGGGAAGCTTCTAATAAGCTGGGGTGGGGACTAAACTGAAGTTCTGAATTTTACACTAAGGATTTCTGAGCAAAACAAAAATTGAAGAAGGTTTTCTAAGCAAAAACAAAAATTAGAAAAGGATTAGGGTGCAAAACTAGTTGCATTTTTGCATCCTTAAAAGCTTGCCTATAAAGGCACACTTTCTTCTTGAACAAGGCAATGGAAGAGACCAAAAACTGCTGAAAATTGAAAAGGCTAAAACTCTGAAAAATCCTTTAAATTCCCTGCATTTTTGGTTGGAAATTGCTCAAAAACATGGTTTGTCTGCTGGATTTCTGATCATTCGCATTAGCTAGAATTCTTGAAATTCATAAATTCCATCATTCGAGTGAAAATGGTCTGAGTTTTTCGGGATTTTAAAGCTTATTTTTTGAAGCTGTCTGGTTTTGAGTCTACTGTTCCACTGCTGGAGATCAGAACTGACTTTTGCTTATGTTGTTCTTGCTAATTCATCGTTTCTTTTGCTTCTCTTTTGAATTCCAGGTACCCTTCTTAAACTATGGTTGGAAGTGAGCTTGGTTGAGTTTTTGTGTAAAGGGCTATGAACCAAGTTGAAGCTGAATGAAACGCAGTAGTTTTTTGTTGTAATTACTGTTGCCTTTGCCATATTCCTATTTCTGATTTAGTCTAGCTTGTTTTGAATATCCCATTTCCTGATATGCAATTGATGTCAAATGCTGGATTTGAATATAAGAGGTTCAAGGGTGCTTTAGATAGAACATGTATTAATTATGGACTGTGGTTTTCAATTTGATTAGCTGAAACTGTTTGGCTCTTGGGTTGTTTTTTTTTACAGCCATGGTTTGGGTGCATGTCAATTCAGACCTTTGTTCTAACAGTTTGGTTTGGGTTTGTTTCTCATTAATCATGTTCAAGTTTGTTCCTGTGTAGCTCGAAAGTTGTTTCGACGATTACATAATTTGTTAAGTAGTTCTGCTTCATTCATGTATTGAGCTTTTGCATCTTAAATGGAATTTTCAAACGAATCTGAACCCGAATCTAGATTTGAAAACATCCAGATTTAAACAAGTTCATCACTTTGGTCTTCCTCTTCTTTGAAAGGTTTCGAGTCAGTGTAGTCTTGTTAAATGCATCAGTCTGAATTTGGTGTTGCATGAGTTTGTAATCGTTGATTTTTGATATTAAATGATGGGCAATTGGTGCATAGACTTATTGTCATAATTGGAAATTATACTGACCTCAGAATGTGATTCACATGTGCTTAATGTATGTCAGCGTTTGGTTCAGATTCGAAATTGTATGAACAATGTAGGATTATCTCAAATATAGTGATGAAGCATTATGCTAGCTATCGGCATGGGTCCATATGCACCAGGCTTCCATTTCTGTGTTAAGTTCTTACTTTGGGCTTCATGGCGAGCCCAATTGTGCCTCCGCGTTTGTCATAGCAATGGGTTAGTGGGCTTCAAGCTAGGCCTAGACTTTGAAATGAAAAATGGATTGGATCTCATCTAGCTCGGGCCTTTAGATTAACGATTTAAATTCAACTTTAGTCTAGAAGTAGCTAATTTCCTTAAGCCTTATTTAATTGGTAGATCCTTATAGTTAATTTGAGGTGTGTCATACTAGCCAAACGTACAATTTATGGCCCTCACTTGATTAATCTTAATCCCTTAGAAATCGAGGCGTACCATGTAGAGAATTTTCGTGGCTCTCGGAAAGTTAAAAACGCGTAGTTGATTTAGACGCGTTATTTTAATAATTCACCTTCATAAACTCGGGTGCGCATTTATGTGACCTAACTCAAAATCTCAACAATAAAATGTATTGCGGACTATGGGTGCATTTATGTGACGTGGTTCAAGACACGTTTTAGATGACATTGAATCTTTCCTAAAAAAACAATTAAATAAAAGCGGTTATAAGGTGAAAATTGAACCATATGTTAAAACATGTATTAAATCAGATAATAAGCCAAATATAACAGCTAAGCGACCGTTCTAGAACCACGGAACTTGGGAATGCCTAATACCTTCTCCCCCGGGTTAACAGAATTCCTTACTCGGATTTCTGGTTCGCGGACTGTTAAACAGAGTCAATCTTTTCCTCGACTCGGGATTTGAACTAGTGACTTGGGACACCATAAATCATCCCAAGTGGAGACTCTGAATCTTTAAATAAATAAATCCCATTTTGATTGTCCTTTAATTGGAAAAACTACCTTATACACTCCCTTTCCGAGGGTGTAGGTGAAAAAGAGATGTGACAATAAAGATGAGGTTGTTGAGGAAATAAAAAGAGAGTTGGAACAATTTAAAAACAAGCCTAAGCCCAACCTCAATGAAACTGAGCCAATTAATATCGGAAGTCATGAAGAAGTCTGAGAAACGAAGATAAGCATTCACACTGAACAAAAAACCAGAGATGCCTTGATTCAACTTTTATTTGAATATAGAGATGTGTTCGCTTGGTTTTATGATGTTATGCTAGGTTTAAGTGATGATCTAGTGGTTCATAAGCTTCCTATGTATCCTGATTTTCCACCAGTCCAACAAAAGCAACGAAAATTTAAAACAGACGTGAGTGACAAAATCAAACAGGAAATAATGAAGCAACTGAGCGCCAATCTAGTTAGAGCTGTCCGATACACCACCTGGGTGGCGAATGTTGTGTCTGTGCCGAAGAAGGATGGAAAGACCAGAGTCTGTGTTGACTATAGGGACCTAAACAAAGCAAGTCCAAAGGATAATTTTCCTTTACCAAATATCCATATTCTTGTAGATAATTGCGCAAAGCATGAGATACAATCGTTCGTGGATTGCTATGCTGGGTACCACCAAATTCTAATGGATGAGGATGATGCAGAAAAGACCGCTTTCACCACTCCATGGGGGACTTATTGTCACAGGGTCATGCCATTCGGTTTAAAGAATGTAGGGGCAACTTACATGAGGGCCATAACCACCATTTTTCACGACATGATGCACAAAGAGATTGAAGTATATGTCGATGATGTCATCATAAAATCAAAGACACAAGCTGATCACGTGCGCGATATGAAAAAGTTCTTTGAACGGCTTCGAAGGTATAACCTTAAGCTTAATCCAGCCAAGTGTGCATTTGGGGTTCCATCTGGGAAACTCCTTGGTTTTATAGTCAGCCGGAGAGGCATCGAACTAGATCCATCTAAGATAAAGTCCATTCGAGATCTGCCACCCTCGAAGAACAAAAAGGAAGTCATGAGTTTGCTTGGGAGGTTGAACTACATTAGTAGGTTCATAGCTCAGCTCACAACCACGTGCGAGCCCATTTTTAAGTTGCTGAAAAAGGATGCCGCTATCAAGGACAGATAATTGCCAAAAAGCTTTTGACAAGATCAAAGATTATCTGTCAAAACCCCCTGTACTGGTCCCACCTAAATTTGGTAGGCCTTTGTTTTTATATCTATCGGTGATGGATAATTCCTTTGGATGTGTTCTGGGGCAACATTATACAACATGCAAAACGGAACATGCAATCTATTATTTGAGCAAGAAGTTCACCAATTATGAGGTTAAGTACACCCTTTTAGAAAGGACATGTTGTGCCTTGACTTGGGTCGCTCAGAAGCTGAGATATTATCTTTTGGCCTACACTACTTACCTCATATCCAGAATGGATCCTTTGAAGTACATCTTCCAAAAGCCAATGCCCACTAGCAGGCTTGCAAAATGGCAAATCCTGCTTACAGAGTTCGACATCTTCTGTGTCACTTGCACCGCGATGAAAGCACAGGCTTTGGCAGATCATTTGGTAGAGAATCCAGTTGATGATGAGTACATGCCACTTAGCACATACTTCCCAGTCGAAGAGGTCAATTCAATAGATGAAGTAGTTCCAGACGATCACCCTGTATGGAAAATGTATTTTGATGGAGCTATCAATATCGAAGGAGTTGGGATCGGGGCAATCCTCATCTCACCTATTGGACATCATTACCATGCAACAACCTGACTTTGGTTCTTCTGTACCAATAATATGGTAGAATACGAAGCTTGTATCATGGGTTTGAAAATGGCCATTGATCTGGATGTGCATGAACTATTGGTTATGGGAGATTCCGACTTGCTTATCCGGCAAGCCCAAGGTGAATGGGAGACTCGAGACATCAAGCTTATTTCGTACAGACAATGTGTGCAAGACTTGACAAAAAGATTCAAATCCATCAAGTTTAGGTACATTCCCAGGTTTCACAACGAGCTAGCCGATGCCTTGGCTACTTTAGCCTCGATGCTCCTTATCCAGGCAACACTCATATTGATCCACTAGAAATTGAAGTTCAGAATCAACACGGTTACTGCAATAAAATTGAGACAGAACCAGATGGTGAACCATGGTACTATGACATAAAACGATTCCTGAAAATAAGAGAATATCCAGAGTATGCCAAAGGGGATCAAAAAAGAACTATAAGGCAGCTCGCCAGTGGTTTTTTCCTGAATGGGGAAATTCTATACAAGAGGACCCCAGATTTAAACTTGTTGAGATACATAGATGCCACAAAAGCGGAGCGGATCATGAGCGAAGTGCATTCGAGGGTATGCAGACCTCACATGAATTGATATGTTTTGGCAAAGAAGATTATGCGGGCAGGGTATTATTGGCTTACTATAGAGCGAGATTGCTTTAGTTTCATTTGCAAGTGTCACCAATGCCAGATTCATGGTGACCTGATTCGTTCGCCTCCTTTGGAGTTGCATCCCATGTCCTCTCCTTGGCCTTTCGTTGCTTGGGGAATGGATGTTATTTGTCCAATCGAGCCAGAGACTTCAAATGGGCATAGATTCATTTTGGTTGCAATTGATTACTTCACCAAATGGGCGGAAGCCGTCACTTTTAAAGAAATCACCAAGAATGTAGTGGTAGACTTTGTTCATTCCAACATCATCTATCGCTTTGGTATCCCAAAGACCATTATCACTGATAATGCAGCCAATCTAAATAATGATTTGATGAAGGAGGTATGCGAACAATTTAAAATCATGCATCTCCATTCTACCCCTTACCGGCCAAAAGCTAATGGAGCCGTTGAAGCGGCGAACAAGAACATTAAGAAGATTCTTAGAAAGATGATCCAAGGTTCCAGGAAATGGCATGAAAATTTGCCTTTTGCTCTTTTGGGATACCGCATGACTGTTCACACATCTGTTGGTGCAACTCCGTATCTGCTTGTATATGGAATTGAAGCTGTAATACACGCTGAAGTCAAAATTCCCTCTCTCCGAATTATTGTGGAATCAGATATTGAAGACACTGAGTGGGTCAAGACTCAATTAGAACAACTGATGTTGATCGATGATAAACGGCTAGCAGTAGTGTGTTTTGGCCAGTTATACCAGCAAAGAATAACACGCGCTTACAATAAGAAAGTGCGCCCAAGGCAGTTTGAGGTAGGCCAGCTAGTTTTGAAACACATCCTTCCGCACCAGGTAGAAGCTAAAGGAAAGTTTGCCCCGAACTAGTAAGGACCCTACATCATCAAGAAAGTGTTACCAAAAGGGGCCTTGCACTTGGTAGATGAAGAAGGACGGGTACCAGACATGACTATTAATGCAGATGCAGTCAAAAGATATTATGTCTGATATATACCCACTGTAGAATTTTCACGCATATATTTTCTCATATCGTGATGACAAAGGATATCATTTGCTCGCTATCCAAATAGGTGTCACCCTACATATTTGTCTTCTTTGTTTCTGGAACTTGTGTATTTGTAAAAAGCAAAACAAAGGGGTCAAACAACAGATTTTCTGAGTCATTGAACTACGTCCGACCTGATTCCGAAAGGATACGTAGGCAGCCTTACCCTGGGTTCGGTCCCATTAGAACATAAAATCCATATTCCAATACTCCAAAAATGGGGCAAAAGTTTGTTTTATTTCATGATTTTTCTGTAAAAACGGTTCCAAAAGTTGTAATTCAGTTCAAGGTTCATTTCACCTTTTTACCTTTCAAGAACTTCTAATCGATATTTTTTGAGAATGTTTTAAGTTCCCATGCCAAGGGCGTTGGGAAACCTCCCTCATGCAGTATCTTAGTAAAAAACAAATAAAAAAAATGAGAGAGTCTTATCAGTGAAAACCCGTACGGACACTATAAGGCGACAGTAGGCATAGAAATGAAAGAGTCTTATTGGTAAAAACCCAGATGGTCCCCATAAGGCGACTGTTAGTAGATAAATGAGAGAGGTTAGTTAACGAAAACTTGCAAAGGGCGCTACTAGCCGAATGAGGGTCTTCGATTCTCCGGCATGAGCACAACCAAGACAATTTCAAGATGAACATTTGCAGCGGATTTCGAGAATTAGACAGCTCAGACGGAACAGGCGTCCAGTTGAAAATACATGTCATGATTCATTAAAGTCGGCACATACTGCCAGATAAGTCTCCCTATTCCTTTCCCAGAAAGGGACACCTTTTGTTTAAGCACAGTTCTTTTTCGCTTCCAATTATTATTCTGTTTTTAGCTATATTTTTTCTTTGAGTCCTTTTCGGTCTAATCCTGCATCAAAATCGAAGCAAAGAAAGGGTTGCAAAACTGTCTACAGTTTCCCCGTAATGTCGAGCACAATTTGGGGCATATATTGCATTGACGAAGGCACGAATCCATTTGTGATCTCATTTGGTAAGGCAAACAAAGTGTGTCAAAGAAACTGAAAAGGTCGCCTAAGCAAGACCTGCTTCATGAGAAAAGTTGATAAGCACTACGGACATAAACTGATACTGGGTGCAAGACAACTGAGTTTGATTTTAAAGAAAAATAGCCTTGCCTTAGAGACAAGAGTAGCAGTACCATGGACATCTGGGTATGAAACAACTGGGGGCAACATTGGAAAGACAAGGTCTCCAGAAAATGATACAAAGCAGCCGAGCATCTCGGTACCACGCTGAAAGAATCGGTTTTTTGACAGCAGTGGCCGTGAATCAAACTACTCAAGGCATCAAAGACACAAACCAACCACCACTTTGAAAACTCACTAATTTTTCTTTGTTTGAAGCAGGAACAAAGCAGTGCAGAATGGCGATTCTAAAAGAACGAATGTCACCAAACGTAAGCTCCTTAAAATCTCCATTTTCTTTCATTTTCAGCATGCATCACTATTGTTCACACCTCAATTTTTGTAGCTTAACTCAGGTAGCACCATTTCGCCTAGGGGGATCCAGCTCATAGTTCCAAGTAGAAGTACTCTTCGCTCAGGTTGTTTTACGTAGCTTAACTCAGGTGCAACTCATAGTTTCAAGTAGAAGTACTCTTCGCTCAGGGTGTTTTACACAGCTTAACTTAGGTAGAACCATTTCGCCTAGAGGGATCCAACTTATATTCCGGGTAGAAGTACTCTTAACTCAGGGTGTTTTACGCAGCTTAACTTAGGTAGAGCCATTTCACCTAGGGGGATCCAGCTCATAGTTCCAAGTAGAAGTACTTTTTGCTCAGGGTGTTTTATGTAGCTTAACTCACGTAGTACCATTTTGCCTAGGAGGATCCATCTCATATTCCGGCTAGAAGTAATCTTCGCTCAGGGTGTTTTACGCAGCTTAACTCAGGTAGAACCATTTCGCCTAGGGGGATCCAGCTCATAGTTCCGGGTAGAAGTAATCTTCGCTCAGGTTGTTTTACGTAGCTTAACTCAGGTAGACCTTTTTCCCCTAGAGGGATCCAACTCATAGTTCCGGGTAGAAGTAATCTTTGCTCAGGTTGTTTAATATAGTTTAACTTAGGTAGAACCTTTTTCACCTAGAGGGATTCAACACTTTATCAATAATACATGGTGCTAACGCCTGATTCTATTTCCTTCCAGTAAGATAGGGTACCAGCCCTGGTTACATTTCCTTTCAGTAGTACATGGTACTGATCCCTAATTACATAATCATTCGTTACCAAATTTTATCTCTTTTAACTAGTTTATACTATTGTTTCTGTCTGCCTTTCAATAAATTAGATAGTTTATAGCTTTCGCTGATAACTCACAAAATTTTCCTAGTCCAAACTGGGGCAGAAATTTTTTGTTCGTTTTGTTCATCTTTGATGGCTTTGCAGGCCTCGCTGCAGAGCACAAGTTGTAATGATCGAAGCTTGTAGTTTCAGTTATCATCAGAAGGACGATCACATGATAGTTGGAGTTAACTTTGACAACGTGTCGGCAACACAGCTTCTCAAGTTTCATTTTCTCAAATTCTGATCCATAAAGCAAGCAATCAATATTGATTCATAATCTTTTCTTCAAAGAGAATCAAGATCCAATCTAAGTTCAACACAAGCGAGCAAGTCAAGAATCAAGATTTGACTCCAGAAGACACATAGATAGGAATTTTGTAACTCTTAGCTTGTAGGAATATGTAGTTCTCTTCTTCTTTTGATGTAAGCAGCAAGTAACAGTCAACAACAACAACAACAACAACAAGAACAGTTTTAACTCCAGTGTATGGTAGTCCCAGCTACCAAATTTTCCCAGAACTACACTGACCTAATTCCTTTATAGCCAAGGATATGTAGGCAACCGCGGAAGCAAGGGTCGGCCACATTTTTCAAAAATGCTTCAATGGAGTAATACACGAGCAAGAATTAGCTATGGTATTCACTTTCTTTGTACGAAAACTCTTTATGTTCTCGAGCAAAGAGGGTCAGCTGTAAATACCTAATTTTTGCTCTTTCCATTTCTCCTACATTTTATTTTTCTTCTAGGTTAATTGTGTGCATTTATAGATTTTTGAATTTGATTTAGTCTAATTAGTTTGTTAAAAGGTTTAAGTGATTGAGTTAATTATTTCAAAGTTTAAATTGGCCCAAATTTGGACAAAATTGGCGGCCCAGACCCGGTCCATTTGTGGGTCTGCTGAGCATGGTAACAAAACGACGTCGTTTTGTTTAATGAGGCAAGATTGAATCTTAGCCACTCACCATCACATGATCCAACGGTCCTAATTCAATCTCTCACCTAGATATTTAATGCCTATAGAGACCGAAAATTGCCCCAATTTTCCCCCATATCCCTTTCTTCTTCCTCTCTCTTCTCACTCTCTCCTTTCTTCTTAGAGATCCGCCCATCGCCGCCTGCCAGAATTCGCTACCGGCGGCCGCCAAACTCCAATACACCCCAAAATTTTACCACTTCTTTTGCTCAACCTCTTCTCTATGAATCCGAACCCCAAATTCCCATAACCCTTCTCAATCTGCGTAAATATAAGCTTAACTGAAACCCTAGTCATCGTTCACCACCTCCAATCTCCGCCAAAATCGCACCATTTCATCTTCTTCTACTCCTCTCTCCATATCTCCAACTCATGTCCCTAAAATCCCCATCACTGCCGACCCGAACACCCCACTGTCCTGCCATTTCTACCCTCCTACTACCTTATTCTTTAAGCCTATTCGATCCAAAAACTTATGTTTCCTTCTAGTATGATGCCAGAACTTATTTGTTTAGGTGTATACTAAAAGAAAGCTTGCGTTTCGGGGTCGGATAGTCATTGGTTGATATCCTCTGCATCTTCTCGTTGTGCGATTTGGCTTCGATGGTGCCCGAGTATTGGTAACACCTCTTTCCTTTTTCTGATTTCGTTCTTGTAATTAGCATTAGGTTTAAAGTTTAATTCTCGTTCACATTTTTGTTGTTCTTATAAATTTAAGTAGTAATCTGTTGTTTGCTATTATTTTCATGTCATTGTACGCTGCTTCAAATCATTCCTTTTGTCGCTCGTCATGATTAGTTTAGACGTATCGGCTAGGCGATTGAGATCAATTGATCTACTTTTTGACTCATTAATCATTTAGTTGTTTACATTGATTAGTTTATTTTTATCAGTTTAGTTTTGTTGATTAATTGTTGGTCAGCTCAGAATCAATAGTTTTTAGTTGTCATGTTTCGTTATGCCTCCGGACTTTAACTGAAGTTTCAAAGTTTCTGAACTCCAAATGGAACCTGAATCATTTCCTTAGATTTCTGATTTTTATTGCCTACTACTTTATTGTAGTTATTGTAGTAATGTAAGTTCTGTTAGTGGTCGATTCTAGTTCATTTTCTATCTAGTTTTCAGTTTCGTCTTCGCTTAGTCAAACTTTTTCACTAAGTTTCTCTGTTAACACGTGTCTTGCTTGGTTTGATTTTAGTCATTAGGTTTAAAGTTCTCTTGATTGATTAATGGTTCAATGTTAAGTTTCAGTCACATGTTTGTGGTAGATCAATTATGTTCTGGTTACTTGCTTTTCATTTAGTTTGAGCAAGTAGTTTGGTATTGTTGTTATTAAAAGTTGCAGAGTAGATGAGTAATCATGTGTTAGGGGTACATTAGCAACTTATTTTTAGTACTAGAGTGGCTGAAATACTCCCTTTTACCCCATGCTTCTGCTACAGTTGTTGAAGGACTGTCCTTTTCCCTCTTGGACAGACTTTTCACAAAAGTATGTCTTTTGGGCAGGTATTTGGTAGCAAAAGTTATCCCTTTTGGACAGACTTTTGGTAATCCAAAATCTGTCAAAAGTTGCTTCTTTCTCCTACTTAAGAGCTCATTTTGACACACACAATCGAACACACTTAGCCATCACCTTCTACACCTTGAAAAAGCACAAAAACTTCAGAAAAGATCAACTGAACATACTGAATAACGAGCTGAAAATTCTGAACTTCGTGAGTGTTTCTTAGAGTGTAAAACTTGTAAGAAAAATAGAGGAATCCTAGGTGATTGCTTGGGGAAGTAGCTACTGGTTTCAAATACTTACTTGCTGGATTTTTCTGGGCTGTTTCTCGGGTCATAAGTTGTTGATTTTGCTGATGTTGCGTTGCTAAAATTCAGTCCCTCTCTTGCTAATATTTTTTCTTTGTTGATCAGGTAATTTCCTCAACTATTATACGACGTTAGGGTCAAGAATGAATGGAAAGGAAGTGTTTTGAATCCCTTTAGAGTATTATATACCTTGAAATTATTATGTTTGTGTATAATCTGTTTCCCTTTTAAGTATCAAGCATGTACAAGAGTTTAGCTAAACTTTTTTTTGTGTTAGTCAATGACTTGTTTAGATGATGTTCTAATTGCTGATTTTTTTTTTGTGTTAGACATTCCTTTCTACCTTCAATAGTGTAAATCTTGAATGAAGTTTATGGAAAGTCCTTCCATATAATGCTTCTGTTGTTTAGAATGTTGTAGTTAGAGTTCATATTGGTCTCCTAATGAATATGCTCTTAGTGACCAAATCTTGAAGCATGTTAGTGTCATTATAATCCTATCTTTCTCTTTTCTTAGTTATGAGTTTATATAACTGCTCTTAGAGGCTTTGCACAATCATTACATGAGTTGATGGCTTTCCTTATTTATTGATGGTTTCAAACTTAGTTCGAATTGAATGTCATATGGGTATACGGGTTAAAAGAAAAGCTCAAGATAATTTAAATAGAAATAGACTTGAGTTAAATAGAAATTAAGTTTTGTTCTCTATTTAAAGAAGATATGTAATAGGAAATTAATTTTTTTTAATAGTTAGATTGCCAAATTTGTTTAAAAACAATTACTAAATGATCCAATGTTGGTGTAAATTTAGGCAATTTGGCTAGGCCCATTTTATTGTGAACCAAGTCCATAAGCATATAAGATGGACTAATGCCTTGAAAAGTTAATAAGCAAAAATGACCCAAGCCATCAAATGCCGATTCCTTTACTAACTCCAATAACAATAAATTTTCTTAATAGTTAAAATTATTTTATAAATTAATCACTCATAATTTTCTCATTTTTATAATATAAAACGCTAGGCAATTAGTAGGCAC
This sequence comes from Nicotiana sylvestris, assembly GCF_000393655.2. Classification (NCBI taxonomy): domain Eukaryota; kingdom Viridiplantae; phylum Streptophyta; class Magnoliopsida; order Solanales; family Solanaceae; genus Nicotiana; species Nicotiana sylvestris. Next base: position 141,432,924 of record NC_091062.1, read on the forward strand.
GCTTTAACTCACAGAATCGCTTGCGTAGCGTGATGCTTAACATTCAATAAATTAATTCAAAAATCTCATACCGTACCCATTAGTTTAATTAATTTCTAATCTAATTAATTCTTTTGCTAAAATCACGGATTCGCTTGCGTAGCGCGATACTTAATATTTTAGTAATTTCTTTAAGTGTAGTAACTTTTTTTTCAAAAGTAATAATGTACTAATAATCTTTGTCATAACTACGGATTCGCTTGCATGGCACTGTTATGATAAAATTAATAAATTTCATCTTGATCACGCATTCGCTTGCGTAGTGTGCTTATGACATCTTATTGTTCAAAATTTTCTTTAATATTTCTAATAATTAAGGAATAAAAGTGGATAGTTAAAACATGAAAATCATATAAATCACAGTTTGTCCAAAATTAATTCAAGCCAAGTTTTAAGTCAATAAAACGACCGTGCTAGAATCACGGGACTTGGGAATGCCTTACACTTTCTCCCCGGTCAACAGAATTCCTTACCCGAACTTGGTTTTCGCGGACCGATATAAAAGAGTCAAATATTCCTTTGAATAGGGATTCAAATAAAAGATGACTTGGAATACCCAAAAATCAATTCCAAGTGGCGACTCTGTAAATAATCCCTACTCAAATTTATCACTTTAATTGGAAAAACTCTTTAACCCATAAATCCATACACATATATTCTTTGGCGGGGGTAGAAAAGGGGTGTAACAGTCAATATCTATATGTTTGGTTCGTTCATGAAATATAGGATTAGCTGCTATTTGGATAGCAGCTTTGCTATCACAGAACAAATCAACAGGCTGCTGCACTTCAACCCCAAGTTCCTTGAACAACCCTATTAGTCAGCTACACAGGATGACATGCTTCTGAACTCAGCTTCAGCTGAACTTCTAGCTACAGTCTCTTGTTTCTTAGATTTCCATGACACCAAGGCATCTCCAAATTTTACAAGCTATCTTGTGACAGACCTTCTAGTCTGCAAACATGAACACCAATCTGGGTCACAGAAAGCTTGTAGTTGTTTGGTTTCTGTTGCTAGCATTAGGAGTCCCAAACCTGGTGATGCTTTCAGATATCTAACAATTCTTAGGGCAGCTTCCATGTGAGATTGTTTTGGAGCATGCATATACTGACTTAGCACCTGTACTCCAAATGAGATGTCTGATCTAGTCATGGTCAAATATAAGAGTCTCCCTACAAGCGTTTGGTATTATCCAGCATCATCTGATATAGGATCTTCATGACCTGTACCTTTGTTCAAAGTTCTAACATATTCAATTGAGGTAAGTTTCTGATTGCACTCCAAGGGATTTCCAGCTGTTTTTGCTCCTCTTAGGCCAAATTCAGAGATCAACTCCAAGGAATACTTTCTTTGACATATATGTATTCCTTTGTTTGACCTAGAAAATTCAATGCCTAAGAAGAATTTTAGTTCTCCTAGGTTTTTCATATTAAACTTTTTCTGAAGATCTTCCCTAGTTTTGATCAATAAATCATTGTTGCTTCCTGTAATGATCAAATCATTCACATATATGAGAATCAAAACTATGTCCCTTCTAGTTGCTGTGTGAAAAGTGAGTGTCACACCTCCTTTTTACACACCCGAAGGTAGTAAAGGAGTTTTTCTAGTTAAAGTGACATTCGAAACGAGATTATTTAATTTAAAATTCAGAGTCGCCACTTGGAATAATTTATGGTGATCCAAGTCACCGGTTTATAATCCCGAATTGAGGAAGTATTGACTCTGTTTTACAGTCTGCGAACACAGAAATCCGGGTAAGGAATTTTGTTAACCCGGGAGAAGGTGTTAGGCATTCCCGGGTTCTGTAGTTTTAGCACGGTCGCTCAACTATTATTATTGGCCTAATTATCTAATCTAATTATACATTTTAAACCTGCGTGCCCTTTTAACTTTTTAGTCGCTTTTAATATTTCAGGAAACTTCAAGGTTATTTAAAACACATCGTAAGCCCCGCTACATGAAATGCGCCCGTGGTTCACGACACGTTCTATTTAACCTTGTTGGAAATGAGAATCGGGTCACATGAAATGTACACCCGGATTTATAACATGCTTATTTCATTATTATTATTCAGAATTATGGCAGGGTCACATGAAATGCACACCCGAGCCCCTTTAATCTAATTTGACGTAGTTCAACCAACGAGTAGCAACCCAATCTCTATACTATGACAAAATTGTGTTCAGCTATAACCAATTCGAGTAACATACGAGCAGATAACTAAATGAACAAATTCAAAAACTATGAAAAAACAACTACACATACAAAGGGACAAACAGATCCTAGACATGAATGCTAGTGTATCCATGAACAAAATGAAATGCAGCAACTAGCCACTAGCTAAAACCATAAGAATTCAAAGTAAAACAAACTTGTCACATTATTTTAACCATACTGGTGACAGAAGTAACGTGCAATTATAAAGGAGTTAATGAACTTACATGGATAGTGAAAATAATTGCTACTGCCAAAATAGCATATCCTGCATTGTGCGATGAAAATTCACGGCGTAGATGCCTTGCGACGAAAACACAGAAAACAGTGACGGGTACTATGATAAGCAATAAGGTTATAAGCAATGACTTTGCATCCAGACCAAAACAAACAGAGCTTTTCCAATTAATGAGAACCTCTGACATTACAAATTCTATTTTGATACAAAATAGCTATGGCCTACGATGACTGGAACCTGAACCGTGTGCGCCAGTGAACCTCGGACTCTGACCTCGAACGGACTCAAATCCAGACCTCAAAACTTACCGGAGTCGGTGATGTTACTGCCACGACGATGACAACACTGTTAGTTTTAAACCCATCCGACATAGAAGTGAAGATATCGGCTGCTGCTTTGTGCATTCAAAGAAGCAGCAGCGGCTCCAATGGTTTCTTGGGTGTGGGTGGTCGTGAGTGAGTGTTTTTCAGCGGGTTTCAGGCAGTGAGGTCCGGCGGCTTGGGTTGGGGTGAAGGAGATGATATCAGGGGTCGTTGTATTGTGTGTGGTTGTTTTATTTTTGTGAAGAAGGTGAACGTTGTATATCCTCCTCAATAATGGTGGATCTTATGTGTCTTAGGTCCTCTAGGTTCTGATAGCTTAGGTCCAGGGGTCACGAAGAAGATGACTTCGAGGGGGGGTCTGTATTGTATATTGCGGCGCTCCTCAAGTTCCTAGGTCAGCCTTTGCCCCTTCGTATCTTTTCAACTGATCTTTCTTTGTTAGCTTAGCTCATTTTCAGGAGTAGGTCTATATATCATTGTATAGTCTAGGTCTAGGTTTTTGTAGGGTTTTTAGATTAGGGGTATGAGCCTAAGAATTATGGGCTTGGTAATTATGGGCTAGGTCCAAAAATTAGGCCTAAAAATGGGTTGCTTGAGCCCAAGTTTTATTATTTCCTCGCGAACGAGATTAAAAATGCGATGTCATTTATTAATTAATCCTACTTAAGTAAAATAACTATTAAATTAAGACTGACCGTTAAAACGAAACTATTTTTTGGTATTTTTCAAGATTAAAAATGACTACAAAACAATAATAAAACTATTTTTTTTGTAATTTTTGTTTTCTTGTAATAAAATAAAGTAAAAGAGTAAAAATGAGTTGAAATAGCTATATTATGCCTAAATTAAATATTTACGTGAATATGAAAAATCTTGGGGAGGGTCAAAAATCACATGTCTACAGCTGCCCCCCTTTGACTGGAAACGCGAAGAGTTTTCGGACAAAGAACGACTAGACAGATTTTTTGACCCAAACCTTATTTAAGGAGACCAAAACTAAGCAAAAAGGGGAATGTGACCGAGCCCTGGTATCTGAGCTGCCTACATATCCTTGGCTATAAAGGAATCATGCCACGTGTAGTTCAGAGGTGAGTGAGATGATGGAGTATACCGAGGTGGAGAGACGATCGAGGTGCCGTTCTGTTGAGGTTCCGGTGCGCAGTCCTAATGTTACATCAAAAATCAAAATATGAAAAATACTAGCTAAGCCTATCAACTACGAGTTACAAGATTCATATCTATAAGTCTTCTGAAGCTTGATCTTGAGTCTTGAGTGGTTCTTCATGCAGAATTTAGATTTGAACCTTGGCGCTTGCTAGTTGTAGGTGCTAGTTCATCCTTCTTCAGCTTTTCAGATCAAGACCAGGCATGTAGTGCTTATGACCTCGGCCATGTCTTAAGCAGCCCACATCTTTCATCAACTTTTGCATTTGGATTAACTTCTTGCCTTTCTCTTCTTTTTTTCTTTATTGTCACTAACTTCTGTTGATCACCTCGGACTGTTGGCTCACATTCTTGCCGTGAGCTTCTTTTGTTGCTGACTTGAATTGCATTCTGAAGTGAATTCTCTTATTATCCAGGTAGGCGCCTGATTGCCAATACTCGACATGTCATCCTTTGAAACTTGTTGCTTTCCCTTTGTTCTCCAGGTGGGCTCCTGATTGCTATCTTCCTTTGAACATTGTTGCTTTCCCTTTGTTCTCCAGGTGGGCTCCTGATTGCTGAACACTTGCACTGCTTTTCCTTGAAACTTGAATTGCTTCCCTTTGTTCTCCAGGTGGGCTCCTGATTGCTGAACTCCTTTGAACCTTGCTGTTTTCCCTTCGTTCTCCAGGTGGGCTCCTGAATGCTAAACACTTGCACTGCTTTTCCTTGAACCTTGAGCTACTTCCCTTTGTTCTCCAGGTGGGCTCTTGATTGCTAAACTCTTTTGAATGTTGCTACTTTCCCTTTGGTTCTCTAAGTAGACGCCTGATTTCCAACACTTGCATTGCTTTTCTTGAAACATGAACTGCTTTCCTTTGTTCTCCAGGTGGGCTCCTGATTGCTGAACTCCTTTGAATGTTGCTGCTTTCCCTTTGTTCTCCAGGTGGGCTCCTGATTGCTGAACACTTGCATTGGTTTTCCTTGAAGCTTGAACTGCTTCCCTTTGTTCTCCAGGTGGGCTCCTGATTACTGACCTCCTTTAAATGTTGTTGCTTTCCCTTTGTTCTCTAGGTGGGCTCCTGATTGCTGAACACTTGCATTGTTTTTACTTGAAACTTTAACTGCTTCCCTTTGTTCTCCAGGTGGGCTCCTGATTGCTGATCTCCTTTGAATATTGCTGCTTTCCCTTTGTTCTCCAGGTGGGCGCCTGATTGTTGAGCACTTGCACTACTTTTCCTTGAAACTTGAACTGCTTCCCTTTGTTCTCCAGGTGGGCTCCTGATTGCTGAACTCCTTTGAATGTTGCTGCTTTCCCTTTGTTCTTCAGGTGGGCGCCTGATTTCCAGCACTTGTGCTGCTTGTCCTCGAAATATGAACTGTTTTCCCTTTGTTCTCCAGGTGGGCTCCTGATTGTTGAACTTGAACTACTTCCTCTTGAGACTGCTTTTCCTTTGAACTGCCTTCCCTTGCTCTCTAGAGGGTGCCTGATTGCCGAACTTGATCCGCTTTCCTTTGAACTTGTGTCGTCCTCCCTTTGTTCTCCTAGTGGGTGTCTGATTTCATCAAAACAAAAGAAATTTTTCTGCCCCAGTTTGATATTGGGAGCATCTGTGAGTAGAACAAATTCTAAACTAAAATCCTTTATCCTGAAAATTTCAAACCAAGCCTTATCTCAAAAGTGAAAAGCTTAGATGCCAAATTATACTTCCCAAAAATAGCCCTCTCATCAGACCTTGTCATTTGCGATGGCCTCAAAACTTACCAAATCATGTTATCCAGGAAGGTACTAGAATTCAGTACCGAGCTTGTCTGGTACCTGCTTTTCTCACGGAGGGTTTCTCCAGAACAAACAAAATTTCCTGCCCCTGTTTCACTCAATGAAAACTTGTGAGTTAAAACATGGTGGTTGGTTTGTGGTCTTGACTTTGAGGGCGATTGCTCCTTCACTTCCCATGGTAACTTCGATTTAAACTCAAAAGACCTTTCCTGTTTATTGACTGACCGCTTTCTCTATCACCCTTCTTACGGAGAATACCTCTGATCTGTTCAAACCCAATACCATTCGTCGGTTGCAATGTTCATGAATTGACATATACCAAGCCTTTGTATTTCACATGAATCCCAAAGCGTGTCAATTGTCACCTACTATGTGAGCATGCTGTTCTTTCCTGACTTAAACCACTGGCCTTGGCCTTGAGGTCTATTGCTCCTTCACTTGCCATGATAAACTGATTTCCGCTTGGAAGACCTTGCTTGTCACTGGTTAACCCTTTCTTTGCCAATATTATCATAGAAAATACCTTTGATCCATTCACCCAACACCAACCATCTGTTGCATTGTTCATGAATTGACATATACCAAGCCTTAGTATTTCACATGAACCCCAAAGCACGTTGATTCTTACCAACTCCGTGCGCATGTTGTTCTTTCCTAACTTATGCCATTTTGATGGGCTAACCAGATCCTGTTTTGTGCATTTTGGAAAGCTGGTGGCAAATTTTGAAGTCATTTCTCACTTGTTCTGACCAAACAGACTCGAAAAGAGGGAGTAAACAAGACAAAAGGAACAGAGTAAAAGATAATGGAAAGAGATGATTCCTAACCAGAAAACTACAAAGTAAAAACTTATCAGATGTGGATACCAACTCTAATGACCATGACATGCACCTTTGGATTAAGTGGCCTAATCTGTCAAACAAGTATGATGTTCAAATCTTGTTATACCCCCTAAGTCGTGAAACTGGGCTTCAATGCTCCGATTATACAATCCGATTCCTGATCCTTATTCGACTTGTAGTGCCCGAAGAGTTTTCACTATCAAGCCTCTCTCATTTTGTTATTTCTCTCGACTCACCGTTGCCTTATGGTGCCTGTGAAGGTTTTCACCAATAAGACTCTCTCATTTTGTTCTTTTCTTCTTATTTCCTCCGATTCTACAGATGACAAGGCATTACCCATAGTAAAACATCATATACCCTTGGCATGCCTTAACTCAGCACTCTCAAAGATTATCCGGGAGGGCTTTCTTGGACTGTAATGTGGCTTTTGGACAGGATTAGAAAGAAAGAATATCATAAAGGCTCAAAGAAACTATGACAACGAGGTTAATTTATTTTCAACTTTTGGAATCTATTCTAAAACTTTGCCCCAATTTCTAAAGTAGCGGAATTTGAATTTATTTTTCCCTCTCTTTTTTTCTTCTTTTTTTTTGGGATTTTCCACTCTCGACTTCGTGGGATTATAAAATATTTTATTTGGTACGACCGAACCGTGAGGTTGCCTACGTATCTTGTGGTGAGAAGAATCAGGTCAAACGTAGTTCACGAGACTACTTTTTGTTACTATTTTCCCTTTTTTTCTTTTTTTTCTTTATCTCTATTTTCCCTTTTTTTTGAATCTTACTTTTGGAATGAACTTCTAAAATAAACCTATGGGGGCATGAACTTTTTTTCTTTTTTCGTATGACTCTAACTTGATTCCAAAAGAGGGAAGGTCAAAGAAATCAGTACATGCTCAAAAAGGGTATCGAATGGTATAAGTGTTTGGGTAGCTGAAAGAGGGCCTCCCAATCCCTGAAAATGCCAAATACAACACATGCAACTTGAAATGAAAAAGGAATAGCACGCACAATATTTCTTTTACAGCTTTGACATTAATATCAGTGATATACCTTCCACACTTTTTTAGTGCCTTGTCAAGTACAGAACCCTTGTTGGGTGATTCCCTCTTCACAATGGATATTCTCCGTCGATTCTGAGACAACTTTGTTGACTTTATCTTGTTACTTGAGGTACATTTGAACTCAAAGTTGTTTGCTTCAAACGGTCTAGGATGCACTCTCCTTTAACGAATTCTTGTCACCCTATTAACTTTCCCAATTATCTGCCCCAGTTTCACACAGTTCGGGCTTCAAATGATCTCGAAATTCCTTTACTTATTTCCCTCAAATGTCCTTATAATCTTCACAATTGTTTTATTGCTTTATGATTAAACTAACCTTTAAAACCAGGCCTAGAATTATGCGTGCATGTCTTGTCACCAGAACCAGCATGAAGAGAACTATAAAAAGAGAAGAGAGCTAAACAGAAATGACTAGAAATAATAAAAAATAGAAAACTGTATTAGACAAACGGTGAAGGGGTTTGAACAACAAAACAAGCACTAAACTGGGGTTACAACCCTGGAACAAACCTAGACAGCACTAAACGAGTTACTACGACTAAACAAACCAGGAAAAATAAAAGGATAGAAGGGTTTGAGCCACAAGACAATATCTGGGTTACAACCCTGAAATAAATCGGACAACAGAAATGACAACAAAATAAACCACCAATACTCCTCCCTGGTTAACCAAGAAAGGATCATTTTTCCAATCACCAAGCTCAACATCTTAGCCACTGAATTCTGCATCAATAATACTAGGACTTTCACAAGTCTTTATCACATTGTTCTTAACAAATTGCTTTTGGGTTCCCTTTATTGGCTCATTCTTAATATCAACCTCTGATAGCACTGAAATCTTTGCAGCGCGTGGACCTTCGAGGATCTTAGAAGAATTCTCATATTCCTTTTCAAAACAAATCATACTCACCATATGCGTCTCATTACGAATAGGCGATAGACTTTGGCTAGTGTCTGCTACATCTGGATTTTGCACGACAATGTCACCTGCATCAATAAGCTTCTGAATTGCATTTTTCAGGTGCCAACACTTTTCTGTATTGTGACCCGGGGCATCGGAGCAATATGCGCACCTTTGAGAAAAATCAAACTTCTTTGGCAAAGGGTTTGGTATTTTTATCTGAATCGGCTTCAACATGTCCAATTGCCTCGACCTTTGGAACAAACTGGTATATGATTCTCCAATAGGGGTGAAAGCCTTTTCTTTTTTCAGTAGTCTTTCCAATTTGTATTCTGGCCTCGGTTGGAACTTGGCTAGGTGGCTTATATGCTTGAGGGGGCGGGTAAGACATTTGGGGAAATGGTGCGGGCCATCGCAGGCCTCGTGAGTGTGGAGCATATGGTGGTGCATTGTGGATAGGGTACTAGGAAAGTGATGTATGACTTTGGGGGTTCTGTGGAGAGAAGTAGCATTGGGGAGGATCATCTGGTGCACAAGGATATCCATGGGGTTGATGTCGAGGCTGAAAGTGTTGAGCAGGAATGCCCAGCGGATCATCTTTTCTATTTCTCTTTCTTACACCCAAACTTACTAGGATGTTCTGAATGTCTTTCGTAGTATCTTTCAATGCCGAATAACTCATGATTTTACCTGACTTGATTCCCTCTTCTACCATCTCCACCATTTTTACCACATCGTTGAAAGGTTTACCCAAGGTCAGAATCAAATGACTGAAGTAGGTGGGCCCTTGAGCTTGTAGGAAAAGCTCAACCATTTCTTCTTCACCAATCGGGGGGCTGACTCGAGCAGCTTGCTCCCTCTATCTGAGCCCAAACTCCCTAAAGCTTTCCGCCTCCGGTTTCTTTTCCATCTTAGATAGAGAGGAGCGGTCTGGGGTAATGTCTAATTTGTATTGAAAGTGTCGAACAAAATCTTGAGCCATGTCGCCCAATGGATGTTACTTACTGACATCTTGATGATTATGTCATTACAAAGCTGCCCCAGTCAAGCTCTCACTGAAATACGCCATCAACTAATCATCTTTCTCGCCAACACTTCTCATTTCCCTGCAATAACCCCTTAGATAGGCTACCAGATCTCCACGCTCCTCATACAAATTGAACTTTGGCACTTTAAACCCCGCAGGCAGGTGAACATCAGGGAACATATGAATCTGATTTCTCATCCCTTGCATGCTCCTTAAGAACTGTTCTATACCTTTCAGCTTCCTAGATATTTCATCTCGCCCTTATTTTCCTATGACCTTTTCATTTTCAGCATGAGGCTCATTTCGAGGGCTCTGCTTGTACGAGTCAAGAACCTTGTGGGCAACCTCTGAGGGGTAATATTGGGCATTATGAGCTTTGAGTAGGTATTCATTGTTGGGGATAGTGGATATGACAGGAGGGCAATTTTGGGGAAAGGTAATTGGAGGACGAGTGATGGAGCTACTAGGGTGGTTGGGAAAGCTGTGATAAGCAGGTGGATCTGGAGAGTATGGGGGATCATCTAGCACTATGACCAAAGTTTGGGTAAGGGTAGCATCTAAGAAGCTAGGTGGTGCCTTCCCAGTCATCCAAGCCTGATACATGTCCGCCATGTGTTGTCTTAACATCCTTACCTGTTCAACCAACCCATTGTCCTGTTCAACCAATTGCTTTTGGGCACCCGTATCAACCAACTCAGTTCTGTTGTCATCTGACATTGCCTTTCAACTTTATGTTGTAGAGAAAAGTTACCACTTTAAGAACCACAAACCAACCACCCTTCTGATTTACAACAAAAGGAACAAAATGAGGTCATCATGTTAACGTTAGGGTATTTAACAGCTAAAATATCACATTGCGTGCAATGCACCTAGAAACAATTAATGGTTGTAGAATGACTTCTAGGGTCACAAGGTCACTTGGCATCATCCCAATTTTGTTCATTTCAATCCTCTCTTTTCTTTTCTTTTCTAGCACTTCTTGGCTTGCTCATTTTCCTTCCTTTTTTCTTTCTGATTGTTGCTCTTTTCTTTCCTCTCATTTCTCACGTCCCACTACTTCACCTTTTTTCTCTCTCTTTTTTTTTCCTTTTTCTTTTAATAAATGAAAAAAATGATTCGATCGAACCCTATGTAGGTTGTCTACGTATCATGGCCCGCATAAATCAGATCTTTTCGTAATTCGAGAAGATCAGGAATAAAGTAAACAAACTAACATTCTCATTTCTTTTCTTTTCCTTTTCTTTTTTTTACCTTAATGACTACTCTGATGAGAAAAGAGAAATAAAAGAAGCAAATCCTTTTTTTGTTAAATTTTCTAGACTTAATATTCCATATCCTATTCTAAACTCAATCTTATACGAGCAAGAAAGATTTCAAACCAAGAAATGAAAAAGATAAAAAAAAATGTTTTTCGATTTCAGTTTGATTACCTAAGGGAGAAACTCTGAAAATAAACCAAAGATAAAGTATGTTGTTTTCTTTTTCTTCTATGTACAATGTCCTAGAGTTTTAGTAAAAATAAAAGAACTTTTTTTAAGTCATTGTTCATCAATTTCCCAAAGAAAAACCTCAAAAGAAAATCTTTTTGGATTTTTGGAATTAATATCTTAAAAGAAAACTTTAAAAGATGTACTAAAGAAAATTCTCTTTTTTTAAATTTTTGGTCATAATATACTAAAAGGAAATATAAAAGCAATATTAATTCAATAAAGGAAAACCACCTCAAATGATTTTTTTTATTCCTAGAATTAGTATTCTAAAGAAAACTTCTAACGGAAATATAAAATCCCAGTTGCTGCAGTGCCTCAGTCAACTTGAGATTCCACTACCTTGGTGCTTGTTTCAAACCATACAATGATTTTTGTAGTTTGCAGACTTGTTTGGTCTCCCCCTGTCTAGCAAACCCTTCTGGAATAGTCATATAGACTTCCTCCAAAAGATCACCTTGCAAAAAAACATTGTGAACATCCATTTGATAGATGAACCAATGTCTTGAAGCTGCCACAACTAATATTGATCTAACAGTGACCATTTTAGCTACTGAAGAGAAGGTTTCTTTGTAGTCTAATCCTGCTTGTTGACTATAACCCTTGGCTACCATTCTTGCCTTATATCTCTCGACTTCTCTTGAAGATTTATATTTGACTTTGAATACCCATTTGCAACCAATAGGGGTCTTTCCCTCAGGTAGATCAACAATGCTCCAAGTGTTATTGTCTTCTAGTGCTGCAATTTCCAGTTTCATAGCTTCAATCTACTTTGGATCTGCACCTGCTTCTTTGTAACTAGCAGGCTCAACAATAGATGAATAGGAGTTTAAGGCAGTCTTATAAGGTGGGGTTAGATGTTCATAACAGATATAAGATGACAAGGGGTAGGCACAATTGGATTTTTTAGTAGTGACAAAGTCTTGTATCCACAGAGGTTGTTTGACAATTCTAGAGAATTTTCTAAGTGTTTCAGATTGTTGAGGTTCAGTGATAGGTATTGAACTGATGCTAGATGTATTAGTTACTGTGATGTTAGGTGTGACTGGATGTAAGGAATGATCTGTATTGGTGGATGGATTTAAAGTTGTAGGGTTTTCTGTAGCTAAGTCTTCTTGTATAGTTTGAGAGGTTATTGTATTGTTATGAGTGGTGTTTAGAATATTTCTTGGTGGATCAGATGTAGATTCTAGTAATGGAAACAGGGGAAGAGTAGAAGGAGTGAAGTGTCTAAAAGGAAATAGGTCTTCTCTGAACACCACATTCCTGCTCACAAAGAATGACTTAGCATGTAGATCATAGAGTTTGTACCCTTTTTGAGTAGAAGATAATCCCATTAAGGCAGCAGGAATGGCTCTAGGTGACATCTTATTAGTAATATTGGGGTTTGATGCATAGGCAAGACAACCAAAAATTTTTAAATAATCAAAATTAGGAGGATGTGAATGTAGCATTTCAAAAGAAGATTTATACTGTAAGATGACAGAAGGTAACCTGTTAAGCAGATAAACAGTAGTAGCAACACACTCTCCCTAAAATTTCAGAGGCACAACTCCTTGAAACCTTAAGGATCTGGCTACATTTAGAATAGATCTGTGCTTCCTCTATACTACACCATTTTGCTGAGGTGTATAAACACAAGAGCTTTGGTGTACAATACCATTTTATTTAATCAACTCATCAAACTGAGAGTTAAAGAACTCACAGCCATTGTCTGTTCTTAATGTTTGAACATTAGAGTTGAACATATTCTTCACTAAAGCTAGAAACTGCTACACAATGACAAAAGTTTCAGCTTTATTATTCAATAGAAATATCCAAGTATACCTAGAAAAGTCATCCACCAATATTAGGAAATATCTCTTACCATCATGTGTAGGTACTCTATAAGGACCCCATACATCACAATGTACTAGCTGAAAGGCTTATTTGAACTAGTAGTGCTGATAGGAAATGAAAGTCTAGATTGTTTCCCTAGTGGACATATAGTACAGTGATGATTTTTGTCTAGTTTTCAATGCTTCAAAAACTTTATTTTCCTGAGCATATCTAAAGGAGCATGCCCTAGTCAATTATGCCATACATATAGTGGCACATTAATAGACACAGAGTAGCACTCTTCTTTACTGTCAGACTCTTGTAGTTGGGGTTGAGTAAGTTGTGTTGTAGGAGTTGGAGATGACTTTAGATAGTACAGTCCACATACTAATGAAAAATTGGTCTATGGTAACAGTTGAAAAATCGTTCCCACAGACTTCCAAACCATTGCCATAGGGATATTGGTACGGTTTAAAGACTGTCACATCAGCGGCGTACCCATAGGCCTACTGGAACGGGTCTTGCAACGGTTTGCATTGCCGTGACAATAGATACGTCTATCACAACCCTTTCTCTGTTGGAACGGTTCAAAACCGTTACTGTATTGTTTATATAACGGTTTTTAACCGTTACCATATTATTTAAAGCAACACTTATGTAAGCTATTGCTACGGTTATGTTGGATATAGCCACGGTTTCTTTAGGCTATCGTAACGGTTATATTTGTATTTGGAACAGTTTATGGAACCTATTGCAACAGTTTACATTGTCTACTAGAACGTCATGTGTGTCCTATTGCAATAGTTCTGGTAGGCTATTGTATCAATTCAGTTAAAACCAAAATATAGCACCTGTTATAAATAAATATTTATACATATAATAAATTATAATAACACTAAAATTTAAATACATCATAAAATGAAACTATTAATAATACAAATTTATCCATCAAGCAAATAATATCCATAAAGCAAATGTTCTACCCTATGAGTGCATAAGTTTAGTACATTTTAAGAGAGTAAATAAGTTTCAAAAATGTGGGTAACAAAAGATTCCTAGAACATTCATCTATAACAATACAAAATTCATTTCAAGTAAGGTCTAGTTCTTCATCGTCTTCATCATTCATTTCTTGATCTACTCCACCTACAAAAGAGGATAAGTAAAGTTATTACCCTTCAACAGAATTCGGTATAAGAATACACATTTAACTGTTTTCGATCTTCTTTTAGTAATCCAACTTATTCATCTCAACAAACTATACGCAACATTATAACAATCTGATATTATCACCGAGGACCAAAACTTTCAAGCTATCAAGCTATGATGGCAAAGTAAATAATAATGCATAAGAAATATAATTACAAAACCAGCACGAAACATCAACTACCTTAAATATCTCTGTCAACAAAACTACACATGTAACATGCCTAGCTGCTCAGAGAACACCACTACCTTTTGTCTTTTTCTTTTATTGAGAAATATGTTGTATATTACTTCTTGAGTAAACAACATGTATATGCAATTTAGCTTAGCTATCCATGACAAAGAAAATGAATCAACACGGATATGTTAGAAAAATGAAAGGAATTGAAGATAAAGAAGAAAAAGAATGTGTAGCCATCACATGGTTAAATGATTATCTTTTGCAAGTGAGTTGATATGTAATTTATGCTGAATGAAAATAAAATCATTGAACCTATTCCTAATACGAAAGACTACTGCCATGAAGTAAGAAAACTGACGAAGTTGGGAGGATCACTTAAATTTGATTTTTTAAAAATAAAGAAAGCCAAACATGAAAAAGCCAACTCAAGTATATATTGTCCAAACGCCTGCTTAATCAGTCATGAACTATATAACCAAATAAAATCATAGAGCAAAGAGGTAACGTTTACTTAACTTGAAATTAAAGAGGATCTACAGTTTAGGAAAATTAGGAGACAAAATAAGGGTGGTCGTTCCTCCTATGACAACGCATGCTTCATCACTCATCAATTGTTATATTTCTCCATTCCTTGCAAATATGACACTCAACATATATATATATACACACACACAATAAGCTAAGCTCTTACATACTACTACAATTTTTTCAGAAATTAAAATCAAACACAATATTAAAATGATCAATGGAACAACAACAATAGCATGACAGGTAGCACATCTTATCAGGAAGATCAAAGACCTAGGAGTTCGTGGGAATTTTGTCTTTCAGCATTGCTACAGAGAAGTCAATTCCATAACTTTGTCTTAAGCATCAACCTGTCTATCTATTCCAATTTAAATTCTTAAAAATCTACTATCATAGAACTGCCAGTATTTCTCGGGTATTATTACTATACATACGAGACCATTTGGCACTTAAAAATTCATATACTCCTACTAAATAGAAAAAGGATATTACCATATCCACTCTGCCTTGAACCAAAGCAAAATTCCAAGCAAAGAAGGAGGAGAAGAAGAAATAGAACAAGATGTATAACATTTGGTACGTACTGAACTTGAGTGTTACTGCCAGCAGATGGTTGACTGTTTAGTTGAACAACAGCTTGTTGTGCAGAGGAAACATCTACAGGTGAACGTGCACTGAACCTTAACATGTCAGGATCGAGTCACAAATCTGGGTTCAGACGCTGAAGTCGTGTGATGCCGTTCATTGTAATATTTTGTTCCATAGCATCCTTCTGTTCGTTCAACTTTTCATGCATTCTTTGTTGCATCCTCTCTTCCATTTCCTCTATTTTCTGCTGCATTCTCTCATCAGCATCTAAAGAAGATCCAAGATTCCCTTTTTGCCCTTTTAACAAAGTCTTGGTAACCCCTCGTCCGTACAATCTCACGTGACCTGGATGTTCAGGTCCCATGACGGATGCAAAAGTGTCAACTGAATGACAGCCATCTTCACTTTCCTGAGTGGATTGTATTCTCTCCATTTCAGCCTACAAACCAAATGCGAGAGAAAAGAGTTTTAAGTAACTAAAATTTAATCAATAATTAAGAACAAATAAATAATCACGACAAACTTTAAATTAGAAATTTCGTACAATTTTACTAATCGTATTGTCATATGAGCTTTTGTATACTCGGCCAAGTTTTCTTTTTCTTGTAGCCACAAAGATGTCCTTACTTGACAGAGTATCTGAAGTATCAGAGATTTCCTTCTTTTTTTCTTAGTTACATGAAAAAGGTATAAGAATCTTTCCATATAAAATTAGCAAGTTCATAATTTTAAAAAAAAATTAAGAAAGATAAAACATCAAACCTCGCGAATTAGAGCAAAAGGTGTTCTGCCAGCAGTGTGCGGACACTTCAACCTATTTCGATTCTCTGTATTGGTTTTGGATATTTTCTGCAAATAAACGAGTCAACCACTGAAGTAACTGAAACAATTAATCAGCAACCATGTTCAATTAATTAGCTTGGGTCCAAATTCAACAGCAACAAGAAAGATAACAAAGTAGTGAGGTTGATGAAGGGAGTAATAGCCTCTTAGGAGCAATGCATATTCTCTGTATAGGTTCCAAACCAAAATAACCCCTGAAGAGACCTGGACTTGATATTGGCAGTTTCTCAATTGCTTTTAAATTAGTGTGAATCCCAGAAATTATCCCACAAGAAGCCATAGCCACAGCCATTTTAGTTCAAGAAAATTAAGAAAAATAGAAGCTTTGAAATACTATATAAAAACAACGGCTAAATTAATTAATTAAAGGAATTAATTAATTAATTCCCCTTAGGGGTTATATACTTCCTTATCTCTTCAATCACAAAGGAATTAATCAAGGGATCTTCTTTGAATGCCACAGTTCCAATTCCTTCTACTCTTGGCAGCCTAATTTGCTTAAGGGCAATTTGCGCCGAAGATAGAGGCCTAATCACCTCTTCCTCATCCGTCCATCTCAGGAGATTCATCCAACTTTTATCACCATTATCCATAGATATCCTATACGATAAAAGTAAATCAACAAAACTAATCAAAAAAACCAAAAGCATATTAATTTGACATTGATCACTGCTTTTAAGGGTGAAACTCAGAAAGTCACAAACACTAAAGCAATTTAAGACCTTTAAAAATTAACTTCTTAAAAATCATCTCTTATAATATGAATAGGAAAGATGTGATTAAGTTATTATACTTTTCAAAGAATGTGTAGAGTCATCTTTAAAAAATAAAAACCATTAAGTTCCTTGTGGATGTCAAGTAAGTTATTAGAAAATGTATATCTTCAGAAAATTGCAGTCAAGGAAAACACTTTTAGCCCACACTTTTTGTTTCAGAGAAGATTACACAAGAAAAACCAGTTTCTTTTAAAGCTCCTAGAGGTGAATTTCCTAGACTCAGCTCTTGTTGGAAAAAAATCCCAACTAAGAGCTTACGAGTCGTCATTGGTTTTTGATAGTTTGACTAGTAATATTTATCTGTCACCAGAGATGGTACACATCTTGTTCTCCAAAATTGAATAGAATGAGCGAGACATTTGATTCATCTACTTTAACAGTTTTCTTTTGCAAATCCACTGTATATCCATCTATTTGGTTTTAACTTTTAACAAAGAATTGAAAGGTATTTTTAGAAACTAAGGGTGATTACTCTAGACAATGTGGAACAAATTCAGTTTGAATATTTACAAATTTGATGAGAAGTAGATGTTCAGTTTACAACAGACTACTATAGCGTTATACTCAGCAACCAAATAAATGGATACCCGTATTCTAGTACACCATAATGTAGACACAATAAGTTGGATACATTTCGATGTTACAAAGAATCTAAGTTTCTGCAATATTTCAAATGAAATAGTGCAAGGGTTACATATAACACTACTGCAAGTTAGAAAGCGTGGGAAACATGAGATTTTCACGTTGCTATTCCCTTCAAAAATATAAATTTATCACAAATAATGTGTTTGAACTGTTAAGATTTGTGGAGAAGCTATAGCTACAATGTGATGCCAAAAAGAACACTTCCAAAATCAAGAATTTCAACTATCAAAGGAGATGCCATTTGGAGTTCCATGGCTGCATAATAAAAATGGATCAAAACACAAATACGATCACCTAATCGACACCAAAAATCACTTTTAAACAAAGAACTAAAAATACAGAACCCAAAAGACTACAACATGAATTAAGAACCTTTTTTCCAAGAACTAAAAAACACAGTAAAAACGTATAGAATTGGTAACAAAAACAGTAAAAATGACCAAAAGAATTAAGAAAATTACCAGGCTATGGTGATTTTGGGCTTCTCTGATTCGAGCACAAATCTGATTTTAGAATTTGGGGATTTGGGGAAAGAGTGCTGGAGAAGCAACTGTCCTTGAAGAAGTACCGGAGAAGTGCCGGAAAATCGACGGAATTGTCTTTCAGATTTTCCGGAAAGACCCCGGCTGTCCTCACGATTTTGGGCTTGGGAACTCTAGGGTTTGATGATTATGGAGGTCTAATGAAGAGTTATTTGATGAAACTCAGCCATTAATCTTAAATTCGACAAATATGCAAAAAGAAAAGAGATTAGAGAGGGGATTTTTGGTGTATCGACGAGGGGAATTTGGGTGTTCGACGATGGGAGTTTGGATATAGTACTAGGGAGTAGTTTTGGGTGTATCGATGGGCGGAGAGGTTTTTGTATTAAATTAGTTAAAAAATATAAAATACAGGTCACTTAATTAATTAACTTGGCGGGCTAGTAAATTTTTAGCGGAAAAAATGAGAGGGAATGAATAACCGTTCCCATAGCAATTTTTCCCCCAAAATCATTGCCCTATACATCTCTATTGGGACGATTCACAAATCGGTTGCGAAACAAAACTCTATGGCAATGGTTTTGTTACATTTTCAACTGTTTGATGTCAATAGTGTGCTGATAGCACCCAAATTCTATTGTCACGGTTTCAGCCGTTACTATATCTGATCTATGGCAACGGTTTGTGAACCGTTGCCAAAATAACTATTCCCATAGGCCCATTTTCTGGTAGTGACAATCTTCTCTACCAATCCTCCTCACCTGCCCACTGAAGAGGTCTTGGAAGAGGCAAAAATCAGGAAAGAATACCACATAACACTTCAGCTCCTTTGTCAACTTTGACACAGACAAAAGGTTAAACTTGAAGTCAGGAATGTGCAACACATTTTGTAGATCCTAATTTCTGAGTATACTAGATGTTCCTGTATTTGATATTGACACCACATTACCATTTGGAAGATTCACATTTTTACCTTTTAAACTAGAGTCCTTGTCCAATTTAGTCAACAACTTAGAATTTCTTACCATATGATTAGTAGCTCCAATATCAAGTATCCACCTATCATCGACTATATTGGATAGGAATGCAAATATACCTACTACTTCTGGTTGAGCAGAGCTTGTTGCTTCTTCATTTACCTTACCAAGCATATGTAGGATTTCCTGATACGGTTTTGGAGTAAAGTATTGTAACGACCCGACCGATCGTTTTGAGCTTTTGCACTTTGCTCGTCAGTTCTCGGGCATGACTTTCCCAATGTGATGGCTTATGACTTATGTAAATTGTTGGTTTTTGTTTTCATGGTAATCGGAATGAATTTGGAAGAACAGTTCTCAGTTTGAAGCTTGAAAATTGAAAAGTTTGACCAAGATTTGACTTGTTGGTATATGATCTCGGATCGAATTTTTTATGATTTGGTTAGCTCCATTAGGTGATTTGGGACTTAGAAGCGTGATCGGAATGCATTTTGAAAGTCCGTGGAAGGTTTAGGCTTGAATTGGCGAAATTGAGATTTTGGCGTTTTTCGATTAATAGATGAGATTTAGATATAGGGATCAGAATGGAATTCCGGAAGTTGCAGTGGCTTTGTTGTGTCATTTGTGACGTGTGTACAAAATTTCAGGTCATTCAGATATGGTTTGGTTGGGTTTTTTTATCAAAAGAGTAATTTGGAAGTTTTTGGAATTCTTAGGCTTGAATCCGATGTGATTTTGGCGCTTTGATGTTGCTTTGAGCGTTCTGAAGGCTGGAACAAGTTTAAATGAGGTTATGGGATATGTCGGCATGTTTGGTTGAGGTCCCAAGGGCCTCAGGTGAGTTTTGGATGGTTAAACGGATCAATTTTGGACTTTGGACTTGGCAGTTTTTGCTGGTTTTGTGTTGCAGACAAATTGTTCTTCGCGTTCACGGACAGGGACTCGCGTTCGCGAAGGGTGTTTTTATATGTTGATATTTTTTTTCTACGCGTTCGCGAGGAAGGGGACGCAAACGCGAAGGTGGAGGCTTCATGTGCATCGCAGACGCGAGACTTGGGTCGCGTTCGCGAAGAGGAGTAAGGTCGTTGCGCACCCTAGGCCCATGTGCTATGCATTCGCGAGAGTTGTACCGCATTCGTAAAAACCTGGTAAGGCGAAGCATCACGTTCGCATGGAAATTGTCCGCGTTCGCGAAGGGAAAAATGGAGAGGCAGTGAATTTGGTCTACGTGAACACGAGAGACCAGTCGCGTTCGCGAAGAAGGTAATTTTACCTGGGGCAGATTGTCTAAA
The DNA here is from genome assembly GCF_000393655.2 of Nicotiana sylvestris. Lineage (NCBI taxonomy): Eukaryota > Viridiplantae > Streptophyta > Magnoliopsida > Solanales > Solanaceae > Nicotiana > Nicotiana sylvestris. The sequence continues at coordinate 141,453,317 of NC_091062.1, forward strand.
AGTGAGTTTTGCGAGCTTTGGTCTATTTTCTCCATTGTTGAATGATTTTTGGATCTTTTGAGAAAGATTGAAGAGGGAATCGAAGGGTAACACTTGGAGGTAAAATTTTTGAACTCTATACTCGATCCTATGTTGATTCTTACTTGTTTAATTATGAAATATGTGGAAATTAAAGCCTAAAATTGGGGATTAGGGCTTGAATTTTGAGGGTGTAAATGGGGAATTTGAGGGGGCAATTGAGGTCCAATTTTGATGTTCTTGGTATGTATAGACTCGTGAGAGGATGAGGATTCCATTGATGTTAATTTTGTCGGATTTCAAGACGTGGGACCGGAGGCCGAGTTTGAGCAATTTCAGGATTTTTGATGTAAATTGGATATTTTCGAGTGGGCTTTGTTTCTTAGCATATTCTAATGGTTATGTGCTGATTATGGCTAGATTTGGAGCATCCAGAGGTCGATTCATGAGGACAAAGGCATCACGGGCTAGAGTTTGGATCGAATCGAGGTAAGTAATGATTGTAAATGCTGTCCTGAAGGTTTGAAACCCCGGATTTCACATAGTTGTGCTACTTGAGGTGACGCACACGCTAGATGACGAGCGTGGAGTCGTGCACCGTTGGGGATTGTGACTTGGTCCGTCCCGTACGACCGTTAAGTTGTGTATTTGCTTTGAAATCTTATGATATTCCATATTTTAGAGATTGATATTATATTTTGGGTTGTATGCCATGTTTGGGGCCTTGTGCCGACCTATTGAGACCCTTAGGGGCATTTTTACTATCTTTCCTCACTTTATTTATTTTGAAAGCATATCATCAGTCATATTTATTTACGATCTATTTATTGTTTAAACCTGGTTTTATCACTTAAATTCTTAAAATGTGAAAACTGTTTGGGCTGAGTCCCCTGTTTTACTAATGGTCCGAGTGATTGTGAGGTTGATGACTGAGATAGACCGAGGGTATAATTGTGAGGGTATTGACTGAGATAGACCGAGGGTCTGATTGTGAGGTTATTGACTGAGATAGACCGAGGGTCTGATGGTAAGGTTATTGACAGAGAGAGGCCGAAGGCCTGGTTGAGAGGATTATATATTTATGGATCGGGCTGCACGCCGCAACAATACATATATATATATATATATATATATGGATCTGGCTACATGCCACAGCGATATAGCGCTTGGGTTGTAGGAGCCCCTTCGGAGTCTTCATACCTCCAGTGAGCGCAATCGACTATATATATGGATTGGGCTACAGGCCGCAGCGATATATGGATCGGGTTGCATGCCGCAGCGGTTACTATATGGTACTTATTGAGTGTGAGTGCTGAGTGTGAGCACTGATTGATGAGAGTTGAGTCTCGAGTGGCTGAGAGGCTTGCCCGAGGGGCTATATACATATATGAGTGATGTTTTGCCCGAAGGGCTTGTTTTTATGAAATTACTGTTTCCACTCCTCTTTATATTGAGCCTCTGTTGAAAATGTTGAACAAATGCTTTTAAAAAACTTTCATTTAAGCTGGAGTTTTATGAGATGTTCGGAATTCGATCACTGATTTGGCTTTGTTATTTCCGCTGAGATTTTTATGTTATGAGGTGTTTATGATTCCTATTTTGTCCGAGGGGCTGTATACGAACTATGTTTTGCCCGAGGGGCCGATTATGGTTTTCATCTCTTTTATTATAAATGGTATTGAACCCCTACTGAAACTGTTGGAAAGCATTTTCAAATGATATTTACCAAAAACTGGATTTTAAATGAGACGATCGACTCGTATTCTGATTTGAAAGCATGTTGCTTATTGAGTTTATCATAAATGTGGATTCATCGTTTCCTACTGCTCAGTCTTTATTTAGTCTTATTACTTACTGGGTTGGGGTACTCACATTACTCCCTGCACATCGTGTGTAGATTCAGGTATTTCGGAACCCGGTAGTGGGTGTTAATTTCTCAAAGGCAGAGTCATCAGAGTTAGCAAGGTGGTTACACGACGTTCACAGCATTGCTTTCCTTCCCTCATTTTCATTACTGTACTTAGTACATCATCCAATATCACAAGCTCAACCTGGATGAAATGCTGTACTCAACTCAACCTGGATGCCCAACTCTCGCTGAACTGCTTTCCAGAAGCGCGAGGTAAACTGCGTACCGAGGTCTGAAATGATAGATACTGGCACACCATGAAGACGAACAATCTCTCGGATATAAATCTCAGCTAACCTCTCGGATGAATAGGAGACTACCACAGGAATGAAATGCGCTGACTTGGTCAGCCTATCAACAATGACCCAAACTGCGTCGAACTTCTTCCGAGTCTGCGGGAGTCCAACAACGAAGTCCATAAAAATCTGCTCCCACTTCCACTCGGGAAGTTCAATCCTCTGAAATACTCCACCAGGTCTCTGATGCTCGTACTTAACCTGCTGATAATTCAAACATCGAGCCACATATGCAACGATATCCTTCTTCATTCTCCGCCACCAATAATGCTGCCGCAAATCCTGATACATCTTTGCGGTGCCCGGATGAATAGAGTACCGGGAGCTATGGGCCTCCTCTAAAATCAACTCTTGAAGCCCATCCACATTAGGCACACAAACTCGCCCTTGCAATCTCAAAACTCCATCCTCACCTAAGGTAACCTACTTGGCACCTCCACGCTGCACCATGTCTCTAAGGACACACAAATGGGGATCATCAAACTATCGATCACGGATACGCTCCAATAATGAAGATCGAGCGACCGTGCAAGCTAATACTCGACTAGGCTCAGAAATATACAACCTCACAAACCGATTAGCCAAAGCCTGAACATCCAAAGCAAGCTGTCTCTCACCGACCAGAATATAAGCAAGACTGCCCATACTGGCTGACTTTCTACTCAAAGCATCGGTCACCACATTGGCCTTTCCCGGGTAATATAAGATAGTGATATCATAATCCTTCAACAACTCCAACCATCTCCTCTACCTCAAATTCAACTCCTTTTGCTTGAACAAATACTGAAGACTCTTTTGATCAGTGAACACCTCACATGCCACGCCATACAGATAATGCCTCCAAATCGTCAATGCGTGAACAATGGCTGCCAACTCTAAATCATGAACCGGATAGTTCTTCTCATAAATCTTTAACTGCCTCGAAGCATAGGCAATGACCTTGACATCCTGCATCAACACTGCAACAAGCCCGATACGGGAATCATCGCAATAAATTGTGTAAGGCCCTAAACCTGTGGGCAAAACCAACACCGGTGCGGTAGTCAGAGCTGTCTTGAGCTTCTGGAAGCTCGCCTCACACTCGTCTGACCATCTGAAGGGGGCACCCTTCTAGGTCAATCTGGTCATCAGGGCTGCGATAGATGAGAATTCCTCTACGAACCGACGGTAGTAGTCTGTCAATCCAAAGAAACTCCAAATCTCTGAAGCTGATGCTGATCTAGGCTAGTTCTTGACTGCCTCAATCTTCTTCGGATCAACCTGAATACCCTCTGCTGATACGACATGACCCAGGAATGCAACTGAACTCAACCAAAACTCACACTTCGAGAACTTAACATATAACTGACTATCCTTCAGAGTCTGAAGAACCACTCTGAGATGTTGCTCGTGCTCCTCCTGGCTGCAGGAATATATCAAGATATCATAATGAAGACTATCACGAACGAGTCCAAGTAAGGCCTGAACACTCGGTTCATCAAATCCATAAAAGCTGTTAGGGTATTTTTCAACCCGAATGACATAACCAAGAACTCATAATGCTCGTACCAAGTACGGAAAACGGTCTTAGGGACATTAGATGCCCTAATCCTCAACTGATGGTAGCCAGATCTCAAATCAATCTTTGAAAACACCTTGGCACCCTGAAGCTAATCAAACAAATCATCAATCCTCGGCAATGGATACTTATTCTTGATGGTGACCTTGTTCAACTGTCGGTAATCAATGCACATTCTCATCGAACCATCCTTTTTCTTAACAAACAAAACCGGCGTACCCCAAGGCGAAACGCTGGGTCTAATAAAGCCCTTCTCAAGCAAGTCTTGCAACTGCTCCTTCAACTTTTTCAATTCAGGCGGGGCCATACGGTACGGCGGGATAGAAATGGGCTGAGTGCCCGGAGGAAAATCAATGCAAAAGTCAATATCTTTGTCGGGCGGCATACCCGGTAGGTTTGAAGGGAATACCTTAGGAGACTCACAAACAACGGGCACAAAGTCAATAGAGGGAACCTCTGCACTAGAATCACGAACATAAGCTAAATTAGGCCAAGCACCCCTTCTCTACCATACGCCGAGCTTTCACATAAGAAATAACGCTACGGGTAGAATGACCAGGAGTTCCTCTCCACTCTAAACAAGGTATACCTAGTAAAGCTAAGGTCACAGTCGTGGCATGACAGTCTAAGATATCATGGTAAGGTGATAACCAATCCATCCCCAATATAACATCGAAATCGACCATATCTAGAAGCAACAAATCCACACGAATCTCAAGACCCCCTACCACAACTACACAAGAGTGATGGACTTGATCTACCACAATAGAATCACCCATCAGTATAGACACATAAACATGAATACTTAACGAATCACTAGGCATGACTAGATACGGTGCAAAATAAGATGACATATATGAGTACGTAGACCCTGGTTCAAATAACACTGAAGCATCTCTATCACAAACAAGAACCGTACCTGTAATAACTGCATCTGAAGCCTCAGCCTCGGGTCTGGCTGGGAGAGCATATCATCAGGGCTGGGCCCCACCACCCTGAACTACCTCCCTGGGACGGAGTGCAGCTGGCTGGCCTCTACCTCTGGCAGCCTGAGCTCTACCTCTAGGACCTCTACCTCCACCTCTAGCACCTCTAGCTGACTGGGCGGTCTGTGGAATATCTGGTGCCTGAACCATAGCACGATAACCCTAATGCGGAGAATTGCTCGAAGCTCGAGGGCAATACCTAGCAATGTGCCTCGGGTCACCACAAGTAAAATAAGCCCTCGGCTGTTGGGGCTGACAACCCTGAAAACTCTAAAGCGGTGGTGCACTGATAGATGCTGGTGGTGCACTGAAGGACTACTGATCAGAATACTGCATCGGAGGACCATGGCCACCTGAAGCGCTGACTGAAAGGGCCTAGGAGGATGGCGTCTACCATATGAATCTCTACCTCCAGACGAGGTACCATTGAATCTACCTGAATGACGGGGACTCTTATCCGACCCATGACCACCTCCATGTGACAAAACCATCTCAACTCTGTGGGCCACATTGGCCGCCTCCTGAAAAGTGATCTCACTCCCGGCCTCCTTGGCCATCTGAAGACGAATCGGTTGAATAAGACCGTCGATAAACCTTCTCACCCTCTCTTTCTCGGCAGGAAGTATGACAAGAGCATGGCGAGCTAAGTCAATGAACCTGGTCTCATACTGGGTGACCATCATGGAACTCTGCTGGAGGCGCTCAAACTGCCTCTGATAGACCTCTCTCTGAGTAACGGGGAGAAACGTCTCCACAAACAATACTGTAAACTGCTCCCAAGTCAAAATGGCGACCCGACTGGTATAGCTAAGCAATAATCTCTCCACCAAGTCTTGGCAGATCCAGATAAGCGAAATGTAGCAAAATCGACCCCATTGGTCTCAACAATGCCCATGTTCCTGAGAACCTCGTGGCAGCTGTCCAGATAATCCTGGGGATCCTCAATAGACGCACCGCTGAAAGTAGTAGTGAAGAGTTGGTGAACCTATCCAGTCTCCACAAAGCATCGGCGGATATAGCCGCTCCATTACCGGTCTGATCTACCACACCCGGCTATACTGCTCCAACTGGCTGAACCGCTAGAGTCTGAATCTGAGGAGCTACCTGCTCCGGAGTGCGAGTAGTAGGAGTCTGGGCCCCTCCTCCAGCCTGAGAAGTGGCTGGTGCTACAAGAAGCAAACCTGCTCGGGTGACACTCTCCATGAGGCCCACCAATCGGACCAGAGCGTCCTGAAGAACTGGGGTAGCAATAAACCCCTCTAGGACCTGAGCTGGGCCCTCCGGAACTGCTAAGGCCGGAACCTCCCCCTTAAAATCAACCTGAGGCTCCGCCACTGGTGCTGCTGCTCGGGGCTGAACTCTGTCCCTACCCCGGCCTCTAGCACGGCCTCGGCCTCGCCCTCTACCCCTAGTGTAAGCTGCTGCTGGGGGCTCGGGCTGCTGAGCGGTAGATGAGGAAGCGTGTGTTCTCGCCATCTACGAAAGAACGGAGTAGAAATTCAATCATTATTGGGGAAACAGAACCGCACAACAAGAAAGGACAAATGTGAAGTTTTACTAACTCTGTAGCCTCTAGGGATAAACACAGACGTCTCCGTACCAATCCCTCAGACTCTACTAAGTTTGTATGTGAACTATGAGACTCATGTAACCTAGAGCTCTGATACCAACTTGTCACGACCCGGAATTCCCACCATCGAGAGTCGCAATGGCGCCTACTAATGTGAGTTAGGCAAGCCAATTATTAGACAAATTACCCTTTTACCAATTTTGTATTCTCTTTAACTTTATATAAAACAATAATGTGTAAACAGCGAAAATTTAGAATAAGCGGAAGAAAGTAATAAAATATCTAAACATGTGTCTATTACATCAACTTAAACCTTAATCACCCAGAACTAGTGTCACAGTACTACAGACGGTCTAATAGCCTATTTGGCCAAGCTTCTTTTTGGCCAAAAGTACCTTTTTTGCCCAAAAGCACTTTTGGCCAAATATTGAGGTGTTTGGTCAAGCTTTTGGAAGGAAAAAAGTGCTTTTGAGGAGAAGTAGAAGTAGTTTTAGAGAAGCAGAAAAAAGTAGCTTCTCTCCAAAAGCACTTTTGAGAAAAATACACTTAGAAGCAAATTTTTAAAGATTGGCCAAACACTAATTGCTGCTCAGAAGTGCTTTTTAAACTAATTAGCCAAACACAAACAACTTCGCACCAAAAGTACTTTTGAGAAAAGCACTTTTGAAAAAAAGCACTTCTTAAAATAAACTGATTTTTACAGCTTGCCCAAACGGGCTATAAGACTGCTAAATACAAGGTATGAAAATAAAAGACACACTGTTTCTGAAGCAAAGAGATGAAATAGGAAATAAAGGATAGAGGAGACGTTAGGGCCTGCGAATGCCTGCAAGTCTACCTTGGATCTCCGCGTGGACTGAAGGTAGCCTCCAAACTACGGTCCAAGAGCTGCTCTGGGATCTACATATAGTGCAGAGTGTAGTATCATCACAACCGACCCCATGTGCTGGTAAGTGCCTAGCCTACCCTCAGCGAAGTAGTGACGAGGCTAGGACCAGACTACCAAAAAAACCTGTGCAGTTATATAATATATAGCAGAAAGTAAAGCAGGAATAAACAAGTAAAGATGGGAGGGGGAAAGCATGCTTCGGGGAATAACAGGTAAAAACAAAATATTAAAAGAATTATAAACGAACCAAAATCCAACTACTAACAAAGATAAAGGAAACAAAGGCAGAATTCACTTTCATTTCACATCTTGTTGCAGGCGTGCAACCCGCTACCATTTTATATATCTCGTGGCAGGCATGCCACCCGCTCCCATTTCATTTATCTCGTGGCAGGCATGCCACCCGAACCCAGTTACAAATCAACAACAATCACAAAGAATCATGGCAAGGGAACAAGAGCAATATAACAACATCCCGACAAGGGAACAAGAGCAATATAACAACATCCCGACAAGGGAACAATAATATTTCAATAACATCCCGGCAAAGGAACAATAATATTTCAATAACATCCCGACAATGGAACAATAATATTTGATCTCTTCGCTTTATCACTTTTACTTCACAATTCACTTCACAACTCGAGTCAATGCTCTAAAGGTTCAATTATCACTTATACTTACATTTCTTATTATACAACTCGAGCCAATGCTCCTCAAAGTTCAAGTGTCACAATTAATTCCACAAACTTTTCCCAACAATAGAAATCATCAATCAAGGCATGAAAAATACAACGAAGTCATAATAACCACAATATAAGACTCACAGGCATGCTTGACACCAACGTATAGATACTCGTCACCATGCCTATACGTTGTACTTAACATATACCACATAGAAAATAGGACTCGACTCCTAATCCCTCAAGCTAAGGTTAGACCAAACACTTACCTCGAACTTCCATGGCCAACTCAAGCCTCAAACACTGCTTTTCCTTTAGAATTTGGCTCCAAATCAATTGTATCTAGACATAATCGACTTAATAACATCAATAATCACTAAACAATTCAATTCTAATGCTTAATTATAGATTCTCTATCATTCTTCCCAAAAAGTCAAAAATCTACCCCGGAACCGCTTGGTCAAAATACGAGGTTCGAACCAAAACCCGATACCCATTCACCCTCGAGCCCGGATATATAATTGATTTTGGAATTCGACCTTAATTTGAGGTCTAACTCCCCAAATTTCAATATTCTTAGGTTATTCCCAAAGTTCCCAATTCCACCATGAAAACCCTAGATTCTAGGATGAAATCTTGTAAAAAAGAAGTTAAGAAGTAAAGAAAATGAGTTAGAAATCACTTACCAATATTTTGGAGAAGAAAGGTTGTTTGAACTAATTGCTGCTCAGAAGTGCTTTTTAAACTAATTAGCCAAACACAAACTACTTCGCACCAAAAGTACTTTTGAGAAAAGCACTTTTGAAAAAAAACACTTCTTAAAATAAACTGATTTTTACAGCTTGCCCAAACAGGCTATAAGACTGCTAAATACAAGGTATGAAAATAAAAGACACACTGTTTCTGAAGCAAAGAGATGAAATAGGAAATAAAGGATAGAGGAGACGCTAGGGCCTGCGAACGCCTGCAAGTCTACCTTGGATCTCCGCGTGGACTGAAGGTAGCCTCCAAACTACGGTCCAAGAGTTGCTCTGGGATCTACATATAGTGCAGAGTGTAGTATCATCACAACCGACCCCATGTGCTGGTAAGTGCCTAGCCTACCCTCAGCGAAGTAGTGACGAGGCTAGGACCAGACTACCAAAAAAACCTGTGCAGTTATATAATATATAGCAGAAAGTAAAGCAGGAATAAACAAGTAAAGATGGGAGGGGGAAAGCATGCTTCGGGGAATAACAGGTAAAAACAAAATATTAAAAGAATTATAAAGGAACCAAAATCCAACTACTAACAAAGATAAAGGAAACAAAGGCAGAATTCACTTTCATTTCACATCTTGTTGCAGGCGTGCAACCCGCTACCATTTTATATATCTCGTGGCAGGCATGCCACCCGCTCCCATTTCATTTATCTCGTGGCAGGCATGCCACCCGAACCCAGTTACAAATCAACAACAATCACAAAGAATCCTGGCAAGGGAACAAGAGCAATATAACAACATCCCGACAAGGGAACAAGAGCAATATAACAACATCCCGACAAGGGAACAATAATGTTTCAATAACATCCCGGCAAAGGAACAATAATATTTCAATAACATCCCGACAATGGAACAATAATATTTGATCTCTTCGCTTTATCACTTTTACTTCACAATTCACTTCACAACTCGAGTCAATGCTCTAAAGGTTCAATTATCACTTATACTTACATTTCTTATTATACAACTCGAGCCAATGCTCCTCAAAGTTCAAGTGTCACAATTAATTCCACAAACTTTTTCCAACAATAGAAATCATCAATCAAGGATGAAAAATACAACGAAGTCATAATAACCACAATATAAGACTCACAGGCATGCTTGACACCAACGTATAGATACTCGTCACCATGCCTATACGTTGTACTTAACATATACCACATAGAAAATAGGACTCGACTCCTAATCCCTCAAGCTAAGGTTAGACCAAACACTTACCTCGAACTTCCATGGCCAGCTCAAGCCTCAAACACCGCTTTTCCTTTAGAATTTGGCTCCAAATCAATTGTATCTAGACATAATCGACTTAATAACATCAATAATCACTAAACAATTCAATTCTAATGCTTAATTATAGATTCTCTATCATTCTTCCCAAAAAGTCAAAAATCTACCCTGGGACCGCTTGGTCAAAATACGAGGTTCGAACCAAAACCCGATACCCATTCACCCTCGAGCCCGGATATATAATTGATTTTGGAATTCGACCTTAATTTGAGGTCTAACTCCCCAAATTTCAATATTCTTAGGTTATTCCCAAAGTTCCCAATTCCACCATGAAAACCCTAGATTCTAGGATGAAATCTTGTAAAAAAGAAGTTAAGAAGTAAAGAAAATGAGTTAGAAATCACTTACCAATATTTTGGAGAAGAAAGGTTGTTTGAAAAATCGCCTCTTATGTTTTTGGGATTTTGAAAAATGAAAAATAGCTGAAAATTCCGTTTTAATATACCCCTCTCAGACCCCTGTGCGGACCGCACAAAATCGGGTGTGGCCGCACAGCTCTCCATGTGGACTGCAGTGACATGCTTTAGTATTTTGGCCATAACTTTCTCTACGGATGTCCAAATTGTGATTTCCTTCCTTTTTGGAAACTAGACACGAAGGGCTACAACTTTCATTTTTGAATCATCTCAAAATTCTTTGTAGATCAAAAGATATAGGCTTCCGAAGTTTAACCAGTGAACCTGTACGGACCGCACAAAATCGAGTGCGGCCACACAGTCCCCCACCGCGGACAGAACCAAAACCAATGCAGTCAGCACTGGGGGGGTTCAGAGATTTGCACTTCTCTGAACCTGCAACATCCATGTTTTAAGCCTAAGACATCCCGGAACCTACCCGAAACTCACCCGAGCCCTCAGAACTCCAAACCAAGTATGCATACTAACTCAAAGACATCATATGGACCTACTCGTGCAATCACATCATCAAAATAACATGTAAAATCATGAATTAAACCTCAAAACTCAACATTTTAATCAAGAACTCTCAAAGTTCATAACTCTTCAACCGGAAGTCCAACTCACGTCAAATAAACTCCGTTTTTACCAAATTTCACAGTTATCTTTCAAAATCTATAACAAGTTTATACCGAGCTCCGGATACAAAATACGAGCCCGATAATAATGGTTTCAAAATTCTTTTCTTCATTTCTTAGATAATTCAGTAAAATAATTTCTTTCAAAAATTGATTTTTAATGCTTGGAACCTCGGAATTCATTTACGGGCATATGACCAAGTCCCATATTTTACTGCGGACCTACCGGGATCGTTGGAACATGGATCTGGGTCTGTTTTCTCAAAATGTTGACTGTCGCGCCCCCTTTTTCTCGCGAAATCGGGTTTGTAACATTTGGTATGGGACAACTCGTTCCTTTTGGGAACTAAGTTTGAATTTGAAGCGTCGTCACCTAATGATTTAAGGTGCATTAGGACACCTATAGGGTTCAATTCTAAGTCATTTGAACAGCAAGAGATAGGGTAAGGGCTTGAAATTATCCTAAGGGGAAGGTGTTAGGCACCCCTCAGGATCCGCTAGTGTGGTTCCCGGCCAGACAGTTGATTGTGAATTTGTGCAATTTAGCAAATAGACAAGTATGGGCTCAAATATAGGGGATTTAAATTTAAACACATGAGAGAAAGAACAATTAAAAGGAGAGTTTTTTGAAAAGAAGTTTGCAAACAAAGGGAAAGGGGGTCCTAGGTTTATATTTAATATGGATCACATCAATGCGATACCCGGTATGACACTCCTCAAAAGAGGGGATACACGTGGTATTAGCGCACCGGTCATCATATCCATATCTACCCTTCCCGCTCCTTTAAAGTATTAAAGCGCGGATTGGTCTCGTTCACTATTGTATGCTATTACCCGTCCTGTTCCTATCAGTCCCGGAGGAGTTTAAGACTACTATTCCTAAAGGGGAGGGATATTAGGCTGATTTTGGTTTCAAAAGGTAAAAATCTAAGGCGACATACAAAACATATAATACTGCATGTTGGGGGAAGTATGTAAACAGATAAAGGCTCATGCATACCTCTTCAAACAAAACACATAAATAGCATGACTTACACATACTTTTAAGGTCTGAATTTAACATACTAAGGTAAGGGAAATTTCTATTGTTGAGGCAGACCAGTTTATTACATAACTCAGATAAGAAGTACGAATCAGGCCTACCTGCTGGTTGTAGCAATTAACAAAACAGATTCAATTTTTATTGTTATCATCAGCTAAGTCTTGCCTAAGCGTTTGGCTGAAATGATATCTATTACTGATTCAGAAAGTGGAAAAATAGTAACAGCTTTAAAACGAACAATTGAGATCCTATAGACATGCTTTCTAAACCTCGTTAGATAAAGAAGGAAGGTTGTTTAAAACTGGTTCAGAATAGACTGAATTTTAAATTGATTGCACATCCTATAGGCAGGATGTCTAATATTGCTCATTTTATTTCTACAGACATGATTTCTAAAAGGGGTATTGATTCTTAACCTTATGAACACGATATCTGATTTTAACCATTTAGATCCTAGGAACATGGTATCTGAATGTGACCATAATATGCAGACTTTAAGTAAGTCCTATAGGCATACTCTCTAGATGCAGAACATGCATAAATTTAATGAAAGCAGGTCTTATAGTCATGGTATCTAACGTGCAGAATTACAAATGCATAATTTAAACAAATGGATCCTGTAGGCATGATTTTTAAAATGCAGAACTCAAAACATGTAGAATTTAAACAGCAGATCCTATCGGCATGATTTCCACCCTTAAGCATGCATAATTACCCAACCCTTTTCACTAGCCAACCCCAATGTTTATTATAAATTATTACAGACTAGATACTGAATTACATCAGAAAAGTACAAAAGAAAAGTTACAACCAGAGGAAGCTTGATTCTTGACTTCCTCTCTGAGTTATGGAATAAACCACCTCAAATGCCATTGATTCAAAGCCTTTCTCAGACCTGAGTGTGTCAGAGTTCCCTAAGAGTCTCAAGGGACCCCGGGAAGTGCTTACACCGAGGTTCATGGAACCAGATTGGGATGAGTGCAGTGTGGAAGTGCCAGCCCTTATGTGTCCAAGTTCAGAGGGAGCTCATGGGTCCCAAAGCAAGGCTCACACAAGAGGGGCAGAACCGAACTCTAAGAAGATAGTGAAAGTGCAGGAATAGAGTCTTAAAACTGAGGGGATAAAGGAGAGGGGGTAAAGGGTGATAGGGAGACAATAATTAGTAACACACAGAGTTAATAACTTCATACATAGGGGGTCAGGGGTTGGAAATCCATTGCAATGAGCCTATGTACTTAGGCATGGATCAGCTTTGGGCATGCACAACAATAGAAGGTGCTGACATGCCTATAAACCAATCATAACATACAACATCTAGAGGAGACATGGAGGTTATGATCCTAGGGGGATCAGGTTTGGGTCATGCACAGCAATGTCTAATGTTGTCATGCCCCAAACCAACCACAGATACTAAACACCTTGGGGATGGGGATTTAGGATTCACAAGGTCATAATAAGTAATGGACAGAAGCATTAACTCAGAACATGAAGAGGTAGATTACAACATGTTTAATAATGGAACTTGGTTAAATGCAAATAGGAGACAAACAAGGATGGAAGAGACAGTAAAGAAACAGGGTGTTGTTGGTGTAGAAGCTTAATTAGAACATACTAGTAAGACACAAATGTAGAGAAAGATAAGCAATCTTCCCACAGCCTAGCCTTGGCTTTCAACCGGCTAGGTAAGGCAGCAATACAAGTAGCAACAGAGAAAAGAGAGAGATTTTATTGGAGTGTGTGTTTGAACTCAAGTATTTTATGCCTTGTGTTCATGTGTTTGAAAGAAGAGAAGGTGGGTATTTATAGTTTTGAAAGCATGAAAGAAAATGGCAATAAACGCACATATAGAAGTAATCAACAATCAGAATCAATCAACCAAGTGATTCCCCTTTAATTGAGGAATCACTTTTTTAACGGGGCTAACAGGTTTAAAAGAAGGAAAGAAAATCAGTTTGTAGGCCGACTGGTTATTACCATAAAAGGAAGTAGTAAAATATTGAGTTCACAATAGAGTCCAAGTACAGAGATACACTTGTTTTGGGGAAAAGATTCAGCAAGACAATAAGTAAGGAAATGGATCAATCACTTTAACAGGCGAGTAAAATTAGAGTTAACAAAAAGAGAAGTTTTGAAATCAGTCCCAAAGTTGAGAATCAATCAAAGAAGGGGCCTATGCATATAAATAGAGTGCACAAATGATGGACATGTAAGGCCAAACTATTGGCAAAAGAAACAGTATGCAATAGTAGTACAAAGTTAGTAGACAACAAACTTTCGAAGCATGACAGTCACGTAGGTCAAGTTTCCCTTGAATCAGTAGTATAGAAAAAAGAAAAAAAGGATAGAGTATCAGAAGCATGCAAGGGGTCAAGACCCTTCTGAAAAGCATAGTCGAGTTTCAAAGATAGTAAGAACCCAGAATCAAAGGAATCACATAATGAAAATAGATGCTGAAACAAAGGAACTTCAAATCAAGTCAGGTATTCCAATGAGCAATTTCAAACCCAAAGACATAGGTTTTTCCTTAATAACATTCAAGCTTAGAAGATGATAAATAAATAAATCGCACAAGCAGTTTCAGAAACTTGAATAGACCCCAAAAGAAATTAGGGTTTTCAACATCAATCTAGTTTAAAGATGATGAACAAATAAATCAGACAATATTTAGGAAATAGTCTCAGAAACTCGAACGAACCCAAAGAAATTAGGGGTTTTTATCACCCATCAAGTCTAGAGATAATAAATAAGTAAATCAAACAAACACTTAACAAATAGTCTCAGAAACCCCAAAAGAAATTAGGGTTTGTATCATGCTAAACTCAGAAAATATTTTGAAAAGAAGAACTTGAAGGAAAACCCTAATCGGAAAAAGATGAAGAGTCTTTTTTTTCTTTCTGAAAGCAAACTTAAAGAAGCTTCGAGAAGGCGTTTAAAAACTCATAGAAAGCATAGATCTAAAGTAAACCTGAAAGAAGTCGAGAAGCTCTTAGAGATTAGGTTTTCAGAAGAACCCCAAGTGACGAGAAAGGCCTTGAAAGCCATCGATCTAAACAAGAGAGTCAAGGGTCTAACTCGAATGACCATGGCTGGCCGGAGAAAGGTCAGAGATGACCGGAGAATAGTCATCGAGCAAGGAATGGACCAAACTCCTTCAGAATCTGGTCATGAGACTATAGAAACGAACACGTAGAAGCCTTGGGAGGCTGATACAGGTCTTAGATGATCTTGGAGAGCCATGGATTAGGGTAGATTAAGGTGGCGGCGGCTAGGGTTTGATGTTGCTGTAGAGAGGATTTTAGAGAGGAGGAGGATTCAAAGGCGGCGTATTGTGAGAAATGGATTAGGGTGAAGGGGTCGTTTGGGTTAAAAAAAGAAAGGGAGTAATGGGAGCCGTTGATCTACACAATCAACGGCTGGGATTAGGTGAGAGTCCGGGTGGGTCATTTAAATGGGTAAAGGGTCGAATTTGAAGATAATTGGGTCGGGGTAAAATTGGGTTCCAATTGGGTTCAAATTAGGCTATAATTGAAAGGTAATTGGGCTAGTTTTTAAATAGCCAATTTTCCCCACTTATTTTATAAAAATAGCAAATTAAGTTCTGAAAATAAATTAAAAGTACTAAAATGATTTATAACATATAATTATCAAATTAAAAATACTGGACTTAATTTTTATAGATATAAACGCAGGCTAATATTGCAATTATATACAATTTAGCTTTAAAAATACTAAATAAATTTGTAAAAATGTACAAATATTATTTAGCTTTATTTTGGCATAAATATGAGAATCAAATAAATGAATTACTATAATTTTGGAAATATTATTAGGTTTTTTATGAATAAAATAGGGGAATAAATTGGTTTAAAAATCTTTAAAAATTAAGAAAAAAAATAATAAAACAATTGGACATACTTGTATATGCATACATATGCTATTTTGAAAGTATTTTGCATATTAAAAAATATACAGGGAAAAATTAGGTATCAACAGCTGCCTCTCTTTACTCGGGAAGGATGAAAGAGTTATCGGGTAAAGATATGATGGCCAATTTTGACCAAGCGGAATGGTTCGAAGAGGTTTAGGCCGCCTTAGCTTCTGAGCTGTCTACATATCCCTGGTCTTACAAGAATCAGGCCATATGTAGTTCGGGATCCATCGGCGGAGTATGCCGATGGAAACTTTTCAAGAATGGACGCAATGTGTGGTAGGTTTGCGAGAATGTTTTAGGTTTGGTAGGGCTACGGAAACTGGAGCGGGATCGCTCCTGCCGAGATGGCCGTTGCTTTCCGGTTAACCTGCAAATAAGCAATACAAGCATATATTGTGCATAAATTTAAACATGATGCAAATTCCCGTCGGACCATGAAGGTTGTATTTGGACGGTTAGAATGACGTTCTTAGACCATGTTGTCCTGGGCCATGAAGCATATAATAAAGGATTCGCAGGCCATGAAATGATGCTCTCGGGTTGTGAGGATGATGCCTCCGAACCATGATGCCTTTGAATAATGATATGCAAAAGATTAAGAGGGATTCTCAGGCCATGACATGGTGTTCTCGAGCTATGAAAATGGTGCCTCCGATCGATGATGCCTTTAGATAATTTGGTGATCTTTCAGCCTATGAAATGTAGTGTGTGGCGATCTTTCAGACATGAGGAGATCTTTCAGCCATGCAATACAGTAGGTGGCGATCTTTCAGCCCATGAGATGTAGATGTGGCGATCTTTCAGCCATGCTGTGCAGTAGATGGCGATCTTTCAGCCATGTAGATACAGATGGAGGTAGAGCTTAACCTCGGAAGGCAGAATAGTAGTCTTATGTAATGCGAAAATGCAGATAGAGATAGCGTTTAGTCTCGGAAGGCAGAATAGTAGCCTTATGCAATGCGAAAATGTAGATGGAGACAACGTTTAGTCTCGAAAGGTAGAATAGTAGCCTTAGCAATGCAGAAATGCAGATGGAGATAGCGTTTAGTCTCGGAAGGCAGGATAGTAGACTTATGCAATGCGAAAATGCAGACAGAGACAGCGTTTAGTCTCGGAAGGCAGGATAGTAGCCTTATGTAATGCGAAAATGCAGATGGAGACAACGTTTAGTCTCGGAAGGCAGAATAGTAGCTTTATGCAAGAAATAAAATGGCAAATGGTAATAAGCTTTCTTAGCTGATAGCAGATTGTGATATTGTGACTGTTGGGGACATTGTGCCTACTGGGGACACTATTGTGTATGGATATCAAATGTGAATAAATGCAACGGTTCTGAGAGTTGTATTCCTGAACAACATTTATTTTGTGAGTGTAGAGTATGTTTGATGGTTTTGCAATTCAAGTGCCTGCATCCAAAGAAAAATCGTCAGTTTTGCAAAAAAAGGGGGGGAGGTTAGTTCGTATCCCCGCTGGCTCTGCTTGACCTGCTCGACTTTGATCTGGTGATACTACATATATCATTGGGGTAGCATTGATAAACAAAGCAATTTCAATAATAAACAGGCATGATTTTGTGAAAGTATGACATAAGTGTATAATTAAAATAATTTTTAGATGAACCGACGACTGTGACGTAGTTCAGAACATTGCAACCTCTCCTGCTACGGAATTTTGAGGGTCTTCCTCGAAATTCTGTCCCAATTTTATGAGTTGATGCTCCTGACGGTTGCTTGTGGCGATTGGCTGAAATTACTTCGGAATTTTGAGGGTCCCCCTCAAAATTCTGCCCTAGTTTCCAATTGCGGGGGAAATGAACTTTTTATTAAATTGTGACCGAACCCAAAGGGCTGCCTACGTATCCCCTCTTAAACGGGAATCAGGTCAGGCGTAGTTCAATTACATTGATGAGGAAAGCATGAAAATTACACATAGTAACGCCTGACTGCATCTGAATTGATCGATTTTGGCCAAACTTCTCCGTCCATTTCTGCAAGTATGAGGGCTTCTCCTATCAGAACCCGGTGAACCATGTATGGACCCTGCCAGTTGGGAGAGAACTTCCTTTTGGCTTCATCTTGATGCGGAAAAATTTTCTTTAACACCAATTGCCCCGGTGTGAACTGTCTCGACTTGACTCTTTTGTTGAAGGCTTTGGACATTCTGTTCTGGTAGAGTTGACCATGGAAGACTGCATTAATTCTCTTTCCGTCTATAAGAGCTAGTTGCTCGTAGCGACTTTTCACCCATTCTGCATCGTTGAGCCTAGCTTCCTGTATGATCCTTAGGGAAGAAATTTCTACCTCAGCGGGAATGACTGCATCTATACCATAAACCAGCATATAGGGGGTTGCCCCGGTTGATATGCGGACGGTGGTTCGATACCCTAATAAAGCAAATGATAACTTTTCATGCCACTGCTTATGTTTCTCTATCATTTTCCACAGTTTCTTCTTGATATTCTTGTTGGCGACTTCTACAGCTCTATTTATCTGTAGCCTATAGGCTGTGGAATTCTTGTGTTTGATCTTGAAGGTTTCATACATAACTTTCATCAAGTCGTTATTGAGGTTGGAGCCATTATCAGTAATGATTGACTCTGGGATTCCAAATCGACAAACAATGAGGTCAATGACAAAGTCTGCCACGACTTTCTTAGTTACTGCTCTGTAAGACACTGCTTTGACCCATTTTGTGAAATAGTCGATTGCTACCAGGATAAATCTGTGTCCATTGGAAGTGATAGGCTCGATTGGTCCAATAACATCCATCCCCCAAGCGGCGAACGGTCATGGTGAGCTTGTTGCATTAAGCTCATTTGGAGGTACCTTTATCATGTCTACATGTATCTGACAGTGGTGGCATTTTCGGACATACTGGATGCAGTCCGTTTCCATGGTCATCCAAAAGTAACCAACTTGGAGTATCTTCTTTGCTAAGATGAAACCGTTCATATGTGGACCGTAGGTCCCAGCGTGAATTTCCTCTAGTAGCTTGGATGCTTCCTTGGCGTCGACATACCTTAATAGTCCCAAATCGGGAGTCCTCCTATACAGGATTCCTCCGCTGTGAAAGAAGTTGTTGGACAATCTCCAAAGTGTGCGTTTTTAATAGGATTTTAAGCTCTGGGTACTCTCCTTTTGCCAAATATTCCTTGATATCATGAAACCAAGGCTTTTCGTTTGCTTCCTCTTCAACATGGGCATAATAAGCTGGTTGATCATAGATCTTTACCGAAACGGGATCAATGAAGTTTTTGTCTGGATGTTGTATCATAGATGACAGGGTGGTCAATGCATCGGCGAACTCATTCTAGATTCTGGGAACATGTTGGAACTCCGTCTTCGTGAACCTTTTTCTCAATTCCTGTACATGATACAGATATGGGAGTATCTTGGAGTTCTTGGTTGCCCATTCTTCACGCACCTGATGTATGAGTAGGTCTGAATCTCCAATCGCTAGTAACTCTTGAATGTTCATGTCAATGGCTATCTTAAGCCCTAAGATGCAGGCTTCGTATTCGGCCATATTGTTGGTGCAGGGGAACCTAAGTTTGGCAGATACCGGATAATGTTTACCGGTTTCTGATACTAGGACGGCTCCTATGCAACTCTTTTGAAGTTTGTCGCTATATCAAAAAATATTCTCTAACTATCATAGGATTCTGTGATGTCTTCTCCTATGAGTGACACCTCTTCGTCAAGAAAGTATGTTTTCAGGGATTCGTATTCTCTATCCATGGGATTTTCAACAAGGTGATCTGCTAGTGCCTGTTATTTGATTGCTTTTTTAGTCACGTAGACAATGTCAAATTCACTCAACAGGATTTGCCACTTGGCTAGCTTGCCAGTGGGCATGGACTTCTGGAAGATGTACTTCAAAGGATCCATCCTTGATATGAGATATATAGTATAGGCACAGAAATAATGCATCAGTTTCTGAGCTACCCAAGTCAAAGCACAACAGGTGCGCTCTAACAGAGAATACCGTGCCTCGTACGGGGTGAACTTCTTACTAAGGTAATAGATAGTCTGCTCCTTCCTTCCCGTTTCATCGTGCTACCCCAGAACGCAACCGAAAGCTCCATCCAATACTGCAAGGTAGAGTAATAAGGGTCTACCTGGCTCAGGCGAGACCAAGACTGGTGGCGTTGACAAGTACTCCTTGATTCTGTCGAAGGCTTTTTGGCGTCATTGGTCCATTTGGTAGCAGTGTCCTTCTTCAAAATTTTAATGATTGGCTCACAGATAACTGTAAACTGTACTATAAACTGGCTGATATAGTTCAGTCTTTCCAAGAAACTCATCACATCCTTCTTGTTCTTTGGCGGTGGCAATTCTTGAATAGCTTTGACTTTTGATGGATCTAGTTCTATTCCTTGGCAACTCACAATAAATCCAAGCAGCTTTCCAGCATGAACCCCAAATGCGCACTTCGCGGGATTCAATTTCAGGTTGTACCTTCGCAATCTATTGAAGAACTTCCTCAAATCTTCCATATGATTAGTGGCCTTCTTGGACTTGATGATGACATCATCTATATACACCTCAATCTCCTTGTGTATCATATCATGGAAAATAGTAGTCATGGCCCTTATGTAGGTGGCCCCTGCATTCTTTAACTCAAACGAGCACACGGGAGGCCAGTATCCGTCCCACGATTATCCGTCCCACGACACCAAGTGCTTTCAAACATGAAAGCCATTTTCTCAGCATCTTCTTCATCCATCCAGATCTGATGATAACCAGCGAAACAATCTACAAATGACTGCAACTCATGCTTGGTGCAATTGTCAATCAGGATGTGTATGTTCGGCAAAGGGAAGTCGTCTTTTGGACTAGCCTGTTTGTCGACATAGTCTCTGACCTTCCCATCCTTCTTTGGTACTGGCACAATGTTGGCTAACCATGTCGGGTATTATACTACCCTGAGAACCTTAGCTTTGACCTTCTTAGTGACTTCTTCCTTGATTTTAAAACTCATATCAGGCTTGAACTTTCTGAGCTTCTGCTTTACTGGCGGACATGTTGGATCGGTTGGCAGTTTGTGAGCTAAAATATACTTACTCAGACCAGTCATGTCCTCGTACGACTAGGCGAATATGTCCTCATATTCCCTTAGAAATTCTGTATATTCCTTCTTTTCTGATGGCGATAAGTGAACGTTGATTCGTGTTTCCTTGACGTTTTCTACATCTCCCAGGTTAACAATTTCTGTCTCGTCTAGGTTGTACTTAGGTCTGTTCTCAAAGTTCTCAACTTCTTTGACGATCTCATATGGTATGCCATCCTCCTCTGAATCAATGTTCGTTTGTTGTGTTGTCTCATTGCATGTCATAGTCATTGGTTCATCAAGATAAGTAATAGTAATGTTGTATAAGTAAAGTAATGAGAGAAAAAATAATAATGAGTGTTGATTCATAAGAAAAGTCAAAATGCTTTGATAAATTGCATAATTGTTTTGAACACTGGAGATCTTATTACGAGAATAAAAATGCGAAAAGAAAATTATTTAGTAAAAAAAAATAGTGCATGATGCTTGTTTTAGCCTTGCTACCCTGAGGCTCGTTGGGCTCTGGTTGTCCTGATGGTCCAGTTATTGAGGCGTGCCCCTCTGCTTACATCTTATATGGAAGGGCCTTCCTGCCCCTCCTCCTCGAGAACAACACAACAGTCCATGTCATTGTCTTCTAGGAACAAGGTCTTCACTGCTGCAAGCGCTTCTTCTTCTTCTGGCCCATAAACAATGTCAGTCTATTGGAAAGTCTGCTCCAAATGCGGTATTGGCTGCTCCAGTGGATAATAAGGACCGCGCCATGGTGGTGACCAGTTGTTGAATTCTTCCCAGGTGTACTCATATCCCAAACCGAAGGTAGTGCCATGTTTCTTGAGTTTTATGGTTTTAGAGATACCTTGAAGGTTCTTGTCGAGCCCTTTGTTCTTGTTTTTGACAGGACTAAGAGGAGGAGTGAGTGGAAGGCCTCGTGGAATAGGATGATGTTGCTAGAGTGCATGAACTAAACTTTGGGGAGGGGAATAATAAAAACAAAAAATAAAAATAAAAACAAAGGGTAATCAAGTTAGTGAGGATTATAGGAAGTATGTAAATCATGTCCTAATTTGGGGGACCTCTTTTTGCTTGAGGTAGGCCTAGCGACAAATCGATTTGGAGAACTTAGGATGCTAAATACCTCATTTTGTTGATAAAAAATAGACGAATCCCAAATTGACACTAAATAAACAGGAAATAAAAAGTCACTAATGGTCATTGGCCTTATTACATTTCATAAAGCAAAAAGATAAAACTCCAATCTATTCGGTCCCAGAAGGACCTTCCTCAGGTTGAATGCTCTTGTTGATCAGATCCTCCAGTTCGCGTAGGTTCGCCAGTAAAAATGCCTTTGCCAGGTGTTCTCCTTCGTTTCCCTCAGTGTTCTGGCAGTCGGTGACTCTCTTCCTCACTTTTCCTTCCAATTCCAGCAGACTGTGTTCCAGATATTCCAACTTTTCGCTAGCTTTGGCGGCCCTCTCTTTCCACTCATTGATTTGGTCACTTGATGGAAGACTCCTCCACCAGTCTAGCAAGAGTGGGGGCGTGCTAATCATACCGAAACTAGGGACCTCGTGCCTCATTTTCTACAAAACAAAAGGGTTAGACCCTACCCCCACTAGACTCGACTATTTATCATCAACAATTAGCATGAAGCATTTAGTTCTCCAAATAAATACACAGAACGTGATGGTGTCCGTTTGGGTTTTAGGGAAACCCAGTGGACCTTTGGACAAGGCTATCTTAAAGGATCATTATGTGGACAACATAACTGATCCGGCTAGGTTTGACCATGATGCATGCATAATTCGAATAGAGTAAGGTTTCTATGGGGTTTTAGACTGGTACCCTTGAGCGGACAACTCAAGGGGGAAGGCACGGAACCGTCGACTGCACTGCTAATCGACTGGTTTTACCGCAAATATGCCTTTCCAAATTTAGGGGGTTAATGATATAGGAAGAGCGCAACCATTCATTATAAGCATTGATATGGTATTTGTTTGGCACGAGTGGAGTATAATGTTGAGCATGATTATGCAACAATTAAAAGCATGTTGGCACGTATTAGCACGTTAAGAAAGCAATAAATACAACAGTTTTATAATTTAAAGCAGTAATAAAGGAAAGAAACGAAGAAGATAAGTCAGTTTTGCTTTGAAAAGAAATTAAACGCTTAAAGGAATTTAAACAAGTAATTGCACATAAGGGAGGTACATTTCACAAGAACAATCTAAAATGGTAAAAGCCTAAATATCCCCAGCAGAGTCGCCATGCTGCCGCGCCCCCTTTTTCTCGCAAAATCGGGTTTGTGACATTTGGTATGGGACAACTTATTTCTTTTGGGAACTGGGTTTGCATTTGAAGAGTCGTCACCTAATGATTTAAGGTGCATTAGGACACATATAGGGTTCAATTCTAAGTCATTTGAACAATCAGAAATAGGGTAAGGGCTTGAAATTATCCTAAAGGGAAGGTGTTAGGCACCCCTCAGGATCTACTAGTGTGGTTCCCGGCCAGACAGTTGATTGTGAATTTGTGCAATTTAGCAAATAGACAAGTATGGGCTCAAATATTAGAGGATTTAAATTTAAACACATAAGAGAAAGAACAACTAAAAGGAGAGTTTTATGAAAAGAAGTTTGCAAATAAAGGGAAAGGGGGTCCTAGGTTTATATTTAATATGGATCACATCAATGCGATATCCAGTATGACACTCCTCAAAAGAGGGGATACACGTGGTATTAGCGCACCGGTCATCATATCCATATCTACCCTTCCCGCTCCGTTAAGGTATTAAAGCGCGGATTGGTCTCGATCACTATTGCATGCTATTACCCGTCCCATTCCTATCAGTCCCGGAGGAGTTTAGGACTACTATTCCTAAGGGGAGGGATATTAGGCTGATTTTGGTTTCAAAAGGTAAAAATCTAAGGCGACATACAAAACATATAATACTGCATGTTGGGGGAAACATGTAAACAGATAAAGGCTCATGCATACCTCCTCAAACAAAACACATAAATAGCATGACTTGCACATACTTTTAAGGTCTGAATTTAACATACTAATGTAAGGGAAATTTCAATTGTTGAGGCAGACTAGTTTATTACATAACTCAGATAAGAAGTTCAAATCAGGCCTGTCTGTTGGTTGTAACAATTAACAAAACGGATTCAATTTTTATTGTTATCATCACCTAAGGCTTGCCTAAGCGTTTGGGTGAAATGATATCTATTACTAATTTAGAAAGTGGAAAAATAGTAACAACTTTAAAACGAACGATTGAGATCCTATAGACATGCTTTCTAAACCTCGTTAGATAAAGAAGGAAGGTTGTTTAAAACTGGTTCAGAATAGACTGAAATTTAAATTGATTGCAGATCATATAGGCAGGATGTCTAATATTGCTCATTTTATTTCTATTGACGTGATTTCTAAAAAGGGTACTAATTCTTAACCTTGTGAACATGATATCTGATTTTAACCATTTAGATCTTAGGAACATGGTATCTGAATGTGACCATAATATGCAAAATTTAAGCAAGTCCTATAGGCATACTCTTTAGATGCAGAACATGCAAAAATTTAATGAAAGCAGGTCTTATAGATGTGGTATCTAACGTGCAGAATTACAAATGCATAATTTAAACAAACGGATCCTATAGGTATGATTTCTAAAATGCAGAACTCAAAACATGTAGAATTTAAAGAGTAAATCCTATAGGCATGATTTCTACCCTTAAGCTTGCATAATTACCCAACCCTTTTCACTAGCCAACCCCAATGTTTATTATAAATTATTACAGACTAGATAATGAATTACAACAGAAAAGTACAAAAGAAAAGTTACAACTAGAGGAAGCCCGATTCTTGACTTCCTCTCTAAGTTATGGAATAAACCACCTCAAATGCCATTGATTCAAAGCCTTTCTCAAATCTGGGTGTGTCAGAGTTCCTTAAGGGTCACAAGGGACCCCGGGCAGTGCTTATACCAAGGTTCATGGAACCAGATTGGGATGAGTGCAGTATGGAAGTGTCAGCCCTTATGTGTCCAAGTTCAGAGGGAGCTCATGGGTCCCAAGGCAAGGCTCACACAAGAGGGGCAGAACCTAAGTCTAAGAAGATAGTGAAAGTGCAGGAACAGAGTCTTAAAACTGAGGGGATAAAGGAGAGGGGTTAAAGGGTGATAGGGAGACAGTAATTAGTAACACACAGAGTTAATAACTTCATACAAAGGGGGTCAGGGGTTGGAAATCCATTGCAAGGAGACCATGTACTTAGGCATGGATCAGCTTTGGGCATGCACAACAATAGAAGGTGCTGACATGCCTATAAACCAATCAGAACACACAACATCCAGAGGAGACATGGATGTTATGATCCTAGGGGGATCAGGTTTGGGTCATGCATAGCAATGTCCAATGATGTCATGCCCTAAACCAACCATAGATACTAAACACCTTGGGGATGGGGATTTAGGATTCACCAGTCATAATAAGTAATGGATAGAAGCATTAACTCAGAACAGGAAGAAGTAGATTATAACATGTTTAATGATGGAACTTGGTTAAATACAAACAAGGATGGAAGAGACAGTAAAGAAATAGGTTGTTGTTGGTGCAAAAGCTTAATTAGAACATACCAGTAAGATGCAAATGCAGAGATAGATAAGCAAGCTTCCCACAGCCTAGCCTTGGCTTTCAGCCGGCTAGGTAAGGCAGCAATACAAGTAGCAACAGAAAAAAAGAGAGATTTTAGTGGAGTGTGTGTTTGAACTCAAGTGTTTTATGCCTTGTGTCCGTGTGTTTGAAAGAAGAGAAGGTGGGTATTTATAGTTTTGAAAGCATGTAAGAAATAAGGCAATAAATGCACATATGAAAGTAATCAGCAATCAGAATCAATCAACTAAGTGATTCCCCTTTTATTGAGGAATCACTTTTTTAACGAGGGTAACAAGTTTAAAAGAAGGAAAGAAAATCAGTTTGTAGGCCGGCTGTTTATTACCATAAAAGGAATAGTAAAACATTGAGTACACAATAGAGTCCAAGTACAGAGATACACTTGTTTTGGGAAAAAGATTCAGTAAGGCAATAAGTAAGGAAAGGGATCAATCACTTTAACAGGCGAGTAAAATTAGAGTTAACAGAAAGAGAAGTTTTGAAATCTGTCCCAAAATTGACAATCAATCAAATAAGGGGCCTCTACATATAAATAGAGTGCACAAACGATGGACATGTGAGGCCAAACTATTGGCAAAAGAAACAGCATGCAATAGTAGCACAAAGTTAGTAGACAGCAAACATTCGAAGCATGATAGTCACGTAGGTCAAGTTTCATTGAATCAATAGTATAGAGAAAAGAAAAAAAAGGATAGAGTATCAGAAGCATGCAAAGGGTCAAGACCCTTCTGAAAAGAATAGTCGAGTTTCAAAGATAGTAAGAACCCAGAATCAAAGGAATCACATAAAGAAAAGAGATGCTGAAACAAAGGAACTTCAAATCAAGTCAGGTATTTCAACGAGCGATTTCAAACCCAAAGACATAGGTTTTTCCTTAATAACATTCAAGCTTAGAAGATGATAAACTAATAAATCTCACAAGCAATTTCAGAAACTCGAATAGACCCCAAAAGAAATTAGGGTTTTCAACATCGATCGAGTTTAAAGATGATGAACAAATAAATCAGACAATATTTAGCAAATAGTCTCAGAAACTCGAACGAACCCAAAGAAATTAGGGTTTTTATCACCCAGGAAACTAGAGATGATAAACAAGTAAATCAAACAAATACTTAAGAAATAGTCTCAAAAACCCCAAAAGAAATTAGGGTTTGTATCATGCTAAACTCAGAAAAGATTTTGAAAAGAAGAACTTGAAGTAAAACCCTAATCGGAAAAAGATGAAGAGTCTTTTTTTTCTGAAAGCAAAATTAAAGAAGCTTTGAGAAGGTGTTTAAAAACTCATAGCAAGCATAGATATAAAGTGAACCTGAAAGAAGTCGAGAAGCTCTTAGAGATTAGGGTTTCAGAAGAACCCCAAGTGACGAGAAATGCCTTGAAAGTCATCGATCTAAACAGGAGAGTCAAGGGTCTGACTCGAATGGCCATGGCTGGCCGGAGAAAGGTCAGAGACGATCGAAGAACAGTCATCGAGCAAGGACTGGACCAAAACCCTTCAGAATCTGGTCATGAGACCACATAAACGAACACGTAGAAGTCATGGGAGGCTGATACAGGTCTTAGATGATCCTAGAGAGCCATGGATTAGGGTAGATTAAGGCGGCAGCGACTAGGGTTTGATGTTGTTGTAGAGAGGATTTGAGAGAGGAGGGGGATTCATAGGCAGCGTATTGTGAGAAATGAATTAGGGTGAAGAGGTCGTTTGGGTTAAGAAAAAAGAAAGGAGTAATGGGAGTTGTTGATCTACACGATCAACGGCTGGGATTAGGTGGGAGTCCAGGTGGGTCATTTAAATGGGTAAAGGGTCAGATTTGAAGGGAATTAGGTCAGGGTAAAATTGGGTTCCAATTGGGGTTCAAATTAGGCTATAATTGAAAGGTAATTCGGCTAGTTTTTAAATAGTCAATTTTTGTCCCATTTATTTTATAAAAATAGCAAATTAAATTCTAAAAATAAATTAAAGTACTAAAATGATTTATAACATTTAATTATCAAATTAAAAATACTGGACTTAATTTTTAAAAATATAAACGCAATTAAATCTAAAAGAGGCTAATATTGCAATTATATGCAATTTAGCTTTAAAAATACTAAATAAATTTGTAAAAATGTACAAAAATTATTTTAGCTATATTTTAGCATAAATATGAGAATAAAATAAATGAATTACCAAAATGATAATTTTGGAAATATTATTGGGTTTTTTATGAATAAAATAAGGGAATAAATTAGTTTAAAAATCTTTATAAATTAAGAAAAAAAATAATAAAACACTTGGACATACTTTATATACATACATATGCTATTTTGAAAGTATTTTGCATATTAAAAAATATACAAGGAAAAATTGGGTATCAACATTGACCAAAGTCAACCATAATCAAATTTTAACTCTAGAAATTTTTATTTCTCATATTTTCACATAGAAGGCTTTCCAGATATAGGTCTGGACCACGCACGTAAATCAAGGTGAGGTAAAAAGAAGGTTTTTAGGCCTCGAAACACTAAATTCACTTGCAACACAAGTGATGACCCAAAAGGTCATCACATTCTTAGTCTCCCTAACTTGAGGACCCAATTTGAGGCTTTACAAATGTAAAAGTTAGACCCATTGGTTATCCATTTTCTAAATGGATAATATGGTTCTTATCCATATTTGACCCGTTTCTAAAAAGTTCATTATCCAACCCATTTTTAATGGATAATATGGGTGATTAACTATTTTCTTTTAACCATTTTGTCACCCCTACGGCCAATTGACAACTACTTTAGTATAACAACACCTAAAAAATATTAATGTACCCACGCGTGTATAGTCGATCAACAAATATTCTAAGTTTTGTTATGATAAATATCACATTATGGTGAATGTCTACTCTTCTTCCATGATCTTCATTTCAAATGCTTAATGACATATTTTGTATGTTAAATGACATATTCCATGACATATTTTCTTCACTTTTTATGCCTATATAAATGCCTTATAATACATAGAAAAATACACACAATTAAAGAAGAAAATCTCTTCCTTCTCTCTATCTCTATTTCTTGTTCATGTTTTACTAAATTGCTTTTATTTCTTGTTCATGTTTTACTAAATTGTTTTTATTTCAAAACACGTTATCAGCACGAGTCTCTAACCAATTGTATATATATCTACAAAAATGTCACGACCTGAATCGTAGGGCCGTGACGGGCACTCGGTGACTTACTCAACCGAGTACCAACGTAAAATATCTTTCTTATCATACCATCATGGGTAAATGGGCTGGAAGGACCGTCATGATATAAAAAGAATGAAACATAAGGGAATACTTGACATAGGATGACCCAACATGTAATACAAACTTATACGTGTGACATGCAGTCCTATAAGACCAAAATGAACACTCGTACACTAAACATAGGCCGACAAGGCCATACAATCTTTCATATGCATGACATATGTCTACAAGCCTCTAAGAGTACATACATATCATAAGGCCGGGACAGGGCCCCGCCATACCAATCAATATAAGTCCAAATCATACTGACCAAATAGGCAACTCCGGAGTAAGTGGAGTGCACCAACACCTTCTGTTGAGCTGATAGCCTACTAGGAGGAATGTCAACCTGTCTATTGGGACCCGCGGGCATAAAACGCAGCGTCCCCAGGCACAAAGGACGTCAGTACGAATAAGTACCGAGTATGTAAGGCAGAAAAGCATAAACAAGAACAGTAATGTAAAGAAATATAGAGGAGATAAACCTGTAACATTTGAGTGCCTCTGGGGGCTACTGACATGAAATGCATAATATATATATATATATATACATAAACTTTTTAAAAACATACGCCTCTGTGGGCATCATCATCATTATTATATCGTACCCGGCCTCAAAGAGGACTTGGTAAAAACGTACCCGACCATCATAAGGCTCGGTAGAATCGTACCTGGCCACGTAGAGCTTGGTAAACCCAGCTGATCAGTGGTTGCACAATAGGTACCATACCAGGCCGACTATAGCGCGGCTCGGTAGAGTAAAATAGATACATATATATAATGCATGTAGGACTCACTGGAATCATATTCTGAACCTTTCGGAGTGACGTAAGGTTGATATTCTCCGTACTCTTTATTAGGAATAAATTTTCATCAAGAATTTTATAAGAATTAGGAAGTACCAACAATATTGATAATATAAGGATAAGAGAAGCAACCTCAACATCAATTGTTCCATAAGAAGGTAAACAATGTAAGTACTGCTAGCTTCTAAGAGTAGAGTACCTTTGGAAGCTCATTCATTGCATTATGTACAACCGAAGTCATGCAAAAGAAGGAAAGGGATAGCCTCACATACCTTGTATATTTTTTCCAACCTCAAGCTATGCAATTTCACGGCTCCTTATTCTACAATAAGAGAAATGACACTATCGTTATCGTTTAGGCATCGTAACTATTATGTATCGAACACAACCTATTTTACGAGGAAACGGACAACACCTCCCCTATATATATTACTTCACACTAATCAAAACAATCACCAAACATCCCAAACAACATCAATAATAATCATATTGAGCCTCCCAAAACAGTCCACACAACCTAATCACTTCATACATAAGACGACCACCATATTAGTGTCAAACGACCCAGAAATGTTACAACAAACGACCAGCAAACCACCCTTCCATTATGTGGTGTTTCTCCACACCCTTTCTCTTCTCAACTCTATAAAAACAGTAGCAAGAGATACAATCCAATAGCAATACGAAACATCCCACAAAATAGCCCCACAAGTTCAGCAAATCAAAATTCATTTTTCAGTTTATTTAAACATGTTTTGACTTGTCTTTTCTTTCAAATTGAGAAACACGACCAAAAGTACATAATTAAGTCTCTTATCCAGTAAACCATCCATGATTTAAATTAAAAATAAGTTCACCAATATCCAACCATGACGCAAGGACAAATAACATACCACTCTTTCGAAACTCGCTAGGTCTAGTCTTTATGATCGAGTTACAACTCGCAAACGCATAGATAATGGAAAGAGAAGTATAACCTTACCTTGTACTGAGTATAACCCACGAAACCTGGTCCTTCTTCATCAAAAATCAGTTCCTCAACGCGGCTACAAGAAGGAGAAAGAGAAACTAGCAAGCTGTCCGGACTTTTCAGCACTAGAATCATGTTGTAACACCCGAAATACCTTAGGGTTTGTGTGGGATTTTTGGGGAGGAGTTGCAGGGGTTCAATTAGGTTTTAAAGGTATGAAAGATGGGTGAAATAAATGAGTTGATAATCCCTTAAAGTTCCCCTCTTGGCCAACTTTTGGGGCTTTTAATTGGGTCCTCTCATTTTGGCAAGTAGGTGATGCACCTACTTGTCACCTACCAATCTGCGCAGTCTCGCAAAAATGCAAATATCTCTACACTCCAAGATCGTATTGACAAACGGTTTAATGTGTTGGAAACTAGACCCATAGATA
Organism: Nicotiana sylvestris; assembly: GCF_000393655.2. Classification (NCBI taxonomy): domain Eukaryota; kingdom Viridiplantae; phylum Streptophyta; class Magnoliopsida; order Solanales; family Solanaceae; genus Nicotiana; species Nicotiana sylvestris. The sequence continues at coordinate 141,484,476 of NC_091062.1, forward strand.
TTCAATTTTATATGTAGATCATCCCTTGATTCAAAGTATATTGGTAGAAATCTCAGCTACATTTAACCTAAGTTTCAACTCATTTTCGAATGTAACTTGTGATGACCTTTTTCAACTTTTGTTCCACAACTTGCTTGACTTAAAAACATAACACACGACTATCATACGACTAAAATAACTCATAACTTAAGTCATGTTAATCACCCTAGTCTCACCCCAAAAGTATATGTTATAACATTCCAAACTTGTCGACATTCGACGAAACTTATTTTCTTTAATTCGTTTAGCGTCTAAGCTTTCCAACCCTTTTGGTACTCGTTATTCATGATCTTAAATATTTGTAACCTTCATTATAAAATGATTAACTTAATTTACGTAATTTCAAAGTTGATCTCATTTCTGAACTTACATCAATTGACTTACGGATACTCTAAAGTACGAAAACATGGGGTGTAACAAAAAAGTTTTCTACATCCAGAAAAATTGCAATTAGAAGCCATACATATCATGTCATGGTTAGATGTAAAGAGAAACTACATATGGTAAGTAATGAAACATAAGAACGTATGATTATATTATACTTGTCATTCCTTTAATATCTCATATGCACACAACTTCATACTACACATGTATTACATAAGCACATATTAATATTACATCTTTTATATCACATGAATGGAATAAAATTTTCGAAGTTATATATGTGAAACTCATAGTAATAGTTAATTGTTGATATGATGCATGTCATGGTAACCAAGGATATGTTATATAAGTTGTCTTATGCATATTTGTGTGTTAACTATCTTCAATTTGTCCTGCCGCTTTTAATATTTTCTTTAACTTGGATGAATATTTTTTTCTTTTGGGTTTTTGCACTTGCATATAGTACAAAAAAAGGAATACAAAAAATTGGTCATATTGATTAGAAGCATAAATTATCTTGAAAAAAACAAGAAATACTTCACATCTTTATTTATGTTGATTAATTATTTCTTTGAAATTAGGAAAACAAACCAGCTATTGAGAAAGTATACTTCATAATTTATATGATTGTATCATTTGAATGCAAACAGTGATTAGAATGACTAATAGAAGAGGTATTTTCGAGTATCCATGATCTACTTGATGCTTGCTATTGACTTACCATTTTCAAGTATTTTATATGAATGATGCATAAGCTACAACTGGTAAGTTGTTATCTATAATGTCACTTTTCAGGTAATATAAATGTTGAATTTATGTATTAGTATTATATATGTGTTGTTACCTATATGTTGTACTTTTGATAAATTTATTCACTAATTTCTTGGTTGAATTGAGTGAAGGAAAGTCATGGCGTTAAATCAAATTCAATAGGTAGGGTATACCCCGAAAACAATAATATTTTTGAGAGAAGCTCAATATATATTATGACAATGATTTTATGATTCATTTAAACTCTAATAGAATTTAGAAGAAATATTCTGACTACAAACGGTTGTATTTCATATAGATGCTACAAATAATTGATAAAGCTTTACGATGATTTGAGATTTGTACACTTATTTAAGAAAACAAATTTAATTTGCTAAGTTGCAAATTAGTTGTGTACAACTTTCTTGGCGTGTGATTGAAATTAAGGCTTGAGAATAAATTTCAATATTGTTTAGCCTATTATGCCATTGATTGAGGGTAAGACATCGGAATCAAGTCCTGATGCTCCATAATAATAAGAGTTGGGTTTGAGTCCCAATTTACTATGGCCTAACATGCCTTTATATATGTAAGACATTGGGTTTGAGTCCCACTGTACCATATTGATGATATAATGATGACTAAAGAAAAATAATATATTTTTCATGAAAAGTCATAAATATTTGCCCACTTGATTTGCTCCATTCTTGAAGTGAATATGGTAGCTGGCATAATAAGTCTAAATAGAGACAAGTGGTTGACGAATGAACATTGTTGTGACAAATGAAAAAATAATAATAGTCATCATTATGGTAATTATAAAAAGAGAGAACAATAATGGCTCTCAAAATATATCCTCAAAAAGGTGAGGGTATTGTTTACCATCAAATTAGTATGGAAAAATAATAAAACATATCGCTATGATTATACTCCATTCTTGGAAGAGAATATGACTTGTGATAAACATTGAGAATGCATACTAATTCATGACAGTGAATGTGGCAATATGTGATAAAAGTAATGAATAAAGACATGCAATGCATGATTGGATTAATACCACACAACTCACCTCTAAGGGAGGTTGAGTGAAATAAAGATAATAAATATTATTATGTGGTTACAAAAATATGTCATTTGTCGCTTACATGTGATATGCCAAAAATATTTTGTCATGCCTTATAAAAGTTATTAAAGGCAAAATTAAAGCAAGAAATGATTTTGCTTATGATGAGTTTGACCATGATAATTATGATATGATTTTCTCCATAAAAGAGACATTCACCATATGGATGGTGTGATAAAAGATCTTGTAGTACAAAATTAATTAAGGGCTTCGGAAGAGCTAATTTATTACTACTCGGATGAAATTGTTCGTGATAATGATATTGTAGTAAGTCTCAAAAGAAACTTTGAGTTTCAAATATATTAGCCAAAATGGTTGGCATATTGAGACTATAAATAAAATGAAGATTGAATATCTTTTATATTACTATAATCATATCGGGTGAATATAAAAGGTTACCTGATTTATCTTCTATTTGTACTACACAAGTATAAGCATGGTTATAGAATCATAAGCCACAAGTAAACTAGAGGTTTACTGAAATAAATATTAGTTGGTATCACCGGTTGGCCATCCCGGTTCAATTATGATGCGAAAAATTAATTGAGAATTACATTGGTACATATTGAAGAATAAAAGATTCTTCAAGAATTCTCTTGTGCTGCTTATTCTCATGATATACCAGTTAAGGTCGGGATTGAATCCCTTGATTTTTGGAACGAATAAAAGGTGATAAATATATGGGCCCAGTCACCTGCCATATGGACCGTTTACTATTATATACTTTTAATAGATGCATCTATTATATGGTCACATGTGCATTTGTTATCAACTTGCAGTTTGGCTTTTGCAAGATTGCATGCTCAAATTATTAGAGCACAATTCCAAATTATAAATTATGATGATTTATCTTGATAATACTGGTTTAAATCCAAGTTGGTTTAGTAGAAATTGTATGCCTCCAATTATAGCTAAATCATTGGTTATGAGAACAAAACTCCCAAAAACGAAATTTGGTATGAGATGTATTATTTAATATACAGCAGCACTTGTACGCATCTAGTCAAGTTATGAAAATTTCTCCCTATCACAATCAGTTCAGGGTCAGGAACCAAATAATTTCTATATAGAAATATGGATGTGCTATATGATTTAATTATGCCACCATAATGCACAGAGATGGGTTTCAAAAGAAGGTTGGGAAATGTGTTGGTGATCCCAACATTAGGGAGAGAAAATGGATAGCTGAAAAAGTGATACGTGAAATGAATTATTATGAATACATATAGATCCTCGTACAAGAAAATATGAACTTGAAGTTCAAGCGATAATTAATTTACAAATTATTGCCAGACACATTTGCTGACCCAAAGCTAAATGTCATATTTCAGCCGCTAATGCTCAAAATAGAATAAAGTCCATGAGGGACAGAGTCTATGGCACGCATAAAGCGTAACAGACCAATCGGTTCCAAAGATAAAACTTCTTGAAGAAGGAGAGGGGCAAAAATTCAAGATGGTCATAATAAGGAGGCAAGTGCTCTAGAAGAGCACCACAACATAACATATCATAAGACCTCATGTGAGAGGCTCAGGTACCTGAAAATAATGAGATAAAGAGATCTCAATAAGTTATATCTTTATTGTGTAATAATTAAACCGATATAAAATGATCGTCGACGATATTGTTAACATAATGTAGCGCTCAATATTATTAATATTGACGAGGATCTTGAGCTCAAATCTGTCATAAAATTTGGATAGATAAATGATTGGCCAAATGAAAAATACGCAATGAAAATTGACTTCACTTGAAAAATATAAAGTTGGACGGATAGTCCCAACACCTAAAAGTATAAATCTAGTGGAGATAATTGTGTTCTTGCGCGAAAAAGGTCAAGTCGATAGACATAAAGACGACTTGTGTCACAAGAATATTTGTAAATATCCTGGCATTGATTATATAGAGACATGTTCTCTTGTGGTGGATGTAGTTATTTAAGATTTTAATCTCGCAATACATGAAAAACTTGATATGCGTATAATGGAAATCATTAAAGGATTTAAATTGTTCTGAAGCGTATTAAAGTTTCCGAGAAATTTATTAAATAAAGCTTCAAAAATTCTTATACGGATTGAAACAATCAGGGCGCATGTGGTATAATTGCGCGAGAGAGTACTTATTGAAAGAAGGGTACAAGAATAATTCAATTTGTCCTTGTGCCTTTATAAAAGGATATGGATTTGAATTTGTTATAATCGCCATGTATGTTGATGATTCAAATATCATTAGAACTCCCGGGGAGCTTCCTAAAGCAGTAGACTATTTAAAAAAAGAATTTGAAATGAAAGATCTTGGAAAGACAAAATTTTGTCTTGGTCTACAAATTGAGTATATAAAAGATGAAATTTTTGTCCATCAATCAGCATACACTGAAAATATTTTAAAGCGATTCTATATGGATAAAGCACATCCATTGAATACCTCGATAGTTGTGAGATCATTCGATATAAATAAAGATCCATTGCGACCTCATGAAAATAATGAAGAACTTCTTGGTCCTGAAGTACCATATCTTAGTGCAATTGATGCACTAATGTATCTTGCTAACACTACAAGGCGTGACATAACTTTTTCAGTTAATGTCTTAGCAAGATATAGCTCATCTCAAGGAGACATTGGAATGAAATCAAGCACATATTGTGTTATCTAAGGGGGATTACCGATGTGGGCTTATTTTATGGTAATAATTTCAATCCCGATCTTGTTGGTTATGCCGATGTGGGGTATTTATCTGACAAACACAAGGCTTGATCTCAAATATATTATGTGTTTACATATGGAGGCACTGTCATATCTTGGCGATCGACTAAGTAATCAATCGTGGCTACTTTATCTAATCATGCTGAGATAATTGTTATTTATGAAGAAAGTCGAGAATGTGTATGGTTGAGGTCTATAATACATATAATTTGAGACAAATGTGGTTTGAAGTGTTACAAACTACCCACAATTTTGTATGAAGACAATACAATATGCATAGCCCAATTGAAGGGAGGATTCATAAAAAGGAGCTAGGACAAAGCACATTTCACCAAAGTTATTTTTCATACATGATCTTCAAAAGAATGGTGATATCAATGTGCAACAGATTCGTTCAAGTGATAAGATGGATGATTTGTTCACCAAATCTCTACCGACGTCAACCTTCAAGAAACTAGTGTACAAGATTGGGATGTGAATGATCAAGGATGTGAATTGATGCTCTCATCAGGGGGAGTTAATACGCGTTGTAATCTTTTTCCCTTACAAGGTTTTGTCCCACTGGGTTTTTCCTTGCAATGTTTTTAACGAGGCAACCAAAAGACGTATTTCTAAACATGTGTACTCTTTTTCCTTCACTAGGATTTTTTCCCATAGGGTTTTTTCCTAGTAAGGTTTCAACGAGGTACATTATCTATGAACATCCAAGGGGGAGTATTATGATAAATATCACATTATGGTGGATGTCTACTCTTCTTCCATGATCTTCATCTCAAATGCTTAATGATATATTCAATGACATATTTTGTATGTTCAATGACATATTCCATGAGATATTTTCTTCACTTTTTATACCTATATAAAAGCCTTGTAATAGATAGGAAAATACACACAATTAAAGAAGAAAATCTCTTCCTTCTCTCTATCTCTATTTCTTGTTCATAATTGCTTTTATTTCTTGTTCATGTTTTACTAAATTACTTTTATTTTTTGTTCATGTTTTACTAAATTGCTTTTATTTCATAACAAGTTTTAATTAATAAATAGACATGTACGTAGAACCGAGACATATCATAAGATGTAAAAATGGGATAGATCATAGTTCAAGTAACCTTTCCCTTAAGTCAATGTATACATATGTACTGGCTAGCAGCTCATGAATAACGTGATCTTTTAATCTTGGCCCTTCATATCATGTGATATTGCCGCCAGCAGGCCAGTGAAAAATTTTATTTGTCATTTTATTCTCGAGTCAATTATTTGTTTTTATAGTATTACATAAAGTAGAGAAGAAATAATTGGAATGGGTGCAAAATACTCTTTGTGTAATCAAAAAAAAAAAAGAAATTCAGTTAACTAAAAACCCTCCTGAAAAGTTTACTAGTATACAACTCGTATTCTGTTATGAAATATAAGCAATTTAGTAAAACATGAACAAGAAATAGAGACAGAGAGAAAGGAAGAGATTTTCTTCTTCAATTGTGTGTATTTTCCTATCTATTACAAGGCTTTTATATAGGCATGAAAAGTGAAGAAAATATGTCATGGAATATGCCATGGAACATAGAAAATATATCATTGAATATGTCATTAACCATTTGAGAGAAAGATCATGGAGGAAGAGTAGACATCCACCATATTTTGATTTTTATCATAACACTCCCCCTTGGATGTCCATAAATAATATGCCTCGTTAAAACCTTATTAGGAAAAAATCCTATGGGAAAAATCCTAATGAAGGAAAAAGAGTACACATATTTAGAAATACGCCTTTTGGTTGCCTCGTTAAAAACCTTGCAAGGAAAACCCAATGGGACAAAACCTTGCAAGGGAAAAATAGTACAACGCGTATTAACTCCCCCTGATGAGATCATCGGTTCACATCGTTGAGCCTTCATATCCCAATCTTATACACTAGTAGGTTGACGTCGATAGATATTTGGTGAACAAATCATCCATATTATCACTTGAACGGATCCGTTGCACATTAATATCACCATTCTTTTGAAGATCATGTGTGAACAATAATTTAGGTGAAATGTGCTTTGTCCTAACTCCTTTATGAATCCTCCCTTTAATTGGGCTATGCATGTTGTATTTTCTTCATACAAAACTGTGGGTAGTTTATCACACTTCAAACCACATTTGTCTCGAATAAGATGTATAGTAGACCTCAACCATACACATTCTCGACTTGCTTCATGAATAGCAATTATCTCAGCATGATTAGAAGAAGTAGCCACGATTGATTGCTTAGTCGATCGCCAAGATATGACAGTGCCACACATGTAAACACATAACATGTTTGAGATCAAGCCTTGTGTGTGTCAGATAAATACCCCACATCGGCATAACCAACAAGATCGGTATTGCAATCATTGCCATAAAATAAGCCCACATCGATAATCCCCCTTAGATAACGCAATATGTGCTTGATTTCATTCCAATGTCTCATTGAGCGGAGCTATATCTTGCTAAGACATTAACTAAAAAAGTTATGTCAGGCCTTGTAGTGTTAGCAAGATATATTAGCGCACCAATTGCATTAAGATATGATACTTTAGGACCAAGAAGCTCTTCATTATTTTCATGAGGTCGGAGTGGATCTTTATTTATATCGAGTAATCTCACAACCATCGGGGTACTTAATGGATGTGCTTTATCCACATAGAAGCTCTTTAAAATCTTTTTAGTGTATGCTGATTGAAGGACAAAAATTCTATCTTTCATATATTCAATTTGTAGACCAAGACAAAATTTTGTCTTTCCAAGATCTTTCATTTCAAATTCTTTCTTTAAATAGTCTACTGCTTTAGGAAGCTCTCCGAGAGTTCTAATGATATTTGAATCATCAACATACATGGCGATTATAACAAATTCAAATTCATATCCTTTTATAAAGACACAAGGACAAATTGAATTATTCTTGTATCCTTCTTTCAACAAGTACTCTCTCGGGCGATTATACCACATGCGCCTTGATTGTTTCAATCCGTATAAGGATTTTTGAAGCTTTATTTAATAAATTTCTTGGAAACCTTAATATGCTCCAAGACAATTTAAATCTTTCAATGATTTTCACTATACGCATATCAAGTTTTTCATATATTGCCAGATTAAAACCTGAAGTGACTATATCCACCATAAGAGAACATGTCTCCATATAATCAATGTGAGGATATTTACTAATTTTCTTGTGCCACAAGTCGTCTTTATATCTATCGACTTGAACCTTTCGCACAAGAACACATTTATACCTCTATTGACTTTATACTTTCAGGTGTTGGACTATCCATCCAACTTCACATTTTTCAAGTGAAGTCAATTTCATTGCGTATTTTCTATTTGGCAAATCTTTTATCCGTCCAAATTTCATGACAGATTTGATCTCAAGATCCTCGTCAATATTAATAATATTGAGCGCTACATTATATTAACAATATCGTCGACGATCATTTTATGTCGGTTCCATTATTACCCAATAAAGACATTGAGATCTCTTTATTTCATTATTTTCAGGAACCTGAGCCTCTCTCATGAGGTTTGATGAAGTGTTATGTCGTGGTGCTCTTCTAGGGCACTTGCCTCCTTATTATGACTATTTTGAATATTTGTCCCTCTCCTTCTTTAAGGAGTTTTATCTTTGGAACCGATTGGTCTGTTACGCTTCATGTGTGCCATAGACTCTGTCCCTCATGGACTTTATTCTATTTGGAGCATTAGCATCTGAAATATGATATTTAGCTTTGGGTCAGCAAATGCGTCTGGCAATAATTTGTAAATGAATTATCACTTGAACATCACGTTTATATTTTCTTGTACGAGGATCTATATGTATTCATAATAATTCATTTGACGTATCACTTTCTCAGCTGCTCATTTTCTCCCCCTAATGTTGGGATCACCAATACATTTCCCAACCATCTTTGGGAACTCATCTTTGTGCATTTTGGTGGCATAATTAAATCATATAGCACATCCATATTTCTATATAGAAATTATTTGGTTCCTGACCTTGAACCGATTGTGATAGGGAGAAATGTTAGATGCGTACAAGTGCTGCTGTATATTAAATAATACATCTCATACCAAATTTCGTTTTTGGGAGTTTTGTTCTCATAACCATGATTTAGCTATAATTGGAGGCATACAATTTCTGCTAAACCAACTTGGATTTAAACCGGTATTATTAAGATAAATCATCATAATTTATATTCTGGAATTGTGCTCTAATAACTTGAGCAAGCAATCTTGCAAAAACAAACTGCAAGTTGATAACAAATGTACATGTGACCATAGAATAGATGCATCTATTAAAATCATATAATAGTAAATGGTCTACATGGCAGGTGACTGGGCCCATATATATCACCTTTTATTCCTTCCAAAAATAAAGGGATTCAATCCCAACCTTTAAGTGGTATATCATGAGAATAAGCAGCGCAAGATAATTCTTGAAGAAACTTTTATTACTTCAATATATGCCAATATAATTCTCAATAAATTTTTCGCATCATAATTGAACTGAGATGGTCAACTGGTCATGCCAATTAATATTTGTTTTAGTAAACCTCTAGTTTACTTGTGGCATATGATTCCAGCATCATGCTTATATTTTTGTGTAGTACAAATAGAAAGAAGATCAGGTAACCTTTCATATTTATCCGGTATGATTATAGAAATATGAAGATATTCAATCTTTCTTTCATTTATAGTCTCAATATGCCAACCACTTTGACTTATACATTTGAAACTCAAAAAGTTTCTTTTGAGACTTTACAATATCAATATCATGAATAATTTTTTTCATCCGGGTAGTAACAAATTAATTTATTCGGAGCTCTTAACAACTTTTGTACTACAAGATCTTTTATCATACCATCAATATGGTAAATTTCTCCTTCAAGTAGAAAATTATATCATAATAAATTGGCATGGTTAAAATCATCATAAGCAAAATCATTTCTTGTTTTAATTTTGCCTTTAATAACTTTTTATAAGGCATGACAAAATAACTTTTGGCGTATCACATGTACACGACCAATGATATATTCATGTAACCACATAATAATATTTATTTTCTTTATTTCACTCAAACCTCCCTTAGAGGTGAGTTGTGTGGTATTCATATAATCATGAATTGCATGTCTTTATTCATTGTTTTTATCATATATTGCCACATTCAACTTTAGGTTTGCATTCTCAATGCTTATCACAAGTCACATTCTCTTCAAGGAATGGATCATAATCAGCGACGTGCTTTATTATTTTCATACCAATTTGATGGTAAACATTGTCTTTACATTTTGAAGGACTATTTTGAGAACCCTTATTGTTCTCCTTTTATAATCATAGTGATGATTATTATTATTTTGATATTTGGAACGCCCACGTTCATTGTTCAACCACTTGTCTTCATTGAAACTTATTATGCACTGCTATCACATTCACTTCAAGAATGGAGCAAATCAAGTGGGACAATTTTCATGCCTTTTCATGAAAAATATATTATTTTTCTTTAGTCATCATTATATCATCAATATGGTACATTGGGACTCAAACCCAATGTCTTACCAATATAAAGGCATGTTAGGCCATAATAAATTGGGACTCAAACCCAACTCTTATCATTATGGAGCATCAGGACTTGATCCCGATGTCTTACCCTCAATCAATGGCATAATAGGCTAAACAATATTGAGATTCATTCTCAAGCTTTAATTTCAATCACATGCCAAGAAAGTTATACACAACTAATTTGCAACTTAGCAAATCAAATTTGCTTTCTTAAATAAGTGCACAAATCTCAAATCAGCGTAAAGTTTTATTAATTATTTGTAGCATCTATATGAAATACAATCGTTTGTAGTCAGAATATTTCTTCTAAATTCTATTAGAGTTTAAAAGGATCATAAAATCATTGTCATAATATTTATTGAGTCTCTCTCAAAAATATTGTTGTTTTCGGGGTATACCCTACCTATTGGATTTGATTTAACGCCATGACTTTCCTTCACTCAATTCAACCAAGCAATTAGTGAATAAATTTATCAAAAGTACACCATATAGGTAACAACACATATATAATACTAATACATAAATTCAGCATTTATATTACCTGAAAAGTGACATTATAGGTAATAACTTACCAGTTGTAGCTTGTGCATCATTCATATAAAATACTTAAAAATGATAAGTCAGTAGCAAGCATCAAGTAGGTCATGGATACTCAAAAATACCTCTTCTAGTAGTCATACTAATCATTGTTTGCTTTCAAATGATACGACCATAAATTATGAAGTAAACTTTCTCAATAACTGGTTTGTTTTCCAAATTTCAAAGAAGTAATTAATCAACCTAGATAAAGATGTGAAGTATTTCTTATTTTCTTCAAGATGATTTATGCTTTTAATCAGTATGGCCAATTTTTTTTTATTCTTTTTTTTTGGTACTATATGCAAGTGTAAAAATCCAAAAGGAAAAAAATATTCATCCAAGTAAAAGAAAATGTTAAAAGCGGCAGGACAGATTGAAGATAGTTAACATAAAGACATGTATGATGGAGCTAAGACTCGGGTTAGGACAGTAGGAGGCGACTCTGAACACTTTCCAGTTATTACGGGGTTGCACCAAGGGTCTGCGCTCAGCCCATTCCTATTTGCCCTGGTGATGGATGCACTGACTCATCATATTCAAGGGGAGGTGCCATGGTGCATGCTATTTGCTGATGACATTATTCTAATTGACGAGACACGAGGCGGCGTCAACGAGAGGCTAGAGATTTGGAGACATGCTCTTGAGTCTAAAGGTTTCAAGTTGAGCAGGACGAAGACGGAATACCTCGAGTGCAAATTTGGAGTTGAGCCGACGGAAGCGGGAGTTGAAGTGAGGCTTGACTCTCAAGTCATTCCCAAGAGGGGTAGTTTCAAGTACCTTGGATCGGTTATTCAGGGGATCGGGGAGATTGACGAGGATGTCACACACCGTATAGGGGTGGGGTGGATGAAGTGGAGGTTAGCGTCGGGAGTCTTGTGTGACAAGAAAGTGCCACCGTTACTAAAAGGTAAGTTTTATAGAGCAGTGGTTAGGCCTGCCATGTTATATGGAACTGAATGTTGGCCGGTAAAGAACTCACACATCCAGAAGATGAAAGTAGCAGAGATGAGGATGTTGAGGTGGATGTGCGGGCATACAAGGATGGATAAGATTAGGAATGAAGATATTCGAGAGAAGGTGGGTGTGGCCCCCATGGAGGACAAGATGCGGGAAGTAAGACTCAGATGGTTCGGGCACATTCAGAGGAGGAGCACTGATGCACCGGTGAGGAGGTGTGAGCGACTGGCTGTAGTGGGCACGCGGAGAGGTAGAGGAAGACCTAAGAAGTATTGGGGAGAGGTGATCAGACAGGACATGGCGCGACTTAGGATTACTGAGGACATGGCCCTTGATAGGGAATTATGGAGGTCGAGCATTAAGGTTGTAGGTTAGGGGAGAGTGTGAATATTTCTACAGCACAATAGAGGGAGACTATCCAGTTAGGAGTTAGACTAGGAATGTCATTGGTCGTCTATTGATGCAGGGCTTTACCTTCTAGTTGTACTATACCAGCCATCTATTTCGTATTTCTTATTTTGTATCCTGTATTTCATATTTCATATCTCTTATATATTATTGCTGTTATTGTTGTTATTTTTATTACGCATTTTTATGGCACTAATATATCATCTCCTATTGCTTTTTTGAGTCGAGGGTCTCCTGGAAACAGCCTCTCTACCCTTCGGGGTAGGGGTAAGGTCTGCGTACATATTACCCTCCCCAGACCCCACTTGTGGGATTATACTGGGTCGTTGTTGTTGTTGTTGTTGTATGAACAAGAAATAAAAACAATTTAGTAAAACATGAACAAGAAATAGAGATAGAGAGAAGGAAAGAGATTTTCTTCTTCAATTGTGTGTATTTTCCTATCTATTACAAGGCCTTTATATAGGCATGAAAAGTGAAAAAAATATGTCATTGAACATAGAAAATATGTTATTGAACATGTCATTAACTATTTGAGAAAAAAATCATGGAGAAAGAGTAGATATCCACCATATTTTGATAACTCTGAATAAGTTCAGAATGAAATCATGCTGCAATACATATACCATAGTTTCCAAGCAAACTTCTCTCACAAGAAACATAGGAAAAGTTTAACATAATGTAGTTGTCTCATCAAAGTTAGTCAAAACTTTGAAATTGAAGAATCTACTGAACACAACTAATATGACCGTGAAAGTTAAAACTCAATCCTTAACTACTGGCAAAGGGGAGGAAATGCATATGAACCCTTCATCAGCTTGATTTAGTCCTTCTTAGCTGTTACTGATCTTGCCTTCAAGTTCAAGAAAATCGCCCTAATATAATAAGAGAGAAAAATATTAGTACTAATATAATAATATTGACCGATCGACATGAATGCAAAACTTCCATTGCTTGAAGGTGAAACATATCAGAACCACCAAATAGGGGAGGGAAAAATATACGTACTGACCAGCATGAAGCAATAAAGTTGTGGAACAGAACACGTAACTGCAGGGGCATGTACTGATAGTTGATCCAGCCAACTATTGGCCAAAACTGCATATAATCACACCTTTAGTTTTACCAATTTGCTATGACACTGCATTTTTTCTTGTGAAAAAAGATTGATAATTAATTCATTATATCCTACCTTCCACGCAGTTAGCTGTATAGAGGGATAGTCCTTTCGAACCTTGTTTTTGACAAGACCCCATGGCCTCCCTGTGATACAACAAGTTAGTACCAACATTATTGACAGTGTGAATGGACAATTCCATGACTATTTTTCTGCTTCAGTTATGAGCTGGTTTTTATCCTTGTTATGCATAAACTACTTATTTAAGGAAACAAATGGATTCTGCAAGTATTAGTTTTCTTGGTTTCCTTGTATTAATCTCCGGATTCAAATTTGCTTTTCTTATTTCTCGGAAGATACCTCATTTTCAGATATTAACAAGCAAAAGGCACAATACTACAAACCAAGACTGACTTTGCACAAAGAGATAATGATCTATTAATGATTTCCAGTTGCATATTGATAACATCAGTAGTTTAGTTCTTTCGTTTTCCAGTGACATGTTTGAAATTCCATAAATACTCATCTGGTGTGATGACCCAAAAAGTCATCACTTGTTTTAAAACGAAATTCAGTGTTTTGAGGTCTTAAAAATCTCTTTTAGCATCACTTCGATTTGCGTGCGCAGTCCGGGCGCGTAGCCGAAAAGCCTAGATGTAAAAATCTGTGAAAAATGATAAATATTGACCGTAAAATGAGCTAATTTGACTTCGGTCAACATTTTGGGTAAACGAACCCGGACCCGTGATTTGACGGTCCCGGAGGGTCCGTAGGAAAATATGGGATTTGGGCGTATGCCCGGAATCGAATTCCGAGGTCCCAAGCCCGAGAAATGAATTTTCAAAGAAAATTATTTTCTGAAATTGTTTAAAGAAATTTGAAATGAAATTTGATTAGAACATGATGGTATCGGACCCGTATTTTGGTTCCGGCGCCCGGTACAGGTTTTATATATGATTTAAGACATTTTTGTAAAATTTGGTGAAAAACGGATGTCATTTGACATGATTCGGACCTAAATTGCTAAAGTTGATGTTTTAAGAAGTTTGAGAAAAAAATCCTTTGATTTTGAGGTTTAATCCGTTGTTATTGAGGTTATTTTGGCGATTTGATCGCACAGATAAGTTCGTATGATGTTGTTGAGTTAGTACGTGTGTTTGGTTAGGAGCCCCGAGGGCTCGGGTGTGTTTCGAGAAGTTTTGAACTTGAGAAAATTGCAGAAAACAACAGATCTGGTGTTCTGATACTTTCTTCTTCGCGTTAGCGGGAGAACCCACGCGAACGCGATGCATTAATTTTGTCGAAGGAAAATCCTTCTACGCGAACGCGTAGCTCAGGTCGCGAATGCGAGGCAGTGGGGGTTATCCCTTCGCGAACGCGGGCCTGGCCACGCGAATGTGAAGGCCTGGGCAAGGGTGGGGCAATTACCCTATGCGAACGCGACCCCTTGGACGCGAACGCGAGGGCTCGAGGGGTTAAAGCTCCGCGAACGCGAGCCCGTTTACGCGAACGCAAAGGCTTATCCAGCCTGACCCATCGCGAACGCGAAGGGTCTGTCGCGATCGCGAAGCGCATTTTTCGCCCAGTGATTTTAAAAGACCAAAAACAGAACAAATACGGGATTTTATAAAAATTTCACAAACTTCTTCTTCTCCAAAGCTCTTAGGCGATTTTTGAAGCATTTCTTCACCATAATCTCTTGGGTAAGTAATCTTTAACTTGTTTTCTTCCATTTTCATCAACACCCACTAGATTTCTAGGCCTAAAACATGTGATTAAGGTTAGAAAATTAGGGATTTGGGTAGAATTAGGGCTTTTTGATTATTTATGATTTAGACCTCGTTTTGGGGTCGGATTTGAAAACAAATTATATATTCGGGCTCGTGGGTGAATGGGTGATCGGGTTTTGGTCCGAACCTCGTATTTTGACCAAGCGAGCCCGGGGTCAATTTTTGAATTTTTGGGAAGAATGATTGGAAAGCTATAATTAAGCATTGGAATTGGATTGTTTAGCATTTATTGATGTTATTAAATCGATTATGTATAGATTCGATTGGGTTGGAGCCAAATTTGAAAGGAAAAGCGGTGTTTGAGGCTTGAGTTGGCCGTGGAAGTTTGAGGTAAGTGTCCGGTCTAACCCTAGCTTGAGGGATTAGGAATTGTGTCCTATTTGCTAATTGCTTCTTGTAGAGTACGACGTATAGGCATGATGACGAGTATCTATACGTTGGTGTCGAGCATGACCGTGAGTCTTAAATTGATATATGTTGTGTTCCTAAATGATTCTACGGATGCTTTAATTGATGATTCTCGATATTGGGCAAGGATTTAGTTTATTTTCGTGGAACTTATTTATGATTGAGTATCAGTATTAATTGAGCTGAGTAGAAGTTGAGTTAAGATTGGTTATAGTTGATTCTCCCTTGCCAGGATGTTTGTTTTGATATTATTGTTCCCTTGTCGGGAAGTTATTATACTATTTTGTTCCCTTGCTGGGAAGTTATTATATTGCTTTGTTCCCTTGCCGGGATTTCTTTGTGCTTTTGTATTGGCATGAAATGGGATCGGGTGGTACGCCTACCACAAGATTTAATGAAATAGGAGCGGGTGGTACGCCTACCACGAGATTTAATGAAATGGGAGCGTGTGGTACGCCTACCATAAGATTTAATAAAATGGGAGCGGGTGGTACGCCTACCACGAGATTTGATGAAATGGGAGCGGGTGGTACGCCTACCACAAGATTTACTGAAATGGGAGCGGGTGGTACGCCTACCACGAGATACGAGAAATGGGATCGGGTTGCATGCCTGCAACAAGATGTGAACCGAAAATGAAGTCTGCCATTGTTTTCTCTATTCTTGTTAGAAGTAAATTTTGGCTTCTTTATAATTTTCTTGATATTTTATTTTTATCTGTTATTTCCCTCGAAACATGTTTCCTCCTTCCCAACTTTTATTGCTTGTATCAGTTTATTTCCCGCCATGTATATATATAACTGCACAGGTTTATCTGGAGTCTGGTCCTAGCCTCGTCACTACCTTGTCGGGGTTAGGCCAAGCACTTACCAGCACATGGGGTCGGTTGTGCTGATACTACACTCTGCACTCTGTGCAGATACCGGAGCAGCACTTGGTCAGCAGCAGTAGGGGAGCCAGCCTTCAGTCCACCGAGACTCCGAGGTAGCCCTGCAGGCGTCCGCAGGCCCGACGTCTCTTCTATCAGTATTTATGTTCTGTTATCATTTGTACTCGAAACAGACTATGTTCTTTTCTTTCAAACACTTATTTGTAGTACTCATAGTTAGTCCGTGAATGTTGTGACACCAGTTTCTAGGTAGAGACACATGTGGAGTTTCTTATTATTTTGGTTCATTTTATCTAAGTCTTCCGCTTAATCTCATATTCCGCTGTTATTTAAATATTTATCGCTCGTTAATGTATGTTATAAAAAGGATTAAAACAAAAGAGTTAAGACTTTCTAATTTTGTGGCTTGCCTAGCTTCTACGAGTTGGCGCCATCACGACTCTCGAGGGTTGGAATCCGGGTCGTGACATCTGGTCATAATTATCTCATATGCATCCACGAAAAGATGAAAGGAGTAGATGACTTCTGCATGTAGGGTAAAAAAACACTTGGAAAAAGAGAAATGATTCAACAAAATGTCAAAAGAAGTCACTGGGAGGGGAATATGTGTTTTTTGATGTCACAGATGGAAAAGACTTTAGTCTTGCAATAGACTGGATTTCATCTTAATTAGTTTCATGCTTTGTTAGACAAAGCTCCGATCTCAAAGTTGTTATCTGCAGAAGGAAGATAATTGATCTAGAGCCTATCAAGGCATTCTCTATTGCATGTGTTACTACAGACAGAGTACTAGGATTGCTGGAATATTCATCTATTAAGTGACAAAGAGTAACAAGATTTGACAAGGAGAAAGGGTTGGCCCTGAATTTATTGTTGCCTTTTTCTTATTCAGCTTACTTTGACAAGCAAGCTTTAATCAAACAGTCATGCAGCTAAGAAAAATTCCTCTTGATCTGCAGCGATATTCCAAGGAAATCAATTGTAGTATGGACAATCGATTGGTATGCAGTAGTGACCGTAAATAAGAGAGTGAAACTTCTCATGTTGGGAGCTAATAAATTCTCTGCTGCATTTCATGTCTATTTACAATTAATTTGTGCTATGCTTTTGAAAAATATAATGTATACTAGTTTCGGGAGACAAGATAAAGAGCAAAAGTTATCCTAATTGAACTCAGGAAACATCTAAAACTTCTTGCCCTCCCCTCCCTTGTTTCATCATCGCTTAGACTTCAGGGAAGTCTATTCCCTTTCCCCTGCAACAAAATCGCTCTAACTTTTTCTACTACAATTCCAAATAAGTATGGCCATTTTTGCAGGCTAAGTTAGTCAGAGGTTAGCGCTAAGAGAAAAAACTCAAGCCCCACAGCCCCAACCAAGCGCCATTTCGTCTAAAGAGAATGTTAAACAAGTGCCATTTTTTCATGCCTCTGCAGAGAAAGATCAATTATCTCCTAAAGATACTATTAGTCTAGTTAGCTTCTATAAAAACCGGATAGATACAGTATTCCAGTTAAAATCAATTTTCAGTTTTTAAAAAAATGAATATGGATCGGCCATACCTTCAACGATCAAGCCATAGTACATCATAAAAAAGAAGTTGTTCCAAGGAGATGAGGTCAACTGTTCCAACAAAACCTAAAAGGATAAAAGATAAACTATTGATGTAATTAGTAACTTATTTATTACCATAAGCATAAGAGTTGCATTGCAAAAGATAAAAATTAGAAAACAAGAGTGCAACAAAATAGGGCAGGCCGGTGCACTAAGCTTCCGCTATGTGCGGGGTTCGTGTAGGGCCGGACCATAAGGGTCTATTTTACGCAGTTAAACCTTGCATTCTGCAAAAAGTTGTTTCCATGACTCGAACCCGTAACTTACTGGTCACATGACAACAACTTTATTAGTTACGCCAGAAGTGCAACAGTTATCATAAAACACAGAAGCTAAGCTGCCTATCTTTAGATTCTACAAACTGAACACTCAGCTTGAAAAAAATTGGAACTTTGAGAGAAAAGTCTAACCTTTTTAGCAACTGTTGTATTACCCTTCTTTCCTTGAAAAATCACATCCATCAATTTATGCAGGAAATGCCCAAATGGTCCTGAATATGCAAATCCATAGAGCTGTATCCGCAAATTTTAAACAAATAGAACAGAGAAAAAAATCAATTATCAGACAACCAAAAACATTAAATTACCACCATAAATAACCTACAAAAAACTATCAATAAATAACACAATGATCTCCCAATCAAGATTAGGGGGCCTTAAATTATAATAGAAATAAACTAGTACCATTAGAAGAAGTATTCTTTTGACTTGAAGCCTTTTGACCCCAGATATCTTCTGAGCAATTACATCACTGCTCCCAACTAAAACTCCAGCAGTGATTGCCTAAGGTTAAAATGAAAATAAAAATTTACATCAAACAGAGAAATCATAAACTCAAATTGAGCATCAAGAAAAAAAAAAGAAAGGTAAGGTCGGACATGTTAATATGAAATTATACAAAAAAAAATAAAAAAATATAGGACCTTGGTTCTAAGAGGATGGAGTTGCAGTTGAGTTAGATATTTTTTCCAAGCTTCTTTAACAATTTCAGACATGATTCTGAGCTTCAAAGAATCCAAAAGATGAATCAACAAATACCGTTGACTGAAATTTAGCCTCTTTTTTCTTTAAATCACAGCTCAACAATCTTCCTTCTCTATATAGTTAGTTGCCATTAGTATGTGAGTCATTCTTTATTTATGATTTTCGTTTTGCACATTTCGTGGAAGCCTCCATTCATTTACTTGAACATCTCAGACCCATTCTTCTCATCTTCTGAGTCTTTCTTTAAATAATAAAATAAACGGGATGATGGAGGGAATTTTCATTTTGCACTGTACATCTTACTTTCGGTCCTTATTTTCTTATTTTTCCTTTTTCAGTGTTATGCCTTAAGTGCAAAATTTTGTTAAACTATCCCATCACTTTAACTTGGAAAATAGTGGAAGTAAGGGCTGGTTTGAATTGACAATTTTTTTTTTTGTATGCTAAGTAGTTGACTAGTTTACCAATTAGTTTTATTAAAATAAATACAGAATGTAACTGAAAGTAGAAGTAAAATGCAAGAATTTAAAGATACCCATATTTTTATACTGGTTTGGATTCAATGTGAATCTCACTCCAGTCCCCTTGGGTTGCAAGGGTGTTCTCTCTTCAAAGTTCCTTGAATAATTTGTACAATTGTGTTTATCTCCAAACACCAACTCACTTTTGAATCTAAGTACGCTCGTGATATTTTCGATACAATGCTTCACCAAATTTTTCTCTCTTTCTTCTTTCTATTGATTACACAATAAACTTTGCTAAGATTACAATGCTTGTTTAGAGTAGAACAAAGAGTATGAAGTTGGTATGATCAAAGTATATGATTCTTCCTTGATAATCTGCATTATATACTTGAACTTTGGCTTGACGTATTTTTGGCAAACTGTTGAGAGATTTGTGATCCCAAGGGACTTGATTCTTGGAGTTGAATATGTTATGATTCATTTCAAGAATAAGTGTGGGCTTCCATAGGTGGTCCATGACTGCCTTGTCTTTTCCTTCTTGAAAGAAGATCACCTATAATTGGTCCTTAAGTTGTTCCTTGATCCATGGAATTGATAGCCTTCCTTTTTGACACATATCTTCAGCAATTAGAGTAGGCATAAGTTTAGTCCAAATCTCCTTAGATCTTGGTCCTTCCTTCTTTATACTCCATTATTTAGGTTGTTGTATCTTTTACATATCTCTTTAATCTTGGGCCTTCTTTTCTTGCTTCTGTTGACAGGTCTTGCATTCTTTCTTTTACTTCTTCCTTTCTTGTCTTCGTTCGTACATCATTGATAGACTTGCTCGCATCCTTATTTACATCTCAAGTGATCCTGCAAACAATAATATTTTATTTTAACCATTCAAATCTAAATCTAACAATCTCCTCCTTTTTGATGATGACAAAATAACATATATAAAAGCAGTTTACTTCCCTGTTTAGTCGACTCCCTCCAAGTCATAGTCGACTCCTTAGCTGACTCCCTCTCAACAAAACAATACTTGATGAATACTTGTATTCGAGTCCCTCTCAATAGGACAGTCATAAAAAAATGTTGCTACTTGTCTACGTGTACGGTAAACTCATTTCTCCCCCTTTTGGCATCAGCAAAAAGGATTATAACACTATGCAAACATAGAAAAAAGCATGCAGATAGAAATATTGCAAGCAAATTACGTAAACATAAATGCAGTGATAGGCATGCAAAGATAGTAAGTGTTCTACAAAAAAAACATCCAGTGACTAGCGAACCAGTCCAGAATAGCAAAAAAAATGTCTTAAACATCCATCCATTCACAACTAACGATGCAGAAAATTAGTGAGAGTATTGCAAATAGCCTCCTTCAGACGATCAAAGCTAGCATTCACTGAAACAAATACCACATCGATCCTGTCATGCACCACCTAGAAAGTTTGATTGAATTCTCTGCTAACTTGAGAATCTTGACCCTTATCGTTGATACATCTAACCCTATCTCCTTGGAGATGATATGATTGTCCCTAATGGTTGATTGAGTTAAGGCAAGAAGATCCTTGATGATGGTCAGCTTGTTGTCAATAGCAGTCAATTTCTCCACAAGTTCGGGATCACTCACACCAAGATGAGAACCAAATGCTTTGGCTTTGGATTCAGTCTGAACAACCTTAATCTCTCCTTCCTACTTCTTTACCCAGGTACCCTTAGCACAAAAATACCCCATATTGGCAAAGGCTCTAGAGTTGTAAGACTTGGTAACAAAGACAAAGGGGTAATTGGAAATAGAGATGTTATGGGCGTCTAGGAGTTGAGTGATAACCATACCATAAGGAAGACTAGTGGGGTCATCAGCACTTTCAATCATAAAATTTATGAACCAAGAAGACAGTTTGATTTTAAGCTTGGTCACTAGACAATAAACAAGAAAAGTATCTCGTTGAGAGAAGGTGGAAAATGAATCGGCGCGAGGAAGAAGGGTTGTTGCTACAATGTGAGTGAGGATCCGAGTTTCAAAACTAATATCACTTGGGCCTAACTAGTTAGGAATGGAATCAGAGGGAGACTTGGCTATACAACGCTTTGCTTGATCAAAAGGTAATTTTAAAATCTTCAAGCCGTGGTATTTTGAAAAGTATAGAAAAACCAGAACACTTACATTGAAAAATTGAGTCAAACAGGACACAATCTAGAACAATGTGCTTTCCTAGAACTAAATATTCCAACTTATCAGGCTTGTTAGAATAGAGATTAGCATAAAACATCCTTACTAGGGACTCATAGACTTTAGGAGGCGGTAGAGAGAGGAAGTTTGATCAACCTTGGAATTCGAAAAGCTCTATTACCTTACAGTTGAGGACTTCCATGTCATTCAGATTGATCATTTTGCCATGGGCGGTAGGCTTCTCCTTGAGGATAATGAAGGAGACTCCATTTGTAGTATCCTAGAAATTGATGTCTGGCTCTAGAGAGCTTGAGAGGTCTAATTTGAATTTCTTAAGGGTGACAGATTCAGGAGATTCTTCCATGGGTCATTTTCCAAGGGCCTTCTCATTCATACGGTGAGTGTTGTGTGAGAGCTCTGCCTGAGAGGAGGCAAAGCCTTCAGAATAATCGGAACCTAAATTTACTGGTTTTGGGGGTTGAGAAGAGGGTTTTGCCCTGGAATGAGTGCTTTTTCGAGTGGAGACAGAGGGATTTTTTGAGTTTTTTCACCATTGAAAAGTTTTGGAGAAAGGTTTCTGAGTGATAGGATCGATGAATGAAGAATGGTAGTGATCAAGAGGGTTAAAAGGAACGGATTTGGCGGTTGAGTACAGAAAAGGAAAAGGCATCAGTGAAAGGACATGATGATTGATTTTTCTTCCTAGAGAGTTGTGACTAATGGAAAAGTGTGAGAAAACGGAGGTGCATAATTAATGATCTATTACACATAAAAGGAAAAATTAGCCATATAAAGAATTAAAAGTAACACATAAGTCCTAATTTTTGAAATTAAGCAAAACAATGCCAAGTAATTCTCTCAAAGTACAGAATCTATCTTCAAGCAAGGGCTTTGTAAATATATCTGTTAATTGATCAATAGTGCTAACAAACATCAATTCTATATCTCCCTTAATGACATGATCTATGATGAAGTGATGCTTAATATCTATATGCTTTGCTCTAGAATGATGCACGGGGTTCTTTGAAAGACATATAGCACTAGAATTATCACAAATATTTGAATAGGTTTAAAAGATAATTCATAGTCACCCAGTTGATGAGAAATCCAGAGTAATTAAGCACAACATTGTCCAATATCAATATACTCTGCCTCCGTTGTGGACAGTGCTACTAAGCCTTGTTTCTTGTTGTTCCAGGATATTAATGTCTTTCCCAGTAATTGACATATTCCACTGGTGCTTTTCCTGTCTTTTTTATCTCCTGCAAGATCAGCATCTGAAAAACTTTCAAGGTTAAAATTGTTAAATCGTAGATACCATAGTTAATAAGAAATAGTTCTGATAAGATAACGAATTATCCGTTTTATTAATGTCAGATACTATTCCTTAGGAGCTGACTGAAACCTTCCATACTTACACACACTGAACATGATATCTGGTCGACTAGTAGTTAAATAAAGTAAGGAGCCAATCATCCCATGATATTTTGTTTCATCTACTGAATTTCCCATCTCATATTTGTCAAGACTTATTGAAGGACTCATTGATGTACCAATTGGTTTAGCATTGCTTATGCGGAATTTTTAATCAATTCCTTTGTATACTTGTCTGACATATAAAAGTTCCCTTCTCAGATTGTTGAATTTGAAATCCAAAGAAAAATGTGAGTTCTCCCATCATACCCATTTCGAACTCACTCTGCATGAGATTAGAAAATTCCTTGCATATGAGAGAGTTAGCATTTCCAAAAATAATATCATCAACATAGACATGGATAATAAGATTAACTGCATAGGATCTTTTGATAAATAATGTAGTATCTACTTTACCTCTTGTGAAGCCACGATCGGTTAGGAATGAACTAAACATTTCGTACCAGGCTCGAGGAGCTTGTTTAAGTCCATACAAGGCTTTAGGAAACTTCATGGTAAAGAAATTGTGAGTTTTCAAAACCAGGAGGTTGTTTTTCATATACCTCCTCATCAATAAAGCCATTTAAGAAAGCATTTTTAACATCCATTTGAAAAAGTTTAAAACCTTTCAAAGATGTATATGCAAGAAGAATATGAATTGATTCTAACCGGGCTACTGGAGCAAAGATTTCATCATAGTCGACTCCTTTCTGTTGTGAGTAGCCTTGGGCCACTAAGCTAGCTTCGTTCCTGATTACCTTTCCATCCTCGTTCAACTTATTCCTAAATACCCATTTTGTTCCAACAATTGTAGCATTTGTTGGCTTAGGCACTAGTTCTCATACTTGATTTTTATCGAATTGATCATGTTCATCCTGCATATCTTGCACTCAACTTGAATCCTTTAAGGTTTCATCAACTTCTTCAGTTCGATTTGAGAGATAAGTGCAATGTTTACCTTTTTCTTGAGTGCTCCACTGGTTTTCATTCCTTCGTTTGGGTCTCCTATGATAAACTTCTGTGGGTATTATGGTTCACCTCTCCATTCATTTGGTCGCATTTCAACTACTGAAGTAGTCGACTCGTTTTGTGATTTAGTATGATTGCTAATAGGTTCACCAGTCGACTCTATGACTTTGTTTGTACTATCAATCTACTTTTGTAACTTGTTTGTCTGTAATGCTTCTTGACTGATATCTTCATCACTTGCAATGATTCCTTTCTCGGCCATAGTATTATTGTCATTAAATATAACATGCACTAATTCTTCTACAGATAGAGTACGTTTGTTGTAAACTCTAAAAGATCTACTGCTAATAGAATAACCGAGAAAAATACCTTCACCGCTCATTGGATCAAACTTCCCATGGTTGTCCTTACCATTTTTATGAATAAAATATTTGCTTCCAAACGGATGAAATTAGCCTATATTAGGCCTTTTACCTTTCCATAGTTCATATGGAGTTTTCTTCAGGATAGATCTTATGAGACATCTGTTGAGGATTTGACATGTTGTGCTGACTGCTTCTGCCCAAAAATAATTTGCCAATAAATGTTCTAATATCACTGTTCTGACCATATCTTGCAGAGTTCTATTCTTGCGTTTAACTATCCTATTCTGTTGGGGTGATCTTGGGACTGAGAAATTGTGAGTATATCCTTGATTGTTGCAGAATTCTTCAAAGGCTCTGTTTTCAGATTCTCCTCCATGATCACTTTGTATGGTCGAGATGAGGTACCCTTTTTTTTCTTTTAATTCTTTTGTAGAAAATCTCAAAAAAATTCAAAGCTTCATCTTTATGAGATAAGAAAATTACCCATGTAAAACATGAGTAATTATCAACAATAACAAAAGCATATCTTTTACCTCAAATGCTTGCAGTTCTAGTAGGTCCAAACAATTCCATATGAAGTAATTGTAGGGGCTTGGTTGTGGACACAATGTCTTTGGCTTTGAAAGAGTTTCTGGTTTGTTTGCCAAGCTGGCATACATCACATACATGATTTTTAGAGAAATTGAGTTTGCGCTGGCCAATAACTAGATCATATTTGGAGAGTTTGTCAATCAAATACATACTTGCATGGCAAAGTTTTTTATGTCATAGCCATAGATCATTAGATATGGATGCTAAACAAATACGACCATCTAGTTTTTCAATCCCGTCTAGAATGTATACATTTTCATATCTTTTTCCTGGCAGAATGATTTTACTTGACTCATCTTCAATGGCACAACATGTTTTCTTGAATTTGACTTCATATCCAGAATCACACAGTTGACTTATGCTCAAGAGATTATAGTTGAGTCCATCCACAAGGTATACTTCAGTAATGTCACAATTGTTGTTGAATGGAACTGTGCCGGTACCAACGATCTTCCCTTTTGAATTATCACCAAATTTGATATTTCCTCCATTTATTTTTGTGACTTCTTTGAATAGATTTTTGTCACCCATCATGTGACTAGAACATGCACTGTCGAAATATCATTTTCCTTTGCGACTCTTCTGTGGTGTTCTTGCAAAATAGAATTATCACCTTCTTTTAGGTACCCAAACTTGTTTGGGTCCTTATTGGTTAGTTCTACTAGGATCATGATTATTTTTGGGTTTCTAAATCCATCTTGAAATATTAGATTTATGAAATCTACAAAAAGAATATTTATGCTTAGCCTTGTTACAGTAATGGCACACAGCGATTGATCCAATTTTTGATCTACCACCAGTGTCAGTACCTGTGGACTCAGTTATGACGGGTATTTTTCCAGTTAACTTGTAAGTCGCTTGGTTAAACTTGACAGAACTGTGACTGGTAGATTTGTGCATGTCATTAAGTTACAATTGCAATTCCTGAACCTCATCTTGAAGAACATCTCTTTCGATTTCGCATACTTCAAGTTTGAGTTCCCAGTCCTTCTTTTCCCTATTGAGTCTCTTTAATTCATTTAGCATTTTTTGAGACTCATTTAGGGTAAGATCAAGAATATCCTACAATTCATTACATTTATCATACTTATAGGTTCTTACCTCACTTGTTTCGCCTCGTGCCATGAAGCAATTTTCAGTATCTTCTTTGCAGTCATCACCTGATGTATCTTCCCCAATCCAGCAATCAGAATATTTGTTCATATCATTTTTCAAAAATGTGATGACCCAAAATGTCATCTTTAAATTAAATAATTATCTTGGTATTTTAAGACCTTGAAAAGTGCTATCAATAATTCCTCAACTTACGTGCGCAGTCCGTATAATTTTCCAAAATGTTTTTATGTAAAAAATGGATTAAATTGTGAATTAGAGCTTTAAAAGTCAACTGAGTTGACTTCGGTTAACATTTTGAGCAAACGAACCTAGATCCAAGTTTTGACCATTCCGGTAGTTCTGTATCATGATTTGGGACTTGTTCATATGCTCGAAATCGAATTCGGAGGTCCCTAGATCAAATTATCTCCATTTAACGGAATCTAGAAATCTAAGGCTATAGATTTCTTAAGTTTGACCGGAGATTTGACTTTTGAGCAAACAACCCCGAATTGGAATTTTGATGATTCCAATAGCTTCGTATGGTAATTTTGGATTTAGGTGCATGTTCGGATTTGGATTTGGAAGTCTGTAGGATAATTCGGTGCACTTTGGCAAAAGTTGGAAAATAGAAGATTTTTAGAAAGTTTGACCGAGGGTTGACTTTTTGATATCGAGGTCGGAATCCAGTTTTGAAACTTTTTATAGCTTTGTTATTTTATTTATGACTTGTGTGCAAAATTTGAAGTCAATCGGATTTGATTTGAAAGGTTTTTGCATCGAATATAGAAGTTGGACGTTCCTAGTTTCATTAAGCTTGAATTGGGGTGTAATTCGTGGTTTTAGCGTTATTTGATGTGATTTGAGGTTTCAACTAAGTTCTTATGATGTTTTAGGACTGGTTGATGTATTTTGTTGAGGTCCCGAGGGCCTCGGGTGGATTTCGAAAGGTTAACAAATCGATTTAGACTTGAAGAAAAGTTGTTGCATTTATTTTCACAGCAGCATGAACAGTAGCCGTGAACAGTGCCCCTGAATATTAGCACGCGTAAACAGTGCCGTGAACAGTAGAGTGAACAGTAACACGCATGAACAGTAACCTGAAAATTCTAGACAATGTAAAGGATGAGCAGTCCGGTTTTCCTCATTTTTTGGACTTCCAAGCTCGGATTTTGGGCAATTTTGAGCGAGAAGTTACGGGAATTCTTGGGGTAAGTGTTCTTGACTCTCTTGTGATTATATTCCATGAATAAATCTTCATTTTTGGCTTTAGATTATTGATATTTGAAGAGAAATGGAGGAATTTTCTAAAATTCCATAAAAATAAATTTTCAAGATTTGAACATCGATTCAGAGTCGGATTTGAGTAAAATTAGTATGGTTGAACTCGTAATTGAATTGGTTGTCACACTTTGTAAGTTTTGTCGTATTCCGAGACGTGGGACCCACGGGCAATTTTTGGGTTAATTTCGGATTTTGTTGGAAAAATTAGTATTTTCATATGGAATTAATTCCTAGAATATGTATTGAATGAATCGAGTTAATTGTGACTAGATTCGGGACGCTTGGAGGCCGATTTGAGCGGAAAAGGCATTGCGGAGTAAGATTTTGCTCGGATTGAGGTAAGTAATAGTTATAAATTTTGTCCTGAGGGTATGAAACCCCGGACATTGTGTCGTATAACTATTTTGGAGGTGACGCACATGCTAGGTGACGGGCGTGTAGGCGTGCACCGTAGGGATTGTGATTTGATCCGTCCTGCGAGATTGTGGAATTAATTGGCCTACTATTTAATACATGTTCCCTCTATTTTCATATAAATTAATTGTACTTCATGTTAAAAATCATGTTTATGCCTTATGTGATCACTGTTGAGACATGCGAGGTCGTGTACTTGCTAAATTAGCTGCTAAATTGCTGATTTGTACTCAGTCATAGCTTTTCTTGCTTATTATGCCTCCGTCTCTTACTGTTTATTGTTGATACATGATATTACTTTTGTTTGGGCTGTTTATATGATTTTTGAGAGCCCGAGAGACTGGAGAGATTAATGACTAAGTAAGGCCGAGGGCCTAGTTGTGAGGTTATTGATACTATAGCACGTGAGTTGTCTGTGCATCACGTGAGTTGCCCGTGCGGATCCAGATATTGATACTATAGCACGTGAGTTGTCCATGCGGATCCAGATATTATATTATATCACGTGAATTGTCCGTGCAGATTATAGCGCTTGGGCTGAAAGAGCCCTTCCAGGAGTCTGCACTCCCCCAGTAAGCGCAGGTATATGATAGCACGTGAGTTGTCCGTGCAGTTTATAGAGCTTGGGCTGAAGGAGCCCCTCCGGAGTCTGTACACCCCTAGTGAGTGCAGATACCTATTGAGTATGATTATTGAGGGCTGAGAGCCGAGTGATTGAGCTATTGAGATGAGTTGAGTGACTGTTGCCTTGAGAGGCCATATTTGTTTTCATTTAATTGCTACACTTAGTTGCTATTTGTCCTTGTCGTACATATTTTTGGAATATTTGATATCTGGTTTATTTGAGTATGCACTGATGAGACTTAAACTGTTAAATTGAAAGTATGACTACTCTTATTTGAAAATTATTGAGATAACTATATTTGCATAGCTCGTCACTACTTCTCAGTTCCTTATTTATTTCTGTTACTTACTGAGTTGGTGTACTCACGTTACCCCCTATACCTCGTGTACAGATCTAGACACTTATGGTCACTGCGGTTGCTGATTGAGGAGTCAGACTCAGGAGACTATTGAGGTAGCTACATGGCATTCGCTGACCTTGACTCTCCTTTCCTTTCATGTTGTATTGTTCTATATTTCCAGACAGTGTTTTATCAGTCGGATGTTGTTATCATTTATATGTTCATGCACTCAGTGACACCGGGTTTTGGGGATAGATTGTTTAGTACTTTTGGAGTTATATTATGTTCTAAAGGGTTTTATTTAATATTAACTGCTTCAGCCTTTATTTAAAAGTTTTATTGTGTTGAGATGTTGAGTTGAGGCTTACCTTGTACCACGATAGGCGCCATCACGACAGGTGAGATTTTGGGTCGTGGCAAAAATAGTCATGAAACATAGGTTTACCATTTCTTCATGTTCTAAGCTATCTTCATCGCTTCGGCTTCAGAAGGATTTATTTCTACTGAACCCTCTAGAAACTTTTCTTTTGAGATCCGAACATTCAGCTTGAACATGACCATACCTTCCATATTAAAAACTTTTTCCATCATTTTTGTCTTGTTCATTGTATTGTCTGGTTCTTCTAGATGACATCTTTCTCTTTTTCATATTTCTGAATCTTCTCATCAATCCATTCATATTTCTCGAAACCATGGCAATTTCTTCTTCAAGAGCCTCTGTATCATCATCAATATCGTTCTCAGATCCTATAGTTGTGTCACGACCCCGGTTCACCCTCCGTGAACCATCGTGGTGGCACCTAATCCCTACGACTAGGTAAGCCAAATTTGCGGAAGATAAACCAATTTGCGGAATAAAAATAATTTAAAACAGAAACAGAGTGATATAACAACGTTTAAAAGTGCTGCTCGGCATACACAATATAGATTCTCGAAACTAATACATTTTTCCAAAACCCGAAAACCCATGAATCACAAGCTACGAATATAATAAAATGCTCTAACTCCGGAATGTCTACATAAACAGAAAAGAGAGAAGGGATGTCACTACAAGATAGAATGGAAATGGACTCCTCGGTATGCGGACACATCAGATATACCTCGAAGTCTCTGGAGTAGTCGCCTCGCCTCAAGGGTGATAGGACTGAGTCGCAGTACCTGGATCTGCACATAAAAAACATGCGCAGAAAGGGCATGAGTACACCACAACGGTACTCAGTAAGTGCCAAGCCTAACCTCGGTCGGGTAGTGACGAGGAAGGTCAGGGCCCTACTGAGATAAAATAAAAATATAAGGTATGATAGTATAAGATAAGCTGTACAGTTAAAAGCTAACAATAAGAATCTAATACAAGAAAACAAGGAATTCAATAACTGAAATAGGGGCAAAACGATCACAAGGAAATAACCGGGGATCTCTCAGTATCCCGAGGATCTCTTAGTACCCTTAATATATGTCAGGGATCTTTTGGTATCCCGAGGATCTCTCGGTATCCTCAATATATGCTAGGAATCTTTTGGTATCCTGAAGATCTTTTGGTATCCTCAATACACGTGCTAGGGATCTCTCGGTATCCCGCACCTCAGCTCAAATCATAAGTACTTACAAGGGATCTCCCGAGATGTCGTCCCGTAGTCCCAAAGTAAAACACGCAACAACAACACAAGGAAATACTCATTTAAGCTTAAGCTCGTACCAAGTAAACAGGTAATTATAACCTAACATGCTTCACGTAATACAATTAAGGCAGGTTAAGCAAGCAAGCAATTAAGTCAATTAAATATGCTTTTCTAGGCTAACAACAGGCTTAAATTGCAAGTAGTAAAAGACAGGAAGAAGGAACACAATTAAAATTACTTAAAGAAAACTGGATTTTCAACAGTTAGCTCAAGTACGCACTCGTCACCTCATGTACAAGGCATTTCAATTATCAAATATACCAAGTCCTAAGGGAAAGGTCTCTCCCACAAAGTTAGGCAAGCCACTTACCTCGAATCGGCTCAATAATCAACCTGAAACCATGCTCTTGCCACGAGTACTCGACTCCAAATGGCCAAATTTATTCAATTCAATTGCATGATGTAAATAACACTTCAAGTAACTGATTCTACAAAGAAATTCTAAGCTAATACACAAAATTAGGTAAAATAACCAAAACACCCCTCAGACCCACATCTTGGAATTGGGTAAAATCTATATTTTCAGAATCCTCATACTCTCACGAGTTCATGCATACCAAAATTATCCAAATCTAAGGTCAAATTCCCAATCAAAAGTCGAATTCTAGGTCTAAAAACTTTCTTCCAACTTTTCCCCAATTTTCATCTTCAATCTGAATTTAAATGATGAAACTAACTATAGATTGATGGAATATAACTAGAAAGGGTTAAAGAATTGTTACCCAATAATCTCCTCTTCAATTTCATCCCAAAATCGCCCTCTCCCGAGGTCCAAATCGAATTTCCAACTTTTGAAACTAAACCCTCGATATTTCATATTTCTGCCCAGCTATTACTACATCTGCGGTCCCGCTTTTGCGGACCAATGGTCGCATCTGCGACCTTTCACATAAGACTAGTTTCCACTTTTGCGGTCTCGCTGGTGCGATACCCTTCACGCACCTGTGGCTCCTGCTGGACCTCCCCAATTCTGCTTCTGCGATCTCTCCTCCGCTTCTGAGGCTCCGCACCTGTGGAACCCAACCACAGGTGCGGTTATGACAGATATCAGCAGCTTCAGCTGCTACAAACCACTTCCAATTCTTCCGACAACCATCCGAAATCATCTCGAGGTCCCCGGGACCTCAAACAAAAGCACCAACAAGTCTAATACCACTATCCAAACTTACACCAATCCTAAAAACACCTAAAACAACATCGAAACAACGAATCAACCATGGATTCAAGCGTAAAAATCCCAAAACTCTAAAAATATGCTTTCGATAAAAAAATCTATCAAACCTCATCCGAATGACCCTAAATTTCGTACACACGTCACATTCAACACTACGGAGCTACTCCAACTTCCGGAATCCCATTCTGACCCTCGGATCAAAATCTCACTATCTAACCAGAAACTTTAAAATTCGACCTTTCGGCATTTCAAGCATAAATTAGCTACGGACCTCCAAAACACAATCTGAACATGCTCCTAACCCGAAATCACCCCACGGAGCTAACAGAACCATCGGAATTCAATTCCAAGGCCGTCTTCACACTATTTTGACTACGGTCAACTTTCCAACACTTAAGCTCTTATTTAGGGACTAAGTGTCCCAAAACTTTCCGAAACTCAAAACCGAACATCCCGGCAAATCAAAATAGCAAAAATAAACACGGGGAAAGCAGTTAATAGGGTATCGGGGCGTAAATTCTTAAGACGACCGTCCGGGTCGTCACATCCTCCTACACTTAAACATTCGTTCGTCCTCGAACGAGCAAGGAGACATACCTGAAGTAGTGAAAAGATGAGGGTAACGGCTGTGCATATCCTGCTCGGTCTCCTAGGTTGCCTCATCGACCGGCTGACCCCGCCACTGAACCTTCACTGATGCAATGTTCTTTGACCTCAGCTTTCTAACCTACATATCCAATATTGTCACTGGCTCCTCAACATAGGATAGATCCTTGTCCAACTGGACTGAACTGAAATCCAACATGTGCGACGGATCACCTTGATACCTCCGGAGCATCGAGACATAAAATACCGAATGAACTCCTGCCAAGCTGGGAGGTAAGGCAAGCTCATAAGCAACCTTCCCAACACGCCTCAATATCTCAAAAGGGCTAATGAACCTCGGACTCAACTTTTCCTTCTTCCCAAATCTCATAACGCCTTTCATAGGCGAAACCCGAAGCAGAACCCGCTCTCCAACCATATAGGAAACATTATGAACCTTCCGGTCCGCATAGCTCTTCTGTCTGGACTGGGCTGTATGGAGTCTATCCTGAATCACCTTGACCTTCTCCAAGGCATCCTGAACCAACTCTGTGCCCAATAATCTAGCCTCACCCCGCTCAAACCAATCCACCAAGGATCTACACCGCCTACCATAAAAAGCCTTATACGGTGTCATCTGAATGCCACACACGCACGGAGCATATCCTCAAGAATCTAAATAGTGAGCTCGGACTGTCCGTCTATCTGAGGGTGAAATGTTGTACTCAACTCCACCTGAGTACCCTACTCATGCTGAACGGCTCTCCAGAACCGTGATGTGAACTGAGTACCTCTATCTGAAATGATGGAAACCAGAATACCATGCGGACGAAGAATCTCCCGGATATAGATCTCCGCCAACCGCTCCGGGGAATAAGTAGTACACATAGGAATAAAGTGAGTGGACTTGGTTAGCCGATCCACAATCACCCAAATAGCATCGAACTTTCTCAAAGTTCGTGGGAGCCCAACTACGAAGTCCATGGTGATCCTCTCTCACTTCCACTCCAGAATCTCTATCTGCTGAAGCAACCCACCCGACCTCTGGTGCTCATACTTTACTTGTTGACAGTTAAGGCACTGAGCTACAAATCCAACTATATCTTTCTTCATCCGACTGCCTCAAATCCTGATACATCTTCACGGCACCCGGATAAATGGAATATTGCGAGCTATGGGCCTCCTCCAGAATCAACTCCCGAAGCCCATCAACATTGGGTATAGAAATTCGACATTGCATCCTCAATACACCGTCATCAGCAATAGTCACATCTCTGGCATCACCGTGCTGAACCTTGTCCTTGAGGACAAGCAAATGAGGGTTATCATACAGACACTCCCTGACACGATCAAATAAGGAAGTCCGAGAAACCACGCAAGTCAAAACCCGACCGCGCTCCGAAAGATCCAATCTCACAAACTAGCTGGCTAAGGCCTGAACATCCATCGCCATAGGCCTCTCCGATGCTAGTAAATAAACCAAACTCCCCAAACTCTCTGCGCTCAAAGCATCAACCACCACATTGTCCTTGCCCGGGTGATACAAAATAGTGATATCATAGTCCTTCAGCAACTCTTACCACCTCCTCTGGCGCAAATTTAGATCCTTTTGCTTGAACAGGTACTGCAAGTTCTGATGGTCAGTATAAATCTCACAGGGGACACCATACAAATAATGACGCCAGGTCTTCAAGGCGTGAACAATGGAAGCTAACTCAAGGTCGTGGACTGGATAATTCTTCTCATGTACCTTCAACTGTCTAGACGCGTAGGCAATCACCCTACCGTCCTGCATCAACACCGCTCCGAGGCTAATCCTTGAGGCATCACAATAGACCATATAAGACTCCGAACCTGTAAGTAGTATCAAAATTGGGGCTGTGGTCAAAGCTGTCTTCAGCTTCTGAAAGCTCTCCTCACACACCTCCGTCCATTGGAATAGAGCACCCTTCTAGGTCAACCGGGTCATAGGGGCTGCAATCGATGAAAACCCCTCCACAAAACGATAGTAGTGACCTGCCAAGCCAAGGGAACTGCGGATTTCTGTAGCTGAGGATGGTCTGGGCCAACTCTACACGGCCTCTATTTCATTCGGATCCATCTGAATACCCTCACTCGATACCACATGGCCTAGGAAAGCCACAGAATCCAACCAAAACTCACATTTCGAGAACTTAGCATATAACTTCTTCTCTCTCAGAGTCTGAAGCACAATCCTCAGGTGCTACTCATGATCTTCCCGACTCCGGGAATACACCAGAATATTATTAATAAAGACAATGATGAACAAGTCAAGAAACGGCCGAAACACATTGTGCATCAAGTGCATAAAAGTTGTTGGGGCATTGGTCAGCCCAAATAACATGACAAGGAACTCGTAATGACCATACCGAGTCCTGAAAGTAGGCTTTAGGATATCTGTCTCCCGAATCTTCAATTGATGGTAACCTGAGCGCAAGTCAATCTTAGAAAACACTCGTGCGCCCTAAAGCTGGTCAAACAGATCATCAATACGAGGTAAAGGATAATGGTTCTTCATTATAACCTTGTACAGCTGACGATAATCAATACACATAGAACCATCCTTTTTCTTCACAAACAAGACAGGAGCACCCCAAGGTGTTACACTGGGCCTAATAAAACCCTTATCAAGCAATTCCTATAACTGATCCTTTAACTCCTTCAACTCAGGAGGAGCCATACGATACAGAGGAATAGAAATGGGCTGAGTGCCCGGCAATAGATCAATGCCAAAATCAATATCTCTATT
Source organism: Nicotiana sylvestris (assembly GCF_000393655.2). NCBI lineage: Eukaryota > Viridiplantae > Streptophyta > Magnoliopsida > Solanales > Solanaceae > Nicotiana > Nicotiana sylvestris. The sequence continues at coordinate 141,519,725 of NC_091062.1, forward strand.
AGGCGGCATGCATGGAAGATCAGCTGGAAACACATTAGAAAAATCTCGTACTACTGGAACTGAATCAACCGAAAGGGTATCAATACTGACATCTCTCACATAAGCTAAATACGTATCACACCCCTTCTCAACCATACACTGAGCTTTAAGAAAGGAAATAACTCTATTGGGAGTGTGATCTAAAGTACCCCCTCCATACACCTGGCATAGCCAGCGTCACGTTTTGGCGTGACAATCAAGAATAGCATAATGGGGCGATAACCAGTCCATGCCCAAGATAATATCAAAATCTACCATGCTGAGCAACAATAAACCAGCTTTGGTCTCAAAGCCACTAAGAGCAACCAAACACGACTGATAAACGCAGTCTACAACAAGAGAATCTCCCATAGGAGTAGAAACATAAATAGGGGAACTCAAAGAATCTCGAGGTACGCCCAAATACGGAGCAAAATAAGAAGATACATAAGAGTAAGTGGAGCCTGGATCGAATAGAACCGATGCATCTCTGTGACAAACCAGTATAATACATATGATGACAGAATCGGAAGCAACAGCCTTGGTACGGGTAGGAAGAGCATAGTATCTGGCCTGGCCTCCCCCTCTACCTCCCCGACCTTCACCTCTAGCTGGCTGAGCAGGTGGGGTAGCTGTGAGCACGTGATTTTTGCCCTATATAAAATACTCCTACAGAATCCCAAGGAAATAGATTTTTCTTTTAATTATTTGCCATTTTAGGAATTTTTGTAATTATTTAAATTTTTTTGTGCATATTTAATTTTTATTTAAATCATGAAAATTCAAAAATACTCTGCATTTGCATTTAGGATTTATCTTTACATTTTTAGGTTAATTAATAAATTAGTTGTTTTATAAAAATGAAAAAATCACAAACAATAACTCACTTTGCATTTTTAACTTTTTCATTTTAAATTTTGTAGTTCTTCTTTTAATTTAGGAGTTAATTAAATTTTTGCAAATACTATGATGAGTAATTAGCTTAAATTGGTAAATTAATTTAGTTTAAGAGTTAATTTAGGTTTTAAATTAATTTAAAAAAGAAAAGAAAAATTGGAAATTGAAAAGAAAAGAAAAAGAACTAGAAAAGGTTGTTGATTCTTGGGCCAATTCGTCACAGCCCAAACAAATTTTCCCCCAAACCCGTTCCAGATCCGGCCCAAACCACGCCCCAACCCGGTCCAGCTTTGCCTTCAAATCAAACGACACCGTTTTGACCCCCTATCATTTCAACCGTTGGATCAGACCAGAACTCCTCACCCAATCCTAATATATATGTCCGAACAAGCCTTACCCCCCTCCAGTTCCATCGGCTTCCCCTTTCAATCCTCAGACTCTCTAAACCCAAACCCTAGCACCGCCCTAAATTCCTCACCATCTCCGGTGGCAGCACCACCCCAAACCACCTCCAAAATTACACCCCATAACCCCCAGCCCCTCCTCTTTCTAAACTCCAAAACAATTTCCCTCAAATCCCTCTCCATCGCCTCGAATTTTAAATCTAAGTTCAATACCCCAAACCCTAAAATCCCCAAATCTCCCAAGAACGATTAAGGTTGAAATTGGTGTTATTCATCTGTTCTCAATGAGAACATGCGATTAATGCCAATTTTGGCTCAAATTCGAAGGTGTTGAAGGTCCATTCAAGCCCACTGTCCATCCGCCTATTCTAGGTATTTTTCGGCCATTTTTCTTTCTTTCGTCTTTCGCTTTATTCTCATCCTCATCTCCTTCTGATTCTTTCTTTTTCTTTCTTGTTTTTTCTGTTTTTCTATCGCTTCTGTGTGCATGTTAATTTAAAGTTTATTTTAGTCAGCATGTTTTAATTCATTTGATTTTATTGTTTGATTTTGTTCAAATTTCCTCCTGCTTTTGTTTTCTTTGGAATCAGGGCTTCAGGAGTTCCTATAACTCCGTTAGCCCATTTTCTTGTGGTTTTCTATTGGTTTTGAATTAAAACTTGGGCTCTATCAGTCAGAAGCCCAAAGGGGAAGGTTAAATGTCAGTTTGTCAGGCCATGGGTTCAGGGTTGGGATTGGTTCTGGGTTAACTTGACCCATGTTAGGTTATGAGGGTAAATAATAGAGGGTTACAGGGTATTTTGGAAATTGGGCAAGGGGAATCTTTCTTAACTGCTTGGGAAAATTTCTAGGAAGGTGGGGTTGGGTTTGTTTTAGCAAGCAAACTTTAATTTTGGGGTTTGAAATGAAAAGAATGAAAAATCAAGGAAGGGGTAATTGATAAAACTTAAAACCAATTCTGCTGCCCTAGGACCTTCTATATAAGCTTGCTTTCAATAAAAATGAGCAGAGATTGGAAGATTAAAAAAACTTAGAAACGACTGAGACTTCTAGCCTCTAAAAATAGTGAAAATTGCTTACATTTGTAGTTGAAACTTGCTGGCTTTTGCTATTTGATTTTCACTGTTAGTTAAAAAAATTTAAAACTCGAAAGAACTGTGTTCATCTGGGTTCAAAATGGTATAAAGGCTGAGTGTTGGTTGTGTTGTTTGTTGCTCATATACTGCTATTGTCCTACTCCTAACCTCAGGCTTATTTTCCTTTTGTTTTGTTGTTGTAACCAGGTACTCTCTAGACCTCATTGACATGTGAAATGAAAGGATTTGCAGCTATGCTCTTAAGTTGGAAATCTATGACACATTTGTTTTATTCAATGCTATATCTATGTTATTAAGTCCAGTCGATTCTGTAATCAGTTTAAATTTTATTTTCGTGTGTTGTGTTTGTCCATATCTGTCATTAGCTTTGAATTTTGTTTGTAAGTTGGATAAATGCTTTAATTCAGCTTGTTGTTTTGTAAATTGATGGGAATACTGTTTGGATATGTGGACTATGGGATTTATTTAAGTGTATAAAAGTCAGTATAGTATTAGGAAATTTTGCTTGAATTGCTAAGTGATATATTGGATTTGAATGAGAACTTTCAGTTGAATCCAGTTAGCAAGTGCATGTGTATATTTTGAAACCATGTTAAGTGTTTGATTTAAAAATTGAATTTTATTATGTTTCAATAGTGAAATCAATTATGTATGAGTTGTTGTAACGTTTAAGTGCTGTACTTTCAGAATAGTATTATAATTTGGTATCAGTTGTGTTAAAAATGTGCAAAATGACTTGGGCTGTCATGAGGCCACATGGTTGTTGGGCCTCAAGTGGCACTTAACATAGGCCCAAATTGGGCCGCCCAGTCTCAAGTCAGGTCTTTTAGCTTGTGTAGTTGATTCGCCTCTGCTGGAAATTTTCATTTGAGACATCACCTGAACTCAAGAAGTTCATATGCTCATTTGTTCAAGCTTTGTTGCATCAAGTCATGCAACTGGGCCTTGAGGCTGGCCCAGTTAGATCCTTGGCCAATCTCGTTTAATTCTGGGCCTCACCTTGAGCCCAATGCCCTTTGAATTGTTGCTTATTGTTACTTAAGTCTGAAATTTGTTTTTCTCTAAATATTAGGTCAATATGTAGCACTTTGAATAAGCTGCGTATAGTAATGAAGACCGAATTAATTTGAACGAAACTCAAGATTGCATTAGTCCTATTAATTAAGTATATTTCCTTTAGTTAGAGTGAGGTGTGCCATATCAATGAAACATATAATTTATGGCCCTTGCAAGATTAGATTAATAAATCATTTTAAAAAAAGAAGTAATTCGAGGCGCGTCATGCCAAATAGAACCCCTAAGCCCATGGCCCTCGCAAAATTAGTTAGCTTTTCTCTATAGAAATTTGAGGTGTGCCATTTTCAGTAAATAACCCATGGCCCTCGTATAATTAGCACTAACTCTTTAAAATCGAGGTGTGCCATCAATTGAATTTTTTATAGCCCTCGCAAACATTTTATTAATTTGAACCTTCGTAGTTGCTTTAGGCGCATTCTTTAAATTGACTTTCTTTTAATCATTAACTTCGGGTGCACATTTCATGTGACCCAATTTCAATTCTTAACAATGTTAAATAGAACGTGTCACGAATCGTGGGTGCATTTCATGTGGCGTGGCTCAAGGCATGTTTTAAATAATGTTAAAGCTTCCTAAAATAATTAAAAGCGGTTAATAAGTTAAAAAGGCACATAGGTTAAAAGTGTATAAAATCCGATAATTGGGCCAATAATAATAGTTGAGAGACCGTGCTAAAACTACGGAACCCGAGAATGCCTAACACCTTCTCCCGGGTTAACAAAATTCCCTATCCGGATTTCTGTGTTCGCAGACTGTAAAATAGAGTCAATCTTTCCTCGACTCAGGATTTAAACCAGTGACTCGGGACACCATAAATTATCCCAAGTGGCGACTCTGAATCTTAAATAAATAATCTCGTTTCGATTGTCACTTTAATTGGAAAAAACTCCCTTATACCCTTCTGGGGATAGGAAAAAGGGGGTGTGACAGCTCTGGCGACTCTACTGGGGACAAGAACCTAGAATCTCTGGTTTAGGGTTCAGAATTCGAGCTTACAATAATTGTTATATTTGGCTTTATTTATTATCTGGTTTTATTTACATGTTGGGCCTAATGTGCTAAATATTGCTTTTTATCGTTTTGATATTGATTGAACTGTATGTAAAAACTGTTACGAAACCCTCTTCTTTCTGAGTCTTCTAAATCATCTGGGAAGTGTGCACTTTGTGTGACTTCTCTTCTGTTCGAGTTATATCCCAATTTTAGAATGAAGTTCGGACAAGTTGCAAAGACGGTGAAGCTTTTGTATTTCCGGTACGCTACCCCCCGGCTCGAGCTGTCCGCTCGGGTAAGCCAGGTCTAGAACAAATAAACCCAGGTTTTTTAAATCTAGAATAACATAGCCTCATGCCGGATCCCTAGTAGGAACACTTGTTTGTATCATGTGCATTTTGACTTTGGGGGCTCAACACAGGGGTTGGGTCCGTCTAGGACAGGTGCACCTGAAATTAAAAGACCATCCTGATGCATTTTGCTTTCTACTTGCACATTTATTTGACTCGGATTGCATGTTGACCGGCTTCTAGAATAAGGGAGAAATTGAGAAAAACCAAATTGAGGTGAGAGAGAGGAAATTACCCGTCTGTGAAAAAACCTGGTATCTAAAATACCCCGAAACTCTGCCGAAATTTTCGAAAAAAAAAACTACTTCAAAAGTTTGTGTTTTCTGTTGCGTCATAATTGCCCGAACTACGCAAGTTTGATTCTCACTGGATGTGGGATACGTAGGCTACCCTCATCGGGTCCAACTCCTTTTTGCAAAAATAACCCAAAAATATGAAGTGTCGCTATTTTGTCATAAATAAATTAGGTGACGTCGTTCTTGTACAGAATAGCCAAAATGCCCAAAAGGGCACTGAAAGGCTGTTTTTGCAAGAATAGATACCTAGGATCCTTTTTCAAAAAAATTTTGGTTGATTAACAAAAATAGTTCTAAAAAAATATTTTCTTTCTTGAGGTGTTGAAGGGCTGTATGCGCAAAAATATTTTTTAAAATTTTGTGAAAATTGGGACTTTTCTCTTGAGTCAAAGTAAACCACAGTCTTTTAATCAATCACCTTAAATAAATGTGCAGGATGAGCACAATTGAAAATGAACCTTTCACAATCCGCGAGGAAATCCCGTTAGAACTGCATATGTGGTGGAATGATTTGGGAGAAGTCAGCAAAAAAACTGTGATAAAAGCTTTGGGTGGTCTTGTTGGGCTTCTGAAGATCAAGCCGAGGAAGGATATAATTGAGGCTTTGATACCCTTCTAGGACCCAGCACATAATGCATTCCATTTTGCCGATTTTGAGCTAACCCCTACGCTTGAGGAAATAGCGGGCTACGCTGGTTTTAGTGGGAATCTCAGAAATCAATACCCGGTGGCACCCAGAACAGTGACTCCTCATAAATATTTGGACCTTCTAAGCATCAGTCAGGAAGTTCAAGACGCAAATTTGGCCAAGGGATTCTCCACATTCTACTTCTTGTACCGACGTTATGGGAATCCTCACAGTTTTGAGATGCCAGATACCGATCTTACTCATTCGACGAACAAAGATAAGTGGGAAGCTCGGCGGGGATTGGCTTTCATAGTAACATTCCTGGGTGTTTTGATTTATCCAAGAAAAGATGGAAACATAGAATTGGGGCTTGTGGGGATAGCCGACATCATGACTAAAAAGGCAAATGGCACCATTGAACCAATGATCTTAGCGGAGATTTACCGAGCTCTAACTGTTTGCCGAGAAGGAGGAAAATTTTTCGAAGGATGCAATATGCTTCTACAACTCTGGATGGAGAAACACCTGTGTCACCGCCCGGGGTACATGACCTAGGTATGACCGATCTTCAATGCATTAAAAAAACATGAACAACGGGTAGAGGGCTATGAGTCCGAATAGTACGGAAGCATGGTTTGCACATCTGAGCTCCCTGACTACAAACAAGATTAAATGGACATTCGGGTGGCTCTCGGTCAGTGAAGTCATTTATATGTCGGTTGAGGTGTGTTTTTTTCTATTAATGGGTCTCCGGAGCATTCAGCCTTATGCCCCGCACAGAGTTCTACACCAGTTAGGCAGGTACCAAACCATCCCACACGATGAGGATTTGAGTCAACAGGTCATCGAACTGGAACCAAAAGTTGCTTGCCCGGAAGAAAGGGTGCGTCGGATTTGGCATCAACGTAGGTTCTTAGAGCCAAAGACTCGGGTACGAGATCTGTCCAGAGGAGAGTTGGAGCCTAGTTACACAATTTGGTACGGTAAAAGGTCCCAATCCCAACTAGTGTCCGAACAACCCGCGAAAAGGCCCATGTCCAACAATTCACTGATGGAGCGCAGGAGCAATGGGATTGGTTGGCAAAAGAGGCAAGCTACAGAGCCACCATAAGAAAATTGGAGGGACAGATTCAGGATCTTAAATTCGACAAAAGTGCACAGGCCGCTGCCAACGAAGGGCAGAAGAAGAAATTGGCTCAAGAAAACAAGGCCCTTCGAGCACAGATCCAAAAAATGAAAATAGCTGCTGAGAATTAGGAAATGAGCTGAAATGATGAAAGACTCATAAGTGGTCTCAAAAGGAAAATAGCTGAGTGTGAGGATGATCTGGAAAAATTCGAGGGTAATTTGGCAAGGGCCCGGGCACAATTAACGAAGAACACAGAGGGACGAGTAGAGTTTGTCTGGCAACTAAAAAAGAAATATGAGGAAGAAGCCACCAAGTTGAAGAAACAACTAACTACCCTCGAAAGTATGAAATCCTTTTGCTAAATTATTTATCAGGTCGATTATACCACTAAGTTAGAAAACAAAATAAAATTGTGACTTACTTGTCCTAGCGAAATTGGCAATTAAACGAGAATGAAGACAATATAACAAAAGCAATAAAAATATTCTTATTCCCAACTCCCATCTCAATCATATTCAAACAATGTTTTATATTTATTTATCAATAAAGCTAAATACTCCAACTAGTATCACGTTAATACTTAATGAAATATATAAAAAAAAATCCCAAACAAATATACTATGTGACATAGAGAATAAACTAACTACTGACCTAAAATATTAAATAAAACTAATACCCAATATTTAATTTAACATACTTAACCAATCAAAAGTTTTTAGTTTCTTCTTTCTCAACAGTAACTATACAAGACCAAAATGTCATACAATTCAATAACTATACAATGAAGCTTATTACACCATATTTATTCTTCTATGGCTGACGCTACAAACAGTATGAGACTTATGAAACCAAATAAATTTTAACTTCACAGGTAGAAGACATAGCAACTTTGTAATCTTTTAAATTATCTTCAAGCCTACAATTCTAATTAAGCATGTGGACCTAAATATGCTCAGTTGCAGAAAAAATGGTACAAAATTCTTATCATTGATTTCTTTAGTTTACGAAACCGGCCAAAAGCAAACATTTGCTTCTTCTTTAACAGAATTTTATATAACATTAATTTAAGCAAAGATATAAGAAATAAAAGAAAACACACGAGAGGAGTGCAGTAAAAGGCATCAATGAGATCTGGACATGAACTCTCAAATTTGAGATGGATAAACTATAATAAAAAATACCATATCACTACATACAACTCAGACATTTAAACCATGGAAAATTCACAACGAATATTACAAAAATGAGAATCCAGACTGACCTTGAAAGCAGAATTTTTCTTTCAATAATACAAGGAATATCCGCAAATACAACTCCAACGTCGCAACAGTTTCAATCGAACGAAGAAGCAACAAGAAGTCGAAGATCGCTAACCACAAAAGAAGCTTGACGGAAAACCGCCGACTCGACCGAGAACTCCGATATATTCGTGAGTGCTTGCTATTTTATGATGCTTCCAAGCATTTTCCCACTCGTTTTCCCTCTTTTAGTTTGCTCTCAATATCGTTTTTTTTGTTCCAAGTTTTTCCTTTTAAAAATCTGTCCCCTCCTTTATGTGAATGTGTGCTATATATCGAATGTGTGTGAAGAGTGAGGCAACAAAATGTGAGGGATGGGGAGATCGTGTGTGTGCATTGTGACGTGAGGGAGTGGGATTCAAACGTGAGAGTATTGTGGGGTAAAATGACGTCATGGGGAAGGGTTTTTTAGGATAAGGGCTGATAGGCCTAGCTAGGGTCCCTCTTTTTTTTCTTTTTTTTTAATTAAAAATAATGTTACTTTATTTACTTCTTTTAACAAAAAAAATAAAATAAAAAAATAAAATAAAAAGGTAAAGTAAAATACATAAATAAAAATATGGACCCACTTCTTTTAGACAAAGAAAAGCAAAAGAAAAATTAAATATTTTGCATAAAATTTAAATAATACTAGGAAAAGATACCATAACTTACTTATTAAAATTCTAATTAAAAGAAATCATATATATATATATATATATATATATATTGTAAATTTTTATTTTCTCTATACAAATGGAAATAGAATAGAATTTGGGTGTGGTCAAAAATTAGGTGTTCACAGAGTGTTAGTTTTTAAGATTAAATTCTGTAGGATGAGTCGTTGTAATCAAGACGTTTTATTTTATGAAAAATTTGAAAACCCCAAAATATTTTTTTATTTATTTATTTTTACACTTATCCCTCATAACTACGCTTGGTCTGATTCATGCGGCGTCATGATACGTAGGCAGTCCCTATAGGATTCGATCATAACCATGAAAAAAGAAGAAAAAAGAAAAAAGAAAGGAGAAAGGAGCAAAGAAAAGAGAGAAAACAAGAAAAAACAGGAAAGAAACAATGGCAAAACAAGAGAGGAAGATGAGAGAATAAAGAAAAGTAAGAATCAAGCAAAGAAAAGCAGGAATGAAAAAAAGAGAGAAGTTGCAAAATGAAAATTAGGGAAAGCCGGGATGACGCAAGCAACCGATCAAATGCATAATAGAAATGGTTAACTGTTTAGGTGCATTGCATCCTCAACGTGCGGTTGCCTATCTGTTAAACTCTGATAGCTAACAAGTTTGTTGTTGTCATCAAGTAACATGCAGGTGGTTAGTTTGTTTGGCATTCTGGCAACTCATTCGTACAACACCAGGTCCAAAGACAAGTTGAGCATGGCCAACCAAGAACTAGATGCAAGTGTTATTGATCCATCAAGAGAGGGGAAAGAGTCTAATGTTAATCTGAAAGAGGAGTTGTATAAGCTGAAACACCAGATGGCAGAGATGTACCAGGCATGGGTAAAAGGACATCCACCACCATCCTACCCCACCAACCCTGCTTTCGTCCCGCTACTGGCTCAATCCCAAGAACCTCCCACTGTTGATTCATCCCCAGGCTTCCCCATTTACCACCACTACCAGGGCATCACTTCCCAAACACCACAAGCTCCACCACCCAAACCAGTTCCATACCCTCCTCCACCCGTCACCCCTATTTTCGTGGCACCCCCACCTGCTACACTCCACCGATCCTCCAGTGAGCCTTTATTCCAGACCCAAAATAGCTGATACTATCCCCCATAGCTTACTTTCAAGGCCCCAGAACCTTACTCCTACACTTCTCATTTTGACCTCCTTGTTGAGACTGAGAAACCACCTAAAAACCCAGAACAGGAGGAGATGCTCAAGAAGGATAGAAGCCTGGAACAGTCATTCAGAAACATGCAGGGATTGGGAGGCCAGGTGAGCGTAGCCTACAAGGATTTGTGTCTATTTCCCGATGTTCAGTTGTCGGTGGGATTTAAGATGCTGAAGTTTGATTTGTACGATGGGCACGGAGACCCGGTGGCCCATTTGAGGGGATTTTATAGTAAAATGAGAGGAGCCAGCGGGAAAGACGAGCTATTGATGGCATACTTTAGCCAGAGTTTGAGTGGCTCGGCATTGGAGTGGTATACTCATCAGGATCACATCAGATGGTATACCTGGGACGATTTGGCCCAAGCATTCACTCGCCATTTCCAATACAACATCGAGATTGTCCCAGATCATTTGTCTTTGACTAAGATTGAGAAGAAGACTAGTGAAAGTTTCAGAGAATATGGTTTTCGTTGGAGAGAACAGGCGGCAAGAGTTAACCCCCCGATGGAGGAGAGAGAAATGGTGGAGTACTTTCTGCAGGCCCTAGAGCCCACTTACTTTAGCCATCTGATATCAGCCATAGGCAAATCGTTCAATGAGGTAGTAAAGATGGATGGTATGGTGGAAGAAGGCTAAATCAAGCAAAATTATGAGTTACTCGACCATCAAGGCAACTACCCAAGCCATTCAGAATGGTACTGGGGGAGTGATCGGAAAGAAGAAGAAAAAATATGTGGCAACAATTGATTCAGGATCATGGTTTGGACCCGGGGGCCCGTCACACCAATATACCCAGCCTCGACCCTATTACCGAACCTACACCCACCCCCTATATAATCCATCCCAACATTACTTCCCATCACCAAACCCTCATATTTCTGTCCACCACGCCCAAACATATACTCAACTTCCTGCCTATGCACAATGGCGTGCCCCAGCCCCACAAAACACCTACCCAGCTCCACAAAATGCTTACCCACCCCCACGAGCTTACCGAAACCCTACTGGCCCAGGTTTCCGACCTAATCCAGCATTCAAAAATGAGAGGTTGCAGCGAAAGAAAACCTTTACCCCATTAGGGGAATCTTATACCAATTTATTCCATAGATTGAGGCAGTTGGATATGTTGAGGCCAATCGAGTCGAAATTTCCAAACCCTCCTCCAAAGAATCTTGATTACTCTGTAAGTTGTGAATGTTGTTCTGGTACTCCGGGGCATGATACGGAGAAGTGCTGGAACTTGAGAAATGCTATCCAGGATCTCATTGACACAAACCGGATTGAAGTTCAAATTTCAGAGGCACCCAATATCAACTAGAACCCATTGCCAACCCATCAGGAGACAAACATGATTGAGATGGTACATAAGGGAGGGGAGCCCAAGAAGCCTTCACAGACTGTCATGATGATTCGGTCCTGTGAGGTCAAGCCAGTTAAAAAATCAACAGTTGAAGGATCAGTGAACAAGTTGAGCATGACAAACGGCAAGCCATCTGTGGTAGCTAAGAAAGGATACCCAAGTGATGTTATAGCAAAGCAAAAAAAATCAAAAGTGGTCGTGCCAGGAGTGGCCAACAAGCCTATCATAATTGTGGAGGGTGCCCGTACGGATCCTGTCATTATCAAGCCTGTAACCCAGTTGCCGGTAATCAGTACCAAGGCCATCCCATGGAACTATGAACGGGTGATAGTGACCTATAAGGGAAAGGAAGTGAAAGAAGAAGTCAATGAAGCCTAGGGATTAACTCGTTTGGGGAGATGCTTTGCCCCGGAAGAGTTAAGGAAAGCTAAAACATCCAAAGATAATCTAGTCCTAGTAAAGAAGGTAGTGACTAAAAAGGAGGCGGAGGAGTTTCTGAGAAAAATAAAGGTACAAGATTATTCCATCGTGAAGCAGTTGAGAAAGATGCCCGCTCAGACTTCATTGTTGTCATTGTTAATCCACTTAGACGAGCATCGTCGGGCCTTGATGAAAATTCTGAACGAGACTCATGTTTCTGACAAAATTTCAGTGAACCATCTGGAAAAGATCACCAACAAAATATTTGAGGTGAACAAGGTCACCTTCTCTGATGATGAGTTGCCTGTGGAAGGTACTGAACACAACAGAGCTCTCTATCTTACGGTAAAATGTGAAGATTCTGTGGTTACTAGGGTATTAGTTGACAATGGTTCCAATGCAAACATCTGCCCTCTCTCTACTTTGAACAAGTTGAAAGTGGATGATGAGAGGATTCACAAGAACAGCATCTGCGTTCGGGGATTTGACGGTGGAGGGAAAGATTCAGTTGGTGATATAGTGCTTGAGTTGACAATAGGACCGGTGGAATTCACCATGGAGTTCCAGGTGCTGGACGTAGCCGTCTCTTACAATTTGCTATTAGGTTGACCTTGTATTCATGCCGCCAAAGCAGTCTCGCCGACTCTACACCAGATGGTCAAGTTTGAATGGGATAGACAGGAGATCGTCGTGCATGACGAGGATAATTTGTATGCTCAAAGTGATGCCTCTATTCCGTTCATTGAGGCTGAAGATAACAAAGGGACTTGGGTCTATCAAGTTTTTGAAATAGTGCCGATAGAGAAGGTTCGAGAAGGGAAATGTATTCAAACTCCAAAGATAACTTCCGCATCAGTCATGGTGGACTTTGAAATGCTGAAAATGGCTTGGTGCCCGGTAAAGGTCTGGGTGCATCTCTGTAGGGTATCATACAGCCAGTGTCCCTCCCTAAGAATTTGGGTACGTTTGGTCTTGGATTCAAACCTATAGCGGAAAATGTGAAAAGGTTTAAAAGGTTGAAACAGAAGGCATGGGCACTTCCAAAGCCTGTTCGGCGTCTCTCTAGGTCTTTTGTCAAGCCCGGTGCCAGGATACGCCCAGTGACGATAGTTCCAAGTTCTGTGGTTGACATTGATAAGGAGTTAACTGAAAAGTTCTAGAGGTTGTTTGATGATGTGAACATGGTGGAAATTGGAGAAGGTCCTAGCAAAGCGGACATGCAGTTTGTAGGGCCGAATGTAAAGCTTAACAATTGGAAGGCTAATCCTCTCCCTACCTGGAAGGAGTCTTCGTAGTTTGTTTTGTTTTCCTTTCTATCTGGGTCATTCCAGGGTTGTGACCCAGACTTTTATTTTCCGTTTGTTGATGTACAAACCCTGTTATTCTTTATTTTAATGAAATTCAATTTACTTTTTCCATCATTCTTGGTAGTTTTTTTTCTTTTCTTCTTTGTACAGTTCTTTTTATGCTGATCTCAATGACATGACATGCATGAGGAATCTTCGGCCCAGTCTTAAAAGTCAATCTAATTCTGAAATAATAATCCAAGAAATAGAGTGTGATGATGAATCAGAATATGATGAGGATGAGGCCTTTGAAGAGATTAGTAAGGAACTAAGTCATTTTGAAGGAAAACCCAAGCCTAACCTGAATGATACATAAGTAATCAATTTAGGGGACCCAGATAATGTCAGAGAAACTAAGATAAGTGTCCATCTTGAACCGCAAATCAGGGAAGAGATAATCAAAGCGTTGTTTGAGTATAAAGATATTTTTACATGGTCGTATGATGACATGCCAGGCTTAAGTACCGATTTGGTGGTCCATAAACTGCCAATTGATCCAGCATTCCCTCCCGTCAAGAAGAAGTTGAGAAAATTCAAAACTGACATGAGTGTGAAGATTAAAGAAGAGGTCACAAAGCATCTTGATGCAAAGGTCATTCGGGTCACACGGTATCCTACGTGGTTAACCAATGTTGTGTTTGTGCCAAAGAAGGATAGTAAGACTAGAGTGTGTGTTGATTACCGTGATCTCAACAAGGCAAGTCCAAAGGACAACTTCTCATTGCCAAATATCCACATTTTGATTGATAATTGTGCTAAGCATGATATTGGATCTTTTGTGGATTGCTATATGGGCTATCATCAGATTTTAATGGATGAGGAAGATGCGGAAAAGACGGCATTCATCACGCCATGGGAATATATTGCTACAGGGTCATGCCTTTTGGTCTAAAAAATGTTGGGGAAACTTATATGAGGGCAATGACTACCATATTCCATGACATAATACACAAGGAGATTGAGGTTTATGTGGATAATGTGATCATAAAATTCAGAAAGCAGTCTGACCACATTAGAGATTTGAGAAAGTTTTTTCAGAGGCTCTGCAGGTACAATCTTAAACTCAACTCGGCAAAGTGTGCATTCGGAGTTCCGTCGGGGAAGCTGTTGGGATTCATAGTCAGTCGGTGGGGTATTGAATTGGATCCGTCAAAGATCAAGGCTATCCAGGAATTGTCACCGCCAAAGAACAAGACCGAGGTGATGAGTTTGCTAGGGAGGCTGAACTATATCAGCATGTTTATTGCTCAGCTCACGACAACTTGTGAGCCCATCTTTAAGCTGATAAAGAAGGATGCTGAGGTCAAATGGACAGATGAGTGCCAGGAAGCCTTCGATAAGATCAAGGAGTATTTGTCGAACCCACCTGTGTTGGTCCCGCCAGAACCCGAGAGACCTTTGATTCTGTATTTGACGGTCTTGGATAATTCATTTGGTTGTGTATTGGGTCAGATGATATCACCGGTAGGAAAGAGCTAGCCATCTACTACCTCAGCAAGAAATTCACATCTTATGAGGTTAAGTATACTCCCCTTGAGAAGACGTGTTGTGCCCTGACTTGGGTAGCACAGAAGTTGAAACATTATTTGCCATCTTACACTACGTATCTCATCTCTCGCTTGGATCCTTTAACAGAAGCCTATGCCTACAGGGAGGCTAGCAAAGTGGTAGATCTTGCTCACAGAGTTTGACATCGTATATGTGACTCGGACAACGATGAAAGCACAGGCATTGGCCGATCATTTGGCCAAAAACCTGGTCAATGAGGAATATAAACCATTGAGAACTTATTTTCCTGATGAAGAGGTGATGCATATTGACGAGGAGGAGCAGGTTGAAAAACCAGGTTGGAAACTTTTCTTTGATGGAGCTGCTAACATGAAAGGTGTCGGGATAGGGGCAGTGCTTATTTCTGAAACAGGGCATCACTACCCTGTTACAGCCTAGCTGCGATTCTACTATACCAACAACATGGCTGAGTACGAGACATACATTGTGGGACTAAGGCTAGCTGTAGATATAGGAATCCAGGAAGTCTTGGTCTTGGGGGACTCGGTCCTTTTGGTGCACCAGATTCAAGGAGAATTGAAGACACGAGATTTAAAGCTTATACCGTATTGACAATGTCTGCATGATCTTTGTCAACGGTTTCGATCTATAG
This sequence comes from Nicotiana sylvestris, assembly GCF_000393655.2. Taxonomy (NCBI): domain Eukaryota; kingdom Viridiplantae; phylum Streptophyta; class Magnoliopsida; order Solanales; family Solanaceae; genus Nicotiana; species Nicotiana sylvestris. The sequence goes on from NC_091062.1 coordinate 141,535,040, forward strand.
AATTCAGGCACATTCCAAGGATCCATAATGAGGTTGGCGATGCCTTGGCTACCTTGGCGTCAATGTTACACCATCCAGACAAAGCTTATGTTGACCCTCTGCATATTCAAGTTCGTGATCAGCATGCCTACTGCAATATGATATAGGAAGAACTTGATGGTGAACCACGGTTCCATGACATCAAGGAGTATATCAGGATGGGAGTGTATCCAGTACACGCCATAGGTGATCAAAAGAGAACAATTCGTTGTTTGGCAAGTGGATATTTCTTCAGCGGAAGATTTTTGTACAAAAGGACTCCATATCTGGGATTGTTAAGATGCATAGATGCTAGACAGGTCATGGGTATCATGACAGAAGTGTATTCCGGAGTCTGTGGACCGCATATGAGTGGGTATGTTCCAGCAAAGAAAATCCTCCGAGCAGGTTATTATTGGCTCACCATGGAGCGAGATTGCATCAACTTTGTGTGCAAGTGTCATCAATGTCAAGTACATGGAGATTTGATTCATTCTCCGTCATTTGAATTGCACACAATGTCTACACCATGGCCGTTTGTTGCTTGGGATATGGACGTCATCGGACCAATTGAGCCAGCAGCATCCAATGGGCATAGGTTCATTCTGGTGGCCATTGGCTATTTCACTAAGTGGGTTGAATCTAAAACTTTCAAATCTGTGACCAAGAAGGCAGTGGTCGATTTTGTTCATTCAAATATCATTTGTCAGTTCGGAATCCCAAAGGTGATCATCATAGATAATGGTGCTAATCTTAACAGTCATCTGATGAAGGAAGTGTGTCAACAGTTTAAGATTACACATCGCAATTACACCCCATACTGCCCCAAGGCGAATGGAGCAGTCGAGGCAGCCAATAAGAACATAAAGAAGATACTTCGGAAAATGGTGCAAGGTTCCAGGCAAAGGGCAAATTGCGGTTGTTGGGTTATCGCACTACTATTCGCACTTCAGTAGGTGCAACTCCTTATCTGTTGGTATATGGCACTTAGGCAGTGATACCTGCGAAAGTTGAAATTTCGTCCCTTTGGATCGTTGCTGAAGCCGAAATTGATGATGATGAGTGGGTCAAAACTCGTCTGGAGCAATTGAGTTTGATTGATGAGAAAAGATTTGCAGTAGTGTGTCATAGCCAATTGTACCAAAAGAGAATGGCAATGTCATATAACAAGAAGGTGCGTCCACGAAAATTTGAAGTGGGTCAACAAGTATTGGAACGCATCCTTCCACATCAGGCTGAAGCAAAAGGCAAGTTCTCCCCAAACTGGCAAGGGCCATTCATCGTAACGAGAGTGTTGTCCAATGATGCTTTGTATTTAACAGATATAGAAGGCAAATGTGTAGATATGGCTATCAATTCTGATGCAATCAAAAGATATTATGTATGATTTCTTTGGTTTAATTTGTGTTTGTTTGTACTTGGCATGTTTTGAAGATTGGAATGACGAAGGCCTTTTGTTCTGCTATCTAAATACTTTATCCTTTGTTACCCCTTTGTGCCTTATTTATTTCCTTTTATACCCTTTTTTTGAAATCAGTAGCAAAGTTCAAAAGCACGAGCGCAAAAGGTGAGTAAATAAGAAAAGAAAAAAGAAAGAAAAGAGAAAGAAAAGAATGGCAAATAGTGAAAAAACAAAAAAAGAAAAAAAAAATAAAGAGAAAAAGAGAGAGAAAGAAAAGAAAAGAGAAAAATCACAACAACAAAGTAAGTCCTATGAAATGAACTACGTTCGACCTGATTCCTTTAAAGGATATGTAGGTAGCCTCACGGTTCGGTTACATTAAAATAAAAATTCAAAAGTCCCCAAGCAAAGAAACTGGGGCAAAAGTTGTGATTGTTAGAAATCTGATTCCAAAAGTTGTAATTTTAAACCCATTCAAGTTGTTTTGAGTGTGATATTCTTTATTTCTAACCCTATCCCAAAACCCCCACATTACGGTCCAAAGAAAGACCTTTCGATTAGTCTTCGAGAGATACCAAGTTGAGCAAGTAGAGGTATGATTCATATCAGGGGAAACACTCCGGTCTAAGCAGGAAAAATGAAAATGAAAGAGTCTTATTGGTGAAAACCCTCACGGGCACGGTAAGGCGACGGAAAGCTGAGAGAAATTAAAAATGAGAGAGTCTTACTGGTGAAAACCTTCGCAGGCACCATAAGGCGACGGTGAGTTGAGAGATGAACAGATGAGAGCGGTTTGTTGGTAAAGATACTTCAGGGAACCGCAAACCGAACAAGGTCAGTGATTTGGCGAAGAAACTGGGTTATAGAGATCTCGGGACATAAAGTATGACAACCGAAAGGTGAATGGTTGAATAGGTTGGGCTGATTAATCCGAAATGCATGTCATGATCATTGGCGCCAGCTGTTCCACTCAGATAAGTCTCTTTTCTTTTTCCCCTTTCAAACAGTCATCCAGTTTTAGATTTTCTTTTATCCCTAACTCTCAAAGTCATTGCATTTCATTTCTTTCGGGTTTATTTCTCTAAGTTTTTTTTTCAATGTCAGCCTTGTTTAAGCAAGTAAGAAAGGATTTCAAAGCTTACTACCAACTTCCAAATTGCACAAAGCAAAGTGCGGCCAAAGCATACCAGAGATAACATGATGTAAAGTGGGAAATAAGGTGTTAGTGAAAGTTCCATTGGTCGAATGGTTTAGTAATCTTGTGGGAGATACAAAGGTTCAGGTAGAAGGGTCAGAAATGTAAAACAACGGTTTGGGTGTAGAGCACCCGGGCCATCCAAGGTCCTGCGGCTAAGAGTCAGTCAGTCAAATGGTTCTTGGCCAGTTCAAGGCAACCAATCAAAGCAAAGCACGGCAGCGGAGAGGCCACTTTCAGCAAGAATGCCACAAACTAACCACCATATTTTAAACTGACAAAATTTTTCTTTGATTTGAAACAGGGGCAGAAAATTCCGTTTGTTTGGAGAAACCTTCCGTAAAGAAAGCAATGTACTGGACAGGTTCGATTGTAAATTCTCAGGACCCGCCTGGATAATGAGATTTAATTTGAAATTCTCAGGACCCTCCTGGACAATAGGACCTAGTTTAAAATTCAAAACATTCATGAGTAACAAGATCTAGCATAAACTTTATCTTGAGGAAATATAAGTTGGCTTTGAAGTTTTCGTTCTTAGGATAGGATTCAATTCGAAATTTTCAGGACCCTCCTGAATAATGGGACTTAGCTTTAAGACCTCCATTAGATAACAATATTTAGTGTAAGTTCTGCCATAGGGAAATATAATTTAGCCTTAAAGTTGTCACTCTTAAGAAGAGATTTGATTTTAATTTTCGGGACCCTCCTGGATAATAGGATCTAGCTTTCAAATTCTTAGAGATATTTGGTAACATGACTCAATTAACACTCACAGATGTGCCCAGCTACCAAACTGGGGCAGAAAATTTTCTTTGTTTTGTCTATTATGTTGTAATCAGGCGCCCACCTAGAGAGCAAGGGAAAATAACATGAGTTTCGAGAATAGAAAGCAGCCTAGGGTCGAGCAATTAGGCACCCACCCGTAGAAACAACAGAAGGCAGTTCAAAGGAAAAGCAGTCGCAAGAGGAAATAGTTCAAGTTCAACAATTAGGAGCCCACCTGGAGAACAAAGGGAAAACAAATCAAGTTCCGAGGAAGAGCAGTTAGAGTTGTGGCAATCAGGCGCCCACCTGGAGAGCAAGGGAATACGGTTCAAGTGTTGGAAATAAGGAGCCCACCTGGAGAACAAAGGGAAAAGCAATTCAAGTGTTGGTAATCAGGAGTCCACCTGGAGAACAAAGGGGAAAAGCAAGTCAAGTGTTGGTAATCAGGAGCCCACCTGGAGAACAAAGGGAAAGCAATTCAAGTGTTGGTAATCAAGAGCCCACCTGGAGAACAAAGGGAAGCAGTTCAAGTTTTGAGAAAAAATAGTGAAAATGTTGGTAATCAGGAGCCCACTTGGAGAACAAAGGGAAAGCAATTCAAGTGTTGGTAATCAGGAGCCCACCTGGAGAATAAAGGGAAAACAATTCAAGTGTTGGAAATCAGGAGCCCACCTGGAGAACAAAGGGAAAACAGTTCAAGTGTTGGAAATCAGGAGCCCACCTGGAGAACAAAGGAAAGCAGTTCAAGTTTCCAGAACAAGAAATTCAGTTTTGGAAATCAGGAGCTCACCTGGAGAACAAAGGGAAAAGCAATTCAATTGTTGGTAATCATGAGCCCACATGGAGAACAAAGGGAAGAAGTTCAAGTTTCGAGGAAAAACCGTGTGAATGTTGGTAATCAGGAGCCTACCTGGAGAACAAAGGTAAAGCAGTGATGTGCAAAGGAAGACGGTGCAAGTTCGGCAATCAGGCGCCCACCTGAAAAACAAAGGGAAAACAAGTCAAGTGTCGGAGGAAAGAAAGATAATGCAAATGTTGGTAATCAGGCGCCCACCTGGAAAACAAAGGGAAAACAACAATGTGCAAAGGAAGACAGTTCAAGTTCGGCAGTCAGGCACCCTCCTGGAGAACAAAGGGAAGGCACCTCAGAATACAATTCAAGTCAGCAACAAAGGAACCTCACTCAGAGAGTACAAGCCAGCAGAAACCGCAAGTTCAAGTTTGAATATATAGATAGGATTATTGTAATTCATAGATCTAGTTTAGTCTAGCTTCTTTTATTTTGTCTTGGTGTAATAAGGAGTTCAACAAGCAATAGCAGCAACAACAATAGTGAAATCACAGCTTCCTGGTAGTCCCAACTACCGAAACTTCCAGAACTACATTGACTTGATTCCTTTATAGCCAAGGATATGTAGGCAACTTCTGAAGCAAGGTTCGGTCAGGCTCTTCCCAAAAATTCTTCTCATAGAGTTTCAAACCGGCAAAAATCCCTCATAATTGCCCATTTTATCTTTGCCCGAAAACCCTTCGTGTCTCCGAGCAAAGAGGGGCAGCTGTGAGCACGTGATTTTTGCCCTATATGAAATACTCCTACAGAATCCCAAGGAAATAGATTTTTCCTTTAATCATTTGCCATTTTAGGGATTTTTGTAGAATTTTATTAATTATTTGCATTTTTTTGTGCATGTTTAATTTTTATTTAAATCATGAAAATACAAAAATACTATGCATTTGCATTTAGGATTTATCTTTATATTTTTAGGTTAATTAGTAAATTAGTTGTTTTATAAAAATGAAAAAATCACAAAAAATAACTCACTTTGCAATTTTAACTTTTTAATTTTAAATTTTATAGTTCTTCTTTTAATTTAGGAGTTAATTAATTTTTTGCAAATACTATGATGAGTAATTAGCTTAAATTGGTAAATTAATTTAGTTTAAGAGTTAATTTAGGTTTTAAATTAATTTTAAAAGGAAAATTGGAAATTGAAAAGAAAAGAAAAAGAACCAAAAAAGGTTGTTGATTCTTGGGCCAATTCGTCACAGCCCAAAACATTTCCCCCAAACCCGTTCCAGATTTGACCCAAACCACGCCCCAACCCGGTCCAGCTTTGCCTTCAAATCAAATGACACTGTTTTGACCCCCTATCATTTCAACCGTTGGATCAGTTAGATCCAACGGACCGTAACTCCTCACCCAATCCTAATATATATGTCCGAACAAGCCTTACCCCCCCCCGGTTCCATTGGCTTCCCCTTTCAATCCTCGGACTCTCTAAACCCAAACCCTAGCGCCGCCCTAAATTCCTCACCATCTCCGTTGGCAGCGCCACCCCAAACCACCTCCAAAATTACACCCCACAACCCCCAGCCCCTCCTCTTCCTAAACCCCAAAACAATTTCCCTCAAATCCCTCTCCATCGCCTCGAATTTTAGATCTAAGGTCAACACCCCAAATCCTAAAATCCCCAAATCTCCCAAGTCGGCATGCTTCCAAGAACGATTAAGGTTGAAATTGATGTTATTCGTCTGTTCTCAACGAGAACACGCGATTAATGCCAATTTCGGCTCAAAATCGAAGGTGTTGAAGGTCCATTCAAGCTCACTGTCCATCCACCTATTCTATATATTTTCCGACCATTTTTTCTTTCTTTCGTCTTTCGCTTTATTCTCATCCTCATCTCCTTCTGATTCTTTCTTTTTCTTTCTTGCTTTTTCTGTTTTTCAATCGTTTCTGTGTGCATGTTAATTTCAAGTTTATTTTAGTTAGCATGTTTTAGTTCATTTGATTTTATTGTTTGATTTTGCTCAAATTTCCTCCTGCTTTTGTTTTCTTTGGAATCAGGGCTTCAGGAGTTCCTATAACTCCGTTGGCCCATTTTCTTGTGGTTTTCTATTGGTTTTGAATTAAAATTTGGGCTCTGTTAGTCAGAAGCCCAAAGAGGGGAAGGTTAAATGTCGATTTGTCAGGCCATGGGTTCAGGGTTGGGATTGGTTCTGGGTTAACTTGACCCATGTTAGGTTATGAGGGTAAATAATAGAGGGTTAAAGGGTATTTTGGAAATTGGGCAAGGGGAATCTTTCTTAACTGCTTGGGAAAATTTCTAGGAAGGTGGGGTTGGGTTTGTTTTAGCAAGCAAACTTTAATTTTGGGGTTTGAAATGAAAAGAATGAAAAATCAAGGAAGGGGTAATTGATAAAACTTGAAACCAATTCTGCTGCCCTAGGACCTTCTATATAAGCTTGCTTTCAATAAAAATGAGCAGAGATTAGAAGATTAAAAAAATTTAGAAACAGCTGAGACTTCTAGCCTCTGAAAATACTGAAAATTGCTTGCATTTTGTAGCTGAAATTTGCTGGTTTTTTCTCTTTGATTTCCACTGTTAGTCGGAATTTTTTAAAACTCGAAAGAACTGTGTTCATCTAGGTTCAAAATGGTATAAAGGCTGAGCGTTGGTTGTGCTATTTGTTGCTGATATACTGCTGTTGTCCTACTCCTAACCTCAGGCTTATTTTCCTTTTGTTTTGTTGTTGTAACCAGGTACTCTCTAGACCTCATTCACATGTGAAATGAAAGGATCTGCAGTTATGCTATTAAGTTGGAAATCTATGACACATTTGTTTTATTCAATGCTATATCTATGTTATTAAGTCCAGTCGATTCTGTAAGCAGTTTAAATATTCTTTTCGTGTGTTGTATTTGTCCATTTCTGTCATTAGCTTTGAATTTTGTTTGTAAGTTGGATAAATGCTTTAATTCAGCCTGTTGGTTTGTAAATTAATGGGAATACTGTTTGGATATGTGGACTGTGAGATTTATTTAAGTATGTAGAAGTCAGTATAGTATTAGAAAATTTTGCTTGAATTGCTAAGTGATATATTGAATTTGAATGAGAATTTTCAGTTGAATCCATGTCAGTAAGTGCATGTGTATATTTTGAAATCATGTTAAGTGTTTGATTTAAAAATTGAATTTTGTTATGTTTCAATAGTGGAATCAATTATGTATGAGTTGTTGTAACGTTTAAGTGTTGTACTTTCAGAATAGTATTATGATTTGGTATCAGTTGTGTTAAAAATGTGCAAAATGACTTGGACTGTCATGAGGCCACATGGCTTTTGGGCCTCAAGTGGCACTTAACATAGGCCCAAATTGGGCTGCCCAGTCTCAAGTAAATAACCATGGGTTTTTAGTAAATAACCCATGGCCCTCGTATAATTAACACTAACTCTTTAAAATCGAGGTATGCCATCAATTGAATTTTCCATGGCCCTCGCAAACGTTTTATTAATTTGAACCTTCGTAGTTGCTTTAGGCGCATTCTTTAAATTGACTTTCTTTTAATCATTAACTTCGGGTGCACATTTCATGTGACTCAATTTCAATTCTTAACAATGTTAAATAGAACGTGTTGCGAACTGCGGGTGCATTTCATGTGGCGTGGCTCAAGGCATGTTTTAAATAACGTTAAAGCTTCCTAAAACAATTAAAAGCGGTTAATAAGTTAAAAAGGCACATAGGTTAAAAGTGTATAAAATCAGATAATTAGGCCAATAATAATAGTTGAGCAACCGTCCTAAAACTACGGAACCCGGGAATGCCTAACACCTTCTTCCGAGTTAACAGAATTTCTTACCCGAATTTCTGTGTTCGCAGACTGAAAAGCAGAGTCAATCTTTCCTCGACTCGAGATTTAAACTGGTGACTTGGGACACCATAAATTATCGCAAGTGGCGACTCTGAATCTTAAATAAATAATCTTATTTCGATTATCATTGTAATTGGAAAAAACTCCCTTATACCCTTCCGGGGGTAGGAAAAAGGAGGTGTGACAGTAGCAACTAGAGCTGTAACCATAGCCTGGGAGCTCTGTGGGGCGTGTTGTGGCTGAAAAGTCTGTGAAGGCACACTCCTCCCAAGTCTAGGGCAATCCCTCACCACATGGCGTGTGTCACCACACTTAAAAGAAGCTCTATGAGGACGTGGTGGTTGTGACTGGCTCTGGCCAGGTCTGCTGGACTGACCTCTGAAAGCACCACGCGCAGGAGGCGTGCTAGATACCAGAAGTGCATAATAAGGCTCCAGAGGCCTAGGAGGATCTGGAATACCACTGGCGGCTAGAAGAGCTGAATGAACAGGGCGACTCATATAACCCCTACCATGACGACCTACAGCTGGGGCATGGGTACCAGAATAATGGCCCGACTCTCGAGACCTCTTGGCCTCCCTCTCCTCTCTCTCCCTAGCATGCATACCCTCAATCCTCCTAGCAATGCTCACCACCTGCTGATAAGAAATATCCATCTCCAACTCACGAGTCATGCTAGACCTGATGCTGGGAATAAGGCCCTAAATAAACCGGCGAACCCTCTCGCGAACAATAGAAGCCAAGGCTGGTACATGCCTAGCCAAACTAGTGTAACAGATAGCATACTCTAAGACAGTCATAGCACCATGGCGCAAATGCTCAAACTCTGCGCGCCATGCGTCCCTGAGGCTTTGAGGAACATATTCTCTCAGGAACAGATCTGAAAACTGAGTCCAAGTCAGTAAAGCAGCCTCATCCGGACTGTCTAACTCATAGGTGCGCCACCACTCATAGGCGGCTCCTCGAAGCTGGAAAGTAGTGAAGGAACCCGCTCGATCCTAATATACCCATGGTATAGAGAATATGGTAACACTCATCTAGAAATCCCAGAGCATCATCCGATGCTAGACCGCTGAATACAAGAGGCTTGTACTTCTTGAACCTCTCAAGCCTCAGTTGCTCATCCTTAGAAACCGCTGCCCTGTCCTTGGGCTAATCTCGTACTGCAGGCTGTACAGGAATAATCCCAGGGACCTACTCAACATGCACTCGCTGCTCAGGAGTGCGTGCGGCAGGAGTCTGTGCTCCTCCCCCGGCCTGAGCCAAAGTGGTGTACATGCTCATGAACTGTGCCAGAGTCTACTGGAGTGCTGGGGTAGTAGTAGCAGTAGGCGTCTTAGGTGTCTGGGCTCTGGTTGGATCTGCTGGTGGTACCTTGGTGGCAGCTCGCGTAGGTGCTCTTGCTGCACCACGTCCGCGTCCTCGACCTCTACCATGGCCCCAGCCTCTGACGGCTGCAGTAGGGGCGCGGGTGCTTGGTCATCTCAGGTAGCACGTGTCCTCACCATCTGTGAGAGAATAGAAGACAGAAGTTTAGAATTGTGATGTCAAAATATCGCACGACAAGGAAATCAAATGAAGTGGAAATTTTCCTAACAATTACATAACCTCTCGTAGATAAGTACAGACGTCTCCGTACAGATCAGAGAGACTCTAATAAATCGGCTTGTGATTCATGACTCCTATGAACCTAGAGCTCTAATACCAACTGGTCACGACCTCGGTTCGCCCTCCGTGAACCATCGTGATGGCACCTAGTCCCTACGACTAGGTAAGCCTAATTTGCAGAATAAAAACAATTTAAAATAGAAACAGAGTGATATAACAACGTTTAAAAGTGCCGCTCGGCATACACAATATAGATTCTCGAAACTAATACATTTTCCAAAAATTCGAAAACCCATGAATCACAAGCTACGAATACAATAAAATGCTCTAACTCCAGAATCTCTACATCAACAGAAAAGATAGAAGGGCTATCACTACAAGATAGAATGGAAAAGGACTCCTCGGTCTGCGGATGCAGCAAATATACCTCGAAGTCTCTGGAGTAGTCTCCTCGCCTCAAGGGTGATAGGACTGAGTCACAGTATCTGGATCTGCACATGAAAAACATGCGTAGAAAGGGCATGAGTACACCACAACGGTACTTAGTAAGTGTCAAGCCTAACCTCGGTCGGGTAGTGACGAGGAAGGTCAGGGCCCTACTGAGATAAAATAAAAATATAAGGTATGACAGTATAAGATAAGCAGTACAGTTGAAAGCTAACAATAAGAATCTAATACAGGAAAACAAGGAATTCAATAACTGAAACAGGGGAAAAACTATCACAAGGAAATAACCGGGGATCTTTCAGTATCCCGAGGATCTCTTAGTACCCTCAATATATGCCAGGGATCTCTTGGTATCCCGAGGATCTCTCGATATCCTCAATATATGCTAGGGATCTCTTGGTATCCTCAATACACGTGCTAGGGATCTCTTGGTTCCTCAATATCCGTGCTAGGATCTCTTGGTATTCCGCACCTCAGCTCAAATCATAAGTATGTACAGGGGATATCCCGGGATTTCGTAAATTAATTCAATTAAACATGCTTTTCTAGGCTAACAACAGCCTTAAATTGCAAGTAGTATAAGACAGGAAGAAGGAACATAATTAAAATTACTTAAAGAAAACCGGATTTTCAACAATTAGCTCAAGTACGCACTCGTCACCTCACATACAAGGCATTTCAATTATCAAATATACCAAGCCCTAAGGGGAAGGTCCCCCACACAAAGTTAGGCAAACCACTTACCTCGAACCGACTCAATAATCAACCCGAAATCACGCTCTTGCCACGAGTACTCGACTTTAAATGTCCCAAATCTATTCAATTCAATTGCATGATGTAAATAACACATCAAGTAACTAATTCTACAAAGAAATTCTAAGTTAATACGCGAAATTAGGTAAAATAACCAAAATGCCCCTCGGGCCCACGTCTTGGAATCAGGTAAAATCAATATTTTCAGAATCCTTATACTCTCGCGAGTTCATGCATACCAAAATTATCCAAATCTAAGGTCAAATTCCCAACCAAAAGTCGAATTCTAGGTCTAAGAACTTTCTTCCAACTTTTCCCCAATTTTCATCTCCAATCCGAATTTAAATGATGAAACTAACTATAGATTGATGGAATATGACAAGAAAGTGTTAAAGAATTGTTACCCAATAATCTCCTCTTCAATTTCCTCCCAAAATCGCCCTTTCCCGAGCTTCAAATCGAATTTCAAACTTTTGAAACTAAACCCTCAAAATTTCATATTTCTGCCCAGCTATTACCGCATCTGCAGTCAAGGGACCACATCTGCAGTCCCGCTTTTGCGGACCAATGGTCGCACCCGCAACCTTTCACTTAAGACCAGTTTCCGTTTCTGCGGTAGACCCTCCGCACCTGCGGTCTCGCAGGTGCGATACCCTTCACGCACCTGTGGCTCCTGCTGGACCCCCTCCCCCCAATTCGGCTTTTGCGATCTCTCCGCCGCTTCTGCGGCTCTGCGCCTGCGGAACCCAATCGCAGGTGTGGTTATGACAGATATCAGTAGCTTCAGCTGCTACAAACCACTTTCAATTCTTTCGACAACCATCCGAAATCATTCCGAGGTCCCCGGACCTCAACCAAAAGCACCAACAAGTCTAATACCACTTTCCAAACTTACACCAATCCTTAAAACACCTAAAACAACAACAAAACGACGAATCAACCATGGATTCAAGCCTTAAAATCCCAAAACTCTAAAAATACACTTTCTATAAAAAAGTCTATCAAACCTCATCCGAATGAACCAAAATTTTGAACACACGTCACATTCAACACTATGGAGCTACTCCAACTTCCGGAATCCCATTCCGACCCTCGGATCAAAATCTCACTATCGAACCGAAAACTTTAAAATTTGAACTTTCGGCATTTCAAGCCTAAATTAGCTACGGACCTCGAAAATACAATCCGAACACGCGACTAACCCCGAAATCACCCTACGGAGCTAACGGAACCATCGAAATTCCATTCTGAGGCTGTCTTCATATTGTTCTAACTGCGATCAACTTTTCAACACTTAAGCTCTCATTTAGGGACTAAGTGTCCCAAAACTTTCCGAAACTTAAAACCGAACATCCTGTCAAATCAAAATAGCAGAAATAAACACGAGAAAATCAGTTAATAGGAGATCGGGGCATAAATTCTTAAGACGACCTGTTGGGTCGTCACAAGTTGTGGTTTTGAAGGTAACTGTTTTCTTCTTCTCTTCCTGACGCATTTTCTTGAGATGTGTTTTCTCAAATGCTATGAGATATCCACGTAGTCATTATATGACAGTTTGTCTAAATCTTGAGATTCAAATGCAACTACTTTTGTCTGCCATATGGTAGGCAAACTTCTTAGGATTTTTCTAACCTGCTCACCACTTGAGTAAGGTCTGCCATAGGCTTTCCGATCACCATTGATTTTGCTAAATTGTGCAAATATTTCTTCAATGGACTCACCTTCTTTAATTTAGAATAGTCCATAGTCGTGAACCAATAGATTTATCCATATTTCTTTTCACATTGCTAGTTCCTTCATAGCTAACGTTCAATTTATCTCACATTTTCTTAGCGGTATCACAACTTAAAATTTTCTCATATCTTCTCCAGTTAAAGCATTATAGAGCAAATTTCGTGCATTAACGTTAGCCATTTGCTCATCAGAGTAAACATCTATATCTTCCGGATCAGCGGGTGGATGTCCTTGTGATGGCCCAAAATGTCATCTTTAAATTAAATAATCATCTTGGTATTTTTAAGACCTTAAAAAGCGGTATCAAAAATTCCTCGACTTGCGTGTGCAGTCCGTATAATTTTTCGGAAGGTTTTTATGTGAAAAATGGATTAAATTGTGAACTAGAGCTTTAAAACTCAATTGAGTTGACTTCGGTCAACATATTAGGTAAACAGACCCGGACTCATGATTTGATGGTCCCGGGAGATCCGTAGGAAAATATGGGACTTGGGAGTATGCCCGTAATCGAATTCCGAGGTCCCAGGCCCGAGAAATGAATTTTTGAGTAAAATTGTTTTCTGAAAATATTTAAGGAAAATGGAAATGAAATTTGACTAGAAAGTGATGGTATCGGGACCGTATTTTGGTTCTGGTGCCCGGTACAGGTCTTATATATGGTTTAAGTACTTTCTATAAAGTTTGGTTGAAAACGGACGTCGTTTGACGTGTTTCGGACTCAAAAATGGAAAATTTGATGTTTTATGAAATTTGAAAGAATTCTTGGATTTTAAAGTTTAATTCGTGGTATATGACGTTATTTTGACGATTTGATCGTACGGTTAAGTTCGTAGGATGTTGTTGAGTTAGTGTATGTGTTAGGTTAGGAGCCCCGAGGGCTCGGGAGTGTTTCGGAGGTGCCTCGGAGTGATTTCAGGCTTAGGAAAATTGCAGAAATAGTACCCGTGAACAGTACCCATGAATAGTACCCCGTGAACAGTAGCCGTGAATAGTAAAAAACGAGTGAACAGTATCCCCCGAAAACATTTTGGACAGAATGTTAGTCCCATTTTCCATTTTTAGCAAAATGGAGCTCGGGGAGAGGCGATTTTTGGGATATTTTCAGAGGCGTCTCGGAGTAATTTCGGACTTAGGAAAATTGCAGAAACAATACCCGTGAACAGTATCCATGAATAGTACCCCGTGAACAGTACCTCGTGAACAGTAACCATGAACAGTCCCCCGTGAACAGTAAAAACGCGTGAACAGTACCCCGAAAACATTCTGGATAGAATGTAACTTCTGAAAATTTTCCATTTTTAGCAAAATGGAGCTCGGGGAGAGGCGATTTTTGGGATATTTTCAGAGAAACCAATGGGGTAAGTGTTCTTAACTTAATTTTGGTTAGATTACCCGAATCTATTACTAGTTTTGGCACTTAATTAGTGATTTTAGTTGGGAAAATCTTGAAAACCCTCTTAGTTTAATTTGAAGATTTGAGGGTCGAGTTGATGTCGGATTTTAGTAAAATTGGTATGGTTGGACTCGTGGTTGGATGAGGTTTCATATTTCGTAATTTTTGTCGGGTTCTGAGACGTGGGCCCCACGGGCGAATTTTTAGTGCAATTTCGGATTTTTAATGGAAAATGTAGAATTTCATATGGAATTAATTCCTATAATTTTTATTAATTGAATCGAATTGTTTATGACTAGATTTGAGAATTTTGGGCACGAATTCGCGAGGCAAAGGCTTGTTGGAGTTTTGAATTGGTTGCAAAGCGAGGTAAGTGTTTGGTCTAACCTTAGTTTGAGGGATTAGGAGTTGTGTCTTATTTGCTACATGTTAATTGTGGAGTACGACGTATATGCAAGGTGACGAGTATCTATACGTTGGTGTCAAGTATGTCCGTGAGTCTTGTATTATAATTGTTATGACTCTGTTGTGGTTTATTGCGCTTCATATGTTATCATCATCATTGTTCCCTTGTCAGGATGTTTGTTTGATATTATTGTTCCCTTGCCGGGATGGTTGTTTTGATAATATTGTTCCCTTGCCGGGATGTTGTTGAAATATCATTGTTCCCTTGCCGGGAAGTTATTATATTGCTATTGTTCCCTTGCTGGGATTCCTTGTGGTTATTGTTGGCTTGTAACTGGGAGCGGGTGGTACGCCTACCAGCAAATATATAATGGAATGGGAGCGGGTGGTACGCCTACCACAAGATATAATGAAATGGGAGCGGGTGGTACGCCTACCACAAGATATAATGAAATGGGAGCGGGTGGTACGCCTACCTCAAGATATAATGAAATGGGAGCGAGTGGTACGCCTACCAAGATATACATGAAATGGGAGCGGGTGGAACGCCTGCCACGAGATACATGAAATGGGATCGGGTTGCACGCCTGCAACAAGATGTGAAAAGAAAGTGAAATCTGCCTTTGTTTTCCTTACTCTTGTTAGTGGTTGGATTTTGATTCCTTTATAATTCTCTTAATATTCTGTTTTTACCCTTTTTTCTATGGTCAATACTCCAAATTTCAACAATTGTTACATTTTTAACTCATTTGATTTCTCAACTAAATTTTCCTTAAACCGTTTGAGGTTGTACTTTACCTAAAAAGGAATTTCTACTATGTTTTGATTTATTGATTTCTCGTATTAAAGGTAATGATTCATTTGATATTGTACTGTAATTGAAAAGGGTATCTTCTTTATCAAATTATTTCTAAAAATAACTTCATCTTTTCTTGTTGATTTCCTAATTGGGTTGGAAGTTGTACTCTACTTTATGTTAAGTGAATGAGGCGTCACAAAGTGACCTTTACTCGAAAGAATTATATTCGAAAGATGCTTATTTGAAAGATATTTATTTAAAGGAAAGATATTTATTTAAAGGAAATATATTCATTGAAAAGCATATTATCTTAGAGATTATTACTTGAAGGATCTATAGGCGAAAGATTTATATTTGAAGGACTTGATAAATTGATTGCACTTGTATCTATTATTTGTTGAGAAACATTTATGGTGTTCTTGTTGCATTCTCTTTATATCACTGGTTGATCATTGTTGCCATCATTGTTATCTGCTTCCTATTATTTTTGTATGCTATATTGCACAGGTTTATTTGGTAGTCTGGTCCTAGCCTCGTCACTACTTTGCCGAGGTTAGGCTAGGCACTTACCAGCACATGGGGTCGGTTGTGCTGATACTACACTCTGCACTGTGTGCAGATACTGATACCGGAGTGCTTGGACCGCAGTGAGGGTGTTGTCTTCAGCCCACACAGGCGACACGAGGTAGTCCTGCAGACGTCCGCACGCCTTTATGTCACCTCCTATTCTTTCCTTTATCCTATTTCCTTTATTCATTTCAGAAACAGTGTTCATTTTATCTTTCAGACTTTGTATGTAGTATTCTTAGACCGTCTGTGAAGCTGTGACACCAAATTCTAGGTAGAGTTATATTTAGACTTCCGCAGTTTTGTATTAAGATAAGTTGTCAGATTTTGTCTTCTGCTTAGTTATTTTCGCTATTTGCATGATATCTACTCATCACTGATAATAGTTTAAACTGGAAAAGGTTAAGTAATTAGGATAATTTGGCTTGCCTAGCTTTCACCAGTAGGTGCCATCACGGCTCTCGAGGGTGTGAAATCCGGGTCGTGACAAGTTGGTATCAGAGCTCTAGGTTACATAGGTCTCACAATTCATAGACAAGCTTAGTAGAGTCTGAGGGATCGGTACGAAGATGTCTGTATTTATCCCCCAGAGGCTACAGAGTTAGGAAAAGTTTCACTTCCATTCTTCTTTATCGTGCGATTTTGTTCTCTCATTGCTAAATTGAAACCTCTACTCTTGTCCTTTCACGAATGTCAAAGTCATGTACCGCTTCTTCAGCTGAACAACAACACAAACCGGATAGATCAACTACGTCTTCGGAGGCTTTGCGGATGTTGGATAGGTTTCACCAAGCTCTTCGCTACCACTTTCAGCGGTGCATCTTTTGAGGACCCACGGGATTATCTTGACCGCTGCTATGAAATATTGCAGAATGTGAGAATAGTCGAAAGCGATGGGGTTGACTGTGCTGTGTTTTAGATGACAAATAGTAGTAGTGGAAAGATAATGTATTTACTAGACCATTTGTGGCTCCGACGAAAGATGTAGACGTATTAAGAGATCACCTAATGAATCATGTTGGGGTTCAATGCACCTTGACGTCTGGTTGATTTATTTGAGTTGTGAAGGTCAAATATTGTGGATTATCGGATATTGTGACCTATGGCTTCGTGCCAAGTGAGGGGAGTCCACTATCAACGAACAAATTGCGGGGTCATGTGTTATACCAATTTTGGCCTGAGATGTATTTATGTGGTATTGAAAGGTTTTCCAAAACTTGTATATAATCAAGAGTTGAGATTTGAATGGGATGATGATGAGACTTGAGATATTCCCGCGTCCTTAATAATTCTACATTTCAGTATCAGCGGGGTCATGAAAACATATTCAGTATACTCGTAGTGCTTAAGTTAATCACAACACTCGCGTGGGGCAATCATCTTTTAATGTACCAGTGGCATGAAATTTCCTGCAATGGTTATTTAAGTTATCCGGTACATACTTAGTATGAGCAGTTGAACTGCGGATGGGTTGTTATGAAAATGGTGATACTAGGAACATCTTGAGAAATTATCCTAGACTTGGGAGAGACATATTTCGTCAAAGCACTCAGGCTACGTGCCCCATTGCAGTTACTACTCCACTTACATGACCAACCATAGGTAGAGGTCAGGATATTAGAGGTGGAGGTGAGACTCCTAGAGGTGGAGACCCAATCCGTTGATATATTTTCTATGGTATGGCTGAGGTTGCTACACCAGACGGTATCGTTATAAGTATTGTCTCGAATTATTATAAAGTCAAAATTTCCTTAACTTGATTCGGTTTTGAGCATCGAGGAAAGTTCTCCTATTGTGCTCCACTTATGAGTGAGCTTCGTAATTCTTAAATCTACATATGTGAATACTCCTGTTGGGAGATTATATGGAGATAGTTATGTCTATCATTATGTGTTGGTCACTAAAAATAGTTGTGAGGCTAAAAGTGACTCTTGTTAATCAATTCGATGAGTTTGATTTAATTTCTAAATAATTGATTTCCATTGTAAATTATATGCCCTACCGGTAAGAGGGATCATTGTATGTTGTGATTTTGTTTAACCGAAATTATTTGAAAGAAGGAAGAAAGGAAATGGAAAATTTTAGTTGGCACAATGTGCAAAATACTTGTGATTCAGAGTTGAGGATGAGATCCTCACATTTTTATATGATATGAAATATTTAAACCGGGCTACAAGCTGCGGTGAATGTTAGGACGAGGTCTTGGTGGTGAAAATTTTATGTGTTTAAATTCTCCTTTTGTGAAATTAAAATTTGTGTTGTAGCGCTTGTAGGGAGTCATGACTATTAGGCTTATTTGAAAATTCTTGTATGAATATTTCTGTGCATAATTTTCCAAAATTCTATTGTAACTATTGAGTTTTAGCCTATAAGGTGAGAGCCCAGGTGGCGTTAAATTGTGACTCATTACTTCGGGTAAGTAATTATAAGATCCCCATGCCTTGTTGTTAGTAATCTGGAGGTTTGAAATGAAATTTTGTTAACATGAGGTTAATTGGTGATGTTGTAATCTATTATGAACAACCATTAAGACCAGAGATGTGGTAATGGTCATACATATGATGCGTTTTATGTCAAGATATCATTGTGATAATGGCGTGCTTGTAATGCGGAGATTAGTGTTATTGATATATACTTTGTGGTGCATCGTTGGGTTGTGGACATGTTGTTAGGAGTTGTTTTGGTGTTACTCTAACAGGTGGATAGACCCAATTACAGGGGAGACTCTGCAGAAATTTCTGCAAAATTTAAGAGTTAGAAAAAAATTTGGGATATTGAGATGTGCAAAGAAAGAGATAAGTTATATTATGTGTTGGAGGACAGACTCTACTTCTCATTTGAGGACGAATGACCCGAAGTCGGGGAGAATGTAATACCCCGTATTTGATGGGTGCATAGGCACGAGTTGCTATAGCCAGTCGGGACTAATATCGTGTGTTGACGTGAAAATCGGACCTTTCTGGAAATAATTGGAGTGTAAGAAATTTGTTTCAAAGTTTACAAATATGGATAAAGGAAATAATCTCAATTGAAATGGTATTGTTGGATTTATGTCGAATGCGGTAATGTGGGATAAACCGCGAGTATATGTGTAAAAGTAAAATCATTAATTTGGAAACCTCAGAATAATTGTTAGTACGTTCGAGGACGAACGTTTGTTTTAGAGGTGGAGAATGTGATGACCCAAAATGTCATGTTTAAATTAAATAATCATCTTGGTATTTTTAAGACCTTGAAAAGCGGTATCAAAAATTCCTCGACTTGCGTGTGCAGTCCGTATAATTTTTCGGAAGGTTTTTATGTGAAAAGTGGATTAAATTGTGAACTAGAGCTTTAAAACTCAATTGTATTGACTTCGGTCAACATTTTGGGTAAACGGACCCGGACTTATGATTTGACGGTCCCGAGAGATCCGTAGGAAAATATGGGACTTGGGCGTATGCCCGGAATCGAATTCCGAGGTCCCAGGCCCGAGAAATGAATTTTTGAGTAAAATTGTTTTCTGAAAATATTTAAGGAAAATGAAAATGAAATTTGACTAGAAAGTGATGGTATCGGGACCGTATTTTGGTTCTGGCGCCCGATACAGGTCTTATATATGGTTTAAGCACTTTCTGTAAAGTTTGGTTGAAAACGGACGTCGTTTGACATGTTTCGGACTCAAAAATGGAAAATTTGATGTTTTATGAAATTTGAAAGAATTCTTGGATTTTAAAGCTTAATTCGTGATATATGACGTTATTTTGGCGATTTGATCGTACGGTTAAGTTCGTAAGATGTTGTTGAGTTAGTGTAAGTGTTTGGTTAGGAGCCCCGAGGGCTCGGGAGTGTTTCAGAGGCGTCTCGGAGTAATTTCGGACTTAGGAAAATTGCAGAAACAGTACCCGTGAATAGTACCCATGAATAGTACCCCGTGAACAGTAACCATGAACAGTCCCCCGTGAACAGTAAAAACGCGTGAACAGTACCCCGAAAACATTCTGGACAGAATGTAACTTCTGAAAATTTTCCATTTTTAGCAAAATGGAGCTCGGGGAGAGGCAATTTTTGGGATATTTTCAGAGAAAACAACGAGGTAAGTGTTCTTAACTTAATTTTGGTTAGATTACCCGAATTTATTACTAGTTTTGGCACTTAATTGGTGATTTTAGTTGGGAAAATCTTGAAAACCCTCTTAGTTTAATTTGAAGATTTGAGGGTCGAGTTGATGTCGGATTTTAGTAAAATTGGTATGGTTGGACTCGTGGTTGGATGAGGTTTCATATTCCGTAATTTTTGTCGGGTTCCGAGACGTGGGCCCCACGGGCGAAGTTTTAGTGCAATTTCGGATTTTTAATGGAAAATGTAGAATTTCATATGGAATTAATTCCTATAATTTTTATTGACTGAATCGAATTGTTTATGACTAGATTTGAGAATTTCGGGCACGAATTCGGGAGGCAAAGGCTTGTTGGAATTTTGAATTGGTTGCAAAGCGAGGTAAGTGTTTGGTCTAACCTTAGTTTGAGGGATTAGGAGTTGTGTATTATTTGCTACATGTTAATTATGGAGTACGACATATAGGCATGGTGACGAGTATCTATACGTTGGTGTCAAGCATGTCCGTGAGTCTTGTATTATAATTGTTATGACTCTGTTGTGGTTTATTGCGCTTCATATGTTATCATCACCATTGTTCCCTTGCCTGGATATTTGTTTTGATAGTATTGTTCCCTTGCCGGGATGTTGTTGAAATATCATTGTTCCCTTGCCAGGAAGTTATTATATTGCTATTGTTCCCTTGCCGGGATTCCTTGTGGTTATTGTTGGCTTGTAACTGGGAGCGGGTGGTACGCCTACCACAAGATATAATGGAATGGGAGCGGGTGGTACGCCTACCACAAGATATAATGGAATGGGAGCGGGTGGTACGCCTACCACAAGATATAATGGAATGGGAGCGGGTGGTACGCCTACCACAAGATATAATGGAATGGGAGTGGACGGTACGCCTACCACAAGATATAATGAAATGGGAGCGGGTGATACGCCTATCACAAGATATAATGAAATGGGAGCGGGTGGTACGCCTACCACAATATATAATGAAATGGGAGCGGGTGGTACGCCTACCACAAGATATAATGAAATGGGAGCGAGTGGTACGCCTACCACGAGATACATGAAATGGGAGTGGGTGGCACGCCTGCCACGAGATACATGAAATGGGATCGGGTTGCACGCCTGCAACAAGATGTGAAAAGAAAGTGAAATCTGCCTTTGTTTTCCTTACTCTTGTTAGTGGTTGGATTTTTATTCCTTTATAATTCTCTTAATATTCTGTTTTTACCCTTTTTTCTATGGTCAATACTCCAAATTTCAACAATTGTTACATTTTTAACTCATTTGATTTCTCAACTAAATTTTTCTTAAACCGTTTGAGGTTGTACTTTACCTAAAAAGGAATTTCTACTATGTTTTGATTTATTGATTTCTCATATTAAAGGTAATGATTCATTTGATATTGTACTGTAATTGAAAAGGGTATCTTCTTTATCAAATTATTTCTAAAAATAACTTCATCTTTTCTTGTTGATTTCCTAATTGGGTTGGAAGTTGTACTCTACTTTATGTTAAGTGAATGAGGCGTCACAAAGTGACCTTTACTCGAAAGAATTATATTCGAAAGATGCTTATTTGAAAGATATTTATTTAAAGGAAAGATATTTATTTAAAGGAAATATATTCATTGAAAAGCATATTATCTTAGAGATTATTACTTGAAGGATTTATAGGCGAAAGATTTATATTTGAAGGACTTGATAAATTGATTGCACTTGTATCTATTATTTGTTGAGAAACATTTATGGTGTTCTTGTTGCATGCTCTTTATATCACTGGTTGATCATTGTTGCCATCATTGTTATCTGCTTCCTATTATTTTTGTATGCTATATTGCACAGGTTTATTTGGTAGTCTGGTCCTAGCCTCGTCACTACTTCGCCGAGGTTAGGCTTGGCACTTACCAGCACATGGAGTCGGTTGTGCTGATACTACACTCTGTACTGTGTGCATATACTGATACCGGAGTGATTGGACCGTAGTGAGGGTGCTGTCTTCAGCCCACACAGGCGACACGAGGTAGTCCTGCAGACGTCCGCGGGCCTTTGCGTCATCTCCTATTCTTTCCTTTATCTTGTTTCCTTTATTCATTTCAGAAACAGTGTTCATTTTATCTTTCAGACTTTGTATGTAGTATTCTTAGACCGTCTGTGAAGCTGTGACACCAAATTCTGGGTAGAGTTGTATTTAGACTTCCGCAGTTTTGTATTAAGATAAGTTGTCAGATTTTGTCTTCCGCTTAATTATTTTTGCTATTTGCATGATATCTACTCATCACTGATAATAGTTTAAACTGGAAAAGGTTAAGTAATTAGGATAATTTGGCTTGCCTAGCTTTCACCAGTAGGTGCCATCACGGCTCTCGAGGGTGTGAAATCCGGGTCGTGACAGCCCTGTTGCTGGCAGTGGATAGTTTTCCTTTTTCATAACACGCCATACTTTGATATCATAGGACTTTGCATATATTTTCATATGCACCTTCCAATGAGAGAAGAGTTGTCCATTGAAATAGGGTGGCGTTACTTGCGATGTCCTTCTTGAAAGAGTGCTCCAATAGTTACTTGGTTTGACATGATCTTTTCTCACTAGTTGTTAAGCAAAAGATAAATATGTGAGACCTGCTCTGGTACCAATTGAAAGTACAAGAGGGAGGCATGATGAATTGACGATTTTTCTTTTTGTATGCTAAGTAGTTGACTAGTTTACCAATTAGTTGACTGAAAATAAAAACAAAATATAACTGAAAGCAACAATAAAATGCAGGAATTTAAAGGCACCCAAATTTTTGTACTGGTTCAGATTCAATGTGAATCCTACTCCAGTCCCCTTGGGTTGCAAGGGTGTTCTTTCTTCAAAGCTCCTTGAATAATTTCGTACAATTGTGTTGATGTTATCTCCAGACACCAAGTCACTTTTGGATCTAAGTACGCTCATGATATTTTTGATGCAATGTTTCACCAATATTTTTCTCTTTCTTCTCTTTACTGATTACAAAGTAAACTTTCCTAAGATTACAATGCTTGTTTAGAGTAGAACAAAGAGTACGAAGTTGGTATGTCCAAAGTATATGATTCTTCCTTGATAATCTACATTAAATACTTAAACTTTAGCTTGACGTATTTTTGGTAAAACGTTGAGAGATTTGCGATACTAAGGGAATTGATCCTTGGAGTTGAATCTGTTATGATTCATTCCAAGAATACATGCGGATCTTCCATAGATGGTCAATGACTGCCGGTCTTTTCCTTCTTGAAAGAAGATCACCTATAATTGGTCCTTAAGTTGTTCCTTGATCCGTGGGATTGATAACCTTCCTTTTCGACACATATCTTCAGCAATTAGAGTAGGCACAATTTTAATCCAGATCTCCTTAAATCTTGGTCCTTCCTTCTTTATACTCCATTATCCAGGTGGTCGTATCTTTTACATATCGCTTTAATCTTGGGCCTTCCTTTCTTGCTTCTGTTGACATATCTTTAGATTCTTTCTTTTACTCCTTCCTTTTTTGTCTTCGTTCGTACATCATTGATAGACTTGCTCGCATCCTTTTTTACATCTCAAGTGATCCTGCAAATAATGATATATTATTTTTTATCATTGAAATATAAATCTAACAAAAATAGAGCCAATAAAATAGAACCATTGATGCACTGTACATATACATACATCACTTTTGTATGTATATGTATATGTGTATGGTTCATTTTCATACTCAAGTTCGTGTTTTTTTCCTTTTCTTTTTTGGAAAGACTTTTTTTCCAAAGACGGAACAAAGCTACCTTTTTTTCTCTCTCATTTGTTGAATGCCTGCACCTTTTTGTTGTGTATATGTGTGTGTATGGTTTAGTTTCATAGTCAACTTCAAAACACAGTCATTTGTTAACTTGATGGAGTATATATTTTCTTTCATTCATTTTTCTGCAAAGATGTTGTTTTCCAAAGGAAATAGTTTGCATTGATTTGAGAAAGAACAAACCCACTTTTGTTAGCTCACACCTTTTTGCTCTTAATGTGTTTCCAAAGACTTAGGGCATGTTTGGCCATTAATTAATTTTTTTTGTTTTCGAATTTTTTTAAATTTTTTCAGAATTAGTGTTTGGCCATGAAAATGTCAAATTTCACTTGAAGTTGAATTTCAGAATTTTTCAAAAATTTGAAAACCTCCAAAAACCTGTTTTTCAAAATTTTCTTAAATCTCGCAAAAATTTAAAAGAAACTCCAAATTGTATTTATGTCCAAACACAACTCTAATTTTCAAATACCATTTTCACTTGAATTTTTTTTCTTTCTTTTCCAGAATTTCACAATTCTTATGTCCAACCGCCCAATTAGTATTTAAACCGGTGGTAGTATATATCCATATCCATTGGTATTTTTTTAGTTTGTTGTTGCAAAATGAGATGAGGAGGGTTATATATTAGAGTTGTAAATATGGGTGGCTCAAGGGGGAGGTTAGTAAAGTCTTTACTTTAGACCCCCTAAATTTTAGGGCCCCAAAAATATTTTTGTTATGGATTTTTTATTTTATTTTCGCTTAGACAATATTAAAGTTTATAAAATAAAAAAAGGTACAAACTCCTTATAAAAGTAGAAAGAAAGACTATCTATTTTTAGCAATAGAAATATTTTAGAACTTTGAATTAAGTTACTTAAATTTTAAATAATATTTTTTATATTAAGATTCAAGGTAACACGTTGTAAATACGTGGCTAACATCTTAACTAAGTTGAATTTTCTTACCAATATAAATATTAATATTTCATATTATATTTTTTAAGATAATTACATTACATATAAAAATAAAGAAAAAAAGAAACCAATACAAATATTAATATTATATTTTGATGGAGACATTCTTGGTTGTAAAGATGACTTATTGTTAATATTTTTTAAACAATATTTTTTTCTTCTTCCATTTCCTCTTTCTCCATTGTCGTATGTGATGCCTGATGAATAGATCTTTTGAACTCTAACGGATTTCTACGTAATTGATGATATTTATTTTACCTATAAGTAAATTTATTTTTACTAATAAGGTTGTGCTTCTATTGATAGCATTTGAATCTTCCGCTATGTTAAGACATTTAGTTTCTTTCAACGAAAAGATGATATTTTTGTCCTATTTCACCTTCTAGTGTCATAGATAGCTATATTTTGTTATTAATATTTCTGGATTAATTATTTCATACATAAGCTAGTCATATTTTTTGTTATCTTGTTTGGTGAAGTGCGCATACCATGGCAGAAGAAGATCAAGAAGTTGTTGACATGTTTTGTAATCATCTCCTATTGTTGTACATTGTTAATGCTCACTAATTTGTTTCATTTGAATTCAGGAATACATAAACTTTTTGTTGAATATAGTTCATATTGACTTGAATAATATTAAATTGTATTATAAATTATGATATAAGAGTTCAATTTGCTCCACAAAAACATACTTTCCCCATATGTAAGACGCTAGGCAGTGAGTAAATAGTGTATAAAGAAACAATGATAACTTTATGATAATTACATTTTATTTCGTATTTATAACACACAATTATTTATTCTTGTTTTGTTGTTGTTGTTTTCCACAAAGATGATTGTTATGCATATACTGTTGGTGAAGCAAACGTAGCTTTGTTTGCTAACACTTATGGTGAGGAACCAATTGAGTTATCCATACAACAATCATGTACTTATTGTATATGATTATAAAAAGCGAGGGAAGAGAAAAATAAGGATGGTTGTTACTATAGCAATCATAGAGATCTGTTAAGATATACACAGACTGTGGGCTTGTGTAAGGACGGAGATTATGTTAAAAGAACAACCAGAAGAACAAAAGATATCCAACATGTACCTAATGTATCTTTTTAACCTTTCTTCTGTTTTTGTAAATTTCTTAATATTAATTTGTTATTTATCTTACTCTATTTTTTGGTGAAATATGTTAGATATTGAGGTTCGGCATTTCGAGGCTTTGTTTGTATATTTGAGAAGGGAATGCATCCACAATTTGTTAAGAGATACGAGGAAGTAGAGACTGGAGAAGAAATCAATAGAATCTTAAAATACCAACCAACTAATAGTGCAATCAGACCATATGAGAATTTTCTCAGGTTTAAGGAAGAGGTAAAAAAACTATTTTTCATGGTATCCAATTAAGTTACTAAAGTATAAATGATCAATGCAAGTTTTTTAACTTAATTACATAGATAGATTGACGCTTTTCATCCATTTCATTTAAACTCTTCTGCCTGTGAAAAAGTCATCAAATTTTTTTCTTCTTTTTCCCCAAATTTAAATGTGGGTACTCATTGCCCTTTACTGTGAAATAAAAATTATTTCTCAAAGGTGATATTGAATCTTTTATAAGGCATGTTCTAGTTAGATGATTATAGTGTACTGGTTATACTAGTAGTTTATGTGAAGTTTTTTCGTTGCAGGACATATATACAGGGTCTGATGCAGATGATGAGGTAGGAGAAGATACAAATAGTATATTGCATTCGGCATTGATAATTGGACATGGAGTAAAATATTTTAAAATAAAAAAATTTATGGGATTGAATGAGGTGATAATGGGTTGGCCAAGGTGCGAAGAGATTTGGTTTATGGACTAGCATATCTTTATGGACCCCATAAGTTGCTACTCCTATCAGTAATATCAAGAACATTACCGACCTAAAAGAAAAAGGCGGGGGGAGAAGGGGGGCAAGGGCAGACCAAGGACTTCCCAATCTAAAGCTTCACATCAAACATAATCTTCTGGTGCTCTAAGGAAAAGTTACAATGAACTTGTCTACCAATGTACATACGATGAAATTTTACTTTAGTATGACAATGTTATATATATTTGCTTCAAAATAGAACCAAACTGCTAATTAATGTCATTGTTGGTTTGGTTCTCTTGACAATACAGTAATTCACTGCTAGTATTAGTAAAGCAGAGTTTCATATCGGAAAAATAACTCTATTATATTGTTGATTTTGCACTAGTAACATAGAGTGATATGTTGGAAACTCAAATTTGGATATGTAAAATGCTACGCAAAAAAAGTTCAGCAAAATCGTCTCTTGGAACTTTTTTTCCATGTATGTTGTTGGTGATGTCAGGATTTACGTATGTCTAGTTCTATAAGTTGTTACACCTAGTATACAGTGCCAACTATTTATATGCCAATGGTCCTTAGGACCCGTTTGGACATAGATTCCTAAATATTTTGTTATTGGTGATGGTTTGGCTCCAAATCCAGGTTGTATTTTTTGTGAAGTGGACAGTCAGCAGCCACTTGAACCGAACCGACCATCATGATTCTCAGTGTGTTCACCAGATGAGCTCGGTCGACTGCTTGACATCACATCCCTCCTTGATGTACTAACGGTCTGAGACATGTGACCTCTTTCAGAATTAGCTTGTTGATAAGAACCACAATTAGCTGTTAGATAATAGTAGAAGCTCCACATAGAAACAATTTATGAATGTAAGTTCAGAATAAACTGAAATAATGTAAAGGACTGCTGCTGAGAGCACAAATATGAAAAGATATCAAGTTTGTCATTTATCACAACTCTGGTCTCCAGAATACTCGTTGTACGAAGAATCTTCTGACACTTATCCAAGAAACCCTAGGCATCCTCGCCCTCTGCACCACTGAAAGTCGAAGGCTGAAGTCTACCAAACCTCTCCAACCTGCGCTGATCGTCCTCTGGCATGGCAGGAGCTACATAGTCCTGAACAGTTGCAACCGGCTGGGTTGGAGGTGCCCCCGGTGTCTAAAGTCCCTGCACGACCTGCTTAGGTGTGCGAGCGGCGGGAGTCTGAGTGCCTCCCCCGGCCTGAGAAGTAGTTGCGGCTATAGTAACTAAGACCGCCTGAGCTAGGCCAGTGCATACTGATAGAATCTAAGCCAGAGCCTCTTGAAGACGTGGAATCACAACGGGCACAGCTGGTGCCTGAGCTGGTGCTGCTGGAGTGTCCTCAACTGGGACCTGATCCTGAACTGGGGCGGTCGGTGGATCTACAGGTGATGCCCTAACTGCGGTGCAGGCTACACCTCTGCCCCTACTATGGCCTCCACCGTGTCCTCGGTCTATAGTGGCCACAACTGGTGGTACTGGTGGTCGTCCATCCTGACCGGTCGCTCGTGTCCTCACCATCTATGAGAGAATAGAATAACAGAAGTTTAGCACTCGGATCAACAGATTCGCATGACAAGAATTTCAAGAATATGAAGTTTTCCTAAAGATTCTGCAGCCTCCCGAGGATGAATACAGACGTCTCTGTACCGATCCGCGAGACTTTACTAAACTTGCTCATGACTCGTGAGACCTATGTAACCTAGGCTCTGATACCAACTTGTCAAGACCCTAAATTCGGACCCGGTCGTGATGGCGCCTCTGTGAAGACAAGGCCAGCTGACACAACTCCCAATTTATTTAACAATTATAATAACACAATTTAAGTTATTAACATGGTAGTAATCCGAAAATAAAAGTGAAATAGTGCAATTTGCGGAAACCAACACAGCCCGACATCGGGGTGTCACCAGTCATGAGCATCTAACATAAGTCTAAGAGTATGAAGGAGTTTATACAGTCTATTACAGAACTAGAACAAGGGAAATAAAATAGGAAGGAGAAACACTGGGCTGCAAACGCCGAGCAGCTACCTAGTGGACTCCGAATAGCCTGCTGGGAGCAATCAACCCTTACTGGCAGGACCTGAAGCTCATGAATCTGCACACAGGGTGCAGAGAGTAAAGTGAGTACTTCAACTCAGTGAACAATAAAAGTAAAAGTAGCTGAGAGATAAGAAATCACGTAAAGCACAACGACATGCTATAAAGAGGCAGTATAAAATTAATACAATGCAACAAAATAGTGAAAACTTGTAAAAACACCTTAGTTCAGTAAATACCTCTTTTAAACATCTTTTAACAGTTAAACAGGTGAATGAAAAGTAGCGAGGAATGATAAACACATAAAATCAGTCCCTCGGGTAATAACATGGAACAACCTCAGCCCCTCGGGCTATATCACATATCTCACCGGGTACCCCGCGCTCACTGGGGGTGTACAGACTCTGGGAGGGTCCCCTTACGGTCCAAGCGCAATATCAAGCCATCTCGTGGCAAAATCAATAGGCTCTCGGCCTCATATGAGGCCACCTCATGGCATAACAACTCAGGCCATCGACCTTATAATCATAATCAGTACAACACTATTGCGGAGTGCATTCCGATCCCATAATAACCTCACAACACATACCCTCGGCCCTACTCAGTTATAAATCTCTAAAAGCCACTCGGGCACAGTAAAAATATAATGCTCAGCCCAAATTATCATTTAAGATGTCAAAATAGAGTAAATAGGGCTGAGTTATGAAAATAGTAAAATATAGCATGACTGAGGACAAGTATAAAGTCAAAACAGTGAGGAATAGTAGTAAAAATCCCCTAAGGGTCCAAAACAGTTGGCACGAGGCCCAAATAACGCATTCAACCCAAAATATAATGATAGCAAACAGTTTTCAATCAAATACGTAGTAAAACAGTAGTTCGGGACGGACTAAGTCACAATCCCCAATAGTGCACGACCCCACGCTCGTCATCTAGCATGTGCGTCACCTTACAATAGCACAACGATATGAAATATGGGGTTTCATACCCTCAGGATAACGTTTACAATAATTACTCACCTCAATCCGGTCCAAACTCTAGCCCACGATGCCTTTTCCTCTCGAATTGGCATCCGGATGCTCCAAATCTATCCAAAATCAGTACATAACCATCAAAATATGCTAAGGACACAAAGCCCACTCGAAAGAAATCAAATTACTACACAAATCCCGAAATTAACCAAACCCAACCCCTGGGCCCACGCCTCGGAATTCAATAAAATTCACATCAATAGACTCCTTATCTCCCCACGAGTTCAGACATATCAAAAGTACTAAAATCCAATCAAAAATGGCCCCTCAAATCCTTGCTCAAAGGTCTCCAATCTCAAGCCCTAGTTTTCTCAATTTTAACCCTTAATTTACATTAATTTTCAAGTCAAATCAGTGAAATAACACCATAAAAACGAGTTTAGGGTCCAAAATCCTTACCTCAATGAAATCCCTCTTTAAATAGCTCCCTCAAGCTCAAACCCGAATAAAAATGGTGAAGAACAACTCAAAATTCGTGAAGGGGAGTTTATATACTTTCTGGCCCAGCAAAATTGCACCTGCGGTCCACCAATCGCTTCTGCGGTTTTCACTTAAGTCATTCACGGCCGCATATGTGCCTAGGAACCGCATCTGCGGCCAAGCTCCAAATGGCCAACCTCCGCTTCTGCAGCTCCTCTTCAAATCTGCGGCGTCGCACTTGCGGTCCCCAATCCGCAGGTGCGGAAATATCAGAAGCAGCAAATTCTGCAGCTCCTCCAAAATACCAAACTCCCCGTCAACCTTTCGAATCCATCCCGAGGCCCTCGGGACCTCAACCAAACATGCCAACATATCCCATAACATCATTCAAACTTGTTCCAACCTTTGGGACGCTCAAAACAACATCAAAACACCAAATCACATCGAATTCAAGCCTAAGATTCCAAAATCTTCTAAATTTTGCTTTTGATCAAAAAGCCCATCAAAACACGTCCGAATAACTTGAAATTTTGCACACACATCCCAAATTATATAGCAGACCTACTGCAACTCCCGGAATTCCATTCTGACCCCTATATCAAAATATCACCTATCCACCGGAAAACGCCAAAATCCAACTTCGCCAATTCATGCCTAAATCTACTTCGGGCCTCCAAAACCCATTCCGATCACGTTTCTAAGTACCAAATCATCTCCTGAAGCTATCCGAATTATCGAAATTCACATCCGAGCCTATTTCACATAAGTCAATATCCGGTTGACTTTTCCAACTTAAACTCACTCAAAAGAGATTAAGTGTCTCAAACCTCGCCAAAACCTTTCTGAACCCGAGCCAACCAACTAAGTGTCTCAAATAGGTGAGGATATCTGATCCGCATCTCCCGCTCGGTCTATGACGAGTATCTAGCGTGTGTATAAACTGAACTCGTACTCTGTCAAATTATAGTATAGAAAGATGTCGAACCCATAGAGATTGGTTTATCTATTCTACAGATGTTTCTTGTTTTAATTACTATTTGAGAAAATCAGAAAGAGTTGAATTGTAAATTAACTAACTAAAAATGCATAAATAGAGCAGTAGAAAATATTTTATTTTTCACAAATATAATAAAAGGTGTTGGGATCTTGACTTCACTTAATATTTCTATTATATGGTAGAATTATTATTCTTCAATTTCTCTTTCTCAAAAATGTATAAATGCCTCTCACGGTTACAAATATATATTATTACTCAAGTTGAATAATTAATTGCACTCCTCTCGGTTATACAAATTAATCTTCAAAATAATAATACTAAAGAACCAGAAATATATGATTGAACTAAAACATGCTCTTGATAGTAAGTCCCTTTCGGTTACCCTACTTGTTATAATTGATTATTATACCATTCGCCTCTCTCGATTACAAATAAGTGTAAAATTAATTATAACACAAAAGAGATAGATGTTACTGAATAAATATTAACATTTATCAATACTACATTTAACTATATTATTTCTTCTGCCTCTCTCGATTACAGAATTAATAAACAGTTAATATGTAGTACAAGATAGATAGATGTTAATAAATTAAATAACGTCTAACTGTAAAAGGAGATAAAAGTTAAATAAATTCTAGCTCAAGCATGTGAATTTGAGGAATAATATCAACTATTATGTAGAAATATTAAGATCCATCTTTCTCCCAACACAAGAAAAGTTACTCCATACTGGAACTAGTACTAACAATGAAAATATTCTTGTCCATTAAATAAGAAAATAGAAAGAAATATTCAAGAAGAATAATTCCCCTATTTAATTAAAAGCAGGAACTAGAGTAATTTCCTACACTAAAATTTATTTAGAAACAACAACTAAACCACTATTGTGATTTAAAAGAAAAGATAACTCGATACTAGTGAAAGAAATAAAATAGAGAAGCTTATTAAGAATTTGGATTCAGACTTCTAGTTCTAAGCTTTCTCTCTACTGTCATGCTCTTCTGATCGGCAACATCTTCTTATATAAGAAAATTTCATGATGACTTCTCGATTTGGTGCTAGATTTCCATGGAAAATCTAGATTTTGCATTTGCAGATATGAGAATTCGAATTCTCGATTTGGTGCTAGATTTGAATGGCAAGTCTAGATTTTGAATTTACAGAGATGAGAATTCTGCAATTCTAAGTTTAGATTTCATTGATTTCATCATGGCAAATCGATACTTGGTGCATTGTCACGACAGTAATGAATCATAGCTCGATCTTACACTTCTTTATTGTATTTTTCTTTTTTCATGTTGCGCACAATAATTCTGCTATAATTATTCCTGCAAAATAAAGTTAAGAATATGGAGGAAACATGATAATTTATATTTTTTATGAGAGAAATTATGTGGTTAACATCTGGTAAAATGCACTATCAAATTCTCCCATACTTAAACTTTTACTCGTCCTCGAGTAAAGAAAACAAATAAACATAGTAACTAAACACTTAAGTGAAATCATGAGAGGTTTTGACAGAGAAGAATTGACTAAGACCAATTCACCAGTTTAAACAACCTTTAACCGTACTTAAATTCACTTTTTGAGAATTGAAATAACAATATTTTCTAATCTCAAATGTGTCTCACTAGATGAAGAGAGATGCCCATATATCACACAATGTATAGATAAAGAACAGAGAAATGCATGAATAGAAAAATTCGCTCACTCTCAACAAAGAAGTACCTCAAACTACTGGAAATTGCCATAAGCTTGACTATTATGTAGTTCTCTACTAATATAGGAGTCTCTGAGTTGAGATCATGCAGGACTTTTACAAGGTTGTAATGTAGGCTTAGAAAATGGAAGGATACATATAGATAATAGTGACTCAAATTCTCTGCAGGCACTACACTTTTACTTTTATCGCTCAAGCACGATTGTCTTTCATATTCTTTTAAGCAATCGACCTCCCTTTTTAAAACCCAATTCACAACTTTCATATATATATTTTTTTTATTTGAATGGAACTGACAATATCTCTTCGTTGTTCCCTTTTCTTTTGTAACTTTTTTTTTGGTTAGAATTTCATAAGCAACTTTTTTTTTAATTTTTAATTCTCATAAAAACATCTCAATAGATCAACAAGCTCAAATAATTGTTCTTTCATCAGTTCTTTCCACAATTACATCGCGCGCCTAGATTTTTACATTCAGATCAACTGTAAAAGTGTCACGACCCTAAATCCGGACCCGGTCGTGATATCGCCTCTCGTGAAGACAAGGCCAGCCAACTATCCCCAATTCGATGTTAAACAGTTAAACAATAGGAAAACAATCTAAAACATGATAAAATAATCCAACGTAACAGATAATATCATAAATACGCGGAAGAACAACCCAACACAGCCCGAAATCGGGGTGTCACTAGTCATGAGCATCTATAAAACCTAACACAAGACTTAAAGGTCTACAACAATTACAAATGTCTGATATGAGATAAAAATGATAAAGAGGGAGAAACACGGGTCTGTGGACGTCAAGCAGCTACCTCGTGAACTCCGAATGTCCGCCGGGAGCTCTCAACTCGCACTTGCAGGATCAGCAACGCCTGAATCTTTACACAGGGGTGCAGGGAGTAAAGTGAGCACTCCAACTCAGTGAGTAACAAATGTAAATAAAGACTGAAAGCAAGAAATCACGTAAGGCACAAAACATTCTATAATAAAGCAGTAAAACCAAGTAAAATTAGGAAATCGGTGAAAGATAGGTAAAATTCTTTATCTCAAATGTAGTTTTATGAAAAGCCTTTTTCAATGATTAAGCAGGTAATTGACAGTCAATTATGAAAAGTAACCACATAAAGGTTCGCCTCTCGGGCACAGTATCAACAAATTCGCCTCTCGGGGAACATCTCAGAATAGTACCAGCCCCTCGGGCAATCACATAGAACAATACCATCCCCTCGGGCTCTCACATAACAATGGGTACCCGCGCTCACTAGGGGTGTACAAACTCCTGGAGGGGCCCTTTTACGGCCCAACCGCAATATCAAGCTACCTCGTGGCATCATCACTAGGCCATCGGCCTCATATCAATCAAGCCACCTCGTGGCGTACACATCTCAAGTCCTCGGCCTCATAATCAGTATCAAATGTTTCCTCACAACATAGGCCCTCAGCCTCACTCAGTCAAATATCCTCACAAGCCACTCGGGCAATAGTAAAACAGTGTTTCTCAGCCCAAATATCATTTAAAAATATCATTTAAGTATTAAAACTGAGTAAACATGGCCGAGTACGAACACAGTGGAAACTAACATGACTGAGTTCAAGTATAAAGTCAAAACAGTGAGGAAATATCAATAAAAATCCCCGAAGGGTTCAAATAGTTGGCATGAAGCCCAAATATGACATTCAGCCCAAATAATGATGATAGCAAATAGTTTTCAGTCAAATACGCGGTAAAATCATCAATCGGGACGAACCAAGTCACAAACCTCAATAGTGCACGACCCCACGCTCGTCATTAAGCGTGTGCCTCACCTCAATATTGCACTGCGATGTGCAATACAGGGTTTCAAACCCTTAGAACATCATTTACAATCATTACTCATCTCGAATCGGTCAAATATCCAGCTCGCGACTGTGAGCACGTGATTTTCGCCTTACGAAAAACTACTCCAAAATAAATCAAAAATAAATTAAATTTCTTTTACTGTGCAATTTTTGAATTTGTGTGATATTTGTTAAATATTTGTCTTATATCCGTAAATGTTTACTTTGTCATAACAAAATGAAAATAAAAATAAAAATATATGTTGCATGCATATCTAGGATTTGATTATGCATTTAATAATTGATTCAAAAAATAAAATCACAAAAATATGTGTCTGTTCTAGTTTTAATATTTCAATGTGTGATTAATGTGTTGTCTATGTATTAATAGGTAATTTATCTTTGTAAGGGTAATTTTATTTTTATAATTTTAATTAGGAATTTAATTAGAAAATGAAAGAATGGGAAATGATAGAAACGGACCTGGGCCAAGAATTTTTAAACAAAAATCAGGCCCAAATACTCAAAGGACCCGGTCCATGTCAACCAGTCCCATACAGGACTCAAACGACGTCGCTTCTGGATTTTTAATCTGGGCCGTTGATTCATTGCAATCAAACGGTCCAGTTCAGCCCCAGCATAAATGAAACGACGACGTTTAAGGGCAACTAGATCTGAACCGTTCATCCATCTTGATCCCACGGTCTTAAAAACTCACCCAAACCCGATCCATTTCAACCCCGGGTTGACCCCTTTCCCCAACTTAAATCAAACGATGTCGTTTGGATAAGTGGATTGATCTCAACCGTGCATCTTAATTGATCCAACGGATGAGATCAATCCACCCCACCCCTATATAAGCCCAAACCCCTACCCCGGCCCCCTAACTTAACACCCCCCCTCTCCACTATTCATCATCATCTTCCGAAACCCACCCCTAACCCTAGACGCCCTAGGATCCCATCGCCTGAAACCCGGCGGCAACAACGCCGCCGGTCACCAAAATAACACCCCAGAACCCCCTGAACATCCTCTATCCAGATATGCTAGCCACTTGGCTCGAATCTTCTTGAAGGTTCTCGAATCTTCATTTGAAGATTCGAGCCGAGCTTAGATCTAAACCAAACAACCCCTAGTTAACACCATAGTACCCCCTAGCATGCCTCGTTATGGATCTGGTTTTGGTTTGGTTCGAATCCCTTCAGAACTCTTCGGATCTTCTTTTGAAGGTTCGGACCAAACAAGAACTTACCCAGATTTGTTCTAAACTAACACCAAATCACCCTTAGGTTTCCCTCACCCTTGTGTCATTGTTGGTTCCCCTCGAATCTGACCAGAAATGGTTAAGTCCCAAATCGAATCTTCAGGAACCCTAGAAATACCAGACTTTTGGATTCTGCCCGAATTAAATAAAGATTGAGGTTTAATCGACCTTAGTCGAAGTATTTTCAGTGGAAAATACTTCGACTAAGGTCTGTTTGATTTCAAACAAAGTCCAAATCCAAGTTGAGTTCGAGTCCGGTTGAAGTTAAAGATTTAGAGGTACTTTCCTTATTTCTTTTTTGTTTCTTACATGAATAATTGTTTGTTTAATAACCTGTTAATTTTTCATGTTTTTATTTGATTAATTCTGTCATCTTTGTCTCATGCCCGTATGATTAGTCAAATAAATGAATTGTTTCTGTTGGTTGTGATTAATTACAATGTGTGTGATCGACTCGATTAAGTTCGTCGATCAGTTGTGTTATAAATCTTGTTTCTGAAAATGCTGATTGAAACAGTCTGTTTCTTTTGTTTTAGACTGATTATGGACAAATGTTGTAAATAGTCAACTGATTAATACTCGTCAATTAAATCATGTTTGTTTGCAAATCAGTAAATTCAAATGAATGTTGTGTATATATTGTTTTCTGAACAGGGCATTGTCAGTATATTGACAATGCTCCTGTGTGTGTTTGATCTTGGTTCAATGTTGAAGTTCTGTTTAAATTGTTATGTTGAATTCAGTGTGATTTTACAAATGTTGATTAGATGTAATTGTGTTAGAAGGTTACATTCTTAGTTAGGATTCAGTCCAAAACTTTAGGATTGGTTGTAGCTGTCTTAAATCAGATTAATAATCAGGTTTGAACAGATTTTAAAAAAATCTGTATTGTTAGATTTTAAGTTTGACAGCAGTAATAATAGTAATCACAGTAGGATTTCTGAGGGTATTTCTGGGACAGAATAGTGAGGGTAATATGATAGCATAGTGGGCTGAAAGTGGAATGTTAATGGCTATAGTTTAAGATAATAATGGGGAACAAAGGGTAATGGGGCTGCTTAAAATTAGGATAAGATCACTTAAAGTATTAAAAAGCAGTTTTAATGGAACTTTCTGATTTTTAAAGAAGAAAGGGGGTCCAGGCAGCACTTAAAAAGATAGGACCAGACCTGTATAAGTACAGGAGGCCATCAGATTTGAAAAAAACATAGGAAGAGATTGAGAGATTTGAGAGAACAAGAAGAAAAAAAGAGAGAGCTTTGAGACAGAAAGAAAAGAGAGATCAGAAGAGGGAAAAGTGAGATCTTGAGCAGATTTTTAAGAAGGAATTTGAGAGAGAGAAATCAGTTTTCAGACAGAGATTTTAGAGTTCATTTTTCAGAGAATTTTAAGAGAGGCTGATTTCTAAAGCATAGAAAATGCACACAGAAATACATATACATTTGAGAGAAACAGAAATCTGAGAAGAAGAAAGAAAAATAGCAAAAGAAACAGAAAATAGAACACTCACACACGTACACAATCTGACACAGATACAAATGCAGAAACAGAAAATCAGGAAGCTGAATTTGAAATAGGAAAGAAACTGAAATCTGAAAAATGTTGTTCTAGAATCTGTCCGTTGTTTGTTTGTGGATATTGTTCAGTTTGAATCTGAAATTTTTCCTCAAGTTTCTGTCACTGTTCATCTGGGTTAACGGGTCTTGGTCAGACTTGCTGTATACTGCTATTCTGCTGATTTGATTACTGTTGCTACTGCTGAAATTTACTCCTTCTACCTTCATTTTCAGGTACATATCTTTTAAATTCTATGTTAGAAAGAGATTCAACATGACAAATAAATAAAGTTTGAATTGTAATACTGTCTTCTATTCATTTGAGTTCTTTAGTTAAAAATTTCAGCTTTGATTTCATGTTGGTTAACCAGTAGTGAGTTCGACTCGATGGCTACAAGTTAATTGTCTTATTTTGAAATTCATATAAAACTTTGTAATAATGTTATCCATGTCAAAATTTCATTAGTTTAGTTATCTTTGAGTTGTGTAAATAGGAAGCATGGCAGAAAGTTGGCTTTTATTTACACTTTATGGTATTGTTAGCTAGGTATAGCATAATATGGAAATATTAAGGAAAAATACGCTATTAGTTTATTTTGTTAGTAAGTTAGTTATTGTTTAAAGCTAGATGATGTTGGTTGCAATTTGCTATCTTTTGGCACAACCTTGGTTGTGTTTATAATCAATAGTCGAAAGTTGCATTAGTATCTTCTGATATGTTTGCAAATGCCAAAATATGACGAATAATGTTGTATGCAATATCATCTTATTAAGTCAATTATGTAGATTTGCTCTCTCTCTTAATAACAAATGGCCTAGGAATTTTACAATGTGAATGTTTAGTATTTAGCAACGGTTCACATAAATTGAGAATCAAATCGGTTAGATTATATATATTTTACGTTCAACCATAAGCAGAATTAACAAAATAATTAGGCCTATTAGATTAAAAGCAAGCATATGAGAATAAGATGAGATGTACAAGTACAAATTGCAACACTTTATATCAATGGCAATTAGAAATAGAATTTGCACTAAAATAAATAATGAAAAATTGTTCAAAAAAAAAAATACTTCTTCCCTTCATAAATCATTTTGTTAGTTTCATATACAATTCATTCTTTGGCATATATATATATATGTTTATATATATATATATATATATATATATGTTGTATTTGCTAAAAATCATATTTTATTCTTTTCTTCGAATTTGAATAGTGTGGATGAATATAATTTATACTCGGAAACTATAGTCGACGGGCAATATTTAATAAATTGTGAATTCTTTTAAAAGAATTTAAAGGCATCCCCTAAAATGTGAATTTTTCAGGAATTTCATATAAAAATGTGTAGATATAATAAACAATTTTGTGGAAAATCCATAATATCATTACAAAAATTTTGCGCAATTAGGGATGCGTTCGCGTACCCTGACTATATTTTTAAAAGCAAATTCGGATTATGCGTACGCGCAATTTCGAGCGAATATTTAATAAAAGGATTTCTCCAAAAATGTTAAAATAATTTCATATAACCCGGGATGTGCAGTTCACTGTTTAAATATAAGGGTGGTGACGTTCATAATTCTATTTTAAATCACGAACATATGAATTTGTAATAAAGGATATAATATGATCAATTATATTGTGTACACGTATGCGTGACATGATCCCCGTAATTATGAAAGGTATATAATACGAATATACGTACGCGTAATTCGTTTATATAATTGTAAACAATAAGTAAAAGCGGTAGTAAAATCATGCAATAAAAACATATTTAGTAAAATCAAGATAATTAAGCCAATAATAAAAACAGTTGAGCGACCGTGCTAGAACCACGGAATTCGGAAATGCCTAACACCTTCTTCCGGATTAACAGAATTCCTTACTCAGGATTTCTGGTTCGCAGAATAAATAACAGAGTCATATTCTCCTCGATTCAGGGATTAAAACCGGTGACTTGGGACGCCTTAAAATTCCCAGGTGGCGATTCTGAAGTAATTAAATAAATCTCGTTTCGACTGTCCTTCAATTGGAGAAAACTCCCCACGCGCCCCGCGGGCGCGGTAAAAAGGAGGTGCGACAGCGACGCCCCTCGAATTGGCCTCAACTACGCGTCGAATCTATCCAAAATTAGAACGAGGACGTCAAAATATGCTAAGGGAACAATGCCCAAGCGAAAACAATCAATAACTGGCATAAATCCCAAAATTACCAAAATCCGACCCCCAGGCCCGCGTCTTGGAATTCAATAATTTTTACCTCAATAGATTCTTTATCTCCCCACGAGTTCATACATATCAAAAGTTTAGAAATCTGACCCCAAATGGTCCTTCAAATCCTCAATTAAAGGTCTAAGTTCCCAAGCACTAGTTTCCCCAATTTTCACCCTTAATTCCCATAATTTCTAGCTATAATCCGTGAAATAATAGCATAGGAACGAGTTTTAAGTCCAAATTCCTTACCTCAATAAAGTTCCCTTGAAATCCCTCTTTCAAATCGCCCAAAAAGCTCCAAAGCCGAGAGAAAAAATGGTGAAATAACTGAAAATTCGCGAAGGCCACAATTTATACTTTCTGCCCAGATCTTTTCGCATCTGCGACCCATTACCCGCTTCTGCAGTACCGCATTTGCGGTTGTTTCTCCACTTCTGCGGAAATCACTTAACTTACTATATTTCGCATCTGCGATCCCACATTCGCATATGCGACATCGCAGATGCGGTCCATCTTACCGTTTCTGCGGTCCTTGACTCCATCAGCACTTTCCGCTTCTGCGACCTCTCTCATCGAACCTGCGGTATCGCACCTGCAGTCCCCATTCTGCAGGTGCGGAAATACCAGAAGTAGCAAATTCAGCAGCTGCAACAAAATTCCAACTTCTCCGTTAACCATCCAAAATCACCCCGAGGCCCCCGGGACCTCAACCAAAAGCACAAACATATCCCAATACCATATTCAAACTTGTTTCAATCATCAAAACAGCTCAAACAACATCAAATTAACCAAAACTTATCGGATTCAAGCCAAATTTCCTAAAATCATCCAAATTACGCTTTCGATCAAAAACCCAACCAAACCATGTCTGAATGACCTGAAATTTTGCACACACATCCCAAATCACACAACGGAACTACTACAACTCTCGGAATTCCATTCCGACCCCTATATCAAAATCTCTCCTACCAACCGGAAATCGTCAAAATATCAACTTCTCCAATTCAAGCCTAAATCTACTACGAACCTCCAAAATTCATTTCGATCACGCTCCTAAGTCACAAATCACCTCCCGAAGCTAACCGAACCATCAAAACTCACATCCAAGCCCTCTAACACATAAGTCAACATCTAGTTGACTTTTCCAACTTAAACTCACTCTAAAGAGACTAAGTGTCTCAACCCTTACCAAATCCTTTCCGAACTCGATCCGACCAACCCGATATCAAAAAACACGGATAAACAAAGCATAAAGAAGAAGAAATGGGAGGAAACGGAGCGATAACTCATGAGATGACTGGCCGGGTCGTCACATCCTCCCCAACTTAAACAAACATACCTGAACCTCAAACGGGTGAGGATATCTGCTCCGCATCACCCGCTCGGTCTCCCAGGCAGCCTCCTCTACGAGCCGACCTCTCCATTGCACTTTCATTGAAGCTATTTCCTTTGACCTCAACTTCCAAACCTGACGACTCAAAATAGCTACTGGCTCCACATCATAAGTCAAATCATTATCCAACTGAACCGTGCTGAAATCTAGAACATGAGATAGATCCACAATATACTTCTGGAGCATAGAAACATGAAATAATAGATGCACACTCGACAAGCTGGGTGGAAAAGCAAGCTCATAAGCCACCTCCCCAATCCTCTGAAGCACCTCAAAAGGTCCAATGAACCGCGGACTCAATTTCCCTTTCTTCCCAAATCTCATAACACCCTTCATGGGTGAAACCTTCAACAGAACTTTCTCGCTAACCATGTAGGACACATCCTGAACCTTCCTATCAGCAGAGCTCTTTTGCCTCGACTGCGCTGTACGAAGCCTCTCCTGAATCACCTTCACCTTTTCTAAGTCATCCTGCACCAAGTCTGTTCTTAATAGCCTAGACTCACCGGGCTCGAACCAACCAACTGGAGATCTACACCGTCTCCCATACAAAGCCTCATATGGAGCTATCTGAATACTCGAATGGTAGTTGTTGTTATAAGCAAACTCTCCAAGCTATAGAAACTGATCCCATGACCCTTCAAAATCAATGACACAAGCTCGCAACATGTCCTCCAATATTTGAATAGTGCGCTCGGACTGCCCGTCCGTCTGAGGGTGAAACGTTGTGCTCAACTCAACCTGAGTACCCAACTCTCACTGCACAGACCTCCAAAACTACGATGTAAACTGAGTGCCCCTATCTGAAATGATGGAAACTGGGACACCATGCAAACAACCAATCTCCCGGATATAGATCTCTTCCAACCGCTCTGAAGAATAGGTAGTACATACAGGAATGAAGTGCGCGAATTTGGTCAGCCGATCCATAATCACCCAAATAGCATCGAACTTTCTGAAAGTTTGTGGAAGCCTAACAACAAATTCCATAGTGATCCTCTCCCACTTCCACTCTGGAATATCTATCCGCTGAAGCAAGCCACCCGGTCTCTGATGCCCATATTTCACCTGCTGACAATTGAGATACCTAGATACAAATCCCACAATGTCTTTCTTCATTCTTCTCCACTAATAGTACTACCTCAAATCCTGATACATCTTCGTGGCACCTGGATGAATGCAATATCGTGAGCTATGAGCCTCCTTCAGAATCAACTCCCGAAGACCATCCACATTGGGCACACAAATCCGGCCCTACATCCTCAACACCCCATCATCACCAATGGTCACATCTCTGGCATCATCATATTGAACTTTGTCCTTAAGGACAAGCAAATGCGGATCATCATACTGGAGCTCCTTGATGCGATCATATAAGGAAGATCGAGAAACCACACAAGCCAATACCCAACTGGGGTCCAAAACATCTATCTCACGAACCGATTGGCCAAGGCCTGAACGTCAACCGCAAGAGGTCTCTCCCTAACTGGGATATATGCCAAACTCTCCATACTTACCGCCTTTCGGCTCAAAGCATCGGCCACCACATTGGCCTTTCCCGGATGGTACAATATAGTGATATCATAATCCTTAAGCAACTCCAACCACCTCCGCTACCTCAAATTGAGATCCTTCTATTTGAACAAGTGTTGGAAGCTGCGATGATCAGTAAACACCTCACAAGACACACCATACAAGTAATGCCTCCAAATTTTCAATGCGTGAACTATGGCAACCAACTCTAAATCATGAATGGGGTAGTTCTTCTTATGGGGTTTCAACTGACGAGAAGCATAAGCAATAACTCTACCCTCCTGCATCAATACACAACCAATGCCAACTCTTGAAGCATCACAATACATGGTATATGAACCTGAAGCTGATGGCAAAACTAACAATGGAGTTGTGGTCAAAGTTGTCTTAAGCTTCTGAAAGCTCTCCTCACACTCATCCACCCATACAGATGAAGCACCCTTCTACGTCAACTTGGTCAAGGGCGATGCAATAGATGAGAATCCCTGAACAAAACGGCGATAATAACCTGCCAAACCAAGAAAACTGCAAATCTCTGTGGTTGAGGACGGTCTGGGCCAACTCTGAACCACCTCTATTTTTTTCGGGTCAACCTGAATACCCTCACTGGACACCACGTACCCCAAGAAAGCCACTGAACTGAGCCAAAACTCACACTTGGAGAATTTTTCATAAAGCTTCTCCTCTCTCAATATCAGCAACACAACTCTCAAATGCTCTGCGTGCTCCTCCTAACTACGCGAATACACCAGGATGTCACCAATGAAGACTATGATAAACGAGTCAAGATAAGGCCGGAACACGCTGTTCATCAAATGCATGAACGGTGTTGGGCATTAGTCAACCCAAAAACATCACCAAGAACTTATAATGACCATATCTAGTCCTGAAAGTTGTCTTGAGAATATCCGAGTCCCTGATCTTCAACTGGTGTTAACCTGAACGGAGATCAACCTTGGAGAATACTCTCACTCCCTGAACCTGGTCGAATAAATCATCAATGCGAGGCAAAGGATACTTGTTCTTAATTGTTACCTTGTTCAATTTCCTATAATCAATGCACATTCCCATAATGCCATCCTTCTTCTTCACAAATAGAACCGGCGTACCCCAAGGTGACACACTAGCCGAATGAACCCTTTATCAAGGAGTTCCTGAAGCTGCTCCTTTAATTCCTTCAACTCCGCTGGTGCCATACGATATAGTGGAATAGAAATGGGTTGAGTGCCCGGCACTAGGTCAATACCAAAATCAATATCCCTGTTCAATGGCATGCCCGGTAGGTCTACAGGAAACACATTGGGAAAATCCCTCACAACTGGAACAAAATCAATACTGGGAGTCTCAACACCGACATCCCTCACAAAGGCTAGATACGAAAGACAACCCTTCCCACCCATATGCTGGGCTTTCAAGAATGAGATCACTCTACTGGGAACATAATCAGTCACACCTCGCCACTCGATCCGTGGCACACCCAGTATAGCCAACGTGACTGTCTTAGCATGACAGTCCAGAATAGCACGACACGGATATAAACAATCCATGCCCAAAATGACATTGAAATCTACCATACACAGTAATAAAAGATCCACACGAGTCTCCAGACCCCCAATAGTCACCACACACGACCAGTACACACGGTCTACAATAATAGTATCGCCCACCGGGGTAGATGTATGAATAGGTAAAGCAAGAAACTCATAGGGAGTACCCAAATAACGAGCAAAGTATGATGACACATAAGAAAAGGTGGAACCGGGATCAAATAATACATAGGCATCCATGTGGCCGACTGAAACAATACCTGTAATAACAGCATCTGAATCAATAGCATCGAGTCTGCCTGGAAGTGCAAAGAAACGGGCCTGACCGCCACCTAATCGACCTCTCTCTCGGGGGCGACCCCTAGCTGACTGACCTCCACCCCTAGCTGGTTGGGCGGGTGGTGGTGAAGTAACTGGTGTTGAAGCTGATGACTGACCCCTCTACTGAGATGAACTCGCAAGACAACGAGGGTACTGCCTCTACATATATCCCATCTTACCACACTCATAACAACTCCTAGTTGCTGGAGAAGGGGATTGAAGGGAACCCCTCGCACCGGAGTGACTAGCAGATGCACTCGGCATAGAAGAGCCCTAGACTGATGGAGCGCGGGATGAACTCTAAGCTGGAAGGGCACTAAGTGATGACTGACCCTGATGAGAACTGTGAGAACCATGACCCGATAATGCCTCACGATAACCTAGGCGAGCTGGCTGAGCATGCCTGAATGGAAGGCCTCTGCCATGCTAAAACTGACCTCTCGAAGGAGTACCATTGTAACTACCAGATCCTCGATGCCTCTTGGCCTCCCTTTTCTCGTGCTCCTGGCGACGAACAGACTCAATCTCCCAAGCAATGTCTACAACCTCCTTAAAGGTAGCACCAATTACCCTCTCCCTGG
The DNA here is from genome assembly GCF_000393655.2 of Nicotiana sylvestris. Taxonomy (NCBI): domain Eukaryota; kingdom Viridiplantae; phylum Streptophyta; class Magnoliopsida; order Solanales; family Solanaceae; genus Nicotiana; species Nicotiana sylvestris. The sequence continues at coordinate 141,579,950 of NC_091062.1, forward strand.
TCATGAGAATACAAAGCTGATAAGTGAGGCCATCAACAAACCTCCTAATCCTCTCTCTATCTGTCGGAACCATCCAAACAGCATGACGAGCTAACTCGGAGAACCTCATCTCGTACTGTATCACAATTATCTCTCCATGATGGAACCACTCAAACTCTCTACGCAGCTCTTCTTTGCGGGACTGCAACACATACTTCTCCAGAAAGAGAACGGAGAATTGCTGCCAGGTAAAGGGTGCTGCACCAACAGGCCTACGCCTCTCAAAAGCCTTTCACCAAGTAAAGGCAACTCCCGAAAACTGATAAGTATAGAAAGTGACCATGCTGGTCTCCAGAATACCCGTTGTACGAAGCATCCTCTAGCACTTATCTAAGAAACCCTGGGCATCCTCACCCTCTGCACCACTGAAGGTCGGAGGTTGCAGTCTACCAAACCTCTCCAACCTACGCTGCTTATCCTCCGGCATAGCAGGAACTACATAGTCCTGAGCAGCTGCAACTAGCTGGGCTGGTTGTGCCCCCCGACATCTGAAGTCCCTGCATGACCTGCTCAAGTGTGCGAGTGGCGGGAGTCTGATTGCCTCCCCCGGCCTGAGAAGTAGTTGCGGCTGTAGTGGCTAAAACCACCTGAGCTAGGCCAGTGCAAACTGATAAGATCTGAGCCAAGGCCTTTTGAAGACCCGTAATCACAATGGGCACAGCTGATGCCTGAGCTGGTGCTGCAGGAGCATCCATAACTAGGACGTGATCCTCAACTGGGGCAGCTGGTGGATCTATAGGTGCTGCCCTAGCTGCTCTGCCCCTACCATGACCATAGTCGCATCCTTGGCCTCTAGTGGCTACCACTGGTGGAACAGGCAATCGTCCACCCTGCCCGGTAACGCGTGTCCTCACCATCCGTGAGAGAATAGAACAACAGAAGTTTAGTACTCGGATCAACAAATTTGCATGACAAAAATTTCAAGAATATGAAGTTCTCCTAAAGGTTCTGCAGCCTCTCGAGGATAAATACAAACGTATCTGTAACGATCCGCGAGACTCTACTAAACCTGCTCATGACTCGTGAGACCTATGTAACCAAGGCTCTGATACTAACTTGTCACAACCCTAAACCCGGACCCGGTCGTGATGACACCTCATATGAATACAAGGCCAGCCAACTATCCCCAAGATGTTAAACAGTTAAACAACAGGAAAACAGTCTAAAACATGATAAAATAATCCAATGTAACAGATAATATCATAAATACGCGGAAGGAAAAACCCAACACAGCCCGAAACCGGGATGTCACTAGTCATGAGCATCTATAAAACCTAATACAAGTCTGAAAGGTCTACAATAATTAAAATGTCTGATATGAGATAGAAATGATAAAGAGGGAGAAACACGGGTCTGCAGACGTCAAACAGCTACCTCGTGAACTCCGAATGTTTGTCGGGGGCTCTCAACTCGCACTGGCAGAATCAGCAATGCCTGAATCTGCACACAGGGGTGCAGGGAGTAAAGTGAGTACTCCAATTCAGTGAGTAACAAATGTAAATAAAGACTGAAAGCAAGAAATCACGTAAGGCACAAAGCATTCTATAATGAAGCAGTAAAACCAAGTAAAATCAGGAAATCAGTGAAAGATAGGTAAAATTCTTTATCTCAAATGTAGTTTCATGAAAAGTCTTTTTCAATGATTAAGCAGGTAATTGACAGTCAATTATGAAAAGTAACCACATAAAGGTTCGCCCCTCGGGCACAGTATCAACAAATTCGCCCCTCGGGCAACATCTCAGAACAGTACCAGCCCCTCGGGCAATCACATAGAACAATACCAGCCCTCGGGCTCAATCTCACATCACAATAGGTACCCGCACTCACTAGGGGTGTACAGACTCTTGGAGGGACCCCTTACAGCCCAAGCGCAATATCAAGTCACCTCGTGGCATCATCACTAGGTCCTCGACCTCATATCAATCAAGCAACCTCGTGGCGTACACATCTCATGCCTCGTCATTATATTCAGTATCAAATGTTTCCTCACAACATAGGCTCTCGGCCTCACTCAGTCAAAAATCCTCACAAGCCACTCGGGCAATAGTAAAACAGTGTTTCTCAGCCCAAACATCATTTAAAAATATCATTTAAGTATTAAAACTGAGTAAACATAGCTGAGTACGAACACAGTGGAAACTAACATGACTGAGTTCAAGTATAAAGTCAAAACAGTGAGGAAATATCAATAAAAATCCCCGAAGGGTTCAAATAGTTGGCACGAAGCCCAAATATGACATTCAGCCCAAATAAGGATGATAGCAAATAGTTTTCAGTCAAATACGCGGTAAAATCATCAATCGGGACGGACCAAGTCATAATTCCCAATAGTGCACGACCCCACGCTCGTCATTAAGCGTGTGCCTCACCTCAATATTGCACTGCGATGTGCAATACAGGGTTTCAAACCCTTAGAACATCATTTACAATCATTACTCACCTCGAACTGGTCAAATCTCTAGCTCGCAATACCTTTGCCCCTCGAATCGGCCTCCACTCGCATCGAATCTATCCAAAATTAGAACGAGGACGTCAAAATATGCTAAGGGAACAATGCCCAAGTGAAAACAATCAATAACTGGCATAAATCCCAAAATTACCAAAACCCGACCCCGGGCCCGCATCTGAAAATTCGCGAAGGCCACAATTTATACTTTCTACCCAGAGCTTTTCGCATCTGCGGCCCAATACATGCTTCTGCGGTACCACATTTGCGGTTATTTCTCCGCTTCTGCGGAAATCACTTAACTCACTATTTTTTGCAGCTGCGATCCAACATCCGCATCTGTGACATCGCAGATGTGGTCCACCTTACCGCTTATGCGGTCCTTGACTCAATCAGCACTTTCCGCTTCTGCGACCTCTCTCATCGCACCTGCGGTCCCCAATCCGCAAGTGCGAAAATAACAGAAGCAGCAAATTCAGTAGCTGCAACAAAATTTCAACTTCTCCGTTAACCATCCGAAATCACCCCGAAGCCCCCGGGGCCTCAACCAAAAGCACAAACATATCCTAATACCTTATTCAAACTTGTTCCAATCATCAAAACACCTCAAACAACATCAAATCAACCAAAACATATCGGATTCAAGCCAAATTTCATAAAATCTTCCAAATTACGCTTTCGATCAAATACCCAACCAAACCACGTCCGAATGACCTGAAATTTTGCACACACATCCCAAATCACACAACGGAACTACTGCAACTCTTGGAATTCCATTCCGACCCCTATATCAAAATCTTGCCTACCAATCGGAAATCGCCAAAGTATCAACTTCGTCAATTCAAGCCTAAATCTACTACGAACCTCCAAAATTCATTCCGATCATGCTCCTAAGTCATAAATCACCTCTCGAAGCTAACCAAACCATCGAAACTCACATCCGAGCCTTCTAACACATAAGTCAATATCTAGGTGACTTTTCCAACTTAAACTTACTCTAAAAAGACTAAGTGTCTCAACCCTTACCAAATCATTTTTGAACTCGATCCGACCAACCCGATATCACAAAATACGGATAAACAAGGCATAAAGAAGCAGAAATGGGGAAAACGGAGCGGTAACTCATGAGACGACTGGCTGGGTCGTCACATAAAGTGCCCAAAGGAAATTGGATGAACAAATAATAAGTCGTAACAACAAACAACTAAGGGTTAAAGCTTGACGACCAACAAAAGAAGAGATAATTTATTTAGGCTCAACTGGGTTAACTAGGGATAAAGATCATCAAGGTAGGTTAATTAGGTTATGGCTCAATAAAGAAAGCCTACTTTCATTTCACAACTCAAAGATTTACCTAGAATTTCGCTTCAAACCACATTCAAAGCAAGTTCTAGATTTCCAAATAAGCAGGAGAACTAGACAATATAAGTTAACCGCACAATACACTTGGAACCAACAAAAACTATAATTTCAATCACCAAGAAGTAAGTATGAGCTTAGAAAAGTAATCATAAAACCCATGAATGGTACTTAATCAAATTTATTTTTTCTAAGTCTCACGCTTTTCAAGTCAAATCAAGTTTAGCCAACTTATTTACCAAAACTAGTTAAAACAACTAAAAGTCCTAAAAACATGTTCAGTTCAAAATATTACAACCATGACAAAGAATTGAACAAGAAATCCATGGAAGTACATGAAATAAGTTGCCTTAAGAATAAGGCAACTCAATTTTTTTAGTTTTTTTTTTATAATTTTACTAAAAACACATTTTTCAGTTGTAAAATATATGTTTTTTTTATATTAAACAGGGGAAAAAAAGTTAAAAGAAACACATATATAACTAACATATTCCTCTACCCCCTAGCTTAAATAATGTCATGCCGTCATGACAAATAAATTAAAAGTAAAAGGAGATAAAGGAGCTTCCCTGATTTTTTTTCGATTATGGCTTCATTTCCTTTTTCTTGGCTTCTCAAGGTTTCTCTCATATAACAAAGACAAGATTATGGCAAAGAAAATGTTCTTTTTCATGATATGAGAAAACTTTCATTGTTGAAATCATGAGAGAGCTTCTTTATCATGGCAAAATATATTAATACAATACAAACATGCAATTATAATATAATACAAACATGCAATTATTATTATTATTTACTTTTTTTGTAAGAAAAAAAAACCTAATTTTATTATATATATATACACTAAAAGGAAATATTATATGTTACTACTAATAATTACTTAAACGATTAAAGAGAGGGGAAGAAAATAGTTCTGAGTTTAACGTTGTTAGCTCGACTTATTTTAAAAATTAGGCAAAAAGGATTGTTAAAGCCTATTTGTCAAAGAATCTGCTGATATAAGGCTTCAAACGATGACCGTTTACTTTGAATTTGTCTTCCCCATCTGCATGTTGTACTTCAATGGCACCATAAGGGGTCACTCCTGTTACTTTATATGGTCATGTCCAGCGTGACTTAAACTTTCCTGGAAATAATCTCAATCGGTTATTGTATAACAGAACATGATCTCCAACTTTAAAATCTTTGTGGCGGATGAGCTTGTCATGCCATTTTTTTGTCTTTTCCTTGTACAATTTAGCATTTTCATATGCTGTAAGCCTGAACTCTTCCAACTCATCAAGCTGCAATAGGCGATTTTTACCTGCATCTGGCAAGTTTAGATTCAATAATTTTATAGCCCAATATGCTTTATGTTCTAATTCCACAGGTAAATGACAAGCTTTTCCAAAAACTAGTCTATAAGGAGATGTACCTATGGGAGTTTTGAAAGCAATTCTGTATGCCCATAAAGCATCATCTAACTTTAAAGACCAATCTTTTCGAGAAGAACCAACAGTTTTTTATATAATTCTTTTTAATTTTCTATAGGATACTTCAACTTGCCCGCTTGTTTGAGCATGATATGGAGTTCTTATTTTATGAGTTACTCCATATTTTAACAACAAATTAGCAAATTGTCTATTTATAAAATGAGTTCCTTGATCACTTATTATAACTCGTGGAGTTCCAAATCTAGAAAAAATATTTTTCTTGAGAAAAGCACAAACAATATGAGCATCATTTTTTCTAGTAGCAATTGCTTCTACCCATTTTGAAACTAGTCAACAGCTACCAAAATATATTCATAGCCGTTTGAAGGAGGAAAATGACCCATAAAATCAATGCCCCATACATCAAAGATTTCACACACAAAATAGAGTTAAGAGGCATTTTGTCCCTTTTTGAAATGTTACCGATTCTCTGGCATGTATCGCAAGTGGCGACATAATTCCTTGCATCTTTGAATAGAGTAGGCCAGAAAAATCCAACTTCAAGTACTTTAGTTGTTGTCTTTCTTCCTCCATAGTGTCCTCCTACAGCCCCATCATAGCAGTGACTTAAGATATTGTTCATTTCTGTCTCTGGCACACATCTCATGATTATGTCATCTGCACAAAATTTAAACAAGTAAGGATCTTCCTAGTAATAATGTCTTGCTTCTTTTTTAAGTTTTTCTTTTGTTCATAAGAAAGATCTTTTGGAATCCATCCTCCAGCCAAATAGTTGGCAATATCAGCGAACCAAGGTTGTCAATTTATAACGGTTGTGACTGAAAATATATGTTCATAGGGAAATCCCTCTTTGATATCTTCTACCTCAATAGGAGGATTTTCCAAATGAGACAAATGATCAGCTACCTGATTCTCAGAACCTTTTCGATCTTTTGTTTTAAAATCGAATTCTTGCAAAAGGAGTATCCATCTTAGCAATCTGGGTCGAGCATCCTTCTTTGCTAAGAGGTACTTTAAAGCTGCATGATCAGTATAAATTGTAACCTTTGTTGCTATCAAATAGGAACGAAATTTGTCAAACGCAAATACTACTGCAAGTAGTTCCTTCTTAGTTTTAGCATAATTCTTTTGAGCTTCATTGAGGGTTCTACTGGCGTAGTAAATAGGCCTGAAAATTTTGTCTCTTTTGTCCCAATATCGCTCCAACTGCTATATCACTTACATCACACATTATTTCAAATGGTTCGCTCCAATCAGGAGAAACAATAATTGAAGCATTAGTCAAATGTTCCTTGAGAATCTTAAATGCTTTTCTGCAATCATCTTTTATAAACCTTCTATAAAAACCTGCATGCCCTAAGAAACTTCTAATGCCTTTAACAGTGGTAGGAGGGGGTATGTCACGACTCAAAATTCCCACCTTTGGGTCCGTGATGGCGCCTAACATTTCACTTGTTAGGCAAGCCAACTTTAGAATAATATTAACCATTTTTGAAAATTTTAAATTCAATTTAATATCAAAGAAACAATGCGGAAGCAATTCTGATATAAAATAATTAATCCATAATACTAGCAATGTCAAAAAAAACCATCCCACAACTGGCGTCACAAGTGCACGAGCTACTAGAATAATACAAATAAAGGTCTGAATGAAAATAAAGCTGGCTGAAAGAAATACACAGCTATAATAAAATGGAAGGGGACTTCAGAACTGCGAACGCCTTGCAGCTATACCTCAAGTCTTCTGTAAATAGCTGAATCCGAGCAAGTCTAATGTGCGCCGCTAGGATCAACTTCAGTATCTGCACAAAAGAGTGCAGAATGTAGTATTAGTACAACCGACCCCATGTACTGAGTAAGTGCCGAGCCTAACCTCGACGAAGTAGTGACGAGGCTAAGGCGAGGCAATGTAACTTAACCTGCAAAATTATATATAATAAAGCAATAAAACAATTCTACACCAACAAGAAAGATAAACTGTAACATTAAATAAAATAGCTCAGTCGTCTATTCCAGGCCTCAGCTGTAACCAGATCTCACACAAATCTCCAAATTTCCAAACTTCACATTAAAATAACCATATGTGCAGAGTATAAGAAACAATAGAGTAAAACAATAAATTTTCCAAATCTTATATTAAAAATCAGTAAAACATAAATGTCCTCCTTTATCACTATCTTGTTGCGGTGTGCAACCCGATCCTAACTGTTCACCCTTATCACTATCATTTATTTCACCTGCCCACCCTTATCACTATCATTTATTTCACCTGCCCACCCTTATCACTATCATTTATTTCACCTTTCCACCCTTATCACTATCATCTATTTCACCTATCCACCCTTATCACTATCATTTATTTATTAAAAACTTTCACAATTCAGGCCAAGCCTTTCACAATACTTTTATTTTAACAAATGTAAACAGAAAATCGTACTTCTCATAAACTCATCAATATTATCTCAAAATGAAACCATCGGGAATACATACATATATATATCGTAAAACAACGTCAACCCACTCAATCTTTGTGTACAATAATGAAACCAAGGAAAACAACTAATACTTTTTAAAAGGAAAAAATAATTACAACAAGGCTTAATAACAAATTAACAAGACAAGTAATCATAGAAACAACAATGAACATGAAACAATTAAAACATGAAGCAATTATATTGGAAATGGGGAAAGGATCATGTAAGCAGAAAATTTGGTGGTGCATAGATACTCGTCACCTCATCTATACACCACTCACATGAAATTTCACATAATAATTAAGTTGGGGATTCCTATTCCCTCAAGTCAAGGTTAATCCAAGCACTTACCTCGCTTTGCAATTTCAATCAATTACTCGACCACAACTTTCCCTTTTGAATTTGTCTCCAAAAGCTTCAAATCTATTCACAAACAATTCGAAATACTCATCACGGATCGTAGGAATGAATTCCATAAGAATTTACTAACTTTTCGGATAAAAATCTGAAATTCATATCAATATTCAGTAGTGGGACCCACATTTCGAATCCCGGAAAAACTTACGAAATCCGAACACCCATTCCGATATGAGTTCAACCGTACCAATTTTATCCAATTCCGATAACAACTCGACCTTCATATCTAAAATTTTCATTTTTGGAAGATTTTACAAAAATCTTGATTTCTTCCATTTAAATCTGAATTAAACGATGAAAATAACCATGGATTTATGTAATATAAACACTTTCGAGTATAGGACACTTACTTGAGTTGAAATCATGAAGAACACCTCAAAATCACCCAAGAACCGAGCTCCAAAAATCCCAAAACGAAAATGAAGAAAATGAGCATTTTTTGTCCATAAGTTTCTGCCCATCTGTCACTAAAAGTCGTCACTAAAAGTCCACCAGAAATAGCTTTATCAGCCATATTCAATCGATCTTAACTTTCTGTACAAATATCCAAATGATGAATGGTTTAACTTCCTGTAAACTAGAATCAAAGAGCTACAACTTTTATGTGTTGCAAATGTTCAGATTCCTTATAAATTGCAAGATATAAGCTTCCAAAGTAGGCTCCTCGCATCAGAAATTTCTGGGGAAACTACAAAACAGTTTTACCAGTTTTGTTTCGGTCGATCATAACTTTCTGTACAAATATCTAAATGATAAATAGTTTACTTTTCTGGAAACTAGAATGCAAGGGCTACAACTTTCATGTTTTACAAATTTTCAGAATCCTTATATATTTTGAGATATAAGCTTCCAATGTATGCTCCTCGCATCAGAATTTTCGAACCTTGCTGTCAAAAACCTGCAAGTTAAATTGGCCTAAAAATGGTCTGAAACCACTCCGAAACTCACCCGAGCCCCTCGGGACTGTAACCAAATATGCCAACATATCCCAGAATATAATTCGAACTTAATCTAGGCTTCAAACCACATCAAATAATGCCGGAATTACGAATCGCGCATCGAATTGAATTATGAGTTTTTCAAATCTTCCAACTTCTATATTTTGCTCCGAAACGTATCAAATCAATCCGGAATGACTTCAAATTTTGCACACGAGTTATAAATGACATAATGGACTTGTTTCAATTTTTAGAATCAGATTCCGACCGTGATATCAAAAAGTCAACTTTCGGTCAAACTTTCCAAAAATCTTCTATTTTCCAACTTTCGCCAAAATGCGCCGAATTATCCTACGGACTTCCAAATACAAATTTGAACATGCGAATAAGTCCGAAATCACCATACAAAGCTATTGGAATCATCAAAATTCCATTCTGGGGTCGTTTGCACAAAAGTCAAATCTCCGGTCAAACTTAAGAAATCTTTAGCCTTAGATTTCTAGATTCCGTTAAATGGCGATAATTTGAGCTAGGGACCTCCGAATTCGATTTCGGGCATATGACCAAGTCTCAAATCACGATACAGAACTATCGGAATGGTAAAAACTCGGATCCGAGTTTGTTTGCTCAAAATGTTGACCGAAGTCAACTCAGTCGAGTTTTTTAAAGCTCTAATTCATATTTTAATCCATTTTCCACATAAAAACCTTCTGGAAAATTATACGGACTGCGCACGCAAGTCGAGGAATTATTGATTGCACTTTTTAAGGTCTTAAAATACCGATATGAATATTTAATTTAAAGATGACATTTTGGGTCATCATAGGGTAATCCTACTATAAGATCATTTTTAGCCTTATCAACTTCTATCCCTTTAGTAGAAATTTTATGTCCTAAAACAATTCCCTCTGTTACCATGAAATGACATTTTTCCCAATTAAGAACTAAATTTATCTCTTTACATCTTTTAAGCACCAAAGTTAAATGATAGAGACAATCTTCAAATGTCTTACCAAAAAGTGTGAAATCGTCCATAAATATTTCAAGAAACTTTTCAGTCATATCTGAGAATATTGCCGACATGCAACGCTAAAATATAGCAGGAGCATTACATAGTCCAAATGGCATTCTTCGATAAGCATACGTACCTTGGGGGCATGTGAATGTGGTTTTCTCTTGATCTTTTGGAGCAATTGGTATCTGATTATACCCAGAATATCCGTCAAGAAAACAGTAAAAACCATGGCCTGCAACTCTTTCAAGCATTTGATCAATAAAGGGCAAAGGAAAATGATCTTTCCTTGTGGTATCATTAAGTCATCTGTAATCAATACAGACTCTCCATCATGTGACTGTTCTAGTAGGTATGAGTTCATTATTTTCATTTTTTATTACTGTCATACCTCTTTTTTTGGTACTACTTGTACAAGACATACCCATGGTCTGTTAGATATTGGATAAATGATACTTGCTGCTATAAGTTTCACCACTTCTTTCTTGACGACTTCCTGCATTGCTGGGTTTAGTCTCCTTTGGGGTTGGACTATTGGATTATAATCATTCTCCATAAGAATCTTATGCATACAAATAGCTGGACTGATTCCTTTGATATCAGCTATAGTCCACCCTAAGGACGTTTTGTGTTTCTCAAGACTCCAATCAGTTTGATTTCCTGTTCTATAGTCAAAGAAGATGAAATGATTAATGAAAACAATTCAGGTTCAAGAAACACATATTTTAAATAAGAAGGAGTGCTTTAAGTTCAATTTTTAATTGAACTCCTTCTTGTGAGACTTTCTCATTTTCTGAATCTTTTTCCACTATTTCAGCTTCTTCTCCAATTATGGGGTTATCATCACTTATGGTATCTGACCTAGTCAAACATCTCTCCAATGAATCAGTAATTAACTAATTATCTTTGTATTCGTCTACAAGGTCATCTAGTAAGTCAATTTGAAAACAAGTTGATGATGACTCGTCCCCAGGAAATTTCATCATTTTTTACATGTCAAAAATCACTCTTTCCTCATCAACTTGCAATATTAATTGTCCTTGATGAACATCAATAATTGCTCTCCCTGTTGTGAGAAATGGTCTACCTAAAATTAATGGTACCTCAGTATTTTCTTCCATTTCAAGTACTATAAAATCTACTGGAAATACAAATTTATCAACTCTGACAAGGATATTTTCAATAATTCCTTTTGGTTTCTTAGTACTTTGATCAGCTAATTGAAGAGACACACTAGTATCTTTCATTTCACCAAGTTCTAATTTCCTAAAAATTGAAAAAGGCATTAGATTTATTGAAGCACCTGAATCACATAACGCCTTTCCAAAGTGAGTACCTCCCACGGTACATAGAATTGTAAAACTTCACGGGTCACCAAGTTTCTATGGAAGCTTATTTTGAAGTATAGCACTACATTTTTTTGTAAGCTTAACCACTGAAACTTCTTCCAATTTTCTTTTACTTGACAGAATTTCTTTAGGAAATTTAGCATATGAAGGCATTTGTGTCAAAGCATCTGTGAAAGGTATGTTAATGTAAAGTTGCTTCAAAATATCTAGACACTTTGAAAACTGTTTGTCAAGCTTTTCTCTTTTCATCTTTTGTGGAAAAGGGAGAGGCACAGAGTGAGGATTTGTTATCAATTTATTTTTTTGTACATTTTTCCCTTTATTCTTTTGTTCTTTTGGAAACTTATATTCAATTTTATTCTCACCTTCATTTACCTTTTCCATTTCTTGTGTCTTTCCTTCTCTATCTGCATATGGATCATCAAGATATTTACTTGATCGTAGAGAGATGGCTTTGATGTGTTCTTTTGGATTTTTCTTAGTGTTGCTTGGTAGAGCACCTTGAATTTGTCCAAACATGAGAGTTGCTAATTGGCTTACCTAAATTTCCAAATTCTTGATAGCTGAATGTTGATTTTCAACCTTCTCGTCAGTAGACTTAATGAATTTGTACATCAGGTCTTCAAGGCTTTGTTGATGGGCTCTTTGGGGCTGCTGCTGATATTGTTGAAAATTCTGTTGCCCTCTATTTTGATTTTGAAAACCAGGTGGTCCCTGTACCTGCTGCTTTTGATTAAAAAATCTTTGAGGATTTTCAGCACCATTAGGATTACTCCACTAAAATCCTAGATGTTTTTGTCCCATGGGACTACCAAATGAGTAATTATTTTTATAACCAATCATATTAACATGTTCCTCATTTTGTGTTGAAGCTTGACATTCATAATTCGGATGATTACCTTGACAAACTTCACAATTCTCAGGTTGGTTTGATGAGTGAGCACCTACCTGAAAGGCCTCAACTTTTTGTGTTAAGTTCGCAATTTGTTGTGTCAATGAATTCAAAGCTTCAACTTGATTTACTCCTGCTGTTTTCTTGATAATCATTCTGTCTGAGGGCCATTGAACAGTATTTTCCGAAATCTCATTAAGCAATTGCATTGCTTCTACAGTAGTTTTTCCCATTATTGATCCTCCTGATACTGCATCAATTACATTTCTAGCAGAGGGTTTAAGACCATGATAGAAAATATATAAAATGTCAGGGTCTTGGATATTATGATGTGGGCATTTTCTTAACATTGCTGCTAATCTTTCCCATGCCTGGTATACAGATTTAGAATCTGTCTGCATAAAATTATTGATTTCTTGCTTTATTTTAAATGTTTTTGTAGATGAAAAATATTTATTAAGAATTTTTTGGGTCATTTGGTCCTATGTTGTAATGGAACCTCTTGGTAGACTTCGGAACCATATTTTGGCTTCACCTTTTAATGAAAAAGGAAAAAGCCGCAACCTGATAGCATCTGTTGTGACTCTATTATACCTGCAAGTTTCAACTAATTCAAGAAAATCAACTAAATGGTGTGAGGATCTTCACTTGCATCACCAGTAATCTGATGTCACGGCCTTAAACCCGAACCCGGTCGTGATGGCGCCTCTTGTGAAGACAAGGCCAGCCTACACTTTCCCATTTCAGTTTTAAGCATTTAAACAATAAGAATTAAGTCTAAAATGTAATAATTTATCTCAAAGTAAGCAATGAATAGAACAATGCGGAAGTAAAACCAACACAGCCCGACACCAGGGTGTCACTAGTCATGAGCATCTATCGATACACTACAAGTCGGAAATATCTACCAAGCTATTACAGGATAACTAAGAAAGAGAAAGAAATGAGATAAAGGGGGAGAAGCACGGGGCTGCGGATGCCGAGCAGCTACCTCGTGGACTCTGAAATCTGTCGGGAGCTCTCAACCCTCACAAGAAGGATCTGCAATGCCTGAATCTGCACATGGGGTGCAAAGAGTAAAGTGAGTACTCCAACTCAGTGAGTAATAAATAATCATAAATAAAAACTGAGAAGTACGAAATCACGTAAGACACATAACAGACTATAATGGAATAGTAAAAGCCAGTAAAAACAATGAAGCAGTAAGGATGTGTAAAGTCACTGGGTTCAGTTTAAACTTCATAAAATGCCTTTTTAACAATTTAAGCAAGTAAATGACAGGCAAATAGGAAAGATAAACACATAAAAAGGATCGCCCCTCGGGCACAATGTCAACAAATCTGCCTCTCGGGCAATATCTCAGAACAATACCAGCCCCTCAGGCTATATCTCACATCACAATGGGTAACCGTGCTCACTGGGGGTGTGCAGACTCCTGGAGGGGCCCCTTACGGCCCAAGCACAATAACTAGCCATTTCGTGGCGTCATCACTAGGCTATCGGCCTCATATCAACAAGTGCTGGAGGCCACGAGGTGGCTTGTTGATATGAGGCCGAGAGCCTAGTGATGATGCCACGAGATGGCTAGATATTAAGCTTGGGCCGTAAGGGGCCCCTCCAGGAGTCTGCACACCCCCAGTGAGCGCGGGTACCCATTGTGATGTGAGATATAGCCAGAGGGGCTGGTATTGTTCTGAGATATTACTCAAGGGGCGGATTTGTTGACATTGTGCCCGAGGGGCGACCCTTTATGTGTTTATCTTTCCTATTTGCCTATCATTTACTTGCTTAAATTGTTAAAAAAAGCATTTGATGAATTTTAAACTAAACTCAGTGACTTTACACATCCTTACTGCTTCACTGTTTTTATTGGCTTTTACTGTTCCATTATAGCCTGTTATATGCCTTACATGATTTCGTACTTCTCAGTCTTTATTTATGATTATTACTCACTGAGTTGGAGTACTCATTTTACTCCCTGCACCCCGTGTGTAGATTCAGGCATTACATATCCTGCTTACGAGGGTTGAGAGCTCCCGGCATATTTCGGAGTCCACGAGGTTACTGCTCGGCGTCCGCAGCCCCGTGCTTCTCCCCCTTTATCTCATTTCTTTCTCTTTCTCAGTTATTCTGTAATAGCTTGGTAGACATTTCCGACTTATAGTGTATCGATAGATGCTCATAACTAGTGACACCCCGGTATCGGGCTGTGTTGGTTTTATTTTCGCATTGTTCTATTCATTGCTTACTTTGAGATCATTTATTATATTTTAGACTTAATTCTTATTGTTTAAATGCCTAAAAATGAAATGGGAAAGTGTTGGTTGGCCTTGTCTTCATGAGAGGCACCATCACGACCTGGTTCGGATTTAGGGTCGTGACAAGTTGGTATCAGAGCCTAGGTTACATAGCTCTTACGAGTCATGAGCAGGTTTAGTAGAGTCTCGCAAATCGGTACGGAGACGTCTGTATTTATCCTCGAGAGGCTATAGAACCTTTAGGAAAACTTCATATTCTTGAAATTCTTGTCATGCAAATTTGTCGATCCGAGTACTAAACTTCTGTTATTCTATTCTCTCACAGATGGTGAGGCATGCGCTATCGGTCAGGATGGACGACCACCAGTACCACCAGTTGTGGCCACTAGAGGCCGAGGACATGGTCGTGGTCGTGGTAGGGGTAGAGGTATGGCCCGCACAGCAGTTAGGGAAGCACCTGCAGATCCAGTAGCCGCCCCAATTCAGGATCAGGTCCTAGTTGTGGATGCTCCAACAGCACCAGCTCAGGCACAACAGTTAGGCACCAATTGTGCCCATTGTGATTCTGGGTCTTCAAGAGGCCTTGGCTCAGATCCTATCAATTTGCACTGGGCTAGCTTAGGCGGTCTCAACTACTACAGCCGCAGCTACTTCTCAGGCCGGGAGAGGCAATCAGACTCCCGCCGCTCGCACACCTGAGCAGGTCGTGCAGGGACTTCAGACACCGGGGGCGCATCCAGCCCAGTTGGTTGCAGCTTCTCAGTACTATGTAGTTCCTGTCATGCTAGAGGACAAGCAGCATAGGTTGGAGAGGTTTGGTAAACTTCATCCTCCGACCTTCAATGGTGCAGAGGGCGAGGATGACTAGGGTTTCTTGGATAAGTATCAGCAGATGCTTCGTACAGTGGGTATTCTGGAGACCAGTGGGATCGCTTTCACTACTTATTAGTTTTTTGGAGTTGCCTTCACTTGGTGGGAGGCTTTTGAGAGGCGTAGGCCTGTTGGTGCAGCACCCCTTACCTGGAAGCAGTTCTCCGTTCTCTTTCTGGAGAAGTATGTGCCACAGTCTCACAGAGAGGAGCTACGCAGGCAGTTTGAGTGGTTGCATCAGGGAGAGATAACTGTGATGCAGTATGAGATGAGGTTCTTCGAGTTAGCTCATCATGCTATTTGGTTGGTTCCGATAGATAGAGAGAGGATTAGAAGGTTTGTTGATGGCCTCACTTATCAGCTTTGTATTCTTATGACTAGGGAGAGGGTGACTGGTGCTACCTTCGAGGAGGTTGTAGACATTGCTCGTGAGATTGAGTCTGTTCATCGCCAGGAGTGAGAGGAGAGAGAGGCCAAGAGGCCTCGATGATCTGGTAGTTATAGTGGTGCTCCGTCGAGAGGTCAGTCTTAGCACAACAGAGTCCGTCCGTTTTGGCATTCTCAGCCAGCTCGCCCAAGTTATCATGGGGTGTCATCGGGTCATGGTTCTCACAGTTTTCATCAGGGCCAGTCATCACTTAGAGCCCTTCCAGCTCAGAGTTCGTCTCATGCTCCCTCAATTCAAGGCTCTTCTATGTCAGGTGCATCTGCTAGTCACTCTGGTGCGAAGGGTTCCCTTTAGTCCCCTTCTCCAGCACCCGAGAGTTGCTATGAGTGTGGAGAGATAGGTTATATGTGGAGGCAGTGTACTTGTCGTCTTGCGGGTTCATCTCAATAGAGGAGTCAGCCATCGGCTTCAGTGCCAGTTACTTCGCCACCACCCGCTCAGCCAGCTAGGGTAGAGGTCAATCAGTTAGGGGCTGTCCTAGAGGGGGAGGTCAATCATGTGGCGGCCAAGCCCATTTCTATGCACTTCTAGCTAGACCCGATGCTATTACTTCCAATGTTGTCATTACAGGTATTGTTTTAGTTTGCCACAGAGATGCCTTTGTATTATTTGATCCCGGTTCCACCTTTTTCTTATGTCTCATCATACTTTGCTCGTTATCTAGGTATGCCCCGGGAGTCTCTTGCTTTACCTATTCATGTATCTACCCCGGTGGGCGATACCGTTATTGTAGACCGTATGTACCCATCATGTGTGGTGACTATTGGGGGTCTAAAGATTCGAGTGGATCTTTTACTATTATGTATGGTGGATTTTGATGTCATTTTGGGCATGGCTATCTCCGTGTCGTGCTATTATGGACTGTCATGCCAAGACAGTTACATTGGCTATACCGGGTGAGCCACGGATTGAGTGGCGAGGTTTGACTAATTATGTTCCCAGTAGAGTGATCTCATTCTTGAAGGCCCATCGTATGGTTGGGAAGGGTTATCTTTCGTATCTAGCCTTTGTGAGGGATGTCGGTGCAGAGACTCCCAATATTGATTCTGTTCTAGTTGTGAGGGATTTTCCCAATGTGTTTCCTACAGACCTGCCGGACATGCCACCAGACAGGGATATTGATTTTGGTATTGACCTGGTGCCGGGCACTCAGCCCATCTCTATTCCGTCGTATCGTATGGCACCAGCGGAGTTGAAGGAGCTAAAAGAGCAGCTTCAGGAACTCCTTGATAAGGGGTTCATTCGGCCTAGTGTGTCGCCTTGGGGTGCGCCGGTTCTATTTGTGAAGAAGAAGGATGGTACTATGAGGATGCGCATAGATTATAAGCAATTGAACAAAGTAACAATTAAGAACAAGTATCCTTTGCCTCGCATTGATGATTTATTTGACCAGCTTCAGGCAGTGAGAGTGTTCTCCCAGATTGATCTCCATTCGGGTTATCACTAGTTGAAGATCAGGGACTCGGATATTCTTAAGACAACTTTCAGGACCTGATATGGTCATTATGAGTTCTTGGTGATGTCTTTGGGGCTGACCAATGCCCCAGCAGTGCTCATGCATTTGATGAACATCGTGTTCCGGCCTTATCTCGACTCGTTTGTCATAGTCTTCATTGATGATATTCTGGTGTATTCTCGTAGTCAAAAGAAGCACACGAAGCATTTGAGAGTTGTGTTGTAGAGATTGAGGGAGGAGAAGCTTTATGAAAAATTCTCCAAGTGTGAGTTTTGTCTCAGTTCAGTGGCTTTCTTGGGGCACGTGGTGTCTAGTAAGGGTATTCAGGTTGATCCGAAGAAGATAGAGGCGGTTCAGAGTTGGCCAAGACCGTCCTCAGCCATAGAGATTCGCATCTTTCTTGGTTTGGCGGTTTATTATTGCCGGTTTGTTCAGGGATTTTCATCCATCGCATCGCCCTTGACCAAGTTGACTTAGAAGGGTGCTTCATTTGTATGGTCGGATGAGTGTGAGGATAGCTTTCAGAAGCTCAAGACAGCCATTACCACAACTTCAGTGTTAGTTTTGCCATCAGCTTCAGGTTCATATACCGTGTATTGTGATGCTTCGACAATTGGTATTGGTTGTGTATTGATGTAGAAGGGTAGAGTTATTGCTTATGTTTCTCGTCAGTTGAAGCCCCATGAGAAGAACTACCCCGTTCATGATTTGGAGTTGGCTGCCATAGTCCATGCGTTGAAGATTTGGAGAAATTATTTGTATGGTGTGTCTTATGAGGTGTTCACTAATCATCGTAGCCTCCAGCACTTGTTCAAATAGAAGGATCTCAATTTGAGGCAGCGGAGGTGGTTAGAGTTTCTAAAGGATTATGATATTACTATAGTGTACCATCCGGGGAAGGCCAATGTGGTGGCCGATGCTTTGAGCCGAAAGGCGGTGAGTATGGGGAGTTTGGCATGTATTCCAGTTGGGGAGAGACCTCTTGCAGTTGATGTTCCGGCCTTGGCCAATCGATTTGTGAGGTTGGATATTTTGGAGCCCAGTCGAGTATTGGCTTGTGTGGTTTCTCGATCTTCCTTATATATCACATCAGAGAGCGCCAGTATGATGATCCGCATTTGCTTGTCCTTAGGGACAGAGTTCAGCACGATGATGCCAGAGATGTGACCATTGGTGATGATGGGGTGTTGAGGATGCAGGGCCGGATATGTGTGCCCAATATGGATGGGCTTCGGGAGTTGATTCTTGAGGAGGCCCATAGCTCGCGGTATTCCATTCATCTAGGTGTTGCGAAGATGTATCAGGATTTGAAGCAGCATTATTGGTGGAGGAGAATGAAGAAAGACATTGTAGGATTCATAGCTCGGTGTCTCAATTGTCAGCAGGTGAAATATAAGCATCAAAGACTGGGTGGCTTGCTTCAGCGGATGGATATTCCAGAGTGAAAATGGAAGAGGATCACTATGGACTTTCTAGTTGGACTTCCACGGACTTTGAAGAAGTTTAATGCTATTTGGATGATTGTGGATCGGCTTACCAAGTCCGCGCACTTCATTCCTATGTGTACTACCTATTCTTCAGAGCGGTTGGCAGAGATCTATATCCAGGAGATTGTTTGTTTGCATGGTGTCCCAGTTTCTATCATCTCAGATAGGGGCACTCAGTTTACTTCATAGTTTTGGAGGTCTGTGCAGCGAGAGTTGGGTACTCAGGTTGAGTAGAGCACAACTTTTCACCCTCAGATGGACGGGCAGTCTGAATGCACTATTCATTGTGTGCTTGTGTCATTGATTTCGGAGGGTCATGGGACCAGTTTCTACCATTTGTAGAGTTTGCTTATAACAACATCTACCAGTCGTGTATTCAGATGGCTCCATATAAGGCTTTGTATGGAAGGCGGTGTAGATCTCCAGTTGGTTGCTTTGAGCCAGGTAAGGCTACGCTATTGGGGACAGACCTGGTGTAGGATGCTTTAGAAAAAGTGAAGGTAATTCAGGAGAGGCTTCGTATAGCGCAGTCGAGACAAAAGAGTTATGCTAACAGAAAGGTTCGGGATGTGTCCTACATGGTTGGCGAGAAGGTTCTGTTGAAGGTTTCGCCCATGAAGGGTGTTATGAGGTTTGAAAAGAAGGGTAAATTGAGTCCTCAGTTCATTGGGCCTTTTGAGGTGCTTCAGAGGATTGGGGAGGTGGCTTATGAGCTTGCTTTGCCACCCAGCTTATCGAGTATGCATCCAGTATTTCATGTTTCTATGCTCCGGAAGTATATTAGGGATCCGTCTCATGTTCTGGATTTCAACACGGTTCAGTTGGATGATGATTTGACCTATGATGTGGAGCCAGTAGCTATTTTGGTCGTCAAGTTCTAAAGTTGAGGTCAAAGGATATAGCTTCAGTGAAAGTGTAGTGGAGAGGTCGGCCGGTGGAGGAGGCTACCTGGGAGACGGAACAAGAGATGCGGAGTAGATATCCTCACCTGTTTGAGGCTTCAGGTATGTTTCTTGACTCGTTCGAGGACGAACATTTGTTTAAGAGGGGGAGGATGTGACGACCGGCCAGTCATCTCATGAGTTGTCACTCCGTTTCCCCCATTTCTGCTTCTTATTGCTTTGTCTATCGGTTCTGTGTGTGATCAGGTTGGTTGGTTCGGGTTCGGAAAGGATTTGGTAAGGTTTGAGACACTTAGTCTCTTTTGAGGAAGCTTAAGTTGGAAAAGTCAACCAGATGTTGACTTATGTGTTAGAGGGATCGGATGTGAATTCCGATGGTTCGGGTAGCTTCGGGAGGTGATTTGGGACTTAGGAGCGTGATCGGAATGAGTTTTGGAGGTTCGGAGTAGATTTAGGCTTGAATTGACGAAATTTGATTTTCGGCGATTTCCGGTTGACAGGTGAGATTTGGATATAGGGGTCGGAATAGAATTCCGAGAGTTGCAATAGTTCTGTTGGGTCATTTGGGATGTGTGTGCAAAATTTTAGGTCATTCGGAGGTGGTTTGGTTGGTTTTTTATCAAAAGCGTAATTTAGAAGATTTTGGAATTCTTAGGCTTGAATCCGATGTGAATTGGGTGTTTTGATGTTGTTTTGAGCGTTCTAAAGGTTGGAACAAGTTTGAATGAGGTTATGGGATATGTTGCATGTTTGGTTGAGGTCCGGGGGTCCTCGGGTGAGTTTCGGCTGGTCAATCGGACCATTTCATGTTGTTTGGAATTGCAGAAAAACTGCTGAAGTGTTGCAGAGAATTTAACCTTCGCGTTCGCAAGGAGCCGTCCTCACGAACGTTAAGGCTAAAATCTCAGCCTCCTCATGACTGTTGAATGGTTTGAATCAAGCCTGTGCGGATTTCAAAGTTGTTTGCTGAAATTGGTGGTCTCCTCACACTTGATTCTCCTTCAAAATGATCTGGCCTTGCATAATCTCTAAGTATTATGTCACGTCGTGGAGCTACCTCATCAAACTGTTCTTCTACTTGATATGATGGGAGTTGGTTGTTGTTAAGTTCTTTGTTCTCCATTTCTTCACAAACTATACTTTGAGAAGATGATGTTTGTCCTTTCCTGCGCAATCGAAGAGATTTTTCAATTTCTGAGTTGTAATTCGTTAACTCTTTTGTTGAAGAGCGGGTCATAAACTACCTCAAATCCTTATAGCAAAGAATTTTTTTTGTTGAAAGAAAATCAAACTTAGTTCCTAAAATATTAACGGTGACACCAAAAAGAAAAAAAAAGTATATAAAAATTAAAATAGTAGTACTTAATATAACTAGTGATACTATTTAAAAACAGAAAATAAAGTGTTTTTTTATAATGAAAAGAGTTATCTGATCCTAGAAATAATAGTATGATACTGTAGAGTAAAATATAAATTAAAACGATAAAGAAAGAAAATGATACAAGAACAGTAAATAGTATTATTGTTAATAAGGGAAAACTAAGAAACAAAACGTTACTAGTATTAATAGTTACAGTAGTAACCAAAAAAAAGGAGAAAAAGATAATAATAATGATAATAATAATAATAATAATAATAATAATAATAATTATTATTATTATTATTATTATTATTATTATTATTATTATTATTACAATAGTAAGTTCTCAAATTAGTACCAAAATAATTAATCTGAAGTAGATGTTTCCAATCTCCGGCAACGGCGCCAAAAAATTGACGAGTGTCTAGCGTGTGTATAAATTAAACTCGTACTCTGTCAAATTATAGTATAGAAAGATTTCAAACCCACAGAGATTGGTTTATCTATTCTATAGACGTTTCTTATTTTAATTACTATTTGAGAAAATCAGAAAGAGTTGAATTGTAAATTAACTAACTAAAAATGCATAAATAGAGCAGTAGAAAATATTTTGTTTTTCAAAAATATAATAAAAGGTGTTTGGATCTTGACTTCACTTAATATTTCTATTATATAGTATAATTATTATTCTTCAATTTCTATTTCTCAAAAATGTATAAATGCCTCTCACGATTACAAATATATATTATTACTCAAATTGAATAATTAATTGCACTCCTATCGATTATATAAATTAATCTTCAAAATAGTAATACTAAAGAACCAGAAATATATGATTGAACTAAAACATGCTCTTGTAGTAAGTCCCTTTCGGTTACCCTACTTGTTATAACTGATTATTACACCATTCGCCTCTCTCGATTACAAATAAGTGTAAAATTAATTATAACATAAAAGAGATAGATGTTACTGAATAAATATTAATATTTATCAATACTACATTTAACTATATTATTTCTTCCGCCTATCTCGATTACGGAATTAATAAATAGTTAATATGTAGTACAAGATAGATAGATGTTAATAAATTAAATAACGTCTAACTGTAAAAGCAGATAAAAGTTAAATAAATTCTATCTCAAGCATGTGAATTTGAGGAATAATATCTACAATTATATAGAAATATTAAGATCCGTCTTTCTCCCAACATAAGAAAAGTTACTCCATACTAGAACTAGTACTAACAATAGAAATATTCTTGTCCATTAAATAAGAAAATAGAAAGAAATATTCAAGAAGAATAATTTTCCCTATTTAATTAAAAGCAGGAACTAGAGTAATTTCCTACACTAAAATTTATTTAGAAACAACAACTAAACCACTATTGTGATTTAAAAGAAAAGATAACTCGATACTAGTGAAAGAAATAAAATAGAGAAGCTTATTAAGAATTTGGATTCAGACTTCTAGCTCTAAGCTTTCTCTCAACTGCCATGCTCTTCTGATCGGCAACATCTTCTTATATAAGAAAATTTCATGATGACTTATCGATTTGGTGCTAGATTTCCATGTCAAATATAGATTTTGCATTTGCAGATATGAGAATTCGAATTCTCGATTTGGTGCTAGATTTTAATGGCAAGTCTAGATTTTGAATTTACAGAGATGAGAATTCTGCAATTCTAAGTTTAGATTTTATCAATTTCATCATGGCAAATCGAGACTTGGTGCATTGTCACGGCAGTAATAAATCATAGCTCGATCTTACACTTTTTTGTTGTATTTTTCTTGAATATTTATTTTTCTTTTTTCATGTTGCGCACAATAATTCTGCTATAATTATTCCTACAAAATAAAGTTAAGAATATGGAGGAAACATGATAACTTATATATTTTTATGAGAGAAATTATGTGATTAACATCTGGTAAAATGCACTTATCAGTTCCCAGGTAGCTTCCTCCACTGGCCGACCTCTCCACTGCACATTCACTGAAGCTATATCCTTTGACATCAACTTTCGAACCTGACGCTCGAAAAAAGCTACTGGCTCCACATCATAAATTAAATCATCATCCAACTGAACCGTGCTGAAGTCCAAAACATGAGACGGATCGCCAATATACTTCCGAAGCATAGAAACATGGAACACAGGATGCACACTCGATAAGCTGGGTGGCAAAGCAAGCTCATAAGCCACCTCCCCAATCCTCCGAAGCACCTCAAAAGGCCCAATGAACCGAGGATTCAATTTACCCTTCTTCTCAAATCTCATAATACCCTTCATGGGTGAAACCTTCAGTAGAACCTTTTCACCAACCATGTAGGACACATCCGAACCTTCCTGTCAGCATAACTCTTTTGTCTCGACTGCGCTGTACGAAGCCTCTCCTGAATTACCTTCACCTTGTCTAAAGCATCCTGCACCAAGTCTGTACCCAAAAGCCTATCCTCACCCGGCTCAAACCAACCAACTGGAGATCTACACCGCCTCCCATACAAAGCCTCATATGGAGCCATCTGAATACTCGACTGGTAACTGTTGTTATAAGCAAACTCTGCGAGTGGTAGAAATTGATCCCATGACCCTCCAAAATCAATGACGCAAGCATGCAATATGTCCTCTAATATCTGGATAGTGCGCTCGGACTGCCCGTCCATCTGAGGGTGAAAAGATGTGCTCAACTCAACCTGAGTACCCAACTCTCTCTGCACCGCTCTCCAAAACTGCAAAGTAAATTGAGTATCTCTATCTGAAATGATGGAAACCGGAACACCATGCAAACGAACAATCTCCCGGATATAGATCCCTGCCAACCGCTCTGATGAATAGGTAGTACATACAGGAATGAAGTGCGCGGACTTGGTCAGCCGATCCACAATCACCCAAATAGCATCGAACTTCTTCAAAGTCCGTGGGAGTCCAACTATAAAATCCATAGTGATCCTCTCCCACTTCCACTCTGGAGTATCCATCTGCTGAAGCAAGCCACCCGGTCTCTGATAGTTGAGGCACCGAGCTACAAATCCCACAATGTCTTTCTTCATTCTCCTCCACCAATAATGTTGTCTTAGATCCTGATACATCTTCGCGTCACCCGGATGAATGGAATATCGCGAGCTATGGGCCTCCTCCAGAATCAACTCCCAAAGCCCATCCACATTGGGCACACATATCCGGCCCTGCATCCTCAACACCCCATCATCACCAATAGTCATATCTCTGGCATCATCGTGCTGAACTCTGTCCTTAAGGACAAGCAAATGAGGATCATCATACTGGCGCTCTCTGATGCGATCGAATAAGGAAGACCAAGAAATAACACAAGCCAATACTCGATTGGGCTCCGAAATATCTAATCTCACGAACCGATTGGTCAAGGCCTGAACATCAACTACAAGAGGTCTCTCCCCAACTGGAATATATGCCAAATTTCCCATACTCACCGCCTTCCGGCTCAAAGCATCGACCACCATATTGGCCTTCCCCGGATGATACAAAATAGTAATATCACAATCCTTTAGCAGCTCCAACCATCTTAGCTGCCTCAAATTGAGATCCTTCTATTTGAACAAGTGTTGGAGGCTATGATGATCAGTAAACACCTCACAAGACACACCATACAAATAATGCCTCCGAATATTCAAAGTGTGAACAATGGCATCCAACTCCAAATCATGAATAGGGTAGTTCTTCTCATGGGGTTTCAACTGACAAGAAGCATAAGCAATAACTCTACCCTCCTACATCAACACACACCTAATACAAACTCTCGAAGCATCACAATACACTATATATAAACCTGAAGTTGATGGCAAAACTAACACTGGAGCCGTGGTCAAGGCTGTCTTGAGCTTCTGAAAGCTTTCCTCACACTCATCCGACCACCTGAATAGAGCACCCTTTTGAGTCAACTTGGTCAAGGGCGATGCAAAGATGAAAATCCCTGAACAAACCAACGGTAATAACCCGCCAATCCAAGAAAGCTACGAATCTCTGTGGCTGAGGATGGTCTGGGTCAAAAGGCTAAGTACAAAAGACAACCCTTCCCAACCATACGTTGGGCCTTCAAGAACGAAATCACCCTACTAGGGACAAAATCAGTCGAACCTTGCCACTCAATCCGTGGCACACCCAGCATAGCCAATGTCACTGTTTTAGCATGACAGTCCAAAATAGCACGACATAAAGATAACCAATCCATGCCCAATAACACATCAAAGTCCACCATACAAAGTAATAACAGATCCACTCGGGTCTCCAGACCCCCAATAGTCACCACATATGACTAGTACACACGGTTCATAACAATAGTATCGCCCACCAGAGTAGATACACGAACAGATGAAACAAGGGACTCACGGGGCATATCCAAATAATGAGCAAAATATGATGACACATAAGAAAAATTGGAACCGGGATCAAATAATATAGAGGCATCTCTGTGGCAGACTGAAACAATACCTGTAATCACAGCATCTGAAGCAATAGCATCGGGTCTAGCTAGGAGGGCATAGAAATGGGCCTGACCACTACCTGATCGATCTCCCCTCTAGGGCGGCCCCTAGCTGACTGACCTCTACCCCTAGCTGGGTGGGTGGGTGATGGTGAAGTAACTGGCGCTGAAGTCGATGATTGACTCCTTTGCTGAGATGAACCCCCAAGACGATGAGGACACTGCCTCCACATATGACCCAACTCTCCACACTCATAGCAACTCCCGGGTGCTGGAGAAGGGGACTTAAGGGAACCCCTAGCACCAGAATGACTAGCAGATGCACCTGGCATAGAAAAGCCCTAAACTTATGGATCACGGGATGAACTCTGAGATGGAAGGGCACTGAGTGATGAATGGCCCTGATGAGAACTGTGAGAACCATGACCCGATGGCGCCCCACGATAACCTGAGCGAGCTGACTGAGCATGTCTGAATGGACGGCCTCTACCGTTCTGAAACTGACCTCTCGAAGGAGCACCACTATAACTACCAGATCCCCGAGGCCTCCCTCTCATCTCGCTCCTGGCAACGAACTGACTCAATCTCACGACCAATGTCAACAACCTCCTCAAAAGTAGCACCAGACACCCTCTCCTTGGTCATGAGAATGCAAAGCTGCATGTGAGGCCATCAACAAACCTCCTGATCCTCTCTCTATCTGTCAGAACCAACCAAATAGCATAACGAGCTAACTCTGAGAACCTCATCTCATACTGCGTCACAATCAAATCTCCATGATGCAACCACTCGAACCGCCTGCGCAGTTCCTCTTTGCGAGACTGTGGCACATACTTCTCCAAAAAGAGAATGGAGAACTGCTGCCAGGTAAGGGGTGCTGCACCAACAGGCCTACGCATCTCATACGCCTCCCACCAAGTGAAGGCAGCTTCAGAAAACTAA
Source organism: Nicotiana sylvestris (assembly GCF_000393655.2). NCBI lineage: Eukaryota > Viridiplantae > Streptophyta > Magnoliopsida > Solanales > Solanaceae > Nicotiana > Nicotiana sylvestris. The sequence goes on from NC_091062.1 coordinate 141,606,487, forward strand.
AAAGTAGTGAAAGTGACCCTGGTGGTCTCCAGAATACCCGTTGTACGAAGAATCCTCTAACACTTATCCAAGAAACCCTAGGCATCCTCGCCCTCTACACCACTGAAAGTCGGAGGCTAAAGTCTACCAAACCTCTCCAACCTGCGCTGCTCATCCTATGGCATGGTGGGAGGTATATAGTTCTGAACAACTGCAATTGGCTGGGCTAGAGGTTCTGAGTGCCTCCCCTGGCCTGAGAAGTAGTTGCAGCTGTAGTAACTGAGACCGTCTAAGCTAGGCCAATGCATACTCATAGAATCTGAGCCAGGGCCTCCAGAAGACCTGGAATCACAATGGGCACAGCTTCTGCCTGAGCTGGTGCTGCTGTAGTGTCCTCAACTGGGACCTGATCCTGAACTAGGGCGATTGGTGGATCAACATGTGCTGCCCTAGCTGCGGTGCGGGCTACACCTCTACCCCTACCACAGCCTCGATCGCGTCCTCGTCCTCTGGTGGCCACAGCTGGTGGTACTGGTGGTCGTCCATCCTGACCGGTCGCTCGTGTCCTCACCATCTGTGCGAGAATAGAATAACAAAAGTTTAGCACTCGGATCAACAGATTCGCACAACAAGAATTTCAAGAATATGAAGTTTTCCTAAAGGTTCTGCAGCCTCCCGAGGATAAATATAGACGTCTCCGTACCGATCCGTGAGACTCTACTAAACCTGCTCATGACTCGTGAGACCTATGTAACCTAGGCTCTGATACCAACTTGTCACGACTCTAAATTCGGACCCGATCGTGATGGCGCCTCTCGTGAAGATAAGGCCAGCTTACACAACTCCCAATTCATTTAACAATTATAATAACACAATTTAAGTCATTAACATGCTAATAATTCTGAAATAAAAGTGAAATAGTGCAATTTGCGGAAACCAACACAACCCGACATCGGGGTGTCACCAGTCATGAGCATCTAACATAAGTCTAAGAGTATGAAGGAGTTTATACAGTATATTACAGAACTAGAACAAGGGAAATAAAATATGAGGGAGAAACATTGGGCTGCGAACGCCGAGCAGCTACCTAGTGGACTCCGAATAGCTTGCTGGGAGCAATCAACCCTCACTGGAGGGACCCGAAGCTCCTGAATATGCACACAAGGTACAAGGAGTAAAGTGAGTACTCCAACTTAGTGAGTAATAAAAGTAAAAGCAGCTGAGAGATAAGAAATCACGTAAAGCACAATGACATGCTATAAAGAGGTCGTATAAAATCAATACAATGCAACAAAATAGTGAAAACTTGTAAAAACACCTCAGTTCAGTAAATACCCCTTTAAAACATCTTTTAACTGTTAAAATAGGTGAATGAAAAGCAGCGGGAAAATATAAACACATAAAATCAGCCCCTCGGGCACAATACCAACAGAAATCAGCCCCTCGGGCAATAACATGGAACAACCTTAGTCCCTTGGGCTATATCACATATCTCACTAGGTACTCGCGCTCACTCGGGGTGTACAGACTCCAGGAGGGGCCCCTTACGGCCCAAGCGCAATATCAAGCCATCTCGTGGCATAATCAATAGGCTCTCGGCTTCATATCAAGCCACCTCGTGGCATAACAACTCAGGCTATCAGCCTTATAATCATAATAAGTACAACACTGCTGCGGTGTGTAGCCCGATCCCATAATAACCTCACAACACAGGCCCTCGGCCCTACTCAGTTAGAAATCTCTAAAAGCCACTCGGGCAGAGGCGGACCCAGGATTTGAGCACGGCGGGGGCACCATTATATGCTAATCACCAGCGATTAAAAAAGAATATATATATATATATATATATAGAGAGAGAGAGAGAGAGAGAGAGAGAGAGAAAGATTTCTTCGCAAAATGGGTGTTATGGGAAGAGAAGGAATAAAATTAATTAAGTTGACTATTGTGTATTAGTACTAACTATAAATGAAATAAAAAAAGCAATTTGTTATTAAATATAAATTATATTGTATCCAAAGAACTAAAATATTAATAAAGTTGACTATTATATATTAGTAATAATTTATAATTGAATTAAAAAAAAGAAAGAGATAAAAGTAAAAGATAAAGCAATTTGCTAGTGAATATAAATTACATTGTACTCACAGAATAAAAATAAAAAGGAGGAGAAAAAAGCTGAAGGGGGGCTTCAAACCTATGTCCCCAACAAAGTTGGGAATTTAAGGGCCCAAAGCAACCACTTCTCCAATCCATCTTTTTGTTTTAGGGGGCACACTTAAAATATTTAAGGGGTCTCATGTATATGTACAGATATATATTATATGTATATACAAGATTTTTGCCGAGGCTAACGGGGTCACGTGACCCCTCAATGCACCACGTAGGTTCGCCTCTGCACTCGGGCACAGTAAAAATATAATGCTCAGCCCAAATTATCATTTAAGATGTCAAAATAGAGTAAATAGGGTTGAGTTATGAAAACAGTAAAATATAGCATGCCTGAGGACAAGTATAAAGTCAAAACAGTGAGGAATAGTAGTAAAAATCCCTTAAGGGTCCAAAACAGTTGGCACAAGGCCCAAATATCGCATTCAACCCAAAATATGATGATAGCAAACAGGTTTCAATCAAATACGCAGTAAAACAATAGTTCGGAACGGACTAAGTCACAATCCCCATCAGTGCACAACCCCACGCTCGTCATCTAGCATGTGCGTCACCTCACAATAGCACAACGATATGAAATCTGGGGTTTCGTACCCTTAAGACAACGTTTACAATAATTACTCACCTCAATCCGGTCCAAACTCTAGCCCGCGATGCCTTTTCCTCTCGAATTGGCATCTGGATGCTCCAAATCTATCCAAAATTAGTACATAACTATCAAAATATGCTAAGGACACAAAGACCACTCGAAAGAAATCAAATTACAACACAAATCCCGAATTTAACCAAACCCGACCCCTGGGCCCATGCCTCGGAATTCGATAAAATTTACATCAATAGACTCCTTATCTCCCCACGAGTTCAGACATATCAAAAGTACTAAAATCCAATCACAAATGGCCCTCAAACCCTTGATCAAAGGTCTCCAATCTCAAGCCCTAGTTTTCTCAATTTTAACCCTTAATTTCCATTAATTTTCAAGTCAAATCAGTGAAATAACACCATAGAAATGAGTTTAGGGTCCAAAATCCTTACCTCAATGAAATCCCTCTTTAAATAGCTCCCTCAAGCTCAAACCCGAATAAAAATAGTGAAGAACAACTCAAAATTCGTGAAGGGGAGTTTATATACTTTCTGGCCCAGCAAAATTGCACTTGCGGCCTAAATCCCGCTCCTGCGGTACCGCTTCTGCGGTCCACCAATCACTTCTGCGGTTTTCACTTAAGTCCTTCACGACCGCATCTGTGCCCAGGAATCGCATCTGCGGCCAAGCTCCAAATGGCCAACCTCCGTTCTGCAGCTCCTCTTCAAATCTGCGGCGTCGCACCTGCGGTCCCCAATCCGCAAGTGCGGAAATATCAGAAGCAACAAATTCTGCAGCTCCTCCAAAACACCAAACTCCCCGTCAACCTTCCAAATCCATCCCGAGACCCTCGGGACCTCAACCAAATATGCCAACATATCCCATAACATCATTCAAACTTGTTCCAACCTTTGGGACGCTCAAAACAACATCAAAACACCAAATCACATCGAATTCAAGCCTAAGATTCCAAAATCTTCCAAATTCTGCTTTTGATCAAAAAGCCTATCAAACCACGTACGAATAACTTGAAATTTTGCACACATATCCCAAATGATATAACGGACCTACTGCAACTCCCGGAATTCCATTCTGACCCCTATATCAAAATCTCACCTATCCACCGGAAAACGCCAAAATTTCAACTTTGCCAATTCATGCCTAAATCTACTCCGGGCCTCCAAAACCCATTCCGATCACGCTTCTACGTACCAAATCATCTCCCGAAGCTATCCGAACCATAAGAATTCACATCCGAACCTATTTCACATAAGTCAATATCCGGTTGACTTTTCCAACTTAAACTCACTCAAAAGAGACTAAGTGTCTCAAACCTCGCCAAAACCTTTCTGAACCCGAGCCAACCAACCCGATAATGCATAATACCGATAAATAAGGCAATAAGAAATAGAAATGGGGGAAACAGAGCGGTAACTCATGAGACAACTGGCCGGGTCGTCATATATCTTTATTACATCTCCTTCTACTGATGATACCTTGACCTTCTATGATCCCCAAATGAAACAAATTCACTTCTATTAAGAATGTTAGTGTGGTTTGAGGCAATTTGAAATGAAAGTCAACACAAGACACTCTGAAAATCACTTAAGTTGGAGAGGTGCATAACATGTAGGCAGGGGCGGATTTAGGGGGCGCAAGGGGGTTTACCCGAACCCCCTTTGCCGAAAAAATACACAGTATATATAAGGTAAAATTTATTTTTTATCTCTATATATTAAGTTTTGAACCCCCTTAACACAATCCAAAAGTGTAGTTTAGTGGTTAAGGAGATTCAAAATCTACATAAGGTTATGAGTTTAATTCCCACTAGATACAATTTTTTTTTTGAACCTCTTCGTAGAGATCCTGCCTCCGCCACTGCATGTAGGTGTTAGCGGCATGTAGCTGTAAAGTGGCTACCTCACCCATTAAGTGTCTTGGTCTTTAGGTTGGGGAAATTCAAAGATGTCGATTTTGGCAAATGGTGAGCAAAATGATTACAACCACGTCTGTGGCATCAAGTGTTTCAAGCAAGCCCTTGGGAACCACTTAGTCTTGCTGGTTGCTACTGTAGCTCTTCAGCCAATTATGGCTTATTTTGCAAAAAAATTAGGAAAGGTTAGGGAATGTGTGCATATGGAGAAGTTTACCATAAATTGATATAATAACATTATTCTTTTATTAATTAAAAAGGTCGTAAAATTTTAGAAAGGTTACGGATTTCTTATCTAATTAAAATAAGTTTTGATTTAGTAAACAAAATTTGACTTGATTTTAAGTTCCTAAATATTAGGAAAGTAATTTAAATTACAATTATAATTTTATCCAATATATAACTGTTTTTTAAAGGTTAAAAAAGATAACGATATTTCGTCAAAGGCATTCGTGCTTTTAAATATATATATATATATATATATATATATATATATATATATATATATATAAATAGATAGATACGTTTATGCTGCACCCTAGTTCTTGTTGAACGTTGGCCATACAACATGGCCTTTAACTAACCTTTGATCTTAATTTGTGGCTATTGGAGATTGAAATATATTCGGCAGATGCTGTTAACGCTAACGCTACAGACATAGTTATTATGTGTTTAACGCTATTGTATGTGAATGTAGGTGGTTGATGCTCTAGTTGGAGATTGCTGTTAGACAGCTTTAGGTATGCTAACCAAGTATTCCCATTTTGACGGAGAAATTCCCAAGCAATCCAACATAAATCAAGTGAAGACTTTTGCAGTTCCACCACATTTTGTTGAATCACAAGTCCCACACGACAAGAATGGAACATATTTTGTTAGATTTATATCTATATATTAAGCTGGTTGGGCTTGGTAATCATCAAAATGCCCTAAGTGGCTTGTAATACAACTTCTTATTAATTTTAATACAAATACCTAGTTTCTCAAAAATAAAAGTGTGTTAACCAAAAAAGCAAAAACAATTGTAATCTACATGTTGGAAAACAAATTATTTGTCAAATACCGCTATAACTTGGAAACGCATGTACTTAGGAAAATATGATTATAAAAAAAAAGTAAATAAATTACGAGGCAAGGCCAAGGGTAACACGACAGATGTAAAAGCACAGGAAGAAGAAACATCAGAAACCAGGAAACTGCTTCGGTGGGGAGCGTGGAGAAACTCCCTTTGTCGTTTCAGATTTGCCCTAGCCGTGCATTACATAACTGATTCCCCATTGTTGGTAAGTTTTTCCTCCCAATATGTTCCCGTGGTTGTTCTTCTAGGGCTTTCCGTTGCAAAATGTTAGACTATTATTATAGCAGTTTAAAAAAATTAGGGCATTAACATAGTACATTTGATTTCACAGATTGATGAAAAGTGAAAAACAAAAGTGAGCGATGCCGTTGTTTATGTCGGACGAGGAATACGAGCGGTGCTCGAACGACGCCGTTTTGGTATCTGAAAAAGCCGATGAATTCATACGCGATTTATACAATCAACTGGAGACTGTGAAAGCGCAGGCTGATGCTGCTTCCGTTACTGCTGAACAGAGTTGTTCCTTCCTCGAACAGAAGTACCTCTCGCTTAATTCGGAGTACTCTGAGCTTCAATCGCAGTACTCTGAGCTTAACTCGTCGTTCGAGAGACGCCTATCTGAACTCTCTCAAGTACAAGCCGAGAAGCAGCAAGTTCACCTCCAATCTGTAAGTCTTTTCTAATTCCTAATTCCTTTTTCTTGTTTCGTGTACTTTTGATATGTTAGTGGTTTCTCCTTAGTTAGTGCACCCTAAATTCTGTATTTTTTCTATGTTTTTTTCTGTTGTATTTGATTGTTTTTCCGGAACATGAAAACAGATTGGAAAGGATGGAGATGTGGACCGGTTATCCACAGAGGCTTCAGAACTGCGGAAAACGAAGAGGCAGTTGATGGAATTGGTGGAGCAGAAAGACTTGGAGATCAGTGAGAAAAATTCCACTATCAAAAGCTATCTTGATAAGATACTTCATTTGACTGAAACTGCTGCGGCTAGGGAAGCGCGGGTCTGTGACTTGGAGACTGAAGTATCACGCTCTCAGGCTTCTTGTTCGCGGCTTTTGCAGGAGAAGGAGCTTGTTGAGAGGCATAATGCATGGCTGAATGATGAGTTAACGGCCAAGGTCAATGATCTCATGAAGCTGCGTAGAGTGCATTCTGAGCTTGAGGCAGATATGTCTGCCAAACTTGCTGATGCCGAGAAAAAACTTAATGAATGTGATAGGTGCTTGAAGAGGAAAGAGGAACAGGTGAGGGAAATGGAGTTAAAGTTCACTTCTCTAGAGCACGATTTATTAACTTCCAAGGATGTAGCAGCTGCGAAAGAGGAGCAAATGTCTGGGGAGATTGCAACCTTAAACAAGCTTGTGGAACTGTACAAGGAGAGTTCTGAGGAGTGGTCTAAAAAGGCAGGAGAACTTGAAGGAGTAATTAAGGCTTTAGAGAGTCATGGAAACCAAATAGAGAATGACTATAAAGAGAGGCTTGAAAAAGAAGTATCTGCAAAGAAAGAACTAGAGGAGGAGGTTGCATGCTTGAAAAATAAGCTTGTGAAAAGCGAAGCAGAATTGAAAATTAGGGGAGAAGATACACTGAAACTTCTTCCTTTGAATTATTTTACGAGGGAATCATTGCCAAACTCAGTTGAAACTAGTGACATGGTTGAGGATGATCACATGGTTGTACCTAGTCTACCTGTTGGTGTTTCAGGAACCGCATTAGCAGCTTCACTTCTTCGGGAGGGTTGGGGTCTGGCTAAGATGTACACAAAATATCAGGAAGCTGTTGATGCTCTACGACATGAACAATTGGGAAGAAAACAAGCTCAAGCTGTATTAGAGCGTGTACTATGTGAAATAGAGGAGAAAGCTGGAGTTATCTTGGACGAGCGAGCAGAACATGAAAGACTGGAAGATGCTTACTCTGTGCTAAGTGAAAAAATGCAGCATTCCCTCTCTCAGCAAGCTGATTTAGAGAGGAATGTTCTGGAATTAAACGCTGATCTGAGAAGTCGTGACCGTGATTATGCAGTTGCTCAGGCAGAGATAGTTGACCTCCAAGAACAGGTGACAGTGCTTTTAAAGGAATGTCGTGATATACAACTCCGTGGTGGATCAGTGGGACCTAAAAATGATTATTCTGTGGTGTCAGATTCTGTATTTATGTTTGGTGCTGAATCTAATGCTGATAATGCTGGAAGGCTGTTGAGCTACAAGGACATAAACAGTCTGGTTGAACAAAATGTCCAGCTAAGAGGCTTAGTTCGCAGCCTTAGTGACCAGATTGAGAACAGAGAGTTAGAGTTGAAGGAAAAGTATGAGAAGGAGCTTCAGAAGCATATTGATGAAGCTTCCTCCAAGGTTAATGCTGTACTGGAAAGAGCTGACGAACAGGGAAGGATGATCGAATCACTCCATACAGCTGTGGCAATGTACAAACGGCTTTATGAAGAGCATAGAGTTCATTCGTCTGATACTCAATCTCAAAATTTGGCGGAGGTTGAAAGACAGGAAGTGATGCTTTTGCCTGATGATTCACATGAAGCTTTAGGGAGAGCACAAGAACGGGCTTTTGAGCGTGTAAAATGTCTCGAAGAAGAGTCATCAAGATTGCGGAGCGAGTTGATCTCTCTTCGATCCGAGCGTGAGAAGTCAGCTTTGGAAGCACAGTTTGCTCGAGATAAACTTGACAGATATGTGAAAGATTTTGAGCTCCAGAGAGAGGAGCATAATGCTGTCCTCATGAGAAATGTTGAGTTCTCACAGTTGATAGTTGACCACCAGAAGAAACTGCGAGAAAGTTATGAGTCATTGAATGCTGCTGAGGAGCTTTCTCGAAAGCTAAAGATGGAGGTTTCTGTTCTAAAGAACGAAAAGGATATGCTGATAAATGCCGAGAAGAGAGCTTCTGATGAAGTATGTAATTTGTCACAGAGGGTGCACAGTTTGCAGGCCCATTTAGATACATTGCAGAGTACAGAAAACGTTCGTGATGAGGCAAGAGCTGCTGAGAGGAAAAGGCAGGAAGAGTATATTAAATGCATTGAGAAAGAATGGGCTGAGGCTAAGAAAGAAGTGCAAGAAGAGCGTGATAAAGTTCGAAACCTTATGCTTGAGCGAGAAAGTGATTTTAAGAATGCATTGAGACGAGCCGAGGAAATGGGGAAAGAATTGGCCAGTACTTCACGTTCTTTGGCTGCTGCCGAATCTAGAGCTGTTATTGCTGAGGCACGATCTGCTGATTTAGAGGAAAAACTGAAAGCTTCACAAGGAAAGATGTCTGAGAGAGCTGATGAAGGTGGTCCTTCCTCTTCTACTGAGCTTTCTGGGGACATGCACTCTGCTGAAGAAGTTAAAACACTCAAAGAGGAGATGCAGGCTAACAAAAATCACATGCTGCAATATAAAAGCATAGCTCAGGCGAATGAAGAAGCATTGAAGCAGTTGGAATTGGCCTATGAGGACCTCAAAGTGGAAGCTGATATAGTGAAAAAATCAATGGAAGAGGAAGCTTTATCGCTTAGGAAACATATTACTGATCTTGAAAATGAATGTACTGTGAAATCAATTGAAGCAGCTTCTGCAATTGCAGGGAAAGAAGAAGCTGTTGCTGCTACTTTAGCTGAAATATCCAGTCTGAAAGAAGATAACTCTGCTAAGATGTCACAGATTTCAAATTTGGAGGCTCAAATAACTGCTTTGAAAGATGATTTGGACAAAGAGCATCAAAGATGGCGTGCCGCTCAAGTTAATTATGAGAGACAGGTAATCCTGCAGTCAGAAACAATTCAAGAACTGACTAGAACATCTCAAGCTTTGGCTGCCTTACAAGAAGAATCATCTGAGCTCCGTAAAATCTCAGATATTCTAAAAACTGAAAATAATGAATTGAAGGCCAAGTGGGGGGCAGAGATGTCGGCGCTAGAAGTATCAAAAACTGAAGCTGAGAAGAAGTACACTGAGGCTAATGAACAGAACAAGGTATTACTTGATCGGCTTGAGGGTTTGCACATTAAACTGGCTGAGAAGGACCGTGAATCTTTAGGTACATCTTCTGGAAGCACAACGGCCGAGAGTGATGATGGGTTGATGAATGTAGTGAATTATCTAAGACGGTCTAAGGATATTGCAGAAACAGAAATTTCTTTGCTGAGACAGGAAAAACTTCGGTTGCAATCGCAACTCGAGAACGCTCAGAGGAGGGCAGATATAGCAGAAGCATCACTTAATTCTGAGCGAGAGAATTCAAGAGCTCAGGTTTTAAATGAAGAGGAGTTTAAAGCACTGCAGCTTCAGGTTAGAGAACTGAACTTACTTCGTGAAAGTAACTTGCAATTGAGAGAGGAGAACAAGCACAACTTTGAAGAATGCCAGAAACTTCGTGAAGCTGCTCAGAAGATGAAGATTGAAGTAGAGGGTCTGCAGAAGCTCCTCAATGAAAGACAAGAAAATGTGGAGGCTTGTAGGAAAGAGATTGAAATGCAGAGGCTGGATAAAGAGCAGCTTGAGAGAAGGGTTAATGAGTTGGTTGAGAGGTATAAGAGTTTTGATCTGGAAGAATATGCTAGTCTGAAAGAAGCTGCTCAACAGATGCAAGTGAATTTGAGAGAAAAGGATGCAGAACTGGAGAAGATTAAGAAGACCATATCTGAGCAGCAGAATCTGGTTTCTAGCTTAGAACAAGACCTCACGAGGAGCAGAACAGAATTGAGTCAGAGGGAATTGAGAATCAACGAGGTTTTGCAAGCTGAGGCTTCTCTGAAATCCGAAGTTGATAAACTCAGAAGGTTAATTGCTCAACTGAAGAAGAGGGCGGAGAACTTATCAAAGGAAAAGGACAACATATCAAAGGAAAAGGATGATTTGGCTAGGGAGAATCAAGCTCTCTCCAAACAATTGGAAGATGCTAAACTGGGGAAAAGAACTGCCGATGCTGCAGATGAACAGGCCTTGAAAGACAAAGAAAAGGAGAAAGACACCAGAATCCAGGGGCTTGAGAAGATGGCCTTTCAACTCAAAGAAGAGTTGAAACAAGGGAAATTAAAGCGTTTGAAGACTCAAAAGACAATAAGTGACTCCTATGAAACTGTGACTCAGCAACGGTCCAAGCTATTAGATGAACTGGACAAGCATAAGCAGGCTTTGAAGACGCTTACCGATGAAGTTGAGAAGATAAGGCAAGCCAAAAACAGTCAATCAGAGGGCACATCAGTGGATCAACTCCTTTCCGGGACTCACTTAGAGGACTTCACTGCTGCATATTTTCAGGCTGTAGATGAGTTTGAAAGGGTTGCACGTGGTGAGCTCGGGGCTACAGGTGCCACCGACATTTCTGCTCCAGATGCTTCTGTTTCTGGCTCTGTTGTACCTGGTCCAGCAGCTACGCCTTCGCCACCAGCTAGCTTGTTGACTTCCACTCCTGTGGTGGGAAAAGTTGTTTTATCAAAGATGACCTCTGAAACTCGTAAAACAGGAAGGAGGTTGGTTCGACCTCGCATTACAAAGCCAGAAGAACCTTCAGCTGATGTAGAGATGCAAGATACTGATGTATCCAGCAACAGTGGGAAGCACATAACAACACCTCAAAATGCAGAAAATCTAGAGAATGCAACATTAGCAACTCAACCACCAATTCGCAAGCGCCCTTCTGCAGCGTCTACCTCAGAGTTACAAGAAGAGTCTTCTGCCACGGGTGAACCCTGCTTAGATGTGGCTCAACCTGTGCTTAAGAAGTCCAAAGGTCTAGAGGCACCTCAAGAAGGTGGTGAAGAAAAATCTGTTGGTAATGTAGAAATTTCAGAATCTCTGCCTACTACAGAGGAACAGGATGCTGGAGATGAAACCCAAGGTTTCAAAGAGGAAGCCAGTGATACTGAGAAGGATGAGACTATGCTTTCTGGCGAGCAGGTTGAAGATCCGGCAGTTATTGCAACAAATCAGGCTGAGTCACAGATTGATAGAACAGATGGTGCAGATGATACTTTGGGAAGGCCTAGTGAAGTGTCAACTCCAGATAATGAATCAAAGTTTCAGGTGGAACAAGAGAGAGAGCAGCTAGCAGCGGACGAAAGGGAAGAGGGAGAGCTAATTGCTGATCCTGAAGATGTTGGAAATCTCGAGGGAGTTAGCAATTTATTAATGGGAAGCACAGAAAATTTAGAACCTCAGGGTGAAAGCTTAGTTGGTACTGATGAAGACGCCTTGCTTACTCCAACAGACACCGGGGAGATTGAATCTTCCCAGCTCCCAGATGATGATAAGAATGATGAAGTCGATGCAACAGAAGAGCTATCTGAAAGCTCTGATAAGTTGAATGATGGCGGTGACCAGGTTGCTACTGAAACTGATCAGGCTGTGGATGCTGTTGTTACTGGTGAGAAACCATCAAGCAGTTCAGTTGACAGTAGCATTTCAAAAGAAGGGGGGCCGGGTGACACTGCTGCAGCTGAAACAGAAGAAGGGAAACAGGTTTCACCTGTCAATAGGAGCTCAAGAACCATAAACTTGAATGAGAGGGCTAGAGAAAGGGCTTCCCTTAGGCAGGCTGGTATGCTTTCCTCTACGATGCCAAGAGGCCGTGGCCGAGCTCCTCGGGGTCGTGGTGGGCGCAATGTGCGTGGTGGTCGCGGTCAAACCCCTGGTTCACAGGGTTAATCATTTTGCATTATCTTTTATGACAATTATGTGGGAGCTCTGGTTCCTCTATGCAGCCTTTCATTCTTCTGTAAGTTAAACTCCCTCCATTTCAATTTATGTGAACCTATTTCCTTTTTAGCCCGGGCCAAAAAGAATGACCCCTTTCCTTATTTGGAAACAAATTACCTTTATGCATTGATTTATAGCCATACAAAATATATGTGCCTCATTTTACACCGCACGTTCAAAAGTCTTCTCATTTTTCTTAAACTCCGTGCTCAGTCAAATGGGTTAGCATAAATTGAAATGGAGGGAGTAATACTTCTAATAAACATTTCATAGATCAATTTCATTCCATCTCACTTGTTGAAAAATCAATTTCCTGCAACACAGTTTTGTGCTTTTATAAGAAGGAATTTTAAGAGTATGCTTTAAATTGTAATGGATTTTTATTGCAATTGTATGAGTTCTATGAGAAAGAGGACAGACCAAGTTTATTTTGCGCTAAGTGTTTATTACTGAATAAATGAAAAGATCCCCCCTTTTCTCCTTTTCTTGAGAGAATACCTCTCATCCACAAATTATCTGAGTGAGACATAGAAGAATAAGATTAGATTTCATTTGGTAATACAGGAAGAACAAATTGGCTTATATTCTACCTACCCCATATCCTTCTGCCAAGATATGAACCTCTCTGTGTGTGTGTGTAGTTTGACCATCATTCGAGAGTCGAGACCAAGTCTTATCCAAAGTTGTAGTTTCCTTTCTGGATAGGTTACCAAAGTTAGAGTTGTACAATTTATCGCTTAATTGAAAAGAGGAAATGACTAGAGAGGAGTTGATCTGATACTATTCCCAATTTATTGAATTAAGATGGTGAGCAATGAAGACTAGTCGGTTATGAAATTATGACGGGAATTCCTCCTTCCTAGATGTGGCAATTCTAGTCCGTAAAAAGATGGATGGAAATTGTATTCTTTTGACGAGATGTCAGGTTTTTCTTTCTCTTCGTTTTTCTCTCCGCTGAGATGGGTGGGGTTTCTATTTCCTTCATCAACCTTGAAGCATGTTTATGTTGTAATATTTTGATTTTAATATTGATGATTATTCTCGTGTTGCTACTCCTGTTAGTACAGATGTGTACCTGCTTAGCTGTTATAAAGATTTCTGAATATTTGTGCTATCTTAACTGTTTCCAAACTCTTTTGCAATGCTTAGGTTGCTTCCTGGTATCACTTAATTCATCTTGGAGACTCTTCACTCTAGCCCTTAATCTTTTGTCACTACATTCATCTTCGGATTTAATGGTAAAGCCAGCTGAGTCCCCTTCTCTACTTATAACTGTTGAAACATTGCTGCCTTTATTTTTAACTAAAGTGGAGTTGTTCTTGCTTCTTTTGCAGTGCATCGGGTAAAAAATGAGCCGGAAGACCATTGTCCAATGAAATCGATTGTGAAGATTTCAGTAGCTTTCTGCCCAACCATTTACGTCATGACTAGTTTCTTTGGGCTGCTTCTGTTTTTTTCCTCTTCTGATTGGGACTTTAACTTGAGATTGACGTTCTTACTTTTTTGATGGATAATCAACCTTGATGATGTTCTTGCTGTTTTGTTGATCTGCTGTTTGGGGAAGATCTTGTCTTATGTTTACTGGACTGTCTGGATGTCTTAAGCAAGTTTGGTGGCCATCAACAGCGGCCTCTGCTGTGATCAGGATGCTTCTTGCCCCTCTCTGTAATTAGTCTTTAACTTCCTCTTGGCTAAAGTTGATGGCTTTATTGCTCTTTGTTCAAGTCTTTATATTCTGTGCTATTTTCTGCTATACGAAGCAAATGCGACATTTTTGTTGCGTTTTGGATGGAAGACTTGGAATTTTTTCCGGAACACTATTTTGAAAAGGTGGTTTTCCAGTTTTTTGAAAACATGAAAAAGTTTTCTCTAATGACTTTTTGTGAAAAAAGACTATACTGAACCTTTTTCTCGCTCGGACTCACTGGGAGAACAATGTCTTCACAAACTAAAACTATGGATGGGAACTGTCTTTCAACCATTTAGCTTAGGTTTGGCAGCCTTAGGGACAGCTTCTCATCCCTGATGAATACGATTTCTGTTAAAGCTCAAGTAAAGCCAAATTGATGATTTTAGATTGAGGTAATTCCTTTTAACCAGAAAAAATAATAAAAACAAATAAAACGAGAAATAAAGTGTAATAGGAATCAGTAGCTTTATGTAAAAAATTTCGAAAAGCAAGGGCATACACTCCTTAGTTGGAATTGAGGTTGTATATAGCTGACCTAAGTCAGATTGGGTTGAGGATTGATATTAGTTTGAGGCTTATAACCTGTTTTGTTTTACATGTTTATACCGAAAAAAGAAAAGACGCATATTACCATCAAAAGAAATACTTAACTAAAAATAACATTTTTGGCACGTCGTATAAGTACCACGATACTATAATATGTGCATAGGACGGTTTTATGGTTTACGTAGAAAATTACCAAGTGGAGTGCAGGCAAATAGAAAAAGAGGTATATGTTGGCGATTCGGTACAAAAAAAAGGAACTTAATTGGTTTAACTACTTGCTAATGTTTCACTTGCTAGGACTGCAAGTCATTCACGAATCCCATATATAAAGTTGCAAGAGATTTCTCTACTTCAGCTTTGCAAATTGGAATTTCTTGATAATTCTCATGTGTTCCGAAGATTTGTTGACTTTGGGCAAAAAGAAAACAAAGGAACAAAGAATTAGTTATTCCGGCATATTCTTTCTACATAGAAATCATTTCAGGGGTAATTTGGTTGCAAAAAAGAACAAATAGTACCGGGATTAATTAATAATAAGATTATTCAATGGATATGCTTTACAGTAGATATTTGGTTCATTAGACCAAAACTAAATAAGAGATAAAGTAATCTCATATTTGGTTTTGTATAAAGTTTAAACAGATATGTCTTCACTGGCTTTCATATTACGTTTCAGTAAACAAGTTCTTAGAATATACTTTTTAAATTTTACTTTGTACAACGTTTATATACTGACTTGCATTACATAATGTTTCAATTAACTAGTGGTAACTGAAAATGCTGAACGATGATTGTAGGCTAAGGAATGCAAAATAAAGATCGCCTAGTCCAAACCTCAATCACAAGAACAACAAAAGACAACAGTAAAATAGAAGAGATTCGTTTATCACCACATAAATTTTATTCACTAGATGGTGTCAAACTCCTGATGTGAGCATGTGATGAACAAAATTTAGCACAAAGACAATAAAAAGAATATACTACATGATAGCAGCCAAGTGAACTATGTTAGCGGAAACGTAAAAGAACGAACACAGGATTTAATGTGGTTCAAATCAAAATAATCCTATGTTCACCAGAGAACAGTTGTCTTTTTATTATTAACAAAGGAAGGAGAGGGTTCCCAATTACACTTAAGAGAATTTCTCTCTTAACTCTCTACTCACTACAATGTATTGTATTATTTTTGGGATAGTTTCTACAAATGAAGGAGTGCATCTATTTATAGAGGTAAAGACCTCCTCTTGATGCCTTTGGTGACATCAAACTACCTTCTCTTGACGTCATGGGTGACATCAAAGGAGGAAGCTTCCTCCTAGCATCCACACCAACTCTTTCCACCAATTCTTCCAATTGGCATGCCATTGTTGACTAAACATAAACCAACACTTTCAATCTCCACCTTGGTTTGCGTTTCGAGCGTGCGTGTGAACAACTTTGGCCAAAACTTCTAAGCTTACTGGGCAACCTCGTTGTAAGAAACAAGAAGAATCAAACCATTGTTGAACATACCACCTCCACCTAACAACTGTTCTCTTTGGAGTTGCATCAGTTGATGCACAACCCTGCCAAGTCCTTGCAGTGTGCAAACTTAGCGAGCGAGACTATCTTGTTCAACATGTCTGCAGCATTATCGTCTGTGATAACCTTCACGACCTTGATCGTTCCCTCTTCAACAACATCTCGAATAAAATAAAATCTGACATCAATGTGTGTAGTGCACTCATGACATCTCTGATTTTTCATTAGATGAATAGCACTCTGACTATCACATCTAAGAGTTGATTCCAGCTTAACCAAACTCAATTCCGCTACTAAACCTTTCAACCAGATAGCTTCCTTCACCGCCTCCGCTGCTGCCATGTATTCTACTTCTGTTGTAGACAAAGCGACAATCGATTGCAGAGTCGACTTCCAACTAACGGCACTGCCAACGAGGGTAAAGATGTATCCAGTTGTGGACCTTCTTCTGTCAAGATCTCCTGCATAGTCAGAATCTACATAATAGAGAATTGAAATACCTCCACCACTTTTTCGAAAGGTCAGACCAACACCAGAAGCTCCTTTGAGATATCTCAATATCCACTTGATAGCTTCCCAATGCCTCTTTCCTGGGCTGGACATGTATTTACTTACCACACTTACAGATTGAGCAATATCTGGATATGTGCATACCATATCATACACAATGCTACCGACTGCACTGGCATAAGGAATCTTTGACATATGCCCCACCTCATCCTTGGACTGAGGCATTTGTAACTCTAAAAGTTTAAAATGAGGAGCTAATGGTGTACTTACAGGCTTGCACGTATGCATATTGAATCTCTCGAGAACCCTTTCAATATACCTCTTCTGAGAAAGATGTACAACACCGTCTTCTCTTGAAATCTCCATACCAAGGATTTTCTTTGCAGCTCCTAAATCCTTCATGTCAAATTCCTTACTCAACAGTTTCTTCAAAGCATTTATCTCTGTAATGTTGTTAGCAGCAATAAGCATATCATCAACATACAACAGTAAATAAATCATTGAGTTACCAGACATCTTCTTGTGATACACACAGCTATCAAATGCACTCCTTGAGAATTCATGTGTAGTCATGAATGCATCAAACCTCTTGTACCACTGTCTAGGGGATTGCTTCAAACCATACAAAGACTTCTTTAGTTGGCATACGTGATCTTCTTTTCCCTCAGCTAGGAAACCTTCAGGTTGATCCATATAGATTGTCTCTTCTAGATCACCGTGTAAGAAAGCAGTTTTGACATCAAGCTGTTGAAGCTCCAAGTCAAATTGTGCAACCAATGCTAGTAGCACGCGAATTGAGCTATGCTTCACGACCGGAGAGAAAATCTCATTGTAGTCAATTCCCTCCTTCTGACTGAAACCTTTTGCAACCAATCTCGCCTTGAACCTAGCATCTTCCACTTCAGGAATTCCCTCTTTCTTTCGGTAGACCCACTTGCATCCAACTGTCCTCTTCCCCTTTTGTCTTTTCACTAAGACCCATGTCTGATTCTTGTGAAGAGACTCCATCTCTTCAGTCATGGCTAACCGCCATTGTGCGGCATCCTTGCAAGAAGTTGCTTCAATATACGAGGAGGGCTCCAGATCTTTAATCTCTTCTTGTGCAGCTACGAACGCATATGCAATCAAGTTTGCTTGATTTATAAGGCGTTCCGGTTCTCGTGTCTGCCTCTTCTCCCTCCCCTTCGCAATTGTGTATGGTTCATTGACAGCAAGTTCTTCAACGCCTACATCTTCTGACTCATCTTTAACCTGAGTCTCTTGATCCTTTTCCTTGGCAAGCTCCACCGGAAGCTCCACCTGCTCGTTGTTCTTGTTTCCTGAAAACTCCACGGAAACTTTACGGGGATCAAGTATAGAGGATTCATCGAAGGTGACATCTCTACTAACTATAAATTTGAGTAAAGACAAACACCAAAGTTTGTACCCTTTTACTCCATCCACATACCCTACGAATATGGCCTTCTTAGCCCTTGGTTCAAGCTTTCCTTCATTAACGTGATAATAAGCTGGACACCCAAATACTCGTAAGTATGAATAGTTAGAGGGTTCACCTGACCATACCTCATTCGGAGTCTTAAAGTCAATTGCCGATGCTGGAGATCGATTGACAATATGAGCAGCAGTGTGAACTGCTTCAGCCCAAAATACTTTGGACATT
Source organism: Nicotiana sylvestris (assembly GCF_000393655.2). NCBI lineage: Eukaryota > Viridiplantae > Streptophyta > Magnoliopsida > Solanales > Solanaceae > Nicotiana > Nicotiana sylvestris. Next base: position 141,624,855 of record NC_091062.1, read on the forward strand.
TTGGCTTGTAGGAGCATACAACGAGCCTTTTCAAGAAGAGTTCTGTTCATTCTCTCGGCAACTCCATTCTGCTGTGGGGTATGCCTGACAGTCCTATGTCTTGAGATCCCATGAACCTTGCAGAATTCATTAAACTCTTCATTGCAAAACTCCAAGCCATTGTCTGTGCGAAGATACTTGATTTTCCGCTCCATTTGATTTTCAACCAAAATCTTCCACTCTTTAAATGCTTCAAAAGCATCACTTTTTGCCTTCAAAAAATGCACCCAAACCTTTCGTGAGAAATCATCAATAAAAGTGAGAAGATACCTCTTTTTGCCCTTCGATGGAAGTTTAGAGGGACCCCATAAATCTGAATGGATGTAGTTTAGCACTCCTCTTGTCTTGTGTTTGCCAGTGCTGAAGCTGTCCTTCTTCTGCTTCCCTAGAACGCAGTGCTCACAGAAGTCAAGTGTGTTGATATTCTCACCTTCCAAAAGGTTACAATTGCTCAACATCTCCAGTCCATATACGCTCATATGGCCTAGTCTCATGTGCCATAGTCTTGCCTTGTCATCATTAGATAACTACACTGTAGATGCATTTGCAGAGCCAACAATGGTGCTTCCGGCCAATGTGTAAAGGCCATTCTCCAGCTTGCCTTTCAGCATGACTAAAGAACCTTTAGTCACCTTTATAGTTCCTGCTTCGCTCATGTACCTGTAGCCTTGTTCATCCAGAGTACTCAGGGAGATCAAATTCTTCTTCAGATCAGGAACATGACGGACTTGTGTAATAGTCCTCACGACTCCATCATGGCAGCGAACCCGAACTGAGCCAATGCCAACTATTGCACAAGTTGCATTATTGCCCATTACTACGGTTCCTCCACTTTTCTCATAGCTGCTAAACCAGTCTTTTCGGAACGTCATATGCAGAGTGCAAGCAGAGTCTAACACCCATTTGTTTCCATAACTACTATTATTATTACACGATGTTGTTAGTACATAATCATTATCAAAATCATGTACCTGTTCAACTGTGGATGCACTCGCCTTTTCCTTGGACTTTGACATTGGGCAATCTCGTTCAAAGTGCCCCTTCTTGCCACAACCCCAACACTCTGTATTCTTCTTGTTCACACGAGACTTTGATCTGTGCTTTGATTTGGTCTTTCCCTGTTGGCTAGTCCGGCCTCTTACAAAGAGGCCACTTGCCTGGTCATCTCTATCTCCTTCAATGTGCCTCCGCACATCACTAGAGTTAAGTGCCTGCCGCACTTGCTCAAGCTTGATAGGCTCCTTGCTATACATCATTGAATTCTCAATATCACGATATCCTGAAGTCAATGAAAATAGCAAAGCACATGCAAGCGTCTCCTCCTCCTTTTTAATTCCTGCAATCTGTAAGTCCATGACAAGTTTATTGAACGCATCTAAATGATCTTGTAACGAAGTACCTGACCCCATCTTAAATGTGTGAAGACGTCGTTGTAACAACATCCTTTTTGTCATGATCGGTCTTGGTATAGCCCTTCTAGCTTTTCCCATAACTGTTTGGCCGTCTCTTCGGTACCCGTACTCACTTCACAAAGCACGTTAGGTGCAATAGATAGTTGGATTGCACTCAATGCATCCCCTTCATTCTTCTCCTTGTCGGGAGTTGATATATCCTTAGGATACTTTCCGTCAATAGCATGGATTGAACCTTCCCTCCGCAGTAACGCCATCATCTGGATCTTCCAGATATTGAAGTTGTTGCGTCCACTGAATCTATCAATTTCAAACTTCATGGAACTCATCTTTGCTTGTTCTTCCTCCTTGGATCGTTAAAGAATCATGTTGCTCTGATACCAATTGTTAGCGGAAACGTAAAAGAAAGAACACAAGATTTAACGTAGTTCGGATCAAAATAATCCTACATCCACCAGAGAACAGTTGCTTTTTTATTATTAACAAAGGAAGGGAGGAGTTTCCAATTACACTTAAGAGAATTTCTCTCTTAACTCTCTACTCACTACAATGTATTGTATTATTTTTGGGATGATTTCTACAAATGAAGGAGTGCATCTATTTATAGAGGTAAATACCTCCTCTTGATGTCATTGGTGACATCAAACTACCTCCTAGCATCCACACCAACTCTTTTCACCAACTCTTTCAATTGGCATACCATTATTGACTAAACATAAACCAAACACTTTCAAACTATATAGGCCAGTACTAAGGACTCAACATGAAAATTTGCTATTTTAAAATTTGTTTATAGCAATACCTAACCCAATAAATGAAGAAAAGACGGCAACTTAGAAGGGAAACTAAACGAACTACCAACAAAGAGATGAACTATGTACTTTCAAGAAATAATATACAGATCAACACCCAATTTATGTCTTTGGCGGCGCAATAAATTCTGTCTCCTTTTACTCAAGGTACTTCAGTGCATTGTTCTGCTCTTCCTCAGAAACCTCAGCATCAGCCAATTTCTTTTCAACCATATTACGCCTGCAAATAAAGCAAATACACCAGGATTATTCTTGAGCAAGGCTTACAACAAGTAAATAACATTAGTTGTCGCATACTGCCAAATAAACGCTTAATAACTTAAACAAGGAGCTCATGAAGTGAAAAATAAAAAGGGAGCTTTCAATTTTCAATAATTTTCAAAATTAGGTTGGAACAATTTTCAAACAATTGATACTTTTGGTTGCAAAAGACATGCATTTAAACGTGATGACTTCCAAATTTCCCGACATTCTAGGAGAACGGATAACTAGCAATTAGGGGTGTACAAAAGAAACCGACAAACTGTACCAAACCGATAATTTGAGTCAAATCGAAAGAAAAATCCGATTATGGTTTGGTTTGGTGTTAGAAAAAAAATCCGACCATAATTAGTTTGGTTTAGTTTTAACTAAAAAAAAGTCAAACCGAAACCAAACCAACCTGACATTACATGTATACAAGTTTTAAAAATATTCTATACATAAAAATAGTTATTGTAATGTAATTTATAATATAATTTAAGCTCTTTAATAGTTCTTTCTTTTAATGCATTATTTCAAGTTTAGACTTAGAACTTTTGAATGGTCAAATATGTTTTATAGCCCATAAAAATTAGTAACTCAAATAAAGCCTAAAGCAAAATCAAATCAATACTAATGCTAACTAAAAAATTCAATTCAATACTAGAAATGACAATAGTATTGGATATTTATTTTTTTAGTTTCACATTGATTTAGATAGTGAAAATGCATAACTCACATTTAATATTATTTAGTCATGTAATTAATACTTTGTACTTATTAGTCGTACTTATTTTAACATGACTTAGTACTTTTAGATTTTGTGTACTTTTATTATGGCTTATTAATTAGCAATATTTAACTTATACGAATTGTTGAGTATTTTAGTATAATTATGACTCATCTCACATTATTTTGTATTATTTTATTGGTTAATATCTTATATAGTTTTATCCTACTAGGACCTAAAAAATATTAGAGCACAAATTACAAATTTTATGCTATGAAGATTTTGTAGGAAAAAACCCGAAAACCCTGAAAAAATCGAAAAACACGAGAAAAACTGTGATTGAAAAATCAGACTTTTATTAGTTTGGTTTGGTTTATAAATTTAAAAATTTGAGACAATTGATTTAGTTTGGTAATTGAAAAATTCGAACCAACCCGGCCTATGTACACCCCTACTAGCAACATACCGCTCCCTACGCTCTTGCAAGCTCTTCATTTGGTCTTTGTAGTGTTTTTAGTGTCAGTTGAAAGCGCTTCCTCATTTAACGACATGTTTGATGGGTTAATTTTACCGAATGTCATTCAACTATCTTTCAATTTCATAAAAGTCATTCAACTATTTTTTGTCACTTAAAAGTAACTAAAGTTTACCATTGTCACTTAAATGTCACTTCAGCTCAAACCCCTACCATAAATCTGATATGACATAAAACCTAATGAGAAAAAATTCAAAAATAAATACCACATCAGCTTAAATGGATTATACCCACTTTAGATCCATTTTTCCCTAAATTTGATTTGACCCATGACCCAAATGAGTTTCAATAAAAAAAAAAAAAATCATGAAATGCCACATTAGTTTAGAATGATTACGCTATACTATAAAAATTATTGCCTTTTCCGTTACATAATTCATGTTCGTGACTATTTTACACTAAATTATTCTATATTAAAAAATTCTTGCCTTGTCTATTAAATAATGCCTCATTCGGGTCGTTTTATTTTTATTTTCTACTAACATTAAAGTACTAATGTATTCATCTCGCATAACTTATTTTTATTTTTGATAAATTTTCTAGTGAAGTTAAATATTATTATATTCATCTCATATAACATAATAAAGTATCATAAGCCGATAAGAATAATAAAGCTAATGAGAATCCATTTTCACAAAGTATCATTCCATTAATTTCAAAATGCTGGATATTAAGCCACCAGCATACAAAAAACCTGCTTAGTAAGCAACACCTACCATTAAAGTGCATAATGAACATTATTTTTCTAAGAACCCGGAAATTCTAAAGAGGGGTATGGTCGACAGTGGTATGAGCAATACTATTAGGGGTGTTTTTACTTTTTTTTTTTTTTTTCCCATTTGGGTTGGGCTGTTCACGGTTTGATAGAAAATCGATTCAAACCGAAAATCGAACCAAACCGATTAAGTAAACCGATATTTTTCTTGATTTGGATTGGTTTTGGTTTTAAATTTTAAAAACCGATAATATTTGGTTCGGTTTTGGTTCTATTATAAAAAACCGAAAAAACCGAACCGAACCGATTAATTATATAAAAATATGAATAATTATTGATATATGATATAATATCTTTTCGTAAATAATTTTAAATACTTTATGTATTTTAATTATTATTTTGAATTTTGATTTATCCTACTTATATTTTAAAAGATTGCCTAAGTCCAAAAGAATAGGAATCAACCAATTTTCTTTTCCTTAAGAGAATCTAATTCTCTAACCTACACACATACTTTTTCCTAATAAAAGAGTTAGAAAAAAAATCTACGACAAGAGTAAAGAAAGCAAACTCAAATTGCAAGACTATAGTAGCTAAAGCTTGAGAAAGTAAACTTTTAGTTTGTTTTTTTGTTCATTTTTTTCCGTATAAACAGGTAAATAAACTTACAGTTCCGAAATAAATATATATAAAAGCATAAATTTAGCAAATTATTTTCAGATTGTTGTCTAGTGTTGTTTTAGTATTATCGACTTATCATTAGCTTACTAGGAACCGAAAAACCGAATCAAACCAACAACAACCAAATCGATGGTTTGTATGTAATTTGGTTTGGTTTTGGTTTTAAAATTTTAAAAACCGATTAAATTGGTTTGGTTTTGATTTTAATCAAAAATCGGCCAAACCGAACCGTGAACACCCCTACATTTGGGTTATGGGTCAAATCAAAATTAGGAAAATTTGGAGCTAAAGTGGGTATGATCCATTTAAGTTGATTTGACATTTATTTCTAAATTTTTCTCATTAGATTTTATGCCATGTCAGATTTATGGTAATGATTTGAGCCAAAGTGACTTTTAAGTGATAATTATAAACTTTAGTTACTTTTAACTGACAAAAAATAGTTAAATGACTTTTGTGAAATTAAGTGATAGTTAAATAACCTTTAGTGAAATTAACTCCATGTTTGACCCTTCTTTAAATTTACTAGTAGTAGTAGTTTCATGCTTCTTTAAACTAAAATACTATGCATCATATTTAAAATCAAGCTAAATTCTTACAGTGTGCACCATCAATAGCGCAGACAGAAAATTTAAAAAGGAGGGAAATAGTAAAAAAGAAAATGCAATTGAAATGCCCAATGAATGGATCACCATCTGATGTGAGCTAGATTGAAAGAAGTATTAACAAGCATACGGGAGTAGTACATACAGTCGAGGGAGTGGTACTTAACATAAGGAATATAAGTTAGTTATACTTTACTAGTTTACAGTTAAGGTCTAGTAACTTTTTAAGTGTAAGAAGTGTTATATACACATTCACTCTTCTATGTTTTCTATTTGGACACTTTGCGTTCTAGCCCCTAGTTAGGCATATCAGTATTTGTACAGAGTTGAGCTCTTATTTGCTTCTTTATGACATGAAACCTAACTATTTTCTGCTTCTTCTCAGCTGTCCCTCTTTCAATTACTGCAATTTTCTTAGTTTCTAGAATTGACCACAACATTAGTATCAGAGAAGGAGCCCTCGCACCGTGAGATTCAACCATGTCTTCCTAATTTAAAGAGGTTTTGAATAGGTTAGATAGAATGACTATTGATGTAGCTAACTTTAGGGTTCATCAAAGTCAGCTAGAGAATGTTCACGAGCAGGCTTTTCGTGAACTCAAAAGAGTCTTTAGAGATTGGACGAAACTCCGGCAGAGATAAACAACCAGCCCAGACAGGAAACGGACGAGAAGAGATCTATTCTCCTACAGAAAGACCCTTGAGACTCCTAGGTATAGAGAATTGGCCCTCTACTAGTTGCTCTACCTTACAATCTGCACATACTTCATCCCCATCCTTAACCCTCACCCTTAGGGGCGACTCAAGCGCATGTAGGGCCTAAGGCCAAAGTTTAATGTGGGGCCTAAGTATTTATAAGAATGTTATAACATATATTTTTATTTGAAATCTATTCTTCTAGCTTTTTGAGATGCAAAGTTGTTAATAAATTTTTAATAATTGATTTTTTCTAATAATTCTTTTTCAATTGATAATAGCCAAGCCATTTAATCTTTCTTGAGACATTGTTGATCTTAGGTAAGATTTTATTAATTTTACTTTTGAAAAACTTCTTTCTGTCGAAACAACTGTTATAGGAACTGTTAATATTATTCTATAAGCAATATAAGCATTTGAAAAAGAATCAAATCTTTTTATTTGATTGAGTATATCGATTAGCATATTATCTTCTACTTGTACTATTTTTCTTAACACTTTTAATCCGGAAAATAAGTCTAAACCATCAATATCAGAGTGACTGTTATGTTTTAGGGAACATTCAAGGTTAAGACAATATTTTTTTAAATTCTCGTCATCTAATGATCTCAATTTTTTACCACTAAATAGGAAACTAAAGATATTTTCATATACTTCAAACTGTTAAAATCTATTTTGAAGTGAAAAAATGGCTTGATCTACTATATATAAGAAGTAATCAACTCTAAAAGATTCTTCAAGAGACTTTGTGATTTCATTATCAACATTCTCATCAAATTGTTTCTTTCTTATTTGTTTATGAAATTCAGGTTCTATATTCATCTAAAATGTAATTTTCTTAGTTGAAATCATAGCACTTGTAAATCCTTCTTCTCTATATTTAAAAAAAGAAATTAGACCTCTTAGTTGATCTATGACAACATCAATATGCATATCTTTTGATTGTAAACTTTTGCTAACTAAATTAGCAGCAAATAATACATCATACCAAATAGTCATGCCCAATAAAAACTCAAAATTTTCAAGCTCATATGTTGCTAAACAACTCGCTTCATTTTTTGTGTTTGGATCCCCACTAACTTCTACTAATTTTATTAAAGCATATCTTATTTGTGGAACCTTAAATCTTATTGCTTTAATACTTTCAATATGACTTTCCCAACGCATTTGTGATAATAATTTAAGAGTTAGACTTGACACACTATCTTTTAAAATTTTCCACCGCTTAGTGGAAGAAGAAAACAGTGAATATATACGTTGTACTACTCCAAAAATGATATAGCTTTCCTACAAGAATTAGCCATATCGCAAAGTACCAAATTTAGATTATGAAAATCACATGGTATATAAAAAGATCTAGTATTTATATCGAGAAGTTTTTTTTGCACTCCTTGGTGTTTTCCCTTCATATTGGATCCATTATCATATCATTGTTCTCTTAAATTATCAATATCAAGTCCATTATTTTTTATTTAATCTAGAATAACTTCAAAAGATATTTTCCACTTGTATCATCTACTTTTAAAAGCTCTACAAATTATTCAGTAATTTTTATTGGAGTTGATAAAATATTCACACTTCGCAATATAAAAGACATTTGTTCTTGATGACTTGTATCTGGGGTGCAATCAAGTATGATTGAGAAATACTTTGTTTTTTTAATCTTTTCAATAATATTATTCTTAATTTAGCTTGTCAATAAATTTATTAATTCATTTTGTATATTATGTCCGAGGTAATGATCTTGAATTTCATCATGTTTAATTCGCCGAATATATTCTTGCATGATAGGATCAAATTCTACAATCATATTAATGAGAATTAAAAAAATTCCGTTGTTTTCCTGATAGATCTTTTCATTTTTTCTCCTAAATGCCAAATTATTTTTACCAAGAGTTTTTATGACGGCAATAATTCTTGACAATACATTCCGCCAGTGCTCTCTATCTCTATTAATTTGGTCTTGCATATCTTTATCAATTGTTTTATTTTTGTACCATCTCATTTCTAAGTCAATCCATGCACTCATATTAATAATATGTTCGTTCGTTGTTTCATGAATTTTAAGGTTAGTGCTAAGATTTTTCCAATCTCTACTACCTTCACTAGCTAGTTTACTCATACTAGCACTAGAATTTGTATTAAACAACTTGCAACAGAAATAAAATACTCTATGAAAATATTTGGAATAAACTAACCATCTTCTTTCATGTCTTTCCCAATTTGCTATTTTGAAAATAATGTGTAGTAGAAAAGTGCCTTAAGAATTTATCCTTTGGAAAATCTATGTCGGTAATTCTTGTTGGTCCCTTTTCTACTAATAAATCTCTCAACTTTGTATCAGTATCAGCCCATTAACTAAGATCATATATATTTTTAGGAATGCTATTATTTAATCCATTTATTAGTTCTTGATTTTCTTGAGAATCTTCGTCGGATTTCTCATAAACCTCTTCTTCTTCAATTTGAATTTTGTTATCATCTGACTCAACTAAATTAGTGACTTGTTCATCTACAGAATATTCTCCTACATTTTTCGATTTAATTTTTTCATTGTTTGTCAAAAAATTTGTCAAGAGCTCCTTTTTGAGATTTTATTGAATTTTTAACTTTTCTTTTCCTTTGGAGTTTTGAATAACCGGATGCATATTTTCTTGTTGACATATTTATATTCTAAAAAAAATTAAACAATATGTATGGAGTAAAATTAATAATAATAAATAACAAATAAATATAAAATTAGAACGTTAGAATGATATTACCCAACGACTGATTCAAGAAGTTTGAAGACTTTGATTCTGAAATATCTAGTTATTGGCTTGTTGGAGAAAGAAAGAAATCTAGTAAAAAGAAGGTGAGCAAGAATGAGAAAGGAAGAAGATATGTCTCATGTTTGGAATATGAAGAGTGAAATACTAAAGTTGAAATGATGGGAAGAAGAGTAAAAGGTAGAATTGTCAAATCAAATCAAATTGAAAACTATTCATCTACTATTTTTAAGTAACTCAAATCTTTACTTTATTAACGTATCTAAAAGGTTTTCTTTCCTTATATATACAAAAGTACTATATATATATATATATATATATATATATATATATATTATTTATAAAAAAAATGGGGCCCCCAAAATTGGGGACCTAAGGTGCAAGGCTTACCCAAGATACTGTTAGAGCCGGGCCCCCTCACCCCACCAATAAACTTAACTCCAAATAGCCAAAATCGACAGTCTCCAAATCAATTTCCACACAAATTCCACAAGACCAGACTCATTTTCAGCCGATTCTAGAAAAAATGCAAACCCCTCACTTCAAAAAAAAATAAAAAATTCATCACATATACCCCCAACCATATACCCTTCAAACACCCAAAACCCTTACCCTATGAACCCTTCATTCTATTACTCTTCACACCCTTAAAACTTTCATCCTTTGTATCCCCAAAATTATTATAACCCAAATTCAATTTACCCCTTGTCCCCAACCCAAAATTCTCAGTCACTTATACGCTTGATGAAAGTTGATTTCCCTAGATTCTTGTGACGACCCAAAGGGTCATCACCTATTTTCTTACCCATTATGTGCTTTCGAGACCTTGAAAACCTCATTTAGAGTCGCTTCGATTTGCGTGCGCAGTCCGGGCGCGTAGCCGGAAAGCTTAAATATGAAATTTTGTGAAAAATATTAAGTCTTGACTTTAAAATGAATAAATTTGACTTCGGTCAATATTTTGGGTAAACAGGCCCGGACCCGTGATTTGACGGTCCTGGAGGGTCCGTAGGAAAATATGGGACTTGGGCGCATGTCCGAAATCGAAATCCGAGGTCCCTAGCTCGAGAAATAAATTTTTAAGTGAAATTGTTTTCAGAAATTGTTTAAGGAATTTGAAGTGAAAACTGATTAGAAAGCAATGGTATCAGACCCGTATTTTGGTTCCGGTGCCCAGTACAGGTCTTATATATGACTTGAGTCATTCCTGTGAAATTGGTTAAAAACGGACATCGTTTGACGTGATCCGGATCTTAATTGAGAAATTTGATGTTTAAAAGAGTTTTGAGAAATTTTATTGATCTCGAGGTTTAATTTGATGCTCGTGATGTTATTTTGGTCATTTGAGTAAACGAATATGTCCGTAGGATTTTTTGAGATTGTGTGTATACTTGGGTTGGAGTTTCGAGGGCTCGGGTGAGTTTTCAGTGGGCTCCGGAATGCCTTAGGATTAGAAAGTCAGATGTTGCAGGTTCAGGAAGTTGCAGTCTCTGAACCCTCTAGTGCATTCCGCGAGAAATCGCGTGCGACTGCGGAGGGGCCAGCGCGGTCGCGGTCACATTTGTGCGGCCGCAGTCACCTTTGTGCGGTCCGCCCAGGGTGCTGAACTGCAGATCTTCAGGGAGGGGCCAGCGCGACCATGGTCGCCTTTGTTCGGTCCGCGATGGAGGCTGTGCGACCGTGGTCCATTTGATGCGGTCCGCACTGGGGGTCTGAGAGGGGTATAAATAAACGGGAATTTCAGTTATTTTTCGCTTTTTCAAAACCCCAAAACATAACAGGCGATTTTTCAAACAACCTTTCTTCTCCAAAACGTTGGTAAGTGATTTCTAACTCATTTTCTTCACTCATTAACATCTTTTAACATGATTTCAACTTCAAATCAAAGATTTTCATAGGGGAAATTGGGTGTTTTGGGTAGAACCTAGGTTTTCTAAAATTGGGGATTTGGACCTCAATTTGAGGTTCGATTTCAAAACAAAAATATATTTGGATTCGTGGGGGAATAGGTAATCGGGTTTGGGTCTGAACCTCGGGTTCGACCACGTGGGCCCGAGGGGTAATTTCTGACTTTTGGGTAAAACTTTAGAAAACTCATTTTCATGCATTGGGGTTGATTCATTTAGCACTTATTGATGTAATTAAGTAACTTGTGACTAGATTCGAGCAAATTGGTGGTGGAATCAAGGGGTAAAGCTATAGTTGAGACTTGAGTGGTGATCAAGGCATCGAGGTAAGTGTTTGGTATAACCCTAGCTTGAGGGATTAGGAGTTGAGTCATACTTTCTACTTGCTTCTTGTTGAGTACAACGTATAGGCATGATGTCGAGTATCTATACGTTGGTGTCACATGACCGTGAGTCTTAAATTGAAAGTTGTTGTGTTCTTAAATGACACTTGGGTGCTTTACTTAATGATCTTCTATAATTGAGCATTTTCAATAATTGAACTGAGTACAAGTTGAGTTGAGGTTGGTTATAGCTGATTCTCCCTTGCCGGGATGACTAATTCAATATTGTTGTTCCCTTGACGGGAAGATTATAACATTGTTGTATTTTATTGCTGGGAAGTTATTATATTATTTATGTTCCCTTGCCGGGATTTCTTATGATTGTGTGATGAAATAAAATGGGAGCGGGTGGTACGCCTACCACAAGATATAATGAAATAGGAGCGGATGGTACGCCTACCACAAGATATAATGAAATGGGAGCGGGTGGTACGCCTACCACGAGATATAATGAAATGGGAGCGGGTGGTACGCCTACCACAAGATATACTGAAATAGGAGCAGGTGGTACGCCTACCACAAGATATACTGAAATGGGAGCGGGTGGTACGCCTACCACAAGATATGAGAAATGGGATCGGGTTGCATGCCTGCAACAAGATGAAACTGAAAGTGAAAGTTGCCTTATTTCTCTTTATCCGTGTTAGAAGTTAAATTGTAGTTTCTTTACTATTCTTTGTTATTCTGTTTTATCTGCTACCCCCGGAGCATGTTTCCCCTTTCCCAGCTTTGATTGCTTATTACCTGTTTACTTTTACGCCATATAGTGTATAACTGCACAGGTTTATCTGGAGTCTGGTCCTAGCCTCGTCACTACCTCGCCGGGGTTAGTCCAGACACTTACCAGCACATGAGGTCGGTTGTGCTGATACTACACTCCATGCTCTTTTGCACAGATCCAGGTCTTGGACATTAGCAGTAGCGCGAGAGCCAACTTTCAGTCCAGTGAGACACCGAGGTAGCCTTGCAAGCATCCGTAGGCCCGACGTCTCCTCTATCTTTATTTCAGTCTGTTATCTCATGTATTCGAGACAAACAATTTATATTTTTCCTTCAAACGGTTGTATTTAGTACTCTTAGAAGTTCGTGAGTAATGTGACACCAGTTCTTGGGTAGAGGCATATGTTGATTTCCGTATTATTATTCAGTTTCTTTAATTTAAGTCTTCCGCACATTTATTAAATTCCGTTGTTTTCATGCTATCACTGATAATCGTTAAAAGAAGTGATTTGTTAATGAAGTAAGCGGTTAAAGATTGGCTTGCCTAGCTCACATTAGTAGGCACCATCACGACTCCCGAGGGTGGGAAATCCGGGTCGTGATAAGTTGGTATCAGAGCTCTAGGTTACATAGGTCTCACAAATAACGGACAAACTCATTAGAGTCTGAGCGGTACGGAGACGTCTGTATTATCTCCCAGAGGCTACCGAGTTAGGAAAATCTCACATTTGTTCTTTCTTGTCGTGCGGATTTGTTCCTCAAATGCTAATTAGATTTCTACTCTGTTCTTTCGCAGATGGAGAGAACACGCGCTTCCTCATCTACCGCTCAGCAGCCCGAGCCCCCAGCAGCATCTCCCACTAGGGGCAGGGGCAGAGGCCGTGCTAGAGGCCGAGGTAGGGGCAGAGTTCAGCCCCGAGAAGCAGCACCGATGGCGGAGCCTCAGGTTGATTTTGAGGAGGAGGTTCCAGCCCAAGCAGTTCTGGTGGGCCCAGCTCAGGTCCCAGAGGGGTTTATTGCTACCCCAGTTCTTCAGGACGCTCTGATCCGATTGGTGGGCCTCGTGGAGAGTGTCACCCGAGCAGGTTTGCTTCTTGTAGCCCTAGCCACTTCTCAGGCTGGAAGAGGGGCTCAGACTCTTGCTACATGCACTCCAGAGCAGGTAGCTCCTCAGATTTAGACTCCAGCGGTTCAACCGGTTAGAGCAGTTCGGGCGGGTGTAGTAGCTCAGACCGGTGATGGAGCGGCAATGTCTGCCGATGCTTTGTGGAGGCTGGATAGGTTCACCATGCTCTTCACTACTACTTTCAGCGGTGTTTCTTCTGAGGATCCCCAGGATTTTCTATATAGTTGTCACGAGGTTCTCAGAAACATGGGTATTGTTGAGACCAATGGGGTCGATTTTGCTACATTCTGCTTGTCTGGATCCGCTAAGACTTGGTGGAGGGATTATTGCTTACCTAGGCCAGTCAGGTCGCCATCTTTGACTTGGGAGCAGTTTACAGTATTGTTTTTTGAGAAGTTTCTCCCCGTTACTTAGAGAGAGGCCTATCGGAGGCAGTTCGAGCGCCTCCAACAGGGTTCCATAACGGTCACCCAGTATGAGACCAGGTTCATCGACTTATCTCGCCATGATCTTGTCATACTTCCTAGTGAGAGAGAGAGAGAGAGAGGGTGAGGAGGTTTATCGACGGTCTTATTCAGCCGATTCGTTTTCAGATGGCCAAGTAGGCTAGGAGTGAGATCACTTTTCAGGAGGCAACCAATGTGGCCCGCAGAGTTGAGATGGTTCTATCACAGGGAGGTGGTCAGGGGTCGGATAAGAGGCCCCGTCATTTAGGCAGATTTAGTGGTACCTTGTCTAGAGGTAGAGATTCATATGGTAGAGGCCATCATCCTAGGCCCTTTCAGTCAGCTCTTCAGGCTTTTCACGGTGCTTTAGGTGGTCGTGGTCCTCCGATTCAGTATTCTGATCAGCAGTCCTTCAGTGCACCACCAACACCTATTAGTGCACCACCGCTTCAGAGTTTTCAGGGTCATTATCCCCAGCAGCTGAGGGCTTGTTTTACTTGTGGCGACACGAGGCACATTGCTAGGTATTGCCCTCGGGCTTCGAGCAGTTCTCCGTATCAGGGTTCCTGTGCTATGGTTCAGGCACTAGATGTTCCATAGCCCTGCCCAACCAGCTAGAGGTGGGGGTAGAGGTGCTAGAGGTAGAGGTAGAGGTCCTAGAGGTGGAGCTCTGACCACCAGAGGTGGAGGCCAGCCAACAGCAGGCCATCCCAGAGGTAGTTCAGGGTGGTGGGGCCCAGCCCCGATGTTATGCTCTCCCAGCTAGGCCCGAGTCTGAGGCTTCAGATGCAGTTATTACAGGTACGGTTCTGGTTTGTGATAGAGATGCTTCAGTGTTATTTGATCCAGGGTCTACATACTCGTATGTGTCATCTTATTTTGCACCGTATCTGGTCATGCCTAGTGATTCGTTGAGTATTCATGTTTATGTGTCTACGCCGGTGGGTAATTCTATTGTGTTAGATCGAGTCTATTGCTCTTACGTAGTTGTGATTGGGGGTCTTGAGACTCGTGTGGATTTGTTGCTTCTAGATATGGTCGATTTTGATGTCATATTGGGGATGGACTGGCTATCACCTTACCATTCTATCTTGGATTGTCACGCCAAGACTGTGACCTTAGATTTACCGGGTATGCCTCGTTCAGAGTGGAGAGGGACTCCTGGTCATTTTACCCGTAGCGTCGTTTCTTATGTGAATGCTCGGCGTATGGCCGAGAAGGGGTGCTTGGCCTATTTAGCCTATGTTGTGACTCTAGTGCGGAGGTTTCCTCTATTGATTCTCTGCTCGTCGTTCGTGAGTATCCTGAGGTATTCCCTTCAGACCTGCCGGGTATGCCGCCCGACAGGGATATTGATTTTTGCATTGATTTAGCTCCGGGCACTCAGCCCATTTCTATTCCGCCGTATCGCATGGCCCCGCCTGAGTTGAAAGAGTTGAAGGAGCAGTTGCAGGACTTGCTTGAGAAGGGTTTCATTAGACCCAGTGTTTCACCTTGGGGTGCGCCAGTGTTATTTGTTAAGAAAAAGGATGGTTCAATGAGAATGTGCATTGATTACCGGCAGTTGAACAAGGTCACCATCAAGAATAAGTATCCACTACCGAGAATCGATGATTTGTTCGATCAGTTTCAGGGTGCCAAGGTATTTTCAAAGATCGACTTGAGATCTAGCTACCATCAGTTGAGGATTAGGGCATCCGATGTCCCTAAGACAACTTTCCGCACTTGGTACAGGCATTATGAGTTCTTGGTCATGTCATTTGGGTTGACAAATGCCCCTGCGACTTTTATGAATTTGATGAACCGAGTGTTCAGGCCTTATTTGGACTCGTTCGTGATAGTCTTCATTGATGATATTTTGATATATTCCCGCAGCCAGAAGGAGCACGAGCAGCATCTTAGAGTGGTTCTTCAGACTCTGAAGGATAGTCAGTTATATGCTAAGTTCTCGAAGTGTGAGTTCTGGCTGAGTTCAGTTGCATTTCTGGGTCATGTTGTATTAGTAGAGGGTATTCAGGTTGATCCGAAGAAGATTGAGACAGTCAAGAACTGGGCTAGACCAACATCAGCTATAGAGATTTGGAGTTTCTTAGGGTTGGCAGGCTACTATCATCGGTTTGTGGAGGGGTTCTCATCTATTGCAGCCCCGATGACCAGGTTGACCTAGAAGGGTGCCCAGTTCAGATGGTCGGACGAGTGTGAGGCGAGCTTTCAGGAGCTCAAGACAACTCTGACTACCACACCGGTGTTGGTTTTGCCCACAGGTTCAGGGCCTTACACAGTTTATTGCGATGCTTCCTGTATTGGGCTTGGTGCAATGTTGATGCAGGATGGCAAGGTCATTGCCTATGCTTCGAGGCAGTTGAAGATTCATGAGAAAAACTATCTGGTCCATGATTTAGAGTTGGCAGCCATTGTTCACGCATCAAAGATTTTGAGGCATTATCTGTATAGCGTGGCATGTGAGGTGTTCACTGAACACAAGAGTCTTCAATATTTGTTCAAGAAAAAGGAGTTGAATTTGAGGCAGAGGAGATGGTTGGAGTTGTTGAAGGATTATGATATCACTATCTTATATCACCCGGGAAAGGCCAACGTGGTGACCGATGCTCTGACTAGAAAGCCAGCATGGGCAGTCTTGCTTATATTCCGATTGGTGAGAGGCCGCTTGCATTGAATGTTCAGGCTTTGGCCAGTCGATTTGTGAGATTGGATATCTCCGAGCCTAGCCGAGTATTAGCTTGCACGGTCGCTAGATCTTCATTATTGGAGCGTATCCGTGATCAACAGTTTGATGATCCCCATTTGTGTGTCCTTAGAGACACGATGCAGCGTGGAGGTGCCAAACAGGTTACCTTAGGTGATGATGGAGTTTTGAGATTGCAGGGGCGAGTTTGTGTGCCTAATGTGGATGGGCTTCGAGAGTTGATTTTAGAGGAGGCCCATAGTTCCCGGTACTCTATTCATCCAGGTGCCGCGAAGATGTATCATGATTTGCGTCAGCATTATTAGTGGTGTATAATGAAGAAGGATATTATTGCATATGTGGCTCGATGTTTGAATTGTTAGCAGGTTAAGTATGAGCATCAGAGGCCTGGTGGATTGTTTCAGAGGATTGAGCTTCCCGAGTGGAAGTGGGAGCGGATCACTATGGACTTCGTTACTGGACTTCCGCTGACTCGGAAGAAGTTTGACACAGTTTGGGTCATTGTTGATAGGCTGACCAAGTCAGTACATTTCATTCCTGTGGCAGTCTCCTATCCATCCGAGAGGTTAGCTGAGATCTATATCCGAAAGATTGTTCGCCTTCATGGTGTGCCTGTGTCTATCATTTCGGACCGAGGTACGCAGTTTACCTCGCATTTCTGGAGAGCAGTTCAGCGAGGGTTGGGCACTCAAGTGGAGTTGAGTACAACCTTTCATCCCTAGATGGACGACCAGTCTGAGCGGACTATTCAGATTCTGGAGGATATGCTCCGAGCTTGTGTCATTGATTTTGGAGGTTCGTGGGATTAGTTTTTACCTTTAGCAGAGTTTTCCTACAACAACAACTACCAGTCGAGTAGCCAAATGGCTCCTTATGAGGCTTTGTATGGTAGGCGATGTCGATCTCCGGTTGGATGGTTTGAGTCGGGGGAGGCTCGGTTGTTGGGTACAGATCTGATTTAGGAGGCCTTGGACAAGGTCAGGATCATTCAGGAGAGGCTTCGTACGGCTCAATCCAGGCAAAAGGGTTATGCAGACTGCAAAGTTCGAGATGTGGCTTTTATGGTTGGTGAGCGGGTATTGCTCCGAGTGTCGCCTATGAAGGGCGTGATGAGATTCGGGAAGAAGGGCAAGTTTAGCCCTAGGTTCATTGGTCCATTTTAGATTCTTGATCGAGTGGGAGAGGTGGCTTATAGACTTGCATTTCCGCCTAGCTTATTAGCCGTGCATCTAGTATTTCATGTGTCCATGATTCGGAAGTATCACGACGATCCATCCCACATGTTAGATTTCAGTACTGTCCAGTTGGACAAGGACTTGTCTTATGAGGAGGAGCCAATGGCTATTCTAGACCGGCAGGTCCGTCAGTTGAGATCGAAGAGTTTTCCTTCGGTTCATGTTCAGTGGAAAGGTCAGCCTCCTAAGGCATCGACCTGGGAGTCCGAGTTCGATATGTGGAGCCGTTATCCTCATTTATTCCTCGACTCAGGTACTTCCTTCTTCTGTCCGTTCGAGGACGAACAATTGTTTTAGAGGTGGAGAATGTGACGACCCAAAGGGTCATCACCTGTTTTCTTAGCCATTATGTGCTTCTGAGGCCTTGAAAATCTCATTTAGAGTCGCTTCGATTTGCGTGCACAGTTAGGGTGCGTAGCCGAAAAGCTTAAATATGAAATTCTGTGAAAAATGTTAAGTCTTGACTTTAAAATGAATAAATTTAACTTCGGTCAACATTTTGGGTAAACGGACCCGGACCCGTGATTTGACGGTCCCGGAGGGTCCATAGGAAAATATGGGACTTGGGCGTATGCCCGGAATTAGAATCCGAGGTCCCTAGCCCGAGAAATAAATTTTTAAGTGAAATTGTTTTCAGAAATTGTTTAAGGAAATTTGAAGTGAAAACTGATTAGAAAGCAATGGTATCGGGCCCGTATTTTAGTTCCGGCTCCCGGTATAGGTCTTATATATGACTTGAGTCATTCCTGTGAAATTGGTTAAAAACGGACGTCGTTTAACGTGATCCGGGCCTTAATTGAGAAATTTGATGTTTAAAAGTGTTTTGAGAAAGTTTATTGATCTCGAGGTTTATTTCGATGCTCGTGATGTTATTTTGGTCATTTGAGTACACGAATATGTCCGTAGGATGTTTTTGATGTTGTGTGTATACTTGGGTTGGAGTTTTGAGGGCTCAAGTGAGTTTCGAGTGGCTCCGGAATGCCTTAGGCTTAAAAAGTCAGATGTTGCAAGTTCAGGAAGTTGAAGTCTCTAACCCTCTAGTGCAGTCCGCGAGAAATCGCGTACGACCACGGAGGGGCCAACGCGACTGCGGTTGCCTTTGTGTGGTCTGCGGTGGAGGCTGTGCGGCCGCAATCGCCTTTGTGCGGTCCGCCGAGGGTGCTGAACTGTAGGTCTTCAGGGAGGGGCCAGCGCGGCCGCGGTCGCCTTTGTGCGGTCCGCGGTGGAGGCAGTGCGGCCGCGGTCCATTTGATGCGGTCCGCACTGGGGGTCTAAGAGGGGTATAAATAAACGGGAATTTCAGTTATTTTTCACTTTTTCAAAACCCCAAAACATAACAGGCGATTTTTCAAACAACCTTTCTTCTCCAAAATGTTGGTAAGTGATTTCTAACTCATTTTCTTCACTCCTTAACATCTTTTAACATGATTTCAACTTCAAATCAAAGATTTTCATAGGGGAAATTGGGTGTTTTGGGTAGAACCTAGGTTTTCTAAAATTGGGGATTTGGACCTCAATTTGAGGTCTGATTTTAAAACAAATTATATATTTGGATTCGTGGGGGAATGAGTAATCGGATTTTGGTCCGAACCTCGGGTTTCGACCACATGGGCCCAGGGGGT
This sequence comes from Nicotiana sylvestris, assembly GCF_000393655.2. Taxonomy (NCBI): domain Eukaryota; kingdom Viridiplantae; phylum Streptophyta; class Magnoliopsida; order Solanales; family Solanaceae; genus Nicotiana; species Nicotiana sylvestris. The sequence continues at coordinate 141,644,234 of NC_091062.1, forward strand.
GATTTCTGACTTTTGGGTAAAACTTTAGATAACTCATTTTCATGCATTGGGGTTGATTCATTTAGCACTTATTGATGTAATTAAGTAATTTGTGACTAGATTCGAGCGGATTGGTGGTTGAATCAAGGGGTAAGCTATAGTTGAGACTTGAGTGGTGATCAAGGCATCGAGGTAAGTGTTTGGTCTAACCCTAGCTTGAGGGATTAGGAGTTGAGTCATACTTGCTACTTGCTTCTTGTTGAGTACGATGTATAGGCATGGTGACGAGTTTCTATACGTTGGTATCAAGCATGACCGTGAGTCTTAAATTGAAAGTTGTTGTGTTCTTAAATGACACTTGGGTGCTTTACTTAATGATCTTCTATGATTGAGCATTTTCAATAATTGAACTGAGTACAAGTTGAGTTGAGGTTGGTTATAGCTGATTCTCCCTTACCGGGATGACTAATTCAATATTGCTGTTCCCTTGCCGGGAAGATTATAACATTGTTGTGTTCCCTTGCCGGGAAGTTATTATATTATTTATGTTCCCTTGACGGGATTTATTGTGATTGTGTGATGAAATGAAATGGGAGCGGGTGGTACGCCTACCACAAGATATAATGAAATGGGAGCGGGTGGTACACCTACCACAAGATATAATAAAATGGGAGCGGGTGGTACCTCTACTATGAGATATAATGAAATGGGAGCGGGTGGTACGCCTACCACAAGATATACTGAAATGGGAGCGGGTGGTATGCCTTCCACAAGATATACTAAAATGGGAGCGGGTGGTACCCCTACCACAAGATATGAGAAATGGGATCGAGTTGCACGCCTGCAACAAGATGAAACTGAAAGTGAAAGTTGCCTTATTTCTCTTTATCCGTGTTAGAAGTTAAATTTTAGTTTCCTTACTATTCTTTGGTATTCTGTTTTATCTGCTACCCCCGTAACATGTTTCCCCTTTCCCAGCTTTGATTGCTTATTACCTGTTTACTTTTTTGCCATATAGTATATAACTGCACAGGTTTATCTGGAGTCTGGTCCTAGCCTCGTCACTACCTCACCGGGGTTGGCCAGACACTTACCAGCACATGGGATCGGTTGTGCTGATACTACACTCCGTGCTCTTTTGCACAGATCCAGGTCTTGGACAGCAGTAGTAGCGGGGGATCCAGCTTTCAATCCAGTGAGACACCGAGGTAGCCTTGCAAGCGTCTGCAGGCCCGACGTCTCCTCTATCTTTATTTCAGTCTGTTATCTCATGTATTCGAGACAAACAATTTATATTTTTCCTTCAAACGGTTGTATTTAGTACTATTAGAAGTTCGTGAGTAATGTGACACCAGTTATTGGGTAGAGGCATATGTTGATTTCCGTATTATTGTTCAGTTTCTTTAATTTACGTTTTCCGTACATTTATTAAATTCTGCTAAGTTTTCATGCTATCACTGATAATCGTTAAAAGAAGTGTTTTGTTAATGAAGTAAGCTGTTAAGGATTGGTTTGCCTAGCTCACATTAGTAGGCGCTATCACGACTCCCGAGGGTGGGAAATCCGGGTCGTGACAATTTTGTGGGCAGGGTTTTCGTGACTGGTGGTATAGGGTTAAACAATTTTTTTCTATGGATAAGATTCAACCTCACCAGAAGGTCATAGTTGCCTCTATTCACTTTGATGATATTGCAATTCAATGGCACTAAGATTACATGAGAAGTAGGCAACATCTTCCCCCTCCTAGTTGGGAGGAATATTTGCTTGCTTTACCTGACAAGTTTGGGCCTGAATATGACGATCCAATAGGGGAGCTGGTTAAGTTGGGAGTGTGTTGGATTTTTAGGAGGTTTTTGATCAGGCCATGATTAGGCTGTACTATGATCCTAACCATGCGATTAGTATCTACTTGAATGGGCTAAAACCTGAGTTGAGTGATGATGTTAGGATCCATAGACCATATTCTCTTCCACAAGCCTACCACTTAGCAAGATTGCAGGAATCTATTTTTCTTTCCCAGTCCAAGGTTATGAGAAGTTTTCCCTTAAATTATCCACAGGCGTTGCCTCGACCTTCAGGCAATGCAGCTGTCTCTAACAACCCCAGACCTTATGATAGGGCAGCACAAGTGCACTGTGATGACCCAAAAGATCATCACTTATTTTAGAAATAAATTCAGTGTTCCGAGGCCTAAAAACCTCCCTTTTACCTCACCTTGATTTGCGCATGTGGTCCGGACCTATATCCAGAAAACCTTCTATGTAAAAAGATGAGAAATAGAAATTTCTAGAGTTAAAAATTCAATTTTTGGTTGACTTTGGTCAAAATTTTGAGCAAACGGACCCTGATCCGTGTTCCGACGATTCCGGGAGGTCCGCAGTAAAATATGGGACTTGGGCGTATGCCCGGAAATGAATTCCGAGGTCCCAAGCCTTAGAAATTAATTTTTGAAAGAAATTAGTTTGCTGAATTATCTAAGAAATGAAGAAAAGAATTAATGTTTGAAACCATTGGTATGGAGCCCGCTTTTCGGTTCCAGAGCTCGGTACAAACTTGTTATAGTATTTAAATGATAACTGTGAAATTTGGTAAAAAATGGAGTCTATTTGACATGAGTTGGACTTCCGGTTGAAGAGTTATGAACTTTAAGTATTCTTGATGAAAATGTTGAGTTTTGATGTCCAATTCATGGTTTTACATGTTATTTTGATGATGTGATCGCACGAGTAGGTTTATATGATATTTTTGAGTGAGTATGCACATTTGGTTTGAAGCCCCGAGGGCTCGGGTGAGTTTCAGGTAGGTTCCGGGATGTTTTAGGCTTAAAACATCGCTGTTGCAGGTCCAGAGATGTTGCAGATCTCTGAACCCGTCAGTGCTGACCGCATTGATTTTGTGCTGACTGTGGAGGGGCCTTTGCGTCCACACTCCTTTTTGTGCGGTCCGCAGTGAGGAAGAATTTCACTGGTCCGATTTCGGAAGCCTATATCTTTTGATCTACAAGGAAATTTGAGATGATGAAAAGACGAAAGTTATAGCCCATCGTGTCTATTTTCCAGAAAGCTAAAGAAATCACAATTTGGACATCTGTAGAGAAACTTATGGCCAAAACACTAAAGCATGTCACTGCAGTCAACACTGTGAGCTCCACGACCACACTCCTTTTTGTGCGGTCCGCACAGGGGGTTTGAGAGGGGTATATTTGAACGGAATTTTCAATTATTTTTCATTTTTCAAAACTCCAAAAACATAAGAGGTGATTTTTTAAACGACCTTTCTTCTCCAAAACATTAGTAAGTGATTTCTAACTCATTTTCTTTACTCCTTAACTTCTTTTTACAAGTTTTCATCCTAGAATCTAGGGTTTTCATGGTGGAATTGGAAATTTTATGTAAAACCTAAGAATATTGAAATTTGGGGATTTAGACCTCAAATTGAGGTCGGATTCCAAAACCAATTATATATCCGGGCTCGGGGGTGAATGTGTAATCGGGTTTTGGTCCAAATTTTGGGTTTGGACCAAGCGGGCCCAAGGTCGAATTTTGACTTTTTAGGAAACCCTTTAGAAAACTTATTTCCATGCATTAAAATTGATTCATTTAGCACTTATTAATATTATTAAGTAACTTGTGGCTAGATACGAGCGAGTTGATGGAGGACTCAAGAGGTAAAGCGATAGTTGAGGCTTGAATTGTGTTCGTGGCATCGAGGTAAGTGTTTGGTCTAAACTTAGCTTGAGGGATTAGGAGTTGTGTCTTATTTGATATGTGCTAATTGTGTAGTATGACATATAGGCATGGTGACGAGTATCTATACGTCGGTGTCAAGCATGCCCGTGAGTCTTGTATTGTAATTGTTGTGACTCCGTTGAGATTTATTGTGCTTCCTATGAGGATTATCATTATTGTTCCCTTGCCGGGATGTTGTTCTCATATTGTTGTTCCCTTACCGGGATGTTGTTGTTATATTATTGTTCCCTTGCCGGGATGTTGTTGTTATAGTATTATTCCCTTGTCGGGATGTTGTTGTCATATTATTGTTCCCTTGTCGGGATGTTGTTGTTATAGTATTGTTCCCTTGTCGGGATGTTGTTTTTAAAATATTGTTCCCTTGCCGGGATTCTTTTGTGATTGGTATTGATAAATGAAAAGGGAGCGGGTTGCACGCCTGCAACGGTACTATATGAAAAAGGGAGCGGGTTGCATGCCTGCAACGGTACTATATGAAAAAGGGAGCGGGTTGCACGCGTGCAACGGTAACATATGAAATGGGAGCGTGTTGCATGCCTGCAACGGTAACATATGAAATGGGAGCGGGTTGCATGCCTGCAACGATAGTATATGAAATGGGAGCGGGTTGCACGCCTGCAACGGTAACATGTGAAATGGGAGCGGGTTGCACGCCTGCAACGGTAACATGTGAAATGGGAGCGGGTTGCATGCCTACAATGGTAATATATGAAATGGGAGCGGGTTGCACGCCTACAACATTATTATATGAAATAGGAGCGGGTTGCACGTCTACAACGGTCCATATCTTTTGCCGGTATTTGATTTATGGTGTTCCTTATATTTCTCTACTATTATTTTGTTGTTACCTGCTACTCCCTGCAGCATGTTTCCCCCGCCTAACTTTAGTTGTAATTATCTGCTTCTATTTCCGCTGTATATGATTTAACTGCACATGTTTATTTGGTAGTCTGGTTTAGCCTCGTCATTACTTCACCGAGGTTAGGCTAGGCACTTACCATCACATGGGGTCGGTTGTGCTGATACTACACTCTACACTCTTTTGTGCAGATCCTTGTGCTGTAGATTTCAGACCGTAATGAGTATATTGTTTCTTGTTCATCAGGCGACCCGAAGTAGTCCTGCAGGCGTCCGCAGGCCTTGGCGTCTCCTTCTATCTACTATTACTGTTTATTTCATGTATTTCCAGAGAGTGTTATATTTATTTCTTTCAGACCTTTATTTGTAGTACTCCTAGATAGTCTGTGAAGTTGTGACACCAGTCTTGGGTAGATTTATTATGGAATGGTATTTGCAGTATTATTAAACTTGAAATTTAATCTTCCGCTTAGTAAATTTTGTTGATCGATAACTGTTGGTTCTTAATTATTAATGGGTTTAGAATGGAAACAAGGTAAATAATGCAATTGGTTGGCTTGCCTAACTTTCACTAGTGGGGCACCATCACGACTCTCGAGGGTGAGAAGTCCGGGTCGTGAACAAGGTTATATCAGAGCTCTAGGTTACATAGGTCTCACAATTCATAGACAAGCTTAGTAGAGTCTGAGGGATCAGTAAGGAGACGTCTGTATTTATCCTAGAGGCTACAGAGTTATGAAAAACTTCACATCTTTTCCTTCTTGTCGTGCGATTTTGTTCTCTCAAAGCTAAATTGAACCCTATACTCTTGTCCTTTCGCGGATGTCAAGGTCACTTACCGCTTCTTCAGTCAAATAGCAGCACAGACTGGTGATAGATCAACTACGTCTTCGGAGGCTTTGTGGAGGTTGGACAGGTTTTACCAAGCTCTTTACAACCACTTTCAGCGGTGCATCTTCTGAGGATCCCAAGGATTATTTGGACAGCTGTCATGAGGTTCTCAGGAACATGGGGATAGTGGAGACCAATGGGGTCAACTTTGCTACTTTTCGCTTATCTGGATCCACCAAGACTTGGTGGAGGGATTATTATTTGGCTAGACCAGTTGGATAACCAGCTTTGACTTGGGATCAGTTTTCTCAGCTATTTTTGGAGAAGTTTCTTCCGGTCACTTAGAGAGAGAGAGATCTATCGGAGACAGTTTGAGCATCTCCAGCAGGGTTCTATGACTGTTACTTAGTATGAGACCAGATTCATCGACTTGGCCGTCATGCTCTTCTCATACTTCCTACCGAGAGAGAGAGGGTGAGGAGGTTCATTGAGGGACTTATTCAGCCTATTCGACTTCAGATGGCTAAAGAGACAGGGAGTGAGATTTCTTTCCAGGAGGTGGCCAATGTGGTCAGGAGAATTGAGATGGTTCTATTGTAGGAAGGTGGTCAGGAGTCTGACAAGAGGCCTCGTCATTCAGGCAAATTCAGTGGCGCCTCGTCTGAAGGCAGAGATTCTTTTGGTAGAGGCCATCCTCCTAGGACTTTTCAGTCAGCACTTCAGGCTTCTCACAGTGCCCCAGGTGGTCGTGGTTCTCACATGCAGTATTCCGATCAGTAGTCCTACAATGCATTACCAGCTCCTATCAGTGCACCTCTGCTTCAGAGTTTTCAGGGTCGTCAGCCCTAACGCCCGAGGGCTTATTTTACTTTTGGTGACACGAGGCACATTGCTAGATATTGTCCTCGAGCATCGAGCAACTCTAATCATCCAGGTTCTCGTGCCATAGTTCAAGCACCGATTGTTTCAAAGCCCGCCCGGCCAGCCAGAGGTGGAGGTAGAGGAGGTAGAGGTGGAGGTAGAGATGTTAGAGGTGGAGCTCGGGTAGCTAGAGGTGGAGGCTAGCTAGCTGCAGGCCGTCCTAGAGATGTAGTCCAGGGTGGTGGGGCCCAGCCCTGATGTTATGCTCTTTCAGCCAGGCCTGAGGCTGAGGCTTCCGATGCAGTTATCATAGGTACGGTTCTGGTTTGTAGTAGGGATGCTTCAGTGTTATTTGATCCAAGGTCTACATATTCTTATGTGTCATCTTATTTTGCCGTATCTGGTCATGCCTAGCGATTCTTTGAGTGCCCCTATTTATGTATCTACACTGGTGGGTGATTCTATCATAGTAGATCGTGTTCATCGCTCTTGTGTAGTTGTGATTAGGGGTCTCGAGACCCGAGTAGACTTATTACTACTGGACATAGTTGATTTTGATGTCATATTGGGGATGGACTAGTTATCACCTTACCACGCTATCTTGGATTGTCATGCCAAGACTGTGACCTTAGCCTTATTGGGTCTACCTCGTCTTGAGTGGAGAGGGATACCAGGTCATTCTACCCGTAGCATTATCTCATACATAAAGGCTCGGCGTATGGTCGAGAAGGGGTGTTTGACTTATTTAGTATATGTTCGTGATTCTAGCGCTGAGGTCCCTTCTATTGATTCAATATCGGTAGTTCGTGAGTTAGCTGAGTTATTTCCTTCAGACCTGTCGGGTATGCCACCCGATAGGGATATTGACTTCAGCATTGATTTAGCTCCGGGCACTCAGCCCATTTCTATTCAGCCGTATCGTATGGCCCCGCCTGAGTTGAAAGATTTGAAGGAGCAGTTGCAAGACTTGCTTGAAAAAGGTTTCATTAGACCTAGTGTTTTGCCTTGGGGTGCGCCCGTGTTGTTTGTTAAGAAGAAGGATGGGTCGATGAGAATGTGTATAGATTACCGACAGTTGAACAAGGTTACAATCAAAAATAAGTATCCATGGTCGATGATTGATGATTTATTTGATCAGCTCAAGGGTGCCAAGGTATTTTCAAATATTGACTTGAGATCTAGATACCATAAGTTGAGGATTAGGGCATCCGATGTCCCTAAGACAGCTTTCCGCACTCGGGAGAAGCATGAGCAGCATCTTAGAGTGGTTCTCCAGACTTTGAGAGACAGTCAGCTGTATGCCAAGGTTTCGAAGTGCGAGTTCTGGTTGAGTTCAGTTGCATTCCTGGGTCATGTTGTATCAGCAGAGAGTATTCAGGTAGATCCGAAGAAGATAGAGGCAGTCAAGAACTGGCCTAGACCAGCATCAGCTACAAAGATCCAGAGTTTCTTGGGTTTGGCAGGCTATTATTGTCGGTTTGTGGAGGGGTTTTCATCTATCGCAACCCCGATGACCAGGTTGACCCAGAAGGGTGCCCAGTTCAGGTGGTCGGACGAGTGTGAGGCGAGCTTTCAGAAGCTCAAGACAGCCTTGACTACGGTGCCAGTGTTGGTTTTGCCCACAGGTTCAGGGCTTTATATAGTTTATTGTGATGCATCTCGTATTGGACTTGGTGCAGTGTTGATGCAGGATGACAAGGTTATTGCATATGCTTTGAGTCAGTTGAAGATTCATGAGAAGAACTATCCGGTTCATGATTTGGAGCTAGCAGCCATTGTTCACGCGTTAAAGATTTGGAGGCATTATCTATATGGCGTGTCATGTGAGGTGTTCACGGATCACAAGAGTCTGCAGTACTTGTTCAAGTAGAAGGAGCTAAATTTGAGGCAAAGAAGGTGGTTGGAGCTATTAAAGGACTATGATATCACCATCCTATATCATTCGGGAAAGGTCAATGTGGTGGCCGATGCTTTGAGTAGAAAGTCAGCCAGTATGGGTAGTCTTGCATATATTCCGATCGGTGAGAGACCGCTTGCTTTGGATGTTCAGGCTTTGGCCAATTAGTTCGTGAGGTTGGATGTTTCTGAGACCAACCGTGTGTTAGCTTGCACGGTCGCTCGTTCTTTATTATTGAAGCTTATCCGAGATCGGCAGTATGATGATCCTCATTTGTGTGTCCTTAGGAACACGGTGCAGCATGGAGGTGCCAAGCAAGTTACATTAGGAGATGATGGAGTTTTGAGGCTGTAGGGCCGAATTTGCGTGCCTAATGTGGCTGGGCTTCAAGAGTTGATTTTAGAGGAGGCCCATAGTTTCCGGTACTCTATTCATCCGGGCGCCGCTAAGATGTATCAGGATTTGTGGCAGAATTATTGGTGGAGGAGGATGAAGAAGGATATCGTTGCGTATGTGGCTCGGTGTTTGAATTGTCAACAGTTTAAGTACGAGCATTAGAGGCCTGGTGGTTGTTTTAGAGGATTGAGCTTCCCCAGTGGAAGTGGGAGCGGATCACTATGGACTTCGTTGTTGGACTCCCACAGACTCAGAGGAAGTTCGATGCAGTGTGTGGCATTATTGATAGGCTGACCAAGTCAACACATTTCATTCTGTGGCAGTCTCATATTCTTTCGAGAGGTTAGCTGAGATCTATATCTGGGAGATTGTTCGTCTTCATGGTGTGCCCGTGTCTATCATTTTAGATCGAGGTATGCAGTTTACCTCATGTTTCTGGAGGGCAGTTCAGCGAGAGTTGGGCACACAGGTTAAGTTGAGCACATCATTTCATCCTCATACGGACGGGCAGTCCGAGCGTACTATTCAGATTTTGGAGGATATGCTCCGAGCGTGTGTCATTGACTTTGGAGGCTCGTGGGATCAGTTTTTGCTTTTAGGAGAGTTTGCCTACCATAACAGCTACCAGTCGAGTATCAAGATGTGTCACGACCCAGATTTTCCACCTTCGGGAGTCATGATGGCGCCTACTAGTGTGAGCTAGGCAAGACAACTATCGAGCAAGTAACCTTTTTACCCTTTTTATACTCTTTAACAATTATAAGGCAATAACGTGTAAACAACAGAAATTTATAATGAGCGGAAGAAAAGCAATAAAATATCTGAACATGTAACTAATACAACTTTTTAAGCCTTAACCACCCAGAACTGGTGTCACAGTGTCACAGACGATCTAAGATTTACTACATACAAAGTCCGAAAAATAAACGATACACTGTTCTTGAATGAAGGAAATGAAACAGGGATAAAAGGATAGAGGGAGACGCCAGGGCCTGCGGACTCCTGCAGGTCTACCTTGGATCTCCGTGTGGACTGAAGGTAGCCACCCAATCTACAATCCAAAAGCTGCTCCGGGATCTGCACATAGTGCAGAGTGTAGTATTGGCACAACCGACCCCATGCGCTGGTACGTGCCTAGCCTAACCTCGGCGAAGTAGTGACGAGGCTAGGACCAGACTACCACATAAACCTGTGTAATTTAACTATATACAGCGGAAAAGAAGAACAAAAATAAACAGTCAAATAACGGAGAGGTAGCATGCTACGGGGGAGATATCAATTCAGAATAGAAAGGCAATAGGTAATTGGAGGAAATAGTAAATCTCGGATATCAACAAAGAACTAGAAATCAATAAGTGCACGGCAACACCCTTCGTTCTTTTACTCTTGTCCTCACCAAATCAAGTAATGAAAATGTACACGACATTACGCTTCGTGATTTTACTCTCGTCCTCACCAAATAATCAATATAATCGGCACGGAATGGTACATCGTATGACACGACATCACCCTTCCTGATTTACCCTCTTTTCTCACACATCATACATGGCATCACCCTTTCTGCTTTAACACTCTCTCACTAAAATAATGTCCGGCATCACCCTTCGTGCTTTAACACTCTTCCTCACCCAAACAACAATCACAAATAATAGGGCAAGAGAATAAATGAAATTACAATAAGAATCCCGGAAAGGGAACAATAGTTCAATAATCAAGTCCCAGCAAGGGAATAACATCAAAAGAAGCATCAACATCCCGGCTAGGGAGATAACATAAAAAAAACAAATTCCTAGCAAGGAAGATAATACAATGATTCTCTTATCTTTTTCACTTTTACTTCTCAACTCACTTCACAACTTGAGCCAATGCTCTAAAAGGTTCAATTTCCACTTATACTTTCACATTTCATTGTACAACTTGAGCCAACGCTCCTCAATACTCAAATGTCACAATTACTTCCACAAACTTTGCCCAACAATAGAAATCAACATCAAATCATGAATAACACAACGAAGCCATAATAATCACAATATAAGACTCATGAGCATGTTTGACACCAACGTATAGATGCTCGTCACCATGCCTATACGTCGTACTTGACAATTACCACATAGCAAATAAGACTCGACTCCTAATCCCTCAAGCTAAGGTTAGACCAAATACTTACCTTGATGCCACGAACATAATTCAAGCCTCTACTATCGCTTTACCTCTTGATTACACCACCAATTCGCTTGTATCTAGCCACAAGTTACTTAAGTACATCAATAAATGCTAAATGAATCAACTCCAATGCATGAAAATGAGTTTTCCAAAGTTTTACCCAAAAAGTCAAAATTGCCCCTGGGCCCACATGGTCAAAACCCGATTACCCATTCCCCCACAAACCTAAATATATAATTTATTTTGAAATCGGATCTCAAATCGAGGTCCAAATCCACAATTTTTAAAAAACCTAGGTTCTACCCAAAATACCCAATTTTCCCCATGAAAATCATTGATTTTGAGTTGGAATCATGTTAAAAGATGTTAATGATTGAAGAAATCGAGTTAAAATTGAGTTACAATCGATTTGGAAGAAGAGTTGTCTTTGAAAAATCGCCCAAAAGTGTTTTGGTTTTGAAAGAGTGTGAAAAATGGGAGTTTTTCGGCTAAGTATAAAAATTGCAGGTTGCAGATATGGGAATTGCGACCAAGGTTCGCAATTACGACCAGGGTTCGCAATTGCGAACCCCGACCTCATCTATGTTCGCATTTGCGAACAAAATGTCGCATTTGTGACCAAGTAGATTTTTCGGTCTTCTTCACATTTGCGATAGACCTCTCGCAAATGCGTCGCATTTGCGATACAAGAGTCGCATTTGCGACTAAGGCAGTAGCTGGGGGGAATCGCATTTGCGATGGGAACCTCGCATTTGCGATGGGAACCTCGCATTTACGAGATAGTGTTGGCCTGGGCTAGTTAGCATTTGCGACATAGCCTTCACAATTGCGATCTCGCATTTGCGAGCCAGGCTTCGCGTACATCAGTTCAAAATCTGCAACATCCTAAGTCAAAATTCCACTCCGTGGCCTATCCATAACTCACCCGACCCCTCGGGGCTCCAAACCAACCATGCACACCAACCTAAAAATTTCATACGGACTTGCTCATGCATTCAAATCGCTAAAATAACATCAACAACTATGAATTTAGCATCAAAATCATGAAATTTCTTAAGAACTTCAAACTTGCCAAATTTCTCAAATAAGGTCCGATTCACATCATTTCAAAACCGTTTCTTACCAATTTTCACAGACTCGACTCAAATCATATATAAGACCTGTATCGGGCTCTGGAACCAAAATATGGACCTGATACCAATGATTTCAAACACATTTCTTTTTCAAAAACTCATAATTAATTCAGCAAAACAATTTCTTTCAAAAATTCATTTCTCGGGCTTGGGATCTCGGAATTCGATTTCGGACATACGCCCAAGTCCCATATTTTCCTACGGACCCTCTAGGACCGTCAAATCACGGGTCAGGGTTCGTTTACCTAAAATGTTGACTGAAGTCAAATTAATTTATTTATAGTCAAAATTCATCATTTTCACAGATTTTCACAAAATGGCTTTCCGGCTACGCGCCTGAACTGCGCATGCAAATCGAGGTAATGCCGAAAGAGGTTTTTAAGGCCTCAGAATGCAGAATTCACTTGTAAAACAAGTGATGACCCTTTTGGATCATCCCTTTTGGGTCATCACATCCTCCACCTCTAAAACAACCATTCGTCCTCAAACAGACAGAAGAAAGAAGTACCCGAGTAGGGGAAAAGATGGGGATAACGGCTCTGCATATCGGACTTGGACTCCCAGGTCGATGCCTCAGTAGGCTAACCTCTCCACTGAACACGAATAGAAGGAAAATTCTTCGATCTCAACTGACAAACCTGTCGGTCTAGAATAGCTACTAGCTCCTCCTCGTAAGACAAGTCCTTGTCCAACTGGACAGTGCTGAAATCTAACACGTGGGATGGATCGCCGTGATATCTCTGAAGCATGGACACATGAAACACTGGATGCACGACTGATAAACTCGGCGGCAACGCAAGTCTGTAAGCCACCTCTCTCACTCGATCAAGAATCTCAAACGAGCCAATGAACCTAGTGCTAAGCTTGCCATTCTTCCCAAATCTCATCACGCCCTTCATAGGTGACACCCGAAGCAATACTCGCTCATCGACCATGAATGCCAAATCTCGAACCTTACGGTCGGCATAACTCTTTTACCTGGACTAAGCTGTACGAAGCCTATCCTGAATAATCCTGACCTAGTCCAAGGCATCCTGAACCACACGGCGACTGACACCACCTACCATACAAAGCCTCATACGGAGCCATCTGGATACTCAACTGGTAGCTTTTGTTGTAGGCAAACTCCGCTAAAGGAAAAAACTGATCCCACGAGCCACCAAAGTCAATGACACAAGCTCGGAGCATATCCTTCAAAATTTGAATAGTCTGCCCGGACTGCCCGTCTGTCTGAGGATGAAACGTTGTGCTCAACTCAACCCATGTGCCCAACTCTCGCTGAACTGCTCTCTAGAAATAGGAGGTAAACTGCGTACTTCGGTCCAAAATGATAGACTCGGGCACACCATGAATGTGAACTATCTCCCGGATATAGATCTCAGCTAACCTCTCAAAAGAGTAGAAGACTATCATAAGAATGAAATGTACTGACTTGGTCAACCTATCAACAATAACCCACACTGCATCGAACTTCCTCTGAGTCCGTAGGAGTCCAACAACGAAATCCATAGTGATACGCTCCCACTTCCACTCAGGAATCTCAATCTTCTGGAACAAACCACCAGGTCTCTGATGCTCGTACTTAACCTGCTGACAATTCAAACACCGAGCCACATATGCAACGATGTCCTTCTTCATTATTCTCCACCAATAATGCTGCCGCAAATCCTGATACATTTTCGCGGCGCCTGGATGAATAGACTACCGAGAACTATGGGCCTCCTCTAAAATCAACACTCGAAGTCCATCCACATTATGCACACAAACTCGACCCTGCAATCTCAAAACTCCATCATCTCCTAAGGTAACCTACTTGGCACCTCCGTGCTGCACCGTGTCTCTAAGGACACATAAATGGAGATTATCATACTGCCGATCACGGATACGCTCCAATAAGGAAGAACGAGCGACTGTGCAAGCTAACACATGGCTGGGCTCAGAAACATCCAACCTCACGAACTGATTGGCCAAAGCCTGAACATCCAAAGCAAGTGGTCTCTCACCAACCGGAATATAAGCAAGATTGCCCATGTTGGTTGCCCGGATGATATAAGATGGTGATATCATAATCCTTTAATAGCTCCAACCACCTTTTCTGCCTCAAATTTAGCTCCTTTTGCTTGAACAAATACTGCAGACTCTTGTGATCCATGAACACCTCACATGCCACGCCATATAGATAAATGCCTCCAAAATTTCAACGCGTGAACAATGGCTGCTAACTCCAAATCATGGACCAGATAGTTCTTCTCATGGACCTTCAACTGCCGTGAAGCATAGGCAATGACCTTTCCATCCTGCATCAATACCGCACCAAGTCCAATATGAGATGCATCACAATAAACCGTATACGGCCCTGAACTTGTGGGCAAAACCAACACCGGTGCCGTAGTCAGAGCTGTTTTGAGCTTCTAAAAGCTCGCCTCACACTCGTCAGACTATCTAAACTGGGCACCTTTCTGGGTCAACCTGGTCATAGGGGCTACAATAGATGAAAACCCCTCCATGAACCGACGATAGTAGCCTGCCAATCCTAAGAAACTTCGAATCTCCATAACTGATGTTGGTCTAGGCCAGTTCTTGACTGCCTCAATCTTCTTCGGATCAACCTGAATACCCTATGCTGATACAACATGACCTAGGAATGCAACTGAACTCAACCAGAACTCACACTTCGAAAACTTAGCATACAACTGACTATCCCTCAAGGTCTGAAGAACCACTCTAAGATGTTGCTCGTTCTCCTCTCGGCTACGGGAATAGATCAAAATATCATCAATGAAGATTATCATGAACAAATCCAAGTAAGGCCTGAACACTCGGTTCATCAACTCCATAAAAGTTGTTGGGGCATTTTTCAACCCGAATGACATCACCAAGAACTCATAATGCCCGTACCGAGTGCGGAAAGCTGTCTTAGGGGTATCGAATGCCCTAATCCTCAACTGATGGTAGCCAGATCTCAAGTCTATCTTTGAGAATACCTTGGCACCCTGAAGATGATCAAACAAATCATCAATCCTCGGCAATGGATTCTTATTCTTAATTGTAACCTTGTTCAACTGTCGGTAATCAATACACATTCTCATCGATCTATCCTTCTTCTTAACAAAGAACACCGATATAACCCAAGGCGAAACACTAGGTCTAATAAAACCTTTCTCAATCAAGTCTTGCTACTTCTCCTTCAACTCTTTCAACTCAGGCGGGGCCATAAGATACGGCGGGATAGAAATAGGCTGAGTGCCCGGAGCCAAATCAATGCAAAAGTCAATATCCCTATTGGGTGGCATACCCGGCAGGTCTGAAGGGAATACCTCAGGGAACTCATGAACAATGGGCACAAAATCAATAGAAGGGACCTCAGCACTGGAATCACGAACATAGGCCAAATAGGCCAAACACCCCTTCTCGACCATATGCCGATCCTTCATATAAGAGATAACACTTCGGGTAGAATGAGCAGGAGTCCCTCTCCACTCTAAAAGAGGTAAACCCGGTAAGTCTAAGGTCACAGTCTTGGCATGGCAGTTGTCACACCTCCTTTTTTACTACACCCCGTAAAGGGTATAAAAATAAGGGAGTTTTTCCAATTAAAGGACAATCGAAACGGTATTTGTTTATTTAAAGATTCAGAGTCGCCACTTAGAAGATTTACGGTGTCCCAAGTCACCGATTGAATCCCGAATCAAGGAAAGATTGACTCTGTTTAACAATCCGCGAACCAGAAATCCAAGTAAGGAATTCTGTTAACCGGGGAGAAGGTGTTAGGCACTCCCGAGTTCCGTGGTTCTAGCACGGTTGCTTTGATCATTCTTGGCTTACTAAAATTATTTAATTACTGATTTTAGAACCTATGTGCATTTACCTTTTACCGCTTTTTAATTAAGAAAATTATCTTGAAACGGGTCACGCGTACGTGTACCTGTCTGTTTGGCGTGTCAAAATCATATCACTCGAACGTGTCCATAATTAATAACGCATTATTATTATTAAGAAAGTTTAGCCGAAGTTGCGCGAACGCATACTCCGATTTTATTTTTAGAAACCGTAATCATGTCACGCGAACGTGTCCACGATCACAGTGGTATATTAAACAGGCCTAAAACAAACTACGAACATTTGTTATTTTATATCTAAATCATAAGAAATTAGTAGAGAGCCATGCATTTTAAGATTTTATTTGACACGGCGCACCTCGTTCCCAATTTTTAAAAGAAGTTTAAAATTGAGCTTTTGAAGGCCATAAGTTATACATTTGACTAATTGGGCGGGTCTCGACCCATTTTTAAAAGGTCTAATTAGTTAGCTAAAGGTCTAAGGTAATTTGAATTCCGTCTAAATCAAACAAGTGACTTAACGAAATGGAACAACGTTTCATCAATATAGAACCCAACCAACAGCCGGCCCAAATCACAAAAGATAACAGAAGTCTGGAAGGAAAGTTGCAACGCGTCGAAGGCATGGGGCCAACGTTAAAGGCCCAATTGCACGCTCCAACGCCAGATCATACCCAAGAACTCAGCATTGTACATATTTTTATTGAATACCAATCAGCTAAAGCTATGTTGAGCAGCGATTAAACCAATATCTTTGCTTTCTTAGTTATTCAAACATAGAGCAACTAAAATTATAATTCTAATACTGTCTGCACCTCAGGCCCATATTTGCCTTGGATTCACAAGGCCACATCACAAGAAAAATGAACTTTGGGCCCAAGCGAGCCCAAGCCAGATTTCAAGGTAACCCTCCGGGAGCCTTAAGACTCAATATCGAGTCTCCTCATCAGCAAACAATGTATGTCTAATAAACAAGCCTCAATCTGCAAGCGTATAGCTAAAAAAAAGAAAGCTGAGCAACAGGCATTCAATCAAACAACATGGGTCTCAACAGATCTCAAACAAACCTGAAATACACCGAATACTACTAAAATTTCTTTGCAATAATTCTCTGCTGCTCCTACACATGATCAAGAACCTTAGAACATTCAAGTTAAGCAAGTGAAAGGGAAACATTTATACATTACCATAAAAAATCCAAAAGATAATGACCATAAACTAAATAACTTATATGAGCCTAGGAGGAACGTGAAGACGACTTATAATAAACATCAAAGCTGGTAAGGTAACATGGAAAAGGCAACGATCAATTTCTTCGACTCGTATTACATAATTCAAGCACAATTGCCATAACAAGCTTCATTTCCATTCAAGGTTTGAAGGAAATACCTGGAAGTTGAAAAGCAAAACAGAGAAATGAAGAATCAGTAATGGAATCAGTAGCAGGAACAGGAATCAGCAACAAAATCAGCCCAGAAATGATTGAGAAAAGACCACTTTAGCCCAGTTTTGTATTCACAATGATATCACATAAAGCTCAGAACTAAAATCCACTCAAGATTGTACCAAAACTTGAATACCAAACAGATTCGGTTTCCTTTTAAAACTTTCAGCTGCTCAGAACCCCTTTTTTAGCTCTTGAAGTCTATGAAAGTGTAAATTTATGTAGCTTTTGTATTTTTTCTGGATTTTTTAACTCTCGAAAAAGTTCCCCCTTCAGCTGCAAGTAACTTATGCCTTTATAGGCAAGCCACTAAGGTAGCTCTAATAAATTCACAATTGCATTTCAAACCTTCAGAAATTTTCGTTTTTGCTTAGGTATCCTTCTTTTAAATCTCAGAACTTCAAACTAGTCCCCTTCCCCAGCTTCCTAGTTAGTTAGAACAAGATTCCTTAGGCCAATTCCCTAGACTACCCTTCGAACCCTGATTATTTACTCTAGGAACCCATATGGGTCAGATTGACCCGATATTTAAACCAATATTTGGGCTCAATTCTGACCCAATACCCTAAACCAAATCCCTTGGAATGAATTCTGAAACAGATTCAGAGCCCAAACAGCAAAATGGGTTGAACCAGGCTGACAACTAAACGACTTCACAAGACT
Organism: Nicotiana sylvestris; assembly: GCF_000393655.2. Lineage (NCBI taxonomy): Eukaryota > Viridiplantae > Streptophyta > Magnoliopsida > Solanales > Solanaceae > Nicotiana > Nicotiana sylvestris. The sequence continues at coordinate 141,662,047 of NC_091062.1, forward strand.
AAGACCTAAACTAACATGCGGAATTGAATGAAGCTGTCAAATAAACCTAATTAAATTAACCTAGAAGGCTGAAAAAGCAGGGTGAACTCAGATGACGGATTAAACTTTCAGCCACATTACTATAAGACAATTAAACTAAAGAAAGGGGAAGAGGATGATAATAAGACAATGAGAGAAAGAAAACACAAAAGGGAAAAAGAACTTACCAAATCAACCTCGACGCCAGACGGAAACAAAGGACCCAATAAAACTAATGTCGATCAGTCGTTCTTTGTAAGAACAGACTGAGCAACATCAGTCTTGATGAGTCCAAGCTTCAAAACTCGACGACACACCACCCTATGACCATGCATGCTACCAAATTCCATAGAAAATAACTTTTGGATTTTAGGGTTCGCTTTTCGATCTGAAATTCGAGAAGTTCCAGAGGAATTCAAAGCAAACAGAGTGGAAATTTGGAACGAGGGAGTCTTGGGGTTCACAGGGTGTTAATTCGGAGTGATTTGGGAGAAATCAAGTTTTAGTTTGATTTTCGATTGAAGATTCGAGAAATAGGGCTAGGATTTGAGAGAAAGGGTTTAGGGTTTTGGAATGGGGAGGTGGAGAGGAGTTAGGGGTGTAAATTTGGTAGGGTTTGGACGCCGGCCACCGCCATGGGCGATTTCCAGCGGGTGGCAGGCGGTGGTTTGGGGCGGGGCTAAAGGAGGGTCTCTGAGGTGGTGAGAGACGAAGAGGGGGGGGGGTCTGAGAGGGGCAGGGTCCGTTCGGACACTTATATACCATCAAGACTCACTGTTCCCAACCGTTGGATCTAAAGAAGATCGACGGCTAGGATTCAAGCTCATCGAAACGGGGTCGTTTGGTTTAGTGTGGAGATGGACCGGGTTCTGGCTGGTCTGGGCCTTGGTTAAACGGGTATTTTGGGCTGGAAAATCAGATTTGGCCCAAAAATCTGGTCTCATTTTTTTGTTTTTCTTCTTTCTCTTTTTTTTTCAATTTTCCCTTTAATTTCTTTTAAATAAAATTAAAATTAAAATAAAACCTAAATTAATTCCTAATCAAATTATCTTATCAAATTGAATTAATTAATTCTAAATAATAATTACCACCATTAATTAAATACCAAATTAACGAAAAGCTACCAAAATTCGAAATTAAAATTAAAAATGTAAAAATACGTTATTTTTTTTATTTTTCCATTTTTATAAAACAATTAAATTAATAATTAAATTTTTTGAAAAAATGCAAAGTTAAACTCTAAATGCAAATGCAACATATTTTGTATTTTTATTAACTAAAATGCGCACACAAAATACAAACAAATAACAGAACATGTCACGAAAATCCACAAAATTGCGAACACTGAAAGAAATTATTTTGTTTTGAATTTATGGGAGTAATTCATATAGGGCAAAAATCACGTGCTCACAGCTACCCCTCTTTGCCCGGAAACACCAAGAGTTTTCGTGCAAAGATAAGTGAGCGGATACGAGTGATTTTTGCCCGTTTGAATACTCCGTGGGAAGCATTTTTGAAAGATTTGACTGCACCCTGCTTCCTAGGTTGCCTACATATCCTTGGCTAAAAAGGAATCAGGTCAGTGTAGTTCAGGAGTGTTTGGTAGTTGAGACTACCATGAAGCTGGGCTTTCACTATTGTTGCTACTGCTGCTACTGCTTACTGAACCCCTTATTACACCATATCAAAAATAAAAGAAGCTAGACTAGACTATGATTTATGTTTTATAAAATCCTATCTAGATCTTTAAACTTGCTCTTGTACTTTTTGTTGCCTTATGGTCCTCTATTCTATCGGTGATATCCATTTGTCCCCTTAAATTGTAAGCTGAGATGTCTTCCCCTTCTTCAGGTGGGTGCCTGACTGCTGAACTTGATATGTATTCCCATGCTCTCCAGGTGGGGCTCCTGATCGCTGAACTTGAATGTATTCCCATGTTATCCAGGCGGGCTCCTGACTTCAAAACGTGAATGTATTCTCATGCTATCCAGGCGGGCTCCTGACAAATATCAATAAGATTTTTTGAAAACCAAAACTTGAATTGTACTGCTTTGTTCTCCATGCGGGCTCCTGACTGCTAAACTTGAAAGTATTCCCTGCTTTCAGGCGGGTTCCTGACTGCTAAACTTGAAAGTATTCCCTGCTTTCCAGGCGGGCTCCTGACTTCAACTTGAAATGCATTCCCTGCTCTCCATGCGGGCTCCTGACTTCAACATAGACGAAACAAAGAATTTGAAAGCTAAAATTTAAATTGTACTCCCTTGTTCTCCAGGCGGGCTCCTGACTACTACGCTTGAAAGTATTCCCTGCTCTCCAGGTGGGCTCCTGACTGCTGGCTTGAAATGTATTCCCTGCTCTCCAGGCGGGCTCTTGATCTCAACAAAATAGACAAAACAAAGAAAAACTTCTGCCCCAGTTTGGTGCTGGGCATGTCATGTTACCAAATATCAATAAGAGCTTGAAAGTTAAAACTTGAGTTGTACTCCCTTGTTCTCCGAGTGGGCGCCTGATTGCTGAATTTAAAATGTATTCCCTTATTCTCCAGGTGGGCGCCTGATTGCTGAATTTGAAATGTATTCCCTTGTTCTCCAGGTGGGCACCTGATTGCTGAATTTGAAATGTATTCCCTTGTTCTCCAGGTGGGCGCCTGATTGCTGAATTTGAAATGTATTCCCTTGTTCTCTAGGTGGGCGCCTGATCTCAACAAAATAGACAAAACAAAGAAAAAATTCTACCCCAGTTTGGTATTGGGCGCATCTGTGAGTGTTAATTGAATCATGTTGCCAAATATCTTTATGAATTTGAAAGCTAAATCCCATTATCCAGGAGGGTCCTGAAAACTTCTAGTTAAATGGTGGCTTAAAAATCTAAATTATATCTTCTGAAGGTGTGACTTCCGCTGAATCTTGTTGTCCAAGAAGGTCTTAAAACTATATCCCATTATTCAGGAGGGTCCTGAAAATCAAATATCAAGTCCTATCTTAAGAGTGACAACTTTTGCGGCTGAATTATACTACCCTACAACAGAACTTACGCTAAATGTTGTTATCCAATTGAAATCTTAAAACTAAGTCCCATTATTCAAGAGAGTCTTGAAAACTCCTGATTGAATCCTATCTTAAACATACCAACTTTGAAGCCAACTTATATTCCTTTGGGGTATATTTATGCTAGATTATGCTACTCATGATTGTTTCGAATTTTAAACTAGGTCCCATTTTACATGAAGGTCCTGAAAATCAAAAATCAAACCTGTTTGGTGCCTGCCTTTCTCCACGGGGGGTTTCTCTGAAACAACCGAAATTTCCTGCCCCTGTCTCAATCAAAGAAAATTTTGTCAGTTTAAAATGGAGGTTAGCTGATGGCATTCTTGCTAAAGATCTTTCTGCCGCATTGTTTTGTTCTGACTGGCTTCCCCGAACTGGCCCTGAACCGCTTTGACTTTCTGACTGACTTTCAAACCACATGACCATTGACGAACCGAGTGTCCTATGGCCATGCTGTTGTTTCACACTTCTGGCCTCTTTATCCAAACCTTTGCATCTCCCATGACATTACCAAGCCATTTCACCGATGAAACTTCCGGTGATTCCTTGTACCCCCCTCTCACATCATGTTATCCTTAGTACGCTCTGACCACGCTATGCTTTGCAATTTTGGAAGTTGGTAGTGAGCTTTGAATTTCTTTATCACTTGCTTTGAACAAAACTGACATTGAAACATCTTAGACAAACAAACCCAAAAGAAAATGAAATGCAATGACTTTGCAGGTTAAGGATAAGAAGAATCCAAAACCAGATGACTGCTACAAAAGGGAAAAAGAAAAAGAAACTTATCTAAGTGGAACAGCTGGTACCGAGGATCATGACATGTATTTCGGATTAATCGGCCCAATCTGTCCAACCAATCAACTTTCAATCGCCGTACTTCATTGCCTCAGAATTACCATGACCTAATTACTTTACCCCAACCTTGACCTTGTTCATCCTGCGGTGCCTTGAAAGGTTTTCACCAGCAGACCTTTTTCATTCGTTCATCTCTCAATTCACTTTCGCCTCACGGTGCCCGTAAGGGTTTTCACCAATAAGACTCTCTCATTCTTTGATTTCTCTCAGCTCTCGTCGCCTCATGGTGCCTGCGAGGGTTTTCACCAATAAGACTCTCTTATTTTTATTTTCTCTCAACTTTCATCACCCCATGGTGCCCGCGAGGGTTTTCACCAGTAAGACTCTCTCATTTTTATTTTCCTGCTTGAACCAGAGTGTTGCCCCTGACATGAATTACCTTTACTTGCTCGACTTGGCATTTCTCAAAGACTGATCCGAAGGTCTTTCTTTGGACCGTAATGTGGGCTTTTGGACAGGCTTAGAAAGAAAAGGTATAAAGGCTCAAAACAATTCAAATGGGTTCAAAATTACAACTTTCGGAATCAGATTTCTTACAACAACCACAACTTCTGCCCCAGTTTCTTGCTTGGGGCTTTTGGATTTTTATTTTGACAGGACCGAACCATGAGGCTGCCTACGTATCCTTAAAAGGAATCAGGTCGAACGTAGTTCATGACATAGGAATTGCTCTATCGTTGTGATTTTCTTTTCTCTTTCTCTTTTCTTTTCTTTTCTTTCTTCCTTTTCTCTTTTTGTTGTTTTGTTGTTTTTTCTTTCTTCTTTTTCTTCTTTTTTTTCCTTCCCTTTTTCTCTTTTTTTTTCATTTTTTTCGTTCTTTTCTTTTCTCCTTTTCCTTTACTTTTCTTTCACGCTTGTGTTTATGATCCTTGCTGCTGATTCCGAAAGAGGGGTATGAAAGAAAATAAACAAGGCTCAAAGGTGTAACGAAGGATAAAGTGTTTAGATAGCATAACAAAAACACCTTTATCATTTCAATCTTCAAACATGCCAAATACAAACAAGTACAATCAAACAAAGAAATCATACATAGTATCTCTTGACTGCATCGGAATTGATAGCCATTTCTACACATTTCCCTTCTATATCTGTCAAATATAACGCGCCATTGGACAACACTCTAGTTACAACAAATGGCCCCTGTCAGTTTGGGGCAAACTTTCCTTTTGCTTCAGCCTAATGAGGCAAGATACGTCTCAACACTAATTGACCCACTTCGAACTTCCGCGGACGTACCTTCTTGTTATATGCTCTCGCTATTCTCTGTTGGTACAATTGGTCATGACATACTGCTGCCAATCTCTTTTCATCAATCAGACTTAATTGCTCCAAGCGGGTTTTGACCCACTCAACATCATCAATTTCCGCCTCAGCGACGATCCGAAGGGATGGGATTTCAATTTCTGCGGGTATTACTGCCTCTGTGCCATACACCAACAAATAAGGAGTGGCCCCTACTGAAGTACGGACAGTAGTGCAATAACCCAACAATGCAAACGACAGCTTTTCATGCCACTGTCTAGAACCTTCCACCATTTTTCGAAGTATCTTCTTTATATTCTTGTTGGCTGCCTCGACTGCTCTATTCGCCTTAGGGCGGTACGGGGTGGAATTGCGATGTATAATCTTAAACTACTGACATGTCTCCTTCATCGGGTGACTGTTGAGATTAGCGCCATTATCTGTGATGATTACCTTCGGAATCCCAATCCGACAGATGATATTTGAATGCACAAAATCGACCACTGCTTTCTTGGTCACAGATTTAAAAGTTTTTGCTTCAACCCACTTGGTAAAATAATCAATGGCTACCAGAATAAATCTGTGTCCGTTTGATGTTGCTGGCCCGATTGGCCCAATGACATCCATGCCCCAAGCGACAAAGGGCCATGGTGCCGACATTGTATGCAATTCAGATGGTGGGGAATGAATCAAAGCTCCGTCTACCTGGCACTAATGACACTTGCGCACAAAACTGATGCAATCTCGCTCTATAGTGAGCAAGTAATAACCTGCTCGGAGAATCTTCTTTGCCAGAACGTACCCACTCATATGCGATCCACAAACTTCGGAGTGTACCTCAGGCATGATAGCTGCAGCCTGTCTAGCATCTATGCATCTTAGCAATCCAAGATCTGGAGTTCTTTTGTATAACACCTCTCCACTGAAGAAAAATCCACTTGCCAATCGTCGAATTGTTCTTTTCTGATCACCTGTGGCCTGTACCGGATATACCCTCATCCTGATGTATTCTTTGATATTATGGAACCATGGCTCCCCATCAAGTTCTTCTTCCACCATATTATTATAAGCATGCTGATCACGGACTTGAATCTGCAAAGGGTCCACATAAGCCTTATCTGGATGATGTAACACTGACGCCAGAGTAGCCAAAGCATCGGCAAGTTCATTATAGATCCTTGGGATATGCCTGAATTCTATTGACTGAAACCGCTGGCAAAGATCATGCAAACATTGTATGTATGGTATGAGTTTCAAATCCCGTGTTTCCCATTCTCCCTGAATTTGATGCACCAGGAGGTCCGAGTCACCCAAGACCAAGACTTCTTGGACACCCATATCCACAGCTAACCTCAAACCCATAATGCATGTCTCGTACTCAGTCATGTTGTTGGTACAGTAAAAATGAAGCTGATCCATAACATGGTAGTGTTGTCCTGTTTCAGAAATAAGTACTGCTCCTATCCCCACACCTTTCATGTTTGCAGCCCCATCAAAGAAAAGTTTCCATCCCGGCTTCTCAACTTGCTCCAACTCATCAATGTGTATCACCTCTTCATCGGGGAAATAAGTTTTCAAAGGTTCATAATCTTCATCAACCGGGTTCTCGGCCAAATGGTCCGCCAAGGCCTGTGCTTTTATTGCAGTTCGAGGACAATGTCAAACTCTGTGAGCAGGATCTGCTATTTTGCAAGCCTCCCTGTGGGCATAGGATTCTGAAAGATATACTTCAATGGATCCAAGCGAGATATGAGGTAGGTAGTATAAGATGACAAATAATGTTTCAGCTTCTGTGCTACCCAAGTTAGGGCGCAACATGTCCTCTCAAGATCAGTATACTTAACCTCGTAGGATGTGAATTTCTTGCTGAGGTAATAAATAGCATGTTCCTTCTGCCAGTGATATCATGTTGACCTAATACACAGCCAAATGAATTGTCCAAAACTGTCAAATATAGAATCAAAGGCCGCCTTGGTTCTGGTGGGACCAACACGGGTGGATTTGACAAATACCCCTTTATCTTGTCAAATGCCTCTTGACATTCGTCTGTCCACTTGACCGCAACATCTTTCTTTAACAGTCTGAAGATTGGCTCACAGGTTGTCGTGAGCTGAGCAATAAATCGGCTGATGTAATTCAATCTTCCCAATAGACTCATCACCTCGGTCTTATTCTTCGGAGGTGGCAATTCCTGGATAGCCTTGATTTTTGATGGGTCCAGTTCAATTCCCCGGCGGCTGACTGCGAACCTCAACAACTTTCCAGATGAAACACCGAACGCGCATTTTGCAGGATTAAGTTTGAGATTGTACCTGCGAAACCTTTGGAAGAACTTCTTCAGATCTCTGACATGGTCAGACTGCTTTCTAGACTTCACGATCACACCATTTACGTACACCTCAATTTCCTGGTGTATCATATCATGGAATATTGTTGTCATTGCCCTCATGTAGGTTGCCCCAGCATTCTTCAAGTTAAATGGCATGACCCGATAGTAGTACGTTCCCTACGGCGTGATGAATGCCATCTTTTCTGCATCTTCCTCGTCCATTAAGATCTGATGATAACCCACGTAACAATCCACAAAAGAACCAATCTCATGTTTGGCACAATTATCAATCAAGATATGGATGTTCGGCAATGGGAAATTGTCTTTTGGACTCGCCTTGTTGAGATCTCGATAGTCAACATACACCCTGGTCTTGCCATCCTTCTTCGGCACAGACACAACATTGGCTAACCAGGTGGGATACCGGGTGACCCGAATGACTTTGGCATCGAACTGCTTGGTACCTCTTCTTTGATCTTTACACTCATATCCGTTTTGAACTTTCTCAGCTTCTGTTTGACAAGAGGGAATGTCGGGTCAGTGGGCAATTTGTGAACCACTAAAATCAGTGCTTAGACCCGGCATGTCATCATAGAACCATGCAAAAACATCTTTGTATTCGAACAGTGCTTTAATTATCTCCTCCCTGAGTTGAGGTTCCAGATTGACACTTATTTTAGTTTCACGGACATTATCTTGGTCCCCTAGATTAACTGCTTCTGTATCGTTCAAATTAGGTTTGGTCTTTTCTTCAAAATGACTTAGTTCCTTACTAATTTCTTCATAGACCTCATCATCATCAAATTTCAACTCGTCATCACACTCAATTTCTTGTATTATTATTTCAGAGTTAGATTGGCTTTTAAAACTGGGCCGAATATTCCTCATGCATGTCATGTCATTGATATCAGTATAAAAAGAACTGTACAAAAGAAGAAAACAAAAGTAAAATTAGAAGAAATGAAGGGAAAAGAACAATTGCATTTCATTGAATTTAAAGATAACAGGGTTTTAACACATCCAACTGGACGGAACATAATATCTGAATTACAGACCCTGGAATAATTCAGACAACTAAAAGAAATCAAAACCCACTACCAAGACTCCCTCCAGGTAGGAAGAGGAGTAGCTTCCCAGTTGTTGACTTTTGCACGTGGTCCCACGAATTGCACATCTGCCTTGCTGGACCCTTCCCCAGCCTCAACCATGTTAACCTCGGCGAATAACCTTTCGAACCCCTTTTCTAAGTCTCCATCATCACCAATCAATGATTCAGGAACCTTTAACAACAATTGCTTTCTGATACCCCGCCTGACGAATGATCTAGACAGGCGCGGGATTGGCCTTGGCAATGCCCATGCTTTTTGTTTCATTTTGCGGGCTCGTCTCACATGTGCAACAGTAGGCTTGAACCCCAGACCAAAAGTATCCAGATTCTTTGGAAGAGAAACTGGTTGCACAATACCTTGAAGAGATGCACCCAAACCCTTGCCCGGTACAAAACCATTTTTCAACATTTCAACGGCTACCATGACTGATGCAGTAGCTACCTTTGGAGTTGGAACGCACTTCCCTTATGGAATTTTCTCTACCGATAATGTGTCGAAAACCTGATAAACCCATGGCCCCTTGTCGTCTTCAACCTCTATGAGCGGAACAATGGCATCATTGGGCACACACAAATTATCCTCACCGTGTACGACAATTTCCTGTTGATCCCATTCAAACTTGACAATTTGATGCAGAGTAGACAGGACCGCTTTGGAAGCATGAATCCAAGGTTGTCCCAACAGCAGATTATAGGAAACAGCCATATCGAGCACCTGGAATTCCATAGTAAATTCAGCAGGCCCTATTGTGAGCTCAAGCACTATGTCCCCGACTGAATCTTTCCCTCCACCGTCGAATCCCCGAACGCAAATACTATTCTTGTGAATTCTTTCATCCTCAACTTTCAGCTTGTTCAATTTGGAGAGAGGACAAATGTTCGCGCTAGACCCATTGTCAACCAGTACCCGAGTAACCACGGAATCTTCGCATTTCGCCGTCAGATAGAGGGCTCTATTGTGCTTGGTACCCTCCACGGGCAACTCATCATCAGAAAAAGTGACTCTGTTTACCTCAAATATCTTGTTGGCTATCTTTTCCAAGTGGTTTACTGAGATTTTGTCAGGAACGTGGGCTTCGTTCAAGATCTTCATCAAAGCATGACGGTGTTCGTCTGAATGGATCAATAATGACAAGAGCGAGATCTGAGCTGGTGTCTTCCTTAACTGCTCCACAATGGAATAGTGTTGCACTTTCATCTTTCTCAGAAATTCTTCTGCTTCTTCCTCAGTCATTGCTTTCTTCACCGACACTGGATTATCTTTTGAGGTTTTAGCTTTTCTCAACTCTTCGGGGGTAAAGCATATCCCCGATCGAGTCAAACCATGAGTCTCACACACTTCTTCTTTAACCTCTTTCCCTTTGTAAGTCACGGTCACTCGTTCATAATTCCATGGGATTGCCTTGCTGTTGACTATCGGTAATTGAGTTACCGGTTTGATAATGACAGGATCTGTGGGTGCGCCCTTCACAATTACTACAGGCTTGTTCGCCACTCCTAGCACAACCACTTTTGCTCTTTTATATTTTCCTGCAACATCACTTGAGGACCCCTTCTTGACCTCAAAAGATGGTTCATTATTTTCCCTATTCAACTTGATCATAGACTTCTTACTTGTTGACTTTTCAAATGGCCTGGCTTCACTAGCCCGAATCATCATAATGATTTGCGAAGGCTGCTTAGGCTCCCCTCCCTTATGCACTATCTCAATCATATTTGTTTCATGATGGGCTGGCAAGGGATTCTGATTGATATTGGGCGCCTTCGAAGCTTGGAACTCAATCCGATTGGTGTCAATGAGTTCTTGAATGGCTGTTTTTAATTTCCAGCATTTCTCTGTGTCATGTTCCAGGGCCCCTAAACAATACTCACAACTCACCGAGCGGTCAAGATTTCTGGGAGGAGGATTCGACAATTTAGCCTCGATCGGATTCAACATACCCAAATGTCTCAGTCTATGGAATAGACTACCATATGATTCTTCCAATGGAGTGAAAGTCTTTTGCTTCTACAACCTCTCATTCTTAAAGGCTTGGTTGGGTCGAAAACCCGTTCCAGGAGGATTTCTGTAGGCTTTTGGGGGTGGATAGTTATTTTGTGGATCTTGGTACGGATTTTGTAGAGCTGGCGCACGCCATTGTGAGTGAGCGGAAGGTTGGGTATAGGTTTGTGCGTGATGGACAGAAAAATGGGGATCTGGCGGCGGGTAATAGTGTTGTGGTGGGTTATATGGAGTGTGGGGGTAAGTTTGGGGATAGGGTCGTGACTGGTTGTAGTAATAGGGAAGGTTCCTATATCCAACCCAAGCTCCTGACTCAATTGTCGCAACATCCTCCTTCTTCTTCTTCCCGAGCACACCCCCAGTACCATTTTGAATGGCCTGAGTGGTCGCTTTGATTGCTGAATAACTCATGATCTTGTTGGACTTGAGTCCCTCTTCAACCATGCCTCCTATTTTTACAACTTCATAAAGGATTTGCCCACTGCTGACACCAAGTGACCGAAATAAATGGGTTCCAAAGCCTGCAAGAAATAATCAACCATCTCGCTTTCTTTAATCGGAGGGTCAACCCTCGCTGCTTGATCTCTCCAATGGAATCCATATTCCCTGAAGCTCTCACCAGGCTTCTTCTCAATCTTTGTCAACGATAGATGATCTGGGATAATTTCGAGGTTGTACTGAAAATGACGGGCAAAGGCTTGGGCCAAATCGTCCCATGTGTACCACCTGTTGTGATCTTGTCTGGTATACTATTCTAAAGCCGATCCACTCAGACTTTGGCTGAAATATGCCATCAACAATTCATCTTTTCCACCTGTTCCTCTCATTTTGCTACAAAATCCTCTTAAGTGTGCTACTGGGTTACCATGCCCATCGTACAGATCAAACTTGGGCATTTTGAACCCCGTTGGCAACTGAACATCTGGGAACAAACATAAATCCTTATAGGCCACACTTACTTGACCTCCCAACCCCCTCATATCTCGGAACGATTGTTCTAAGCTTTTGACTTTTCTGATCATCTCTTCATGCTTGGGATTTTTGGGTGGTTTCTCGGTCCCTGCCGGGAGATCAAGATGAGGGTGTAAGGATATGTTCTGGAACTTTGAAGGTGGGTTCAGGGGGATAATACTGGTTGTCGTGAGTTTGGAACAGGGGTTCACTGGAAGATCGGTGTAATGTAGCAGGTGGAGGTGCCACAAAAATAGGTGTAATTGGTGGTGGAGGTATGGGACTTGTTTGGGTGGAGGAGCCTGTGATGTATGGGAAGTGGTACCGTGGCATTGTTGGTAGAGGGGAAAGGCTAGAGACGAGTTCACAGTGGGAGGTTCCTGAGATTGAAACAATGGTGAGATATAAGCAGGGTTAGCGGGATAGACTGGCGGTGGATGCCCCTTCGCCCAGGCTTGGTATATTTCAGCCATATGTTGCTTTAGCTTATACATTTCTTCTCTCATTGCATTAACGTCCAATTCTTCCACTTCTTTCGATGGGTCGACAATACTTGTTTCCGGTTCCTGGTTGGCCCTATTCAGCCTGTCTTTCGATCGGGTGTTTTATGAGTGAGTTGCCATAATGCCAAGCAACTAGCCACCTGCCTGTACTCAATGCATCAATAACAACATTGTTAGCGATTAGGTTTTAACAGATTGGTAACCGTACATTGGGCATGAATGCACCTAAATAGTTAACCGTCTCTACTATGTATTTGATCGGTTGCATGCGTCATCCCGACCTTTTAATTGCAAACTTCCCCCTTTTCTTTCTTTTTGTTTCCTTCCTTTCACTCATGCCTCTGTTCTCTCTTTGTTTTTATTCTCTTTTGATTTCTTATTTTCTCTCTTTTCTTTCTTGTTTTTCCGCTCTTTTCTTTTCTTTACTCTCTTGCTTTTACTCTTGTTTTCTCTCTCTTTTTTATTTGGCTACGGTCGAATCTTATGGAGATTGCCTACGTATCATGACCCCATATGAATCAAACCAAGCGTAGTTCTTGGAGATAAAAATAATCAAACACATTTAGTTTTCTTTTTTTTGGAATTTTCAAATTTTTCATAATAAGACTCGGAAATAAACTTAAACAGAAACTAACAGACTCTGATGAAAGACGAAATACAGACTCAAAAACAAACAACCCACATACTCTGATAAAAGAAATACAGACTCCAAGACAAACTGGCAGACTTTAACGGAAAGAAAATATAGACTCAAGGAATCACGAATACATCAATGCTTTAATTGCCCCCGGGAACTGTGGGGCATCATTCGGCCTTGTCGCGGGCTGACTCGCTAAATCCCCTTGGGGGTGGTAGGGATCTTCCATAACCCGGCGAACGAAAATCATCACAGTAGTGAAGAACATAGATCTAGTCATATCCTCACAGCTACTGCACTTCATCACGATGTAGTTAGTAACCTTTTGACTCGCTCTCTTATGACGCCCTTCTCTTGCAAAAAACGCCCAATTTGTTTGGTTCTGGCTTCCAAAGTTCGTTCGGCTACCTGGTTCTGCTTTTGGAGTTGTTGCAAGTCTCTTTCTAGCCGTGCCATTAAGGCGTAACAATGTTCTCTTTCAGCCTTAAATTTTTTGGCTTGTGTAGCCATTTCACCCTCGAGGTTTCCAATTGCCTTTTCCTAAGCTGTGACCCCTTTTTCATATCTTTCTTTCATCTGTTGAATGAAAGTTGCACGCCCTTCGGCGCTTTTAGCCAACCTCGGCCGTGCTTTTGCTAGTTCAGACTCAGCTTTCTGCAGGTCATTCTTCATAGTCACGTACCTTTTGAGTAAGATTATAAATGAGCCTTTCATCTTTCCTGGTTCGGCCTGGGTTCTCGGCTTCAATTTTCAACTGTCGAACCTAAGCTTTGAGGGCTTCATTTTCTCGCACCAATCTTCTCCTTTCACCTTCGGCCTCCTGTGTCTACAAATCATTGTTGAAGGTGACATTTCTCAACTCTTCTCGTAGACCATGGATGATGGCCTTATATTCCTTTTCCTTCTCCCCCCAAGCTAACCTCTCCTGAATTTTATCATCAAAGGCTTGAACATGAGGCCTTTTGGAGGGCCTTTCGGGATCTGGCTCATTGTTTACATAAGATATTTTCTCAAACCAAGCAGCATAATTTGGATCTACTTCCCCCTTGGCGATGTTTGGTACCTGGGTGCCATTTTTTTATATACCGGCAGCTATTCCAATCCTACTGAACTACAGCCTCGGGCAATGCAGCTTCTGGATGTAAATCTATGACTTGGGTGCTTAGATCTTCATCTTTAGGCACAATCTGATACCTTCCCAATTGCCTCAAGACCCTCTGCGGTGCATATGGCTGGATACTCCTTACACCCATTAACCTCAGGAAGCCTTTGGTAGCATTCATATAGATGGCTTCTGTCCTCGGGAGCCATCCTATAGTCCACTCGACCTGACCTGCATTAAGAACTTTCAAGTAAGAGACCTATACTTCAAACCATTATGGTGCATTATAATCTTTTACCCTCTCCTCGTAACTAGTGATGAAGTTATTCGGGCTCGAACCATAACTCATGAATCTGGGATGATGGCGAAGGTGCTCGATCAACCACATTTGCAGAAGGATGCTGCAACCTTCAAATAATTGAGCCCCTGCTTTGCATAAAGTCAATGCTCGATAAATATCCGCCAGCACCAATGGGGCAAGTGTATGATCTTCCTTGGTAGTGAGGATTTGTGCAATTCTAGCCATACGACTATCCACCGTCCCTTTCTAATTTGGAAAAACCATGATCCCCAAGAATGCCACAATAAATGCGAACCGACGATGAATTTGCCAAAGGCCCTTGTCTTGTTTGTTGCTCAGACCCTTTTCATGTGTTTCAAAACCAGCAGAGTGCCCGAACCTAAAGTATAAGAAATAGAAAGCACAACACCCATTGCTCACACGTTCTTTATTTGTCTGTTTACTAATATTCAGGAGGTCAAAGTACTTGTGCACCGATGGAGCCCTTGGAAATATAAGTTGTTGCTTCCTCAAATCCCGTCAGAATTCAATGTACTCGGATATCTCCTCCAAAGTAGGGGTGATCTCAAAATCCGAGAAACGAAAGACATTGTGGACAGGATCCCAGAAAGTTACCAAAGCTTTGATCAGATCTTCCCGTGGTTTGATCTCAAAGATGTCTATAAGAGCACCCAAGTGCTTTTTCACCCATTTCTGACCATCTTCGTCTAGATCATTCCACCACATACGCAAGTGTAGCTGAGCCTGTTCCCTGACCACTTCTGGCGGTTCCTGGATGGTATTCATTTGTTCCTAGAAGATTAAGGTTAGGGTTGACTCGAGTGGACCCTTTTATAAATAGTTTTTTTGAAGAAGAAAAGAAAAAGAAAGGGAAAAGAAAAGAAGAAAAGAACCATAATTTCTTCCCCTATATGCCAACTTTAGCCAAGTGACTGTTTTTGCAAATGCGGCCCCTTCCCAATTTCACGCGAATTTTGAGGCCGGGGGGAATTATTTTATGACCCTTCACAAACTTGTCCATTCTTTTACGAGAATAGCCTTTCGACAACTAAAGAATACTCTGAGGCTATCTCGACAAGAACGGTTTAAGACATTACCGAAGCTGGATCGACTTATTTTGACCAAAAATCAAGATTGCATTCACTCGACCACCGACTCTCTTTTCTTGTTTTTCTTTCTCTTTTTTTTCAAAAATAAGGCCTAACCTTATGTAGGTTGCCTACTTATCCCACATCCGGTGAGAATCAGACCTGCGTAGTTCGGTCAGTTTTGACACATTTGAAAGAACACAGTGTTTAACTCTTTTGAAATAACTCTTTTTGAAAATTTTTGGGCAGAGTTTCAGGACGTTTTTCAAATACTGGGATTTTTAGAACCGGGCCTTATTTCCTTCCCTATATCACTCTTGGTTTTCCTTTTTCGCTTTATTTTCCCTGGCCGGTCATCATGCAAGCCAAAACAAATAAATGTTCACATAGCACGTAGAATGCATCAGGATGGTCTGTTATTTTGGGCATACCTGTCCTAGACGGATCCAACCCCTGTGTTGAGTCCCCTAAGTCAAATGCACATGATGCAAACAAACATTCCTACTAGGGATCCGGCATGAGGCTGTGTTTTTCTAGGTTTAAATCCTGGGGTTTTGGTTTAGACTTAGGGTACCCGAGTGGACAACTGGGGCCGAGGAGGGGGCGACGTACCGGGAGCACTGAAGTCTACCCGGCCTTGTCGCTTGCCCAGCCTCGTTCTATTTGGTATAATTTCTACAGAAAAAGCGGGCTATGCTAACGTATGTACCATTTCCAGAAGACTCAGATGGGTGTTGTAAGAAGATAGTTATATACAATTCAAATAATATTAAAGCGGTAAACCGATAGCATTTAGCACAAAGGATTCACATAATACAGTAATATTAACAATAAAGCCAAACAAAATCATATTAACAAGCTCGAATTCTTGAACCCTGAACCAGAGATTCTGGGTTCGATCCCCAGCAGAGTCGCCAGAGTTGTCACACCTCCTTTTTTACTACACCCCGTAAAGGGTATAAATATAAGGAGTTTTTCCAATTAAAGGACAATCAAAATGGGATTTGTTTATTTAAATATTTAGAGTCGTCACTTGGAAGATTTACGGTGTCCCAAGTCACCGATTAAATCCCGAATCGAGGAAAGATTGACTCTGTTTAACAATTCGCGAACTAGAAATCCGAGTAAGGAATTCTGTTAACCCGGGAGAAGGTGTTAGGCACACCTGAGTTCCGTGGTTCTAGCACGGTCGCTTTGATCATACTTGGCTTACTAAAATTATTTAATTACTGATTTTAGAACCTATGTGCATTTACCTTTTACCGCTTTTTAATTAAGAAAATTATCTTGAAACGGGTCACGCGTACGTGTACCTTTCTGTTTGGCGTGTCAAAATTATGTCACACGAACGTGTCCACAATTAATAACGCATTATTATTATTAAGAAAGTTTAGCCGAAGTTGCGTGAACGCATACTCCGATTTTGTTTTTAGAAACCGTAATCATGTCACGCGAACGTGTCCATGATCACGGTGGTATATTAAACGGGCCTAAAGCAAACTACGAACATTTGTTATTTTATATCTAAATCATAAGAAATTAGTAGAGGGCCATGCATTTTAAGATTTTATTTGACACGGCGCACCTCGTTCCCAATTTTTAAAGGAAGTTCGAAATTGAGCTTTTGAAGGCCATAAGTTATACATTTGACTAATCGGGCGGGTTTCGACCCATTTTTAAAAGGTTTAATTAGTTAGCTAAAGGTCTAAGGTAATTTGAATTCCGTCTAAAGCAAACAAGTGACTTAACGAAATGGAACAACGTTTCATCAATATAGAACCCAACCAACAGCCGGCTAGTCACGGGCCCAAATCACAAAAGATAACAGAAGTCTGGAATGAAAGTTGCAACACGTCGAAGGCACGGGGCCAACATTAAAGGCCTAATTGCACGCTCCAACGCCAGATCATACCCAAGAACTCAGCATTGTACATATTTTTATTGAATATCAATCAGCTAAAGCTATGTTGAGCAGCGATTAAACCAACATCTTTGCTTTCTTAGTTATTCAAACATAGAGCAAATAAAATTATAATTTTTATACTGTCTGCACCTTAGGCCCATATTTGCCTTGGATTCACAAGGCCACATCACAAGAAAAATGAACTTTGGGCCCAAGCGAGCCCAAGCCAGATTTCAAGGTAACCCTCCGGGAGCCTTAAGACTCGATATCGAGTCTCCTCAGCAGCAAACAATGTATGTCTAATAAACAAGCCTCAATCTGCAAACGTATAGCTAAACTAAAGAAAGCTGAAAAACATGCATTCAATTAAAGAACATGGGTCTCAACAGATCTCAAACAGACCTGAAATACACTGAATACTACTAAAATTTCTTTGCAATAATTCTCTGCTGCTCCTACACATGATCAAGAACCTTAAAACATTCAAGTTAAGAAAGTGAAAGGGAAACATTTATACATTACCATAAAAAATCCAAAAGATAATGACCATAAACTAAATAACTTATATGAGCCTAGGAGGAACGTGAAGACGACTTATAATAAACATCAAAGCTGGTAAGGTAACAGGGAAAAGGCAACGATCAATTTCTTCAACTCGCATTACATAATTCAAGCATAATTGCCATAACAATCTTCATTTCCATTCAAGGTTTGAACGAAATACCTGGAAGTTGAAAACCAAAACAAAGAAATGAAGAATCAGTAATGGAATTAGTAGCAAGAACAGGAATCAGCAACAAAATCAGCCCAGAAATGATTGAGAAAAGACCACTTTAGCCCAGTTTTGTCTTCACAATGATATCACATAAAGCTCAGAACTAAAATCCACTCAAGAGTGAACTAAAACTTGAATACCAAACAGATTCGGCTTCCTTTTAAAACCTTCAGCTGCTCAGAACCCCTTTTTTAGCTCTTGAAGTCTATGAAACTGTAAATTTATGCAGCTTCTGTATTTTTTCTGGATTTTTTTACTCTCGAAAAAAAATCCCCCCCTTCAGCTGCAAGTAACTTATGCCTTTATAGGCAAGTCACTAGGGCAGCTCTAATAAATTCACAATTGCATTTCATACCTTCAGAAATTTTCGTTTTTGCTTAGGTATCCTTCTTTTAAATCTTAGAACTTCAAGCTAGTCCCCTTCCCCAACTTCCTAGAAGCTTCCTAGTTAGTTAGAACAAGATTCCTTAGGCCAATTGTCTAGACTACCCTTCGAACCCTGATTATTTACTCTAGGAACCCATATGGGTCAGATTGACCCGATATTTAAACCAACATTTGGGCTCAATTCTGACCCAATACCCTAAACCAAATCCCTTGGAAAGAATTCTGAAACAGATTCAGAGCCCAAACAGCAAAATGGGTTGAACCAGGATGACAACTAAACGATTTCACAAGACTAAAACCTAAACTAACATGCGGAATTGAATGAAGCTGTCAAATAAACCTAATTAAATTAACCTAGAAGGCTGAAAAAGCAGGGTGAACTCAGATGGCGGATTTAACTTTCAGCCACATTACTATAAGACAACTAAACTAAAGAAAGGGGAAGAGGATGATAATAAGATAATGAGAGAAAGAAAACACAAAAGGGAAAAAGAACTTACCAAATCAACCTCGACGCCAGACGGAAACAAAGGACCCAATAAAACTAATGTCGATCAGTCGTTCTTTGTTAAGAACAGACTGAGCAACATCGGTCTTAATGAGTTCAAGCTTCAAAACTCGACGACACACCACCCTATGACCATGCATGCTACCAAATTCCATAGAAAATAACTTTTGGATTTTAGGGTTCGCTTTTTGATCTGAAATTCGAGAAGTTCCGGAGGAGTTCAAAGCAAACAGAGTGGAAATTTGGAATGAGGGAGTCTTGGGGGTCACAGGGTGTTAATTCGGAGTGATTTGGGAGAAATCAAGTTTTAGTCTGATTTTTGATTGAAGATTCGAGAAACAGGGCTAGGATTTGAGAGAAACAGTTTGGGGTTTTGGAATGGGGAGGTGGAGAGGAGTTAGGGGTGTAAATTTGGTAGGGTTTGGACGTCGGACGCCGCCGTGGGCGATTTCCGGCGGGCGGCAGGCGGTGGTTTGGGGCGGGGCTAAAAGAGGGACTCTGAGGTAGTGAGAGACGAAGAGGGGGGGGTCTAAGAGGGGCGGGGTCCATTCGGACACTTATATACCATCAAGACCCACGGTTCCCAACTGTTGGATCTAAAGAAGATCGACGGTTGGGATTCAAGCTCATCGAAACGAGGTCGTTTGGTTTAGTGTGGACATGGACCGGGTTTTGGCTGGTCTGGGCCTGGGTTAAACAGGTATTTTGGGCTGGAAAATCATATTTGGCCCAAAAATCTGATCTCATTTTTTTGTTTTTCTTCTTTCTCATTTTTTTCAATTTTCCCTTTAATTTCTTTTAAATAAAATTAAAATTAAAATAAAATCTAAATTAATTCCTAATCAAATTATCTTATCAAATTGAATTAATTAATTCTAAATAATAATTACCACCATTAATTAAATACCAAATTAACGAAAAGCTACCAAAATTTGAAATTAAAATTAAAAATGCAAAAATACGTTATTTGTTTGATTTTTCCATTTTTATAAAACAATTAAATTAATAATTATTTTTTTTTTAAAAATGCAAAGTTAAACTCTAAATGCAAATGCAACATATTTTGTATTTTTCGTTAACTAAAATGCACACACAAAATGCAAACAAATAACAGAACATGTCACGAAAATCCACAAAATTGCGAACACTGAAAGAAATTATTTTGTTTTGAATTTATGGGAGTAATTCATATAGGGTAAAAATCACGTGCTCACAGCAGTCCAAGATAGCGTGATAAGGTGATAACCAGTCCATCCTTAATATGACATAGAAATCAACCATGTCCGGAAGAAGCAAATCCACACGAGTCTCAAGACCCCCAATCACAACTATACAATAATGATGGACTCGATCTACTACAATAGAATCACTCACCGGTGTAGACACATAAACAAGAGCACTCAAAGAATCACTAGGCATGACCAGATACAGTGCAAAATAAGATGACACATAGGAGTACGTAGATCCCGGATCAAATAAAACTGAAGCATCTCTGTTACAAACCAGAATAGTACCTGTGATAACCGCATCGGAATCCTCAGCCTCGGGCCTAGCTGAAAGAGCATAACATCGGGGCTGGGCCCCACCACCCTGAACTACATCTCTGGGATGACCTTCTGCTGGCTAGCCTCCACCTCTAGCGGCCTGAGCTCCACCCCTAATACCTCTACCTCCACCTCTAGTACCTCTACCCCACCTCTAGCTGGCTGGCGGGCTGTGGAACACTCTATGCCTGAACCATGGCACAGGAACCCTGATGCTGAGAGTTGCTCGGTGCTCGAGGGCAAAACCTAGCAATGTGACCCATATCACCACAAGTGTAACAAGCCCTCGGCTACTGAGACTGCTAACCTTGACGACCTGAATGTCCACCTTGAAAACTCTTAAGCGGCGGTGCACTGATAGGAGCTGGTGGTGCACTGTAGGGCTTCTGATCAGAATATTGTATATGGAAACCACGACCACCTAAAGCACCATGAGAAACCTGAAGTGCTGACTGAAAAGGCCTAGGAGGATGGCCTCTACCATACGAATCTATGCCTCTAGACGAAGTACCACTGAATCGGCCTGAATGACGAGGCCTCTTGTTAGACCCCTAACTACCTCCCTGCGATAGAACCATCTCCACTCTCCTGGCCACATTGGCCGCCTCCTGGAAAGAAATTTCACTCCCAGTCTCCCTGGCCATCAGATGTCAAATCGGCTGAATAAGTCCCTTAATGAACCTTTTCACCCTCTCTCTCTCTCGGTGGGAAGTATGATAAGAGCATGACGAGCCAAGTCGATGAATCTAGTCTCATACTAAGTAACAGTCATAGAACCCTGTTGGAGATGCTCAAACTGCCTTCGATAGATCTCTCTCTGAGTAATAGGGAGAAATTTCTCGAGAAATAACTGAGTAAACTGCTCCCAAGTCAAGACTGGTGATCCGGCTGGTCTAGCCAAGCAATAATCTCTCCACCAAGTCTTGGCGGATCAAGACAAGCAAAAAGTAGCAAAATCGACCCCATTGGTCTCCACGATCCGCATGTTCCTGAGAACCTCATGACAGCTATCTAGATAATCCTGGGGATCCTCAGAAGATGCACCGCTCAAAGTAGTAGTGAAGAGCTTGGTGAACCTGTCCAACCTCCACAAAGCATCGACAGACATAGCTGCTCCATCACTGGTCTAAGCTACCACACCTGGCTGAACTGCTCTAACTGGCTGAACTGCTGTAGTCTGGAACTAGGGAGCCACCTGCTTCGGAGTGCGAGTAGCAGGAGTCTGGGCTCCTCCTCCAGCCTGAGAGACGGCTGGTGCTACATGAAGCAAGCCTGCCCAGGTGACACTCTCCATAAGGCCCACTAGGCGAACTAGAGCATCCTGGAGTACGGGGGTAGCAATAAACCCCTCTAAGACCTGAGTTGGGCCCACCGAAACTGTCTAGGCTGGAACCTCATCATCAAATTCAACCTGAGGCTCCACCGCTGGTGTTGCTGCTCTGGGCTGAGCTCTACCCCTACGTCAGCCTCTAGCACGACCTCAGTCTCGCCCTCTTCCCCTCGTGGGAGCTGCTGCTGGGGGCTCGGGCTGCTGGACAGTGGATGAGGAAGCGTGTGTTCTCGCCATCTGTGAAATAATAGAGTAGAGATTCAATTAGCATTGAGAAACCAAACCGCACGATAGGAAAGAATAAATGTTAAGTTTTTCCTAACTCTGTAGCCTCTGGGGGATAAATACAGACGTCTCCATACCGATCCCTCAGACTCTACTAAGCTTGTCTGTGAACTGTGAGACCCATGTAACCTAGAGCTCTGATACCAACTTGTCACTACCCGGATTTTCCACCCTCGGGAGTCGTGATGGCGCCTACTAGTGTGAGCTAGGTAAGACAACTATCGAACAAGTAACCTTTTTACCCTTTTTATACTCTTTAACAGTTATAAGGCAATAACATGTAAATAACAGAAATTTATAATGAGCGGAAGAAAAGCAATAAAATATCTGAACATGTAACTAATACAACTTTTTAAGCCTTAACCACCTAGAATTGGTGTCACAGTGTCACAGACGATCTAAGATTTACTATATACAAAGTCCGAAAAATAAACGATACACTGTTCTTGAATGAAGGAAATGAAACAGGGATAAAGGGATAGAGGGAGACGCCAGGGCCTACAGACGCCTGCAGGTCTACCTTGGATCTCCGCATGGATTGAAGGTAGCCACCCAATCTACGATCCAAAAGTTGCTCCTGGATATGTGCATAGTGCAGAGTGTAGTATCAGCACAACCGACCCCATGTGCTGGTAAGTGCCTAGCCTAACCTCGGTGAAGTAGCGATAAGGCTAGGACTAGACTACCATATAAACCTATGCAATTTAACTATATACAGCGGAAAAGAAGAACAAAAATAAATAGTCAATATGAGGGGTAGCATGCTGCGGGAGAGATATCAACTCAGAATAGAAAGACAACAGGTAATTGAAGGAAACAATAAATCTCGGATATCAACAAAGAACCAGAAATCAATAAGTGCACGACACCACCCTTCGTGCTTTTACTCTCGTCCTTACCAAATCAAGTAATGAAAATGTACACGCCATCACCCTTCGTGCTTTTACTCTCGTCCTCACCAAATAATCAATATAATCGGCATGGAATGGTACATCGTGCGGCACGGCATCACCCTTCGTGATTTACACTCTTTTCTCACACATCATACATGGCATCACCCTTCGTGCTTTAACACTCTCTCACCAAAATAATGTATGACATCACCCTTCATGCTTTAACACTCTTCCTCATCCAAACAACAATCACAAATAATAGGGTAAGGGAATAAATGAAATTACAATAAAAATCCCGGCAAGGGAACAATAGTTCAATAATCAAGTCCCGACAAGGGAATAACATCAAAAGAAGCATCAACATCTCGGCTAGGGAGATAACATAAAAAAAACAAATTCCCGGCAAGGGAGATAATATAATGATTCTCTTTTCTTTTTCACTTTTACTTTTCAACTCACTTTACAACTTGAGCCAATGCTCTAAAAGGTTCAATTTCCACTTATACTTTCACATTTCATTGTACAACTTGAGCCAACTCTCCTCAATACTCAAATGTCACAATTACTTCCACAAACTTTGCCCAAAAATAGAAATCAACATCAAAGCATGAATAAACAACGAAGCCATAATAATCACAATATAAGATCCACAGGCATGCTTGACACCAACGTATAGATACTCATCACCATGCTTATACGTCGTACTTGACAATTACCACATAGAAAATAAAACTCGACTCATAATCCCTCAAGCTAAGGTTAGACCAAACACTTACCTCGATGCCACGAACATAATTCAAGCCTCTACTATCGCTTTATCTCTTGATTCCACCACCAATTCACTCATATCTAGCCACAAGTTACTTAAGTGCATCAATAAATGCTAAATGAATCAACTCCAATGCATGAAAATGAGTTTTCCAAAGTTTTACCCAAAAAGTCAAAATTGCCCCCGGGCTCACATGGTCAAAACCCGAGGTTCAAACCAAAACCCGATTACCCATTCCCCCACGAACCCAAATATATAATTTGTTTTGAAATCGGATCTATAATCGAGGTCCAAATTCCCAATTTTTGAAAAACCTAGGTTCTACCCAAAACTTCCAATTTCCCCCATGAAAATCATTGATTTTGAGTTGGAATCAAGTTAAAAGATGTTAGTGATTGAAGAAATCGAGTTAAAATTGACTTACAATCGATTTGGAAGAAGAGTTATCTTTCAAAAATCGCCCAAGAGTGTTTTGGTTTTGAAAGAGTGTGAAAAATGGGAGTTTTTTTGGCTAAGTATAAAAATTGCAGGTTGCAGATATGGGAATTACAACCAGGGTTCGCAATTGCGAACCCCGACCTCTGCAATGTTCGTATTTGCGAACAAAATGTTGTATTTGCGACCAAGTAGATTTTTCGGTCTTCTTCGCATTTGCGATAGACCTCTCACAAATGCGAAATCGCATTTGCGACTAAGGCAGTAGCTGGGGGAAATCGCATTTGCGATGGGAACCTCGCATTTGCGAGATAGTGCTGGCTTGGGCTAGTTCACATTTGCGACATAGCCTTTACAAATGTGATTCGCATTTGCGAGCCAGGCTTCGCAAATGCGAAGCCTGGAGGCCTGCAATACATCTGTTCAAAATCTGCGACATCCTAAGTCAAAATTCCACTCTGTGGCCTATTCAAAACTCACCCGAGCCCTCGGGGCTCAAAACCAACCATGTACACCAACCTAAAAACATCATAAGGACTTGATCGTGCATTCAAATCGCTAAAATAACATCAACAACTATGAATTTAGCATCAAAATCATGAAATTTCTTAAGAATTTCAAACTTGCCAAATTTCTCAAATAATGTCCGATTCACATTATTTCAAAACCGTTTCTTACCAATTTTCACAGGCTCGACTCAAATCATATATAAGACCTGTACCAGGCTCCGAAACCAAAATACGGGCCCGATACCAATGGTTTCAAACACATTTCTCTTTCAAAAACTCATAATACCCAAGTCCCATATTTTCCTATAGACCCTCCGGGACCGTCAAATCACGGGTCCAGGTCCGTTTACCCAAAACGTTGACCGAAGTTAAATTAATTCATTTTATAGTTAAAATTCATCATTTTCATAGATTTTCACAAAATGTCTTTCCGGCTACACGCTCGGACTGTGCACACAAATCGAGGTGATAACGAAAGAGGTTTTTAAAGCCTCGGAACATAGAATTCACTTTTTAGACAAGTGATAACCCTTTTGGGTCATCACAAGATGACTCCTTATGAGTCTTTGTATGGTAGGCGGTGTCGGTCGCTGGTTGGATGGTTTGAGCCGGGAGAGGCTCGGTTATTGGGTACGGATCTAGTATAGGATGCCTTAGACAAGGTCAGGATTATTCAGGATAGGCTTCGTATAGCTCAGTCCAGGCAAAAGAGTTATGCCGACCGTAAGGTTCGTGATTTGGCTTTCATGGTCGGTGAGCAGGTATTGCTTCGAGTGTCCCCTATGAAGAGCGTGATGAGATTTGGGAAGAAGGGGAAGCTTAGCCTTACGTTTATTGTCCCGTTTGAGATTCTTGATCGAGTAGGAGAGGTGGCTTACAAAATTGCATTGCCGCCGAGTTTATCAGCAGTGCATCCAATGTTTCATGTGTCCATGCTTCGGAAGTATCACGACGATCCATCCTACGTGTTGGATTTCAGCACTGTCCAGTTGGACAAGGACTTGTCATATGAGGAGGAGTCGGTAGCTATTCTAGACCGGCAGGTTTGTCAGTTGAGATCAAAAAGTTTTCCTTCTGTTCGTGTTCAGTGGAAAGGTCAGCTTGCTGAGGCATGGACCTGGGAGTTCGAGTCCGGTATGCGGAGCCGTTATCCCCATCTTTTCCCTAACTTAGGTACTTCCTTCTTATGTCCGTTCGAGGACGAACAATTGTTTTAGAGGTGGAGGATGTGATGACCCAAAAGGTCATAACTTCTTTTAGAAACAAATTCAGTGTTCTGAGGCCTACAACCCTCCCTTTTACCTCACCTTAATTTGTGTGCATGGTCCGAACCTATATCCGGAAAGCCTTCTATGTGAAATAGAAATTTCTAGGGTTAAAAATTCAATTTTTGGTTGACTTTGGTCAATATTTTGAGCAAACGGACCCGGATCCGTGTTCCGACAATTCCGGGAGGTCCGCAGTAAAATATGGGACTTGGGCGTATGCCCGGAAATGAATTCTGAGGTCCCAAGCCTTAGAAATTAATTTTTGAAAGAAATTATTTTGCTGAATTATCTAAGAAATGAAGAAAAGAATTAATATTTAAAACCATTGGTATCGGGCCCGTATTTTGGTTTCAGAGCCCCGTACAAACTTGTTATAGTATTTGAATGATAACTGTGAAATTTGGTGAAAAATGGAGTCTATTTGACATGAGTTGGACTTCCGGTTGAAGAGTTATGAACTTTAAGTGTTCTTGATGAAATGTTGAGTTTTGAGGTTCAATTCATGGTTTTACAAGTTATTTTGATGATGTGATCGCACGAGTAGGTTCATATGATATTTTTGAGTTAGTATGCACATTTGGTTTGAAGCCCCGAGGGCTCGGGTGAGTTTCGGGTAGGTTCCGGGATGTTTTAGGCTTAAAATTTAGCTGTTGCAGGTCCAGAGATGTTGCAGATTTCTGAACCCGCCAGTGCTGACCGCATTGATTTTGTCCTGACCGCGGAGGGGCCTTTGTGGCCGCAATCCTTTTTGTGTGGTCCGCGGTGAGGAAGAATTTCACGGGTCCGATGTCGAAAGCCTATATCTTTTGATCTAGAAGGAATATTGAGATGATTCAAAAATAAAAGTTGTAGCCCTTCGTGTCTAGTTTCCAGAACGATAAATAAATCATAATTTAGATATCTGTAGAGAAAGTTATAGCCACAATACTAAAGCATGTCACTGCAGTCAACATTGTGAGCTCCGTAGCCACACTCCTTTTTGTGCGGTCCGCACAGAGGGTCTGAGAGGGGTATATTTAAACGGGAATTTCAGTTATTTTGCATTTTTCAAAACCCCAAAAACATAAGAGGCGATTTTTCAAACGACCTTTCTTCTCCAAAATATTAGTAAGTGATTTCTAACTCATTTTCTTTCCTCCTTAACTTCTTCTTACAAGATTTCATCCTAGAATCTAGGGTTTTAATGGTGGAGTTGGGAATTTTGGGTAAAACCTAAGAATATTGAAATTTGGGGACTTAGACCTCAAATTGAGCTCGGATTCCAAAACCAACTATATATCCGGGCTCGGGGGTGAATGTGTAATCGGGTTTTGATCCGAATTTCGGGTTTGGACCAAGCGGGCCCGGGGTCAAATTTTGACTTTTTAGGAAAAACTTTAGAAAACCTATTTCCATGCATTAAAATTGATTCATTTAGCACTTATTAATATTATTAAGTAACTTGTGCCTAGATACGAGCGAGTTGGAGGAGGGCTCAAGAGGTAAAGTGATAGTTGAGGCTTGAATTGTGTTCGTGGAATCGAGGTAAGTGTTTGGTCTAACCTTAGCTTGAGGGATTAGGAGTTGCGTCTTATTTGCTATGTGCTAATTGTGTAGTACGACGTATAGGCATGGTGACGAGTATCTATACGTCAGTGTCAAGCATGCCCGTGAGTCTTGTATTGTAATTATTGTGACTCCGTTGAGATTTATTGTGCTTCCTATGAGGATTACCATTATTGTTCCCTTGTCGGGATGTTGTTGTCATATTGTTGTTCCCTTGCCGAGATATTGTTGTTATATTATTGCTCCCTTGTCGATGTTGTTGTTATAGTATTATTCCCTTGCCGGGATGTTGTTGTCATATTATTGTTCCCTTGTCGGGATGTTGTTGTTATAGTATTGTTCTCTTGTCGGGATGTTGTTGTTAAAATATTGTTCCCTTGTTGGGATTCTTTTATGATTGGTATTGATAAATGAAAAGGGAGCGGGTTGCACGCCTGCAACGGTACTATATGAAAAAGGGAGCGGGTTGCATGCCTGCAACGGTACTATATGAAAAAGGGAGCGGGTTGTACGCCTGCAATGGTAACATACAAAATGGGAGCGGGTTGCACGCCTGCAACGGTAACATATGAAATGGGAGCGGGTTGCACGCCTGCAACGGTAGCATATGAAATGGGAGCGGGTTTCACGCCCGCAATGGTAATATATGAAATGGGAGCGGGTTGCACGCCTGCAACAGTAACATGAGAAATGGGAGCAGATTGCACGCCTGCAAAGGGTAACATGTGAAATGGGAGCGGATTGCATGCCTACAACGGTAATATATAAAATGGGAGCGGGTTGTACGCCTGCAACGGTATTATATGAAATAGGAGCGGGTTACACGCCTGCAACGGTGTTACATGTGTACTTGTTTCTTATGTCCATATCTTTTGCTAGTATTTAATTTTTGGCGTTCCTTACATTTCTCTACTATTATTCTGTTGTTACCTTCTACTCCCCACAGCATGTTTCCCCCGCCCAACTTTAGTTGTAATTATCTACTTCCATTTCCGTTGTATATAATTTAACTGCACATGTTTATTTGGTAGTCTGGTCCTAGCCTCATCACTACTTCGCCGAGGTTAGGCTAGGCACTTACCAGCACATGGGGTCGGTTGTGCTGATACTACACTCTGCACTCTTTTGTGCAGATCCCAGTGATGTAGATTTCGGACCGCAGTGAGATTGTTGTTTCTTGTCCACCAGGCGACCCGAAGTAGTCCTGCAGGCGTCCGCAGGCCTTGGCGTCTCCTTCTATCTACTATTCCTATTTCTTTCATGTATTTCTAGAGACAGTGTTGTATTTATTTCTTTCAGACCTTTATTCGTAGTACTCCTAGACAGTCTATGAAGTTGTGACACCAGTCTTGGGTAGATTTGTTATGGAATGGTATTTGCAGTATTATTAAAATTGATATTTAATCTTCCGCTTAGTAAATTTTGTTGATTGATAACTATTGGTTCTTAATTATTAATGGGTTTAGAATGGAAACAAGGTAAATAATTCAATTGGTTGTCTTGCCTACCTTTTACTAGTGGGCGTCATCACGAATCTCGAGAGTGGGAAGTCCGGGTTGTGACATGCACAGACCTAATTATGTGGTGGAGGATAGAAATAAGAGGAGAAGGTTAACCATTGCTGAAATGAATGACAAACGGGCTAAAGGACTTTGTTTCTTTTGTGATGAGAAGTTCGAAGAAGGGCATGTGTGTAAAGATAGGAAACATCTACTCTTATTGTTGTTAGACGAAGAGGAAGTAGTGCAGGACACCAATGAGGAGGGGAATGGTGCAGAGGGACCAATTGAAAATTGTAAAATCTCTCTAAATGGAACCAGAGGTTACACAGCCATTCGACTGATTGGCTATAATCAGAAGAGAGCTATTAACATTTTAATAGATGGAGGTCATACTCATAACTTTGTTGATTGTGATTTTTCCGTCAAGATGGGATGACATATAGAAACATGTAGACCACAGAATGTGAGTGTAGCAGATGGCACTACTATGCAAGTATCACAGATATGTAGGGGGAATTGCATGGCTGATGCAGGGAGCAGTTTACACCTCTGACTTCTTGTTGTTTCCAATAGGGTCCAGTGATATGGTGTTAGGAGTCCAGTGGTTGTGTGAGCTTGGAAACATCAAGTTCAATATAGGAAACTCTCTATGGAGTTTGAGTATCAAGGGAAGATGCTTAAAGTGCAAGGCATTACCCCCACTCTGAAGGAAGTGGATGCCAATTCCTTTCACAACATAGAGTGCACTAGTGCTCACTTATTCATGATTAGAGTCACTCCTACTGTTACAAGTGTTTTGGTAAACGATAAGGAAGAGAAGATCAATGAAACTTGATGGTGGATTAGAAACCCGTATTTTAGTCATAGTTTGCACTCTAATCACCATATTTACTTGTAGTTAAACTTAATTAATGGTGATTTGCGCTTGTTACATATTTTATGCCTTGTAGGAGATGATTTCATGCTATTAAGATAATTTGGAGTTAATTTGAACAAGTTGGAGCTTTGAAGTCTGAGTAAAAGCCCAAGAAATTAAGCCGGGATCAAATTCGGGGGTCGAGGACCAAGTGTGGATGCCAAAAAATAAGAAAAACAATTACTTTGAGAAAACTGCACTACCGCCCGCGCCATGCGTAGCGGGGCGCTAGTGCAAAATTCCTGCAGAGTGAGAAAAATAGGCCTCTGAACTTTCCTACTAATGCGGCGCATGGTGCACTGCCCGACACACCGCGATAGTGTATTTTCTCGCCCAACTTTTTCCACTTCGACTTGGAAAGGATAGTTTTGTCCGGGTCTGTTCCAACATGGTATAAATATACCAAAAATATGATTTTTAGAGGACTTTTGACCTTGGAAGCTTTGGGAGAGCGTTGGAGGCTACAAGACACATAATTTCATCATCCTTCCATAAATTCAACACGGGAGTTTGGACTGTAACATTATATTGATGTTTTCTTGATCTTTAATTATATTTGTGATGAGTTCTTCCATGATTATGGAGTAGTTTCCCTTCCGGTGTAATGACCCAACCGGTCGTTTTGAGCATTTTGTACTTTGCTTGGTTGATTGGGGGCATGAGAAACTCCGTATGATGCATTATGACTTATGTGAATCATCGGTTTTGATTTTCAGGTTATTCGGAATTGATTTGGAAGAATGATTCTCACCTAGAAGCTTTAAATTTGAAAGGTTTGACCAATTTTTGACTTTTTAGAATTCGACTTTGGATTGGATTTCTGATAGTTCCGTTAGCTTCATTGGATGATTTTGGACTTAGAAGCGTGTCTGTATTATGATTTGGAAGTCCGTAGTAGAATTTGGCTTGAAATAATGAATGTTGGAATTTTAGAAAGTTTGACCGGGAGGAACCTTTTGATATCAAGGTCAGATTCCGATTCCAAAAGTTGGAGCATGTCTGTAATGTAAAATGTGACTTGTGTACAAAATTTAAGGTCAATCGGACGTGATTTGATAGGTTTCGGCATCGGTTGTGAAAGTTTCAAGTTTCAAGTTTATTGATTTCGAATTGAGTTGTGATTCGTTGTTTCGATGTTGTTATGTGTGTTTTGAGACCTCAAGTAGGTCCATGTTATGATATGGGACTTGTTGGTACGTTCGAACAGGGTCCCGAGGGGCTCGAGTGAGTTTCGGATAGGTTTGGATTGTGTTGTGCTCGTTTTTTATGTTTTGACGTCGTTTCTTCAAGCATAAATGGTACTATATTAAGCTAATGAGCTCCGATTTTTGTTTTTATTGAAGCATTAGATCCGTATCATAATTACGAAGCCATAGCAAAAAGAATCGTCGAATTTGGACATCGTATGAGGATTTTATGGTCATTTTACTAAGAATTGAGTTGCTAGATTTTTCAGATTAATTACGAAATTGCCACTGAGTTCGTATTTAAAAATCTTCACTATTTCCAAATATTGAAACCAACATATCTCCTTCTATATAAGGTCAAATGGAGTGATTTAGGAGCCTAACTTGACTAAAATTTTATAAGGAATCCATTAGAGGCATCAAAAGCGAGTTTCGAGATTATTTGGCATGAGAAGCGAGGTAGAATAGCTGGCAAAAAAATATATAAAATAAGAGTTTGTTCGTTTGGTCATATTTTGAGTTGGGGAGCTCAGATTTGGGCGATTTGGGAGGCAATTTTCACCAAATTGATTGGAGTAAGTGTTCTCTACTCGGTTTCGATTATATTTCATGAATCAATCTTCGTTTTTGGCATTTGATTGATGATTTCAAAGTGAAATTTGGGGGGGGTTTGCCTTAAGTTTCATAAAATGAAATTTTAAGTTTTGAACATCTATTTGGAGTCAGAATTGGCTAAAATTAGTATGGTTGGACTCATAATTAAATGGGTTGTCGGATTTTGTGAGTTTTGTTTGATTCCGCGATGCGGGCCCGGGTTGGACTTTTTGGCCGATTTTGGGCTTTTGATTAAAGATTTGACCTTTTTCGATTGGGATTGGTTCCTTTAGTATTGTTTGATGTATTTGAGTTGTTTTGGTTAGTTTCAAGCCGTTTGGAGGTCGGAACGCGTGAGATGGCATTTTTGGAGCATCGCTTAGCTTGCTCGGTATTGGAATTGGCTTGTTCGAGGTAAGTAACTCTTCTAAACTTAGTGTTGAGGGTATGAAACCCCAAATTACATGCTATGTGATTGGTATTGAGGTGACGCACATGCTAGGTGACGGGCGTGTGGGCGTGCACCCTGTGAATTGTGACTCCGTTGTTTCCATGGCACTGTATAGTGGCCATATCTTGTTGTTATTTGTGTTTTAACCATGTGATAAAGTAATTGAGCTGTCAATCATGCTAGATATCATGTTAGGCTTTATGACGATACTGTTGGGACCCATAATGGTCATTTCTTGCTTGTCATCTCATTGATTTTACTGATATGTTTGTACTCAATCATATTCATGCATTCATATCATATCTTAGTATCAGTTGTTATTTATTGATACATCATATCATTATTGTAGGGCTAGTTTCATGACATTGCGAGCCCGTGAGTGAGAATGGAGAGATTAAGGATTGAGTGAGGTTGAGAGCCTGATTATGAGTGATATTTATGGGATCGGGCTGCACGCCGCAGCGATATAGCGCTTAGGGTGAAGGAGCCCCTCCGGAGTCTGCACATCCCCAATGACCGCAGTCGACTATGTATATATATGTATATGGATCGGGTTGCACGCCGCAACGAGCCTTATGGATATATATATATGGATCAGCTTGCATGTCGCAACGAGCCTTATGGCTATATATATATATATATATATAGATCGGGTTGCACGCCGTAACGAGTATTGTACATTGCTGAGTGATTGAGTGTGCTGAGTATTGAGCACGGTAAGAGATAATGCGAGACAGTGAGGTTGAGTACTCTGAGAGTGTGAGTACTTGAGTTCATCACTGAGAGGCATTGCATTTTTCATGCGTACTTGAGATACATGCATAGAGATGCATTTTCTTTTGCTGCCCGATTTTGGTGATATTCATGATTTTCCCTGAATCTTGACATGTCGGCATTGAGATATACTTTCCTCATGCTATCTGAAAAATGAAACATTTTATCTGATGAAAGTTTTCTGGGGAAAATTTCAGTTTTCAAACTTACTCATATTTTTGACGATTTCGGTAAGGGATTTGGGTTTTCACTGATATACTTGAAAAGCGGAACTATTTTTGGAAAACTATTTGAGTTTGTTTTGGTTAGTTTTGAGCCGTTTGAAGGTCGGAACGCGCGAAATGGTATTTTTGGAGTATCGCTTGGCTTGCTCGGTATTGGAATTGGCTTGTTCGAGGTAAGTAACTCTTCTAAACTTAGTGTTGAGGGTATGAAACCCTG
This sequence comes from Nicotiana sylvestris, assembly GCF_000393655.2. Taxonomy (NCBI): domain Eukaryota; kingdom Viridiplantae; phylum Streptophyta; class Magnoliopsida; order Solanales; family Solanaceae; genus Nicotiana; species Nicotiana sylvestris. The sequence goes on from NC_091062.1 coordinate 141,695,249, forward strand.
AATTACGTGCTATGTGATTGGTATTGAGGTGACGCACATGCTAGGTGACGGGCGTGTAGGCGTGCACCGTATAAATTGTGACTCCGTTGTTTCCATGGCACTGTATAGTGGCCCTATCTTGTTGTTATTTGTGTTTTCACCATATTATAAAGTAATTGAGCTGTTAATAATGCTAGATATCATATTAGGCTTTATGATGATACTGTTGGGACCCATAGTGGTCACTTCTTGTTGTCATCTCACTGATTTTACTGATATGTTCGTACTCTGTCATATTCATACATTCATATCATATCTTAGTATCAGTTGTTATTGATTGATACATCATATCATTATTGTCGGGCTAGTTTCATGATATTATGAGCCCGTGAGTGAGACCGGAGAGATTAAGGATTGAGTAAGGTTGAGAGCCTGATTATGAGTGACAGTTAGGGGATCGGGTTGCATGCCGTAGCATGTTATATTGATTACATTTTATGGGATCTGGCTGCACTCCGCGGCGATATAGCGCTTGGGCTGAAGGAGCCCCTCCGGAGTCTGCACACCCCTAGTGAGCGCAGTCGACTATGTATATATATGTATATGGATTGGGTTGCACGCCGCAACGAGCCTTATGGCTATATGTATATGGATCGGGTTGCATGACACAACGAGCTTTATGGCTATATATATATCGGGTTGCACGCCACAACGAGTATTGTATAGTGCTGAGTGATTGAGTGTGCTAAGAATTGAGCACGGTAAGAGATAATGTGAGACAATGAGGTTGAGTACTCTAAGAGTGTGAGTACATGAGTTCATCACTGAGAGGCATTGCATTTTTCATGCGTACTTGAGATACATGCATAGAGATGCATTTTCTTTTGCTGCCCGATTTTGGTGACATTCATGATTTTACTTGTATCTTGTATTGAGATATACTTTCCTCATGCTATCTGAAAAATAAAACATTTAGAGCTTGTTTGGAAAGTCACATGGGAATTGGAATTGGGTGTAATTACACATTTTGGCATATTTGTTTGACCAAGTAATTACTTGGTTGGTGAGAAATTGGGTATAATTGGGAGAGAGTAAAATTATACTCTCCAATTCTCATGGGGGAGTAAAGAATTGGATGTAATTACAAGGCAACCTTTCCAATTCCTTTTTTCCTCTTTCAATATTATATTACTCTTTCATTGGAAAAAAAGACGATAGAAAAAACAAAACATCTCTACTTCACTTCTTCAGTTCTAGCACCGTCTCTGCTCCAGGTAACCTTTCTTTTTTTCCCCTTTTGTATTTCATATTTTTTAAATAGTTGGTTCCTATTAAACTATTTTATTTATATAACTTCACGTTGCCTTGACTTATTGTTAAAATCTTTACCTTTCAATTTTAGATGGGTGAAATTTGGGTAGAACAATAATTTTAAACTTATGTAGAAACTTCACAACTAATGCATACAAATAGTATTTCTTGTCATATTCCGTTTCCATATTGTGTAGTGTATTACATTGGAAAGAGAAAAAAAAATCTGTATAAAAAAAGTGGTACTATTTGTGTGTGGAAAGAAATCTTTGTGTGTTTCCCTGATTTATGCCATTAAAATAGAAATGGAGAACCTTAATATATTAGAATATTTACTGTCAATTATAAATTTTTTGTGCAATTATAAATGAATCACTATGCTTTGTTCATATTCTGCCACGTATATCTTTTACGTTTTGCCCGACTTGATTATGCATATATGAATCTCATAAACATATTGTAGAATCGTATAGTTATATTTATGTAGGATGTTAAATAACCAAACACCTAAGGTTGAAAAACCATACACTAAATGGAGTGAAGTTCAAGACGAACATTTCATTTATTTTATCGCTTGACAAGTTAAGTTAGGAAGAACGCAACAAGGAGGCTTAACAACCGAGGGATGGGATGGTGTAGAAAGAGAAATAAATAAGTTATATGGGGACAAATTAGATAAAACAAAAATAAAAAATAGGATGAGAACCTTGAAGAAAACTTATGCTACTATGAAGAGAATGGTGCAACATAGTAGATTTGGGTGGAATGAAGAAACTCGAAAAGTTGATGCCAAAGATGATGTTTGGGAGCAGTACCTTGCAGTGAGTCATACTATTATTTTTTCCTTTATAGCTAAAATTTGAATATAAGTTATTTGTTTCTCTAATTAAGAACATTGGTTATATTATAGGCTCACCCAAAAGATGCTCAATATAAGACGAAGAAGTTGCCAGACTATAATACTTTGGCTTTGATTTTTGGAGACACTGTCGCTGATGGTAGGAATTGATGTGAAATTAATGAAACGGAGGATTTTCAAAATGAATTTTCTGATGAGGAGATAACTGGCGAAAAAATTATTATACCTGCTTCTGAAGATGCACAGTCTATTGACCATGTATATCTTGATCAAAACATAAGCTTCATGAGTACTGAAACAACTCAATCAATTGGTCAAGATAAGAGAGCAGGAAAAGGACATTTAGCTGAGGAACAAACTTTGGCATCTCATCTCAAAAGAATTAGGAACTCTATTGGTATTAGTTTGGCTAAATCTGTTGATAGATAGACAGCCATAACTGAAGAACAAATAAGGCTACAACATGAAACAAAAAATACTTCTGCGGAGAAATTAATGCCTTTGATAATGGAACTAGAATTGGACGACGCATGGAATATACGCGTTATTGATCTCCTTACAAATGAGAGAAATGCTGAATTCTTTGCTGATATGGCTCCTCCGCTTAGAAAGAAATGGGTTATGCACAAACTTGGATTATATGATTGATGTTGTTAGTGTTGTGTTTTTGTTGTTTGGATAAAGTTATAAACTAGTATATTATTTTTTTGGATTATGTTAACTATTAGCTGCAGACATGAGCATCTTCTACTTTTGCTTATGCTTTATATATATTATGTGAAAATCATGGATTTTAGTGTCACGACCTTAACCCCGAACCCAATCGTGATGGCGCCTCTTGTGAAGACAAGGCCAGCCAGTTCAACCCAACTCAACTTTTAAAGCAGTTAATCAACATAAAAATAGTCTAAACATGATTTAAACAGTACTAAATAGCGAAAATATCGTTAACAATGCGGAAAGTCCAACCTGACACAACCCGGAATGTCACAAGTCATAAGAAACTAATAATCTTGATACGAGTCTACTAGGTACGATGTCTGGCACAATAGTTTGAAAAAAATAGAATTAATAAGATAAAGGGAGGCACGGGGGCTGCGGACGCCAACAGCTACCTCATAGTCTCTGAAACACCGCCTGAACTGGGAGGATCAGCACTTAGGAGTGGGATCTGTTATGCCTGAATCTGCATACAGGGGTGCAGGGAGTAAAGTGAGTACTCTAACTCAGTGAGTAATAATTATAAATAATGGTTGAAAGCATGAAAATACGTAAAAGCACAAGGCAATTCTATATCAAAGTAGTAAAATCACTTAAAGCAGTAAATTCGTGAAGAAATCAAGTTAAATCCCTTTTTAAACAAGTAAAACAGGTAGTTTGGCAGGTAAATAACAAGTAGAAATCCGCCCCTCGGGCACAGTATCAATCACTCAGAACAGTATCAGCCCCTCGGGCCCACTCTCAGTACAATATCAGCCCCTCGGGCTCACTCTTAGTACATGATGGGTACCCGCGCTCACTGTGGGTGTGCAGACTCCGGAGGGGCCTCTTACAGCCCAAGTGCTATATCAAGCCACCTTGTGGCATCATCTCTCGGCACTCGGCCTCACATCACTCAAGCCACCTCGTGGCATATAAAGTATCTCAGGCCCTAGACCTCATATCACTCAGCATATCCTCACATATGGCCCTCGGCCTCACTCAGTCCGAAAATCATCAAGAGCTCCTCGGGCATTAGTAAAACAGTAGTTCTCAGCCCAAAACATCATTTAGAAATATCATTTAAGTTTTCAAATCTGAGTAAAAGTGGCTGAGTTTGTAAACAGTAGATATCAACAGGACCGAGTTCAAACAATAAGTCAAAACAGTGAGAAAACTGTGATAAAAATCCCCGAAGGGTTCAAATAGTTGGCACGAAGCCCAAATATGGCAATCAGCCTAAATCATGATGATGACAAATAAGTTTCAGTCAAATATGCGGTAAAATCATCAATCGGGACGGACCAAGTCACAATCCCCAATAGTATACGACCCCACGCTCGTCATCAAGCGTGTGCCTCACCTTAATATAGCACTACGATGTGCAATCCGGGGTTTCAAACCCTCAGAGCATCATTTACAATCATTACTCACCTTGAACCGGCTAAATCCCTAACTCGCGATGCCTTTTCCCCTCGAATTGGCCTCCACGCGCGTCGAATCTATCCAAAATCAGAACGAATACGTCACAATATGCTAAGGGAACAAAGCCCAAGCGAAAACAATCGAATTACCACAAAATTCCAGAAATTGGTCAAACCCGACCCCCGGGCCCACATCTCAGAATTTGACAAAATTCACAAAACTAGAATCCTTATACTCTCACGAGTCTATCCATATGAAAGTTATCCAATTCCGATACTATTTGGTCCTTCAAATCATCATTTTACATTTTTGAAAGATTTCACAATTTTCTTCCCAAATTCCATCTCAAGTCACGAATTAAACGATGAATTCAATGATAGATTCATGTACTCTAGCCAAATCTGAGTTAGAATCACTTACCCTGATGAATTTCTTGAAAAACCTTCGAAAAATCGCCAAAATCCGAGCTCTGTAGGTCAAAATATCAAATAAAACCTAAAACTTCGTATTTAGAGAGTACCCCATAGATCTCCACCTCCGCGTACCGTACAAAATCGACCGCAGTCCGCACAAAAATGACCGCGGCCGCACAGGCTTTCCTTACAGTGACAAGATTTAGTGTTTTGGCCATAACATTCGCTACAGATGTCCAAATTGCGATATCTTTACCTTTCTGGATACTAGAGACGAAGGGCTACAACTTTTGTTTTTAAATCATCTTAAAATTCCTTGTAAATCAAAAGATATGAGCTTCCAAAGTAGGACCAGTGAAAAGTTCCCCACCGCGGCCGCACAGCATTTTGTGCGGTCCGCACAGCATCTACCGCAGCTGCACTTCATTTTGTGCAGTCCGCACAGCACATACCGTGGCCGCACTCCTTTTTGTGTGGACCGCGTGGGTAGGTTCCGAGGCCTGCAACCCTTTCGGACCTGCTACAGCTATAATTTTCGGCCTAAAACATCTCGGAACCTACCCGGAACTCTCGGAACTTCAAACCAATTATACCAACACATCCCATGACACCGTTCAAACTAATTCAAAACTCCAGAACGCTCACAACAATATCAACCACCAATTTAACATAGGATTTAAGCCTAAAACTCCAAGAACTCTTAAATTATGCTTTCGATCAAAAAATCTATCAAATCTCGTCTGAATGACCTAAAATTTTGCACACACGTCCCAAAATGACACAACGAAGCTACTGTCAACCTCGGAATTCCATTCCGACCCCTATATCAAAATCTTGCCTATCAACCGGAACCGCTAAAATATCGATTTTGCCAATTTAAGCCTAAATCTTCTCTACAACTCCAAAACCCATTCCGATTGCGCTCCTAAGTCACAAATCACCTAACGGAGCAAACCAAATCATAAAAATTCCAATCTGAGATCAAATACACACAAGTCAAACCTTTCAAATTTTAAGCTTTCAATTGAGATGGTTCTTCCAAATTAAATTCTGATTAAACTGAAACCCAATACCAACGATTTACATAAGTCATATTGCATCACACGGGGCAAGTCATGCCCAAGAACTGGCGAGCGAAATACAAAAGCTCAAAACGACCGGTCGGGTCGTTACATCCTCCCCTACTTAAACATACGTTCGTCCTAGAACATGCCCAGAGTTGTTCCAAAAGCCAACCAATTGCTGAACAATCTCACCATGCACATACCCGGGGGGTGATCCCAAGTCACCCTATCTTACATAGGTTCGATAACACAATATAACTGAAATTTCACAATCCATCCTAGTCCATAAACTATAGAACCACATTTCCTCTTCTAAAATCATCAACACGATCAGAATCTCACATTTATACTGTGAATAAGTCCGAACAAGCTGTAACAAACCATATATTCTATCTTCGGTGCAATCACATGATATACCACATAACTCAACACTTGTAGTGATAACTTCTAACCATAGCAGTTGCACACAACATCCACATACCGATAGAAAAACTCTTATCAACTAAAGTCTCATCCCAACACTTTCATATACTGCCAATGATCACTAAGACACGCGGTAAGCCATAACTATTTCCCAGATCAATCATTCATGAAGCCATTCCTTCCTTGGCAAATACCACAGCAAATTTTTGAACCGAAGCTCAATATTATCCTCCCAACATGCTGAAATCGCATCCATTCGTATTTATTAATGATCCCCAACGATCTCCTCTAATCCAACACATTACTCTGGTGACATGACACATCCATACAGACCTAAGCCACAACTTGCACAATACACGCATCAATATGCAACAGTCCGAACATACTCAAATCATGAAAATGACTCAAATGAAAGAGTTGAACCTCAAGTTCACTAGTACCACCACAACACAAGACTGAGAACCCATCTCACATTATAGGAACAGAACACATGAATCTAACCTGCAAGGTCATACCTCCACATAACTTCGTTGCGATGTGCGATCCTATCCAACACTGCTCCACATGAGCCACCTTAGTCACATTGCTCGAAATCGACAACCACGCACAATTTGATGTCTGGAACCAAAGCAAATCATCATACCCACTGTGAAGCAAATAACATACACCACACTAACCCGAAAGGATATAACTGATATGCCATTCACCGAGCAACACCCAATCACTCTTCCCGCTCGACTTCCACTATGAAACTCCAATAGAACCGCACCATATGTACTTATAACCAACAAATCATAACATCTCGCAATACAGAAAGGTAACTCATGGATCTCCCCAAATTACTAATAAGCTCAATAACAATCGAATCAACACACCCCTCAACAGTACAATTCGGAGCCAACCAAACCGGCTCAAATTAGAACACGCATCCACATTGGCCTACCAACGAGCTCCTTATCACAAAAATCCTGGAGTTGCTCTTCAACTCCTTTAACTTTGCTGGTGCCATACGATATAGTTCCCGGCATCAAATCAATACCGAAATCAACAACCTTGCCCGACGACATGCCCGGCCACAAGAAACATATCCGAAAAGTCCCTTACCATCGGAACTAAATCAATAGTAGGAGCCTCTGCACTGACATCTATCACGAAACCCGACTAAGAAAGATAATCCTTCCCAGCCGCCTGTTGGGTCTTCGAAATATAAAACCACTCCACTAGGACATAATCCGTCGAACCTCACCACTCAATTCGTGACATTTCCGGCATAGCCAACGGCGTCGCCTTAGCGCAATAGTCCAGAATGACACCACATAGAGACAAACAATCTCAACCCGATATCACATCCAAAATCTAACATACCAAGCAACAAAATATCCACTCGGGTTTCCAAATCCCAGTAGTCACTAAACAATGCTGATACACACGACCCACAACTACCACATAGCCTGAATGTGAGAACTTCCCATCTCCAGCTCCATATGGCCCATGAATCAACATATCTGGTCCCAATTCCACCGTCCGTATACATACCACACCTCAAATACCCAATCATTGCACGAGAGAAAATCTAGAATTCCACTATGCCACCAAGCAAACTCGAATATTAGCAGTCGATCTAACAAGAAAAATGTCGCAATACTACTGAAGTATCATCAACTTAATCACATTGCCCTTTCTAAAACATATGCCCTCGTCAAATCACCCCAAATTAGCAATACCATTTCCTTAATCATCCGAAGACCCTTTCTCTAATTATCTGAAGCTCGTTCCTCTAATTATCTGAAATTGCCCGCCGCCTAAGAGTTGTGACCTTCCTTTCAGAACCGAACTGCAACCTTACACACGCGATTCTCAATCCTTCACAACATACCGCATAACCCGTACCATCCTAGGATAACCATGAGAACTTCATATCCTTTTCGAACCACAAGCAACTATGCATTCCACTAGCAAGAATTCCCCATTGATCCCATCTAGAAGAGAACCACTATACATCCCATGCTCCTCGTGCCAATAGAAAAAATATACCTCTCTAACTGTGGTGGAAACCATCTAGAACTCCCCAAATTCCTTTTGGCACGACACTAACTCATCAGGACTGAATCCTTCTAACTCAACCGAGCTACACATATCACTAAAACCCAAAAGAATTTCCGCAAAACACCTGCAGAGACTCGTTACCTCAAAAACACCCAAGGAACTAATCATATCCTTACCATACCGTTCTGGCCTACTACCATGCTATCTCATCTATTCGAGTTTCCCTCTGATCTACCGTTAGCTTGACACTTCTTCTTGCTACAATGCCACAATTCCTCAATCCAAACTTACCACAAGAGTCCCAAGCATGAAACCACACTGTCTAAGGCTCATAAACCGCTGAGTACTCTCTTAAATGTTTTCAAAAGCACCACATTCAAAATACCTACCCCGAAGGGACCTCCTGCGAATCTGGAACCATTACCTTCCTAATACTGATATATAGAATCCCATAGTTAATGTAGAAAGTACCACAAGTCTTGACATCTTCCAAATGAAAACTCAGTTCCTAACCACATATACAACTTTAAAATACCCAATTGCTACACGTAGAACCTTGAACACATTAGAACCATTCTTGAGAGTCATTCACTCTATTCAACTGCAATTAGTCTGATCAAATGAACCGAACAACCCATGCCTCATTGGCACTCCGACACTGCAGAATGTAACCTCATCCCAATACGACCAAGCAACTTTCTGCTCTATGCACCGAGCATTCTTGCCAATAACAACTCAAGACATCCCGTGATTCTCACACACCTATGAAGCATAATATAATCTTCGTCAAAATTTTCCTTTACTCGAGCCATCCTCGATCTCAATTTCCGCAAGCCATAACTGATTCACCAGCATGCCTCAAACTGGAACCAATATAGCACCTAACCGTGCAATCGCCTATTCAATAGCAGGCTCCCCCACTTGGCTCGAAGCCATAGATCAGCACACACTCAATAACTCATAACGATTATACTCTATTGATGCTATGATACCATAGTGAGATTAAACTCAAATCTTTTATAAGCCCATGAAAACACAGTTAATCTAGAGTTTTAACTCTTCTGCAAATCTCGCATTCCACTCTCGCAACAGTTACACTCACTCTCTAAGCGACCCAATTTAAATTGCAACACATATCCTTCACTCGTAAATGAGATCTTCTAACAGACACATAAGGATTGTACAACCTTAGAACATTTCGCAGGAGACAACCTACCTGCTTTGCCTCTAACTAACATTTCTGTATACCTTCCACCATCATAAACTGTACGCAGTCACTTAGTCTTCCTGAGTCTGAACTCATATCGCAAAATGAAATTTACTTCACTCACAACTGGGAAACATGAACAGATCCTTCACATGCACATAACTCGGGGCTATACCTCGAATCAAGATAGAATTCAAGCACCTAATAGTTCTTCTATCCTCTAGCAGACCTTCTCATCGCTTCCAAATCATGTGGATACATCTCGCAGTACCAACATACTTATCACATAGTTATCCAGTCGTCACTTCCACTAGTAGGGACAATACCAAACATATACGTTCAAAAATACTTGCTCACACAATCAGCACCTCGGTGCTCAAGCTATAGGCAAAGATCCGGCCTCAAGTCCTCCAGACTGGCCCAACATCAACTCACAAAGATCACATCTCGCCCCTCGATCAGGGAATCACAAGCCATCGAGGCACATCTAATACTGAGCGCTCATGCGCATACGAATGCGTGGAAGGAATTCAAGAGTTACTTTTCAAGCTGAATCAAGGACGTACGATTAGAATTCAAAAACGTGAAGTTTTCCTAAAGGTTCTGCAGCCTCTCGAGGATAAATACAGACGTCTCTGTACCGATCCGCAAGACTCTACTAAACCTGCTCATGACACGTGAGACCTATGTAACCTAGGCTCTGATACCAACTTGTCACGACCTTAACCCCGAACCCGGTCGTGATGGCGCCTCTCGTGAAGACAAGGCCAGCCAATTTAACCCAACTCAACTTTTAAAGCAGTTAATCAACATAAAAATAGTCTAAACATGATTTAAACAATACTAAATAGTGGAAATATCGTTAACAATCCAGAAAGTCCAACCCGACACAGCCCTAACCGGGGTGTCACAAGTCATGAGCAACTAATGATTCTGATACGAGTCTACTAGGTACGATGTCTGGTACAATAGTTTGAAAAAAATAGAATTAATAAGATAAATGGAGGCACGGGGGCTACGGACGCCAACAGCTACCTCGTAGTCTCCGAAACACCGCCTGGACTGGGAGGATCAGCACTCAGAAGCAGGATCTGCTATGCCTGAATCTGCACACAGGGGTGCAGGGAGTAAAGTGAGTACTCCAACTCAGTGAGTAATAATTATAAATAATGGCTGAAAGCATGAAAACACGTAAAGGCACAAGGCAATTCTATATCAAAGCAGTAAAATCACTTAATGCAGTAAATGCGTGAAGAAATAAAGTTAAATCCCTTTTTAAACAAGTAAAACAGGTAGTTTGGCATGTAAATAACAAGTAGAAATCCGCCCCTCGGGCACAATATCAATCACTCAGAATAGTATCAGCCCCTCGGGCTCACTCTCAATATAATATCAGCCCCTCGGGCTCTCTCTCAGTACATGATGGGTACCCGCGCTCACTGTGGGTGTGCAGACTCCGGAGGGGCCCCTTACGACCCAAGTGCTATATCAAGCCACCTCATGGCATCATCTCTCGGCACTCGGCCTCACATCACTCGGCACTCGGCCGCTCAAGCCACCTCGTGGCATATAAAGTATCTCAGGTCTTCGAGCTCATATCACTCAGCATATCCTCACATATGGCCCTCAGCCTCACTCAGTCCGAAAATCATCACAAGCTCCTCGGGCATTAGTAAAACAGTAGTTCTCAGCCCAAAACATCATTTAGAAATATCATTTAAGTTTTCAAATCTGAGTAAAAGTGGCTGAGTTTGTAAATAGTAGATATCAACAGGACTGAGTTCAAATAATAAGTCAAAATAGTGAGGAAACTGTGATAAAAATTCCCGAAGGGTTCAAATAGTTGGCACGAAGCCCAAATATAGCAATCAACCCAAATCATGATGATGACAAATAAGTTTCAGTCAAATACGTGGTAAAATCATCAATCGGGACGGACCAAGTCACAATCCCCAATAGTACACGACCCCACACTCGTCATCAAGCATGTGCCTCATCTTAATATAGCACTATGATGTGCAATCCGGAGTTTCAAACCCTCAGAGCATCAATTACAATAATTACTCACCTCGAACCGGCTAAATCTCTAACTCGCGATGCCTTTGCCCATCGAATTGGCCTCCACGCGCATCGAATCTATCCAAAATCAGAACGAATACACCACAATATGCTAAGGGAACAAAGCCCAAGCAAAAACAATCGAATTACCACAAAATTCCAGAAATTGGTCAAACCCGACCCCTGAGCCCACATCTCGGAATTTGACAAAATTTACAAAACTAGAATCATTATACTCTCACGAGTCTATCCATACGAAAATTATCCAATTCTGATACCATTTGGTCCTTCAAATCATCATATTATATTTTTGGAAGATTTCACAATTTTCTTCCCAAATTCCATCCCAAATCACGAATTGAACGATGAATTCAATGATAGATTCATGTACTCTAGCCCAATCTGAGTTAGAATCACTTACCCCGATGAATTTCTTGAAAAACCTTCCAAAAATTGCCAAAAACCGAGCTCTGTAGGTCAAAATATCAAATAAAACTCAAAACCTCGTATTTATAGAGTACCCCACAGATCTCCACCTCCGCAGACCGCACAAAATCGACCGCGGTCCGCACAAAAATGACCGCGCCGCAAAGGCTTTCCTCTACAGTAACAGGCTTTAGTTCTTTGGCCATAACTTTCGTCACAGATGTCCAAATTGTGATATCATTACCTTTTTGAAAACTAGACACGAAGGGCTACAAATTTTATTTTTAAATCAACTCAAAATTCCTTGTAAATCAAAAGATATGAGCTTCTGAAGTAGGACCAGTGAAAAGTTCTCCACCGCAGCCGCACAGCATTTTGTGCGGTCCGCACAGCATCTACCTCAACCGCACTTCTTTTTGTGCGGTCCGCACAGCACATACCGCAGCTGCACTCTTTTTGTGCGGACTGCGTGGGTGGGTTCCGAGGCCTACAACCCTTCTGGACCTTTTACAGCTATGATTTTTGGTCTAAAACATTCCGGAACCTACCCGAAACCTACCCGGAACTCCCAGAACTTCAAACCAATTATACCAACACATCTCATGACATCGTTCAAACTTATTCAAAACTCCGGAATGCTCACAACAACATCAATCACCAATTTAACATAGGATTTAACCCTAAGAACTCCAAGAACTCTTAAATTATGCTTTCGATAAAAAAATCTATCAAATCTCGTCCGAATGACCTAACATTTTGCACACACATCCCAAATGACACAACGAAGCTATTGTCACCCTCAGAATTCCATTCCGACCCTATATCAAAATCTTGCCTATCAACTAGAACCGCCAAAATATTGATTTTGCCAATTTAAGCCTAATCTTCTCTACAACTCCAAAATCCATTCCGATCGCGCTCCTAAGTCACAAATCACCTAACGGAGCTAACCAAATCATAAAAAATCCAATCTGAGATCAAATACACACAAGTCAAATCTTGGTCAAACCTTTCAAATTTTAAGCTTTCAACTGAGACTATTCTTCCAAATTAAATTCTGATTAACCTGAAACCCAACACCAACGATTTACATAAGTCATATTGCATCACACGGGGCAAGTCATGCTCAAGTACTAGCGAGCGAAATGCAAAAGCTCAAAACGACCGGTCGGGTCATTACATTTAGTCCATCAATGCTTTGTATAGCTTCTTCCTATTTTGTTCTTTTTCATTAATTGCTATAATGAGCTCCATGGACCTACACTTATCTTATTTATTTTTGAAAGCATAATGTTTTCTCTTATGCTATTACAGTTGTAAATTTTAATTTTTTCCTATCATATAGGATGGCAAATGAAGACCAATTCATGATGTTTCTTGCAAAATGTGTGCTTTTAGTTAGCATTATTGGAAAATATTTAGGTATTGGACCAAAAGAAAAGAGTGCACCGCTCAATTTTAACTGGAGAAGAGTTTATTAAAGATTTGATTGAAGGACATTCTTGTGGATGCTATGACCTACTATGTATGAATATCAGATGTTTCTTACAACTTGCAAATGAGATGAAAATAAGAAGTCTATTAACTAATTCAATAACGGTTAGAGTTGAGGAACAATTGGCCATATTTTTGTTTACATTAGCTCATAATGAAAGGAATAGAGTCATAAAAATCGTTTTCAACATTCAGGAGGAACGATTAGCCGTTATTTTAACAAGTGTTTGAAAGCTTGTCTACGATTAGGAAAATACTATGTCAAGCAAGCAGGAAAAGGTATCCCGCAAGAGATATCATCTAATCCACTTTTCTATCCTTGGTACAAGGTTAGTATTTAGTATTACATTCTACAATTATTAACAATATTATTAATTATTTGTGCAATATCTTAAAACTATTGTAAGTTTTTGAAGGATTGCATTGGAGCTATCGATGGAACTCATATTCATGCATTTATTTCTATGGAAGATCAACCAAGATATAGAAATCGTAAATGAGTTCTTTCTCAAAATGTCCTTGCTGTGGTAGATTTTGATATGAATTTTCAATACATGCTTGTTGGTCGGGAAGGCTCTGCTTCAGATTCTAGAATATTAAGAAATGCCATTTGGGAGAGATCATCAAATAAGTTAAAAATTCCAACTCGTAATTTACAAATAATTCATATTACCTATTTATTTTTTATTATCTTTTTTTTAAAATATTTAACTCGTACTTGTAACTTTGTAGGAAAATATTATATAGTTGATGCAGGCTATGCAAATACAAAAGGGCTTTTTAGCACCTTATCGTGCAGTACGATATCATTTGAGAGAATGAAGTCAAACACAAGCTCCACAAAATGCTTGCGAGCTTTTTAACTTAAGACATTCAAAACTTCGAAATGTGGTGGAGAGGATATTTGCTGTTTTAAAAAAAAGGTTTCCTATATTGATGACTCCTCCCCCTTATACTATCAAAAAAAGGCTGGATTATGCTAGCATATTGTATACTTCACAATTTTATTCGTAAGTGAAACTGAGAAGATGCATATTTTGAAGAGCACATGGAAGAGGAAATAGAAGATTTCCATAATTTGGATGGTATTGATTCAGATTCAGATGATGAAGAATTTGGACAAGGCCCGACTGATGTTGACAAACAATATATGTGCAATCTAAGAGATGGAATAGCTCATCAAATATGGAATGCTAGATCAATTAGATAAAATTTTATATACATCGTTGTTAGGAGAATTTTGTATGAGGAAGACTTGCGAAAAAATAATTTATATTTTACTAATTTTATTTTCTAATCAATAACATAAATATTAACTGTGAAAAAAAATATTTTATAAGCTCATATTTATCTTTTTTTATTCAAATGAGTTGCTAAAGAATTTTGATTTGTTATTGAAATTTTCATTGTTCTCTTTTTAGTTACAATATTGTTTATATGGAAGATACTAATTACTTTTATAATAATATGTATTACTTTATAATTATTTAATATATTTTCTTATAAAATTTTAATATATAATAATTTAATATATATTATACATATAAATATTTATCATACAATGAAAATTATTAATTACATATTAATCTGAAAAAATATTCATTTATCTATGTAATTACACTTGTACAATCAAACATGACACATGTAATTACATTGTAATTACATCATGACAAACAAATAGGCCATTATAATTACAATACTATATAATTACCAAGCTGTGTAATTGTTACTCTAGTAATTACATAGGGATTTCCAAACAGACCCTTATCTGATGAAAGGTTTCTGGGAAAAATTTCAGTTTTCAAACTTACTCATATTTTTGACGATTTCGGTAAGGAATTTGGGTTTTCACTAATATATTTGAAAAGCGGAACTATTTTCGAAAAACTATGAAAAGGCTGAGCATTTTATCTCTGAGCTATTTCTTTATTTAATCGCTTTACATTGTTATAAATTGTTGTTGGTTATTGGTGCTGGACCCGACCTATGTTCCAGCTCGTCACTACTCTCAACCTAAGGTTAGGTTTATTACTTATCAGTACATGGAGTCGGTTGTATTGATACTACACTTCTGCACATTGCGTGCAGATTTTGGCTGTTGAGGTTGCTGTGTTCGATGGGAGCTGGATTTGAAGATGTACATGTGTTCCGGTTGTAGCTGCCTCTTGTTCATGGTAGCCTTAGATTTTAAAACTCTGTTTATGTACTTTTCAAACAGAAAGTGTATTTAGTTCATATCAGCTTGTAAACTCTATTCTTAGAAGCTCATGATTTGTACTACCAGTCCTTGGAAAAGGTATAGGATTCAGATAATTCATTTATTTAATTATCTTTTTAATATTATTGAAATTGGATAGTTATTAGTTGGCTTACCTAGCGGATTGGGTTAGGTTCCATCACAACTAGTGAATTTTGGGTCGTGACATCGGGTTTGACGGATATGGTGTTTTGATTGATATTTGTGAATTTTAACTCTAGTTCTTTACATGAATTCGTTTATGGAGCTTTGAATTGTTGCAACTTTATTCACCAGTTTATTTAATCGAAAGAGGAATATTTTGGTAATTATCTTTGCATTATTTTGTTTGATTTAATTCAGCGATTCTCTTAAGTAATCGAAAAAGCTTGTTGAATTGTTGATTAAATTAAGTTAGGAGAATATTCGAGAGACGTTTTCTTGAAGACTAATCTATTAACGCATGCTTATATATTGTCACAGTGCTTATAATAGTTCACCTCATAGAGTTAAGATTTAATTGAGAGATGAGTCTTGATTACACATTTGAACTAATCATCCAGTGAATTCGTGAGAATCATTAGAACATTAGAGTGAACTAAACTAGAGTTAATTCCCAAATAGTTATATTGCACCTATCCTGTCATGACTCTTATTCCTCACATTGATAAGAAACCAACTCTACTAATCTCTAGTTCTTTGCAATTAAGTGTCAATTGTTTTACTTTAGTAGTTAATCGTAGTTTGAAATCATTCCAATTCAAGTTTTTGTCATCCTGAATAGCAGTTAAATCATAAATTAATAGAACATTATTTAAATCCAATCCATGTGGAGAATATAATTTTACTATACTATCTTTAGCTAGCGAGCATCAATTTCATATTTTGTTTTGCGCTCGTCAAACCTCCTATTATACAACAGGTCCTTGATACCCCCAAGGATCTTCCACCCTTTAGGGAACTATATAATCATCAAATTCTCCTAATAGAAGGATCCAAAGCTGTCAACTCTAGACCCTATAGTTATTTTCCTATGCAAAAAGACATTATTGAGTAGATAGTGCAAGAACTCCTAGTTCAGGATCTTATACAACATAGTTGCATCCCTTTTGCCTCACCTGGGTGCTAGTGGGGAAGAGAGATAGGAGTTGGAGGATGCGTGTTGACTATAGGGCTCTAAACCAAATTACCGTTAAGGATAGTATCCTATCCCAGTAATTGAAGAGCTTTTCGATGAATTAGGTGGCTCCAGGATCTATTCCAAGATTGACCTTCAGGCGACCATCAAATCAGAATGGCACCATCTGATGTCTACAAAACTGCCTTCAAGACCCACTGTGGTCATTATGAGTACTTAGTCATGCCCTTTGGCCTGACTGATGCTTCTTCTAGCTTTCAAGGCTTAATGAACCATAAATTCCAAGCATTCCTCAGGAAGTTCGTCTTGCTATTTTTTGATGACATTTTGGTGTTCAGTAAGAGTCTTCAGGAGCATGTCGAACACTTGAGAATAACTTTCCAGTTGTTACTAAAACATTAGTTGTCTGCTAAGAGGTCTAAGTGCCAATTTACTGCTGAAAACGTGGAATACCTTGGGCATTACATATTAGCTCAATGACCCTAGGAATTTTCGGGCTGTGCAACAGTGGCCACATCTAACTAACATCAAATAATTAAGAGGATCTTTAGGGCTAGCAGGGTACTACAGAAGATTTATTAAGGGTTATGGGCAGGTCAGTAGACCTTTGTCTGACTTGATCAAGAAGGATGGGTTAAAATGGACAGAGAAGGCTAGTGAGGCCTTTGGGGAATTGAAGTAGGCTCTTACTACAGCTTCTTTATTGGCTGTCACGACCCAAACCGAAGGGGCCGCGACGGGCACCCGGTGCCTTACTCAACTGAGTACCAATGTAACATATCTTTCTTCTCATACTATCATGGGTAAATGATCCAGAAAATCTGTCATGAGATAACAATAATAAAACATAAAGGAATACTCAACATATGACGATCCAACATCATATACAAACTTATACATATGACATATAAGCCTATAAGGCCGACATGACCATTTATAAACTCAAAACATAGGCCGACAAGGCCATACACCTGACATCTATCTACAAGCCTCTAAGAGTACATAAAATCATAAAGGTTGGGAATGGGCCCCGCTATATTAATCAATACATATCCAAGCATATTGACCAAATAGGCAACTCCGGAGCAAGTGAAGTGCACCAACACCTTTCACTAAGCTGATAGCCTACTTGGAGGACTGTCAACCTATCAATCAGGACCTGCGGGCATGAAACGCAGCGTCCCCAGGCAAAACGGACGTCAGTACGAATAAAGTACTAAGTATGTAAGGCAGAAAAACATAAACAAGAATAGTAATGTAAAGAGAGATAGAGGAGATACAACCAGTAACATCTGAGTGCCTCTAGGTGCTACTAACATGAAATGCATAATACATATATATACATAAACTTTTAAAAACATACGCCTCTGTGGGCATCATCATCAGCATATCACACATGGCCTCAAAGAGGACTCGGTAAAAATGTACCCGACCATCATAAGGATCGGTAGAATCGTACCCGGCCACGTAGATCTCGGTAAACCCAACTGATCAGTGGTTGAACAATAGGTGTCTTACCCCGTCGACTATAGCGCGGCTCGGTAGAGTACAAGAGATACTATACATAATGCATGCTGGACTCATGGAATCACGTTCTAAACCTTTCGGAGTGACGTAAGGTCGTTGCACCTTCGAATAACATTATGTACATCCATACCATCAATATGAACCTCAGTAGGATTTAAGGATCATACATACTTGCTTAGAATAACTTTATAAGGAAAGAACAATATGAGCAACCTTAGTTGCTAGGAGTAGATCCGTTATGAAATAGCGTATAGTTTATGTTCATTTCATTTTAGATCATGCCAAAAGAAAGAAGGAAGTGCCTTAACATACCTTTGAAATCTTCTATCGAATCTTCAAGCAAGCTCAATATGATCTTCTTACGTCTACAATGAGTAAACCTACTTCGTCGTCATCATATAAGAGTTATAACTCTCATATTTTGAAACCAATATTCTATAAGAAAACGGACAGCACCTCCCCTATTTGTACTACATCCCATATGTTACCAAAAGTCACCAAACATCCCAAACAACAACAATATAATTCACAATAAGCTCTCCGATATTTTCAATAACCATTTTGAGCGGCAAGCTCGACTTACGATTAACAAAATATGGTTTGAATCCAATTCCTTTTCCATGAATCTGCCTACAACATATATAACATCATACTTATTCTTACCATATCATTTTCAACCTAAAACATCATAAGCATAATCTTCAAATATAGTCCACACATCTAGCACCTTAACCTTTATCATCAACATCTTATTTTTCATGTTATCTTCTTCAATCCACTAAATTAGCACATAGATAAGCTTAACAATAGCATCCACAACGTAATAAAACTATTTATAACGATTCCTTATGCCATGTCAATTACTATCTTGTAGATTTTCACTCAAAGAACTCAACCAACATGATTGACCTTAAGCACAACCAAGAACATGATTCACTTACCTTAGGCAGTAGATACAACTTGAAATCCCCAGCTGGTGTAGCTCACAAATACACTCAATCACACCACAACACTATAGGAGTTGTATTCTCTTCTTGAATCAACTTATGTGTTCATGTTGGTGTGTAAACACTTGTATTTTGCCTTGAAACTCTAATATACATGAAGGAGGTACTAATTCTTATTAATCATAAATAACAACACGAAATCTGAGGTTACTTACCTTTGAAGAACCCTCCAAAACAGTCACAAGATGTAGAACTATGATCTAGCAAACACCACGGAATTTCTAGCATTAGATTCATGTTTTTATCTTAAGTTTTCTCCCTAAAATTATGGAGAAACCCTTGGAGAGAATTTATAAGGGTTTAGGAACTTTTGTGGATGAGAAAAATGAGTTAAAATGACATATAAATGACTTAAATACAAGCTGAAGTTTAAACTAACTTTGTGGGTCCCATGGGAGCTGCTTGCGCAGTCCCACGAAAACGCAAATATCTCTCTAGTCCAATGTCATATTGACAAACGGTTTAATGAATTAGAAACTAGACTCGTATATCTTCAATTTGATATGTAGATCATACCTTTATTCCAAGTATATTAGGAGAAAAGTTCAGCTACATTTGACCTAAATTTCAGCACATTATGAATGCAACATGTGATGACCTTTGCCGACTTTTGTTCTACAACTCGCTTGACTTAAAAACATAACACACGACTATCATACGGATAAAATAACTCATAAATTAACCTCTCATCATTTTAATCACCCTAGTCTCACCCCAAGAGTATATGTTACAACATTCCAAACTTGTCGACTTTCGACGAAACTTATTTTCTTCAATTCGTTTTGCGTCTAAGCTTTCCAACCCTTTTGGTACTTGTTATTCATGATCTTAAAGATTTATAACCTCAAATATAACATGATGAACTTGCGTTATGTACTTTAAAAAATGATCTCATTTCCGAGCTTAGATCAATTGGCTTACGACGTACTCTCACGTACGAAAATATGGGATGTAACATTGGCACTACCAGATTTCTCTATACTCTTTGTGGTAGAAACAAATGAACGCGACTTAGGTATTGGGGCTGTTTTAATGCAACAAGGCAGATTTATATCTTACCTGAGCAAGGGGTTATCAGGCCAACACCAAGCTCTGTTTGTCTATGACAAGGAGTTGTTAGCATTAGTCATGGCTGTGACTAAGTGGGGACAATACTTAGTGGGTAGGCACTTCATAGTCATAATTAACCAAAAGACTCTTATGTTCCTGTTGGAACAGAAATATGACTTTGACATAGAGTACAACAAAGGAAAAGAAAACAAAGACACAAATGCCTTATTCAGGCTACTAGCAGTGGAATTGGCAGCTCTTACTCTATCTACTATGACAACTGATTTGCTACAAGCTATCATGGCTAGTTGGCAGAAAAATGCTCGTTTGGTGGAACTAATCCAGAAATTGGTATCTAAGCAAAGTGACATTAAAGGGTATACTTATATTAATAATCAGTTGAGGAAGAAGGATAGATTGGTGGTAGGTCTTGATTTATCTTTGAGAAGTGAAATTATTAAGTTGTGGCATGATACCCCAACTGGAAGGCATTAAGGAATTGATCACACATATAGGAGGATTGCAGCCTTATTTTATTGGAAATGATTGAAGGAAGTGGTGGCAGATTATGTCAAAAAAATGTGCCATCTGTCAGAAAAATAAGTATGGCCCTGCTGCCTACCAAGGGTTGCCTCAACCTCTCAACATTCCTATTACTGCTTGGAGTAGCATTATCATGGACTTTATTGAGGGCCTTCCAAAGTCTAAAGGGAAGGCTGTTATATGGATCGTAGTTGACCGGCTAACCAAATATGCTCACTTCCTAGTTATCTCCTATCCTTCTTTAGCAGCTGATATAACTAAGATGTTCATGGAGTAAATTTTCAAATTGCATGGTATGCCGAAGGATATTGTTAGTGACAGAGATCCTGTGTTTACAAGTAGACTTTGGCAGGAGTTATTTGCTATTCAAGGGGTTACACGGAATACTTCCACTACCTATCATCCTTAATCCGATGGGCAAACTGAAGTTATCAATAGATGTCTTGAAACTTATCTTAGGTTCTACTGTTCTAATTCACCTTCTGATTAGGCCCAATTCCCATCTTATGCCGAATGGTGGTATAACACCACCTTTCACACTTCCACTCAAACAACTCCATATGAAGCCCTTTATAGCCAGCCACCTCCTTTACACTTGCCATATGTTGTTGGCGATTCAGAGTTATCTGAAGTAGATAGGAGCATGGTGACTAGAGAATTCAAGTTGCAATTGCTTAAAAGCCAAATCACAGCAGAGAATGGAGATGCAAGCCAATAAGAGAAGATCTGATAGGCAATTTAGTGTGAGAGATTGGGTGTATTTGAAAATTCAGCCTCATAGACAGGTGACTATTGTCACACCTCCTTTTTACACACCCGAAGGTATATAAGGGAGTTTTTCCAATTTAAGTGACATTATTCGAAATGGGATTAATTATTCAATTCAGAGTCGCCACTTGGGATAGTTTATTTGGTGTCCCAAGTCACCGATTTATTTTAAATCCCAAATCGAGGAAATTTCGACTTTCCTTTTGAAGTCTGCGAACCAGAAATTCTGAGTAGGGAATTCTGTTAACCCGGGAGAAGGTGTTAGGCATTCCCGGATTCCGTGGTTCTAGCACGGTCGCTTAAACTATTACAATTGGCCTATTATCTGATTTTTAAAACATGTTTCAACCTATGGTATATTTTTAACTTATTAGCCGCTTTTAATTAAAAAAAAATTGGAAAAATTCAACGTCATATAAAACACGTATTGAACCACGTCACATGAAATGCACCCGCGGTCCACGACACATTTTATCTAACGTTGTTGAGATTTGGATTTGGGTCACATAAAATGCACACCCGAGTTTAGGAAATTAATTTTTTTAAAAAGAAAAAAATAGCGCGCCTAAAGCAACTACGCACTTTCAAGTTTGCGAGGGCCATGGAAAATTCAACTAAATGGCACGCCTCGATTTCTAAGGATTAAAATTAATTAAATGAGGGCCATGAGTTTTGAGATTTTATTTGGCATGGCGCGCCTCGATTATTCTAAAAGGATTGTATTCAATTTAAAGCAAACTACAAATATTCATGATTATGTTTCTTCCTAAAACTACTTTGAGATTATTGCAAGGTCATGATTTATGAATATGGAATTATTATTGAAGAAATATATGATTTGAGTTATTATGGAACCTAATCACCCATGTCGGTATCAAATTTGCTATTGACTTAACATCCTTTAATTTGGATCCAAGCTATTACATCGTTCTCTCTCCATTTTGAATACATTTTCCTATCTTTCCCTATGAACTACAATCTCATTGAAGAAACTCATTCTGTCTTTCACGAATTCTATTTCTTGATGCTCTTCCTTCATTTTTTTGTTCATATCTTTCAAGTTGGTAGATAACCAAAATATAATATACAAATCAAAAGGAAATACGGTGAAAGAAAAATAATGGAAACATTGGTTAAGAAAAGAATGAACCTTTTATAGATGAAGATCTTATTCAATACATATGGAGCAAACAACCATCAAATTTAATGTGCAAATGAACCACAATCAGAGGCAACGAGCGGAAACCTTACGAACCGAACTCGACTTTGACCTCTTCGGGCCAGTATTTTGGGCTATCTTTTAAATTGAGTTTGAAGCTTTTGGATTTGATTTTTGGTGTGATTTAGCTCCTGTTTTTGAGGTATTTTTTTTAAACAAAGTAATGAATGGCTATATGTTTTTTTTTTGTTGAAAGAAATAGGTAGAAAGAATAAAACTAGTAGAAATTCTCTTTAGCATAGAAGAAGAAAATTTATTTTCTCTCAATATTCTTCCTTTTTCTCTTCTCTTCTTTTCTTCAAATATTTCTCTTCTATTTATAGGAATATTTTCAAAAAATAACATATTTTTTTTTAATCTTTTTAATTTTTTATTTAAAAGAAATCTCACTTACATTTTGCTTTTCTTTTTTTATAAAAAGAATTACCACCTTTCTTTACTTTTATTTTTTAAATTCCAACTTTAATTACTTTTATCTTATTTAAAATCCCACTTTTTTTACTTTTTTAAAAGAGAATTCCACTTATTTTACTTTTCTTTAAAAAAATCCACTTTCTTTTACTTTTCTTTAAAAAATTCTACTTTATTTTAATTTACATTTTTTAAAATTTTCAGCTACCTTTATATTATTTTTTAATTCCAAATTTCTTTTACATTTTATTTTTAAAAATTTCCACAAAATTTTACTTTTATTTTTTTAATTTTTCACTTTCTTTTACTTTTTTAAAAGAGAATTCCACCTACTTTTACTTTCTTTTTTTTAATTCCATACTTTTCTTTTTCTTATTTTTTTAAATCTCTCCCGAAAATTTAAAAAAAATTAATATTTTTTAGATTTTTTATTATTATTTAAAAATAAGAATAAAAATAAAATAATATTAATAGTAATAATTCACCTTCTAAAATTTTGTATTTTTAACCTATAATAAAATGTATAACAAAGCTAAAAATTTGTATGTTAAAACCCCCTAAAATATTTACATAGAAGAAGTGACAAAAAAATTAAATATTGTCAAAAATTAGGTGCTCACAACTGCCCCTCTTTGCTTGGAAACATGAAGAGTTTTCAAGCAAAGATAAGGTGAGCCATGTGACTAATTTTTGAACATATCTTTATTCAAAAGAGAAGAAATAAGGATAAGAGAAAAGAGAAAGGGTGCAACCGAGTCTTGGTTTTGGACAGCCTACATATCCCGGGTTATAAGAGAATCAGGTCGCGTGTAGTTCAAGAAAAGTGATGGAATGATGAGTTGAGGAGTCGAGTGATGTTCCGTCGAGGCTCCGGTCCGCGATCCTGTTATTATATCAAAAATCAAAGAGAAACTAAACAAGCCTATCAGCTATGAGTTACAAGATTCCTATCTATGAGTCTTGTGAAACTTGTCCTTGATCTTGACTGGTTCTTCCTGCAGACTCTATCTGAATCTTGATGCTCGTTAGCTGCAACTGCTGGTTCATTCTTCTTCAGCTTTTCGGATCAAGGCGGGACATGCGAAGCTTGTGACTTCAATCATATCTTGAACAGTCCACATCTTTCTCCACATCAACACTTTGAGTTCATTTCTTTTTGCTCCTTTTCTTCTTTTCTTTATTTTGGATTGAGACTCATTCTTTTGGTTGTCTCAGACCTTGTGCCTCGAGGCCAAACCTGCTCAGACACCAAAACAAACAAACGAACGAAATTATTCTGCCCCAGTTTTCACTAGGAAAATTTCGTAAGTTATTTGTAACTAAAATCTAATTTTTTTTTTGTTTTGAAAGCGGTAAAATAAGGATTGCGTGTCTTTAGGAGGAAGAGATTAGGGAATGGAGCCCTATATCTAAAATAACCTCGACTAGGGAGTGGATACCCTATGTAGGCAAAAAGGCGACTAGGGAATGGAGGCCCTATGTCTAAAAATCTCAACTCAGGGATTGGAGCCCTAATGTTGGAAAAGAAAGGCGACTAGGGAATGGAGGCCCTATGTCTAAAATCTCAACTAGCGATTGGAGACCTAAAGTTGGCAAAAGGCGACTAGGGAATCGAGGCCCTATGTCTAAAAATCTCAACTCAGGGATTGGAGCCCTAGTGTTGACAAAAGGCGACTAGGGAATGGAGGCCCTATGTCTAAAAATCTCAACTTAGGGATTGGAGCCCTAATGATGGCAAAACATGCGACTAGGGAATGGAGGCCCTATGTCTAAAAATCTCAACTCAGGGATTGGAGCCCTAATGTTGGTAAAAGACGACTAGGGAATGGAGGCCCTATGTCTAAAAATCTCAACTCAGGTATTGGAGCCCTAATGTTGGCAATAAAGACGACTAGGGAATGGAGGCCCTATGTCTAAAATCTCAACTTAGGATTGGAGCCCTAACGTTGGCAAAAGGCGACTAGGGGATGGAGGCCCTATGTCTACAAAATCTCAACTTAGGGATTGGAGCCCTAATGTTGGCAAAAGGCGACTAGGGA
Source organism: Nicotiana sylvestris (assembly GCF_000393655.2). Lineage (NCBI taxonomy): Eukaryota > Viridiplantae > Streptophyta > Magnoliopsida > Solanales > Solanaceae > Nicotiana > Nicotiana sylvestris. Next base: position 141,720,591 of record NC_091062.1, read on the forward strand.
ATGGAGGCCCTATGTCTAAAAATCTCAACTCAGGGATTGGAGCTCTAATGCTGGCAATAAAGACGACTAGGGAATGGAGGCCTTATATCTAAAATCTCAACTTAGGGATTGGGGCCCTAATGTTGGCAAAAGGCGACTAGAGAATGGAGGCCCTATGTCTAAAAATCTCAACTCAGGGATTGGAGCCCTAATGTTGGCAAAATGCGACTAGGGAACGGAGGCCCTATGTCTAAAAATCTCAACTCAAGGATTGGAGCCCTAATGTTAGCAAAATGCGACTAGGGAACGGAGGCCCTATGTCTAAAAATCTCAACTCAGGGATTGGAGCCCTAATGTTGGAAAAATGCGACTAGGGAACAAAGGCCCTATGTCTAAAATCTCAACTCAGGGATTGGAGCCCTAATGTTGGAAAAAAGGTAAAAGATTGATTTTGGGGATTCTAAACTACCTTTTTTTTATTTTCTTCTTATCTATTTTCTTTCAATTCATTTTTAGTAAAAAAAATGCAGGAAAGAATTTGGAGGAGACTTCCCTTTTGGGTTGATTATTGTTGCTAAGCTATTTCTTTCGCTTGCACATTTCTTTTTCCATTTTGGTTACACCTGCTTCTTGCACTGTTGCTTTGGATTGCACATGTTTCAATTTTCAAACAAAGAACAATTGTTAGTTTGAAACGGTGGTCGGTTTTGTGGCCTTCATTGTTTTTGATCACTTGATCTCGGCCTAACTCTTTTGGCGAGAACCTCTGCCGCTTGCTGGCTTTTCATAAAGATTGGTCTCTCTCCTAAAACCGAGGAACTCAACTTTTCAAAATTTATCATGACGGCTCACCCGTATAGGGCTTTGGCCCTTTCATTTTATTCTGCTTCTAGGGGATTTTGACTTTGGATTTCTTTTTATTTTCAATAACTCTGATTTCAGAGTATCGGCTATCATGGCCAGTTGGTATCGACTTGATGCACCCACTGAGGCTGGGTACTTTTCTTTGGACTTGGCTTTTATTAAACAAAACCCTGTAAAACCAATCTTTCCACCTTTTCTTTGTATTAGTTTCGGAACAGAGTTAGACCGAAAAGGATTCAAGGAAAAGTAAAGAAAGGACAAGAAAAAATGAATTTAAGGAGAAGCGTCCCTTTTGGGGGAAAGAAGGACTTATCTGGGGTGCATGCAGACTTCAATAGACATGACATGCTTTTTGGAGTGGATACCCGATATGCACAACTATCCAACTCATTGTGAACCACATCTCCAAATCAAGAAACCTGGCCAGGACTCTTTCAGTGGTGGGGGTGTCTTCTTTTCGATCGACGGCGCCCTTTGCGGGTTTTCGCCAATCGACCTCTCTCATTTCTCTTCTCACTGTCGCCTGATAGTACTCTTTACGAGGTTTCACTAACCAGGCTCTCTCATTTTCAATTTTTCTGCTCACCGTCGCCTTATGGTGCCCGTGTGGGTTTTCACCAATAAGACTCTCTCATTTTATTTCTCTCATTTTTATTGCATCGGATCCAAGTAGCTGTATTCTCTGATCCTTGAACATTCTCACCGATTGATCGGAAGGACTTGAAAGGATTTGGGTAAAAATGATTTGGATTGAATTACAACTTTGGAACCATTCAAGCGGGATTATCGCAGGACCATTACAACATCTGCCCCAATTTCACTTTTGAGGGAATTTGGATTTTTATTTTGGTGTGACTGAACCCCATAGAGAGGCTGCCTACGTATCCTTTCGGAATCAAGTCGAACGTAGTTCAGGAAAACATCTTCTTCTTTTTTTCATTTCTTTTTTTCAATAACACTTTCAAGTTCCATAGAGGGCAATCAAAGAAGAGTAACAGGTACAAATGGGTTTGCAAAGGGTAGATAGTGTTTGGGTAGCGAGAATAAAAGCCTTCGTCCTCCCAATCGGACAATGTTGTTGTTACAGAAAGACTAAACATAGTATCTTTTGACTGCATCCGTATTTACAGCTGCTTCAGGATCATTTCCTTCGATATCGCCCTGATACAATGCTCCTCTCGGCAATATCTTTCTGATGACGTATGGGCCCTTCCAATTAGGAGCGAATTTTCCTTTTGCTTCCTGGTGATGGGGAAGAATACGCCTTAAAACGAGTTTCCCCACTTCAAAACTTCTAGGCCGCACATTCTTGTTATAGGCACGAGCCATTTTTTGTTGGTACAACTACCCGTGGCAGACCGCAGCCATTCGCTTTTCATCGATCAAGGTTAATTGTTCCAGATGGGTTTTAACCCACTCACTGTCTTCAATTTCGGCTTCAACAATGATTCGGAGAGAGGGGATTTCAACCTCGGCGGGTATTACAGCTTCCGTGCCATAAACCAAAAGATACGGGGTGGCTCCAATTGATGTGCGCGCAGTAGTGCGATATCCCAACAATGCAAACGACAACTTTTCATGCCACTACCTGGAACTTTGAATCATCTTTCTCAAAATCTTTTTGATGTTTTTGTTTGCTGCTTCAACGGCACCATTGCCTTTAGGCCGATAAGGAGTAGAGTTTCGGTGCATTATCTTGAATTGCTCACATATCTACCCCATCAAATGACTATTCAAGTTTGCAACATTCTCTGTGATAATAGTTGCAGGAATGCCAAAACGGCAGATAAGATTGGAGTGCAAGAAATCTACCACAGCTTTCTTGGTGACAGACTTGAGAGTGATTGCTTCAACCCATTTTGTAAAGTAGTCAATGGCAACTAGTATGAATTTGTGTCCATTTGAGGCTTTTGGCTCGATTGGCCCAATGACGTCCATGCCCTAGGCAACAAATGGCCAAGGTGCAGACATGGGATGCAATTCTGTGGGAGGTGCATGAATCAAATCACCGTGCACCTGACATTGATGACACTTCCGAACGAAACTAAAACAGTCCTTTTCCATGGTCATCCAGTAATAACCCGCTCGAAGGATTTTCTTTGCTAAAACATACTCATTCATGTGGGGACCGCATACTCCCGCGTGTACCTCATGCATGATTCTTCCAGCCTCTTCCGCGTCAACACATCTTAAGAAATTGAGGTCCAGAGTTCTCTTGTACAAGACATCCCCACTCAAAAAGAAACCACTCGCGTGCTGTCTAATGGTTCTTTTTTGGTCTCCACTGGCTTGCTCGGGGTATTCTTGAGTTTTCAAAAACTTTTTGATGTCATGGTACCATGGTTGGGTATTTGGTGCTGCTTCAATTATATTACAATAACTATGCCTTTCCCAGATTTGAATTTCCAAGGGATCTATGTGAGCATTGCCTGGATACGGCAGCATTGAGGCCAAAGTAGCAAGTACGTCAGCTAATTCGTTGTGACAACAAGGAATGTACCTGAACTCTATTGACTTGAATCACTTTCTGAGGTCTTCCACATCCTTCTTGTAAGGGATAAGCTTAACATCTCGGGTTTCCCATTCTCCTTGGGCTTGCCGGATAATCAGATCTGATGATCAACAACTCTTCGACATTTTGGTCGATTGCCATGTTTATACCCATAATGCAAGCTTCATACTCGGCGGTGTTGTTTGTACAGAAGAACCGAAGCCGAGCTATGGCTGGATAGTGCTGACCAGTGGGTGAGATCAAAATTGCCCCAATTCCAACACATTTTGCATTTACCGCCCCATCAAAGAACATTTTCCAAGCATGAGTGTCTTGAGATATTGCCTCAACTGAATTTACTTCTTCATCTAGGAAGTAAGTTCTCAAAGGTTGGTACTCATCATCAATCGGGTTCTCAGCCAAATGATCCGCTAATGCCTGGGCTTTCATTGTCATGCGAGTGACATAGACTATGTCAAACTCCGTGAGCAAGATCTGCCACTTTGCTAATCTCCCGGTGGGCATTGGTTTCTGAAATATGTACTTTAAAGGATCCAACCTGGTTATGAGGTAAGTAATGTAAGCTTGCAAATAATGCCTCAGCTTCTGAGCGACCCATGTAAAAGCACAGCAAGTTCTTTCCAATAAAGTGTACTTGGCTTCATAACTAGTAAACTTCTTGCTTAGATAGTAAATGGCCTGCTCCTTCTTTCCGGTCATGTCATGTTGCCCGACGACATAGCCAAAAGGATTTTCCAAGACGGTCAGGTACAAGAACAGAGGCCTCCCTGGCTCAGGTGGGACCAAGACTAGCGGATTTGACAGATATTCCTTGATTTTATCAAAAGCTTCTTGACATTCAATTGTCCATTTGATTGCCGCATCTTTGTTTAACAACTTAAATATGGGTTCACACGTGGAGGTCAACTGAGCAATGAAACGACTGATGTAATTCAATCTTCCCAACAAACTCATAACATCTTTCTTGGTTCTTGGAGGAGGCAAATCCCGAATAGACTTTATCTTTGTTGGATCTAACTCGATGCCCCTCCGACTGACTATGAATCCCAAGAGTTTGCCGGATGGTACCCCAAATGCACATTTGGCTGGGTTCAGCTTCAAATCATATTTGCGCAGCCGCTCAAAGAATTTTCTCAAGTCCCGAACGTGGTCGTCCTGGGTTTTGGATTTGATGATTACATCGTCCACATACACCTCTATCTCTTGGTGCATCATATTATGAAAAATGGCAGTCATGGCCCTCATGTAGGTTGCCCCGGCATTTTTCAGACCAAATGGCATGACTCTATAACAGTAAGTTCCCCAAGGTGTGGTAAAAGTTGTCTTTTCTGCATCTTCTTCATCCATCAACACCTGGTGGTATCCTGCGTAACAATCCACAAAAGACTGTATGTCATGTTTGGCGCAGTTATCAACAAGGATGTGGATGTTTGACAAAGGGAAATTGTCCTTGGGGCTTGCTTTGTTCAGATCTCGGTAGTCAACGCACACCCGGATTTTCCCATTTTTCTTTGGCACAGGAACTATATTAGCCAGCCACGTGGTGTATCAGACCACTCGGATCACTCCCGCCTTTAACTGTTTTGTGACCTCTTCTTTAATCTTGTCACTGATATCAATTTTGAACTTCCTCTATTTTTGCTGGATAGGGGAATAATCGGGGTAGGTTGGCAACTTATGGACCACTAAATCGACATTTAATCCTGGCATGTCATCGTATGACCAAGCAAACACATCTTTGAATTCAAACAAAAGTTGGATCAATGCGTCCCTGGTTCTTTCATCTGTATGAATGCTTATCTTGGTTTCTTTGACTTCTTCAGAGCTACCCAAATTAACCGGCTCGGTTTCATTTAAGTTTGGCTTAGGTTTATTCTCAAATTGTTCCAATTCTCGATTTATTTCCTTAAAACCCTCTTCTTCATCATATTCCGGTTCTTGGTTCATTATTTCGCAGTTAGACAGCGTGTTTGGATCTGGGCATGAAGTCCTCAAGCATGTCATATTATTTAAAGCCACATTATTAGAGCTGAAAGAAAAAAGAGAAAAAATAACAAAATCAGAAAGAATAAAGAAGGATGGACGATGAACTATGATTTCATTTCTTTGAATTTAAAGATAACAGGGTTTACATTGGAAATTAAAAGACAAAAAACTAAAGAAAAACATCCGAGTTACACCCTTACATAACTCGCGATGCAGAAAAAGTGGCAGGACAGGTCTACCGGGACTCCCGCCTGATTGGGAATGGCGTAGCCTTCCAATTCTGCAGCTTGGCATTGGGTCCCATATACAGCACCTCAGCGGTGCTTGAGCCCTCCCCTGGCTGGACCATGTGGGTTTCATATAGTATCTTCCTCATTGCCCCACAGATCTCTTCAATCTCTTCGGCAGTACAGGCCTCATCTTCTTTTTCTTCTGGTATTTTGGCTTGACAAATGTTCTGTACAGATGCGGAACCGGCTGAGGCAAGACCCAACCATCATTCTTTCTATCATCTGCCCATCTTATATCAGCTGGAGTGGGTCGGAAGCCTACCCCAAAGAACTTTTCACTGGTGGGCAGGGTGATAAGTTCAACTATCCCTTGCAATGATTTCCCAAGTCCCTTCCCCAGTTTGAAGCCATGTCGGATCATTTCTTTGGCCACCATGATTGATGCATTAGAAAGGAAGTGTTAGGGGCAAGGGTTTCCTTCTTTGTACTGGTCTGCAACCACAATTTCAAAAGCCTGATAAACTATGTGTTCACTCCCCTCTCTTGCTTCAAGACATGGGACTGATGGGTCCTGATAAATTGATTGCTCATCTTCTCCGTGGACCACGATCTCTTGATCCTCATGCTCGAACTTCACCATCTGATGAAGAGTAGAGGGTACAACCCCCGCTGCATGAATCCATGGCCTCCCCAAAAGAAAGTTGTAGGATGTGTCCATGTCTAGAACTTGGAAGGTTATTTCAAAGTCTACTGGGCCGATGGTCAGAATTAGATCGATCTCTCCAATTGTGTCCCTTTTGATGCCATCGAAGGCACTTACGCAGACATTGTTGGGTCGGATTATTTCGGTCCTGATTTCCATGCGCTGTAGAGTTGAAAGTGGGCAAATGTCTACTCTAGAGCCTCCGTCCAACATAACCCTTTTCACGTAGTGCCCTTTGCATTTAACTATTAGGTGCAGGGCTTTGTTATGTGCGGCCCCTTCTGAGGGCAAATCATTTTTGCTGAAAGTGATCTAGTTGATTGCGAAAAATCTTTCTGCCATTCTCTCCAACTGCTCTACAGAAGTGTCAACAGGCACATATGCTTCGTTAAGGGTCTTGATCAATACCTTCTGATGTTCGGGCGAGTTCATCAACAAAGCCAACAAAGAGACTTGTTCGGGAAATTTTCGAAGCTGGTCAATCACCTCATAATCTGCCATTTTCATGTTTTGAAAGAAAGCCTCCGCTTCTTCGGCACTCACTGGCTTCTTAAGTGGTAAGCGCTTTCTAGTAGTGTTGTTCACCTCTTCCAAATTGGAATACTTTTCAATAGGGTTATTTTCTTGAACTTCTCCTGAGATTTCTTTGCCCTTATAAGTCACCACCGTTTTGTTGTAGTTCCAGGGCACAGCAGTAGGATCTTTCATGGACTTCTGTGGCGCGCGTCCAATAACCACGGGCTCATTCAGCCTTGATGGCTTAATTGGCCCCCGCATCACATAATCCCCCTTGGGCACATACATCTGGGTTATTTTGTTCAACTCGAATCTCCTGGGAGGACTCAATGTCATCTGCTTTTCTTTACGGCCTTGAGGGACATAGAGAACAACATCTTTGGGAGGCGTTGCCCCGGTCTCAACTTCAATTTTCTTCTCTGACTTTGGAGGGGTGGTTTCTTTCTTTTTCTCCCCTTTATCTTGCTTCGGGGCAGCTTTTGGTTTCTTTTCTTCGTCAGCAATGGCAATGATGGCCTTCAATGCTGGGTCAAATTCCTTATCCTCACAAATCATTCCAATTACCGGCCCATTGTTGTGGGTTGTTGGTCACATTGGGAACATCTTCATCCCTCAGCACTATCTTCCTTTGTTCTATCAAGTTCTCCACGGCTCTCTTCAGAGTCCAGCAATCATCCGTGTCATGCCCTTCTGCCCCTGAGTGATAGGCGCATCGGGTATCGGCTCTGTAAGCGGGTGATGCTGGGTTTTGCCTGGTTTGAGGAACAGGCTATAGCAGACCCATTTGAACAAGCTTTGGTAACAGGCTGGAGTAGGTTTCGCCAATTGGTGTGAAATTTGGCCTCTTGGGCGGTTCATGAGGGTGGAAATTATTTTGTGGAGGACGGGGGTTGTAGTGGGTTTGGTAAGGAGGTTGGTTTCTAGGAAATGGAGCTTGATTTTTGTTGGCTTGTTGTTGTGGCCGGACATAAGGCTGAGCATTCATGACCGAGTATGGCTGAGGAGTATAGGCCAAGTCTTGGTGAGGGTAATAGTGTTGCGGGGTCCTTTCTGAGAAAAGGGATTTAGGAGTATAGTTTCTCCTTGCACCCGACACTGCCATGGATGTTTCTTCCTTTTTCTTTCCCTTTGCTATTCCTCCAAACCCACCCTGAATGGCTTGGGAGGTAGCTCTGATAGTGGATTGGCTTAGAATTCGACCCATTTTCAGCCCATTTTCAACCATTTTGCCAATCTTGATAGCTTCAGCGAACGGTTTATCCATTGCGGACATCATATTTTGGAAGTAGTCAGCTTTCTGAGCTTGAAGGAAAACTGTGACCATTTCAACCTCATCCATCGGAGGCTTTACCCTAGATGCCTGCTCACGCCATTTAACTACGTACTCTCTGAAGCTTTCTGAGGATTTCTTTTTCAAGTTTGTCAATGAGTTTCTATCTGGAGCAATATCAATGTTGTACTGGAACTGCCTGACGAAATCTCTAGCAAGATCATCCCAGATGTACCAGCGGGATATATCCTAGTCCATGTACCACTCAGATGCGATGCCAACTAGATTTTCTCCGAAATAGGCCATGAGTAGTTCTTCTTTCCACCGGCTCCTCGCAGCTGATTGCAATATCTCTTGAGATGAGCAATAGGATCACCATGCCCATTGTACTTCTCAAATTTTGGGGTTTTGAATCCCAATGGTAGGTGCACATGAGGGAACATGCATAAGTCAGCATAGGATACACTTTTCTGTCCACTCAAGCCTTGTATGCTTTTGAGACTCTGTTCCATACTCCTCATCTTCCTCACAATCTCTTCTTGCTCAGGAGTTTTGGTGGTCTTTTCTTGCCCCGCAGTGAACTCAAATTGGGGTGATTGAGGGTAAGTATAAGTAGGAAACTGAGGAAGTTCCACTGGGAAAGATGGTGCTTGAAATGTGAAGGAAGATGAATCAAAGTTAGGCCTGGGTAAAGCAGGTTGTGTCGTAGCTGAACAAGGTGACGCGGTGAATATGTTTGAAGCTGCACTTGAAGCTAACACCTGGGGGCGAGACTCAGAAGGTGTTCCAGCAAAGTGGGCTGAAATGGTAGGATATCCCAGTGGGGTATTTGGATAACTTATGGGGATGTTGGAGGTCCCACTTGCCCTGGGAAAAAGCTCAGGGAATCCAGGGATCGCACTTGGCGTTTCTTTTCCATTGGCCCAGGCGTCCCACATTTCCATCATGCGGAGACGCAGAATTCTATTTTCCTTAGCCGTTGCTGACTCAGAAGTTGGGATGGCCGAGATCGAACTATCCTCTGGAATAGGAACTGTTGGCAGAGGAATTTTCGAAGACATTTCAACGCTTCCTTTTGACCTTGTGAAGTATGAATGTGAAGCCAGACTACCACAAAACCAACCACCTTACTATAGAACCTTTACAATAGCAGACAACAAACCAGTTAGTTTGAAGCAATTAACACATAGGAAATCGCACGTTGGGGTGTGATGCACCTATACAGTTAAATGTGTTTCTACATGTTTCGCAACGGCTGCATGTTTCATCCCGGCTCTGCTTATTTTCCCAATTTTCTTTTTCTTTCCACTTTTGGCTTTTGTACTTCTCCTCTAATTCCCATTTTCCACTCTTTTCTTTCCTTGCCCTTTTTTTCGTTTTTCTTTTGGTTTTTCTTTGGCTCTCTTTTTCACATCCCTCTCTTATTTGAGTTATTTACAAAAATCGTGACCGGATCCGATGAGGATTGCCTACGTATCACGACGCCGTGTGAATCAGATCATTACGTAGTTCAAGAAAAACAAGTACGAAAAATAAAGAAACAATTTTTTGGGAATTTTCAAATTTTCATTAATAAAACTCCTAACCTTTCTATTACAAAAGACTTCAAACTACTCATTTTCTTGGAATTTTTAAACTACCAACAGACTAAAAAATAATTTCCAAAATACAGACTCAATAAGTGAAAAATCATGAATACATCAATGCTTCGACTCCTGGGGCCCGTGGGACATCATTCGGTCTCACGGGCCTACGTGCGAGATCCCCTTGAAGCCGCTCCAAATCACTCATTATCTGGCAGACAAATGTCATTACAGCAGCGAAGAAAGTGGTCTGAGTCATATCCTCACATGCGTGGCATTTCATGACGATGTAGTCGGCAATGACTCTAACCCTCTCTCGGACAATACCCTTTTCCTGAAGTAAACGCCCGATTTGCTGATTCCGGGCTTCCAACACTTGAGTGTCATGATGATTTTGATTCCGCAATTGTTGCATATCTTCGTCCATTTGGACCATCAAAGCATAACAATTTCCCTATCGGCTTTAAAATTCCTGGCCTATTTGTCCGCCTCATTTTCAAAGGTGATTAGCTTTCTCTTTAAATTGGCGATTGTACCCTCATATTTTCTTTTCATTTGTCGCATAAACTCTGCCCGCCCTTCTGCATTCTCTGCCAATTGTGCTCGGACTTTTGCTAGACTAGCCTCAGATTTTTCTAGGTCATCTTGACACTCAAGTACTTTCTTTCTCAGACTGCTTATAAGCCTTTTATCTGTCCGGCTTTTTTCCGGGTTTCTAGCAGCTATTCTCATTTTATGGATTTGAGCTTTGAGAGCTTCATTTTCCTGAGTTAGCTTTTTCTTTTCCCCTTCATCTGCGGCAGCTTGGATACTGTGGCCAAATTTGAGGTCCCTGATTTGTCCCTCTAATTTACTTATCTTAGCCCTATAGCTTTCTTCTTTTGCCAACCATCCCCACTGCTCCTGCGAGTCGTTAGTGAATTGTTGGACATGAGGTCTCTTAGCAGGTCTCTCGGGCTCTCGAGGAATTTGAAATCTTTTGCCAAACCAAACCATATAATTGGGGTCCACCTCACCTCTAGCTAGATCCCTCACCATAGTCTTGGGTTCGAGAAATCTGCACTCATTCCAAACTTGGCGAACTCTTCCTTCTGGAAATACAGCCTTTGGGCCCAATTAGACGACATGTACACTCAAATCTTCGTCATGGGGGACGGTTTGAAATCTTCCTAGTTGGCGCAAAACCCTGTGAGGAGTATATAGCTGGATGCTCTGGATGCCCATTAGGAGAAAGTAGCACACTTTAGCTGACATGTATATGACTTCGATGGCAGGGAGCCATCCGAACGTCCACTCAATTTTATCCGAAGTTAAAGAACTCAAGTGGGCAAACCAAGCTTCGGTACCCTCTGGAAATTCAACCCCCGCCAGTCGGCTTTCAAATTCTTCGATGCAATCCAAACCGGTCATGTCGTAGTTCATATACCCGACACGGTGGCAGAGATGTTCCAGTATCCACAATTGTAGTAGTAAGTTGCAGCCTTAGAAGAATTTTCCCCCTTCTCGACAGATGGTCAAAGCTCGGTAAATCTCAGATAAGATCAGGGGAACAAATGTGCCATTAGCTTTCTTGATTGCGACATCAACCATTCCCACGAGGCCCAATTCTATGTTGCCGTCTTTTTGCGGACATATTATAACACCCAAGAATGCTACTATAAAAACCAAACCCCGCCTTGCCTCCCATTTATCTTTATTTCTGGCATGGGTCAGACCAGTATTCGGTGCTTCGAAACCTTGGGGATTTCCATAACGTTGGTACAGGAACTGGAAAGTGCAAAACCCTCCAGATAAACTCCCATCCTGAATATCCCGGCTAATACTCAACATATCCAGAAACTTGTGAGGAGATACTGGTCTCGGTAACACCGGGTACCGACTTCTAAGATTTCCGCTAAGGCCGGCGTAACCCGCAATTTCCTCTAGCGTGGGTGTGAGCTCAAAATCAGAAAAGCGAAACACATTGCGAGTCGGATTCCAAAAAGGTATCAAGGCTTCAATCACGTCCAATCTTGGTTGATGTTAAAAAGTCCGACAAGACCACCCAAAACTTTTATCACAGTTCCTCGGCTACCTTTTCCTAGGTCATTCCACCACATGTGGAGCTGTAAGGGGATCTCTTCAAGAGCTGCGAAGGGTTCGTTTTCATCTGTGCTCATCATGCACATTTATTAGGGTGATTTAATTTAAAAGGTTATGACTCATTTTGACTCAAGAAAAGGTTATCACTATTTTTTTTAAAAAAAAATTCATAAAAAATCCGACTTTGCAAATACGGCCTTTCAGCACTTCGGGGAAGAAGATTTTAAGGTTGTGTTTTCTAAACGGCCAAAACCTTAAAAAAATTACTAAAGGTGGTTGTTCTTGTAAAAACGGCATTCCGACGCCCTTTTGGGAACATTCAACTATTTTAGACAAGAATGACATCACCTTCTTATTTACAATCAAAACAAAAAAATTTGTTCTTTTTGGGCTATTTTTACAAAAATGAAGTTGGACCCGATGGGGGTTGCCTATGTATCCCACATCCGGTGAGAATCAAACTAGCGTAGTTAGAGAAGACCAAAAATAAAGTAAATAAACTAAATCTTTTTTTTTTGGAATATTTTAATTTCCGCAAGAAATAATTATAAAGAAGAAAGAAAATATTTTTGATTTCAATTTTTTTTTTTTTGAAAATTTCGAAAGAAGAAAGTTTTTTTTTTAATTTAGACTTTTACTGTTTTTTTTTTGGAATTTCGATAGAAACAAAAATTCTAAAGAAGAAAGAAAAATATTTTTGGAATTTTATTTTGAATTTATGAAAGAAATACTTCTAAAAAAATGAAATATTTTTGAATTTTGAATTTTCTTTTCAATTTTGAAAGAAGAATGAAAATATTTTTGGATTTTTGGAAGAAATTAAAAGAAAATATTTTTGTATATATATATATATATATATATATATATATTTTAAAAACAATTAGGGTCTAAAGAAGCAGTAAAAGAAAATATTTTTGTATATATTTTTTTTAAAAAAAAAACAATTAGTTTCTAAAGAAGCAAGTAATGGAAAATATTTTTTTTGGATTTTTTGAAAATTGGGGTTTAAAAAAAAGACTTTTCTAGAGAGGAAGTAAAGGAAAATATTTTTGGATTTTTTTTTTGAAAATTATGGGCCGGAACCGATGAGGTTTGCCTACATATCTCACATCTGGTGAGAATCAAACCCGCGTAGTTCGCCAGTATTGACAGAACATGGCAGTTGAAAACTTTGGCTCATTTGGAGATGACTTTTTTTTTCCAGAATTTCGGCAGGGTTTCAGAATTTTCTAAATACCTACCTCTCACTCCTATATTATTATTATTATTATTTTTTGATTTTTTGATTTTTTTTATTTTATTTTCTTCCTCTGTTCTAGAAGCCGGTCAACATGCAAGCCGAAACAAACAGATACGCAAGTAGCATGTAAGATGCATCAGGATGGTCTTTTTCATTTGGGTACACCTGTCCTAGACAGACCCAACCCCTGTATTGAGTCTCCAAGGTCAAATGCACATGATGCAAACAAACGTTCCTACTAAGGATCCGGCATGAGGCTTGTTATACTAGGTTTAAAAACCTGGGTTTATTGTTTTAGACCTGGCTTACCCGAGCAGACAGTTCGAGCCGAGGGGGGGGGCAGCGTACCGGGAATACAGAAGCTTCACCGGCTTTGCAACTTGTCCGAACCTCGTTCTAAAATTGGGATAAGACACTAATAGAAAAGAAGTCACACGAAGTGCACACTTCCCAGATGATTTAGAAGACTCAGAGAGAGGAGGGTTTCGTAGCAATTTATATACAATCCAAACAATATCAAAGCGGTAAAAGCGGCATTTAGCACATTAGGCTCAACATGTAAAAATCAGATAAAACAAGCCAACTATAACAGTTATTCTAAGCTCGAATTCTTGAACCCTGAACCGAAGTTCTGGGTTTGGATCCCCAGCAGAGTCGCCAGAGCTGTCACACCTCCTTTTTACACACCCGAAGGTATATAAGGGAGTTTTTCCAATTTAAGTGACATTATTCGAAATGGGATTAATTATTCAATTCAGAGTCGCCACTTGGGATAGTTTATTTGGTGTCCCAAGTCACCGATTTATTTTAAATCCCAAATCGAGGAAATTTCGACTTTCCTTTTGAAGTCTGCGAACCAGAAATTCTGAGTAGGGAATTCTGTTAACCCGGGAGAAGGTGTTAGGCATTCCCGGATTCCGTGGTTCTAGCACGGTCGCTTAAACTATTACAATTGGCCTATTATCTGATTTTTAAAACATGTTTCAACCTATGGTATATTTTTAACTTATTAGCCACTTTTAATTAATTTTTTTTTTGGAAAAATTCAATGTCATATAAAACACGTATTGAACCACGTCACATGAAATGCACCCGCGGTCCACGACACATTTTATCTAACGTTGTTGAGATTTGGATTTGGGTCACATAAAATGCACACCCGAGTTTAGGAAATTAATTTTTTTTTTTAAAAAAAATAGTGCGCCTAAAGCAACTACACACTTTCAAGTTTGCGAGGGCCATGGAAAATTCAACTAAATGGCACGCCTCGATTTCTAATAATTAAAATTAATTAAATGAGGGCCATGAGTTTTGAGATTTTATTTGGCATGGCGCGCCTCGATTATTCTAAAAGGATTGTATTCAATTTAAAGCAAACTACAAATATTCATGATTATGTTTCTTCCTAAAACTACTTTGAGATTATTGCAAGGTCATGATTTATGAATATGGAATTATTATTGAAGAAATATATGATTTGAGTTATTATGGACCTAATCACCCATGTCGGTATCAAATTTGCTATTGACTTAACATCCTTTAATTTGGATCCAAGCTATTACATCGTTCTCTCTCCATTTTGAATACATTTTCCTATCTTTCCCTATGAACTACAATCTCATTGAAGAAACTCATTCTGTCTTTCACGAATTCTATTTCTTGATGCTCTTCCTTCATTTTTTTTGTTCATATCTTTCAAGTTGGTAGATAACCAAAATATAATATACAAATCAAAAGGAAATACGGTGAAAGAAAAATAATGGAAACATTGGTTAAGAAAAGAATGAACCTTTTATAGATGAAGATCTTATTCAATACATATGGAGCAAACAACCATCAAATTTAATATGCAAATAAATCACAATCAGAGGCAACGAGCGGAAACCTTACGAACCGAACTCGACTTTGACCTCTTCGGGCTAGTATTTTGGGTTATCTTTTAAATTGAGTTTGAAGCTTTTGGATTTGATTTTTGGTGTGATTTAGCTCCTGTTTTTGAGGTATTTTTTTTAAACAAGGTAATGAATGGCTATATGTTTTTTTTTTGTTGAAAGAAATAGGTAGAAAGAATAAAACTAGTAGAAATTCTCTTTAGCATAGAAGAAGAAAATTTGTTTTCTCTCAATATTCTTCCCTTTTCTCTTCTCTTCTTTTCTTCAAATATTTCTCTTCTATTTATAAGAGAATTTTCAAAAAAAAAATCAGATTTTTTTTTAATCTTTCTAACTTTTTATTTAAAAGAAATCTCACTTACATTTTGCTTTTCTTTTTTTATAAAAAGAATTACCACCTTTCTTTACTTTTATTTTTTAAATTCCAACTTTAATTACTTTTATCTTATTTAAAATCCCACTTTTTTTACTTTTTTAAAAGAGAATTCCACTTATTTTACTTTTCTTAAAAAAACAATCCACTTTCTTTTACTTTTCTTTAAAAAAATCTACTTTATTTTAATTTAATTTTTTTAAATTTTCAGCTACCTTTATATTATTTTTTTAATTCCAACTTTCTTTTACTTTTTATTTTTAAAAATTTCCACAAAACTTTACTTTTATTTTTTTAATTTTTTACTTTCTTTCACTTTTTTAAAAGAGAATTCCACCTACTTTTACTTTTTTTTAATTCCATACTTTCCTTTTTCTTATTTTTTTAAATCTCTCCCAAAAATTTAAAAAATAATAATATTTTTCGGATTTTTTATTATTATTTAAAAATAAGAATAAAAATAAAATAATATTAATAGTAATAATTCACCTTCTAAAATTTTGTATTTTTAACCTATAATAAAAAGTATAACAAAGCTAAAAATTTGTATGTTAAAACCCCCTAAAATATTTACATAGAAGAAGTGACAAAAAAAATTAAATATTGTCAAAAATTAGGTGCTCACAACTATGGTTGCTCATCATTTCAGCAAGTTGTCTTCTAAGTACTATGATCCTTACATGGTTATCCAGAAAGTGGGACCTGTTGCCTACAAGTTATCCTTACCGACTGACTTGCTCCTTCACCCTACTTTTCATGTTTCACTACTCAAACCATGCTATGCAGTTCTAGCTCGAATCTCACATCCACCGATGCTAAACATTTCGAGTCCAAATTGTCCAAAACAAGTCAGTACTTTAGATAAGAGAATGATTCGAAAGGGTAACAAAGTTGTGGTTCAACTGCTCATCCAATGGGAACACCTTGATGAAGCTCAGGCTACCTGGGAAGATGTCAATGCTCTGAGAGTTCGATTTCCTTCATTTCTTTCTTGGGGACAAAGAAGTTCTTAACGGCGGGGTACTGATGTGAGCTAGATTGAAAGGAGTATTAACATGCATGCAAGAGTAGTACATACAGTTGAGGGAGTGGTACTTAACATAAGGAATATAAGTTAGTTACTACTTTACTAGTTTACAGTTAAGGTCTAGTTACTTTTTAAGTGTAAGAAGTGTTATATGCACATTCACTCTTCTATGTTTTCCTATTTGGACACTTTGAGTCCTAGTCCCTAGTTAGACATATCAGTATTTTTACATAATTGAGCTCTCATTTGCCTTTTTCATGAAATGAAACCTAACTATATTTTGCTTCTTCTTAGTTGTTCCTCTATCAATTACTGCAATTTTCTTAGTTTTTAAAATTAATTACAACACCCATCAGGGAACAGAATCTCCCAGTTTGATATCAATCCAAATGTAACATAATTTCTTTTTTCCAAAAATTACTACTCCCTCCGTTTCAATTTATGTGAACATATTTGACTGGACACGGAGTTTAAAAAAATAGAAAAGACTTTTGAACTTGTGGTGTAAAATGAGGCAAATATATTTTGTGTGGTTATAAATCATTGCATAAAGGTAAATTGTTTCCAAATAAGGAAAGAGGTCATTCTTTTTGGCACGGACCAAAAAGGAAATAGGTTCACGTAAATTGAAACGGAAGGAGTAGTGTGAGGGTGTACGAACACCGCTGTGAACTTGTGCTTATTTTATTGGTGAATGAATTTCCTTGCCTTCTACAATAAACACGTGTATTCACACTACTGTTTTAGCAAACCATGTGTACTCTTCATTTTCCCCCAAATTGACCGAGCTGCTCTTCTTTGTCCTGTCCCTTTGCCTCTCTTGAGCATGGAGCAAAATTCATCATCCACACTTTGTTAATCCATCTTGGCGTGTACCCTAATTATGGGTTTCTTAGTGCATGCGTTCATGGAGAATAGTAGCATGGAGTAAAGCGTGCTAAGAAAACATGATACATCTCAATTCCATGGTTCAATAGATATCGAATTGCACTGGAAGTGGCCTCTGCCCTCGCCTTCCTTCACAAATCCCGCAAACATATTGCTTGGCCTCTCAACCGTGATCTTTGTTTCTTCATGGTGACCATGTAAGTGTTTGATTCAATTTCTTTAGAGATTATTCAGTTAGAATTCATTCGGCCTCTGAATTTTCTTTGTGTTTCATTTTTCTTTTTACCTCAGTGTTGATGATTTTGGATATTTGATTTATATATATGTGTTTATTGCTTTCTAGGTGGATTATGTATATGAATGTGGTTATTTGCTCAAGCGCCTCTATGAAATTTTCTGCTAAGGTGCGCATACTGCTACTTCATTCAGCATACGAAATTTTCCCCTGAAGCAACAATAGTACAATACTTGATAAGAAAGGATTTTGAAAAACTTGTGAGCTCTCCTTATCGTCTGTAGAACCAGCACAGATGGGCTGATTATTGTACAATTAAATTTTCATCTCAAAGGTGTTGCATGAGTCGGTCTGGGCTGGGAGGAACTGTTATTTTTTCATTATATTTTGTATCATTTCTTTGACTCTTTTGTTGTCCTAGAGATTCAGGTGCAAATATTGATGTTGTACAAATAGAAATTCCAAATCAAAGGTGGTTTTCCGTGCAAAGAGATTAAATTGTTCAGATTGTGGATTTACATATATTCAATCTTTAAGAGTTGTTCAAAAATTACACTTGGAACCTGCCCTTGGAGAAACTATGATGTTTCCATATCAAATACTTCTCCGCTTTACTGTGACTGAAGGTGCTGATCTCACTTTAATATTTTTAGATCTGGAGTTCCAAGTATAAGTTACTTTGGCATGGACATAACTTACGATATTCTCATCATTAATTAACTGGCCTTGATTCTTAAATGTCTGTTATTTAGTACAAATGATTTTAGTTGAATCTGTTCGTTCAAAATAATTTTTGCATCCTGATGTCGATGCTTTTTTATGAGGCAAGGTATATGTAGCTATTCGCCCTATTATTTCTAACAAGTTTTTAAAGGTCTCTCAGTTTTTCCTTTAATTAATGTCTTAACAGGGTAAGCTGTAACTAACATTCAAGGTATAATTTATGGTTAGTACATGGTTGATGCAGATTCGTTATAGATTTACAATACTCACACATGTACCATCTCTTAAGGCTGATAAGATTCTTTTTATATTATTGCGCTTCTTTTTCAGCCCAACTTTGTGGCTCGTAACAAGTTAGAACTTTATGTTTCTTTAGTTGAAAGCTTTCCGTTTTCATGCCAATAGATAAAACTTTGTTTACTGCTGAAAAAACTTTGATTGGATGATGTTTGCCTACATAATAGAACTGACGAAGAAAGAGCAGAGCTGGTGGTGTACAGCCCGAAAAATGTTTTCGTCTTATTTTACATGTGTATTGTGACGACCAGGCCAGTTGTCTCATGAGTTACCGCTCCGTTTTTCTCCATTCCTGCTTCTTTATGCTTTGTTTATCCATGTTATGTGGTATCGGGTTGGTCGGATCGAATCCGGAATGGTTTTGGTAAGGTTTGAGATACTTAGTCTCTAAAAGTAGCTTTTGAGTTAGAAAAGTCAACCGAGAGTTAACTTATTGGTAAACGACCTCGGAATACGGATTTTATGGCTCGGATAGCTTCGTTAGGTGATTTGGGACTTAAGAGTGTGTCCGAAATATTTTTGTGGTGTTCGGTATAGAATTAGGCTTGAATTGACGAAAGTTAGTTTTTGGCGATTTCCGGTCGGAAGATAGGCTATTGGGGTCGGAATGGAATTCCGATAGTTGGAACAGGTTCGTAATGTCATTTTGGATATGTTTGCAAAATTTCATGTCAATCGGAGTTGTTTTGGATAGTTTCGGCGTTGTTGGTGGAATTTAGGAATTTCAAGGTTCATAGGCTTGAATTTGATGTGATTTTGGTGTTTTGATGTTGTTTTTGGTGTTTCGAAGGCTCGACTAAGTTCGAATGATATTATGGGACGTGTTGGTATATTTGTTGAGATTTTCGAGGGCCTCGGGTGGATCTCGAAAGGTTAACGGATTAATTTAGACTAGAAGAAAAGCTGCTGTATCTTTCACATCAGCATGAACAGTAACTCGGGTGAACAGTAGTCTGGTGAACAGTAAAACGTGTGAGCAGTATTTAAATAAACCCTCCGCGACCATTAAACTCTTTTACACCATTTTTGAACAGGAAAAGGCGATTTTGAAGAAAGGAAATTATTGTTCTTCATTGAGGTAAGGATTTTGGACCCTAAAACTCGATTATTTGTGATTAAGGAACAAAATATCAGTGTTCAATTCATGAAAGTCAGTAGAAAAAGGTGGAGTTAGGGCTTGAGATTATGAGACCTTCTAGGGATGATTTGAGGGGTCAAACGAACTCCGATTTTCGAGTTCTTTATATGTACGGACTCGTGAGATGATGAAGAACATTTTGGTACAAAGTTTGTCCAGTTTCAGGACGCGGACGCGGGCGCGGGGGTTGGGTTTTGACTGATTTCGGGTTTTGTGCTTAAAATCGATATTTTTCAATTGGAATTCATTCGCTTAGCATAATTTGATGATAAGAATCTGAACTTGGTAGATTTGGAGTAGATTTGGAGCACTCAGAAGTTGGTTCGAGAGGCAAGCGTGTTGCAGAGTAGCTTTTCGGGCTAGTTCGAGGTGAGTAATGATTTTAAATGTTGTTCTGTGGGTATGAAACCCCGGATTATACAACGTTCGGCTGTGTTGAGGTGACGCACACGTTAGATGACGAGCGTGGGATCGTGCACCGTTGGTGATTGTGACTTAGTCCATCCCGAATGACTATTTTTCTGTATATTTGGTAGTTAATTCTTTGATATTATTATACTTTGGGCTAAATGTCATATTTGGGTTTCGTACCAACTATTTGAACCCTTAAGGGATCGTTAATGATATTTTCCTCACTGTTTGATTTCATACTTGTGCTCAGTTATGCAAGATTTTTCAATGTTTTCAAAACTCAGCTATGTTAATCTGTTTTAAAAATCTTAAATGATGTTTTAAAGATATTTTGAGTTGAGTTGTATATTTTTACTATCTTTCGAAGGGCTTATGAGATTCTGACCGAGTAAGGCTGAGGGCCTGTATTGTGAGGATACTTTTGGGTCGGGTTGCATGTCGCAGCAGTGATACACTAATTATGATAATGAGGCTGAGGGCCTGAGATTGTACGCCACGAGGTGGATTGATATTGATATGAGGCCGAGAGCCTGTTTATGATGCCACGAGGCGGCTTGATATTACGTTTGGGCCGTAAGGGGTCCCTCCAGGAGTTTGCACACCCCCAGTGAGCGCGGGTATCCATTGTGACATGAGATGTAGCTCGAGGGGCTGGTATTGTTCTGTGATATTGCCCGAGGGGCTGATTTGATGTTATCGTGCCCGAGGGGTAGTTCTTATGTGTTTACCGTTCCTAGTTGTTTTTCCTATCTATTGTTGATTGCTTAAAAAGGTGTTTTTATGAGATTTCATTGTTAAATTGTGTTACTGATTTTGTTATGCCTTTTATAGCTAAATGTTGTGTTTAACGTGATTTTATATCGTTCAGTCTTCATTTATTTTTATTACTCACTGAGTTGGAAGTACTCACTTTACTTCCTGCACCTCTGTGTGCAGATTCGGGCGCTACAATCCTGCTACTGAGGGTTGACAGTTTCAGCAGATCTTCGGAGGTTTACTAGGTAGCTGCTTGGCGATTCGCAGCCTAGTGCAACCTTCCTCTATCTTATTTCTTTTCTGATTCAGTTATTTAGTAGTAGAGTAGACTTTCAGGCTGGTAGTATTGTTTTAGATGTTCATGACTAGTGACACCCCGATGTCGGGTTGTGTTGGCTTTAATTTTCGCAAATTATATTGTTAAATGCTTATTTTGGGATCTTATTTTGATTAAAGACTTAGTAGTTATTATTTTAATTGCTTAAAGTAAATTGGAAGTAAGTCGGCTGGCCTTGTCTTCACGAAAGGTGCCGTCACGATCGGGTTGGGTTTAGGGTCGTGACATATATATGATGGTTTTTCGATTGCCAATTGCTTTTTCGATTGCCAATTGCTAGAAATTCTGATGAGTTCTTTGCTATCATTTTAATTCTCAATCAAAAATTTAATTTAGTATTATAGCTTACTGCTTTCTATTATACTAGATAGCTTTTGCACGGGACCAACGTTTCATACTTTTAGGTAGCACTTTTTTTCTAAATCCTTGATTTGGTTTAAGTACTAATACATATCATTCAGAATATTGATGATTTTGTAAATGCATAGTCTAATATCATTGGCCATTGCTTTGATTTTGTAAATGCATATTCTGATATCACAGGCCATTGCTTTCAACCAGTATACTCCCATAACAGGGAAGTCAAGTAAACGTAACCTGAGATGACAACTAAGCATGAACTTTAGAATTTGGGCTGTAAAATAACTTCAAAAGTCTCAAACATCATTTATTTACAAGGTAATGTATATTTTTAAGTTCTTAAAAATAAAAAGTCTCAAACATAAAAATACAAAAACTTAAAAAGCCTAATGCAGGCCATGTAAATCAAACGTCTCAAACTTTAAGATGCAAAAACTGAAGAAGTGTAATGCTTGGGGAACAACAAAGAAATGAAGCATTTTGCTACGCAGTCATAGAAATCACGCAAAATTTTAGGAAGTCTAACGCTTAGGAAAACAAAGAATAAATCATTTTACTTCCCAATCATAAAAGTTAAAAATCAAGCTACGTCACATACGCTTGAACTTAGGGAATCAATCTGAATCAGTGAATAATGACAAATCATATTTAGCTGAGACTATAAAGGGACATCCACATACAATGACAATAACAGTAAGAGACACTTAAAATGCATAATATTTCTACAATGGTTGGAGAATTGCCAAGCTTGGGAGGAATTGGTCCTTTGAATCGATTAGCATCGAAGTCGAAAATCTTTCATTTCATAAAAGCTAATCCCCTTTAGTATTTTGTACCATCACATGCATACTCATTCAAAGTCCTGCATATCAACAATATAGCAACATAAAAATCTTGAAAAATTTCGAATGTTAGAAACTAATACTTATCCTTTATTGGGAAATAGCTTATAATTTCCACGAAGAAGAGATTTTGTACAAGTATTGAAAGAAAATCCATTTAAGAAGCATCATAAACGTTACTGTAAAAGAGAAAGTGAAAATGCAAATTAGGGGCTCTACTGATATGTTCCAAAATATATCAAATAAATTGAATTTTATTGAAAAAGATTAATAACCAAATAAATATACAAAAATTATATAAGTGGAAGACACCTCTTCACGTTTTTATGACGACAGATCTTGCGTCATAAGGCAAAGTTTCCAAGTCTATCATAAGAATCTAAGTCAAAGACATTCGGTAAGTCAAAAAAGTGATGAGTTCTTTTTGCTTTGAGCTTCAAGAATCTTAAAGTCAAGTCAATAATTTATCAAAATAATCTTAATATGCAATCACCATTATTTCCAGATACATACATATATCCAGATGCTACATTAGCCAATAACATTAAAGCGCCCTACTGTTGGACTCTTATTTTGAAGACAGATAACCAAGAAAAGTCATACTTTATTAGCGGTAGCCGGCAGGGATCACTATATTCAGCATTTAACATATATCAAGTCATGTAACTTTTTCATTGTGAAATTATTCATGAATAAGATATCATAATATTTCAAGCCAGCATCACTAAGTTGACAAAAAATTGCATTATAATGTCCGTGTTGTTTCTTATTGCTTGCAATTAGTGTATCAGAGTGTCTCTCAAGTTGGACTTCTTTGAACCATTCAGGAAGCATCTCTATCCCACTGATCTCAACTATGTATATAATAGAATGTAAGAGATGAATGTGGTGGACGGAGTGTAACAATTAGCATAGCAAAAAAAAAGAAAAGAAAACCACGATGCAGCTATTTGGCGAAGTCATAACGCGTTCCGAGAGTAGCAAGTTTAAGCCAACATTAACTGTTGATATGCACGGGCTGAGATGGGAAAATGTTCAGAGTTTGTGGTCTCATTCCATATTCCTTTGCAACTTCTCAAGAATGGAAGCTTCTACATTTCTGACAGGTTATGTATTTTAGCTCTTTGAAAAAAGCTGCAGCAAAAAGATGGGAAAAACAAATATATGTCCCGCACTACTACATCTATCAACTTAAATAAACAAAGGAAACAACCTCATGTCAATTATTATACACTGTGTAACAATCTAATACTCGACAACACAATTATACACTATGACTATAACAATTATGCCAATCAATCTATGGCAACTCCAGCATTCTATAGAACCTTACACTGTTTCCTGTGTGCTCGTCAAGTTTAGCACTTGCGAAATTCAACTTGAGCTCTAAAGGATTACCTGTTAGTTTTATATGATACCGTCAATTTAATCTGTAATCTCATTGTTCTAACCTCAGCTTTAAGATTTATGATAGCATACATATGTTGATACATCAGATTTATTATTATAACCCGGCAAATTCAATTCGAAGGAAGAATTTCGACTCTTCTAGATCTTTTATCTTGAAATTTTAGTGCAGTACCTCTTAGATTCTTCAACCATCTTGTCATCATCCGTATGATCAGCAAGTTATTGACATATAAAAGGATCACAAGTTCACAACTACGTTACTGCATGTCTTCTCGTGAACAAAAGCAATATAAGAAATAAATCTATCAAAAAAATACAAAAGTGGCATTACTATATCATTTTCATAACTTAGATGACCATTTAATTAAATAAATATAAAGAATATAACTTTTTTTTCATTAACAAAGGATAAATTAAACTTTGGCATATTAAAATTGAGCAAAAAAAGATATCCATTTTAAATTCACATTCTTCTATAGTATAGGTGTTAAACGGACCGGGTTGACCCGGTTCCGGACCGGCCCAGACCGGTTAAACTCGGAACCGGCCCGGACCGGTTAAAGGGGGTTGGGCTGGGTAGGAGGGGTAGAGGGGGTTGGTCCATTTAGAATTTTAAAACGGGTAACCGGACCGGTTGAACTTGGTCCAATGAACAGTTACTCTTACCGGGTTAACCGGCCCGGTACAACGGCTAGAATTTTTTTTTTGTTTTTTTTTTAATTTTCGAAATAGGTGGGCCCCATTGACCGTTGGCAACGGTTAGACCTTGAATTGGTCCGTTGGCCAACGGAAAAATTGCACAAATAGCCTTTTTTTTAAAAATTTTAACCCTTTTTCAATTTACAAAACTAACCTTCTCTAAAACTATAAATACCCCCCCTCCTTCTTCATTTCTTCACTCAATACTCATTTCTCAATTTCTCTCATTCTCTCATTCTCCAATTTGCAAGACTTCAAGTCTTCAATTCATCTTCTAATTTTATTTGGCTCTCTTTTCTTGAATTTAATTTATCGTGTTTTATCATTCGAAATTTGAAGTTTGAACAATTGAAGTTCAAAATTGAAATACTTGCTTGACGTTTGTTCGTGGTAACATCGAAATTGTGTAATCAAGTGCTCAATTTATTGTCGAATTCGGTGCACTCCCTCCAACTCTTTCTCTTATTTACTATTTTAATTGCATATTTAATTTTAGCTTATACTTTAATTTTTACAATATGTGTAATGCTGCTAAAAGAGCGTGTAAAAAATTTACTGGTAGGGAAAATAAAAAAAGAGGTAGTCCTTCAGCATCTGGTAGTAATAGTAATAACCTATTATCATTTTCACATGTTTCTGAAACATCGCCTAATGATAATATAGATATAGATTATGAACAATTACAAGAAGATTTTGGAATAGAAAATAATGAAATAGGAATGGAAGATGAGATACCAGCTACACCTACTAGTGCTGGAGCTGGTAGTGTTGGAGTTGCTACAAGGGGTGGTGGTCGTGGCACTAGTAGTAGACCACCTGTGGCTCCGACTACTAATCGTAGAAAAAGAAGTAAGGTTTGGAATTTTTTTGAAATAATAGAAAGTACTGATAGAGTTAGATGCTTTGGAAGCAATGCTTTGGAAGTTTTAGTATGTTTCAGAGATTGGATTAGATCGGAATGAAAAAATTAAGGACGTGAAGATGTTGATAGCCCAAAAGACGGGGAACTTGGAGATATATTAACACATAGTAACCCATCCGAATTTAACACTCCAGAAGAAGGTCAATCAGTTCATATTGATTATAAAGAACTTACTAAGGCAATGCAAAACCTTTGAATTTACTTGTTGTTAAAAATGTAAATCTTTCAATTTGTAAGTTTGAATTATGAAATAAATGTAGCACTTGCAACAAGTGCATTTTTTTCCATCTTCCTTGTATTCTTTATGTTAATACTTTGTACTAATATAACCTACAATAGTTATACAAAATTCCAAAAAAAAAATATTAAAATACACTAAACCCAGCCCGGCCCGACCGCCTCAACCCGTAACCCTTACGATTCAATTTTTACCCGAATGAACCCGTTAAACCCGTTAAGAACCAACCCGGAACCAGCCCGGACCGTAACCCGGACGGGTCCAAAAAATAGGGGCCCGGCCCGGCCCGGCCCACCCGTTTATACCAATCACTGCTTACAAAAATAAAGAATGTTATGTCACCATGGAATAATAACAGCCAAGTAAATTCACCCATGAAATAGGAAATTGTTAAGAGATCTCAAAGAAGAAGAAGAGAAAACAGAGAAAAAAAGAAAAAATTGGAGCAAAAACTGTGAGAGAATCATACCCGAAATGGTTTTCTTCAAATTCTGAAGGAGAACTCAAAGAGTTCACCTAAGTTTCGATGGAACAGAGGAGAGATGTTTCTAGACCCATATCGTTTGTTTGTGTCGAAATAGTGAGCACTATTAAAGATAGAAATAGGGGGAAAATAAAATGGCAAGGTAAAATGGCAATTTTGCCCTTGGTCGACCAACTTCTCTTTTCTATATATATAATAATTATAATAGATACTATGTTTAAAGCATTTCATTAATTATACAAGTTCATTCTTTGTTTGTTGCTGTCATTGGAGTTTTCCTTGTCCATTTTGCTGCTAGGTTAAAAATGCTATTCAGTATCAGAAAAATCGTTGGTACTTTATGTGAGAGTGAAAACCTGACTTCTCTAAATATAAAAGTTTAGTTGTTATTAGTTCATAGTATATTCAAATTCAAGTCTAACCATTTCATACTTCTGACTTTTCGTTGCTGTCACTAAGGTTTTTTAAACAGGATAGTATTACTTATCACTGCTTCCAATGGAGCCTAAACTGGGAAGATGTGTATATCTGGGGTAGTTTTAAATTATTTGGATCCAATATTAACTTTAAATTGCTGGTCTTAGTGTTTGTGATCCCTTTATGACACTGTTTGATTGCTTCATCTTCTTAAATTTTATCAGTCATAACTTCAACTTCCCCTTTCGGAGCATTAATTAATATCTATGAGCTCTTCTTTTCGGCTTGTGGACACTGCTCAATCTGAAAGAGATATAATACTGCCAAAATAGTATTTGCCTGCACTATGAGAGCTATACTTTCTCTTAGTTGGGAGTTTCACTCTTTTGCTCAAGGATACTAATTATTAAGAAGTGGGCCTACTTCTTTTAGTGAATATGTTCCAGGTACCCTTGGTCTTTCTTTAATATTTTTTCCTCATTGCGTGTAGTTGGACTTAGTAATACTTTGAAAGATTAGAAGGCTGTTAAAACTCTGATATGGGCATGTTTTAGAGTCTACTTCTTAGAAAAAAAATTAGTACTTAAAATTGCTTATTCTAGCAAGAGATTCCCAAAAGTCTTGGATGGGAGACTTTACCTTTTAGTTATTAAATAAAAGATCTTGGGAAGAACTATACTGAAGATGAAAATGTGTGAGGTCCATGGTTCTTTGGTTGATTAACTTGATAAGTTTTCTTTTGTAAGGGAGGTATAGTAAGTATGACAAGTAATTTACCTTCCTACTATACATAAGGAACGATGTAGGATCCTCTTCTTGACACACCTGCTTGGGAGCAGAGAGCAGACATGTTATTTGTGTTTTGAAATATATTTTACCCTTGTGATTGTTAATTTATACTGACCGGAATAAGATATCATATGCCATTTTGTGCTTAGCAATCAGTACAACAGAGACTTCATTGTTTTGCTCTGCTACTTTCAGTTTTTCTCTGGAATTGCGCATGGGATTTGCAATTATGCTCTATCCATTTGCTATAGTTCACTTTTAGTGTTGCAACAACATCACCAAATCCAGTATATTGGAAAGAAGGTGGTCCAGATGTTAATGAATCGAGCAGAATATGCAATTCCGACCTAGGAGACAAGGCAATCGAATAACGAGCACCTTTCAGCAACTGTAGAGTTCAATGAAATGCAGACCAGTTTTCTAGAGAGCATTGCAAATAATGGTGTTAGGATATATTAGAATGCAAAGCTGATAACAACTTAGAACGTATAAACGAAATGTTCCAGTGTGGAGTGTATAGTTCCATAACAGCAGAGAGCTTTGACATACCAATTACAGAAAAATGTAAAGATGTTGTAAATGAGGGTCGAGATTGGTTGTTGGAAGGGCACCGTTTATATGTCATCTTTTGCACATACATGTTATAAAGCCGTAATAACCCCATGTTATATAGAGAACTCTTTTGATTAAGGTAATCTATTTCTATTATTTCAATATAGGACACTATTTATGAGTTACACATTATGCCGGTGGCTATCACCACACATAAATATTGAAGAAGATGCAGTTCTGCAACTGTAGTCACCCATGTGTTATGAGATTTGATATAAATAAACATTGTAAAAGGTGGTACTAAGAGATGAGATATTAAAAGGCGAATCTGAACCAATTGTTTTGAGCAAATTTCAGCCTCACCCCTTAATGTAAATTTATTTCGACTGTAGGACAAAACTATTGCTTTTATTGGAGATTCACTTGGCAGACGACATTTAGTGAGGAGAATCTTGAAGTTGAAAATGTAGGATGGAAGTACGGCTTGGTTAAATCCCGTGGAGTGGTACGTCCTGATGGATGGGCTCAGTGGCGGAGGCAGGATCTCCACGAAGGGGGTTCAAAAAAAAAAATTGTATCTAGTGGGAATTGAACGCATGACCTTATGTAGATTTTGAACCCCCTTGACCACTAAACTACACTTTTGGATTGTGTTAAGGGGGTTCAAAACTTAATATATAGAGGTAAAAAACAGATTTTGCCTTATATATACATTGTATTTTTTCGGCGAAAGGGGTTCGGGTGAACCCCCTTGCGCCCCCCTAAATCCGCCCCTGGATGGGCTTATAGGTTTCCAAACACAAACACCACAATTTTGTATTACAGGTCAGCAAGTCTTTGTGTTATAGAGCCCTTCAACGTCACGGATCCCGCCCCAGAGTCGGCCATGAACTTGGATCAACCTTCTGCTTTTCTGAGGAAATATCTTGATCAATTTGATGTTGTGGTGCTGAATACAGGTCATCACTGGAACGGAGGGAAGGTTAACGCAAACCGATGGGTGATGCATGTAAATGGAAAGCTTGTTGTAGACAGGATGCTTGCAGAAATAGGAAATGCTAAAAACTTCACAGTTTATAGTATTGCCATATGGCTTGATTCCCAAATCGCCTCACATCCACAGCTTAAGGCTTTCTTCCGGACCATATCACCCATACATATCTTGAATGGGGACTGGACCACTGGAGGTCGCTGTGATAATAATGTTCCACTTATTAAAGGAAATGAAGTCCAGCTAGAGGAATCAAGTGATCCAGTTATTGGGGGTGCTGTGAACTAAGAAGCATCGTTATGCTGGTTATGAAAGTATTTTTTTTTTATCGCCACAATGTAACAAGTTTTTCCTATACCAAATGGGATCTACTGATCTTTTATAGATGCTTGCATTTATTTGAGATTGACTTTTTATCTTTATTTGGTTATTAAGGAATTTTTCTTCTGTTGCAGGAAATATTAGGATCTCAGTGATCTCTATAGGCCATAGATACAGTATGTTGTCATCATTATTCTTTTTCTGAAATTTCTTGTAATCAACGAGTTTATGATTTTGAGGACATACTTTTCAATATCTATGACCTGATTTGTCTTTACTCTTGTGGTTTTGATGTAATGGGTTAGCAATTGGAAGTTCCTAGGATTTTGTGAAAACATGCTATTTTATTAGTTTACTTGGTTTATCACTAATGATTTATTGGCATGATATCTTGTACTGTTAGTATTTACTCGATTTTGAAAAGCACTGAAGAACTCTCCCACGTGCTGTTTCTGGAATAGCAAAGGTTCGCTACCAACCTGGGGACTGATCTGGCACTCACAGCAAATGGTGATTTAACGGATGCCAATAATTAATGTACTTGAAGATACAAACTTTGCTGTAGTTTTGGGAATGGATCCATCCACCCTGGAAAGCAGCTAACGCAGCTGATATATGCCTTTGCCTTGATAACATAAGCAAAGAGCACGTTAATAACTCCGAACATTTGCACAAAGAAATGCAAAAGCATTGAAAAATGCTTCTTTCTTTTACGCTTTCTTCTTCTCATTCAACTACTAAATTCTGATCAAAGAAGGATCCATGGTTTATGTCTATTCATGGCTTGACATCTTTGCGCAGAAGCTTATTATAGTTTTTTTTTTTTTTAAATTTGTAAACGTTTCAAAATATAGATCATGTGAACCATGTTATGCAACGCAGGGAAATGTAAAGAGCACAGTAGATTGGAAGTGAGGTAATATGAACCTCTACTGTGCTGTTGTTTTTGGAATGGCAAAAGCTTACTGTTAGTTGGGCAGATAATGGATTAAATGTACCAAAACTTGTGTAGTATTTTGTAATTGTTCAAATAGTGTTGGTATTTCTGCTAATGTCACTATTGAACTTGTGAATGGAAACATTTATCGCTGATGCTTTAGCCAACGGTAAAGTTGATAGAGCTGCACTGACTCATTTGAAACATGGCAAGCCAGAAGCAGATGATTGCGAGGACGTACCATCCATGCAAATCTCATACACAATAAGGAATACACACATAATACTGCACCCAAAGAGACACAAGCAATATCAGAATTCCACAATTTAAGAATGGTCTAAAACTGAGACAATATTTTATGCAAGATCAAAAGCCGAGCACCAGAAGTTCTGTTTTCACAGAAAATTGTCTTATTTTGCACCAAAAAGAAAGGACAAACAGACAATTGTTTTAGTAAACAACAACAACAACCTAGTGTAATCCCACAAGTGCGGTCTGGGGAGGGTAGAGTGTAAGCAGACCTAACTCCTGCCTTTAAGAAAGTAGAGAGGCTGTTTCAGGTAGATTGTTTTCGTAAAATGACGATAATATTCACCTGCAGTCATATTTCCAGATATGGCATCTGGGGGCTTCCTTGAATCCATCATTCCCTAACATATTAGTTCACATAAATTTCAGAGAGTTGCACTCGGAAAAAAAAAGAGAAGGAACTCTATACATTAGATAATTTAACGAAAACGACAAACTGAGGTTGGGAACATACAGCAATGACAAATCCCCAATTGGCCATAGGTCCCCAGAAGTGAGTTGTTTTAGGGCCAACAGGACTGTTCCAGAATGCCCGGAAGAAAGCCATGAACTTGTTATTTCAATTGTCTCTGCATATATTTAAATAACATCCAAGCTTATCAAAATTTACAAGACTTTGCAAGTATCAATAAATGACATGTTCCTTATAAATGAAAAAATTCTAGCTGTCTACTAAAGAGATGAAGTGCAAATATTCACATCTATTTTTAGGAAATACTTGGACTTTATCTCATTGACAATGCTACGAACCTGACTTTCAGTGAGAAGTGGTCCACATATCTGAAAACATGTACTACAAAAGGATCATTATAACAGAAATACTTCTTTTGCCATTTTTACTTGCATTCTGCCACTGTTGTTGTCTATTGATTTGACACTACTAAGAAAACATGGAAAATAATTTTCATAAGTTGACTTAATAGGAATGTGCTGATATAAGGTTTTTCTATGGAGTCCATCTAATACAAATTTAATAACCTTTCTGTCAAACTCACTAGTCTTACCTAGTCATGCCAAGAGAACTTTTGTGATTACACTATCTGTCGTAAATTTGATTCAAACACCACTTTAAGCATTTTATTATAGTTTAACCATGCCTTTGTAGGTATTAATTATTCTGATGTATGGAATACAAGACTTTTCTAACAACCTTGTGGAGAAAGAGATACAAAGTAATAGTTTGAGATAGGCACAAAAAAAGGTAGAAATAAAAATACTTCCAGAAAATCCTACTGAGTACTAATAATTCATGTGAATGGCCCGCATGAAAACCAAAGTCTTTTTCTGTAGTGAGTGTCTCACTGGATACTCATATGCAATAATTTCTAATCTCTTGTAATTATATTATGGTTTCTCTGATTTGTGCCCCTCTAACGCTAAAGTGACATAGCTTTCCTAAAACTAACATACGGATGGAATGTTGCATAGAAATCTAGAACAAAGAGGAAATAATAAAAAGGAGCACAATCAGAAGTTGTGCGGGGAACTCATACAGCCAGGTCCAAAGTTAATCCAACAGAATAACTTATAGTTGCGGCAGACCATCTCGGAAGCACATAGGTTATATATCTTCAATATTCAGCTGCAAGAAGTTAATTTTTGTCTTCTTCAATAATCTGTTGCTATATATAACTGGTGCATTTACGCACCTAAACAGAAGTAGCTCATAGACTAAAGATATTCATGAAAGGTTATTGGCATCACCACATCTACTAATGCTTCTTGGTAACGTTAATTGGCCGAATCGTATATATATAGGACGTATCACAGAAACTTCCCTTTTCGTCACCAACTATATCTCCGTTTGGAATTCCCTGAGAAACTTGGCTTCTAAAAGAAAAGGCATAAGCTTCAGAACAAAGGACCAATGACAGAGACTAGCTGGTTATAGCAACTTATTGCTAGAATATACACTGAATAGCCTAGAAAATTGTCCTATTATATATGCATTTCATGAAAAAATTACCTGGTTTTAGTTGTGTATCTTAATCTTAATGTTAATATGGAGCACTATTTCTGTTGGTACAAAAAAGCTGATCGCCTAATATGTCGGGCATGGCTCATTGTTGAAGTTTGGCAAAATGCCAAAGTCCCACATTGGTTGGGAGTTAAGTTTGGAGGGGATTTTTCCCCTATAAAAGAAGGCCTAATGTTTAGGATTGAGACACACCTCTCATTTGCCTTCTCATCTGTTTAAGGCATTTGTATCTTCTCTCTTTAGTATTATTTCACTTGTATTTTTGGAGTGGAATAAAATATTTGGTTGTGTCCGAGGAGTAGGCAAAATTAGCCGAACCTCGTAAATTCTGGTGTTCCCTTTATTATTGCTTTATTGTCTTATTTATTATTTGGTGGTTGTCATAATTTTTGGTATAGTAGTTGTGACTTATTCACACTCTATACATTTGGCTTCCGCAACAATTGGTATCAGAGCCAAGGTACTGTCTAAGTATGCTCTGTGGTTGCAGCATAGTCTGATCTTCCACATCAGAAAAGATTTATCTTGGTAACTGAGTCAAGGTTCTGTCTGAGTATGCTCTGTGGTTGCAGCTTAGTCTGATCTTCCACACCAGAAAGGAAATAATCTTGATTTGTGTCGTCAGCTATTAAATAATATTTGTGTCAAAGATGGGAGACAATAAACAAGAAGAATCTACATCAAGTGTCAACAATACGTCATCATTGGCATCTTCGCTTATGACAAGAATTGTGTCAAATGCGAAATTTGCGGTCGAAATATTTGACGGGTCCGGACATTTTGGGATGTGGCAAGGCGAGGTTCTAGATGTCCTTTTTCAACAAGGGCTAGATCTGGCCATTGAAGAAAAGAAACCAGATGTTATTGGAGAAGAAGATTGGAGAATTATCAACCGTGTTGCTTGCGGTACCATTCGATCCTACCTTGCTAGAGAGCAGAAATATCCATACACAAAGGAAACTTCTGCAAGTAAATTATGGAAAGCACTGGAGGATAAATTTTTGAAGAAAAACAGTCAAAATAAATTGTACATGAAGAAGAGACTGTTTCACTTCACCTATGTTCCTGGTACCACGATGAATGAACATATCACCAGTTTCAATAAGTTGGTTACAGATTTGCAAAATATGGATACAACTTATGATGATGGTGACTTGGCCTTGATGTTGTTGGCGTCACTTCCTGATGAGTACGAGCACCTTGAAACTACTCTACTCCATGGAAATGACGAAGTTTCTCTCAGAGAAGTTTGTTCGGCTTTGTACAGCTATGAACAAAGAAAGCGAGAAAAACAGAAGGGCGGAGAAGGAGAAGCACTATTTGTGAGGGGTCGTCCTCAAAATCAAACGAGGACAAAGAAGGGAAGATCCAAGTCAAGATCCAGACCCAGCAAAGATGAATGTGCCTTTTGTCGAGAAAAAGGGCACTGGAAGAAAGACTGTCCGAAGTTGAAGAATAAGGCCAAACATAACAATGGAAAGGCCATTATGGATTCAAATGTAGCTGATTGTGATGATTCAGACTTCTCATTAGTTACAACAGAGTCATCAACATCATCAGACATATGGTTGATGGACTCGGCTTGTAGCTATCATATGTGTCCCAACAGGGACTGGTTCATGGAATTTCAAGAAGGAGAATATGGAGTCATCCACACAGCGGATAACAGCCCTCTTACCTCATATGGCATTGGTTCAATACGATTAAGGAACCATGATGGAATGATCAGAACATTGATAGATGTTCGATATGTACCGGATTTGAAGAAGAATCTCATCTCTGTGGGAGCCCTAGAATCAAAAGGGTTCAAAATCATTGCAGAAAATGGAGTGATGAGAGTATGCTCCGGTGCACTAGTGGTAATGAAGGCTAATCGGAAGAATAATAATATGTACCGCTATCGTGGCAGTACAGTTATTGGGACAGCGACAGTAACATCCAGTGACGACAAAGAGGCAGAAGCAACCAAGCTATGGCACATGCGCTTGGGACATGCTGGAGGAAAATCCTTGAAAACTCTATCAGATCAAGGATTGTTAAAAGGAGTAAAGGCTTGCAACTTGGAGTTTTGTGAGCATTGTGTCAAAGGGAAACAGACAAGGGTTAAATTTGGTACAGCGATCCATAATACTAAAGGCATTTTGGATTATGTACACTCTGATGTTTGGGGTCCTTCCAAAACACCTTCATTGGGTGGGAAGCACTATTTTGTAACCTTTGTTGATGATTTTTCTCGAAGAGTGTGGGTGTATACAATGAAAAACAAAGATGAAGTGCTGGGAATTTTTCTCAAATGGAAGACGATGGTGGAGAATCAAACAGGCAGGAGGATCAAGTGTATTCGCACAGACAATGGAGGTGAATACAAAAATGATCATTTCAATAAGGTCTGTGAAAATGATGGCATCGTCCGACACTTCACTGTTAGACATACACCACAACAGAATGGAGTGGCAGAACGTATGAACCGGACCTTGCTGGAGAAGGTACGGTGTATGTTGTCCAATGCTGGCTTGGGCAAAGAATTTTGGGCTGAGGCAATTACATATGCATGTCACCTCATTAATCGTCTACCATCTGCTGCTATTGATGGCAAAACACCATTTGAAAAATGGTACGGAAAACCTGCTGTAGATTATAACTCTTTGCACGTGTTTGGCTCAACTGCATATTATCATGTGACGGAGTCAAAATTGGATCCAAGGGCAAAGAAGGCTATTTTTATGGGAATTACTTCTGGAGTCAAAGGATATCGCTTATGGTGCCCTATGACAAAGAAAGTAATATTCAGCAGAGATGTTACCTTTGATGAATTTGCTATGGTAAATAAGGTAACAGAAGATACCAAACAAAATGAAGGTGCTTCTAAGCAGGTGGAGTTTGAGGGAAAATTTATTTTTCCTACACAAGAAGCAGAGGAGGAAACAAATGAAGATTACCCTCTGGAAGGAGAGCCAGTAGAGGAGATTCCAACTCAGGAATCTCAACAACAACTTGAATCAATAGCAACCAGCAGGCCAAAAAGAACAATAACGAAACCTGTTCGTCTCATAGAGACGGTTGCTTGTGCAACCTCAATTGTAGCTGATGATGTTCCTACTACTTATAAAGACGCTGTCCAAAGTTCAGAAGAAGATAAGTGGAGGATTGCCATGAATGATGAAATACAGTCCCTTCATCAGAATCATACATGGAGATTGGCCAATCTCCCGAAGGGAAAGAAAGCAATTGGGTGCAAATGGGTATTTGCAAAGAAGGAAGGATTTCCTAACCAAGTAGATGTTCGCTACAAAGCAAGATTGGTGGCCAAAGGATATGCTCAAAAGGAGGGAATTGATTACAATGAAGTGTTTTCTCCAGTTGTAAAACATTCCTCCATTAGAATTATGTTGGCTTTGGTAGCACAATTGGATTTGGAACTAGTTCAGATGGATGTAAAAACTGCGTTTTTACATGGAAACTTGGAGGAGGAAATCTACATGACTCAGCCAGAAGGATTCAAAGTTGCTGGAAAAGAAAATATGGTGTGCAAACTTGAAAAATCGTTGTACGGATTGAAACAATCTTCTAGACAATGGTACAAGCGATTTGACGAGTTTATGTTGCGGCAAGGGTACAAGAGAAGCAAATACGATCATTGTGTGTATTTGCACAAGCTTAAAGATGGTTCCTTTGTATATCTTCTCCTATATGTTGATGATATGTTGATAGCTTCCAAGAATTTGGAAGAAATTGATAAGTTGAAGATTCAACTGAAGAAGGAGTTCGAGATGAAGGATTTGGGTGAGGCAAAGAAAATTCTTGGCATGGAGATAATTAGAGATAGACGTTCAAAGAAACTCTGTTTATCTCAAAAGGAATATTTGAAGAGAGTACTTCAACGTTTTGGCATAGATGACAAGACTAAGCCAGTTAGTACTCCACTTGCTTCCCATTTTAAGCTAAGTACTACTATGTCGCCAATGGATGAAGCTGAACGAGAGTATATGTCAAAGGTACCATACGCAAATGTTGTTGGTAGCTTGATGTATGCAATGGTTTGCACAAGGCCTGACATTTCACAAGCTGTTGGAGTTATTAGCAGATATATGCACAATCCAGGGAAGGAGCATTGGCAAGCTGTGAAGTGGATTCTACGGTATATTCATAATACTGTAGATGTCGGGTTAGTTTTTGAGCAGGAAGACAATCAGTCTGTAGTTGGATATTGTGACTCAGATTTTGCGGGTGATATGGACAAACGAAGATCAACTACTGGTTATGTGTTTACTTTTGCAAAGGCACCAGTTAGTTGGAAGTCTACTTTGCAGTCAACAGTTGCTTTGTCTACAACAGAGGCAGAGTACATGGCTATTACAGATGCTGTGAAAGAGGCAATTTGGCTTCAAGGATTGCTAAAGGAGCTTGGTGTTGAACAAAAAGGTATCACAATTTTTTGTGATAGTCAAAGTGCTATTCAATTAGCGAAGAACCAAGTTTATCATGCAAGGACGAAGCACATTGATGTTCGGTATCATTTCGTACGAGAAATCATAGAAGAAGGTGGAGTCACGGTGAAGAAAATTCATACTACAGAGAATCCTGCTGATATGCTGACAAAGGTGGTGACTGCGGTCAAGTTTCAACATTGTTTGGATTTGATCAACATTGTTGAACACTGAAGATTGAAGATGAAGACACAACCAAAATTTGTTATTGAGAGAGAATTGAAAATGTGGAATTTTGCCAAGGTGGAGATTTGTTGAAGTTTGGCAAAATGCCAAAGTCCCACATTGGTTGGGAGTTAAGTTTGGAGGGGATTTTTCCCCTATAAAAGAAGGCCTAATGTTTAGGATTGAGACACACCTCTCATTTGCCTTCTCATCTGTTTAAGGCATTTGTATCTTCTCTCTTTAGTATTATTTCACTTGTATTTTTGGAGTGGAATAAAATATTTGGTTGTGTCCGAGGAGTAGGCAAAATTAGCCGAACCTCGTAAATTCTGGTGTTTCCTTTATTGTTGTTTTATTGTCTTATTTATTATTTGGTGGTTGTCATAATTTTTGGTATAGTAGTTGTGACTTATTCACACTCTATACATTTGGCTTCCGCAACACTCATCTAGTATGAACTTAAGCATGTAAATTTTAAGCTTAATTAAAAAGAAAGTTCCTTTCTTTACAAATTTCAACTGCTAATATTTTAGTAAAATTTCAATTCCACCCGTCAGTTGATCCAAAAACAAAACCAAAGTCTAAACCATACAAAACGGAGTCAAACAAGAACAAGAAAGACTTAAATGGAGTACCTCAAAAACCACTTGAAAATTCACAAATTTTGTTCCCTCTCGGCCTGCCAAGGCCAAAATGACACACCTAAAAAAAGTATTAAGTATGCGTATGCCAAATGTATTACATACTTGCATAATTATTACTCTTTGAGAAACCACGGGAAATTAGGACAAGAAAAAAGAAATCCAAAAGAGGGGAAAAAAGGAAAGTGTTTTAGTTGAAAAAGAAAGTGTTTTTAAAAAAAAAAATCAAAAAAAAGAAAGAGAAGAAGAATTGTGTGGAAGTGGTTATGACCAATTCTCCATGGACACACACAGCCCAGACAATGTGTGTGAGAGAGTGTGGTGCTTGTTTTCTTCTTTTGATGATAATAATTAATTGAATGTTACTAAGATATAAATTCTTTTATATAAAAAGAGAGTGACACTCTTTTTTTCTTTAAGTAAATTAATTTCGTTTTTTTGGTGGAAAAAAATAATTGTTCTGGAATTTGGATATATGTTTAATCATCAACTTTTGGCACCAGTAAACATCTCGCGGGAAGTTTGGCTTGGATTTTTTATGATAGTTGGTTCTTTTTCTTCACGGGCAAATGGTCAAATTTGCAAATGAACTATATGAATGGTTTGCATATATTCTCCATTAAATTACTTGGGGTCAATCATGCCGTTACCATTATAAAAGTGGGTTATATTGATCTTATTGACTAACAAAATGATAAGCACGGTTTGATGTCGCATGTTCAAATTTAATGACGAAAAAAGGGTCCAATTTGTTCTTGAACTATGCAAAATTGTCTAAATAAGCTCTCCGTTAATAGTTTGGGTCAATCATGAAATTTTGGTAGATGTAAATTCTTGAAAGGAACGTGGCTGCTCTATCAGCTGAAATTGAGGAAGATGGTATCGACATTTACATTAGTGTATGCACCAGCTTGAGATCGAGAAAACTTAACTGCCTTCCAAATCAGTGTCAAGTCCTAATATGATCTATAACGCTGATATCAATTTGACTAAAAAGA
This sequence comes from Nicotiana sylvestris, assembly GCF_000393655.2. Taxonomy (NCBI): domain Eukaryota; kingdom Viridiplantae; phylum Streptophyta; class Magnoliopsida; order Solanales; family Solanaceae; genus Nicotiana; species Nicotiana sylvestris. The sequence goes on from NC_091062.1 coordinate 141,759,173, forward strand.
ATGACACCTTGGCCAAATTATTTAATCTGGTCTTACAACAATTTGGTTTACATAGCTTCACAATGCAGGGTGTTCGTGGTTTTGCTGGAGAGAAGTATGTCATATAGATAAAGAGCATAACACAGTACACAATAAATTTGAAAAACAAAAGGCATTTTGCTGTAAAATTGACCCCCTTTTCCAATACTCCAGACCCAAAAGGTAAGGCTATATAGTATTCCATATATTGTTCTGCAATAGGAAAAAGAATTCAGCACTTTTTTTGTAATAGACAGGCTATCTTGAAGCAGGATCTCTGTATCTCTTGAAAATGTCTTCAATATCATCCATTACTTGAGGTGGCAAAGGCCTCTCAGTTGTCAAAAAAGCATCAATATCTTCTTTTAATTGTTCCACGGAAGTTGCACCGATAATTGAACTTGTCATAAATGGCCGGTCTCGCGCAAATCCTAGAGCTAACTCAACTAGAGTTAGACCATGTTTCTTGGCCACTTCTTCATACTTTTTAGTTGCTTCCTGGAAATCAAACATAAAACACACCAAAAATCCAAGTAACCATTAACTAGCAGCATGGAATAAACTTCTCACATCGTCTATGTCTACAGTAATGGATGGCATTGATACTGAAGTTGGTAATGTAATGTACATTGTAACTCTAAAGACTACTAGCATTTTTCTGCTTATTCTTCAACGTTCTTCTACTATCTGCTCCTCCAATATACAAAGAAACCACCACCAAGTAATGCCCCTTAACACCAACCCAAACTCCTATAAATGTGGCACCACAAGTTCGCGTTAAGATTCTCATTCCCTCCCAACACAAACCATTTCTCTTTTATTTTTGTATAAGAAAAGCTTCTCAAGTTCCTGTAAGTTCTATAATCAAAGATTCAGCATAGTTATACATGCGTCCAATTTTACAACAAAACCCCTGGAAAATTCGAATTGATAGTGTGTAAATTAAGAATGCTAGACTGAATGAGAGGAGCGAACGATTCTATATAATTGTATCTAATTTCTTTATTACACATAAATGCACAAAGGAGGTAGGCCAGTCAAAAGAACAAGGTGCAACAGACGCTCCCAGTACATTCAGCTTCTTCTTTTTCCTTTTTTTTGAGAGGGGGTTTTGTTTGGGGGGGGGGGGGGCGCATGGCACCACTCAAGTTCCACCTTCCAATCAACCTTGGTGAACTTGAAATTTGAATTCTTTTTCCAAACGATAAAGTTAATCAAACAGTCGATGAACTTTTTCTTTCTTGTAAAAACTTGAAAAATACGTACCTTGGCAAGCGATTTATTGTATCTTTCCATGTAGCCTGGGAACAGGTTAAGTCTTCCTTTTCTAGCAGCTTCAGAATTATTGTCCAAATACTTCCCCGATAAGGTTCCACCAGCCAGTGGGGAATAAGAAAGTAAGCCAATGTTACAGTTGTTTGGGTGGCATACTTCGACAAGATCAACTACAAAGAACAACCAAAACTCGTTATGCTAATTGGCAAATTAAACATGTTGATGCTTACTGTAAACACAATAATTCTATTTCTGTATTTGATTGTTTACTAGGTTATTTCATCACTTCTTTTATCAGTATAGGTTATTTTACTCTCTTTTCTTTATCAGTATTAGGTTATTTTATCACTTAAACATTTTTATCAGCATAATCCAAGTAGAAGGAGGTCCACAATTGATAACATGCCAATATAATAAAAAAGAGCTCTTATAAAAAATAAAACAATGTCATTTTAAATTGTATAATGTCAAAGTGATCATTCATAAAAATAAGCTCATATATCTTGAGATAGCCAACAACTTTTAAATGCATTTAAACTACAATGGCAAGCAGAGTTCCCTGTATCTTAAAGATTAGTAATGCTATTGTTAGGTAGATTGCCTCTATGAGAGTATTGACAGAAGCCATTAAGGATCTAACAGACTTAACCAGTAAATAATCACATTCCTAGAGACCCTAGCTCACCAATGTTGATGCAAGTATATGATTCGGGTATTTGAATATGTGCAAAAGTGGCTTAAGTCAGACCAGAGAATAAGATATCATGCAAGAGGAGATTTAGATGAGAATCAGTTCGCCAATATTCAGAAAAACCTTTAGAATGTGGTTTGTCTATTTCTTTATGAGGTACAGGCAGGTTACTACACGTGATTTGTGCAGCTGCCGCATGGATGACATCAATGTTTTTGTGAATGGGAAAATGTTCAAGATGTCTACTCATACAAGAATATTATAAGGGGAAGCTGTAAAGGAATAGGGGAGAAATGATTCAAGGTTATTTCATCACTTTTCTTTATCAGTATAGGTTAGTTTTAATAGGCAACTTATCACTTTTTTTATCAGTAAAGATTAATTTACTTGGTTACTTATCACTTTCGGACTAATATAGGTAATTTTACTTAAGGTCTTTTTTATCAACGTAATCCAAGTACAAGTGGACCTAAATTGATAAAACACCAATGTGAATTAAAAAGAGCTCTCATCAAAAGATGGAATAAATCATAATGTTAAATGTGATCTATCCTAAGAATAAGCTCATATATTTTGAGATAGTCAACAACTTTTAAAGGTAGATAAACTACCAAGCAGAGTCGTTGTATCTTAAGGATTAGCTATGCCATTTTTGTTAGGCGGATTGCCTCTGCAATGAGTATTGGCAGAAGCCATTAAGGATCCAATAAACTTATTCAGTAGATAGTCACATTCCTTAGAGACCCGAGCTTCCCTAATGTTAATGCAAGGATATGATTTGGGTATATGCATATGTGCAAAAGTGGCTTTAGCCAGATTAGAGAATAAGATATCATTGAAGAGATTAGAGTCTGAGATCAGAATCAGTTCAAAAAGATCCAAATGAATCATTAAAGGCAGTTTTCCATTTCTTTATGCGGTAAAGGCAAATGACTATGTGATTCGTGCAGCAATAGCACGGATGATAGCCGTGTTTATGTAATGGGAAACTGTTCGAGATGTCTACTCATACAAGAGTATCACTAGGGGCAACTGTAAAGCGAATTGGGAAAACTGGATTCTAATAGTCTGTTTAAGAGTTAAGCAAATAGGATTCGGTAATGTAAATACTAAATGAAAGAATTACCAACATATCTATTTGTAAGCGAGCTGTTAAAGAATCTTAACACTTAATAAGAAACCAATTAGCAAAGGGTAGAGTGTCCTAGGATTAAGCACCATGTACTCTTTAATTAATCATCATAGGAGTTCTTCTTTTTCATTTAACACTCTCCCAATCATGTAACCAAAGATTAACTTAAGTAAAGACTCCTAACAAAATAATTTACCCCATGAAGCATCTTGAATAACAAAAATGGATGTGCAGCAGAGATGTTTGTTTTCACACAGGAAGGGAGCTGTGTTACAGTCCCACATTAGTTGAGGATATGAGTTATAGTCTTGTTATATGGTCTTTGACAATCCTCACATCATAAGCTAGCTTTTGGGATTGACTTAGTTCCGGGGTCCCTTTTTCTTACGATGCTAGCAGAGACAGACCCATCCCTGATCTTGTTTACCAAAATGTTGAATCCTTATGTCATAATTTCCACGCTGTAGATGTTCAGCCATGAGTAGGGGAGGGAGGGGGTGTTAGAGTCCAAAATTGGTTAAAGATATAGATTGCAGCTTCTTTATATGGATTTGGACCATCCACACCCCATGAGCTAGCTGTTGAAAAGTGGACTCAGGATGCATTTTCCTAACAGGCTGAATGATAAATAAAGCTCGAACTTTGATGCCAGGTTGAAGAATTTGATCTTCCAAACTTAAGTATTGACAACTATTGGAGTACCCTAACATCTTTGTCAAGCATCTTGGAATTATTCTCATCTAATGAATGTAGGAACTACTTTTATTATTGAACAAAGCAAAACATATCATCCAACTTATAGGACCTCCCAAAGTATGAACAGTATCATTGACAAAAATGGTGGAACACTCAAAATAACTGCGTAAGCTAAATTTCTGTTGAGAAGAGTTGCATCTAAACTACTTTAGTAGGACATGACAAAAGTTAACTTACCCTCAAAGTGACACCTAACCAGCAGACTGTAGCTATTCTGAATGCTGACAATCTTCGGCAGTCCTTCAACTTTTGCAGCATGGACGAACTCCATTACTCCATATGAAGTTTCATTGGAAACACCAATATAGCGGACCTGAATAGCTTGTACCCTTAAATGTTACTTCAAGCTAACTGTATTATAAAGTTAAATCTCCATAAAGCAAATTAATTTTGAGATTTTACGAAGCAAAATGAAAGCTCAAATTATTTTGCAAGATGTGCAACCAAGCCATGTGTAAAAGATAAGGCTTGTTTGTATTCACTATAAGCATTGCAAAATGTTTAAACTCAAACCATGCGTAAGAGTCCTGACTTGCTTATTCACTATGAGTTTTTTTTCATCCAAAAAGTTCAGTTTCCTGGCAAGCATATGTCCTGAATTTTCTTCACTTCAAGATGGATTTTATATAATCCTTCAGGAATGAATGAAAGATACCCTCGGCATTTAATTAGTAAAATGATAACTATAAAGCATCTTACTTCACTCATTTCATTGACAGGTCTGCAGTATTGCAATTGTTAAAAAAAAGCAAGACATACATACCTTTCCTTCATCGATGAGTTCTTGAAAGGCTCTAAGCTGCTCGACGAAAGGCACACTTGGCCTCCATTTTGAAGATTCATAAAAGAATTCACCAAACAATGGTACATATCTATCTGGCCTGAAGAAGGTTTTTACATCAAAATTCCGAAATGAGAACCATCCTTTATTTTTTATGTGGGGGTGAATGTGTGCATTGAACATGCAGCGAACAAACAAATAGATGAAACAGATTAAAACACAAGGTAAGCTCATATTTCACAATTATATCAGACCTAAACAAGATAAGAATGAGAATCCACGAATTTATTAAGTCCTTGCAATATCAAGGTTACCTGATAAAATCTCTCAACTAAGGATGATTTATCACTTCATTGAGAAAGACTTCTAAAATTGATGAAACTTAAACAAGTTATTTATGTCAGTGGCTCAAGTCTATTGCACTTTGATGGGTCCATCATGGTCCATGATTTAAGGAAGATGTTTTTCTTCTTTTGACAAAGACTTCTAATGTCCGCAACTTCTTTTATAGATTTGGCCGTGGACGTTTTGATTTGTTCACATTGAAAAGTTTGAAGTTTCTATCTTTCATCATGGATGACATCTGCAAGAGTATTGAATTTCTATAAATAGAGAGCTCCTGAGTCATTTGTTAAACACACCAACAAAGAGAGAAAGAAAGAGCGAGGCATCACAGATAGGGTATAAGAAAATAGTCTGTGAGGAAAATAGAGAGAGTGGACGATATTGTAGTGAGGTGGGAATAACAAAAGAGGTAATTTCTTTGAGTGTTGTATTGATTTTTGGAGTATTTTACTCGGGCCTACAAAGCGTAAAATTTCTTGCTATAGTGATATCAGTTGCTCCTCTCGGGTTGTGGTTTTTCCTTATTCTTCCACATAAAAATCTTGGTGTCCTTGTTTCTCTTATTATTGCCGTTGATTACCGTATCTCGGTGCTACGTTATTATTTCGCCGTTATTTACTGTGAATATTAGTTTCTGTGGGAGGTTTATTCCAACACACAATATACAACATACTCTTTCTGATGCAAGTCAAGCTCTTGAAGGAACTGTTTAAGCCATCTCATCTCCTTGCCAGCTTCAGTAGCTGCAATATATTCCGCTTCAGTTGTAGAGAGTGCAACACACTTCTGCAACCTCGATTGCCATGATATAGCTCCCCCTGAAAATGTAAATAAATATCCAGTAGTGGATTATCTATTATCAATTTCACCTGCCATATCAACGTCTGTATAGCCCTTCAAGATTGGATCAGATCCTATAAAACACAAACAGTCTCCTATGGTACCTCTCAGTACCTTAGTATCCACTTGACTGCTTCCCAATATTCTTTTCCAGGGTTTTCAAGAAACCTGCTAACAACACCAACTACATGAGCAATATCAGGTCAGGCTTCCGACCGCTGAAGAATAAGGAACTCTAGCTATGCTCACTTTTTCCTCATTTGTTGTAGGACACATCTTCTTGCTCAACTTCAGATGACTAGCATGAGGTGTGCTGACTGGCTTAGCACTCTTCATGTTGAAGCATTCCAGTACACGTTCAATGTACTTCTCCTGAGATAGCCACAACTTTCTTCTTCGCTCTCGAACTATCTTCATTCCCAGAAATGGGTCATACCTTTCTTCTCTTCGAAACCTTTTACCACCAATCGAACTTTGTATCTTACCAACTTGTCATTTCCATCTTTCTTGAGTTTAGAGACCCATTTGTATTTGAGTGGTCTTTTATCCTTTGGATGTTCAACCAGCTTGTACATGTTATTTTTCTGTAGAGATTTCATCTCTTCTTGCATGACTTTTATCCGCTGGTTCTTTTCTGGATGAGACAATACCTCCTTAAGACTTTCTGGCTCCCCTTCATCATTAATGAGGGCATACTCTGTGGATGGGTACCTGCATGACTCTACCCTCGGTCTTTCTGATCTCCTTGGAGGTTGAAGTTGTTCTTCTCCCTGAGTGGGGTACTACACTTGCTTGGTGTCATCATCAAGGTGCTCCCCCTGCTCAATAACCTCGGTTTCCCCCTGCTTGGAAACCTCACCGGTTCTACTTTCTGCACTTGTGGGATCAGTCTATGAAAAACGCTCGTTTCAACGCTTTAAGCGTGAAGCGAAGCGAGGCGGCTACTGTGTCGCTTTTGTAGGGTGAAGTGTAGCAGGTAAGTTAAAGCGTCCGCTTTTGTCAAAAAAGCGAGAAGCGACGGAAGCGCTCGCTTTTGTCTTTTAAGTCACCGATAAAAAAAAGCTCAGTCTTTTTTTTACAAAATCAGCAAGCAGTAGAGCAAGTAGCGACTAGGGTTTCAATTATCAAACCCCGGTATGTTTGCAGCGACTAGGGTTTCAGTTTTCAAGCCCAGGTATGTCTTCTTCTTCTTCTTCGTTTCAGTCCTTAAAATTACAGCGAAATGCTGCCAATTTTTTTTTCCTTCAGTTTTTCATCTTTTGTTCTTAGTCTCACAGCCAATTTTTTTAGTATTGGCAGTTACATGTGTTGTATGCAGTTACATATGTGACATGTGTTGTATGCAGTTACATATGTGACATGTGTTGTCTATTCAGTATTTATTTTAATATTTTTCTTAATTCCATTTCACTTCAAAAAAGCGAGCGTTTCGCTTCTCGCTTCATGCTTTAAGCGAAAAGGGGCTTATCGTTTTTCCTCGCTTCACGCTCTTCATAACACTGTGTGGGATTGTTAGAAGTAGAAGGAATGGTAACAAGGTTAGGGGTTATACCATTTTTGCCCTTCTCTGACTGATCATCTGCGGTTCCAACTTCACTTTCTCGGAAGATTACATCTCTACTTCTGATGACCTTTTTCTTCGCAGGATCCCATAATCTGTACCCGAACTCTTCATCTCCATATCTGATGAATATGCAGGGAACAGATTTATCATCCAGCTTTGTTCTCTGCTCCTTTGGTACATGTGCAAAATCTCTACAACCGAATACCTTCATATGTGAGAAGGACACCTCCTTGTTGGTCCAAACTCTCTTTGGGATGTCAAACTCCAATGGAACTGATGGACTCCTATTGATCAGGTAACAGGCTGTCTGACCTGCGTCACTCCAGAATGACTTAGGCAGTTTAGCTGTTCTGAGCATGCTTCTCACCTTCTCAACAATGGTGCGGTTCACTCTCTCAGCTACACTATTGTGTTGTGGGGTTTCAGGAACTGTCTTTTCATGCCTGATCCCATGGCTCGAACTGTACTCTTCGCTTTACCTTTCGACCCGTCTCCCTTTCCACCAGATCATTAAACTTCTGGAAAACTTGAAACACTTTATATTTGGTTTTCAAGATATAAACCCACAATTTTCGTGAAGCATCATCAATAAAAGTAATAAAATATTTGTTACCACCTATCGATTATATCTCCATTGGACCACAAACATCAAAATGTACCAAATCAAGCGATGTCTGAAGTGAGACTCTATGGGGTAGTGACAAGGTTTTACCGTTGTGCCTTTGGCAAAAGAGATGAGTGATTTCCTAGCAAGAATCTACAATCCCTTCTCGCTCATATGACCTATTTTATTGTGCCACAAATCTGCATAAATTTCATCTTGTGCCTCGTTCAATTCACCTCGGCATATTTCTGCATTTGTCCTGTACAAGGTGCCACGAGCAACTCCCTCTGCAATCACTAATGATCCCTTAGTGAGTCTCCATTTTGAATTGCAAAATAATTCTCGTATCCATCTCGGTCCAAAGCTATTCCCGAGATTAAGTTCATCCGCAAATTAGGTACATGTTGCACGTCCTTAAGAACCAATGTACATCTGACATTTGTCTTGATACAAATATCACCTATCCCTGCAATTTTTGCATAACTCGTGTTACTCATTCTCACAGTGCCAAAACCACCTGCTACATATCTGCAAAAAAATTCTCTTACCGGAGTGGCATGGTAAGATGACGCGGTGTCAACCACCCATTCCGATTCTGGAGCTACCAAGTGCATGCATTCCTCTTCCTCATTTATAAAGAGAACAATATTATCATTGTTCTGCACCATGACGGTTGTGTTGTCGTCATTTTTTTGGCCACTACTTTCACCTTTGCCCTTTCTTAGATTTGGGCAATCCCTTTTGAAGTGACCCGGTTGATCGCAATTGTAGCAATTTCTAGCTTTTGATTTGGATCGGTTCTTGGACTTCCCACGACCTCCGGATCTACCATAGTTGCTTGAACTCCTTTGATAACTCCTGCCTCTACCTTCTGTGATGAGAGCATGTCCTTGGTTTTCAGGCTTCTTTCTCATCTTCTCATTGAGTAGAAGAGCCGACGTGACATCCTTCAACTCCATAATGGTTTTAGCGTGCACAATAGTTGTTGCCAAATTATCGTACGAAAATGACAATGAGTTCAAGAGCAAGATGGCTTTATCCTCTTCCTCGATCTTTACTCCGAGGTTGGCAAGCTGCGTGATTAGTCCATTAAACACATTTAAATGTAACAAAAAAATTGTACTTTTACCTATATGTAGGGCGTATAATTGCTTCTTCAGATACAATTTATTTGTCAGCATTTTGGACATGTATACACTTCCTAACCTTGTCCAAATGTCACATGCAGTGTCTTCATAAATGATGTTATTTACCACATCATCTAATAAGTGCAACCTGATTGCACTGGCAGCCTTTTCATCCAAGCCAGCCCAATCCTCAGCTTTCATGGTATCAGGATTCTTGGCATCACTATCTTAATACCTTGTGTAATCCTTGTTGAGTGAGCATATCTCTCATCCTTCTTTGCCATGTTGAGAAACCGCTATCTCCGTTGAATTTTACTACTTCGTACTTTACTCCGGACATTTTATTATTTCACCGAGTATAGTACTACCGACCATGAAGAGTGTTTTTGTGAACAAGTAGAACGTGTGCTCTAATACCAATTGTTGGGAATAAACCCCCCCACAGAAACTAATATTCACAGTAATAACAGCGAAATAATAGCGTCGCACCGAGATACGATAATCAACGGCAATAATAAGAGAAACAAGAACACCGAGATTTTTACGTGGAAAACCTTTCTGAATATCGGAAAAACCACGGCCCGAGAGGAACTACGGCCCGAGAGGAGCAACTGATATCTGTATAGCATGGAATTTTACACTTTGTAGGCCCGAGTAAGATACTCCAAAAAGCACTACAACACTCAAAAGAAATTACCCTCTTTTGATATTCCCACCTTATTAAAATATCGCCCACACTCTATTTTTTCAGCAGACTATTTTCTTATACCCTGTCTGTGATGTCTCGCTCTTTCTTTCTCTCTTTGTTGGTGTGTTTAACAAATGCTCAGGAGCTCTCTATTTATAGAGATTCGATACTCCTGCATATGTCATCAGTGACACCAAATGAAAGATAGAAACTTCCAACTTTTCAATGTGAAAAAAAATCAAAACGTCGGCTGCCAAATATATAAAAGCTGCGGACATTAGAAGTCTTTGTCAAAGGAAGAAAAACATCTTCCTTAAATCATGGACCATGGGATGGATCCATCATCTATAACATCCGACTTTTTGGTTTTGCTAGGAACCTATACTTGTCCTCTATTATGCATCAGAGAACCAACTAGTTAATCAATCATCTTATCAGTAATGTAACACATATGATGGATAAAAATTAGGACCCGCAGAATTAGTCAACCGCATTGAAACAGGCAGGTTTGCTGGTAAAACCTCTCAACAAAGGATCTGTTTTACTGGTTTGTCTAGAAAATAGAAATACAACAACTGCGCTTCAGTCCCAAACAAGTTGGGATCGGTGATATAATCCTCATTCCTTTCATTTAGCTCAACTCATATCATCAGAAAATACTAAAATTTAAACTAGTCAATTATGTCCATCACTTTAGCACACATCACAAAGTAGCTAATGATCAGCAGTGCAATGATTTCAGGTAGCTTTCTGTCAGATAGTCTGTCAGATAGTTAAGCACAAATATTATTGAGCATAAATGGTGAACGTGATATATTCGCACGTTCGGTAAATATAGTTGTGTTCACTCATGAATAGTTGCCAATAAAATAGTTCAGGTGTACACATTAGCTTTCACACATTGTCTTAATCTCTTTTCATTGTTTCTCTTATTTCAAACACGGTATGGGAGTTTCAGCGAGTTTTTTTGAACTAATTATTTTAAAATACTTCATTCCCTAGGATCCTTCTGCATGTCTACAACCATAGCAGTTTCTTCAGTCCGTTCTCGTATTCTTTGGTTACTGCCCTAGAGTGCTATTGATCTGGCTCTGCTGGATTGCTTTGCACCTACACTTACTCCAACATGTGGTGCAGTTAAAGTATTAGCTTAGCTGTCAACTATCCTCCTCCTTCACCTTCCCAACGTGGGAAAACTAAAAACAGAAAAAAGAAAATATAATAGAAGAAGGGTACAGAAAAAGAAAAAGAAAAAATAGAAGGTTACGTTGCTATGATCCCTAAAGCTCAAAGCATAAGTAATATCTGGTCTTCTAGAATCTGAGAACGATGAGAAATCTCACATGGACAATCAAAGTTCATGTAATAGTGTTTTCACCACCCAGATAATCTGGAACAACCCCACTGATGCAATAGTAGAAACCGGGGAAGTTTTATAATCTAAGGTATACTACTTACCAAAATGCACTTCTAGAATCCTTCAACGATATCATTGACAAGTACTCACCAATGTATTTGGAGTAAATCAAATACTCACCAATGTATTTGGAGTAAATCAATGTAATCAGTATTGAGACGTTTCAAGCTTTTTTCCACACTTTCTCGAATATTAGCAGCATCTACTCGCAAAACATTTGCATTTTCACGTATGTAACTTGATCTTTCTGAATAACCACAAACTTTTGTAGCCAAAATCACCTGAAAAGAAAATACAGCAGTGCATTAGTAATCTTGAGTTAAAAGGACACCAATATATTATAGCTATAATGGCTCAAAAAAGGCAGGAAAGGTTCCTCTACTTAAAGAACAGTTTTGGTAGTTATTTTACTAAGAATTGTAACATTTGGTATCATGGTCATGCTAATAACTTTAGTTTTTATTGTCCAAGAGAGTTGGAGGAAATTCTAAGTTGACTGCACAAGTGCTCCACCATGCCATTTGTAGAATATGGAGAGGACATTTGACAGGTGAAAGATCCAGCATGAACATTACAAACATTTTAGTGGGCATCAAGTTCTTAACAACCAAGTCCTTCTAAGTTGAGACTCATGCTTGGACTTGGGCGATTAATTAATAGGGCTGGACTGTGATTTGCTTTTTTTTCCTGCTTGTGTAATGATTTGCCAAATACAAGCATACATGCATATTAAACAAGGAGAACTACACAAGCTTTACGTATTCAAAGTAACTCAAGCAGCAAAAGGCCAAACTCAAATCAGTCCACATGGCAGTGGCAACAATGATGAAGGGTTTCTCTTTCAGAAGCCTTCCTATCCTAGTGGCCTTCAAAAAATTTCTGACGTAAAAACAAAAAAAAAAAAAACTGCAATGTGCTATACATACATTGAGCAAAGACTAAGTGGACCTTTAGTTACCACTCAGAAGAAAATGATAGCATCTGATAGAATGACTAAAAGCATGAAATACCATAATATGCACATAATGTTGGACATTGCTAACTCAAGGAAGTAAATTAAAAGTTCTTTAAAATGGTGGATTACTCTGGGAAGGTTAAAGACAATTACAGATCAAAGTGGACATATTTCTTTAAAAAAGGAAGGATATCTAAAAAGTAATGAAAGAATGCATTATACTATGGCGAATCAGGCAATGCAAGACTCAGTACCCAGCTTTAGTTATTTTAGCTGCTTAGCCTTTTGTGATCTCATTGATTTACAACCTCAAATCAGAACCAGTACCCAAAGATACATTTTTTCCCAATATTCTTTAGTAAGTGAATCAACAGTGAAGTCTTATCGAGGAATTTGGTGAAAGAGATCAAAGGCAGTTAGAGTTCAGAACAAAAGATCTGAAACAACATAAGATTAGAAAACGAGGTAAAAGAAGAATGTAATAAGGTTCTCTACTCAAAACAAGACAAGAAAATGTAAATAACATGCATCTTTGATGTAAAGGGTTCCCTTCCACAATAGTATTATTACCTTATCACGGGGTTGAGACTTCATCCAGCTGCTAATATAGAGATCCGTCGTCCCTTGTGTCTCCTTCCTCATAGGGACTGGATACTTTTGGAGACAAAAAACAAGGTTAGAAATAAATATAACAACCAACGATATGCAACAAGAAATGAGAGAGGAAGGAAAAGAAAAAATTGCACTAATCAAGAATCTTTTGCGTAAAATTAAGAGAAATGATCTCATTGCTGAATCAATTTCCAACAAAACAAAGTTTACTTCAGATTACATCGGCAACAATGCAGAACTAGAGCTTCAAGAAATAATCTATCAAGATACTGAAAACCAAGAATGGAAACTGTATCATAAATAAAAGCAGCTTTCATAAATTAAAACAAGTAAAAAGCAAAAGTTTTATGCTAAAAGTGAATCTGATCAAGTATGCTATGCACCAAAGAAAAGCCAGCTCCAACTAAGTCAGAATGCTTCCAAAGGATATCCGTCGACCGAAGCATCCATTTATTTAAGTTGAAAGAAATAAAAGATTAAAGGGAGCAAAAGAAAAACCAATAATGCTTTAAGTTTGTGCAACTGAAACTGTAACTAAAGAGAGCCAAAAATAGAACTAACAATGCTTAAGTTTGTGCATGGAGCTTACAGCTTCAGCAGTATCAATAATATTAATTCCTTGGTCAAATGCGTAACTAAGTATTTCATGAGCCTCCTTTTCTGTATTCTGTTCTCCAAATGTCATCTGCAACATTTAATTCACCAATGAGTTCAGATTAATGAATCTTCAATTACTTCATAAATACGCAAATGAGTAGAAACATGGGGGAAAAAAGGCTAAAATGACCTTTCTTTTTAAATAGGGTTCAAAAAAAGAAATTGAAAACTTGAAAATTTCTGTAATTAACTGATAAAAGAAGTATTTACAGTGCCAATAGTAATTTCGCTGATATGAAGATTAGAGTCACCGAGTTTTCTGTACTGCATAGCATTCTTCGGAGCAAGTTTTGCAGTAACAACTCTGCTATAAGTCTTCTTCCTTGCTGAAGACAAAGGGGATGCTCTCAATTGGAGCGTGAAAGTGCGGCAAGGGGAAATGCGAGTGGTGGTGTTAGAGATAAACGCCGGCATTACAGAGGAAGTGCTGCTGCACGAAGCCATGGGTTCTTGCTCTGTGTTTTAGCCTTATCAAAATTCAGAAAAACTATTTGAAAATTGAAACTCTGCCTCAGAAAAAACTATCCGGTTTTGCGAAAGAGGGAGTATCCAAAAGTAACCAAGATGAGATTTTCGCCGAGCTATACTATGCGAAAAGAAACCAATGAAATGATTTTCAATCCATTTAATTAGTTGTATTGAACCTTGACTGGTTTAAGAAATAAATGAGAACTTTTGTAATTTGTGATACTAAATAAGTTGTTTGAATTTTTTGGAACGAACCAAAAAGTAAATAGATTAACGAATCAGATGCTAAATTTTGATGTGTTGCTAAATTACACAAATAATTTAATTCATTTTAGAGTCTCAGAAATTTACACAGACATAAGCCTATAAACGTGGATCACTCAAGTGCAAGAATATCTCAAGTTCATTAGATGCGGCCGTACGTCATCGTTTTGCTCAATCAAAGATAAAAAGAAGGCACGCTCTACGCACGGCGTACTTCAGCTGCTACCCCTTTTTACCGGAAACGACGACGTTTGACTGCTTGTCGTGCTGATAAAATCTCTATCATCTCCAATTTCAGTCCACTGTCAACTCCCAGATCATAGCTTACTCGCTCGTCTCTCTTCACTCTCTCGAAAAATTCAAATCTCCTACAATGGCGAAAGATCCAGTTCGTGTTCTCGTTACCGGTGCTGCAGGTACTCTTATCTGTTGTGTATGCTTCAAAAGGCTTTCATTTTTTAATTATTTAGATCTGCTTCTCCATTTTTACATTTGCTTTATTTCCACTACTAGTTTGATTGATCTTATACTTGGCATAATTGAATCATTGATCTGCTTCCGTTTTGGATTTTAATCCTGATTTTGTTTACTACAGTTTATTTTGTTGATTAATCTACTTAATGTTAGTCGATCATGCATCTGGCTTCTTAATATAATGAAATAAAGTCTGGAGTATGTTAAATAGATAAGTAGGTTAATAGAAAGAATTTGAGGGCGTGTTAAAGACATAATTAATTGCACATGGAAGTGTTCTTTTTGAAACAGCTTAAACTTACGAGGTGGTTGATGCAATTCAATTGAAGTATAGTCGGTTCATACTTTCTTGCTTACTCTTGATTTGGTGATTTCGTAGTTGAAGATAACAATCATACAAAGTTATATACAAATCACTACCTCCTTTTTGTATTCAGTCTTAACGGAAGATGATGGCTTGCTGTGCTTTGTTTTATGTCCTAATTGCTAATAGGAAATTTTGTTCCTTTGCTTTTGTTAGCTGTTAGATACATCTTTATGGTCTAATACTTATCAAAGCAAATATTTTGTATAGTCCCTTAATGGACTATCATTGAGTGATCTACTGCATTTCCTTGTGTCTTATAGAGCACTTTTGAAATATGGTCAACTATAAAATATGTGCTGTAGTTTTGTCTGGGTTCATACAAGCTTCTAATGTGTTAGCGAGGCAATTTCTGATGATGTCTTTTGATGGATGTACGGCTGTTCTTATCTCAAACTTAGATGTTTTTAGCTGCACCATGTCATTTATTAGAATTTGCAATGGTTTAAATATTACTAAATCGATGGTGTCATTGTTTTCCAGGACAAATTGGTTATGCCCTTGTTCCCATGATTGCCAGGGGAGTGATGTTGGGTCCCGACCAGCCTGTGATTCTACACATGCTGGATATTCCACCTGCTGCAGAGGCATTGAATGGAGTGAAGATGGAATTAGTGGATGCCGCCTTTCCTCTTCTTAAGGGTTGGTACCTAAGCTCATTTAGCTTCAATGCTTTAATAATGTCACTTTGAAGTGTTTCGTTTTCTGACCAGCCATCTGTAAGTTGTCAAAAACAAATATGGGTTTAAATGATGAGTTTGCCATGTCTCTGTCAGGTGTTGTTGCAACAACTGATGCTGTTGAAGCATGCACTGGTGTCAGTGTTGCCATCATGGTTGGTGGTTTCCCACGAAAAGAGGGAATGGAAAGAAAAGATGTGATGTCAAAGAACGTTTCTATTTACAAGTCTCAGGCTTCTGCTCTTGAGAAGCATGCAGCTTCTAACTGCAAGGTGAGGTGACTGTTTAGGGAATGAATAAAGATTGCACCCTACTCAATGTGTCATATGTATTTTTGTGCAACTTGTAATTTACTTTTTAGTGTTTTTAATGTGCATCCTGAACATGCATGAACCATATTCAGCATTGTGATGCCCATAATATGCAATTTCATTTTATTGTAAAAAGTCTAAGATTTTGCTTTTTGTTTATATTAGGTGTTGGTTGTTGCTAACCCCGCAAATACAAATGCATTGATCTTGAAAGAGTTTGCTCCATCTATTCCTGAGAAGAATATTACCTGCCTCACAAGGTTGGACCACAACAGGGCCCTTGGTCAAATCTCAGAGAGATTGAGTGTTCAAGTAAGTGACGTTAAAAATGTCATCATCTGGGGCAACCACTCGTCAACACAATATCCTGACGTCAACCATGCAACTGTTAAAACACCAACTGGAGAAAAGCCTGTACGTGAACTTGTTGCTGATGATGCATGGTATTCTAAATCTCTGACTGGTTTCTATCATCAAGCAAATGCACTTGACTTGTTTTTTTATATCCCTTTTTCTGTAAAAACTATGAAGTGTCTGTTCTTTTTTAGGTTAAATGCAGAGTTCATAGCTACTGTGCAGCAGAGGGGTGCTGCCATAATCAAGGCTAGGAAGCTTTCTAGTGCCCTTTCTGCTGCTAGTTCTGCTTGTGATCACATACGTGATTGGGTCCTTGGAACTCCAGAGGTAAATCTTCCAACCAGTCACTTGTGGTAGATGAATCAGATTCATTTGATTGCAAATTGAGGTAATGTATATCTCACTGTGAACATTGCAGGGATCATGGGTTTCTATGGGAGTGTACTCTGATGGATCATACAATGTCCCAGCTGGGCTTATATATTCATTCCCAGTTACTTGCAAAAATGGAGAATGGTCAATCGTTCAAGGTTAGCAGCAGATCTAGTTGCGTTCAGTCACTGCTTACCAATCATTTTTACACACATTTTTCATCTGATCACATGCAAGCTTGTTTACATCATAATAAAGTTTTCAAATGAGTATCTCAATTACTGCAATTCCTCAAAAGTAAATTGTTAACTCGTGTTATTGGGGAATTAGGTTTCAAAATTGGGATGGATCGGCGGGCTTATTTATGTGATTCAAATTGATTGTAAATTACCATATTGTAGCACCTATAAGTGCACTACCTTTGGAGAGGCATCATTCGGGAAAATATTTTGGCATGTGATCAGTCATACCCCGAGTATGAGGTGGGCTTCCTTTAACTATGATAAGATAAAGCCACCTTATGCTGACAAAACAGAGAGCCGTTTGGAGATGTAAATATTTTTTCTGAAATTTCTCATTATCCCCTATTAAAGATTCTACACTTAGTCTTATAGATGATCTAAAAATCACTTTAATCTGATAATTGACTTCACTTGCTTTTGAATGAAGAGCTTAATTGTTCCTTTTCAACTTAATTGGCCATTTCTTTACTTATGTCTATGATATGCTATAGTTCCATTTAAGGTTCTTTCTCCTCATGGGGGTCTAAGGAATCTTTTAGTTGTTCCGTGTAATAAGGGTACAATCTTGCAGTGGTACTGATATGCATGTATCTGTTGGATGTCCAAGAGGTCTAAGTAGCTTCTGTGCTTTTCATCCAGGTCTCTCAATTGATGAGTTCTCAAGAAAGAAGTTGGACTTGACGGCGGAGGAACTCACAGAGGAAAAAGCTTTGGCATACTCGTGCCTTTCCTGAACTTTTTAACATTCCGGAAGTAGGTCATAATCATATGACTAAGTGGTGGTAGAAGTGGCTTCAGTTTTGAATAATGCCATTGTTGAACCTTGAGGGAAGTAATGATGGAGATACTTCAGCTACTTATTATGTACTTTATTATATGCTGATACTCGAAATTAAACTGTTCTCCCTCGTGAGCAATACCATTTTGTCGGACATATTTTTGGACCTCTTGGTCATTAACGAGTTCTGTTCTTGTTGGACATATTTTTGGACCTTGGTCATTAATGAGTTCTGTTCATAAACACCCTCAATAATCTCAGCTCTCAATAAAGGCTCCCAATAAAGGTCTGTGTACATCTAACCTTCCCAGACCGCTCTGTTGTTGATTAAGTTTTGGAACTCGTAAGTAAATCTGATGAGACAAAGATAAGGTCTCTCGAGACCTGATTAATATTGACTGACCTGTAAGATTGCTCGCTCTTTTAGCATTAGAAGAGGAACTAACCACTTATGAGTGCTTGTAGGATATCAGTATCAACGCACGTTTACTAGTGTGAGGCACCCATTCCCCATCCATCATAAACATAGCACTAGAGCTGGTTATTAGGAAATTCAGTTTTTCAGAATATGAAATATTTGAGCCAAAACGGGGTTTGGGGAGGTGATGTATGCTCCTACCCTAAAAACGGGGTGCACTTAAGTTCAAAGCCAAAACCTTTATATATATATATACTCCTAAAACTTATGTCAAGCTCATAACTTGCTCGCTTCACCGAAGAATTTGAGTGGACCAACCAGAGTTGCCTATTCCAAGTCCAATAATAGGCCAGAGCGGTTCATCTAATGATAATTATCTCAAAATTTTGGTTAACAGGATAAGGATTTAATTCTAGTACAAATTTTGAGATTTCATGTTTGGTTGTGGGTATTAGCTAATACTGTATGGGTTAAAATTAGATCAGAGAAATTCGGCACGCAGAGATATGAGGTCGAAGTCAGACAGGCCGAGGTCGGACAGGCCTGTCACACCTCCTTTTTCCGGCACCGCGAGGTGCGTAGGGAGTTTTTTCCAATTAAAGGACAGTCGAAACGGGATTGGTTTAATTATTTCAGAGTCGCCACTTGGGAGATTTAGGGTGTCCCAAGTCACCAATTTTAATCCCGAATCGAGGAAAAGAATGACTCTATATTACAGTCTGCGTACCAGAAATCCGGATAAGGAATTCTGTTAACCCGGGAGAAGGTGTTAGGCATTCCCGAGTTCCGTGGTTCTAGCACGGTCGCTCAACTGTTATATTCGGCTTATTTATCTGATTTTTAATACAATTATGAACCATGTGCAAATTTTATCTTTTACCGCTTTATTATTATAATTATTATTTTTTAGGAATGTGAACATCGCTTAAAACATATCTTTGGATTGTGTCACATGAAATGCACCCACAATACGAAACATATTTTATTTGATGTTTTAGGATTTAGATTTGGGTCGCATGAAATGCGCATCCGAGTTTAAGAAGGTAAAATTAATTAAATCGCGCCTAAAGAGTCTAACGCGTCATTATCTTTTGGGAAGGAAGTGAAATTCACTAAACAATCCATCCCAAATTCTAAGTAATTTTTTTTTAAAATAATTAAATAAATAAATGAGATTGGAGAATCCTATACATTTGTATTATTTACATCTATTTATTTTTAGCGAAATCCTTTAATAATATCCTTTAATGACTACCTTTTTATTATTACTAAATTTTTTATAAATATAAAATCAATATCTACATTCTTGAAAATGACATATTAAATAGAAGAGAAAAACAAATATTAGCAGAAAGTAATAAAATTATAATCATAGATACAACATGGAATTATCGAAAAGTAAAAAATAAAAATAAAAAAAAACTAATTATCCCATAGTTGGATTAAAAATTCAAATTGTTAGTAAGACTATCTATTTATTTTTAGCGAAATCCTTTAAGAATATCCTTTAATGACAACCTTTTTATTATTACTAAGTTTTTTATAAATATAAAATCAATATCTACATTCTTGAAAATGACATATTAAATAGAAGAGAAAAACAAATATTAACAGAAAGTAATAAAATTATAATCATAAATACAACATGGAATTATCGAAAAGTAAAAAAATAAAAAAAACTAATTATCCCATAGTTGGATTAAAATTCAAATTATTAGTAAGACTTAAGCTTATTGAAACTAATTATTTACAAATACTGAAAATTGAAAGAAATAAAAATAAAAACTTGAGTACTAAATCATATTTCTAAAAATTTAAACAATTTAACATTAACTAACTTTGTTTTAATTCATCATGTCCTAATACTTGTTTGCAAACTAATTCATGTTATAACTGAAATTGACTACATGATTCGGATTAACTTATCGTTGACGAAAAACCTTATGAATAAGGAACTTAGTTAATTTTTGCCAAACTGATTCAATAACGCCATTTTTACGTTATTTCTTCTATTTTTTTATTTAAACAATTTTAATTAATAATCAGGTTTAAATATATTTCCTAATAATCTGGTAAAGACGTTATTTAATATGTCGCTATAATATGCCTAGTTATGCCGATGACAGTGATTTACGGAATAATAATACATGAATAACCTAAATACAATACAAAAAATTAAATTAAACTAAATTAAAAATTTAACACTCCATTCTTCATTTCAGCTTACAAAATGCCAAAATTACAGTTGTGTACCTGATATTGTCAATATAAGAAGAAGAAAGTCAGCAACGTAATACGTAACACAGCAACAGCAACAATAACCAGCAATAACCAGTCAACGAAAATCCCAGTGACAGCTTTGAAAAATTCAAAATAAAATCCAGGAATGCCGAAAATAACGGACAGAAACCAAGGGAAATTTTCAGATTTTTGAAAGGCTAGTTAATCTTCAACCCTTAATTTCTACACCTGTATACCAGAATATTTATCAGGTGTGTACTACTTTCTCTTCTAATTTTCAATTTTTTTTCTTTGTATGTTTTTCTTTTCTTGAGAGTTTCAATTTTTTTTTCGGAATAAATGTTCAGCTTTTTTTCAATCTCTTTTTTTTTCTGTCTGTATTTCTTCTCCCCCCTCTTGTGTTCAAGACTTCACATATATATCTCATCCCATAAATCAATTAAAATCAATCCCTTTCTCTACCAAACCCATTATCTTCCCACTCATCCCCATTACATTAAATAAATATATCACACCACCCCATTATATTTTGTCCCCCATGCTTTATTTAAAATAATGCAAGATTCCCCTTTAATTTAAATCTTGTCCCCCCTTTATATTAAATAATCATATCACAACCCACCCCATTTCATTTTGTCCCCCATGCTTCAAATAAACAATTTCAAAATGTACAATTCCTAAACTACCCCTTCCGACCTTACTGAAATTACCAAACTACCCCTGAACGTATTACAAATTTACCAAACTACCCATCAGCTATAACACATCAATTAATCAAACTTAACCAAAATATAGACAATATGATCAATTTCTAACAATGTTCAAACAACAATATGAACACGGATGAACATCATAACAACAATATCACATGAACATGATTTTAACAACATTTCAACAACAAATCACATGAACACAAATTGAACAACCAAGAACAACTAAAATTTGATTGAACAATATTTTAGCAACAAACAATCCTATTTTCGGATTCAACACCAACAATAAACAAAGTATGAAGATTTCTAAACTCAATCATATTGAACTTAAAATCAACTCTAACAACATTACAACAAACAATTCTTATATTAAACTTTAAACAAGATTATGAGAACAATTCAAGAAATAATCATAAATGGTAAACAAGAAATCAAACTATACAAAATTTGGATTCAAGATCATCCAAACAAAGTATGAACATGAATTAATCTATTTTAAGACAACAAACATGACGGATTAAACGATTAAAACAATATATTCCTTTAATACAACTAAATTCTTTAAACAAATAACAAGATCGACGAAGAAACAATTATGAACTTAAACTTGAACTTAACAATATTAACATTTTCTAACAATACATAAACACATGAAACAAATTGAAGAAACAATTAATTAAATTTCAATTTGAATCTAACAAACATCAAACTAACAAATTCTTACTTAAACAATACAACAAACATGAAATAAACATGAAAACAACTAATTAAACTTCCATTTTAAAATCTGAAAATTGATTTAACAAATAACACATGAACATGAACTAAAAATTAATTCAAACGATAAACAAAACAAACATTTGTTGATTTTAGATTCGAAAATATCAAAACAAAATATGGACAAAATAAAACTCAAAAACTACTAACCGGATCGAAAGACGAACAACGACCAAACAAACAACGAACTTGACGATGAACTTACGACGTATAGTATCTTCACTTGACGAAAAACCCTCGACCTTTGCCGGACTTTAACCGGACTGTCTTGTGTCGTCAACAACAGTACGAAGCGGCGAGCAGCAACACGACGCCAAGAAGCAGCAGCAGTCCGAAGCAGCGAGCAGCAGCAACTGTCGACGACGTCCATGGCGGAATGGACTGCTCCCGATGGCAGCGTGCGAGCTTGGTCGTGACGAGCAGCGGCGATGGGAGCTTCGATCAACAGCTGACTCATCGAGGCTATGTTCGTTTGGTTGTTTGGTTGAGACAGAAGCAACAACGACATAGACGTCGAGCTTCAACGAGCTTGAGCTCGATGAGCTTCATCAATGGCGGATAGAGTTGGGGTCGCGAAAGAGGTTGTGTCGTTTGGTGGTGTTTGGACGGTGCTTGGGTGGTGTTCGACGAAGGGGGGTGGCTGCTGGGTAGCCATGGTTGTGCTTTGGAGTTTTGAGGAGAAGAAGATGAAAAGAGAGAAAGAGAAGAAAGGGGGGGGCGGATAGCTTAGGATAGTTTTAGGGTTTTTTTTTTCTTTTTTCTTTTGTTTTGTGTCTTTGAAATGCAAGATAGGGGTATTGGGTCTTTTGGGTTATGGACTGGGTCGACCCAGTTCGAAATGGACTGGGTCGTAGGGAAGATTGGGCCATTTTTTGGGCCTATAGCTTGAAATTGAAGAAGAGGCTCAATTCCGACTTTCTTTATATTTTCACTCTCTTTTCTTCTTTTATTTTTTCTAAAACTAAATTATAAAAATACTTAAACTATTATTAAGAACTAAATTAAGTTATAAAAGTGCAAATTAACTCCCAATAACAATTAACGCACAATTAAGTATTAATTAAGCATAAAATTGTATATTTGGACATTAAATGCTAAAAATGCAAACGATGCCTATTTTTGTAATTTTTAATTTTTGTAAAACAATTTTAATTACTAACAATTGTAGAATTAAATCCTATATGCAAAATGCGACATATTTTTTGTATTTTTTTATTAATTTAGCAAATAAACATGCACAAACAAATACAAATAATTATTCAAAATGTCACAAAATATCACAAAAATGGCACACCAAGAAAAATTATTTTATTTTTGAATTTTTTGGGAGTAATTCTCATATAGGGCAAAATCACGTGCTTACAAGGCCGAGGTCGGACAGTCATCAATAAGGCCGAGGTCGGACAGTCATCAATAGCCGAGGTTGGACAGTCACCAATAGCCGAGGTCGGACAGTAATGAAATAGCTAGTTTGCTTCGGAATCCTCAAAGGGAATATTCTACTGAATATTCCCTCTAAGTATATTTTTTTAAGATTTTCTATGGATACCCCTTATAAATAGGAAGAGAGGACTTCCAAAAAGGGGGCTGGCTCTCTCTCCCACTCCCCCTCTCTAGAAAATATGTAAACATACCTCTTTAAAGAAATTAGAGGATCTGTGATCCCAGACCTTCATCATATCTAAAAAGGGTCTTAAGGTTCTTGTATCTGATATAATTCGTCTTTATCAAATGAAAGAGGATCCGCTCCACTTAAGATTTGGTGAATCTTTTCCTTTATTTACATTTTATTGCCATTTAATGTTACTTAATGCATTTTTCTTTATGCTATTAAATATGGTCATAATCACGGCCAATATTTATACTCGGCTATGTTTTTCTATTCATATTATTCATCTCGGATCTAGAGTTAACTATCTTTAACTAGGATTTACCCCTTCATCTTTGATTGATTTGTTCAAAAGGTTTTAATATCTTTTGAGTCAAACAATTTGGCGCCGTCTGTGGGGATTTTCTAGTTAAGATTTTAGTTTCCTTTAGATCTAAAATTCAATTCCAACTATGGAGCGTCTTCAGGGAAGCCAAACGAATTTGATACACCAAATAGTTTTTGTATTTGGTGTTTGTGCAAATGAGATACTAAAGAATATTATATATTAAATATTACGTTAGCCAAGGGTTTGTTGCCGGAATTTCTTGGGCAGTTAGCACACAAGTATCATGAAATGTCGATACTCCTACACATTTAAAGATTGCGATTTTTTTTTGGTTGGGAGTACATTCGATTAGGCTAAAAATATGCTAGATTTTGTATTTCTTGTATAAAAGAAGTGAGGAACCTGGTTCTGTCACAGCATACTTCTAATTTGTTGCCATCATATTTTAGACATTGTTAATTTCTGGGGTATAAGAACGAGAAAACAAAGACACTTGAATTAAATGTCTGAGGAATACAACTACAATTATAAGATAGCTCAGGGACCAATGTAAAATTATCCTAAAAATAATGGGTCTAGAAGTGGGACCAAGGGACGACAGTAGTAGGAACAAAGCATTAGATTCTGGTTCTTTATTTTCTCTGTTTAACCAAATCTTTGCGTATAACTCTCCTTGCAAATACCATTTTCTCTTTCTTTCCCACACATCTTTCAGGTGTGGAAAGAAGAGTACAAGTGCCATACAAATGGAGGTCATGCTTACCAACACTCTGCTAATGTGAGCTCTACCCACGCTTTTAGCCTCCGTCTAGTGACCCAACATTACACTTGGCAGCTAAATTACCACGGTTGAGAGGACTGAAACTAGCTCTCAAGTATGGAACACGGTGAATCATCCCCCGATATGACTCACAACTCGTCGTTAACCAAGTCACAGGGACTTTCCAAATAAAAGAACAAAGGCTACAAAAATATCAGGCATGAATTCATAAGCTGCTGCCCGAGTTTGACGAGTGTCAACTCGACCAAATACCCCGAGCACAAAACATCAAAATAGACGGCCTTGCTAAATTGGTAGCGGTCACTGAAAGTGTAATCGGAGAAGGGAACGTGATCAGACTGAGGTAACGAATACTTTTATTTTGTTTTAACTAACTATTTCTCCAAATGGAATAAAAGTAGGGGCAGTCACCCGAGAAACGCGTCGTATTCTCCAGTGCAAGCAAAATTAAGCAAACTGAGACTCGCCCAAAAAATGCAGAAACTAAGAAAAACTGGGACTCACCCAAGAAATGCAAAAGCTAAGCAAAACTGGGACTCCCCTAGGGAACACCCTTTAAGGCCAAGGGCCTTCGCCAAAAAAGAAGAGGTCGACCCCGTACGGCCAAAAGTCATCGCCAAAAAAGAGGAGGTCAACCCCGTACGGCCAAGTGCCATCGCTAGAAAAGAGGAGGTCGACCCCGTACGGCCAAGGGCCATCGCCAAAAAAGAAGAGGTCGACCCCTACGGCCACGGGCCATCGCCAAAAAAGAAGAAGTCGACCCCTACGGCCAAGAGCCATCGCCAAAAAGAGGAGGTCGACCCCGTATGGCCAAGAGCCATCGCCAAAAAGAGGAGGTCAACCTCGTACGACCAAGAGCCATCGCCAAAAATAGGAGGTCGACCCCGTATGGCCAAGAGTCAACGCCAAAAAAGAGGAGGTCGACCCCGTACGGCCAAGAGCCATCGCCAAAAAGAGGAGGTCGACCCCGTTCGGCCAAGAGCCATCGCCAGAAAAGAAGAGGTTGACCCCTACGGCCAAGGGCCATCGCCAAAAAAGAAGAGGTCGACCCCTACGACCAAGAGCCATCGCCAAAAAAAGGAGGTCGACCTCGTACGGCCAAGGGCCATCGCCAAAAAGAGGAGGTCGACCCCGTACGGCCAAGGGCCGTCGCAAAAAAGAGGAGGTCGACCCTGTACGGCCAAGAGCCATTGCCAAAAAGAGGAGGTCGACCCTGTTCGGCCAAGAGCCATCGCCAGAAAAGAAGAGGTCAACCCCTACGGCCAAGGGCCATCGCCAAAAAAGAAGAGGTCGACCCCTACGACCAAGTGCCATCGCCAAAAATAGGAGGTCGACCCCGTACAGCCAAGGGCCATCGCCAAAAATAGGAGGTCGACCCCGTACGGCCAAGAGCCATCGCCAAAAAAGAAAAGGTCAACCTCGTTCGAACCACGACGGGTTAATATTTCGACAAGCTCGAAATAACACCCCTACGGCCAAGGGCCATCGCCAAAAAGAAGAATTCGGCCTCGTCCGAATCAACACTCGGCCTCGTCCGAATCAACCTTCGGTCTCGACCGAATCAACACTCGGCCTCGTCCTAATCAATATTCGGCCTCGTCCGAATCAACCTTCGACCTCGTTCGAACCACTATGGGTTAACATTTCGACAAGCTCGAAATACACCCCTACGGCCAAGGGCCATCACCAAAAAGAAGAATTCGGCCTCGCCCGAATAAAAATTCAGCCTCGTCCGAATCAACATTCGGCCTCGTCCAAATCAACCTTCGGTCTCGTCCGGATCGAATCAACCTTCGGCCTCGACCGAATCAACCTTCAGCCTCGACCAAATCAACACTCGGCCTCGTCCGAATCAACACTCGGCCTCGTTTGAATCAACACTCGGCCTCATCCGAATCAACACTCGGCCTCGTCCGAATCAACACTCGGCCTCGTCCGAATCAACACTCGACCTCATCTAAATCAACATTCGGCCTCGTCCGAATCAACCTTCGACATCGTTCGAACTACGACAGGTTAACATTTTGACAAGCTCGAAATAACACCCCTACGGCCAAGGGCCATCGCCGAAAAGAAGAATTCGACCTCGCTCAAATCAACATTCGGCCTCGACCGAATTGACACTCGGCCTCATCCGAATCAACATTCGGCCTCGTCCGAATCAACCTTCGACCTCGTCCGAATTCACATTCGGCCTACTCGCCCGTCCAGATCCGAGGACGCGAATGACATCCTCCGATACCGCCATTCCGGCCTCGACGACCTTCCCCAACTCTACCGTCTTCTCGATCGACTCATCACTCGAGTCATTGGCCCTGATCGAACTCTGCTAAAGTTCAACCCGCGGGGGATACCACTTTGACCTAAAGATCGGCATCTTCAGCTGTGATCCACACTAGTCGACCTCCCCATCTGAATTTCTCGAGCTACGATTAATGAAGTCCTCTCACCGAGCTCGACCACGAGACGACCTTAATAAGCGGAGGGACTAACTATATGGGTCAAAATTAGATCAGAGAAATTCGGCACGCAGAGATATAAGGTCGAGGTCAGATAGTCCGAGGTCGGATAGTCATCAATAAGGCTGAGGTCAGAAAGTCATCAATAGCCGAGGTCGGATCACCAATAGCCAAGGTCGGACAGCCCGAGGTTGGACAGCCATCAATAGTCGAGGTCGGACAGTCACCAATAGTCGAGGTCGGACAGTGATGAAATAGCTAGTTTGCTTTGGAATCCTCAAAGGGAATATTCTACTGAATATTCCCTCTAAGTGTATTTTTTTAGGATTTTCTATGGATACCCTTTATAAATAGGAAGAGAGGACTTCCAAAAAGGGGGCTGACTCTCTCTCCCTCCCCCTCTCTCTAGAAAATATGTAAACATGCCTCTTTAAATAAATTAGAGGATCTGTGATCCCAGATCTTCATCAGATCTAAAAAGGGTCTTAAGGTTCTTGTACTGTTATCATTCGTCTTTATCAAATGAAAGAGGATCCGCTCCACTCAAGATTTGGTGAATCTTTTCCTTTATTTATATTTTATTGTCATTTAATGTTACTTAATGCATCTTTCTTTATGCTATTAAATCTGGCCATAATCACGGCCAATATTTATACTCGGCTATGTTTTTCTATTCATATTATTCATCTCGGATCTAGAGTTAATTATCTTTAACTAGGATTTACCCCTTCATCTTTGATTGATTTATTCAAAAAAGTTTTATTATCTTTTGAGTCAAACAAATACTAATATAAATTTTATATTAAAATGATGATATTAGTTATCTCATATAGAAGTTGGGATAAATAATCCAATGAACCAGCGGTTGTAGCTAACGAGCATCAAGATTCAGATCAGAGTCTGCAGGAAGAACCAGCCAAAACTCAAGATCAAGCTTTAAAAGATTTATAGATAGGAATATTGTAACCCGTAGTTGGTGGTTTAGCTAGTTAAGCTTTTTATTTTTTTCATTTTGGTGTAATAAGTAGCTCAGCAAGCAGAAACAGCAGCAACAGTAGTGAAATCACAGTTTTTCGGTAGTCCCAGCTACCAAAACATGCAGAATTACACCGACCTGATTCCTTTATAACCAAGGATATGTAGGCAACCTCCGAAGCAAGGTTCGATCAAACTTTTTCAAAATACTTCCAAATGGAGTTTCAAACGGGCAAAAATTGCTCGTAATTGCTAACTTTATCTTTGCCCGAAAACTCTTCATGTTTCCGAGCAAAGAGGGACAGCTGTGAGCACTTAATTTTTGCCCTATTTGAAAATAACTCCTAAAGAATAGACCAAAATAATTTTAATTGATTTTTAGTAGTTTTTCTTTATTTAGTTGCATTTCATGCATTTTTAATATTTTAAAATCATAGAAAAAAATCATAAAAATTACCATGTTTTAATTTCATACCATCTTAGGTTCAATTTGCATGTAGGAATTAATTTTATTAAATAAAAAAATCATAAAAATGGTTATTTTTACATATTTAGATTTTAGTCTTTAAAATTAGTATTTTTCTTTAATTTTAAGTTAATTAGTTGTTTTAATGTTAAAAATAAATAAAGAATTTGATTTCTACAAAAATAGATTGATTTAGGATCTTAATTAATTTAATTAGATTTTTTTTTAAAAAAAAAAAGAAAAGGAAATAGGAAGAATATATATTTTTGGTTTTGTTTCTTTAAAATTGGGCAAATGACCCAATTAATTGTTTAGAGCCGAATCCCTTCAAGCCCATTTCCTTCCAATACCAGCCCATTTCACTACCTAGCCCAATTGTTTTTTTCCTTTTTATTTAAACACCTAGGACCTAAACCTATATACCTAGAGAACTATCAGATCGAGGACCCCAAAATAAAAGAGAACGTCATTTACTCCATTTTGGTTTTCTTCTTCCTGACTTCTCATCTTCTCAAATCCGCCAGACCCACCGAGCTTCTGCCGAGCCACCACCCCAAAACGACCAGATCTCTCATTTCTCATGGAGAAAGACAACCGTGACTGGTCTCCTTCTTCCTCGTGAAAAACGGCCGGTCACCTCCATTGAAAAGAATCTGAACAACCAACCTTCAACCTGTCAATACCCTCTTTCATCTCCTCCGATAAACCATCACAAAAACCAGTCGAAATACCTCTGAAAAATGCCATTGAAGCAGCTCCGAAGCTTCTCCGTTAATCGTGTCGAAGCTCTGTTACCCGACTGCTGCTGATCTTGCTGTGACCTGTTGTTGAGCTCCGATTTTTCCGTCTTCTTCGTTCGGATTTTCCCTTTTTGTGAAGCTGTTTCGGAATCTTTATTTCTCATATATTAAAGAAGGCTTGCTTCATAGGTTCCTTTCTTGATTTTTCTGTTGTCTATTTAATTTTATTTAATTTGAATCTTTCTCCGCTACATGTCTTGTATTGCTTCTGTGATTAAATGTTTATAATTTGAATCAGTTTGGTTTAGATGTTTAAAAGGTTATTCAGTCTCATTAAATTTTGGGTTTGGTGGATTCACTGTGCTTACCGCTTAGGTTTGGTTTTGTTATTTGCGCCTTTTGAGATTTTTTTTACTGTTTTCGGTTAGTCAATATTATTTGAACCTTGGGATTCTTTGCTTTGAAATACATTTGAGATAAGATTACATTATCTCGTACGTATTCTTGTTCTATTGGTATGGGATATGTATTCTTGACTTAACTGACTTAATCCATTTAGTGTAGTCTTTGGCGATTTGGCATTAGATATCTGACCAAAAAAAAGATGAAAACAATAGAAGAATTTCAGTTTTAAAAATAATGTCTATTTGTCCATATGCATTTAGTTTGGACACTTGGGGAATTTATGTTTGGCTATAGTTACTCCCTAAAAGAAAGAGAGAAGATAGCTGGTTGTAGATGTCGTTATTTCTTTACCACAGCTATCTGCGTTGCTATTTTCCACCTCTAGAATAAACACTTGGGTACTCCACATGCTTGTAAGAAAAATAAAAGATTTTATTTGGAAATTGGTAATACCTTGTTCCCTGCGACTTCTTCAAGCATGAATATTCTTCACGATATGGTCCTGCAACTGAAATTTTTAGCTCTCTGTTAACTATAGTGAAGTTTTAAAGTTAATGCGGGAGTTTTTGGACTTTAATTTTAGGATTAGGATGGCCATTTATTTGGACTCAAGAGAATTAATTTTAATAAATGATACATGGGCCAAACGAGTTTAATTTTCCAATTCCAATAATTTT
Source organism: Nicotiana sylvestris (assembly GCF_000393655.2). NCBI lineage: Eukaryota > Viridiplantae > Streptophyta > Magnoliopsida > Solanales > Solanaceae > Nicotiana > Nicotiana sylvestris. The sequence continues at coordinate 141,789,534 of NC_091062.1, forward strand.
AGTTACTAGATTAATAATTAGCCCATTCTTCCATCATAAATAAATGTCTCTTAATTCTAAAGATGGAGTAGTAAGTTGTAAACATCTCTAAGTGTGGATAACTTATATATGCTTAAACAGAGCTAAAATATTTCTTGACTTCCACATCAATTTCATATTCATAAATCATGACCTTGCCATAATCTTAAATTAGTTGTAATAAAATAATCATGAACATCGTAGCTTGCTTTAGGCGCGATTAATAAACCATTGTGATTATAGGTACGGTTCCCATGACATAGTCGTGATACCTAATTCCCAAATTCGGGGGTGTATTTTATGTAACCCGATCATAACAACTTCGAATAATAAAACCCTTTGAAATAAATTGAGGCATGTCATGCCAAGCAAAATTTATAGTCCATGGCCCTCATAAGATTAGATTCAGGAACTAACACTTAGAAAAAGGTTTGAGTTGCGCCATAAATAAATTAAATAATCCATGGCTCTCACAAATGTTGCTATTGAAAATTGAATCGTAGTTGCTTTGGGCGCGTTATTTAAATAATTCATCATAGCTACGGGTACGACTCCCGTGACGTAGTTGTGATTATTAATTACAAAATATCTGGGTGTACATTTCATGTGACCCAATTTTAATCTTCTAATAATAAAAAAACATGTCGCGAATCGCGGGTGCATTTCATGTAGTGTGATTTACGTTGTGTTCCAAAATGGCAAGTGTACGATAATCGTAACTTGTTCAAGAAATAATTCTATAAATCCTAAAAAGCGGTTTAAAATAATTAAAAACGGTTATAAAGTTTAAAATGCACAATAGTTTTAAAACACGTAGTAAATCATATAATAGGCCAATTTTTAATAGTTTAAGCAACCGTGCTAGAACCACGGAACCCGGAAATGCCTAACACCTTCTCCCGGGTTAACAGGATTCCCTATCTAGAATTTCTGGTTCGCAGACTTTTAAAATAAAGTCGAAATTTCCTCTATTTGAGATTTTAAATAAACTGATGACTTGGGACACCCAATAAACTATTCCAAGTGGTGACTCTGAAAAATAAATAATTAATCCCATTTCGATTTATGTCACTTTAATTGGAAAAACTCCTATATTATCCTCGGGTGTAAAAAAGAGGTGTGACACTACGCGTGCTTGAGCCGCCCCTACCATGGGATATCCCATAACTGAACCAAACTACCTAGGGGTGTCAATGGATATTCGAAAACCGACTAAACCGATCGAACCGTACCGCACCGAACCGATTTTTAGTTTTTATTTTTAAAGAAACCGTAGGTTTATATAAATCTATAACCGCACCGATAATTAGGGTAGATTTTTTATTTTATAAAAATAAGCCGAAAAAATACCAAACTGTACTGAATAAATTTTGCATGTGGAAAATATATTTATTTAATAAGTTTAAAAATAATAATGCATTAAATTTTTTTTGGGTCTTGAAATTATGAAAACTATTACAAGCCAACAAGTAATTGAACTCAAAATACTAATTCCTAAAACCTATTATGCTACTTCTACTTCAACTAAGTTATTTCAAGTATCTTTATTAGCAAGACACAAAATATTCTAGCGATTATGAGTAGCAAACTACAATGTATTGAATATGTTTCATTTCATATAATTTAGATTTATCTTTTTGAATATTTAATCTTCTATAGACTTTATTCTTGAGTCTCAGCTTGGTATATCTTTCAACTCGTGTGATTTATATTTTTTTTGCATTTGTTTGATTTCTTTTACGTTGTTGTAGAATAGTTTACGGATTTATACTCTAGCCGTCTTTTTTTTTTTTAATTCGTCACCCTTTAAACAGTAAAAATGTCTAGAGAGTTTTGCTAAGTCCTATAAAAAACGTATGTTATTGCATTCTACTTCTACGGATGAATTTTACATGATATTAAAAAAATACCGAAAATTAATCGAATCGTACCGATACCGGAGAGAAACCGACATGATTGGGACGGTTTCGAAAAGTCTAATTTTAATTATACATAATAGAATAACCGAAAAAATAGTATAGTACAAATTTTATAAAATAACCGACCGAACCGAACCATTTACACCCCTAAAACTACCCCTTAAAGTTTCAATGTATTAAACGGATTTGATTTTGACGATCTAGGGATGGCTCCAATCTTGTGGATAATAGTGTATTGAAGTTGTCATTTCAGTATAAAATTTCAATTGCCAGAAGGCTATATAGCCTATGGATAGGACTACTTTTTAAATGTTCCCCACGTTCAAAAGCTTATCCAACTCTTTTATGGAAAGACTATTGTTCCTTGGATTTTAATATGTTAAATGCCTTCCTAGACTTATAATCTAGTTGTATTAATAAAAATCATTTGCATAATAAGTGTGAGTTCCATTTTATTTTGATTGTCTCTATCTTCTTTTCCCTACACCTTCTCGATCTCCTATTACTGGAGTTAATTTTCTTTTTAAATTAATAAGTATGTCGAATGGAGTTAGAAGTTCTAGTCTAAGCATAACAAATTGTGCATTAACCAAATCCAAGATTTTAATTCTGTAATCATTTTCCTGTTCTTTTTTTTCTTCAGTCTATCAACGTTTCTTCATTATGTTGAAAATCACTTTCACCCTAAAAATAAAGAAAAACTTTCAAGAAAAAAAGAAGGAATAAAGGTCATCCCGTCTCTATTCACACAACAAAAAAACAAAATCAGTAAAATCTCACATTTAGAATCTGGGGAGAGAACTGAGTACACAAACCTGTAAAAATAGTACGGGTTAGGCAGTTTTCGGATTGGTCATTCAAAAATACCCAACATTTACCAAGTCAATAAAAAATAGCCACTATTTTGCTGCAACAGAAACCGGTTCAGCATAATATACTGGAGTTCGGTGCACCTAAGTATGAACTTCTAGCATATTATGCTGGAACTCCAACACGCGGAAAGTTCCAGCATAATATACTAGAGATTCGAGCACATGTGTATGAACTTCCAGCATATTATACTGGATCGGTATACTTTGTTGGAATTCCAGTATATGATGTTGGAGCCCTAGTATACTTATGCTGGAACTCCATTATATTATGTTGAAACTCCAGTATAATATGTTGGAGTTCCAGTATACTTATGCTAGAACTCTAGTATAATATATTAGAGTATTTTTCGGATTTTGAACGGTATTTTCGTTCAAATTTATCTTTACATAAAAAATAGCTAAATTTCGATTACTTTTAAAAATGTGACTATTTCTGAATGACCATTTGTAAATTTGGTCATTTTTGAATTTCTTCCCACAAACCTTACCCCTCCCCAAGGAGTAGAGCCCGTCTCTATTCACCCGAATTTGGAATATTTATGGTTGATTCCTTAATTTTTTTCTATGCGTGTTGGGAAGTTAATGAAATGACCAATTAATATTACAGAATGACGTTCATGCTTGCGTCCCAAGAATTTGTCATTGATTAGGAAGATCCAATATATTTTGCTGTCACTAATTTCTGCGGTATCAACTGCACGTTTGTTGACTAGTTGAAATTAACTTTATGCATAAAGTTAGATGCTTGATAATACTAGGATTTCTAGAACACCTGAGGCAAATTTAAATTTTATGAGTTCATATTTTTAAAATTCTTAATAATGAAAAGTAAAGGAGAAGCTTCCATTCTAGAAGCTACCGCTTCCCGCCTCCCTCGGGGTGAGAATTTCCATTGTTTGCACGTAATAGCTCATTCTTTATATTTTTTTATGCTCAATCTTTCTATTTTCCTTTTTCAGTCTAACTTATGTGTATTTTTAAATGAGTTTACATTTATTATTTTCTGTAATTTTAATAGATTTTTATACATAAATTTATATCCTCCATTAAAAGTTTTTGATCAGATGAACCTGATACTACTAAGCAGTGGCGAAGCTAGGAAATTTAATAAGGGTGTTCAAATTTTGGTTGTCAGTGAGCTATGCAAAGGTGTTTAAAATCTATTTTTAATATAACAAGTAATATTTTACTTTATACGTAGTATAATTTTTCGGCCAAGCGTAACTTCGCCGCTGCTGCTAAGCTAAGCTGCAGCCGCCCATGCTTGAATTACATGATGATAAAATCATGTAAAAACGCACCATAATTACGTGTATATCTGTTTTTTTTTAAGGAAGACATCATTGCGATAAAGAAAATAAAGAGCAGATACTTTAAGAGAGAAACAGACTTTTCAACAGAAAATGTGGACAATGTAATTAAAATGGGATTTCATTATGTGAAATCCATTGGCTAAATATCATAAGTACAAAAAATAATGAGTTGCGCCATCTCCTTATAGAAAATTAAAATGATAGTAGAAAGGAGTTGCCATGTTAATGTCAAGTCACTAGCTCTTAAAAATACACTTCCAATCTGCTTAAAATTTTCATGATGAATTATTTAACAAGTTAAAATAATTTTTTTTAATTTATCATTTATACCTGAACGTCATTTTTTTTTAAAAAAAAAGGAAAGTAAAAGTCACTTCATTGAGTTTCATGGTAATATAGGAGTAAAAGATATTGGTGGCATTTTATCATCGCATGCAAATTTTACAAGACTATTTTACAAAAAAATTAAGCTAAGTTAGGAGGGTGGTGACTACATTTTCTCCGATAATGTTCTCTAGATAATATATATATATATATATATATATATATATATATATGCATCATAGTGAATATAGGATGCATAATGTACATAGTGTGCATAATAGGCACAATGTGCGTAACGCACATAGCTCAACATAAGTGTAAAAAATAAAATTCCCCAAGCAAGAAAACTGGGGCAGAGGTTATGTTTTAAGTTCCAACAAAGGTTTGATTCCAAAAGTTGTAGCACATCACCCATCAAATTATTTTCATTTTTATAGCCTTTCTTTAACCCCACACCAAAACCAACATCAACGTCCAAAAGACCTCCCGATCAATGTCCAAGAGATGCCAAGTCAGGCAAATAAGACCGAGAATAATACACCGATCCCCAGCAAAGAAGAGGATCGTAAGATTGGGAATGAATCGATGATCAAAGGAATCTCCAGAAGAGAGGGTCGTATCTACAACACCCCGATTCCTCGAAAGAAATAAAAGGAGAGAGTCTTATCGGTGAAAACCTTCACAGGCACCATAAGGCGCCGGGAGATGAGAGAAAGAGAGAGTCTCATTAGTGAAAACCCCTCGAAGGGCACTATGAGGCGACAAGACAAATCAACAAAAGCTACCATATTCGCAACGAAATGGACACTCATTTATCATCCCCAGCAAGTCAGACCATCAGGCAAATCGATTGATACAAATAGACTGGGTCGGGAATTTATGGTGCACGACATGATCACGAGGACCAGTCATGTCCTCCAGATAAGTTCTTCTGAGTTTCTTCTCCCACCAAATATTGGTTCAGAAAGATTTTCTCCTTTTCTATCTTTTATTTTCTCTTCCTAAAAATTTGTCTTGAAAAGGATTTTTCAAAGCTTACTACCAGAGACCGAAGGGGAGTTCATCCAATGCAGGATAACACAAACAGTCTTAAAAGCCGGCCCTAGGCAATGCAATAATCGTGCCTCGCAGTTTTGGAGGAAGTAAGCTCCAAAGGGAATGGTTTCAGGAGTAAAAGCAGATTCCCACAGCATGTGCTTAAAGAAAAGCAGAAAAGGGAACAAATTGAAAACCAGCCCCAGCAGGCTAGAGACCCCCAGCAGGCAATTTTGTCCACTAACCAATTATGGGGACATAGAGCAAGAAAAGGGGAAGAGAGGAAAAATCATCCGCCGGAAAGGCACCCTCTACCACCACGATTAAAACTAATTAAATCCTTTTGTCTGCTGCAGGAAAACAAAGGATTGATGATGGCAGTGAGAGGCAACGCCAGGGAAGTCACCAAAAACCGGGGCAGAAAATTTTCTACCAATTGTCAAAATTTTCTCGGAAGAACGGGGAAACAATTTCAAATACATTTAAGTTCTAGGTCGCCCACCAGTAAAATGCGGGAATACTTTTAAGTTCTAGGTCGCCCACCAGTAAAATGCGGGAATACATTTAAGTTCTAGGTCGCCCACCAGTAAAATGCGGGAATACTTTTAAGTTCTAGGTCGCCCACCAGTATAATGCGGGAATACATTTAAGTTCTAGGTCGCCCACCAGTATAATGCGGGAATACTTTTAAGTTCTAGGTCGCCCACCAGTAAAATGCGGGAATACTTTTAAGTTCTAGGTCGCCCACCAGTATAATGCGGGAATACATTTAAGTTCTAGGTCGCCCACCAGTATAATGCGGGAATACATTTAAGTTCTAGGTCGCCCACCAGTATAATGCGGGAATACATTTAAGTTCTAGGTCGCCCACCAGTAAAATGCGGGAATACATTTAAGTTCTAGGTCGCCCACCAGTAAAATGCGGGAATACATTTAAGTTCTAGGTCGCCCACCAGTAAAATGCGGGAATACTTTTAAGTTCTAGGTCGCCCACCAGTATAATGCGGGAATACATTTAAGTTCTAGGTCGCCCACCAGTATAATGCGGGAATACATTTAAGTTCTAGGTCGCCCACCAGTAAAATGCGGGAATACTTTTAAGTTCTAGGTCGCCCACCAGTAAAATGCGGGAATACATTTAAGTTCTAGGTCGCCCACCAGTAAAATGCGGGAATACTTTTAAGTTCTAGGTCGCCCACCAGTAAAATGCGGGAATACTTTTAAGTTCTAGGTCGCCCACCAGTAAAATGCGGGAATACATTTAAGTTCTAGGTCGCCCACCAGTAAAATGCGGGAATACATTTAAGTTCTAGGTCGCCCACCAGTAAAATGCGGGAATACATTTAAGTTCTAGGTCGCCCACCAGTAAAATGCTGGAATACATTTAAGTTCTAGGTCGCCCACCAGTAAAATGCGGGAATACATTTTAAGTTCTAGGTCGCCCACCAGTAAAATGCAGGAATACATTTAAGTTCTAGGTCGCCCACCAGTATAATGCGGGAATACATTTAAGTTCTAGGTCGCCCACCAGTATAATGCGGGAATACTTTTAAGTTCTAGGTCGCCCACCAGTAAAATGCGGGAATACATTTAAGTTCTAGGTCGCCCACCAGTATAATGCGGGAATACATTTTGTCTGTTCATTCCATATTCTAGGTCGCCCACAAGTATGAATGCAGGCATGACATTACCAATAGGAGACGCACTTCCTCAGTTTAGTTTCACCATAGGAGACGCACTTCCTAAGTTTAATCTTACCAATAGGAGACCCGCCTGTAAAACGGAGTTTGTTGTATGTCGAAGAAAAGAAGAAATCAGGCGTCCACCTGGAGAACAAGGACATAGAAAAGAAGAAATCAGGCGTCCACCTGGAGAACAAGGACAAAGAAAAATAGAAATCAGGCGTCCACCTGGAGAACAAGGACAAAGAAAAGAAGTAATCAGGCGTCCACCGGGAGAATAAGGACAAAGGAAGGAAGAAATCAGGCGTCCACATGGAGAACAAGGATAAAAGAAATAGAAATCAGGCACCCACCTGGAGAATAAGGGAATACAATTGAAGTATTGAAGTCAAAAGCCCGCTCATATGAGAAAGGAGCACACTTAGAATCAATAAAGCAGAGGAATACAACAGGAATCCCCAGCAGGAAGCAATAAAAATCCCCAGCATTCACAAAAGGCTGGTCAAAAAAAGACAACAAGAAAACAAGAGGAGAAAAGAGGGGAAAAGAACCCAAGGTACGGAAGTGGAGAACAGATGTGGTCCGCTCAAGAACTAGCACCTACAACTAGCAGTATCAAGGTTCAAATCTGAAGTCTGTATGAAGCACCATTCAAGACTCAAGACCAAGTTTCAGAAGACTTACAGATAGGAATCCCTGTAACTAGTAGCTGATAGGCTTAGTTAGTCTTTTTCAGTCTTCATTTTTTGTTGTAACGACAGGACCGCGGACCGGAACCTCAACGGAACGGCACCTCGATCGGCTCCTCACCTCGGTACACTCTACCATCTCTCTCATTTCCGAACTACACGTGACTTGATTCCTGTATAACCAAGGATATGTAGGCAGCTCAGATACCAGGGCTCGGTCACATCCCTTCTTTTTTTCCCTAGTGTGGTCCCTCCAAATAATGGTCGGGTCAAAAACATGTCTAGTCGTTCTTTGTCGGAAAACTCTTCGTGTTTCCAGTCAAAGAGGGGCAGCTGTAAGCACGTGATTTTTGACCCTCCCCGAGAATTTTCACATTTTTAGCGTGAATATGTGAAATTGGGTCTAATATAGCCATTTTAACTATTTTACTTTATTTCGTTGCAAAAAGAAAAAATCACAAAAATATATATATAAATTTTAGTTTATGTATTTCTCATAAACTTGAAAAATACAAAAATTGTACTTTATTTTGGTACTTTATATAAATTCGAAAATTACAAAAAATATAATTCTATTAATGTTTTGTAGTCGTTTTAATTTTGGAAAAATACAAAAAAAATATTACTTTATATTTTGTCTTTATTAAAAAACGAAAATTACAAAAAATAGTTTTATTAATATTTTATAGTCATTTTAACTTTGAAAAATACAAAAAATATTACTTCATATTTTATCTTAATATTTAAAAAACGAAAATTACAAAAAATAGTTTTATTAATATTTTGTAGCTATTTTAAATCTTGAAAAATATTTAAAAAGATATAGTTTTGTTTAAATACTAGTCTTATTTTTGGTAGTTATTTTGCTTACATAGGACTAGTTAAGCAACGTGTTCCTATTTCTCGGGTCCGGGCAAAAGAATAATATTCGGGTTCAAACTACCCGGTTTTAGGCCTAATTTTCGGACTTAGCCCATAATAATCCGAGTCCGCCACACGTGGAGAACACGGACGGAATCCCATACACGGGGAACCCCACCACGCGTGGGGAACATAAGCCTCGAACCCCACCACGCGTGGGGCTCATTTTTCTGGGCAAAGACTATACAAATACACGGACAAACTTTGAAAGGAGGAGGACTTTTTGGAAAATTTTGGAGGGGTTGGCACTGTTCCTCCGTCTTCTTCCTCAAGAAAAAGGAACGAAAACCCTACTGAAAACAAAAACAAAAAAACAAAAACCCTACCCCGTCTCCTCCCAACTCTGTCGACCCTACTGCCCAAAACCACCATGAACGATCACCCCTCCTCCTCCTAAGCTTCCCACCACCAAAGCCACCGTCGCACCCCCCGTCCCAAAAAAAAAAAAAAACTAGAAAAAACCCTCTCGTCGTCAACTGAAACCAGTCCAGCAGCAACCATCGCTGCAGCAGTCGACCCTACGTCAAAACGCCATAACCATCCCCCAACTCCATCACCATCACGTCCAAACACCACCCCCACGCACAGCCCGAACAAGAACCCAGCAGTTCCGCCATTTTAGTCCAACGAGCAGCTATTGCTGCGTGCCAAGCAGTCGTTGCTGCGATTCCAAGCAACGCACAGCTGTTCCTTCCTCGCATCCAAACGACCTCTTTTCTGCTTCATCCTCCTCACGTCGACGCCGTCCAAACGCCCGTCAGCAGCCCCCCTCGCGTCGACCTTACTGCTGTCGATGTTGTTTCATCTTTCGCGAGCAGCTGTGGGTTGCTGCGATCCTTCTTGGCCGAGTTTTCTGTTTTCCGTCGAGGTCGACTTTGGTTCGTCGAGGTCCGGTACGTCGAGGTGTTCGTCCGAGGTTTCATCATTGTTCCTCGTCGAGTGAGGTCCGGTTCGAGTTCCGTAGGAGGCACTGTTTGTCGTTCTAGGATTGTCGAGGTTCGAAGGTTGGTGTTCTTCGTCCTTTGTTTCATTTCATTCGTTTTGCATATTATGGTTCAAGGCAAAAAATGAGAATATTCGATATTTATGAATGTCAACAATGCAATTTTTGTTGTTGTGTTAAAAATGTTTATTCTATGTTTAGTTACTGCATGCCTAAAGTAAATGTGAGCATATGAACGAGGTTATTCTATTTTTCATTTTTACCATGGATGTTATTACCTGTTAGAATCGTTGTTTTTTTTTGTTTAACCTCGGATGATTTCATTGGTAGAAAATCGTAGTTGCCTTAAGTTTGCCCTCAAATAATAAAAACGAGACGAGCTTTGCCAAATAAAAATGTACAGATTGCGGAGCCCTCACAAAATATATGTATTAAACACTTAGATTCCGGGACGGACCGTTTAGCAAATTTCACGGCCCCACCCAAAATAACAATGCGCTAGTTGCTTTAGGCGCGCCTTTAATGATGTTATCTCCCTAAACTCGGGTGCACATTTATGTGACCCAAATCCAAATCTCAACGAAGTTGAAATGTGTCTCTAAAATCGCGGGTACATTGATTGTAACGTGGTTCGAGATGCATGTCCACGACGTTGCAAATTCCTTTAAAAAATATGAATGAGATGAGCCTCGCCGAATAAAAATACAAATTGCGGAGCCCTCAGTAAATACTTGTTTAAAATTACTTAGAATTCAGGAGGGTCGTTTAGCGAATTTCACGGCCTCCCCAAAATAATAACGCGATAGTCTCTTTAGGCGCGTGTTTAATAATTTACTTTCTTAAGCTTGGGTGTGCATTTCATGCGACCCAAATCCAAATCTCAAAACATCAAATAAAATGCGTTCCGGATTGTGGGTGCATTTCATGTGACGCAGTCCAAAGACGTGTTTTAAGCGATGTTCACATTCTTGTAAAAACAATAATAATAAAGCGGTTAAAAGTTAAAATTTGCACATTGGTTCATAATTGTATTTAAAATCAGATAAATAAGCCGAATATGACAGTTGAGCGACCGTGCTAGAACCACGGAACTCGGGAATGCCTAACACCTTCTCCCGGGTTAACAGAATTCCTTATCCGGATTTCTGGTACGCAGACTGTAATATGGAGTCATTCTTTTCCTCGATTCGGGATTAAAATTGTTGACTTGGGACACCCTAAATCTCCCAAGTGGCGACTCTGAAATAAATAAATCAATCCCGTTTCGATTGTCCTTTAATTGGAAAAACTCCCTTGTACCCTCACTGGTGCGGAAAAAGGAGGTGTGACATAAATTATTACGAGAAAAAATATATTATATGAATAATATCACGCAATTGAAAACATAATTTATAAACCTAAAATTTAAAACATTTACAATGAAATAACACCAAACAACAAATTAACAATATAAAGATGTAATTAAAATTGCCATGTAGTTAAGTTATAAAAAAATTAAAGTCAAAACTCTATTTGAAAACAAAACAAAAAATTAATTGCTTATTGCATATAATACTAAATAATAATTACTTAACGTGTAGATTTATGAAAAATAATAAAAGAAATTCTTCGTTTAAACTTTGGCATATTTTTAAGAATTAAAAAAATAATACGATAATGTTTATATTATATATACAACACGAAATATGAAAAATAATTAAAATATTATATGATAGAAAATAATGTATATAGAGGAGAATAGAAGTAATCTGAAGGGGTCTACACTTTAAATTTGTTTAATAAAATAATTAAATAGGAAAAATAATATTATTGATAAATTTAAACAAAATAATTGGAGCTACGGAACAAAAGAACAATGTTAAATTAAATTTTAGGGTAATACAAAACTATATTCATTATATTATACTAAAAGTAGAGCAATGAGTAAGGACATTAAGTAACACGATAAGCTAATAAAAAATCACATGGCAATACAACAAGTGTGCATTATGGTTAAGCCAAGTGGCAAGCTAATATAAAGCCACTTGGCAAATTATGACAATATTTGTTATAGTATTTAATTTAAATTGAAAGACAGGATATTTATTTAAATTTAAATAGAAAGATAGTAAATAAGATTCTTTTGAATCTGAATGGAAAGAAAGTTAAATTTGAATTGATTGATTAATTAATTAGGAAAGCTAATCAACACATAAATGCTCCAATTCAAACAGGAGGCTCAACGGGTGAGGCGAATTGTTCTAAATAATGAGAAAGAGTATTTTGAAATTTGAGTTCACAACAAAAATAACAAAAAAAAACAAAAACATGTTTGTTACTAGAAATAAGACTAAAAAATTTAGGCTCGAACCCATAATCATAATTACCGAGTTGTTGGATCAAAACTTAACTTTCGTAACTACCTTAGGGATAATGTTTAACTATGAATCGACTCAGACATTGGCTAAACAAATGTCAATTGTGTTGCCTCTCGATAAAATTAATTATCCAATATTTTATAATTTATTTTATATCTCAATTGTTTGGAAGCAATACATACATCTTTTTTTTTTCCTATTAGTGCTAGCAGTTGCTTTGCTAAAATATATAATAAGGGAGGATTGATTCTTCTCTAATGGCTCAGGTATGGACAATGACTTTTTATCGCGTTGTTGATATTTATGTTCTCTCAAATTGTATAAGCCAATTGATCGAGCAACCGATGGGGTCGAATATATATATATTACGTGTGTGTGTGTGTGTGTCAATTAGAATGAAATAGATTTGGATAGGGTAAACACATAGATGAATATAATTATACTATTTGGGATTGCTATTTGCACAAAATAAAGTAGATCGTAAAATCATAAGGTAAGATTCATTTAATTAAGAATTACATGTAAGAACTCATCTTCTTTTAGTACATGTGCGTCGTGGAAGAAAAATATTTAAAGTAGGTTAACATTTATTCAATTATAATATATTAATCTTAAATATATCCCAAAGGTAATATTTAAATTGTTAAAAACAATGTGACTTTAATTGTGTGGTTAGAATTTAAGTTAACTAGCAAAATTATTGAGCAAATTATGATCCAAATGTTTTATAAGTTAGTAACTCCCAAAAGTTAGAATATATTGATTGTTAATAAATTATTATGTATGTATATATTAATTTGTCACCGTGTAATTTTAGGTTGGTAGAAGTTGATGTTGATGTGAGAATTTATTATGTTGAGATAATAATATAATATATTTTAATAATTTAAATTAAGATATTACTAAATGTATTTTTATTTGTTATTACTTTATATAGTATGACTTTACTCAGTTTTAATATGGATGAAATAGTTTGACTTGACACGAAATTTAAGAACGAAAAAGAAAACTTTTGAAACTTATGATCCTAATAGTTTTGTGGGCCATGATATTTGCATGGGTGTAAGAACTTCTCATTATATGTAAAATGAGTAAAATAAAAAATTTAAAGTTAAATTATTTCCAAATACAGAAATATGTCATTCTTTTGGAACAGTCTTAAATTGAAAGGGAATGAGTATTTATTTTTGAATCATATTGTATTTTTATTTATTTGTATCACCGGCTATATATTAGGTTATGATATTTAAGTTTATGTCAATAGTTATTCATATAATTTGTTCTTTTTAATTTATAGAATTTAGAAGGATCATAATCCGCACATCATGCGGGTATTAATACTAGTACTAGCTAAATGGTCCAAACACGGGAATATTTTCTGGTCAAGAAAATTACAAACACGAAGTTTCAAACTTAACGACTCCAAAAATTCCTAAAACCTTTTAGCTAGATACCACTACCTCAAAATTTACAGAAGAACCAAAATTGACATATAGACCCCTCAAAATTCTGGTAATTCTGGCAAGTCATCAGTCTTGATGAAAACATTGTACCAAAAGTCCATGTCATCCTCCATTTTTGTAGTCAACATGTCCACATTTTCTTCCTTCAAACTGGAAAATGGTAATTGAACTTGTAATTCTTGATCAGCAGTAACCATAACATGATCATGAGTATTACTCCAGTTATTGTCCGTTGATAATTTGTCCGTCCAAAAACTCTCATCGATCTCTGGAAAATACTCCGACGACTCCATTTCTTCTTGCTTAATCACCATTTGATGATCATCGACTAGTGTCACAGTTGACATTTCAGTACTAGATGAAATTTGGGGTGAGTTAGGAGCTGGCACTGAGCTATCAATAATGTGTTTTTGTGTGTAAATAAAAGTAAGATGAGAATTATTGGATGACTCAGAAGTAGTAGGACCCTTGGAATCATGATTTTTGGAGTGTCTTTTGGGGTTCTGAGGAGGCTTATAATCTTTGAGCTTCTTCTTCAAGTGGGTGTGCCAAACATTTTTTATTTCATTGTCTGTTCGTCCCGGTAATTTTGCTGCTATTGCTGACCATCTGCACATGTGGGCAAATTTTTATTAGCAATAAGGTGAACATTAATAGAGGTTTAATTTTTATACAGTGATATATAAAATATTTTTTTATATTATCAGGTCATATAAAAGATAATGATAAGTATCTGACTGTAAAAAAAATGAAATTAGTATATTAGTTTAAAGATAATGCAAGTTACTAACTATTAGAAGAGAAGTTCTTTAAATATCAGTATGTATAAGTTAAATCCAACAAGTATTTGTAGATTAAGAGAAGAGGACAAACATAACGTGGTGCTTAAATTTTAATAATAGTGTCACAAAATCCTAAGGAGATGTTAGCAATGTGCATTGATTTTTTAACAGTTGATGCATAGAAGCAAATGAGATTTGATTAAATAATATTCTAATTACCAACTTGTCTAAGCGAATCTTTTTTCCCCTCTATTTGTATTATTCCTTGAAAGAAACAAAACGACATGGAAATTAAAAAATAAGATATGTGTTCAGTGTTCTTTGGCTTAGATATACTAAATCTTTCTTTTCCATTTTCTAAGTACTCTCTGAAAGTAAAGATAAAAGTTTTTTTTTTATAAAAAAAATCCGCAATCTAAGGTACTATTGCCTTTAGAAAAAAGGAAAAAAAAAAGAAAAAAGAAAGGGTCTTTTTCTTTGAGTCCTCCCCCCTTTGGCATAATGATTATCCGCACACAAGGCATTAGTGAATGTGATCAAGACCATAATCTTACAAAAATATTCAGCTTTAAGGGTAATTTATCATGTGCAGAGTTTAATTAATTTTAGCAATAAAAAGGAGAAGAAAAAGATTAGGATTTTAATTTGAAGGTATAGAAGAAATTGATATAAGAAATTTAATCCAAAATAAAATAAAAAACTAACCTATTGCCAAGCATTTCATGTAACTGGATAATTGTATCTTCTTCTTCCTTTGTGAAATTTCCCCTCTTTATATCTGGTCGCAAATAATTCGTCCACCGCAGTCTGCAACTTTTCCCGCATCTCAATAGTCCTAAGTGATGAAAAATTTGACATAACCAAACAAAATGAGTAATAGGTTTCACTCGTAAAAAATCTCAGGAAAAGTTTAATAAAACAAAATAGATTTAGAAACGGATTTATGAAAAAGGTTAAAATGTATATGACAAAACTAATTCAAAATCCACTGACTTTAAACCCTAGATTCATCGGCGTCCAAAAAAATGGACGATATCATTTTTGGACCAAAAAAGGGAAAATAGATTTACCAGCTTGTTTAGGAAGGGCTCGCCAGTTGCCATGGCCATTTTGTTGAATGAAAGAGATGAGGATCTGATCTTCTTCAGGAGTCCATGGCCCTTTTTTCAGCCCCATTTTCTCACAACAAGGAGCTCTCCCCATTCTTCCTCTTGTGAAATTGATAAGTCGTTTTTTTCCTCTTCAATGAATTCTCCTTGGTTTTAAGTATTTTCCCAAAAGGACGAAAGAAATGCCAAAAAGCTCTCAAGACTCAAGACTAGAAGAAGCAAAATGACCGTATTTATTTATGCTTGTGAACAGATTCCCATTTCTACATTGGATCTCTCTCTCACATACAAACATTAAGTAAGACTTTATCTTTTATGCAATCAGATTACTTAATAAATAATTGTGATTACTTTTCTTTACTAATATTGATTATACTGATCTACAATAAACGATAAATTATCTACTTAAATTATACTTACGTTATATAAAAATCGTTACACTATCGGTTCATATAACTTAAATTCAAATAAGAAAAATCATATATAATACTTTCGGTCAATATAAAGATCATTTCACTATCGGTCTTAATGATATATCTTTCTTCAATTTAAAAAAAGCACGTTTAATTGATTATGCGCTCACGATGCTACATATATTAGAGCGTGGACTAACAGCTTGTTTGGATGGTTGTTCCCGTTGTATCGTATTGTATTGTTATTCCAAAACAATATTTTTTTTGATTATTTCATTAAAATTGGTTGTATTATATTGTTAAATTCATTGTTCCAGAACAATGAAAAGTCCTATTTTATGAAACAACCGATTTGATGTGGTGGGATTGTTTCCTATTTTTCTTTCCAATTATGCCCTAACTTATTACTCTACAATTCTATTTTAACCTTTACTTTTTTTTCTATTTTAACTCCAAATCTCAAACCTATAACCTACTTTATTAGTTTTCCAAAATTTCTGCCGCCAACGTTAAAGGTGTTTTGCCGCCTTCTGTCTTATTTTTTCTCCTAATTTGCTTTTAACTCAATTCTAATTAGTTGTGTTTTGCCTTCTTCTGTCGCGCTCCTTTGTTCTGCTTTTTTAAGGTGTTTTGCCTCCTTCTGTTTTATTTTTTAAAATTATTTTTATGCATAATTTTGATAAATTTAATATTTAAATAATTGAGGATATTTTAGTAAACTTATCAGTTATAATATAGTACGATACAGTCAAATCAAACAACAAAATATTATTTAATAATAACAAACAATACAATCTATCCAAATATTGTATTCATAAACGATACAATACAATATGATACAATACAATACTGTATATTATAAAATGATGGGGAACAAGGATCCAAACAGAGTGTAATAATATTTTCACTAAATTTACAGGGAAAGATCAAATCAAATGATGAAAAACGATTAACAAGTACAGTACATTTATCAGGGGCTTGATAGATTCTTGCAGCATATTCACATTCGTTGTACCTGGACAGAAAATCTTTTAAGATTGTATAAATTATTTGGTATTTAGTATGATAATAACAACAAAATTATTTACTTTTTTACACATAATCTAAATATGTTAATATAAGGACCATTTCTTTAATTTTGTTAAATAGTCCACATTTTCAGCGTGTGGATTCTGTACAGGAGATTAGTTCAGGAAATTTAGTAATTTAATAAGAATTTGTGATGAAGTGATTTGGTAAAATAACACGAGCTAGAGAGTACTGACGAAGGCGCAATGAATGCACGTGAACAAAGTTTATCTTGTAAGCGACAACTCAAATTGCAGGTATGAGTAATCAAATTAAATATATGACAAATAGTGAGTGACAAGTTGGGTTTATTTATTAGGAAAATTACCACTGTGAAAGATTTCATATGTATACTTTTGAAAAATTCCATAGAATATTCAAAACAGTCTCAATTTAGCTAGCAGTTTTCTCATTAAGAGGTCGTTTGGCAACGTGCATTACAAAAAATAATGCATGTATTAGCTTTGTGTATTTATTTACCTATAAAAATAAATAACAACTAAATTTATACACAGTTTAAAAGATACGTGATTTAATTCAATACGAATGATTTAAGAACATCAAGAAATAAAATTACAGAAAAAATAAACGATCAAACCAATTGTAATGTGCTGACCAAGCCTGCTCTTAAGTTGAGCACTGAAATTTGGCCTCGATCGAATCCTCGATACAAGTTCTGTTGTGATTAAAGAAGAGAATAACTTAAGAATACTTTGAATAGTACCTAGAAGACAAAAATGAACTTTTATTGCTTTGATATGCGTGTCAACATAAAAGAATTCCCCCTTTTATAAAGTAGGGCAAGTTTTGTCCTAATACAAGTCTAAATAAGGTAAAAATCTTCTTTTCCCGGTAAATGCCGATCTGCAATTGATATCGGACGAGATCCGCACCGTAATATTCGATTGAGGACAAATATTACGTCTCCCAACTTATCACGACCAACCGTTCCTCCTTTTCCCGTGACCTCGAAATTTCACTCTGTCCGGGTCTATTATTTTTCCATGCCCGATTCTAGATACATCGTTCACTTCTCCCAAGTTTCAATACGAGGGATCCTTCGGCCTTGCTTGTAGTGGCGTCGAACCGTGCTTCCCCCTCGTCTCCTTATCGGGGAATTAGGGAAAACTTTGTCCCCAATTTTACTCGTACACAGATAGTCCCCTCGTTTTTTGGAGTGCAAATTTAGCGGAGCGATGGTAAACGACTAATTTACCCCCGTTCCTTCTTCCGTACGATATAACCGAGTTGACGGGTCAGTGAAACGTCCTATCAGTCGCGTCGCTCTGATTTCGGACACGTGTCAGCCGCCGGTTGACCGTCCTCGGATGTGAAACGCCATGCATTGATTACTCCATCTCTATAAAAGCTTCGGTCCATTTTTCACCTTTTTACTTTCCAATTCCAGAACTCCTTAATTTACCCCCCAAACATTTCGCTTATTTTTAACCCCTCCAAATCTTCATACATTGTTACATATATCTTCATATTTTCATCTTCTCATCTTCAAATCTTCATACTACATCTTCAAATCTTCAAGTTTGACCTTCAAACCTTCATCCTCACCTTCAAATCTTCATATTTCCCACAATTTGGTGGCAAAGACTTCGAAATCTATGCCTCAACAGACCGTCCCTTCAACTTTCAATCCGGCCACGGGTGCTGAGGTGGCCTCGGAACCTCTCCTGAAGAACTTCATCCCCGGAGGCTGCTCTATTGAAAACGACTTCAAAGTCGAAAACGCTTCCAATCAACAGGATCGAGGCGAGGAGCTATGGAGGTACATATGCTCCATTACCGAGGGTACGCTCTCTACGGTCCAGGAGGACTGCAAATGGGAGGGCAAGGAGGCGGTCGTCCCCGGCCCTGACGAGGACATTACAACATATGTGGAGGGGTATCTAAGTGTTTACATATATCCCTTCACACTTGCCCCCATAGACCCCATAGTCATCGACTTCTATAGAAGGTACGAGGTCTGCCTTGGGCAGATTCATCCGTCCTTTTGGAGGATTGTGATCCTCATCTTCCACTTCGTTAATAACACCGAAGCACCCCGATTTACCCTCGACCATCTGCTTCGTCTCTACAGTCCCCGGATCTTCCGAAAGGGATTAATTAAGCTCGTTCGTAGGGTGAGGAAAGCTCCATTCTTGAGCATCGACGAGAATAGGATCGAGGCCGGCAGGGAAGATTTGTTTGGGTAAAAACCAAGGATCTTATTCCCTCCGAGTTCCTACCGTTCCCTGAAAAGTGGAACCTAGCCCGTAAGTCATTCATTTTTTTAAGTACTTAGAATTTCTTTTGGATTGTTTTTGTTCTTTTTCTTCTTCATTGCTTGGATTTACCATCGAGCAGCGGTTGCCTAAGTCTCCAACGCAGTTCCCCGCTTCAAAGAGTGGGTCGAGGAGATCTGCACGCAGATATCGTATTTTGAGCGCGAATGGTGCAAGCTTTCGAAGGGCAAGTGGGAGGCCCTTCCCATGGTGAGTGCTCTTCCCGACCAAACTTTCATAAATATTCAACTATTTTACTCTAAATCCCTCTCTTTCTTTCATAGGTTTGCCCAAGACCACCGAGCTCCGGGCATTGGACAAGGACGAGGCTTCATCATCACCCGATAAACCTTCCACTTTGAGACAACTTGAGGCTACTTCGAAGAAAGAGGAGAAGAAGAGAAGAAAGAGTAAGTATTCGAGTTCCCCGGACGCCGAAGCCAAAAAGAAGAGGGTAGCGGTCCGCGCCAAGAAGAGCAATAAGAAAAGTACCTGGGCTAGGGTACCAGACTCTGACTCCCTCTACCAGCTCATGGATTACCCTGAAGATGACGACCTAGATTTCTTCGCCCATGGACTAGCCATTGATGAAGAAGAGAGGGGTGGGGGCTGGGGGGAGTGACCGATAGGCTAACCCCTCTTTAGCTCGGGAGCTAAAAGGAAAATTAGAGGCAACGGTTTCCCAAGAAGCTATCCCAGTTCCAAGGGAAGCTGTCGACGTCATTGACATTACGGAATTGTCGTCCTATATACCTATATAGAGTCTTTATTCGATGAGGCTCGAGCCGTTAAGGATAAGCCAAACGAGATGGCACGGGCCGCAGATGAGGCCCTCAACCTGTTCTTTGATGGTGTGGACATGGGCGCGTTGGAGGATTACTCTAGGTTTGGTCACTTGGAGATCCCGAAAAAAGACGTGTCATTGGGAGCAGTCAAGCCGAGTTCGAGCCCGAAGCTAGTGAAGCAGTTCCCTGCTCCGAGCGTGGAACTCGGCCATAAAAGAAGGGTAGTATTTACATCCCGATTGACACTCGAGTGTTGTACGAACCGGTTGGTATGGCCAGTTATCTTCGCTGCCTGGTGAACGAAGAGGACTAGGCGAAGATGAACGAGGTGTGAACACCGAGCCTCTTCAACGAGGAACAACATGCAATGAACCGGGTAAGTTTCCCTTTCCTTGTGTCCTTCTTGCAGATCATTTTACTTCAGCGTATCTTCATGATCTTATTGATTTGTTTTTCAGGATTCGGTGGTCCACCATGAAAGCTTCCATCGATCTCAGATGGAAGTCAGCCAGCTTGAGTTCGAGCTCAAGGAGCAAGTCCGACAGAAAGACATGTATAAGGTTTTCAGCTAGCAAAAGGACGAGGACCTCAAGGATCTCCCCATTCTTCGAGCTAAGCTGGAAAAGGCTCAAAGGGGGGCTTCGTCTGTGAAATGGGAGCATACCGAACTGGTCGAGAAGGTAAGGATATTTGATATTAAAAATGATAGGTTACGCGTAGTGACTAACGATACAACCTCTCAAGTCCAGGAGAAGATAAACTTGATTGACCAACTACGAGAGATGAACGAGCTCAAAACTTCGGCCGAAACATTGAGGAGCAGGATGGACCTTTTGGCCTCGACAAAGGAGGCTACCAAAGAGGAATTAGCATCGGTCAAGGACCACCTCCAGGTGACGAAGGATAAGGCCGACATGTGGTCTCGGCTAAATGATAAACTTCAGGCACAACTAGATTCAGCCGTCTCAGAACGGGATGACCTCGGTCGGGAATATACTGCGCTGAAGTCCAAGTTAGAGGCAACCTCGATCAATTCCTCCAAGATCGTGGAGATGCTGGCCCAATACAAAACCGATGTGAAAATAGCCAAGGCTCGCTTAATAATAAAGGCCAAGTACGTAAAGTGGATATCCCAGAGGGAGAACCTCGAGGAGATTCACGCCCGGGATTTTGATCTATCGGCCGAGATTGAAGAGGCCAAGAGTCTTGAGGCCGAGTCAAAAGAGTTGTATGAGCCTAAGGGTTCCGGTGCTGAGTCGGGACCCGGTGAAGATTAGGCATAGATGCCTTAGCTCTTTTTTTTTGTTTTCCTTTGTATATTTCTTTTTTAGTTTGTTTTGAGGCCATTTTATCGAGCCTTTGTAAATATTTTTTGGAATATATAAAAGTTTCCCTTCGGCTACACTGTTTCTTTTATTTTTTAGTATCTGTTTGCAACTTTTTATTTGAAGATTATTATTAATGCCTTTGCATAAATTTTGACTTAATCTAGAGTACCCGTTCCCTCAAAGCCTGAATGTGGCCCGATTTCGGTAATAACTCTAAGTCGTTTAGGCTTTGAAATCTCGATAAAAAATGAAGACCTTTAAGATATTTGAGTGTTTTAGTCGTACATGATGGTGTTTTTCCGAGGATAACCCTTTAATAGGTTTTAATCATGTGTTAGACCTTACTTTCTAAGTACGGACTTGGAGGTCTCCGAGCCATTTTGATAGCATCAAGAACAAGGATATAGTTAAGGACAATGATAGAGATGATAAAGTTTTGGAAGCTCCAAGGCCATTTACAAGATCTCAAGCTAAAGAGTTGCAAGCTAAGGTTGCTAGACTTCAATGGCAAATAAAGAAGCTTTTAATTGTAGAGGAAGAGCTCAAGCCCAAAGGAGATGAATTGTCCAAGTTTTACAATTATTTGGTAGTCCAAATTGAAGTCCAAGAGGAGGAAGATTGGGTTACCAAATCAGCCCTTGAAGTCCACCAATAGGGCTCAAAATGACCTTAAAAGAGGTCCAAAAGGGGGTGTTTCAAAAGGAGCCCAATTGGAGTCCAAACCAATGGCCCAAACTAATAGTTTTAAGGCCCAAATCTGCCCCAAAAGGATTTGGCCGCCCCCACTTAATTTTGATGGCTTTTGTTACCCCTTAGGAGCCACCTACCTAAGTTTGATGGCTATTGTGACCCCTAGCAGCCCCCTACCTAATTTAGATGACTTTTTAGCAACCCCCTACATTATTTTAAGTGCTTTTAACTCCTATAAATAAGGAGTTCTTCTCATTCATAAGACACAACATTTATTGATTAAGTATATCATACTTTGAGAGTTCTTTTGAACCTTTGTTACTTGTGCTTTGAGATTTATCTTTCAACCTTTACTAGTTCTTAGTTCAAGGTAGTAAGATTACTTCTCTTTTATGATATCTTTGATTCCTTTGTGGTATTCTTAGAAGGCGATTAATACTAGTTATTAATTGTTGTCTCAAGTTACTCGTAAAGTGGTCAAGATCCGAATCTATTGTTTTGATTTGCTTTTTAAGTAAAGGCGTTTGATTTCTTCCATAAATCAAGACGTTGTTACTTTGATCTTGTCAAGGCTATAGAACTTACGTTCTTGGAAGTTCTTGGAATTCTTTCCTTGAATTCTTCCCATATCCTTTATTTTCATCTCTTTAATTCTAGTTGTTCAATTCCTTGTTGTTATTGCTTCCGCATTTACTTCTCAAATTCTTACTCTAATTTGGATTCCCGACCTAGTTGTTATCAAGTGGTATCAGAGCGGTTGTATCAAGATTTCGTTCTTGGTAAGTATTGGGATTTCTTGAATACTAAGAGTAAAGAAAAGAAAAGAAAAAAAAATTAAAAAAAAACGAAAATCAGTTTTTAGAACAAAAAATAGAATTGCGTGCTCTCCGGGATATTTCTTTTGTATCTAATTTGTTACCAAAAATTAACAAAGGAAACAAGAAGAGGGGATCCTAGATTTTCTTACTCTTTCTAATCTAAACATATAATCCTTTCCTTTTTGTTCGCGTCATGTTTCAACCGAGCCTAATAGTTCTAGGATTTGGTTTTTCTTTCATTACTTCCCCAAAAATCTGAATTTTACTACTAAGAATTTTAAACGAGTTGGGTTTAATTATAAATCTACAAAGTATTTTGTTCAAAGGTTATTCCGAGAAAAAAAAGAGAGCTAATTTTTGTGATACAGTTTACACTTTTTTTTAAAGATGTCGCGTACAGGTAGTGATGATGAACGAAGGGTTCTCCAAGAAGCTGAAATCAAAGCAAAAAATAATTTTACCTTGCAAGCTATGCATCAACAATTTGAAAGGTTGAATTTGCAACTCCAAGAGATGAGGGATACCATTGCTGATCAAAATGATACAATAGCTGAACTTAGGAGGGAAAATAATGTTAGACCCCAAGCTAGGAGAAATGTACCCCATGCTCCCATTGTAAATCAAGAAAACCCTATAGATGATTTTAATGATATTGATTTTGATAGGGTGGGAAGAGATAGGAGGGGACAAAGAGGTAGAGTAGAAGATGACAATATAAGTAGTATAAAGATGAAGATGCCATCATTCAAGGGAGCAAGGGACCCAGACTTGTACCTTGATTGGGAGAGAAAGGTTGAAGCCATCTTTGATTGTCACAACTACTCTGAGGGTAAGAAAGTTAAACTTGCTGTTGTTGAGTTTTCTGACTATGCTGCTATTTGGTGGAAAAAGCTTGCTAGGGACAGATTGCAAGAAGGACAAGCACCAGTTGCTACTTGGGCTGAGATGAAGAGGGTGATGAGGAAGAGATTCGTGCCATCACACTTTCAAAGAGAGCTACAACAACGTCTTCAAACATTGAAGCAAGGGTCCATGTCTGTGGATGAGTACTTTAAGGCTATGGATATGGCTATGATCCAAGCTAATTGTACAGAGGAAGAAGAGGCTACAATGGCTAGGTTTTTAAATGGTTTAAATAAGGAAATAGCTGATGTAGTAGAATTACAACAATATGTAACAATAGATGAGTTAGTTGATTTGTCTGTAAAGATAGAAAATCAAAATAAAAGAAAGCAGACTAGCTCGTGGAAAGGTCGGACAAGCACCATCTCCAAGAAGCCATGGCCATATCATGAGATGAAGAGTTCTTCTAGACCTCAAGAAGACAAGGGTAAAGGTAAATTTGAGAACAAAGAGGGAGGTAAAACCTTTAACCCTAAACCTTTTACACCTTCTAGTTCTATTCAATGTCATAAATGTAAAGGAAGGGGACATATGATGCATGAATGTCCAAGTAGAAGAAACATCATTCTTAGAGAAGATGGAGGATATGAGAGTGAAAAAGGTGAGGGAGAAGAAGAGGGAGATGTGAGTGATGAAGATGATGTAGAACTACCTAATGAGGGCATGATTGGGGTAGTTAGAAGGATTATGACTATCAATTTGGCAAGCAATAGTGAAGAACAAAGGGAGAATATATTCCATACTAGGTGTGGGATAAAGGGAAAAACTTGCTCTATGATCATTGATAGTGGTAGTTGTGCTAATGTGGTGAGTTCATACTTTGTGGAAAAATTGGGACTTGCATGCATGAAACACCCTACTCCATATAGACTCCAATGGTTAAATGATAGTGGTGAACTAAAGGTAAACAAACAGTGCATGATTTCATTTAATGTTGGTAGATATGAGGATGATATTCTTTGTGACATAATACCTATGCAAGCTTGTCATATCTTACTGGGTCGTCCTTGGCAGTATGACAGGAATGTTTTTCATGATGGAAGAAAGAATAGATATTCTCTTGAACTAAATGGCAGGAAATTTACTCTTGCACCTTTATCTCCTTCTCAAGTGTTTGAAGATCAAAAGAGATTAAGAGAAACAATGGGAAAACCAAGGGGAGAGATAAAAAGTGAGCTTGAGGAAAAAGAAAAGAAAGAAGGCCAAGAATTAGAAAAAAAGAGAGATGGCCGAGAGAAAGAGAGAGAGGGCAGCAATTTGAGAGAAGAGATAAAAAAGGGTTTGAATGAAAAAATAGACAGTCTTGGTGAGAGGAAAGAGGTTAAGGAAAGAAAAAAAGAGAGTTTTTATATAAAAACCAAAGAGTGTTTAAATGCAAGAAAAGAGGGGCTGCCCATAATACTACTTACTTACAAAGAGACTTTGATTAATTCTGAGTTGCTAACTTCTTCTTTGCCAAGTAGTATTTCTTCTCTTTTGCAGGATTTTGAAGATGTCTTTCCAGAAGATATTCCTAATGGATTGCCACCTTTACGTGGCATTGAGCATCAAATTGATTTTGTACCTGGATCACAAATCCCAAATAGGCCAGCCTATAGGAGTAATCCAGAAGAGACAAAAGAACTTCAAAGGCAAGTTGAGGAGTTGCTTGAGAAAGGTTTTGTGAGAGAGAGCATGAGCCCTTGCTCGGTTCCCGTCCTATTGGTACCAAAAAAGGATGGAACTTGGAGGATGTGCGTGGATTGTAGAGCAATCAACAAGATTACGGTAAAGTATCGCCACCCTATTCCTCGTCTTGATGACATGTTGGATCAATTACATGGATCCAAAATCTTTTCTAAAATTGATCTAAAAAGTGGTTACCATCAGATTCGAATGAATCCTGGAGATGAATGGAAAACTGCTTTTAAGACCAAATATGGGCTTTATGAGTGGTTAGTTATGCCTTTCGGCTTGACTAATGCACCTAGCACTTTCATGAGATTAATGAATCATGTTTTTAAGGATTTTCATGGAAAATTTGTTGTGGTGTACTTCGATGATATCTTGGTCTTTTCTAACACTTTAGAAGAGCATGTAGAACACCTAAAACAAGTTTTTGAAGTTCTTAGAAAGCAATTTTTATTTGCTAATCTTAAAAAGTGTACTTTTTATGTGGATCGTGTGATTTTCTTGGGTTTTGTAGTTAGTTCTAAAGGAGTTGAGGTTGATGAAGAGAAAATCAAAGCAATAAAAGAATGGCCTAAACCTAAGAGTGTAACTGAAGTTAGGAGTTTTCATGGACTATCGAAAGGGGATTTATTTGTTTATTTCAGAGTCGCCACTTGGGAGATTTAGGGTGTCCCAAGTCACCAATTTTAATCCCGAATCGAGGAAAAGAATGACTCCATATTACAGTCTGCGTACCAGAAATCCGGATAAGGAATTCTGTTAACCCGGGAGAAGGTGTTAGGCATTCCCGAGTTCCGTGGTTCTAGCACGGTCGCTCAACTGTTATATTCGGCTTGATTATCTGATTTTATACAAGTGTGAACTTATGTGCAAAATTTAACTTTTAACCGCTTTTATCATTTACTGTTTTTATCAAGAATTGCAACGTTGTGAAAATGTATCTCGAACCGCGTTACAATCAATGTACCCGTGGTCGTCGACACACTTTGACTCCGTTGAGATTTGGATTTGGGTCACATCAATGTGCACCCGAGTTTAAGGAAATTAAATTATTAAAGGCGCGCCTAAAGCGACTAGCGTATTTATTTTGGGTAGGGCCGTGGAATTTTGCTAAACAGTCCATCCCGAAGTCTAAGCAATTTTAAAGCAAATATTTACTGAGGGCCCCGCAATTTTTGTATTTTTATTTGGCGAGGCTCATCTCATTCTTATTTTTAAGGATAAACCTACAGTGACTACATTTTTTCTATTAAGTTTGTCTCTAAAAATAAAAGAAAATTTCTCAATTAATTACATGCTGAAAAACATAACTTATTAGTTATTAGTTTACGGCTAATATGAATGGAAAATTGCGAACGAGTTTGTACAAAGAAAAACTGCTTTCATTCTATATTCTATTATTCAATAATACTAGAACATGAGATTGACACACCATAATATCAAAACAAATTAACTAGTATTTGATTAATTTAAACTAACATTATTAGATGAAGAAGTTATACATATGCAACCCCATTACTCATTAATTAATCGACTACATTTTTATACAAAGAAAGGAAAATTATGTTCAAACACAAATCTAAACATGAGGGATTCAACAGGAACAAAGCCTGATTAATATATCATTTCGCTTCAAGCCGAAAGTGTACAAATGTGTACCTGGAATGGCAGTACAAGAAGAAAAGAAGGAGGAGTCAGCAACAGTAATAACACATCAACAACACATTCAACAACACCGCAAAACCAGTAACGACCAGTAGAATAACCCAGTAACAGATTGAAAAATTAGCAATATCAAAGTGCAATTGCAGTCAATGCAGAAGAGAGATGGATACAAGATGCAGTAGTTTACTGATTTTGAATAACACTCGAGAAAAGGCAAGCGAAAATTATTCAAGTAAAAGTTCAAATTGTCTTTCTCTTTTACTCTCAAATTCTGATTTCTCAAAATTCTTTCAAGTTCAAGTCTCTTCTTTCCTCTCCAGTTTTAGTCTAAAACTCTCTTTCTTTTTTTAAACTGCCCGTTTTCTTTTCCTCTCAAGTGTCAAAAGTCTGTCCTCTGTAATGTGTCAAATGACCCTATATATAACAAGACT
Source organism: Nicotiana sylvestris (assembly GCF_000393655.2). Taxonomy (NCBI): domain Eukaryota; kingdom Viridiplantae; phylum Streptophyta; class Magnoliopsida; order Solanales; family Solanaceae; genus Nicotiana; species Nicotiana sylvestris. The sequence continues at coordinate 141,817,009 of NC_091062.1, forward strand.
CTTGTCTTGAATCCCCAACCCGAAATATTCCCCAATGGCATGCTTTGTCCCCACTAATTAATGTTTTCTTTATTTTAAACCTTGTCCCTCATGCCTACATGCTTTTGTCCCCCACTACATTAAATAAATATATCAACCCCAACCCATTACATTTTGTCCCTCATGCCTAACATAAACAATTACAATATTCCCCTCCACTACATTATGTCTTGTCCCCCATTAAATTAAACAATTATATCACCCACACCCCATAACATTTTGTCCCCCATGCTTAATATAAAGAATTATTCAAAATGTTCAATTACCAAATTACCCCTCCGACCTTATTGCAATTACCATTCTATCCCCATCAGCTATAACCAATCAATTAATCAAACTCAACCAAAATATAGCCAGTAAGACCAATTTCTAAACAAATTCAACAACAAATCATATGAACACAGATGAATCATACAACTCCAAATTAATGGAAACAAATTAACCATATTGGGAACCAATCCTGGTTAACTTAGACCAAAATGGATGAGCAAGAAAACAACAATATTAACAACACAATACATGATTCAAACTAAATCAACAAATCAAAAACCAAAACATAAACTCACATTAAATCACTAGATTAAAAATGAACTTCAAACAAAGATGAACATGAATTAAAACTATTTTAACAACAAACATGACGGATTCAAATGATTAAACTAACATATTTCCCTATTACAACTAAATTCTTTTAGACAAATAACAAAAACAAAACCGAAGAAGAAACAATTATGAATTTAAACTTGAATCTAACAACATTAACAATTTCTGAAAAATACATAAAACACATTAAACAAATTGAAGAAATAATTAGTTAAATTTCAATTTGAATCTAACAACATTAAACTAACAGTTTCTACCTAAAAAAATAAACAAGAACAATAAAACAAACATGAAACAAACTGAAGAAAAATAAGAAAAACGATAAACACAAATTGGTTAAACAACTAACCGGAGCGGAACGACGATAAACTTGAACAAAACAAATCTGCCCGGAATGAATTATCGTGCCAAAATAACATCGATGCCGAAGACGACCATGAATGGACCATGAACGAGAAAGCTGTCCTGTCCATCACAGCAATGCCATGATCCGTTTGTGTTCATAGCAACGAGAAAGCTGGTCCGTTCACAACAACGCCATGAACGAGAAAGAGGACCTTTTTGAAAGGTGAAGCTGAAGATGCGGCGACCAACAACCATGTGAGCTCAGGCTCGAGCTCGACGAGGCAGCTGAAGACGAAGCAGGCAGCGATGGGGTTTGGCTTCGATAAAACAGTGGCGATGAAACAGTAGCAATGGTGATGGGGTTTGCTGGAGGCAGCAGAAGAAAATACAGTAGCAGTTGGGTGTATTTGGAGAAGGTCGACGCAGAGGCAGCAGGAAGCAGCTGGTCGTTGGCGAGGCAGCCATGGCAGTCCGCGCGACGAACAGTAGGGTCGTTTGGTTGCTTTGTCAGTGGTGAAGCAGCTCGAGGACGACGATGGCTGCTTGAGGACGACGATGGAGATAAGGTGGTTAATAGAGGGGTTGTGCGTGTGTGTGCTTGTGTCGAAGAAGACAAAGCTGCTGGAGCTTAGCCATGGCAGCCATGGATGTGTGTTCATGGTGAGGGTTTTGGAGAAGAAGAGAGGGGGGATGTCTTAGTGTTTAGGGTTTTCTTTGTTTTGTTTTGTGCTTGGGAGAAAAATGAAAAAATGAAGATAGGGGTGTTGGGTATTTGGGTTAATGGGGCGGACCGGGTCGACCCATGTGGAGATGGACCGGGTTGTAGGGGAAGGTTGGGCATTTTTGGGCTTGTGGTTTACAATTGAAGAAGTGGCCCAATTCCGATTTTTTTTGTATTTTTGCTCTCTTTTCTTCTTTTATTTTTCTAAAACTAAATTCTAAAAATCCTTAAATTATTATTTTGAATTTTTTGGGAGTAATTCTCATATAGGGAAAAAATCACGTGCTTACAGCTGCCCCTCTTTGCCCGAAGACACGAAGGGTTTTCGTGCAAAGATAAAGTGAGCGATTTTTGCCCATCCGAGTACTCCGTGTGAAGCATTTTTTTGAAAAAGATTTGACCGAACCTTTGCTTCAGAGGTTTCCTACATATCCTGGGCTAAACAGGAATCAGGTCAATGTAGTTCGGGAAGTTTTGGTAGCTGGGACTACCGTGAGATTGCAAGGTTACTGCTGTTGCATGCTATTACCACTGCTTACCGATCCCCTTGTTACACAGTGCTTAAAAGAAAACAAGAAGCTAGGCTAGACTGCAACTTGTTCTTGTTGCCTTGCTTTCTTGTCTGCTTGCGTTTCTTCCGGTGCTTTTCTTCCGAGACTTCTGACCCTTTGTTTTTCTGAATACCAGTTTTCATCATTTTGTTCGGTCCGCTGGGGACATGGCTTTCTTCATTAAGCTTTTCGGCGATTCCCCTGGGGATACAACTCTCTTCATCAGATTTGTTATGCTGGGCATGATTTAATGTTCACATGCCACTTATTTCAAAATGCGTCTTTTCTTCCTGTGGGCGCCTATTTAAACTAAGACATGAAAATATTCCTCTCATTATACAGGTGGGCGCCTATTTAAACTAAGACATGAAAATATTCCTCTCATTATACAGGTGGGCGCCTATTTAAACTAAGACATGAAAATATTCCTCTCATTATACAGGTGGGCGCCTATTTAAACTAAGACATGAAAATATTCCTCTCATTATACAGGTGGGCGCCTATTTAAACTAAGACATGAAAATATTCCTCTCATTATACAGGTGGGCGCCTATTTAAACTAAGACATGAAAATATTCCTCTCATTATACAGGTGGGCGCCTATTTAAACTAAGACATGAAAATATTCCTCTCATTATACAGGTGGGCGCCTATTTAAACTAAGACATGAAAATATTCCTCTCATTATACAGGTGGGCGCCTATTTAAACTAAGACATGAAAATATTCCTCTCATTATACAGGTGGGCGCCTATTTAAACTAAGACATGAAAATATTCCTCTCATTTTGCAGGTGGGCGCCTATTTAAACTAAGACATGAAAATATTCCTCTCATTATGCAGGTGGGCGCCTATTTAAACTAAGACATGAAAATATTCCTCTCATTATACAGGTGGGCGCCTATTTAAACTAAGACATGAAAATATTCCTCTCATTATACAGGTGGGCGCCTATTTAAACTAAGACATGAAAATATTCCTCTCATTATACAGGTGGGCGCCTATTTAAACTAAGACATGAAAATATTCCTCTCATTATACAGGTGGGCGCCTATTTAAACTAAGACATGAAAATATTCCTCTCATTATACAGGTGGGCGCCTATTTAAACTAAGACATGAAAATATTCCTCTCATTATACAGGTGGGCGCCTATTTAAACTAAGACATGAAAATATTCCTCTCATTATACAGGTGGACGCCTATTTAAACTAAGACATGAAAATATTCCACTCATTATACAGGTGGGCACCTAATGGTAAAGACATGAAATGTATTCCCTTGTTATACAGGTGGGCGCCTAATTTCAACAACTTTGAAAATAAAATGTCATTCCTTTCTTTAGGCTGGCGAGATTTCAACAACTTTTAAAAATAAAACGCCTTTCTTCTCTTCAGGCGGGCTCCTGACTTCAACAACTTTGAAAAATAAATGTCTTTCCTCTCTTCAGGCGGCCTATGGGTAAAACTAAACTTAGGAGGAAATGCCTCTCCTATGGGTAAAAATAAACTTAGGAGGAAATGCATCTCCTATGGGTAAAAACAAACTTAGGAGGAAATGCATCTCCTATGGGTAAAACTAAACTTTAGGAGGAAATGCATCTCCTATGGGTAAAATAAACTTAGGAGGAAATGCGTCTCCTATGGGTAAAATGAACTTAGGAGGAAATGCATCTCCTATGGGTAAAAACAAACTTAGGAGGAAATGCATCTCCTATGAGTAAAATAAACTTAGGAGGAAATGCATCTCCTATGGGTAAAACTAAAACTTAGGAGGAAATGCATCTCCTATTAGTGCAACTAAAACGAACTTAGGAGGAAATGCATCTCCTATGTGTAAAATAAACTTAGGAGGAAATGCATCTCCTATGGGTAAAAACAAACTTAGGAGGAAATGCATCTCCTATGGGTAAAAAAACAAACTTAGGAGGAAATGCCTCTCCTATGGGTAAAAACATACTTAGGAGGAAATGCATCTCCTATGGGAAAACTAAACTTAGGAGGAAATGCATCTCTTATGGGAAAACTAAACTTAGGAGGAAATGCATCTCCTATGGGTAAAAATAAACTTAGGAAGTGCGTCTCCTAGGGGTAAACAAACTTAGGAGGAAATGCATCTCCTATGGGAAAACTAAACTTAGGAGGAAATGCATCTCCTATGGGTAAAAATATACTTAGGAAGTGCGTCTCCTAGGGGTAAACAAACTTAGGAGGAAATGCATCTCCTATTGGTAAAATAAACTTAGGAAGTGTGTCTCCTATGCGTGAACCATTTCCTTATTTCTGAATTATTTACTTACCTGTGTTGTCTTCCCTCGAAACCGCTGGGGATTATTTTGCTGGGGATGAATTTTACTTTTCTTCCTTACCCACTCTGGGTTGTCCGACCCTCTTGAAACTTGGTCGAAACTCTGTCGAGGATGCTTCTACATCTCGATGATCCGCTGGGGATAACACTGCTGAGGATAACTCTGCTGAGTAAATATGTTATCTTACTCCTTCCAAAATTACTTCCTTTTAAGTAGGATGTTTCATTCCTCTGCAAACTACTTCCCCCTTTTTTTCTTTTTCTTTTTTTTTCTCTTTTTTTTTTGCATAGCTTCTTCCTTCGAAGACTACCTCCCTTAAGACTCGTTTTGCCTTTCCCCGAAAGGAACCGCTGAGGATACCGATTTTCACCAAACTTGTGTTGGACTCCTCGAAACTGCTGGGGATAACACTGTTGGGGAATTATTTACTTACCTGTTGGGGGATTCTGTTATCAGCTGGGGATAACGCTGTCGATGATAATACTGCTGGGGGATTCTGATTCTTTCAGAACTAGTGCTTCACTCTTCGGAAGGCTGTTGGGAATGATACTGGCCTTTTGCTTTTTCTGATCTCAAGTTTCATCCCTTTGTTCTGTCCGCTGGGGAACAACTTCCTCCATTGAAACTTGTTATGCTGGGGTAAAACTGGTTCAAAGACCATTTCCTTTGAGACTGATGCTATCTTTATTCTTCCCCGACTGGGTGACTTTCAGAAAATTTTCTAAATGAAAGGAAAATTTTCTGCCCCAGTTTGATAATATCCCTTGTGGCATGTCTTTCTGTCATCAATGCCATTTCCTTTACCTGTTTCAAATCAAACAAAATTTGTTAGTTTAAAACGCGTGGTTGGTTGTGATACTCCTACTGGGATGGATTCCCCTTTCTCCCTCCTTGCTCTACGTTCCACAACTTGTTGGGGATGATATTATTTGCTGGGATAATCCTTTCTGCTGGGGATATCCCTCTTCTTTTGTGGCATAGCTCGGAAATTGGCATTTCCCCGACCTTTTAGTCTAGTATGAATTTCCCCAAATCATGCTCACTGCTCTCCTTGCTTTGCCCACGGGCCTCGGCCTTGAGGTTTAATAACCTTTGATTTTGGCAAGGATATCCCTCTTGACACTCGTTGATCCTTTTGTCAATCTCCTTTTGCTGGAGATATCTTTCTTGACACTGGCCTCGCGCTTGTTCCTTGCTGACTATACCACTTGGATGTACTAGTCAGATCTCATCTTACATGATTGTAAAGCTGATGGCATATTTTGAAGTCATTTCTCATTTGTTCTGACCAAACAGACTCTACTGGGGAATTTTTCTATGAAAGGAGAAAGATAAAAAGGAAACCGAATAAAAGACAAAGGAAAAAGACGACTCTTTAACAAAAGAAACTATAAATAAAAACCTATCAAACGCAGATACCGACTCTAATGGTCATGACATGCACATGTGGCCTATCCTCCGCCGTCAATCGTCTTTCAAGACCTTCAATTGGCAATTCCCCATCTGATTCTCAATCTTATTCGACTTGTAGTGCCCGAAGGGTTTTCACTATCAAGCCTCTCTCATTTTGGTTTTTCTCTCAGCTTTCATCGCCTTATGGTGTCCGTGAAGATTTTCACCGATAAGACTCTCTCATTTGTATCACTTTCCAGCTGGGGATTTGGAGTGTTGCCGGTATGACTCTCTCTGCTGGAGATTAGAGTCCTTTCTATTATGGAACAGAGTGTTATGTTCATCGGTAAGACTCTCATTTGTATGACTTGACATCTTTTGAAGACTGATCAGAAGGTCTTTCTTTGGATCGTAATGTGGGTTTTTGGATAGGGCTAGAAAGAAAGGGTATTAAAGGCTCGACAAAAACAAAATAAATTTGGGGTTCAAAATTACAACCTTCGGAACCATATTTGCTTACAACAAGCGCAACCCTTGCCCCAATTTCTTGCTTGGGGATTTTTTTATTTTTATTTTTTAAAATTTTTTTACACTATGCATACTATGCACCCTATGCACCTTGTGCACCCTATGACCGAGCCGTGAAGCGCCTACATATCCTCTTTGAGGAATCAGGTCAAACGTAGTTCCCAATTCCTCTTTATTCTTCTAACTTTCTTTTGTTTTTTGTTATCATTTTTCTTTTCTTTTCTCTTTTTTTTTTCTTTTGTTGTTTTCTTTTCTTTCTTTTTTCTTCTTTTGTTTACCTGCCATGCTTGCGTTTTCTAGTCGTTGCTACTGATTCCGAACGAGGGGTATGAAAGAAAATAAATAAGGCTCAAAAGGGGTAACGAAGGATAAAGTGTTTAGGTAGCAGAACAAAATGCCTTCGTCATTCCAGTCTTCAAAACATGCCAAGTGCAAACAACACAATTAAACAAAGATTTGTAGCCTCTTCTGATGGTGCTGGACTTGACAATTATATTCACACATTTGCTTTTTTATTTGTCATTTCTAAAGCACCGTTGGGCGAGACTCTCACTTCTCACTATCATGAAGACCCTTATGTCAATTTGGTGAATCTTGCTTTTAACGGTTTTCTTTATGTTTTACTTGCCCTTGTTCCATATGACTCGAGCTCTGAATAATCTCAAACCGTCCTTATTTTCTTTAAATGTTCTGATCACCTCTCCAGGGTTTTATGATTAACTTTTAAGATTAGGCCCAAACTGTGTGCGCATGTCATGTCACTAGAATCGGCGCTGAACAAAAATGATAAAAGGACTAAACAAAAGATGACTGGAAATAATAAAAGACCGGATTTGCTTTAGACTACCGGTGGAATGGTTTGAATAACAAGACGAACAAAACAAACCAAAATAAAATCCTAAACAAACTGGACAAAACTTAAACAAACTGCTATGAAAAAAATTGAAAGATAAGAAAGTTTGACACAAGACAATATCCGGATTACAACTCTAAGAATAATCCGGACAACAGAAATGACAACAAAATAAGCCACCACAAGCTTCTCTCTTGCTAACCAAGGAACGAAGCGTCCTCCCATTTTATCAAAACTGGCATCTCAGCCACTGAGTTTCGTATCAGTATTGCCCAGACCATTGCCAACTTCAATATCATCAACCCTAGTCAACAATTCCCCAATAGGATTCGAGTGCTTCTGTCATCAGGCCTGATCCCCGCAAAGTGTGTATCATGATGTGCAGGTAAAGGATTCCGCGCGACATTCTGGGTGTCATTGTCCGGCTACCACAAACCAACCACCTTAACTTTCTTTGCGATTCAAAACAAAACAGGTTAGAATGGACTCAGTCGGTTCTCATTATTAACAACATCTTTTTTGCTTTCTTTTTTTTTCAATTCAATGTTTTTCATCATTTTTTTTCATTTTTTTTTGTTGTGGTCGAATCTTATAGAGATTGCCTACGTATCATGACCCCGCATGAATCAGACCTTGCGTAGTTCGGACCAATAAAAGATAAATAATAATAAAACATTTTTTTTTCAATTTTCATATTAAAACAAACTGGGTTTCAAAGGTTTGAAGGTGACCTACAAACTCGAAAATCAAACAACTCACATATTCTAATTAAAAGATTTACAAACTCTAAAAACAAATGGCCAGCTTCCTTTCTCTGTTTGACAAATGCAACCGAACGGTTATTTTTGCAAACGTGGCCCCTTCCAAATTTCACATGAATTTTGAGGCCGGGGAGGATTATTTTATGACACTTTACAAACTTTTCCGTTCTTTTACAAAAATAGCCTTTCGACAACTGAAAGATACTCTAAGGCTATTTCGGCAAGAACGGTTTAAGATGCGGCCGAAGCTGGCTCGACTTATTTTTGACTAAAAATCCAAACGGTATTCACCTGACCGCTGACTCTTTGTTTTTTTTTCAAATTACAATAAAAACCTGGTGTTGCAAACACGACCCTTCAGCGCCTCAGGGACGAAGATTTTTAAGGTTGTGTGGGTTAATTGGACCAAATCTAAAACAATGACCCAAGGTGGCTGTTTATACAAAGTCAGCCTTCCGGCGTCCCTTTCGGGAACATTCAACTATTTTTGACAAAAACAGCTTCACCCGACTTATTTATGACAAAATTAAAATTTTGACATGTTTTTTTTTATTTGTTTGTTTTTGGTTATTTTAGCAAAAAGGGAGGTTGGACCCGATGAGGGTTGCCTACGTATCTCACATCCAGTGAGAATCAAACCCGCGTAGTTCGGGAAATTTTGAATAAAGTAAATAAACTAACCCTTTTTTCTTTTTATTATTATTATTATTATTTTTATTTATTTTTGAAGGAAAGACTTATAAAGAAGAGTTTTTTTTTGAATTTTGAAAGAGAAACTTCTAAAGAAGAAGGAAAATATTTTTGGAATTTTATTTTCAATGAAAGAAATGCTTCTAATTTTTTTTTTTGAATTTTGACTTTTCTTTTCAATTTTGAAAGAAGAATAAAAATATTTTCGGATTTTTGGAAGAAATTCAAAGAAAAAATATATATTTTTTTATTTAAAACAATTAAAAAGACTTTCTAAAGACATCAATAATGGAAAATAGTTTTGGATTTTTTTCTTGAAAATTGGGGGTCTAAAAAACTTTTTTAGAAGGGAAATAAAGAAAAATACTTTTTGGATTTATATATATATATTGCAACAAATAATAAAACCACGTTCAACGCAAGACTCTTTTTATTTTCATTTTTGGCGTTTTCATAAACAACTAAATAAATAAAAATAAAAAACCATTTTACAAACAAGTCTTTTTTTTCATTTTCATTTTTCCTGGCAAGACAAACTATTTTCTTTTTCTTCTTTTTCATTTTTTCATTTTGAAGACAAGACAAAGTGAAGATTTTTTAGTTTCAACAAAATGACCAACCTATTCTTCAACCTAAAAATAAGGGACTCTTTTCTATTTTTTTTTCTTTTGCTTTTTGAGCAAAACAAACTATATATAAAAAATATTTTTTTCTTTTCTTTTCATTTTTCCCAAAATTTCGGCAGAATTTCGCCAGTATTTGGACATTGTTATTTTTTCAAAACAGAAGAGTAACCCTATACACTGCTATTTTCCTTTCTTTCTTTTTTTATTTTTTTTTATTTTTCCCCATATTCAAAACCGGTCATCATGTAAGTTCAAAGCAAATAAATGCACAAGCAGTGAGTAGGATGCATCAGGATGGTCTTTTCTGTTTCAGGTTGCTATTCCTAGACGGACCCAACCCCTGTGTTGAGTCCCCTAAGTCAAAAATACACATGATGCAGATAAGCGTTCCTACTAGGAATCCGGCATGAAGTTGAGTTATTCTAGGTTCAGAACCTGGGTATTTTTTCTAGACCTGGCTTACCCGAGCGGACAGCTCGAGCCGAGGAGGAGGCGGCAGTCCGGGAATACAGAAGTTTCACCGGCTTTGCGACTTATCCAAACCTCGTTCTAAATTGGAACTTGACACAATACAGAAAAGAAGTCATGCGAAGTACACCCTTCTTCATGATTCAGAAGACTCAGAGAGAAGATGGGTTCGACACAGTTTATATACAGTTCACAAAATATCAAAGCGGTAAAAGCAATTAGTTAGCACATTAAGCACAGATCATGTAACAAAATCAGATAAAGTTGAACATAACAATTTATTCTAAGCTCGATTTCTAACCCTGAACTAGTGGTTCTGGGTAAACTCCCCAGCAGAGTCGCCAGAGCTGTCACACCTCCTTTTTCCGCCCCCGCGAGGGTGAAGGAGTTTTTTCCAATTAAAGGACAATCGAAAGGGGATTTATTTGTTTATTTCAGAGTCGCCACTTGGGAGATTTAGGGTGTCCCAAGTCACCAATTTTAATCCCGAATCGAGGAAAAGAATGACTCCATATTACAGTCTGCGTACCAGAAATCCGGATAAGGAATTCTGTTAACCCGGGAGAAGGTGTTAGGCATTCCCGAGTTCCGTGGTTCTAGCACGGTCGCTCAACTGTTATATTCGGCTTGATTATCTGATTTTATACAAATATGAACTTATGTGCAAATTTTAACTTTTTACCGCTTTCATAATTATTATTATTATTTTTTACAAGGAATTGCAACGTTGTGAAAATGTATCTCGAACCGCGTTACAATCAATGTACCCGTGGTCGTCGACACACTTTGACTCCGTTGAGATTTGGATTTGGGTCACATCAATGTGCACCCGAGTTTAAGAAAATTAAATTATTAAAGGCGCGCCTAAAGCGACTAGCGTATCATCTACTTTGGGTAGGGCCGTGGAATTTTGCTAAACAGTCCATCCCGAAGTCTAAGCAATTTTAAAGCAAATATTTACTGAGGGCCCCGCAATTTTTGTATTTTTATTTGGCGAGGCTCATCTCATTCTTATTTTTAAGGATAAACCTACAGTGACTACATTTCTTCTATTAAGTTTGTCTCTAAAAATAAAAGAAAATTTCTCAATTAATTACATGCTGAAAAACATAACTTATTAGTTATTAGTTTACAGCTAATGTGAATGAAAAATTGCGATCGAGTTTGTACAAAGAAAAACTGCTTTCATTCTATATTCTATTATTCAATAATACTAGAACATGAGATTGACACACCATAATATCAAAACAAATTAACTAGTATTTGATTAATTTAAACTAACATTATTAGATGAAGAAGTTATACATATGCAACCCCATTACTCATTAATTAATCGACTACATTTTTATACAAAGAAAGGAAAATTATATTCAAACACAAATCTAAACAGGAGGGATTCAACAGGAACAAAGCCTGATTAATATTTCATTTCGCTTCAAGCCGAGAGTGTACAAATGTGTACCTGGAAATGACAGTACAAGAAGAAGAAGATCAGCAAAGTAGTATGTAACACAGCAACATACAGCAGCAACACCGCAAAACCAGTAACGACCAGTAGAATAACCCAGTAACAGATTGAAAAATCAGCAATATCAAAGTGCAATTGCAGTTAAAGCAGAAGCGAGACGGATACAAGATGCAGTAGTTTACTGATTTTGAATAACACTCGAGGAAAGGCAAGCGGAAATTATTCAAGTGAAAGTTCAAATTGTCTTTCTCTTTTACTCTCAAATTCTGATTTCTCAAAATTCTTTCAAGTTCAAGTCTCTTCTCTCCTCTCCAGTTTTAGTCTAAAACTCTCTTTCTTTTTTTAAACTGCCCGTTTTTTTTTCCTCTCAAGTGTCAAAAGTCTGTCCTCTGTAATGTGTCAAATGACCTTATATATAACAAGACTCTTGTCTTGAATCCCCAACCCGAAATATTCCCCAATGGCATGCTTTGTCCCCACTAATTAATGTTTTCTTTATTTTAAACCTTGTCCCCCATGCCTACATGCTTTTGTCCCCCACTACATTAAATAAATATATCAACCCCAACCCATTACATTTTGTCCCCCATGCCTAACATAAACAATTACAATATTCCCCCCAACTACATTATGTCTTGTCCCCCATTAAATTAAACAATTATATCACCCACACCCCATTACATTTTGTCCCCCATGCTTAACATAAAGAATTTTTCAAAATGTTCAATTACCAAATTACCCCTCCGACCTTATTGCAATTACCATTCTATCCCCATCAGCTATAACCAATCAATTAATCAAACTCAACCAAAATATAGCCAATAAGACCAATTTCTAAAAAAATTCAACAACAAATCATATGAACACAGATGGATCATACAACTCCAAATTAATGGAAACAAATTAACCATATTGGGAACCAATCCTGGTTAACTTAGACCAAAATGGATGAGCAAGGAAACAACAATATTAACAACACAATACATGATTCAAACTAAATCAACAAATCAAAAACCAAAACATAAACTCACATTAAATCACTGGATTAAAAATGAACTTCAAACAAAGATGAACATGAATTAAAACTATTTTAACAACAAACATGACAAATTCAAATGATTAAACCAACATATTTCCCTATTACAACTAAATTCTTTTAGACAAATAACAAAAACAACACCGAAGAAGAAACAATTATGAATTTAAACTTGAATCTAACAACATTAACAATTTCTAAAAAATACATAAAACACATGAAACAAATTGAAGAAATAATTAGTTAAATTTCAATTTGAATCTAACAACATTAAACTAACAATTTCTACCTAAAAAAATAAACAAGAACAATAAAACAAACATGAAACAAACTGAAGAAAAATAAGAAAAACGATAAACACGATTTGGTTAAACAACTAACCGGAGCGGAACGACGATAAACTAGAACAAAACAAATCTGCCCGGAACGAATTATCGTGCCAAAATAACATAGATGCCGAAGACGACCGTGAACGGACCTTGAACGAGAAAGCTATCCTGTCCATCACAGCAATGCCATGGTCGAGAAAGCTGGTCCGTTCACAGCAACGCCATGAACGAGAAAGACGACCTTTTTGAAAGGTGAAGCTGAAGATGCGGCGACCAACAGCCATGTGAGCTCAGGCTCGAGCTCGATGAGGCAGCTGAAGACGAAGCATGCAGCGATGGAGTTTGGCTTCGATGAAACAGTGGCGATGAAACAATAGCGATGGTGATGGGGTTTGCTGGAGGCAGCAGAAGAAAATACAGTAGCAGTTGGGTGTGTTTGGAGAAGGTCGATGCAGAGGCAGCAAGAAGCAGCTAGTCGTTGGCGAGGCAGCCATGGCAGTCCGCGCGACAAACAGTAGGGTCGTTTGGTTGCTCTGTCAGTGGTGAAGCAGCTCGAGGACGACGATGGCTGCTTGAGGACTACGATGGAGATAAGGTGGTTGATAGAGGGGCTGTGCGTGTGTGTGCTTATGTCGAAAAAGACGAAGCTGCTGGAGCTTAGCCATGGCAGCCATGGATGTGTGTTCATGGTGAGGGTTTTGGAGAAGAAGAGAGGGGGGATGTCTTAGTGTTTAGGGTTTTCTTTGTTTTGTTTTGTGTTTGGGAGAAAAATGAAAAAATGAAGATAGGGGTGTTGGGTATTTGGGTTAATGGGGCGGACCGGGTCGACCCGTGTGGAGATGGGCCGGGTCGTAGGGGAAGGTTGGGCATTTTTGGGCTTGTGGTTTACAATTGAAGAAGTGGCCCAATTCTGACTTTTTTTTTTGTATTTTTGCTCTCTTTTCTTCTTTTATTTTTCTAAAACTAAATTCTAAAAATCCTTAAATTATTATTTTGAATTTTTTGGGAGTAATTCTCATATAGGGCAAAAATCACGTGCTTACAGGCCTAAACCTAAGAGTGTAACTGAAGTTAGGAGTTTTCATGGACTTGCTAGTTTTTATAGGAGGTTTGTGAGAGACTTTAGTACCATTGCTTCTCCTTTAACTGAAGTTATTAAAAAGGATAAGATTTTTAAATGGGGAAAAGAACAAGATGATGCTTTTAACTTGTTGAAAGAAAAGTTATGTTCTGCTCCATTGTTACAATTGCCTGATTTTTCTAAATCTTTTGAAATTGAATGTGATGCTTCGGGCAAAGGAATAGGTGCTGTTTTGATGCAAGATTCTAAACCTATTGCCTACTTTAGTGAAAAGTTAAGTGGAGCCACATTGAACTATTCCACTTATGACAAAGAGCTATATGCTTTGGTAAGGGCTTTAGCCACATGGCAACATTACTTGTGGCCAAGAGAGTTTGTCATTAAAACTGATCATGAATCCTTGAAATACTTGAAGAGTCAAGGTAAGCTTAGTAGAAGGCATGCTAAGTGGGTTGAATTCATTGAAACGTTTCCTTATGTAATTTCTTACAAACAAGGGAAAGAAAATGTTGTTGCTGATGCACTTTCAAGGAGGTATGTCTTAGTTTCTACCCTGACTTCTAAATTAATGGGTTTTGATCAAATCAAGGGACTTTATGCTAATGATGTTGATTTTGGCAAAATTTTTGCAGATTGTAAGTTGAGTCCTTTTGAGAGGTTTAACCTCCAAGATGGCTTTCTCTTTAAGGAAAATAAGTTGTGTATTCCTAATTGCTCTTTACGTGAAGTATTTGTAAGGGAAGCACATTGTGGAGGGCTTATGGGACACTTTGGAGTCCCAAAGACACTAGACATACTGGCCGAAAATTTCTTTTGGCCTGGAATGAGAAAAGATGTTGAAAGAATGTGCGCACAGTGTTTGGAATGTAAACAAGCTAAATCTAAAGTGTTACCACATGGTTTTTACATGCCATTACCTGTTCCTACTTCGCCTTGGATTGATATTTCCATGGATTTTGTGTTAGGTTTGCCTAGAACAAGATATGGTAAGGATAGTATATTTGTTGTGGTAGATAGGTTCTCCAAAATGGCTCATTTTATTCCTTGTTTAAAGACTAATGATGCCTCACATGTTGCTGATCTTTTTGTAAAAGAGGTTGTCAAATTTCATGGTATACCTAGAACTATTGTTAGTGATAGGGATGCTAAGTTTTTGAGCCACTTTTGGCGTGTGTTTTGGGGGAAGTTAGGTACTAAATTGTTGTTTTCTACTTCTTGTCACCCACAAACTGATGGACAAACTGAAGTAGTTAATAGAACCTTAGGAAACATGTTGAGGGCTGTTTTGAAAGGTAAATTAACTTCATGGGAAGATCACTTACCTATGATTGAATTTGCTTACAATAGAACAATCCATTCTTCTACAGGTATGTCTCCTTTTGAGGTTGTTTATGGTTTTAATCCCTTCACTCCCCTTGATTTATTACCATTACAAACTAATGATATTGCTAATCTTGATGGTAGGACAAAGGCTGAGATGATGAAAAAAATTCATGAACAAACAAGGCTTGCAATTGAGAAGAAAAATGAGCAAACTGCCTTGAGAAAGAATAAGGGACGAAAGCAAGTTATTTTTAAACCTGGAGATTTAGTTTGGGTTCACTTTAGAAAGGAGAGATTTCCTTCCAAAAGGAAGTCAAAGTTGCATCCTAGAGGAGATGGCCCATTTCAAGTCCTTGAAAGGATTGGAGACAATGCTTACAAGTTGGACCTTCCTGGTGAGTTCCAAGTAAGTGCCACATTTAATGTTGCTGACTTATCTTTGTTTGATGTAGGATCGAATTCGAGGACGAATTCTTTTCAAGAAGGGGGGAATGATAGCATCAAGAACAAGGATATAGTTAAGGACAATGATAGAGATGATAGAGTTTTGGAAGCTCCAAGGCCATTTACAAGATCTCAAGCTAAAGAGTTGCAAGCTAAGGTTGCTAGACTTCAATGGCAAATAAAGAAGCTTTTAATTGTAGAGGAAGAGCTCAAGCCCAAAGGAGATGAATTGTCCAAGTTTTACAATTATTTGGTAGTCCAAATTGAAGTCCAAGAGGAGGAAGATTGGGTTACCAAATCAGCCCTTGAAGTCCACCAATAGGGCTCAAAATGACCTTAAAAGAGGTCCAAAAGGGGGTGTTTCAAAAGGAGCCCAATTGGAGTCCAAACCAATGGCCCAAACTAATAGTTTTAAGGCCCAAATCTGCCCCAAAAGGATTTGGCCGCCCCCACTTAATTTTGATGGCTTTTGTTACCCCTTAGGAGCCACCTACCTAAGTTTGATGGCTATTGTGACCCCTAGCAGCCCCCTACCTAATTTAGATGACTTTTTAGCAACCCCCTACATTATTTTAAGTGCTTTTAACTCCTATAAATAAGGAGTTCTTCTCATTCATAAGACACAACATTTATTGATTAAGTATATCATACTTTGAGAGTTCTTTTGAACCTTTGTTACTTGTGCTTTGAGATTTATCTTTCAACCTTTACTAGTTCTTAGTTCAAGGTAGTAAGATTACTTCTCTTTTATGATATCTTTGATTCCTTTGTGGTATTCTTAGAAGGCGACTAATACTACTTATTAATTGTTGTCTCAAGTTACTCGTAAAGTGGTCAAGATCCGAATATATTGTTTTGATTTGCTTTTTAAGTAAAGGCGTTTATTTCTTCCATAAATCAAGACGTTGTTACTTTGATCTTGTCAAGGCTATAGAACTTGCGTTCTTGGAAGTTCTTGGAATTCTTTCCTTGAATTCTTCCCATATCCTTTATTTTCATCTCTTTAATTCTAGTTGTTCAATTCCTTGTTGTTATTGCTTCCGCATTTACTTCTCAAATTCTTACTCTAATTTGGATTCCCGACCTAGTTGTTATCAAGTGGTATCAGAGCGGTTTTTATCAAGATTTCGTTCTTGGTAAGTCTTGGGATTCGATAGCCCAGGGCTATCCGATCTTTTTATCAGATGATAGTCCCCGAGTCGGGACGGCCGTAGGATCTAGGTTTAGGATCATTCTTTATTTTTAGTAACTCAACAAATATATTGACGGTGTACCTGCATAAGTTAGTCTAGAGTGTAACAAATTTCAAAAGGGGATTATGTTCGTACCTTAGCAGTAGTACCGCTATAAGTGTGCCACATTCCAGTTGTTCGGTATTTGTACAATGTTTCCTGACTCGAGTTTATACGAACCTTTCCCGGTTATTTTGGCAACTCCATATGGTCCTTCCCAGCTCGGGCCTAGTTTCCCGTCATTTGGGTTCTTAGTGTCTAATGTTACTTTCCTTAACACCCCCGACTTCAAAATGTCGAAGGTTAGCTCTTCGGTGGTAGTACCTTCCCACTTGCTGCTTTTGGCAGCCAATCGGACCAGGGCGACTTCTCACCTTTTGTCCAATAAGTCCAAACTCGTGGTCATGGTCTCGCCGTTTGACATTTCAGTAGCATACGGGAACCTTAGGCTTGGTTCCCCCACCTCGACAGGGATTAAGGCTTCCGCGCCGTAGACGAGAGATAACGGGGTCGTGCCGGTACTTGACTTCGAAGTCATTCGGTATGCCTATAAGATTTCGGGCAAGATTTTTTTCCACTTTCCCTTCGAATCGGTAAGTCTCTTTTTCAAATTTTGGAGTATAGTTTTGTTCGTTGACTCCGCTTGTCCGTTCCCATTAGGGTAGTAAGGCATGTATAATATCTTTTTGATTTTGTGGTCTTTGAGAAACTTACTTACCTTGCTGCCGACGAACTGCTTTTCGTTGTTGCAAACGATCTCGGCCGGTATCCCGAATCGGAATATTATGTGATCCTAGATAAATTCAGTGACCTCTTTCTCCCGAACCTTCTTGAATGCCTGAGCTGCGGCCCACTTGGAGAAATAATCAGTCATGAGTAGTATGTATTGAGCTTTACCGAGCGCCCATGGAAGGGGACCGACGATGTCCATCCCCTATTTCATAAACGGACATCGCGATAGGACCAGGTGAAGCATTTTTCCTCGCTGATAAATCATTGTGGCGTGTCTTTGACACTGGTTGCATTTTCGTATGAAGTCTTGCACATCTTTCTCCATCTCGTTCTAATAGTAACTAACTCTTATTAATTTTTGAACTAGGGATTCTACTCCCGAGTGGTTCCCACAAGTAACCTCGTGGACCTCTCTCATAGCATAGTTAGTCTCCCCCGGACCCAAGCACCTAGCTAGTGGGACGAAAAAAGATCTTCTGAATAATTTCCCCTCATCCAAGCTGAACCTGGCAGCTTGGGTGCGCAGGGCCCTCGACTCAATAGGGTCCGATGGCAATTTTCCTATCTTCAGGTAGTCTATGTATTTATTTTTCCAATCCCAAGTCAAGCTTGCCGAATTTACCTCGGCATGACCTTCTTCTACCATAAAGTCCATTAGTTGTACCACTGCCTCCGAGTCAAATTTGTCGGAGTCGATAGGCGACCCCAAGTTGGCCAGTGCATTGGCCTCGCTATTTTGATCCCGAGGTACGTGCTGTAGAGTCCATTCCTTGAATTGGTGTAAAGTCACCTGCAACTTATCCAAGTACCTCCGCATCCACTCCTCTTTAACTTCGAACATCCTGTTGACTTGATTTACGACAAGGAGGAGTTACATTTGGCCTCACTCACTTTGGCCCCCAGGCTCTTAGCTAGTTCTAGACCTGCAATCATAGCCTCATACTCGGCTTCATTGTTAGTTAATTTTACATTTTTAATAGACTGCGTAATTACGTTAACCATATGTGTTTTCAATATGATACCGACCCCGGGCCCCTTCGCATTTAGAGGCACCGTCTGTGAATAGGGTTAAGATCCCCGAGCTAATCCCCGAAGTGAGCAGTAATTCCTTCTCGAACTCGGGTACCAAGGCCGACGTAAAGTCGGCCACAAGGTCCGCCAAAATCTGAGATTTTATGACGGTCCTAGGTTTGTACGTAATATCGTACCCGCTAATTTCTACGGGTCATTTGGCCAATCAGTCTAAGATCTCGAGTTTATGCATGAAATTTCTCAGTGGGTAAGAGGTCATGACACATATGGGGTGGCATTGAAAGTACGTTTTTAATTTCCTAGAAGCGCTTAGTAAAGTCGCTAATTTTTCTAAGTGCGGATACCTTGTTTCAGCATCGCCTAGGGTTCTACTAACATAATAGAAAATTGTGTACCTTCTTCTTCTCGGACCAGGAAACCACTTACCGCCACCTTGGAAACCGCCAAGTAAAGGTGTAACTGTTCATCTGCCTTCGAAGTGTGCAACAAGAGAGGGCTCGATAGGTATCACTTGAGTTCTTCTAAAGCTTGCTAGCATTCTGGGGTCCAAGAGAAGTTGTTCTTCTTTTTCAACGGTGAGAAAAATCGATGGCTCTTCTCCGACTATCTCGAAATGAACTGGCCCAATGCGGCTATCCTCCCAGTCAGTCTTTGTATTACCTTAACGTTGTCGACTACGGTGATGTCTTCTATGGCCTTTATTTTGTTTGGGTTGATCTCTATTCCTAGTTAAGATACCATGAACCCAAGAAACTTGCCCAAGCTGACCCCAAATGCACACTTCTCCGGGTTTAGATTCATGTTGTACTTCCTCAATATGCCGAAGGTTTTCTGCAAATGTTTCAAATGGTCCTCTGCTGTATGGACTTAACCAATATATCGTCAATATAAACTTCCATTTATTTCCCTAATTATTCTTCGAACATCCAGTTAACTAGGCATTGGTATGTGGCACCGACGTTCTTTAGTCTGAACGACATTACGTTATAAAAGTAGGTGCTGAATTTGGATCTCCCGAGTCCATCCGAATTTGGTTGTACACGGAATAAGCGTCGAGAAAACTCAGTATCTCGTGTCCGACCGTTGCGTCGATCATTCGATCGATGTTTGGCAAAGGGAAAGAGTCATTCGGACACGCTTTGTTTAGATCCTTATAATCTGCACACATCCTAAGTTTATTTACTTTTTTAGGTATGGCTATTACGTTAGATAACCAATCCGGGTATTTAGTGGAAGGGTTCATCTGTCAGTGCATCTAGTTGCATCTAGTCGGGTTATCTCTTTTCTGAAGGCTCGACACATGGTTGAGAAGGGTTGTTTGGCTTATCTAGCTTATATCCGGGATACTATCGTAGAGACTCCAGCGATTGATTCAGTAAGCGGGTGCTGGAGTCTTTCTTTTATTTATTGTTTTGTCTATTCCATTTCAGACAGTAGAGTAGTAATCTTTTGTATATTCTAATGGTAGCCCATACACTTGTAACACCAGGTCTTGGCACACACTAGTAGACTTGTGGTTTTGGTTTTATTTATATTGTTATGATTGTACTCAGCTGCTTTTGTTTTAATTATTTTAAACCTGTTATTTATTAAATCTTTTAAATTAAGGAAAGTTATTTACTTGTAAAACCTAGAAGAAGGGAAATTCACAAGATTGTTCGCTGTTGGCTTGCCTAGCAACGACGCTGGACGTCATGCGGCCTGTAATAGAATTGGGCCGTGATAAGAAATTATGCAATATTTTAATACACAAAACCCAACAGTGAATAAGAAATAATGTCAGCATAACTAATCCCAAAATTACTAAGTTCAATATTACTAATACACATTATTCAGCATTATTCTTATATCTCCTGCCAAACGATCCTAAATTGGATAGATAACTTCATTCTCTGCACAGGCTAGCTTCAGGCTTGTTTGGCTAAACTTTCATATTTTGCTTATTAATAAATCATAGGAAAACTCTTTTTTAGAAAGTTTTGAGAAAGTACTTTGAAGAGCAGCAGATTGTGCTTAACTAAATCATAAGCAAACTCTTTTTTTAATTAATTATGTTGGGTGAATTTTTTCTAGAAGTTTATTTGTATGTCAAACAATACCAAAGTAGGTAAGTGATTTTAAATATTTATAATAAGAGGCTTTAAATAAGCTTTTCAATTTTTGTGTAATTAAAACATAAAAATAATATACACAATGTTAACTAAACCAAAGTAATAAATATTGGATAGTGAAAGAAAGGATAGCGTGAGAGGCAGATCATATATTAAGTAGAGATATTCCGGTAAATAAATACTTTTCAAGATTACTTTTTCTTGAAAAGATTAAGTTTAAGTTTTGTTTCTGCTACCAAGGAGAAATTACAAATTTATATTCCTCCCAGCGTCAGAAAGACTCTGTCTACTATTACTATATCTGGACAATATATGCAACTTTCTGTGCAACTTTGAAGAACGTAAAAGGCTACAAATACCTTTAAACAAAAAATAATAAATTAAAATCTCATACTGTTCAATTATTTTCATATAAATTGTTGTGAGTCTCAAGAAATTGGATCGTAGTGGTTGCTCATATCTAATTAAGATAATATAATTTACTATAAGACATGGTGTTATCAGGAATTCAGGATCAACCCACTTGATCTGCTCACCTCTATCTAAGAGGATTAAACACCATTAGTTTAGTATTGAGCCTTATATCTTTTCTTTATCTTTACCTATTCTTAGTAGCAATAATTAGTGAAAATAGCACAGGCTAGTCAGTTTTTAGATTGGTAATTGAAAAATAGTCAGCAATTGCAAAGTCATTGAAAAATAACCACCATTTTGTCGAAACACAGATTCCAGCATAATATGCTGGATTATGGAGTTCCTGCGTATAAACTTCCAGCACATTATGTTGGAACTCCAGCACATTACGTTGGAAAAAAAATCAAACTCCAGCATATTTATGCTGGAATTTTTCCGGATTTTTAAGGGTGTTTTTGTTTAGATTTTATCTTTATATGAAAAAGTGGCTAAATTTCAATTGCTTTTGAAATTGTAGCTATTTTTCAATTATCAATTGTAAATCTGGTTATTTCTGATCCCCGCGGCACACACAAATAATTAGGCTAATTGGTGCTAAAATCACTTGACATAAATTGTCTTCCATTTTAGGCGTAAATTGCATTAAACCAAAAACTAAACTTACACCAAAACCAAGCTTAATTATTATGTATAAACATATTAAGAGGAACGCATTTGAACTAATAGACTTTCTGCATATTAACCCCAGTATCTAATTAGCTTATGAATTAATGTGACAATTAGTCAGTCTAATCCACATCTAAGCTATACAGCACATAACCTCAAAATGATTTTTATTAACTACACTTCTCTCAATAGATCGCGCGATGCTTAACTCTTCCCAATTACTTTGATTTAGCCAAGAAATATGCCACTGCAATTGTTTTCGTTGGTCAACAATCAACGAATATTATCTATAAATGTTCAGTTGTTCACTACTCATACAAAATTGATGAAATTAAGTTATATTAAGGAAATCCAGTTGTCTCAATCAAATAATATAATGCCCTCAAACTTTGTACAATAAATGTACACGCAAAAGCACTCACAATGACTTAAATTTTTTTTTAATTATATTGTACTGCTATAATCATGACCAAGTCATTTTCAGACTGAATTTTTTTACCTACTAGTCTGCCTTAATTTAAGAAAACTAAACAACTATTAGAAGTGGAAAAAGCATGCCCTAAAGGACAAATTTTAGATCATTGCAAAACAAAAGAAAAACAAAACCAATTGGCTGAAAGTGTCTTAATTCTTTTTCTCACGTTTATCATTCTATTTGTTTATCCATCTTTTGGAAACACTGATTACAAAGGGAGGGAAAAGGGAAAAATGCAGTACACGCTTATTGACAAGTTGTATAATTTATAGCATGATCAATTAGTGGGGTTCAAGATGTCAAACGTGTATGCATTCCTATATATGTCTGCAGCCAAAACAAAATCACAAAGCAATAGAGTTTGTCCAAGAGAAACACCCCACCCCCTCAAAGGAAATTAAGGAAAGAGAAAAATGTTACTTGTGCGGACTTTTATTGAAATTATTTTGGGAAGTCCATTAGAGTATATACTGCTGAGCTCAATACAGCAAGATAAACAATCTATTAGATACATGAACAAAGTACTATATTGATATACCTATATATAAGGTGTATGAATCTCTTAATGATGTGATGCTTTTTGGAAAAATGATGTGATGCTTTTTGGAAAAAGTTGTATCGACTTGGTTCAAAACGGACAATATCACACAATGTTAAGAATATTATTCGATCGTTTAGCGGATACACTATTGAAAACTTTATTACCCTCCCTACTCAAGTTTCAATTTAGTTATATCTTATATACAAATTTACTAATTATATACACTTTAGGAATTAAATGAGTATCCCTTTATATTAGGAATCAATTATTTCCCATCTTTATTCTCTCTCCCTCCTGCGCTATCTCTCTCTCTCTCTCTCTCTCTCTCTCTCTCTCTCTCTCTCTCTCTCTCTCTCTCTCTCTCTCTCTCTCCTGCGCTCTCTCTCTCTCAATCCCTAATTCCAGTAATGTAGAGCAAAGGAAAAGAGAGCAGCAATTCCACCATTGACAACCATTAAAAAGCTTTGAAGCTTTGAATTTGAATTTGAGTTTTCAAAAATCATTATTTGTTTGGATTGAGTGTTGTTGCAAATAATTGGAAATATTGTTTGGAGTTTATATCTCAATTTTGAGGGTGTTTTGGTGAAGGCTAGACTTGATTTTGGCTGAATTTCAGATTGAAACTCGAAGAAGAAGAAGAAGACATCATATACAATATACTTACGAAATTGTAGTAAAGTTATAGTAAAATTGTAGGTAAATTGTATTTGTTGTTTATATATATATTGTATGAAAGTTGAACAATACAACAACAACAAAAACCCAATTTGATCACAGCAGGTGGGGTCTGGGGAGGGTAGTCTGTACACAAACCTTACCCCTACCTAATGCAGGTAGAGAGACTGTTTCCAATAGACCCTCGGCTCAGGAAGGGCAAGAAGAAGAGGAAAGCAACGAAGGAAGAAAGATGGAAGATAAAAGTAAAAGGGAGAGATAAAGGATAAGTGGTACAAATAATAGCAACAGGGAATACAATACCTGAGGCGAACAAACCCATATAACGTAATAAAAATCTAAGAATATGAAGGGACATGCATGCTACTAAGACTATCGGTGAACAACTATAAACTACATACTAACCTTCTACCTTAATCCTCGACCTCCACACCCTCCTATCAAGGGTCATGTCCTCAGTGAGCTGAAGGAGCGCCATGTCCTACCTAATCACCTCTCCCCAATACTTCTTAGGCCTGCCTCGACTTTTCTCAAACGCTTCATGGCCAACCTCTCACACCTCCTAACAGGAGCATCAATGCTTCTTCTCTTAACATGTCCGAACCATCGCAGCCTCGACTCCCGCATCTTGTCCTCCATGGAGGCTACTCCCACTCTATCCGAACAATATTGTATAAAATTTATATAAAAGTTGTATTTAAGCTGTATGATATTGTAGTTGTATATAACTGAGTAGAAATAATGTACAAAAGTTGTAGATAAATTGTATAATATATATAATTAGTTGTATAAAATTTGTTTTTACTATTTATAAATCATATACAAAATATACAAAAGACATATTGTATAAAAATTGTATTTAAGTTATATGATAGTGTAGTTGTATTTAACTGGGTAGAAAATATATATGAAAGTTATAGAAAAATAGTATAATATATAATTATTATATATAAATTAAATATAAAATATACAAAAGATATATGGTGTAAAATTTGTATAAAAATTATATGTAAGACCTTGGCCACCAGCCTTTTGAATGGCTAAAAGTAAAGACCTAAAGAGCTCTGGCTTAAATGCAGAACTTTCCTTTTTAGAAGAAAAAGAGCAAAACTGTTCAGCACAGCTTGCCATGGCTTCCCGAGCAACTCTTTGGAGGACACTGCTGTGTATCTGTAACTCCCATTCTCATGTGTTTCCTTTACATGATTTTGTCCTTCGAAGTGAGATGCACTACTGCTAGCTTCAAGAACTGACATGAACTTGATTCGACTTTCTTCACCAATTTGCGTGGGCTGACTGGCATCATTTTAAAAAAAATTCTACAACAAATAAACTTTTCCATGCGATATATTGATGATTTGATTTTAATTGTCCATCCTTTTTTGGCGTCAAGCACGAATAAAACGTAAAATAAACTCAGAG
This sequence comes from Nicotiana sylvestris, assembly GCF_000393655.2. Classification (NCBI taxonomy): domain Eukaryota; kingdom Viridiplantae; phylum Streptophyta; class Magnoliopsida; order Solanales; family Solanaceae; genus Nicotiana; species Nicotiana sylvestris. Next base: position 141,841,873 of record NC_091062.1, read on the forward strand.
GAAGTAATTTACATCGAAAATTCAAAGAGAAGAAAAGACCTTAGATATCAAGGGTATAGTAAACACAATCTGGAGAGAAGAAAGAGGAGAAGAGAAAAAAAAGGAAAAGAGTGTAACTAAATCCCTTAATTGAAGGTACTGATAATGGATTATGAGTCTTTTAAGGTGAAATGTATATATTTTGTAAACAAAACTTATTTAGGTCGGGTAATTAACTAAACATGGACATTTTTGGTAATAAAGTTTCAAATAGTGTATAGGAATATAAAAAATTCATCTCTTAATGGTGTGATACTTTTTGAGATAAATTATGCGGGCTTGGTATAAAACGAATAATATCACACTATGTTAAGAGTATAGCCCGACACAATTTAGCAATTTTGAACTAAGTTTTTATAATATAGTTGTTTTTTCAAGAAGAAAAAATGTATTTGATACCCTCAACTAATTAGTTACTTATATTAGAACAAAATCTTTGGCCTTCTAATGAGGTATCCAAAACCTTTAACTATTCTTGGCACACCATGTTGACAAGATCTGAAACTACGATTATACTAATAATCTCCCTACCCCTGACCCCACCATGCAAGAGGATTATAGTGATATTCCTAACTATGTAAAAAGTTTAAAAGTGGAAAAAAGGATATTATATTTAATTTCAAAGTGGCAAAATCATCAAAAGAGAAGTGATTGAAAATGATGAAGTTCATGGATTTCCACTATGTTCACAAGTTACTTTGTGAGTGAAGCAGTACTTCACTTGAGATTCAAGAGGATCCAGCGCGCAATAAAGTAAAAAGACAACCCTACATTTTCATGTCTGCCCTTCAATTCCTTGAAACCTACTAATTAAATTTCAAGAAACGGGTCAAAGTGTTGCATTCTTGCTGCTTTCTTTTTCTTTTATGTTTCCCTCATCATATATTATTTAAAATATGAAGTAAAGCCGTGACGTAAGGATGACAAATGGTGCAGGTCCGTGCGGTTGCGGGGCACGCCCTGCCCTGCCCCGCAAAAACTCGCCCCGCCCCCCGCCCATTTTCCAGAAGAGAAGACAAACACGTTTAATTGAAATGGTCCCAACTGGAAAAAGACAAAAACAATACTGCTAATTCCTTCAACACCTTACAAGTTGTCTACTTTGTAAAACTAATATAAGATATTAAATATTCCTAGTTATTACATCATCTCTGAAAACAAGAATACAGAAAATAAAATAAATTGGGGTATTACATATTTTCTTTTTAATTTGTGAAGATAGGACTTGAACAAAAAAATTTATGAAGAAAAAGGAAAAGGAAATAGACTAAATGCTTGTAAATTATAATCCTATATACGGTTGTGATTATGCAGGCTCGCTTTGTGCCGATGATTTATCGGAAACAACCTTTCTACCTGTACAAGGTAGGGATAAGACTGCGTGCACACTATCTTCTGTAGATTCCACTTTTAAGATTACACTGGGTAATTGTTGTTATTATTATTTTTGCTCGTAAATTACAAGGAAGATATATTCTATCAATTCAAGTTACTAAATGGTTGTAACTGCAAAAGTCATCGTTTGTGGAAAAATGCTGGTGGTCCATTTAGGCTTCGCGTTAATTTTAGGTTTTAGCCTTTTAGGTTTTAGTTCAAAAAATAAAAATCTTGACCTGCGCCCCGTCTCGCCCCGCGTTAATTTTTTTGAAAAAAATTAGAACCCGCCCCGCCCCTGCAAACACTGTAACCCGCCCTGCTCCGCCCCCCAAATGCTGAAACCCGCCCCGCACCGGCCCATTGCTGTCCCTAGCAGTGAGTCTATTCCAACTTTCAATATAAAATGAGTGGTCTCGAGTTCAGCTCAAACACAAAATACTTTACGCATACTACTAAAGCTTGTCGTTTAGTGAGTAAAAGGCAACCCGATGTACTAATCTCCCGCTATGCACGGGGTTTGGAAAAGGGCTGGACCACAAGGGTCTATTGTCATTTAGTGAGTAAATCTTCTTAACAATATTTGTGTGAGTTTGATTCTCATTGTTCCTCGTTGTACGCCCACATGGGATTTCATGAGGGTAAATTTTAATCTAATTATTAAATAAATAATTACGATTAATCGTAAAAGGAACTATTCTATATGTAATCTTAATAATAAAGCTCTGATATCACTCTAATAAAAGCAAAAATTTCGAGAAAATATATCTAGAAGAGCTTGATTATTTTAAGTTTGGAAAATATATTTGGCCACACAAATAATGTCCCAAATGTCCCGAATAGAGGTATTGTGGTAACTTCGCACGTTTTTTGAGGGTAGAATGGATAATTTGGCATTTACTCTATCCGTTCCAATTTATGTGAACCTGTTTGACTGGGCACAAAATTTAAGAAAAAATGAAGACTTTTAGAATTTGTGGTCCTAAACAAGTCAAAAATGGGTCCAGAGTATTTGTGCGGTTATAAAAGCTTCTCATTAAGGATAGAATTGAATCTAAACTAAATTGTTTCCAAATTTAAAAAAAAGTCATTCTTTTTGGAACTGACCAAAAAGGAAATAAGTTCACATAAACTGAAACGGAGGGAGTACATTTTTCATCTCTACCTTTAGCAGATTTTTATTTCAATTCAAAATTTTCTAACAACTCTCTCCCATTATTTTAATTGTATTACCTTTCCAAGGCCTCTTTCACATATACATATACATGGCTACATCCTTTCCATAAAGCACTCAATTCACATATACACATACTATACCAAACGAAATATAAAGAAATATACACCTAGCATACCAGAGGAAATATGTATACATTTAAACTACTATACTCATCTTGGATTGGTAACTTTCTAACCTTAAACTCTTAAATATATAGTATTGCACCTAAGAAACTTTTCCAACCCCCGTTTGTTTTCTATTTTTATTTTCTCCTTCTTCATCTCTTATCTTTCTTTTAGTGTTAAGGGTTAGATTAAGGAATGGGGGACGGGACGAGGAATAATGCTTCAAAAATTTATATTGTATTTCGTGGTAAGAGGCCTGAATTATACAACTCTTGGCAACAGTGTGCTCCAATGGTTAATAGTGTCAAGGGTAACATCTTCCAGGCTTTCAAATCGTATGATGAAGCCACATCAGCATTCAATGAGTTCAGAAAAAGTTGTCAAGCTGAGAATATATCGGCATCGAAGGTGTATGTAGTATTTCGTGGTAAGAGGACCAGATTATATAACTCTTGGTGTGAGTGTGCTCCTATGGTTATAGATTTCAAAGGAAGCATCTTCGAGGCTTTCAAATCTTATGATGAAGACATAACAACATTCAATGAATTCCAAGAAAAAAATGCTGGCAGTGAAGAACCATCTTCAAGTTCGTTTGTAGATGAAGTGGTGTAGAGGTTGAAGGCGACAATGGAGCAAGTGTTATTTCATCTGTGTTGTTAGCTGGAATATTTGTAGGGATGAAGATATCAGAAAATTGTTCAGCTTGATTATTAATAAAACTATTTATCCCTTTATGAACTGAATGTTTTGTCTATATTGTTGGATGTTAATTAAAAAATTTAGTTTTAAGTGCCAAAGTGTTATCTCTACTGACTAGATATTAAGTAGTTATAAGCGTTAGATTCATTTTGCACCTATTTTAGACCTTACTATATTGATCCTTGGTATTCATCAGATTTTCGACACTGCCTGAAATGTTATATGAACTTTCCATATTCGTACTTATACCAAACTTCCATTTCCACAAGTTTGATTCATCTTTCAATAATTCCTTCTTTTGACAAGAACTTGGGAAGTTTGCTTCATAAGTACTTCTTTTCTTCTCAACTATCTTTAAGTTTTTTATATATTTCTCAGAAAGACAATATGTTTTCTTATTGTCCAAGGTTGGTGTCATAAGTTCAATGTGCTTTCTTAATTTGACAAAAAATTTACCACCTTTAGAGGACTTAATTAATCTGTACAATTGCTACTCGTAGTTCTTTCATTGCATTAGACATCAAATGAACAGTTGCACTTTTGAAGACAATTGGACTGTTTTGTTAACAAGCATCAAATGATCCTTTAAGTAAAAAAAAAGATTCAAAGACATAATAATATAGTTTCATTAATATGAGATTTCATAACATCACCAAAGATCAATAAACATATCACTATAAAAGGGTAGACAACTTCATAGACTTTTAGAAAAATATCATCATAAGTGTCACACCTCCTTTTTCCACCCCCGCGAGGGGCGTATGAGTTTTTTTTCCAATTAAAGGACAATCGAAACGGGATTTGTTTGTTTATTTCAGAGTCGCCACTTGGGAGATTTAGGGTGTCCCAAGTCACCAATTTTAATCCCGAATCGAGGAAAAGAATGACTCTATTTAACAGTCTGCGCACCAGAAATCCGGATAAGGAATTCTGTTAACCCGGGAGAAGGTGTTAGGCATTCCCGAGTTCCGTGGTTCTAGCACGGTCGCTCAACTGTTATATTCGGCTTGATTATCTGATTTTATACAAATATGAACTTATGTGCAAATTTTAACTTTTTACCGCTTTCATAATTATTATTATTATTTTTACAAGGAATTGCAACGTTGTGAAAATGTATCTCAAACCGCGTCACAATCAATGTACCCGTGGTCGTTGACACACTTTGACTCCGTTGAAATTTGGATTTGGGTCACATAAATGTGCACCCGAGTTTAAGAAAATTAAATTATTAAAGGCGCGCCTAAAGCGACTAGCGTATCATTTCTTTGGGTAGGGCCGTGGAATTTTGCTAAACGGTCCATCCCGAAGTCTAAGGAATTTTAAAGCAAATATTTACTGAGGGCCCCACAATTTTGTATTTTTATTCGGCGAGGCTCATCTCATTCTTACTTTTAAAAGGAATTTGCAACGTCATGGACATGCATCTCGGACTACGTTACAATCAATGTACCCGTGATCAGAGACACATTTCGACTCCGTTGAGATTGGGATTTGGGTCACATAAATGCACACCCGTATTTAAGAAGGTAAGATTAATTAAGACGCGTCCTAAAGAAACTACGTATTGTTGTTTTAGAAAAAGGCCGTGGAAAATTCACTAAACGGCCAAATCCAAAGTCTAGTCAATGGTTATGTATTTATTGAGGGCCCCAGCGATGTGTGATTTATTTGGCGAGGCGCGCCTCATTTTTATTTTAAAAGTTCGTCCTATAGTGGCTATGTTTCCTGTTACGTTTGTCTCTAATAATGAAAGCAGAAAAATGGTCCAACTTAGTTACATGCTTACAAGTTATTTATAGTTGGGTTCCGAATATTTTTCGCAAAATCCGAAGCATGAACGCGTATATGGGCAGCTGTTTGGATATTATGGGCCCAGGACCAACACACACAGTATTGGTTGGACCTGGGACACTGCTTTTCCGATGAAGGCCTGGTTAGTTCATTCGACTTGGGCTCGACATTCATAAGGCTGAAATGTAAACTTGTGCTATCTACTCTAAAGGTATTGTTGCAAGTTATAACGAGGCAGCTTACTAAAGGAAATGAGATTAACTAACAATGGATAGTTTAACACTTAACATGCGTTAGAAGATATGCTAACCACAAACATAGCTAAAGTTCAAGATATGGCTTATTACATTGTCAACCCTTTTATCTACCAGCCTATATACACAGTATGATATTAAGTTGCCATACATGACGTTCAGCTATACATGAGGGCTACCTTCACTATCCTAATAGAAGACGTGAACTATTATACACAACCTAATGTTCAATATACAGGCTATGTATGAAAATAAACAACTTCAACTCTTCTCTTTTGTATTCATGTTTCAACTTTCAACTCACATTGACAGTGTATCAGTGGTGTACCTGGTATTGAGAAAAGCAAAAGAAGAAGAGGAATGATCAGTGGAAGCAGTAGCATACACAGCAACAACAGCAACAGAAACCATCAATCAACAACAACAAAACCCAACAACAGATCTTTAAAACCCAAGCAAGAAAGTCCAGTTTGCAACCCAACAATACCAAAACAAGTACAGGCAAAGCAGGGAAGGAAACAGATGCAAGAAAACAGTAGCCTCTGATTGTTATGCTCCAATTCCAGCACAATCCTAACTCTATCTTACTCTGAAAATAGACTGTCCTCCTAAAGTTGAAAGACCAGCCTTGTTTTTTTTGTCTTTTTTTCTATGAAGACTTAAAAATGTCCAGCCTATGCTCTCAATACTAAACTGACCCCTCAAAGTTGGAAGACCAGCCCCTTTCTTGTTCTAAATAAACCTATTTATAGGCAGAAATGGCAGGCCCCCAGGCTGCCTTGATTCCTTCAGCCTTTTCCTGCCCATACCCCTTAGTTTCCCATGCCTAAATGTCCTTTCTTGATGCTAGTTACATTGTTCCCCATGCTTGTCCTTTTATTTTATTCAAGAGGTATGGGTGATTAAAGTATTATTAGTCAGCCCCCATGCTCCACTGTTTGGTTCCCCATTAACAACTAAACTAAGGTTAGTTATTAACAACTGGGCAGACTTGAGCTCAGGGCCTGTTGAGACCCTTTTAGACTTACCAAACTTACCCTTTTAATCCACTGTTATTACTGTCTAACCCTAAACTCAGAAGTTAGAATCACAGCCTATCTAAGCTTGCACCTTAAGACTGATTTCTGGTTGAATACTCAGGGTATTACAACTATGTTTAATTCTCAGTTTAGGCTTAACCAATGGCTCGAATTTAATCCAACAGGGGTGCTAATCAGACGGTGTGAGTTGGCCATATTGGAAACTAATCCTGACCAACTCATACTCAATTGATCAGGGGGCAGGTGAGTAGGCAGACTAAAATCGAAACACTACTGATTAGGCACATTGATACTAGTCTCAACATGGACAAGAGGAATAGGCTAGTATGATAATCAGTTGGCGACATTTATTTAATCAACTATATGTACACAAAGGATAACAACAAACACGAAGGAATTGACCAAATGAAAGGTTTACTGAAGACGGGTGGAACTAAAAGAACAACGGAAGAACAATCAAATAGGAAAACAAACAAAAATTATCATGCAAACACACATTATCAGAATCCTAATAAAGCAGAAGACAGAAGAGAATACCTTAATGCCCGTAGGACAACAAATGACCCAGGATCGAACCGGACCCGACCTTTTTGAGGTCGAATGGACTTTAATCGAAGTGTTCTCGACTGAGAACACCTCGATTAAGGTCTATTAGACCCCAACCTGTTGTTGATTTGGACGGACCCCTATGGATTCAATTTTTAGGGTTCTTGAGCTCAGATTTGTGGTTCGAAGAGTTCTACCTAGATTCGAACGAAACCAACGTTGATTAGGGTATGAGGGATGTCAGGGGAGTGGCTGGTGTGAATTTGGGGCTCATTAGGTGGTTTAGGGTTTTGGCTCGAATCTTTGATCGAAGATTCGAGAACCCTGGAGATGATTCGAAGTTAAGTGACCGGGGATTCGTGTTCAGGGTAGTTTGTAGGTTCAGTGGTGTAGCTATGGTGGCCGGTGGCGTTGTTGCTGCCGGGTTTACGTTGAAGGGGAGCTAGGGCGGCTGTTAGGGTTTGGGGGTATTTGGGATCGTCTCTGAGAGAGACGATGAAACCAGGGGGGGTGTTTGGATAGGGGGCGGGGTAACAGGGTTGGTCTTATATACGACTTAGGGGTTTAGATCCTGACCATTGGATCAGGTGAGATCGATGGCCAGGATCTATTCACTGAAAGAGGACGACGTCGTTTGGGCGTAGTGGTGGGTGAGACCGGATATGGGAATGGATCGGGTCAGGTCAACGAGTCTAGGGGATGTGATCCTGGCCGTTGATCCATTTGAGATCAACGACCCTGCTCAACTGGGACAGAAACGGTGTCGTTCGGGCACCTCTGAGGAGACGGACCAGTTTAATTCATTGGGCCAGCTCGTTTGGGCCTATTTTTATTTTAATTTCTTGGCCCAAACCGAGTATTCTTACTATTTTCAACTCTTTTCCTTTTTCTACTTTAATTAACGATCAACAAAATTCTAAAATAATTTTTGTAAAACCAAAATTAACCTACAACAATGTTAAACCTTAACAACAATTAACACACAAGGTCAAATATTTAATTAAAAATAAAATTACACCGCGACACACATAAATGACAAAACACAACAAAAATGCATATTTTTGTGATTTTCTTTCTTTTAAAATAAAACATGGTTTAATTGACTCCACAATGCACAATTAAATCTTGAATGCGCATGCAACATGTATTTATACATACATATATATATATATATATATATATATATATATATATATATATATCAATCACAACAACGGCAAGCATTTACGGACCAAATAATTACCAAAATGTCACGTAAATTCTAAAAATCGTACACGGATGAATTTTGTTTTATTTTTTGATTTCTTTTGGAGCAATTTCCGTGAAGCAAAAATCACGTGCTCACAGCTGCCCCTCTTTGGTCGAAATCACAAAGAGTTTTCGTGCAAAGATAAAGTGAGCGGATACGAGCGATTTTTGCCCGTTGGGATACTCCGTGTGAAGCATTTTTTGGAAAAAGATTTAACCGAACCTTTGCTTCAAAGGTTTCCTACATATCCCTGGCTAAAAGGGAATCAGGTTAATGTAGTTCGGGAAGTTTTGGTAGCTGGGACTACTGTGGGACTGCAATGTTACTGCTGTTGCATGCTATTACCACTGCTTACCGATCTCCTTGTTACACCGTGCTTAAAAGAAAACAAGAAGCTAGGCTAGACTACGGATCGTAAGATCTCATCTATCTTCAACTTGTTCTTGCTGTCTTGCTTTCTTGTCGGCTTATATTTCTTCCGGTGCTTTTCTTGCATGACTTTGGGAATGACACTGGCCTTTTGCCTCTCGGCATACCAGTTTTCCTCATTTTGTTTGGTCCGCTAGGGATATGGCTTCCTTCATTAAGTTTTTGGCGGTTCCTCCGGGGATACGACTTTCTTCATCAAATTTGCGCCGGGAATAATGTAATATTCAACAGGCTGCTTCTTTCAAGACGCATTTTTTCTTCCTTTTGACTCATGCGCCTGAATTTGTGCTGAGACCTTTTGCTGCAACCTTCCGCCTTCCGGTGCTGGGGATTTTTATTGTTTCCTACTGGAGATTCCAGTTGTAACCTTCGGCCTTCCAGTGGTGACTGATTTCAAGATCTGCAGTATGAGACAATTCCAAGATCTGCAGCATAAGATTGAAAAGTATTCCTCTCGTTATACAGGTGGGCGCCTGAGTATGAAAATACAGAATTGTATTCCGGCATTATACTGGTGGGAGACCTAGAACAGAAATGAAAAGACAGAAAAATATATTCCCGCATTATACTGGTGGGCGACCTAGAACATGAATGTATTCCCGCATTATACTGGTGGGCGACCTAGAACATGAATGTATTCCTGCATTATACTGGTGGGCGACCTAGAACAGAAATGAAAAGACTGAAAAAATGTATTCCCGCATTATACTGGTGGGCGACCTAGAACATGAATGTATTCCCGCATTATACTGGTGAGCGACTTAGAACATGAATGTATTCCCGCATTATACTGGTGGGCGACCTAGAATAGAAACGTGTTCCCGCATTATACTGGTGGGTGACCTAGAACATGAAATGAAAAGACAGAAAAATATATTCCCGCATTATACTGGTGGGTGACCTAGAACAGAAATGTATTCCCGCATTATACTGGTGGGTGACCTAGAACATGAATGAATTCCCGCATTATACTGGTGGGCGACCTAGAACAAAAATGAAAAGACAGAAAAATGTATTCCCGCATTATACTGGTGGGCGACCTAGGACAGAAATGAAAAGACAGAAAAATATATTCCCGCATTATACTGGTGGGCGACCTAGAACAGAAACGTGTTCCCGCATTATACTGGTGGGTGACCTAGAACATGAAATGAAAAGACAGAAAAATATATTCCCGCATTATACTGGTGGGTGACCTAGAACATGAATGAATTCCCGCATTATACTGGTGGGCGACCTAGAACAGAAATGAAAAGACAGAAAAATGGGCGACCTAGAACAGAAATGAAAAGACAGAAAAATGTATTCGCATATTATACTGGTGGGAGACCTAGGACAGAAATGAAAAGACAGAAAAATATATTCCCGCATTATACTGGTGGGCGACCTAGAACAGAAACGTGTTCCCGCATTATACTGGTGGGTGACCTAGAACATGAAATGAAAAGACAGAAAAATATATTCCCGCATTATACTGGTGGGCGACCTAGAACAGAAATGTATTCCCGCATTATACTGGTGGGTGACCTAGAACATGAATGAAAAAGAAATGTATGCCCGCATTATACTGGAGGGCGACCTAGAACATGAAATGAAAATACAGAAAAGTATTCCCGTAGTGTACTGGTGGGCGACCTAGGACATGAAATGAAAAAGGACAGAAAAATGTTAATTTGTTTCCTCGTTCCTCCGAGAAAATTTTTGAACAAGGGCAGAAAATTTTCTACCCCGGTTTTGGGGACCTTTCTTGTGGCGTGTCTTTCTGCCATCATCGACCTTTATTCTCCTGTAAATCAAAGAGAATCTTGTTAGTTTAACATGGCGAGTGATCGTGTCACTCCTGCTGGGGGATGATTGTTCCTTTCCCTTTCCCTTGCTCTGTGCTCCCAAAAACTGGTTGGGTGATAAAGTTGCTTGCTGGGGATGATATGTGTGCTGGGGATGAATTTCTACTGGGGATGGTTTTCCATTTATCCCTTCCCCGCTCTTTTGTTTCACAACATGATGTGGGCTTCTCCTTCAACTTCAAAACTACTCCCTTGTTTATTTCTCACAGCCCTGCAGGACGTAACATGTTATCACCTGGGGATAACGTTGTTGAGGACGGGATGGTTAGGGTTATTTTGCTGTGGGTTAATTCCCTTTTCTTCCTTTTCCCCTTTCGTGGTGTTTGACCACCTTGGACCTTGGTCCGTGAGTTATTGTCGTTCATGCTGGGGGATCTTTTGGCACTTGGTCCACGGGTCCTTCAACCGTCGTTTTCTTCATGTTCCCCTATTCTTTCTAAGCTAGTTTGTCATTTGGTTTTGCAACGAACGCCTTCCGTCCTGTTGCCCTGGCTTTGGCCTGTGCCCTTCGCATTTTGCTATGTACCATTTTGGCCCTGGTAGTAAACTCTGAAAAATCCTTTTCAAACAAATTTCTGGAAAGAAATGAAAAAGATAGAAAAGAGAGAGAAATCTTTCTGAACAAATGCTGGGGGGAAAGAAGAAAAGGAAAGAACTTATCTGGATGGTATGACTGGTCCTTATGATCATGTCGTGCACCATGGATTCCCGACCCAGTCTATTTGTATTATTCAACCTGCCTGACGGCCTTACTTGTTGGGGATGAATAGGTGCCCACTTCTTCGCAAACGCGGATCCTTTTGCCAATCTGTCTTGTCGCCTTACAGTGCCCTTCGAGGGGTTTTCACTAATAAGAATCTCTCTTTTCTCTCAGCTCCCGCCGCCTTACGGTGCCTGTGAAGGTTTTCACCGATAAGACTCTCTCGTTTTATCTCTCTCATCTTTCGTCGCCTGCGAAAGTTTTCACCGATAAGACTCTCTCATTTTGCCCTTCAATGAGGAATTGGGGTGCTGCCGACATGACTCTTTCTTTTGGAGATTCTTTCTGGCTATCAATTCATTTCTCATTTATGATCCCCTTCTTTGCTGGGGATCATCGTATTATTCTCGGCTCCCATTGACCTAACTTGGCACTTCTCGGATATTGATCGAGAGGTTTTTTGGGATATCGATGTTGGTTTTGTGTGTCAAAAAACGTAACTTTGATGGGTGAAATGTTACAACTCTTGGAATCAAACCCTTTTCGGAGATTCAAAAACAGAACTTCTGCCCCAGTTCTCTTGCTTGGGGAATTTTATTATTTACACTATGTTGAGCTATGCGCATTATGCACACTATGACCGAGCCGTGAGGCACCTACGTATCCTCTTTGAGGAATTAGGTCAAACATAGTTCCTACCGCTTTTGTTTTTCTTGTGATTTTTATCTCTTTTTTTTTTCAGTTTTCTTTAATTTTTTTCTTCTTCTTCTTTTTCATATCTTTTTTTTTCATTAGTGATTCCAAAATAGGGGTATGAAAGAATAACTTAAGGCTCAAAAGGGGGAAACAAAGGTTAAAAGTGTTTTGGATAGAAGAAAGAATTGCCTCCGTCATTTCATTATCCAATAAGTACCAAATACAAACGATTGAACCAATAGCTACCATAATCAGAGAAATCACGCATAATATCTTTTGACTGCATCAGAGTTGATAGCCATGTCGACACACCTTCCCTCAATATCTATTAGACACAAAGCACCGTTGGACAACACTTTGGTCACGATATAAGGCCCTTGCCAATTTGGGGCGAACTTGCCTTTTGCTTCGACCTGATGCGGGAGGATCCGTTTCAATACTTGCTGCTCTACTTCAAATTTTCTAGGGCGCACCTTCTTATTGTACGCTCTTGCCATTCTTTTCTGATACAACTGGCCATGACACACTGCTGCCAATCTTTTTTCATCTATTAAGTTCAGCTGCTCTAGTCGAGCTTTGACCCATTCATCGTCGTCAATCCCGGCTTCAGCGATAATTCGGAGGGATGGGATTTTAATCTCCGCTGGTATTACTGCTTCAGTTCCGTATACCAACAAATAAGGAGTTGCACCTATGGAAGTCCGGACTGTAGTGCGATAACCCAACAAAGCAAAGGGTAGTTTCTCATGCCATTGTCTAGATCCTTCCACCATCTTCCGCAGTATCTTCTTGATGTTCTTATTGGATGCTTCGACCGCTCCATTCTCTTTGGGATGATATGGGGTGGAATTGCGGTGTGTAATCTTAAATTGTTGGCATACCACTCTCATCAGACTGCTGTTAAGATTTGCCCCATTATCCGTGATGATCACTTTTGGGACCCCAAATCTGCAGATGATATGGGAGTGAACAAAATCTACCACTGCCTTCTTGGTTACCGACTTGAAGGTTTTGGCTTCAACCCACTTGGTGAAGAAGTCGATGGTCACCAGAATGAACCTATGGCCGTTGGCTGCTGCCGGCTCGATAGGTCCAATGACATCCATGTCCCATGAGACAAATGGCCAGGGCGCTGACATCGTATGCAACTCTGTCGGCGGAGAATGAATCAGATCTCCATGCATCTGACACTGATGGAATTTCCTCACGAAAGTGATACAGTCATGCTCCATAGTGAGCCAATAGTACCCTGCCTGAAGAATCTTTTTTGCCAATACATATCCACTCATATGTGGCACGCAAACTCCAGCATGCACCTCTGCCATAACCGTCGTGGCTTGACCGGCGTCTATACATCTCAACAATCCCAAGTCCGGGGTTCTTCTGTACAACACTCCTTCACTGAGGAATAAACCATTCGACAAATGCCGAAGGGATCTTTTTTGGTCTCCAGTGGCTTGTTCCGGATATATCCCCATTTTGAGGTACTCCTTTATATCATGAAACCAAGGCTCGCCATCTACTTCCTCTTCTACCGCGTTGCAATAAGCATGCTGACCACGAACCTGAATGTGCAACGGGTCAACATACATTTTGTCGGGATGGTGCAACATTGATGCTAAGGTGGCCAATGCATCAGCAACCTCGTTATGAACTCTCGGGATATGTCTGAATTCCACTGATCGAAATCGCTTGCTCAGATCGTGCAAGCATTGTCGATATGGCATGAGTTTCAAATCCCGTGTTTCCCACTCACCCTGAATCTGATGTACCAAGAGGTCCGAGTCTCCCAAGACCAGAACGTCCTGGACATCCATGTCCGCAGCTAATCGCAGACCCAAAATGCAGGCTTCGTACTCGTCCATATTATTGGTGCAATAGGAGCATAGTTGAGCTGTAACAGGATAGTGACGTCCTGTTATAGAAATGAGTACTGCTCCTATTCCAACCCCTTTCGCGTTCGCGGCTCCATCGAAGAAAAGCTTCCAACCCGGTTCCTCGAGTAATTCCAGCTCACTTGTATGCATCACTTCTTCGTTGGGAAAATACGTCCTTAAAGGCTCGTATTTTTCATCAACGGGATTCTCTGCCAAATGGTCGGCCAGCGCTTGGGCTTTCATGGCCGTCCTCATCACATAGACGATATCAAACTCTGTGAGCAAAATTTGCCATTTTGCTAACCTCCCTGTAGGCATAGGTTTCTGAAAAATGTACTTTAATGGGTCCAAACGGGATATGAGATAAGTAGTATACGAGGACAGGTAGTGCTTCAACTTCTGAGCCACCCAAGTCAGGGCGCAGCATGTCTTCTCGAGTTGAGTGTATTTGACCTCATACACTGTGAACTTCTTGCTAAGATAATAAATGGCCTGCTCCCTTCTTCCTGTAATGTCGTGTTGCCCCAACACGCAGCCAAACGAATTCTCCAGGACTATCAAATAAAGAATTAATGGCCTCCCTGGCTCAGGTGGAACCAACACAGGTGGATTGGACAGATACCTTTGATTTGGTCGAAAGCCTCTTGACACTCCGCTGTCTAGTCTACCGCAACATCTTTTTTCAGCAGCCAAAATATGGGTTCACAAGTCGCCGTGAGTTGGGCGATGAACCTGCTGATATAATTTAGCCTCCCCAATAGACTCATTACCTCCGTTTTGTTCTTTGGCGGTGGCAAATCTTGGATGGATTTGATCTTGGATGGGTCTAACTCAATACCCCGTCGACTGACGATGAACCCTAACAACTTTCCTGATGGAACCCCGAATGCGCATTTGGCCAGGTTGAGCTTAATATCATACCTTCGAAGTCTTTGAAAGAACCTCCTTAGGTCTGCTACATGGTCTTCCTGACGCCAAGACTTTATGATCACATCATCTACGTACACTTCAATTTCTTTGTGTATCATGTCGTGAAACACAGTAGTCATTGCTCGCATGTACGTTGCCCCAGCATTCTTCAATCCGAATGGCATTACCCGGTAGCAGTAAGTTCCCCATGGCGTAATGAAAGCCGTCTTTTCCGCATCTTCTCCGTCCATTAGGATCTGATGATATCCTGCATAGCAATCCACAAAGGATCCGATCTCGCGCCCCGCGCAATTATTGATCAGGATATGGATGTTGGGCAATGGAAAATTGTCCTTAGGACTTACTTTGTTGAGATTGCGGTAGTCGACGCATACCCTGATTTTCTCATCCTTCTTCGGCACTGGTACCACATTGGCCAACCACTCGGGATATCGAGTGACCCGAATGACCTTTGCCTGCAGCTGCTTAATCACCTCTTCTTTGATCTTCACACTCATTTCTGTTTTGAATTTCCTTAGCTTTTGCTTGATCGGAGGGTAGGCCGGGTCAGTGGACAATTTGTGAACCACTAGATCAGTGCTTAATCCCGGCATATCATCATATGACCATGCAAAAACGTCTTTGAATTCCACGAGGGTTTTGATCAATTCCTCCCTGAAGTTTGGCTCAATGTGGATGCTGATTTTGGTTTCTCTAACATTATCTGCGTCCCCCAGATTCACAGCCTTTGTGTCATTCAGATTAGGCTTGGGTTTCTCTTCAAATTGGCACAGTTCTCGGTTTATTTCTTCGAAGGCTTCATCCTCGTCATATTCAGACTCATTGTCGCGATCGTCCTCTTGTATCATTAAGTCGGAGTCGGATTGATTTATTAGACTAGGTCGAAGATCCGCTGTGCATGCCATGTCATTAGAACCAGTAAAAAGAGAACTGTTCAGAAGGAAAAGAACAAAACAAAATTAAAACAAGACAAAAGAAGAGAATTTTATTAAAATTGCGGGATAACAAGGTTCACACTTTTACAAAAATAAAAATGAAATTTGGATTACACCTTGGAATAATCCGAAATAAGAAAACAAAAATCAAAGCCTACTACCAGGACTCCCCCCGGATATGAAGAGGAGTAACCGTCCAATTGTTAGTTTTGGCCTCGGGCCCCACAAACTGTATGTCCGCTCTTACACCGGTCGATTCTTCTTTCAGAGCGGCTTGGATTGTCATCACTGTCTGTGAGGGTTTCTTTGGCTCTCCTCCCTCGTATACTAGCTCGATCATGTGAGCTTCGGGGTGTACTGGCAATGGGTTTTGGTTGATGTTGGGTACCTCAGGCGCCTGGACTTCGATTTTGTTGGCATCAATAAGATCTTGTATTGCATGCCTCAACTTCCAACACTTTTCGGTATCATGCCCCAACATTCCTGAGCAGTATTCACAGCTTATTGATCGGTCCAAATTTTGGGGTGGAGGATTTGGTCCTCTAGTCTCGACAGGACTAACCAAACCTAATTGCCTCAATTTGTGGAACAAGGCGGTGTAGGTTTCTCCCAACTCAGTAAAAACTCTATGTCTCTGTAGCCTGTCATTTCTAGCAGCTTGATTTCCCCGAAAGCCCGCCCCTGAAGGGTTTCTGTATGCCCTTGGTGGAGGATAGGTGTTTTGCGGTGGTACATGTGTGTTCTGGGGAGTTGGCGCGCGCCATTGCGGGCGAACCGGAGGCTGAGTGTATGTCTGGGCTTGGTGCACGGAGAAGTGTGGTTCTTGAGGTAGATAGTAGTGCTGTGGTGGGCTGTATGGGTAGTTTGGCCTGTGGGGTCTGGGTTGGTTGTAGTATGGTTTGCCGGACCTGGACCAACTGCTTGCCTCAATCGTGGCAATTTCTTCTTTCTTCCTCCTTCCCAGCGCACCTCCCGTGCCGCTCTGAATAGCCTGGGTCGTTGCCTTGAGCGCCGAGTAATTCAGGATTTTGTCAGATCTCAGACCCTCCTCTATCATGACCCCTATCTTTACTACTTCATTGAAGGATTTTCCAACCGTCGTCACCAAGTGACCAAAGTAAGTTGGATCCAGTGTTTGCAAGAAGTAGTCCACCATTTCTCCCTCTCTCATGGGCGGATCAACTCTGGCTGCTTGTTCTCTCCAGCGGAAACCAAACTCACGAAAGCTTTCCCCAGGCTTCTTTCCGATCCTCAGCAATGTGAGACGGTCAGGGACTATCTCGAGATTGTATTGAAAGTGACCCGCGAAAGCCTGCGCCAGATCATCCCAAGTGTACCATCTGCTGGAATCCTGCCTGGTATACCATTCCAGTGCCGATCCACTCAAGCTTTGGCCGAAATAAGCTATCAGTAGCTCATCTTTGCCGCCTGCCCCTCTCATTTTGCTACAAAAGCCCCGCAAATGTACCATGGGATCACCATGCCCTTCATACAAATCAAACTTAGGCATCTTGAACCCAGCCGGGAGTTGGACGTCCGGTAAAGGGCATAGATCCTTGTAGGCCACACTGACCTGGTTGCCCAATCCGTGCAGGTTCCTGAAGGATTGCTCCAGGCTTTTGAACTTCCTCATTACCTCCTCTTGTTCTGGGACCTTGACCGGCTTTTCTATTTCTGCCGGTACCTCCGAGTGCGGATTGTAAGTATGGGGTTCTGGTGTATGGA
Organism: Nicotiana sylvestris; assembly: GCF_000393655.2. Lineage (NCBI taxonomy): Eukaryota > Viridiplantae > Streptophyta > Magnoliopsida > Solanales > Solanaceae > Nicotiana > Nicotiana sylvestris. The sequence goes on from NC_091062.1 coordinate 141,859,348, forward strand.
ATGTGGGCTCAGGGGGATAGTATTGCGTATCGTGAGCCTGAAACAACGGCTCGCTGGTTGATCTTTGCAGGGTGGCTGATGTGGGTCCCATAAAAGTGGGAACATTTGGTGTTGGGAGAGGTTGATGGGGTGGTGGAGCTTGGGAATCATGGGGGCTTCTCTCCTGAAGATAACGGTGATTCGGGAGACTGGTTGAGGGGCCAGAGTGAGGGTATTCCGGCATATGCCCCAGTGGTTCAGGACCCTTTTGTGCTTTGGCCAGAGCTAACTGCATTGCATTCATCTCTAGCCCCATCCTTTCTATCTTCTCCATCGCTTCTTTTAACAACTGGCTTACCGGCCTTTCTTCCTCAGTACTATTTTCTGAAGTAGTCATGCTTATCGGTACCGGTCCCTTAGATCTGGTCTGATAAGGGTGTGTTGCCAGAACGCTTTAACAACTAACTGTCTGATATTTGTGGAAAACAACAAACTTGTTAGCGTTAGAGTTTAACAGATTTGATAATAGCACATTGGGGATGCAATGCTCCTAGGCAGTTAACCGTTTCTAGCATGCTTTGCTTCAAACAACATGCGTCATCCCGGCTTGCTTATTTGTCCCTTTAAAGTACTTTGGGAACCCCTGTATTTTATTTTATTTTTATATTTTCTTCTTCTTTCTTTTCTCTCCTTTTTTATTAATGGCGGTCGAATCTTATGTGGATTGCCTACGTATCACGTCCCCGCGTGAATTAGACCGGGCGTAGTTCTGCCCAATAAAAGATAAACAATAATAAACATTTTTTTCAATTTTCATATTAAAACAAACTGGGTTTCAAAGGTTTGAAGATGACCTACAAACTCAAAAATCAAACAACCCACATATTCTAATAAAAAGATTTACAAACCCCAAAAACAAATGGGCAGCCTCCTTTCTCCGTTTGACAAATGCAACCGAACGGTTATTTTGCAAACGTGGCCCCTTCCAAATTTCACATGAATTTTGAGGCCGGGGAGGATTATTTTATGACACTTTTCAAACTTGTCCATTCTTTTACGAAAATAGCCTTTCGACAACTGAAAGATACTCTAAGGCTATTTCGGCAAGAACAGTTTAAGACGCGGCCGAAGCTGACTCGGCTTATTTTTGACTAAAAATCCGAACGGTATTCACCTGACCGCTGACTCTTTGTTTTTTTTTTCCAATTACAATAGAACCTGGTGTTGCAAACACGACCCTTTAGTGCCTCGGGGGCGAAGATTTTTAAGGCTGTGTGGGTCAACTGGACCAACATCCTAAACATGACCCAAAAGGTGGCTGTTTATGCAAAGTCAGCCTTTCGGCGTCCCTTTCAGGAACATTCGGCTATTTTTGACAAAACAACATCACCCGACTTATTTATGACTCTTTTTATCATTTTTTTTTTCAAAATAGAAAACTCAATATTGCAAACACGGCCTTTCAACGCCTCGGGGACGAAGATTTTTAAGGCTGTGTGGGTCAACTGGACCAAATCTCAAACATGATCCAAAAAGGTGGCTGAGTGAGCCCTCTGGCGTCCCTTTCGGGAACATTCGGCTATTTTTGACAAAACAGCACCACCCGACTTATTCATGAAAAATTTTGACATGTTTTTTTTTCTTTTTTTTTTTTTTATTTATTTGTTTTTGGCTATTTTATCAAAAAGGGGGTTGGACCCGGTGAGGGTTGCCTACGTATCTCACATCCGGTGAGAATCAAACCCGCGTAGTTCGGGCGGAGACTATAAACCAAATTTTGGAAACATGACAAATTTTGGAAACATGACAAATTTTGGGAACATGACAAACAATGACCATCATATTTTCCCAAACAAAAATAAAAGACTTTTTTTTACATGTTGTTTTGCTTTTTTGAGTGAAACAAACAAAACGTTCTTTTTTTTTATTTTTCTCAAAATTTCGGCAAAATCTCGACAGTATTTGGGCATGGTTTTTCTACAATAGGCAATTAACCCTCCATACTATTACCTCACTCTTTTCTCATAATTTTCCGACACTCCTGAACTTTCGAAACCGGTCTGCATGCAAGTCTAAAGCAAATAAATGCATAACGCAAACAGGATGTAGCAGGATGGTCTTTTCATTTCAGGTTGCTAGTCCTAGACGGACTCAACCCCTGTGTTGAGTCCCCAAAGTCAAATGCACATGATGCAAATAAGCGTTCCTACTAGGGATCCGGCATGAGGCTTTGTTATACTATGTTTTAAAACCTAGGTGTTTGTTCTAGACCTGGCTTACCCGAGCGGACAACTCGAGCCGAGGATGGGAGCTGTGTACCGGTAACCAAAGGGACATCCGATTGTGCAACTCCTCCGAATCCTCGTTCTATTTTGGTATATGACACTAACAGAAAGAAGTCACGACCAGCGTGCACTCCTCAAGAGAGAGAAGAGAGGGGTTTCGGCACAGTTTATATATACAGTCCAAGTAATATCAAAGCAGTAAAACACATCATTTAGCACATTGAGTCCAAACATGTAACAAAATCAGATAAAACCAAATATAACAATTTATCTAAGCTCGAATTTCTAACCCTGAACCAGTGGTTCTGGGTCTCTACTCCCCAGCAGAGCCGCCAGAGCTGTCACACCTCCTTTTTCTGCCCCCGCAAGGGGCGTAGGAGTTTTTTTTACCAATTAAAGGACAATCGAAACGGGATTTGTTTGTTTATTTCAGAGTCGCCACTTGGGAGATTTAGGGTGTCTCAAGTCACCAATTTTAATCCCGAATCGAGGAAAAGAATGACTCTATTTAACAGTCTGCGCACCAGAAATCCGAATAAGGAATTCTGTTAACCCGGGAGAAGGTGTTAGGCATTCCCGAGTTCCGTGGTTCTAGCACGGTCACTCAACTGTCATATTCGGCTTGATTATTTGATTTTATACAAATATGAACTTATGTGCAAATTTTAACTTTTTACCGCTTTCATAATTATTATTATTATTATTTTTACAAGGAATTGCAACGTTGTGAAAATGTATCTCAAACCGCGTCACAATCAATGTACCCGTGGTCGTTGACACACTTTGACTCCGTTGAGATTTGAATTTGGGTCACATAAATGTGCACCCGAGTTTAAGAAAATTAAATTATTAAAGGCGCGCCTAAAGCGACTAGCGTATCATTTCTTTGGGTAGGGCCGTGGAATTTTGCTAAACGGTCCATCCTGAAATCTAAGGAATTTTAAAGCAAATATTTACTGAGGGCCCCGCAATTTTGTATTTTTATTCGGCGAGGCTCATCTCATTCTTACTTTTAAAAGGAATTTGCAACGTCATGGACACGCATCTCGGACTACGTCACAATCAATGTACCCGTGATCAGAGACACATTTCGACTCCGTTGAGATTGGGATTTGGGTCACATAAATGCACACCCGTATTTAAGAAAGTAAGATTAATTAAGACACGTCCTAAAGAAACTACGTATTGTTGTTTTAGAAAAAGTCCGTGGAAAATTCACTAAACGGCCAAATCCAAAGTCTAGTCAATGGTTATGTATTTATTGAGGCCCCCAGCGATGTGTGATTTATTTGGCGAGGCGCGCCTTATTTTTATTTTAAAAGTTCGTCCTATAGTGGCTATGTTTCCTGTTACGTTTGTCTCTAATAATGAAAGCAGAAAAATGGTCCAACTTAGTTACATGCTTACAAGTTATTTATAGTTGGGTTCCGAATATTTTTCGCAAAATCCGAAGCATGAAAGCGTATATGGGCAGCCGTTTGGATATTATGGGCCCAGGCCCAACACACACAGTATTGGTTGGACTTGGGCCACTACTTTTCCAATGAAGGCCTGGTTAGTTCATTCGACTTGGGCTCGACATTCATAAGGCTGAAATGTAAACTTTTGCTATATACTCTAAAGGTATTGTTGCAAGTTATAACGAGATAGCTTACTAAAGGAAATGAGATTAACTAACAATGGATAGTTTAACACTTAACATGCGTTAGAAGATATGCTAACCACAAACATAGCTAAAGTTCAAGATATGGCTTATTACACTGTCAACCCTTTTTATCTACCAGCCTATATACACAGTATGATATTAAGTTGCCATACATGACGTTCAGCTATACATGAGGGCTACCTTCACTATCCTAATAGAAGACGTGAACTATTATACACAACCTAATGTTCAATATACAGGCTATGTATGAAAATAAACAACTTCAACTCTTCTCTTTTGTATTCATGTTTCAACTTTCAACTCATATTGACAGTGTATCAGTGGTGTACCTGGTATTGAGAAAAGCAAAAGAAGAAGAGGAATGATCAGTGGAAGCAGTAGCATACACAGCAACAACAGCAACAGAAACCAACAATCAACAGCAACAAAACCCAGCAACAGATCTTTAAAACCCAAGCAAGAAAGTCCAGTTTGCAACCCAACAATACCAAAACAAGTACAGGCAAAGCAGGAAAGGAAACAGATGCAAGAAAACAGTAGCATCTGATTGTTATGCTCCAATTCCAGCACAATCCTAACTCTATCTTACTCTGAAAATAGACTGTCCTCCTAAAGTTGAAAGACCAGCCTTGTTTTTTTTGTTTTTTTTTCTCTGAAGACTTAAAAATGTCCAGCCTATGCTCTCAATACTAAACTGACCTCTCAAAGTTGGAAGACCAACCCCTTTCTTGTTCTAAATAAACCTATTTATAGGCAGAAATGGCAGGCTCCCAGGCTGCCTTGATTCCTTCAGCCTTTTCCTGCCCATACACCTTAGTTTCCCATGCCTAAATGTCCTTTCTTGATGCTAGTTACATTTGTTCCCCATGCTTGTCCTTTTATTTTATTCAAGAGGTATGGGTGATTAAAGTATTATTAGTCAGCCCCCATACTCCACTGTTTGGTTCCCCATTAACAACTAAACTAAGGTTAGTTATTAACAACTGGGCAGACTTGAGCTCAGGGCATGTTGAGACCCTTTTAGACTTAGCAGACTTACCCTTTTAATCCACTGTTATTACTGTCTAACCCTAAACTCAGAAGTTAGAATCACAACCTATCTAAGCTTGCACCTTAAGACTGATTTCTGGTTGAATACTCAGGGTATTACAGCTATGTTTAATTCTCAGTTTAGGCTTAACAAATGGCTCGAATTTAATCCAACAGGGGTGCTAATCAGACGGTATGAGTTGGCCATATTGGAAACTAATCCTAACCAACTCATACTCAATTGATCAGGGGGCAGGTGAGTAGGCAGACTAAAATCGAAACACTACTGATTAGGCACATTGATACTAGTCTCAACATGGACAAGAGGAATAGGCTAGTATGATAATCAGTTGGCGACATTTATTTAATCAACTATATGTACACAAAGGATAACAACAAACACGAAGGAATTGACCAAATGAAAGGTTTACTGAAGACGGGTGGAACTAAAAGAACAACGGAAGAACAATCAAATAGGAAAACAAACAAAAATTATCATGCAAACACACATTATCAGAATCCTAATAAAGCAGAAGACAGAAGAGAATACCTTAATGCCCGTAGGACAACAAATGACCCAGGATCGAACCGGACCCGACCTTTTTGAGGTCGAATGGACTTTAATCGAAGTGTTCTCGACTGAGAACACCTCGATTAAGGTCTATTAGACCCCAACCTGTTGTTGATTTGGACGGACCCCTATGGATTCGATTTTTAGGGTTCTTGAGCTCAGATTTGTGGTTCGAAGAGTTCTACCTAGATTCGAATGAAACCAACGTTGATTAGGGTATGAAGGATGTCAGGGGAGTGGCTGGTGTGAATTTGGGACTCATTAGGTGGTTTAGGATTTTGGCTCGAATCTTTGATCGAAGATTCGAGAACCTTGGAGATGATTCGAAGTTAAGTGATCGGGGATTCGTGTTCAGGGTGGATTGTAGGTTCAGTGGTGTAGCTATGGTGGCCGGTGGCGTTGTTGCCGCCGGGTTTACGTTGAAGGGGAGCTATGGCGGCTTCTAGGGTTTGGGGGTGTTTGGGATCATCTCTGAGAGAGACGATGAAACCAGGGGGGGTGTTTGGATAGGGGGCGGGGTAACCGGGTTGGGCTTATATACGACTTAGGGGTTTAGATCCTGGCCGTTGGATCAGGTGAGATCGATGGCCAGGATCTATTCACTGAAAGGGGACTGTCACACCTCTCCTTTACACAACATTCCGGAAGAGGGCGTAGTGTAACGAGAGTTTTTTCGATTAAAGGACAATCGAAACGGGATTCTTTATTAATTTCAGAGTCACCACCTGGGAATTTTATGGCGTCCCAAGTCACCGGTTTTAATCCCGAATCGAGGAAAATATGACTCTGTTTGTCATTCTGCGAACCAGAAATCTGAGTAAGGAATTCTGTTAATCCGGGAGAAGGTGTTAGGCATTCCCAAATTCCGTGGTTCTAGCACGGTCTCTTAACCATTTTATACTTGGCCTAATTATCTTGATTTTACTAAATACATTTTTTCTTGTTGCATGATTTTATTACCGCTTTGGTTAGATTGTTTACAATTATAGACCTACCTTAAAACGAATCACGCGTACGTATATTCGTATATATTTTTTTTATATATAAATGTAAAGAATCGTGTCACGCATACGTGTACACAATAAGATTGATTGTATTTTTTATATTTTTTATTATAAAAATGAATTTATGGCCGAAATTGCGCGTGCTTAAAATAAAATTACGAACATTCGTCACTCTTGTATGATTAAATGGTGAACTGCACATCTCGGGTTATATGAAATAAATTAATTTAATAACCTCCGAAAAACCCCTTTTATTAAGAAAGTTTGCTCGAAGTTGCGCGAACGCATACCCCGAATTGTCTTTAGAAATGTAATCATGTCACGCGAACGTGTCCCCAATTACACAAAATATTCTTAATGGCAATATAAATTTTCTACAAATGTTTATTATGTCCATCTATTTTAAATATGAAAGCCATAGGAAATCACCGAATGGGATGCCTCGAGATTTCTTGAAAAATCAAGATTTATTAGGTGTTGACCACAGGTTATATTTTAAACGTGTGAATTATATACCTCAAAAACTATTCAAATTGGAAGAGTTAATGAGATGAAAAATAAATAAATAACGTGCAGCTAAAATTTCCATTTTTATCGTGAATACAATATCCGTAATTTGTTTATGTATTTTTAGTACTTGATAATTATATGCACACATTATTTATTATTTTCCTCGGTTTAGGACTAAGTGTATGTGTTTACAAACTTACCAAGCGGATTACATGTAAAACTAAAAAAATTGATTGATAAGAAAACCAGTAGTTTTCGAAGAATTTTCATTATTCTACTCGGAGCGAACTCTACTTTGTATATCTTTGACTAAAATGCTGCAATCAATATTCATAAATCCATTCTTCTACACAACTTTTTTTTAATCCAAAGTTCTAATTATTTGGTTAATTTGCTTATGATGATTGAATTTGGGATAGATAAAATCAAACCAATTTTTACCTCGGCTTATGCAAACTATTTACAAATACTAAATCTGTACTTTGTAAAATTATTGACATTATTTTTATATACTATTTTTATAAGAAATGAGTTAATCGCATTCCTAAAATAAATGGGCCATTTGTTGTTAAGAAAGAGAACTAATCTACAAATTGATTTAATAAAATGACATTACATATACCGCAAATACACATCTGAACCATCCGGAATATTCCAATATCTTAATCGTAACGAATTATATCGATTCACCTCTCACTTATAGTTATCCCCATTATTAGGCCCTATTTTGTATAAATGAGAATACTTATGTCAAACTAGAATTGAACAATATCAGGCTTGACGAAGTTTACTAGCGTGGTTCCTCGATATTTTCATGTTACCAAGCGCTTAGTTAACATGGTCTAAATACAGAGTTTAAAGAATAGTCAACTTTCTACCAAGTCCCCTATCTCAACAATTCGCATATAACTATACTTAATGAGATTCTGAAATAAATAGAATTATTGCAAAGCTTATACTAACTTCAAAAGAGGTCTGATGGACTAATAGCTCCCATGCCGAGCATAAGCTATATTAGTTAACTAAAAAAAAATTGAAACTCAACTAATGAATTTAAACGGATAGCGGATATATTTAGAATTTCAGATTTCATTTCTTTGCAATATTGAAACTTTGCAATAACATGAGTCTAAATATATATATACCTGAAAATGAGGGTAAAAAAGGTAAAATTCAGCAGTAGCAGCAACAAAAAAACCAGCAGCACACATACAGCAGTTCAGCAGATTGAAACAGCCCCAAAAAATCCGTGAAAAACCAAACAAAGCAGTAACCTCAAGAAACTCTAGATTCAATCCAAATAATATCACCAAACAAACCCGGACAGATACGAGGAAACAATATTTCTGATTTTTAAAACTCAGGAAGATGTAACCTGAAACTCTCAATCTCAAAAATCAACCTTAACACTCTAACTTATAATGTAAGGTTCTTTTTTTTCTTCTGACTTTTCTCTCTTTCTTTTCTATTTTTCTTTCTGTTCTTCCAGAATCAGTCCCAAATTCCCTCTCTCTTTTTCCTCTGTGTTCTGTCTTTCTGTGTCTGTCTGTGTTTCTGTTCTCTTTTTTCTATTTTTCTTTCTGTCTGTGTGTGTCTCTCTTTCTGTGTCCTCCTAAAATCAGTCCCAACACACCCTTTTATACAACTTGTTTCCCCCTCTTCCAGCCTACTGCCCGGACCCCCCTTTTTCTTTTCAAATCAGTTTTTTCCACTCAAATAACACTAAAACTGCTTTTCCAATTAATCAGCCACTAAGGAAAATTTTCCCTTAATTTCAGCCCCTCCACTTCCTTTGGTTCCCCATTAGGATTAATTAATACCCCATTGATAAAACACTAGCAATAAAGTATCATACTAACTGTTTTATTCCCCAAACACCCCTGAAATTCCCTTACTATTACTGCCCTAAACCAATCTGCCTAAACTCAACAATTATCTGCTTAACAGCTTCAACCAATTCCTAAGGATTTAATGCAGAAAAACATTAAATACAAAGATTTCCAATTCAGAACAATATTTACAGAATTTCAACTAATCGGGCAATTAACAATCAGAACTAACCAAACAGAATGTTGAATGATTCATTCTATACAAACAAATTAATCAATGAAGCTTAAACAAATGATTACGTATTGTAACTGACATTGATCAGTAAGCAATGAAAACAAGCAATTCAAATAATTTCAGTATTATTGCCAGAATCAAGGATTAAATGGAAACTAATTAATCGACGCAACTTATTAATCGATCACACACATAACAATCATAGCATACATAAACAAATGACAGAATTGGACAAAATAAAGAGTCCACTGAAGATGAGCAGAATTAATTGCTAGAAAAATGGAAAAAATTAATAAAACTAAATTAATCAGATACATAGATAGGAAATCATGAATACAAAAATGAAGTAAAATACCTCGGAAATATCCTGACCCCAGCTCGAATCCAAATTTGGACACTTTGAGGTCGAACAGACTTTAATCGAAGTATTCTCGATAGAGAATACCTCGATTAAGGTCTATTAGACCCCAATCTTTTATTTAATTTGGCCAGATTCCATGGTTTGGATTTTTAGGGTTTTGTTTTTCTTCGGATTTGGGGTTCGAACATTTTTGGGCAGATTCGAAGGGAACTAATGACGACTTAGGGGTGAGGGAGGCCTAGGGGTCATTTGGTATCAATTTGGGACGGATTTGGATGAGTTCACATTTGGCTCGAATCTTCAAATGAAGATTCGAGAAGCTCTGAGATGATTCGAGCCAAATGGTTTGAAGATCCGTGTTGGGGGTGGCTGGAAGGCCACTGGGTGTTAGTTTGGTGGTCATCGGAGATGGTCGTGTCCTTAGGCCCACCTTCGATTTAAGATTCGAAGAGCTAGGGCCTGATTCGAGGGGAGTTATGGTGATGGTTGGAAAGAGGAGGTCGAGGAGTTCAGGGGTGTTAAGGTGGTGACCGGCGGCGTCGTTGCCGCCGGGTTTCTGGTGAAAGGGATTTAAGGCGGCTAGGGTTTTGGGGGAGGTCGTCTCAGAGACGACGATGAACATGAGGGTGAGAGGGTAAGGGGGGTGTTTGGTTAGGGGGCTGGGGTATGAATTTAGCTTATATATGGGAGGGGTGGTCTGATCTCGTCAGTTGGATCAGGTAAGATCTACGGTCCGGATCAATTCATTTAACTAAACGGTGCCGTTTTGGTTTAATGGGGATTGGGTCGGTCTCAGATGCAGGTGGGTCGGGTCATGAGGAAAGGCCTGGAACCATCAAATCAAAAATCAATGAACGGTTCCGATTAAATACAATCATACGACGTCGTTTGGTTTATGAAAGAACTGAACTAGACCGTCGGATCTATTTGATTAACGGTCCAGATGAAAAATGCCAATGCGACGTCGTTTGGTTGTCTCGAGATTACCCAGACGGCACCATCAAAACAACGTAGCTCCTGCCCTATACTACGTCGTTTGATGGCTTTTGAGTTGACAGATCTGGGCAAGGTAGGAAGTGCAAATTCTTGGGCTTAAAACTGGCCCAATCCGATTCTTTCTTCATTTTTGAATTCTTTTCCTTTTTCTTCTTTAATTTTCTGATACAATTCCTAATTAATTGTAAAATCTAACTACAAATATTAATTGATACTTACAATAATTAACACGCAAATCAAAGAAAAAAATGAAATCACATAAGGGCACATTTAAATGACAAAATTACAACAATTACATATTTTTTGTGATTTTTCTCTTTGTAAAACAAACCTGTTAATTCCTAAATTGAAAAACTAAATCCTAAATGCACATGCAACACATATTACATTATATTATTTTTTGTATTTTTAAATGCATTAATAAAATTACACACGCACATATACCTATGCAAACAAACAGGAAATCCGTACAATATTTCCTAAAAATAACACATAATTAAAGAAAAGACCTAATTTCGGGAGTTATTTTGGAGTAATTCGTATGAGGCAAAAATCACGTGCTCACAGCTGCCCCTCTTTGTCTGGAAACACGAAGAGTTTTCGTGCAAAGATAAAGTGAGCGGATACGAGCGATTTTTGCCTGTTTGAATACTCCGTGAGAAGCATTTTTTGAAAGATTTGACCGAACCTCTGCTTCAAAGGTTTCCTACATATCCTTGGCTATACAGGAATCAGGTCAATGTAGTTCGGGAAGTTTTTGGTAGCTGGGACTACCATGGGACTGTGATGTTACTGCTGTTGCATGCTGCTTTTACTGCTTGCTGACCTCCTTATTACACCCTGCTTAAAGAAAAACAAAAAGCTAGACTAGACCATGGTATATGAATTACAAAATCTTATCTAGATCATGCCCTTGTGTCTCTTGTTGCTTTGATGTCTTGGTGACTCCTTTGGTATCTTTTGCTTCCGATTTGTCTTGTATTCTCTTCAGACTACCGATCTTGAACTGCCTGTTTCCTTTTTGTATTGTTTTTCATCGAGTCTTGTACTTCCTTCCTCTGCTTGGGATTCTTTGTTGTTTCCCGCTGGGGATTCTGATCGGATTCCTCTGCCTTATTTATTCTAAGTGTATTCCTCCATTATATGGGTGGGCTTCTGACTTTAACCAACAATGTCAAAAATAAATCGCCATTCTGTTCTTCAGGGTGGCTCCTAACCTCGACAACATCTTTTGAAAATAAATTGCCATTCCTCTCTTCAGGCGGGCTCCCGACGTTGACCACAAATAAATCGTTATTCATTTCTTCGGGGAGGGGCTCCTGACCTCTTGAAATTTAAATTATATTCCCTTGTTCTCCAGGTGGACGCCTGATTGCTGATACTTCAACTGTTCTTCCTTGTTCTTCAGGTGGACGCCTGATTGCTGATATTTTCAAATGTTCTTCCTTGTTCACCAGGTGGACGCCTGACTGCTGATATTTCCATTGCTCTTCTTTGTTCTCCAGGTGGACGCCTACTTGCTGATATTTCAACTGTTCTTCCTTGTTCTCCAGGTGGACGCCTGCTTGTTATTTCAACTATTCTTCCTTGTTCTCCAGGTGGACGCCTGCTTGCTGATATTTCAACTGTTATTCCTTGTTCTCCAGGTGGACGCCTGCTTGCTGATATTTCCATTGCTCTTCCTTGTTCTCCAGGTGGACGCCAGCTTGCTGATATTTCAACTGTTCTTCCTTGTTCTCCAGGTGGACGCCTGCTTGCTGATATTTTTAACTGTTCTTCCTTGTTCTCTAGGTGGACGCCTGACTGCTGATATTTCAACTGTTCTTCCTTGTTCTCCAGGTGGACGCCTGACTGCTGATATTTCCATTGCTCTTCCTTGTTCTCCAGGTGGACGCCTGCTTGCTGATATTTCACCTGTTCTTCCTTGTTCTCCAGGTGGACGCCTGCTTGCTGATATTTCAACTGTTCTTCCTTGTTCTCCAGGTGGACGCCTGCTTGCTGATACTTCATCGCTCTTCCTTGTTCTCCAGGTGGACGCCTGCTTGCTGATATTTCAACTGTTCTTCCTTGTTCTCCAGGTGGATGCCTGCTTGCTGATATTTCAACTGTTCTTCCTTGTTCTCCAGGTAGACGCCTGCTTGCTGATATTTCAACTGTTCTTCCTTGTTCTCCAGGTGGACGCCTGCTTGCTGATACTTCATTTCTCTTCCTTGTTCTCCAGGTGGACACCTGCTTGCTGATATTTCAAATGTTCTTCCTTGTTCTCCAGGTGGATGCCTGCTTGCTATTTCAACTGTTCTTCCTTGTTCTCCAGGTGGACGCCTGCTTGCTGATATTTCCATTGCTCTTCCTTGTTCTCCAGGTGGACGCCTGCTTGTTGATATTTCAACTGTTCTTCCTTGTTCTCCAGGTGGACGCCTGCTTGCTGATATTTTTAACTGTTCTTCCTTGTTCTCCAGGTGGACGCCTGACTGCTGATATTTCAACTGTTCTTCCTTGTTCTCCAGGTGGACGCCTGACTGCTGATATTTCCATTGCTCTTCCTTGTTCTCCAGGTAGACGCCTGCTTGCTGATATTTCACCTGTTCTTCCTTGTTCTCCAGGTGGACGCCTGCTTGCTGATATTTCAATTGTTCTTCCTTGATCTCCAGGTGGACGCCTGCTTGCTGATATTTCAACTGTTCTTCTTTGTTCTCCAGGTGGACGCCTGCTTGCTGATACTTCATTGCTCTTCCTTGTTCTCCAGGTGGACGCCTGCTTGCTGATATTTCAACTGTTCTTCCTTGTTCTCCAGGTGGATGCATGCTTGCTGATATTTCAACTATTCTTTCTTGTTCTCCAGGTGGACGCCTGCTTGCTGATATTTCAACTCTTCTTCCTTGTTCTCCAGGTGGACGCCTGCTTGCTGATATTTCAACTGTTCTTCCTTGTTCTCCAGTTGGATGCCTGCTTGCTATTTCAACTGTTCTTCCTTGTTCTCCAGGTGGACGCCTGCTTGCTACTTCAACTGTTCTTCCTTGTTCTCCAGGTGGACGCCTGCTTGCTACTTCAACTGTTCTTCCTTGTTCTCCAGGTGGACGCCTGCTTACTGATATTTCCATTGCTCTTCCTTGTTCTCCAGGTGGACGCCTGACTGCTTCCCTCACCGGGTGTTTCCTGAAACAAATATTGTTTTTGCCCCTGTTTCAAATCAAGGAAAATCTTGTTAGTTTAGGGCGTGGTGGTTAGTTGTGGCATTCTTGCTGGAGGTGGGGTTTCTCTTTGTCCTGTTTTACTGCCTTAAAGCGGTTGAAAAGACTATTTTGTCCTCATAATTGATCCTTAACCGTAGGATCCCCAACTGTTGTTTTCACTTCAAACCCTTTCAATCGTAACCATATGTCTCTCATGACATTATTGAACCACTTCTCTGATTCAACTTTTGCTCACACCCATATCTTATTTTTATCCTATTACCTCCCGCCTATCATGGCCGTATTGTGCAGTTTTGAATCTTGGTAGTATACCTTGACATTCCTTTTTATTTGTTGGAACAAAACTTACCTCAAAAGCTTTATATGAGTAAGATTATTAGTGACGAAACATGACGATTTTGACAATTAAGAATGAAAAGAAAATCCAAATTTGGATGACTGTTGAAGATAAGAATAAGGAACTTATCTGATTGGAGTCACTGGCACCAATGATCAGGGTATGCATTTTGGATTAATCAGCCCAGTCTATTTAACCAATCTCCTTTTCAATTATTTTACTTTGCTTTCCAAAATTTCCACAGCCCAATCTTACTTTTTGCCAACTTACGGACCTTGTTCGACTTGCAGTGTCCTAAAGAGTTTTCACCGACAAACCTCCCTTATTTGTTTATTTCTTAATTCCTTTTCGCCTTATGGTGCCTGCGAAGGTTTTCACCAATAAGACTCTCTCATTTTACTTTCTCTCAGCTTCCGTCGTCTCATGGTGCCCGTGAGGGTTTTCACCTATAAGACTCTCTCATTTTCTTCGCTTTTTCCTGTTTGGACCAGAGTGTTATGAATCACCTCCATTTGCTCGACTCGGCATTTTCTGAGATTGATCGAAAGGTCTTTTGGGATGTGGTTGGAATGAAAGGGTATCAAAAGCCAAAACAATTTGATATGGGTTTAAAATTACAACTCTTGGAATCATTTTTCTTATTGCCAGTACAATTCTTGCCCCAGCTTCTTGCTTGGGGGTCTTTTGATGTTTTATTTTGCTATGTTATAATATGCACATTATGCATATTATGCACCCTATGACCGAGCCGTGAGGCGCCTACGTATCCTCCTTGAGGAATCAGGTCAAACGTAGTTCACTCCTATAATTTTCTTTTTTTTTTAATTCCAAAAGAGGGTAGGAAAGAAACAAATATGGCTCAAAAGGGGGAACAAAGGGTACAATGTTTGGATAGCAGAATAAATTGCCTTCGTCATTCCAATCTTCGAAATAATGCCAAATACAAACATTCAATAACTATACCAAAGAAAAATTATGCATAATATCTCTTTACTGCATCAGAGTTGATAGCCATGTCTATGCATTTTCCTTCAATATCTGTTAAACATAATGCACCATTGAACAATACTCTGGTCACAATGAACGGTCCTTGCCAATTCGGGGCAAACTTGCCCTTTGCTTCAACCTGATGTGGAAGAATACGTTTCAACACCTGTTGACCCACTTCAAACTTTCGGGGACGCACCTTTTTGTTGTATGCTCTTGCTATTCTTCTTTGATACAATTGGCCATGACATACTGCTGCCAATCGTTTTTCATCAATCAAGTTTAACTGCTCCAAACGGGTTTTGACCCATTCATCATCATCAATTTTAGATTCGGCGACGATCCGAAGGGAAGGAATTTCAACTTCTGTAGGAATTACCACCTCAGTGCCATATACCAACAAATAAGGAGTTGCTCCTACCGAAGTGCGAATAGTAGTGCGATATCCCAACAACGCAAATGGTAATTTTTCGTGCCATTGTCTTGAACCTTCTACCATTTTCCGAAGTATCTTCTTTATGTTTTTGTTGGCTACCTCGACTGCTCCATTCGCCTTAGGCCGATATGGGGTAGAATTGCGATGTATAATCTTAAACTGTTGACATACCTCTCTCATTAAGTAATTGTTAAGATTAGCACCGTTATCTGTGATGATCACCTTTGGGATTCCGAATCGACATATGATATTTGAGTGAACAAAATCGACTACAGCTTTCTTGGTCACCGATTTGAATGTTTTGGCCTCAACCCATTTGGTGAAATAATCAATGGCTACCAGAATGAACCTGTGCCCATTGGATGCTACTGGCTCAATTGGTCCAATAATATCCATGCCCCAAGCGACGAAGGGCCATGGTGCTGACATTGTGTGCAACTCGGATGGTGGAGAATGAATCAGATCTCCGTGTATCTGGCATTGATGACATTTGAGCACAAAACTGATACAATCTCGCTCCATGGTAAGCCAATAGTAATCAGCTCGGAGAATTTTCTTTGCCAACACATGTCCGCTCATGTGGGGTCCGCAAACTCCCGAATGTACTTCAGACATGACAGCCGTAGCTTGTCTAGCATCTATGCATCTTAATAATCCAAGGTCTGGTGTTCTTTTATACAAAACTCCTCCACTTAAGAAGAATCCATTTGTCAATCGCCTAATGGTTCTATTTTGATCCCCTGTGGCTTGTGCTGGATATATCCCCATTCTGATATACTCCTTGATGTCGTGGAACCATGGTTCACCATCAAATTCTTCTTCAATCATGTTGCAGTAAACGTGCTGATCGTGGACTTGAATATGCAGTGGATCCACATAAGCTTTGTCCGGATGGTGCAATATTGATGCCAGGGTAGCCAATGCATCAACAACCTCGTTATGGATCCTTGGAATATGCCTGAACTCCACTGATCGAAACCGTTGACAAAGATCATGTAAACATTGTCGGTATGGTATGAGCTTCAAGTCTCGTGTTTCCCATTCTCCTTGAATTTGATGTACCAGAAGATCCGAATCTCCCAAGACCAAGATTTCCTGGATATCCATGTCTGCAGCTAGCCTTAACCCCAAAATACAAGCTTCATACTCAGCCATATTATTGGTGCAATAAAACCGAAGTTGAGCCGTAACAGGATAGTGATGCCCGGTTTCAGAAATAATCACAGCTCCTATCCCGACTCCTTTCATGTTAGCAGCCCCATCAAAGAAAAGTTTCCAGCCAGGTTTTTCAATTTGCTCCATCTCACCGATATGCATTACTTCTTCATCGGGAAAATAAGTTCTCAATGGCTCGTATTTTTCGTCGACCGGGTTTTCGGCTAAATGATCGGCCAATGCTTGGGCTTTTATTGCAGTCCGAGTCACATAGATGATGTCAAATTCTGTGAGCAATATCTGCCACTTTGCAAGTCTCCCTGTTGGCATAGGCTTTTGAAAAATATATTTCAACGGATCCAGACGCGAAATGAGGTAAGTAGTGTAGGATGACAAATAGTGTTTCAATTTCTGAGCTACCCAAGTTAGGGCGCAACATGTCCTTTCCAGATGAGTGTATTTAACCTCATAAGCTGTGAACTTCTTTCTAAGGTAATAGATGGCCTATTCCTTTCTGCCGGTGATGTCATGTTGCCCAGTACACAACCAAATGAGTTTTCCAAGACTGTCAAGTAAATAATCAAAGGTCTTCCTGGTTCTGGCGGAACCAACACGGGTGGGTTTGACAAGTATCCTTTTATCTTATCGAATGCTTCTTGACATTCATCAGTCCACTTGACCGCAACATCCTTCTTCAACAATTTGAAAATAGGCTCACAAGTTGTCGTGAGCTGAGCAATAAACCTACTGATGTAGTTCAACCTCCCTAACAAACTCATTACTTCAGTCTTGTTCCTTGGAGGTGGCAATTCTTGGATGGCTTTGATCTTTGATGGGTCCAACTCGATGCCTCGCCGGCTGACTATGAATCCCAACAGCTTTCCAGATGGAACACCAAATGCGCACTTGGCAGGGTTAAGCTTGAGGTTGTACCTGCGAAGTCTCAAGAAGAATTTCCTCAAATCCCCAATGTGGTCGGCCTGATGCTTTGATTTTATGATCACATCGTCCACGTATACCTCAATCTCCTAATGTATCATATCATGAAACACCGTAGTCATTGCTCTCATGTAAGTTGCCCCGGCGTTCTTCAAACCAAATGGCATTACCCGGTAGCAAAAGGTTCCCCATGGTGTGATGAATGCCGTCTTTTCTTCATCTTCTTCATCCATTAGAATTTGATGATACCCGGCATAACAATCCACAAAAGATCCTATCTCATGTTTGGCACAATTATCGATCAAAATATGGATATTGGGTAATGGGAAGTTATCCTTCGGACTTGCTTTGTTGAGATTGCGGTAATCGACGCACACTCTAATCTTGCCGTCCTTCTTTGGCACAGGAACGATATTAGCCAACCAAACAGGATATTGAGTGACCCGAATGACCTTTGCATCCAACTGTTTGGTGATTTCTTCTTTAATTTTCACACTCATATCAGTCTTGAACTTCCTCAACTTTTGCTTGACAGGAGGCACCATTGGATCAGTGGGCAATTTGTGAACCACTAAATCAGTGCTCAAGCCTGGCATGTCGTCATATGACCACGCAAAAACATCTTTGAATTCGATGAGTGCTTTAATTAACTCTTTCCGGATCTTTGGTTCGAGGTGGACACTTATTTTAGTTTCTCGGATATTATTTGTGTCTCCTAGATTGATGTCTTCGGTATCACTCAGCTTAGGTTTGGTTTTTTCTTCGAAATGAATTAACTCTTTACTAATCTCTTCGAAAGCCTCATCCTCATCATATTCTGATTCATAATCACAATATACTTCTTGAATTATTATTTCGGAATCAAATTGATTTTTAAGACTGGGCTGAGGATTCCTTATGCATGCCATATCACTAGAGCCAGCGTAAAAAGGACTGTACAGAAAAAAGAAGAAAAACAAAAGAAAACTATCAAGAATGATAATGAAAAGGAAACTGTATTTCATTGGATGATGAAAGATAACAAGGCTTGCACACTTCAAACAAAAAATTTGGACTACAATCCTGAAGTAACCCAAACAAACTGAAAGAAAATCAAAATAAACTACGAAGACTCCTTTCGAATGGGGAAAGGAGTGGCTTTTCAGTTATTAAGCTTTGTCTCTGGCCCAACGAATTGAACTTCTGCATCGCTAGAACCTTCACCGTTTTCCACCATGTTCACATCGTCAAACAGCTTTTCAAATCTTTCAATTAATTCCTCCTTAGGATTAATCATGGATTTAGGAATTGTTGTTATCGGGTGATTTCTGGTATCGGACTTGACAAAAGATTTTGACAGATGTGGGACTGGCTTTGGAAGGACCCATGCCTTCTGTTTTGGCTTTTTGGCCTTTCTCACGTCTGTGACAGTGGGTATGAATCCCAAACCAAATATTCCCCAGTTCTCGGGAAGAGATACTAGTTGTATAATGCCTTGCAAAGATGAGCCCAATCCTTTGCCGAGTACAAAACCATTCTTCAACATTTCATAGGCTACCATGACTGATGCAACGGTTATCTTTGGATTCGGAATGTATTTCCCCTCCGGAATTTTCTCTACCAACATTGTGTCGGAAACCTGGTAAACCCACGGTCCCTGGTCACTTTTTATTCCCTCGACCGGTACAATGGCACTGCTGTGAGCATTTAAACTGTCTTCCCCATCCACAACTATTTCTTGTTTATCCCATTCAAACTTGACCACCTGGTGTAGTGTTGATGGGACTGCTTTAGCATCATGGATCCATGGTCGACCCAACAGTAAATTATAGGAAATAGCTATATCCAACACCTAAAACTCCATGGTGAATTCAACTGGCCCTATTGTCAGCTCCAGCACTATGTCGCCAAATGAATCTCTGCTTCCACCGTCAAATCCCCGTACGCAAATACTATTCTTGTGGATTCTCTCCTCTTTTATTTTCAACTTGCTCAGAGTGGAGAGAGGGCAGATATTTGCGCTTGACCCGTTGTCAATCAATACCCGAGTCACTACGGAGTTTTCACATTTCAATGTGAGGTAAAGAGCTCTGTTGTGCTCAGTACCTTCCACAGGCAATTCATCATCAGAAAATGTGATTCTGTTTTCCTCAAATATTTTGTTGGCTATTTTTTCCAAGTGATTCACGTAGATCTTATCAGGAACGTGTGCCTCATTCAAGATCTTCATTAAAGCTTGACGGTGCTCGTCCAAATGGATCAACAATGACAATAATGAAATTTGAGCGGGCGTCTTTTTCAATTGTTCCACGATAGAATAGTCATGCAGCTTCATCTTTTCTCAAGAATTCTTCCGCTTCTTCTTCAGTCACGGCTTTCTTCATTGGTGTTGGATTATTTTTAGTTTTTCTTAACTCTTCGGGAGTAAAACATCTTCCCGAGCGAGTCAAGCCTTGCACTTCACATACTTCTTCCTTGACTTCTTTTCCTTTGTACATTACCGTCACCCGTTCGTAGTTCCATGGAATAGCCTTGTTGTTGATCACTGGTAACTGGGTTATTGGCTTGATAATAACCCGATCTACACGGGCTCCTTCCACGACTATGATGAGTTTACTGGCCACCCCTGGTACAATCACTTTTAACCCTTCCTGCTTTGTGGCAACTTTGCTCGAAGATCCCTTCTCAACTACCACAGATGGCTTACCACCGTTTTTGTTCTACTTAGGTACCAACTTCTCCTCTGCTAACTGTTCATCTGCCTTGGCTTCATGAGACCGAATCATCATGACGGTTTGTGACGGCTTCTTTGTTTCCCCATCAGCCCGTACTATTTCTATCATATTGGCCTCGTGATGGGCTGGCATTGGATTTCTGTTGATATTGGGAGCTTCGGGGGTTTGAACTTCAATTTTATTAGTATCAATCAGCTCTTGTATTGCATTTTTTAAATGTCAGCACTTTTCTGTATCATGGCCTGGTGTACCAGAACAATACTCACAGCTAACGGTGTAGTCCAAATTCTTTGGAGGAGGATTTGGCAGCTTGGATTGTATCGGCCTTAGCATATCTAGCTGTCTTAGCCTGTGGAACAGACTAGTGTAGGATTCTCCCAATGGAGTAAAGGTTTTCTTTTTCTGCAACCTTTCACCCCTGAGTGCTTGATTAGGCCTGAAACCTGGTCCGGTATAGGTTCGCGGATAAGGGTAGGTACTTGGTATGACAGGAGCACGCCAATGAGCATGGGCAGGTGGCTGATTGTATGCTTGCGCATGGTTGACAGAGAAATGAGGTTCCGACTGGTGATAGTAGTGTTGGGGTAAATTGTGGTGATAAGTTGGTTGGTGGGATCGATGTTGATTGTAGTAATAAGGTGAACCTCTGGATCCCGACCAAGTTCCTGAATCAACCATTACCGCTTCCTCTCTTTTCTTCTTTCCAATCCCTCCTACTCCACCTTGAATAACTTCAGTAGTTGCTTTAATAGCCGAATTGCTCATGATTTTATTCGACTTGAGGCCTTCTTCCACCATACCTCCCATCTTCACTACTTCGTTGAATGATTTTCCTATCGCTGAAACCAAATGGGCATAGTAAGTAGGTTCCAAGGCTTGTAGGAAGTAATCTACCATCTCACTTTCCTTCATTGGGGGATCCACCCTTGCTGCCTGTTCCCTCCACCGGAAACCATACTCTCTAAAGCTTTCACTGTGCTTTTTCTCAAATTTTGTCAAGGATAGTCGATTTGGGATGATTTCCAAATTGTATTGGAAGTGACAAGCAAATGCCTGTGCCAGGTCATCCTAGGTGTACCATCTCCCATGGTCTTGGCGGGTATACCACTCCAAAGCTGATCCGTTCAAACTTTGACTGAAGTAAGCCATTAATAATTCATCTCTTCCCCCAGCTCCCCGCATCTTGCTGCAAAAACCCCTCAAGTGGGCTACTGGATCGCTGTGCCCGTTGTATAGGTCGAATTTGGGCATCTTGAAACCAACTGGTAATTGCACATTTGGGAACAAACATAGGTCCTTGTAGGCCACACTGACCTGCCCTCCTAACCCTCGCATGTCTCGGAACGATTGTTCTAAACTTTTGACCTTCCTGAACATCTCTTCTTGTTCGGTATTTGTGACTGGCTTGTCATTTTCTGTTGGGAGGTCAAAACGGGGAGTAAAATAATGGATTTCGGAAGCTTTGAAAGTGGGCTCCGAGGGGTAGTATTGGTTGTCCTGGGCCTGGAACATAGGCTCACTAGGAGATTTGTGGAGTGTAGCTGGGAGAGGTGCCACGAAGACAGGAGTTACTGGTGGAGGAGGGTATAGAACTGGTTTAGGGGGTGGAGACTGTGGTGTATGAGAGGTGGTGCCTCGGTAGTGCTGGTAGATGGGAAAACTCGGGGATAGTTCAGTGGCAGGATTATCCTGAGTTTGAGCTAGTGGTGGGGTGGAGGCAGGGTTAGCTGGATAAGATGGGGGTGATTGTCCTGTAGACCAAGCCCGATACATCTCGGCCATTTGTTGCTTAAGTTTAAGCATCTATTCTTTCATTTTACCGACGTCCATCTCCTCTATCTCAATACCTGTGTCGACATCCGGGATAGACATGCTTTCGGGTATCGATCATTTTGATCTGGTTTGATAATGATAATGTGCCAGTAGACTCTAGATAAACTAACTGCTTGAATTCTGGAAATGAGCAAACTTGTTAGTTTTGAGAGTTTAACACATATACAATTACACGTTGAGATGCATTGTTCCTAAACAAATAACCATTTTCTATCATGTATTTGCTCGGTTGCTTGTGTCATCCCAGCTTTTCTTGATCTTTCTTTTTATTGTCACTCACTCTTTTTTTTATTCCTTCTTTTGATTGTGGTCGAATCTTATAGAGATTGCCTACGTATCATGTCCCCGCATGAATCAGACCGTGCGTAGTTCCGGCGGAAGGCAATTGTCAACACTTTTATTTATTCTTGAAATAATACAAAGATGGAACGAACATTACATTTGGAAAACATTATAAAAAAATGGTTTAAAAACTCGACACAAACCCAAATCAAACAAAAGACATAACTCTTAACAGCTGTGAACATGCTCCACTCCCCACTTTTGTTTTTAATCATTGGATCATTTGCTCACGGTGGGGCTTGACCTGGCTGACCTCCTAGTGTACGATACATTCTTTCTAACTCCATTGCCAGATGACGGGCAAAAATAGGTGCATGCTCTATAAACCTTTCATAATCCATCCCTTGGCAGTTTACATAACTTTGAGAGGTGTAAACTGCCAAATCATGGATTTGTGCCCTGATATCTTGGAGACGTTGGTCTTCGTTTTGCAGTTGCTGTTGGCGAGTGGTTGCTATATATCTTATATGGTCTTCGCGATCTAAAGCTAACTCTAATTGAGCTCGAAGTCTGGCCTATGCTCTTTCTCTGTCGATGTCTGCATGCTGATGTTCTCTATTGTACCTTCTCGCTTCTTCCAATTGTGCATGGAGTTGAGCTTCTGAATGTATCCAACGGTCTTTCTCTTTCTTGAATTGTGCCTTTTCTTCTTCGGATCGCATTACTTGGCGTTCCTTATTAGATTTGGCCTCCTCGTTTAATTGTATGATTCTTTCTTTAGCTTTGCCTAACGCCTTTTCGGTTTTTGCCAAAATGGAGTCATAATCTTGCATTTTTCCAAAAGATTGGCGATGATTTTTTGATCTTTCCAACTTCTCATTGGTGTTTCAGAAGCTTTCTTCATTTTTTGAAATTGAGCGTGAAGATTTTTATTTTCACAAGCCAGACTCTTCTTTTCACCTTCTGCTTCTTGTGCTTGTAAGTCTTTCTCCAAATTGAGGTTCCTCAGACTTTCCTTTAAGGCATGAATAGTTGCTTTGTATCCCTTTTCCTTTTCTCCCCAAACAAATCGTTCTTGGATTTTATCGTTAAATGTTTGAACATGTGGTCTTTCTGTAGGCCTTCTAAGATCGGGTTCTGGTGCATCATCCATACGGGATCATTTCTCAAACCACCTTGCATATCCTGGATTTATCTCGCCCTTTGCAGGATCTGGAACTTGAGTATCATCTTTCAAGTATCGACATCCATTCCACATTTGCTGAATTAAAGCCTCGGGAAGAGTGGCTTCGGGGTGTAACTCGATCACTTGCATACTCAAATCCTCATCATTAGGCACCACTTGGTATCTCCCTAGTTGTCTTAGAACTCTCTGTGGCGCATATGGCTGGACGTTTCTCAATCCCAATAGAAGCGAATAACTATTCAAGGTTTACATGTGTATCACTTCTCTTACCGGGAGCCATCCCAAAGTCCACTCAATTTGACTTACCGTTAAAGATCTTAGATGAGATATCCAGGATTCCACCCCTTCTGGAGATTTATAATCTTTTATTCTTTCTTCATAACTCTCGATGAAATTGTCATTACTTGGACCATACTGCATGAACTTGGGGTGATGTTGGACATGTTCGATCATCCACATTTGCAACAAAATTTTGCACCCTTCAAAGACTTTTGCCCCTGATTTGCATAAAGTCAACGCCCGATAAATGTCTGAGAGAATGATCGGGGCAAGGGTGTGATTTTCTTTGGTAGTGAGGACCTGTGCGACTCTCGCTGTGCGAATATCAATTGTTCGTTCTTTGTTTGAGAAGACCATGATTCCCAGAAAAGCCACCATGAAAGCGAAGCGACGGTGAATCTGTCAGGTGTCTTTGTTCTGTTTGTTAGTAAGGCCCTTTTCATGAATTTCAAATCCGTCCGGCTTTCTGAACCTTGAATACAGGAAGTTGAAAGAACAACACCCTTTGACAACGTTGCTTTTTCTGATTTGATTACTGATGTTCAGAAGACCAAAGAATCGATGCACTGAGGGAGCCTTTGGGAATATAAGATTTTGGTTTCTTAAATCTCCGTCAAAACCGGCATATCCAGCTATCTCTTCTAATGTGGGAGTAAGCTCGAAATCAGAGAAGCGAAAGACATTGTGAACAGGGTCCCAAAAAGTTACTAACGCCGCAATCAAATCATCACGTGGTTTAACTTTCATAATATCTGTGAGAGTTCCCAAATACTTAATGACCTATTTCTGACCATCTTCTTCTAACTCATGCCACCATATTTGAAGCCGAAATAGAAACTCATCTATATTTGCGAATGGTGGGTTTTGGGTGGTGCTCATTTTGTATCTATGATTAATTTTAACAAAATCAAGACTCCTTTTGAAAACAGACACTCATAAAGAGAAAATCATTTTTTTATTTAACACTTCTTTTTTTTTTCAAAATTTAAAACTATTTTGGGAATTTTCTAAAACAGCCCATTTTATTTCTCGGCTCTCACAATGATTTTTTTTTCCAATTAAGCTGGTCAACATGCAAATCCGAGGCAAATGAATGCACAAGTAACAAGTAGGATGCATTAGGATGGTCTTTTCATTTCAGGTGCACCTGTCCTAGACAGACCCAACCCCTGTGTTGAGTCTTCAAGGTCAAATGTACATGATGCAAACAGACGTTCCTACTAGGGATCCGGTACGAGGCTGAGTTATTCTAAGTGAAAAACCTGAGGCGTATTGTTCTAGACCTGGCTTACCCAAACGGACAGCTTGAGCCAAAATGGGGGCAACGTACCGGGAGCACGAAAGTCTACCCGGCCTAGTTACTTGTCCCAACTTCGTATTATTTGGTATGACTTCTAACAGAAAGGTGGGCCACACACACGTGTGCACCATAAATTCAGAAGACTCAGAAAGAAGAAGGGTTTCGTAGCCGTTTTATATACACAATTCAGATAATATTAAAGCGGTAAAAAGCAACATTTAGTACATTAAGCATAAATATGTGAAAAAATCAGATAACAAACAAAGCCAACTATAACAGTTATTTTAAGCTCGAATTCTTGAACCCTGAACCAGTGGTTCTGATTTATAAATTCCCCAGCAGAGTCGCCAGAGCTGTCACACCTCTCCTTTACACAACATTCCGGAGGAGGGCGTAGTGTAACGAGAGTTTTTTCGATTAAAGGACAATCGAAAAGGGATTCTTTATTAATTTCAGAGTCGCCACCTGGGAATTTTATGGCGTCCCAAGTCACCGGTTTTAATCCCGAATCGAGGAAAATATGACTCTGTTTGTCATTCTGCGAACCAGAAATCTGAGTAAGGAATTCTGTTAATCCGGGAGAAGGTGTTAGGCATTTCCAAATTCCGTGGTTCTAGCACGGTCGCTTAACCATTTTATACTTGGCCTAATTATCTTGATTTTACTAAATACATTTTTTCTTGTTGCATGATTTTATTACCGCTTTTGGTTAGATTGTTTATAATTATAGACCTACCTTGAAACGAATCACGCGTACGTATATTCGTATATTTTTTTTATATAAATGTAAAGAATCGTGTCACGCATACGTGTACACAATAAGATTGATAGTATTTTTTATATTTTTTATTATAAAAATGAATTTATGGCCGAAATTGCGCGTGCTTAAAATAAAATTACGAACATTCGTCACTCTTGTATGATTAAATGGTGAACTGCACATCTCGGGTTATATGAAATAAATTAATTTAATAACCTCCAAAAAACCCCTTTTATTAAGAAAGTTTGCTCGAAGTTGCGCGAACGCATACCCCGAATTGTCTTTAGAAATGTAATCATGTCACGCGAACGTGTCCCCAATTACACAAAATATTCTTAATGGCAATATAAATTTTCTACAAATGTTTATTATGTCCATCTATTTTAAATATGAAAGCCATAGGAAATCACCGAATGGGATGCCTCCAGATTTCTTGAAAAATCAAGATTTATTAGGTGTTGACCACAGGTTATATTTTAAACGTGTGAATTGTATACCTCAAAAACTATTCAAATTGGAAGAGTTAATGAGATGAAAAATAAATAAATAACGTGCAGCTAAAATTTCCATTTTTATCGTGAATACAGTATTCGTAATTTGTTTATGTATTTTTAGTACTTGATAATTATATGCACAAGTTATTTATTATTTTCCTCGATTTAGGACTAAGTGTATGTGTTTACAAACTTACCAAACGAATTACATGTAAAACTAAAAAAATTGATTGATAAGCAAACCAGTAGTTTTCGAAGAATTTTCATTATTCTACTCGGAGCGAACTCTACTTTGTATATCTTTGACTAAAATGCTGCAATCAATATTCATAAATCCATTCTTCTACACAACTTATTTTTAATCCAAAGTTCTAATTATTTGGTTAATTTGCTTATGATGATTGAATTTGGGATAGATAAAATCAAACCAATTTTTACCTCGGCTTATGCAAACTATTTACATATACTAAATCTGTACTTTGTAAAATTATTGACATTAGTTTTATATACTATTTTTATAAGAAATGAGTTAATCGCATTCCTTAAATAAATGGGCCATTTGTTGTTAAGAAAGAGAACTAATCTACAAATTGATTTAATAAAATGACATTACATATACCGCAAATACACATCTGAACCATCCGGAATATTCCAATATCTTAATCGTAACGAATTATATCGATTCACCTCTCACTTATAGTTATCCCCATTATTAGGCCCTATTTTGTATAAATGAGAATACTTATGTCAAACTAGAATTGAACAATATCAGGCTTGACGAAGTTTACTAGCGTGGTTCCTCGATATTTTCATGTTACCAAGCGCTTAGTTAACATGGTCTAAATACAGAGTTTAAAGAATAGTCAACTTTCTACCAAGTCCCCTGTCTCAACAATTTGCATATAACTATACTTAATGAGATTCTGAAATAATAGAATTATTGCAAAACTTATACTAACTTCAAAAGAGGTCTGATGGACTAATAGCTCCCATGCTGAGCATAAGCTATATTAGTTAACTAAAAAAAAATTGAAACTCAACTAATGAATTTAAACGGATAGCGGATATATTTAGAATTTCAGATTTCATTTCTTTGCAATATTGAAACTTTGCAATAACATGAGTCTAAATATATATATACCTAGAAATGAGGGTAAAAGAGGTAAAATTCAGCAGTAGCAGCAGCAAAAAAAAACCACCAGCAGAGAAATATGAAGGTCAGCAAAATTTACAGCAGCACGCATACAGCAGTTTAGCAGATTGAAACAGCCCCAAAAAATCCGTGAAAAACCAAGCAAAGCAGTAACCTCAAGAAACTCCAGATTCAATCCAAATAATATCACCAAACAAACCCGGACAGATACGAGGAAACAATATTTCTGATTTTTAAAACTCAGGAAGATGTAACCTGAAACTCTCAATCTCAAAAATCAATCTTAACACTCTAACTTATAATGTAAGGTTCTTTTTTTTCTTCTGACTTTTCTCTCTTTCTTTTCTATTTTTCTTTCTGTTCTTCCAGAATCAGTCCCAAATTCCCTCTTTTTTTTTCCTCTGTGTTCTGTCTTTCTGTGTCTGTCTGTGTTTCTGTTCTCTTTTTTCTATTTTTCTTTCTGTCCGTGTGTGTCTCTCTTTCTGTGTCCTCCTGAAATCAGTCCCAACACACCCTTTTATACAACTTGTTTCCCCCTCTTCCAGCCTACTGCCCGGACCCCCTTTTTCTTTTCAAATCAGTTTTTTCCACTCAAATAACACTAAAACTGCTTTTCCAATTAATCAGCCACTAAGGAAAACTTTCCCTTAATTTCAGCCCCTCCACTTCCTTTGGTTCCCCATTAGGATTAATTAATACCCCATTGATAAAACACTAGCAATAAAGTATCATACTAACTGTTTTATTCCCCAAACACCCCTGAAATTCCCTTACTATTACTGCCCTAAACCAATCTGCCTAAACTCAACAATTATCTGCTTAACAGCTTCAACCAATTCCTAAGGTTTTAATGCAGAAAAACATTAAATACAAAGATTTCCAATTCAGAACAATATTTACAGAATTTCAACTAATCGGGCAATTAACAATCAAAACTAACCAAACAGAATGTTGAATGATTCATTCTATACAAACAAACTAATCAATGAAGCTTAAACAAATGATTACGTATTGTAACTGACATTGATCAGTAAGCAATGAAAACAGGCAATTCAAATAATTTCAGTATTATTGCCAGAATCAAGGATTAAATGGAAACTAATTAATCGACGCAACTTATTAATCGATCACACACATAACAATCATAGCATACATAAACAAATGACAGAATTGGACAAAATAAAGAGTCCACTGAAGATGAGCAGAATTAATTGCTAGAAAAATGGAAAAAATTAATAAAACTAAATTAATCAGATACATAGATAGGAAATCATGAATACAAAAATGAAGTAAAATACCTCGGAAATATCCTGACCCCAGCTCGAATCAAAATTTGGACACTTTGAGGTCGAACAGACTTTAATCGAAGTATTCTCGATTGAGAATAACTCGATTAAGGTCTATTAGACCCCAATCTTTTATTTAATTTGGCCAGATTCCATGGTTTGGATTTTTAGGGTTTTGTTTTTCTTTGGATTTGGGGTTCGAACATTTTTGGGCAGATTCGAAGGGAACCAATGACGACTTAGGGGTGAGGGAGGCCTAGGGGTCATTTGGTATGAATTTGGGACGGATCTGGATGAGTTCACGTTTGGCTCGAATCTTCAAATGAAGATTCGAGAAGCTTTGAGATGATTCGAGCCAAACGGTTTAAAGATCCGTGTTGGGGGTGGCTGGAAGGCCACTGGGTGTTAGTTTGGTGGTCATCGGAGATGGTCGTGTCCTCAGGCCCACCTTCGATTTAAGATTCGAAGAGCTGGGGCTTGATTCGAGGGGAGTTATGGTGATGGTTGGAAAGAGGAGGTCGAGGGGGTTCAGGGGTGTTAAGGTGGTGACCGACGGTGTCGTTGCCGCCGGGTTTCTGGTGAAAGGGATTTAGGGCGGCTAGGGTTTTGGGGGAGGTCGTCTTAGAGACGACAATGAACAGGAGGGTGAGGGGGGGGGGTGTTTGGTTAGGGGGCTGGGGTATGAATTTAGCTTATATAGGGGAGGGGTGGTCTGATCTCGTCCGTTGGATCAGGTAAGATCTACGGTCTGGATCAATTCATTTAACTAAACGGTGCCGTTTTGGTTTAATGGGGATTGGGTCGGTCTCAGATGCAGGTGGGTCGGGTCATGAGGAAAGGCCTGGAACCATCAGATCAAAAATCAATGAACGGATCCGATTAAATACAATCATACGACGTCGTTTGGTTTAATGAAAGAACTGAACTAGACCGTCAGATCTATTTGATTAATGGTCCAGATGAAAAATGCCAATGCGACGTCGTTTGGTTGTCTCGAGATTACCCAGACGGCACCATCAAAACAACGTAGATCCTGCCCTATACTACGTCGTTTGATGGCTTTTGAGTTGACAGATCTGGGATGGGTAGGAAGTGCAAATTCTTGGGCTTAAAACTGGCCCAATCCGATTCTTTCTTCATTTTTGAATTCTTTTCCTTTTTCTTCTTTAATTTTCTGATACAATTCCTAATTAATTGTAAAATCTAACTACAAATATTAATTGATACTTACAATAATTAACACGCAAATCAAAGAAAAAAATGAAATCACATAAGGGCACATTTAAATGACAAAATTACAACAATTACATATTTTTTGTGATTTTTCTTTTTGTAAAACAAACCTGTTAATTCCTAAATTGAAAACTAAATCCTAAATGCACATGCAACACATATTACATTATATTATTTTTTGTATTTTTAAATGCATTAATAAAATAACACATAATTAAAGAAAAGACCTAATTTCGGGAGTTATTTTGGAGTAATTCGTATGAGGCAAAAATCACGTGCTCACAGGGACGACGTCGTTTGGGCGTAGTGGTGGGTGAGACCGGATATGGGAATGGATTGGGTCAGGTCAACGGGTCTAGGGGATGTGATCCAGGTGGGCGCCTGACTGCTGATCCTTCAATTGTATTCCCTTATTCTCCAGGTGGGCGCCTGACTGCTGATACTTCAATTGTGCTCCCTTATTCTCCAGGTGGGCGCCTGACTGCTGATACTTCAATTGTGTTCCATTATTCTCCAGGTGGGCGCCTGACTGCTGATACTTCAATTGTATTCCCTTATTCTCCAGTGGGCGCCTGGTTGCTAATACTTCAATTGTATTCCCTTATTCTCCAGGTGGGCGCCTGACTGCTGATCCTTCAATTGTATTCCCTTATTTTCCAGGTGGGCGCCTGACTGCTGATCCTTCAATTGTATTCCCTTATTCTCCAGGTGGGCGCCTGGACTCTGATACTTCAATTGTATTTCCTTATTCTCCAGGTGGGCGCCTGACTGCCGAGACTTCATCTGTATTCCCTTATTCTCCAGGTGGGCGCCTGATTGCTAACATTTCAACTCTTCATCCTTGTTCTCCAGGTGGACGCCTGATTGCTATTTTCTTTCTTCATCCTTGCTCTCTAGGTGGACGCCTGATTGCTATCATTTCCATTCTTCATCCTTGTTCTCCAGGTGGACGCTTGATTGCTATTTCCTTTCTTCATCCTTGTTCTCCAGGTGGATGCCTGATTGCCTTTTCAATTCTTCATCATTGTTTTCCAGGTGGACGCCTGATTGCCTTTTCAATTCTTCATTCTTGTTCTCCAGGTGGACGCCTGATTGCCATTTCCTTTCTTTATCCTTGTTCTCCAGGTGGACGCCTGATTGCCTTTTAAATTCTTCATCCTTGTTCTCCAGGTGGACGCCTGATTGCTATTTCTTTTCTTCTTCCTTGTTCTCCAGGTGGACGCCTGATTGCCTTTACTTCCTTCACCGGGTGTTTCTTGATACAAATGCTGTTTTTGCCCCTGTTTTAAATCAAAGAAAATTTCGTTAGTTTAAAGCAGGGTGGTTAGTTGTGGCATTTTTGCTGAGGGTGGGGTTTCTCTTTGTCTTGTTTTACTGCCTTGGCATGGTTGAAAAGACTGTTTTGTCCTTGTAATTGATCCTTAACTATAGGATTCCCAACTGTTATTTTCACTTCAAACCCTTTTAATTGTAATCATATGTCTCTCCTGGCATTACTGAATCACTTTTCTGATTCAACTTTTCTTACACCGATATCTTATTTTCATCCTATTACTTCCTGCCATCATGGCCGTATTTTGCCCTATGCAATCTTGAATCTTGGTAGTACACCTTGACATTCCTTCTTATTTGTTTGGAACAAAACTTGCCTTAAAAGCTTTATAAGAGTAAGATTTTTAGTGACGAATGATCAGGGTATGCATTTTGGATTAATCAGCCCAGTCTTTTTAACCAATCTCTTTTTCAATTGTTTCATTTTGATATCCCAAAATTTCCACAACCCAACTTTACTTTTGCCATTTTACAGACCTGTTCGACTTGCAATATCTTAAAGAGTTTTCACTGACAAACCTTCCTCATTTGTTCATTTCTTAATTCCTTTTCGCCTTATGGTGCCTGCGAAGGTTTTCACCAATAAGACTCTCTCGTTTTACTTTCTCTCAGCTTTCGTCATCTCACGGTGCCCGTGCGGGTTTTCACCTATAAGACTCTCTCATTTTACTTTCTTTCAGATTCCGTCGTCTTACGGTGCCCGTGCGGGTTTTCACCTATAAGACTCTCTCATTTTCATCACTTCTTCTTGTTTGGACCAGAATGTTATGAATCATCTTCATTTGCTCGACTCGGCATTTTTCTAAGATTGATCGAAAGGTCTTTTTGGTATGTGGTTGGAATGAAAAGGTATCAAACGTTAAACAATTTTGATATGGGTTTAAAATTACAACTCTTGGAATCTTTTTCTTATTACCGATACAATTCCTGCCCCAGTTTCTTGATTGGGGTCCCTTGATGTTTCTTTTTGTACACATTATGCATATTATGCTCCCTATGACCGAGCTGTGAGGCGCCTACGTATCCTCTTTGATGAATCAAGTCAAACGTAGTTCACTCTCATAATAGTGATTTTTTTTTATTTTCATTGATTCCAAGAGAGGGTAAGAAAGAAACAAATGTGGATCAAAGGGGAAACAAAGGGTATAGTGTTTGGATAGCAGAATAAATTGCCTTTCTCATTCCAATCTTTGAAATAATGCCGAATACAACCATTTAACAACTATACCGGAAAAAATCATGCATAATATCTCTTTACCGCATCAGAATTGATAGCCATGTCTATGCATTTTCCTTCAATATCTGTTAAACATAATGCACCATTGGATAATACTCTGGTCACAATGAATGGTCCTTGCCAATTCGGGGCAAATTTGCCTTTTGCCTCAACCTGATGTGGAAGAATACGTTTCAGCACATGTTGACCCATTTCAAACTTCCGGGGACACACCTTTTTGTTGTATGCTCTTGCTATTCTTCTTTGATACAATTGGCCATGACATACTGCTGCCAATCGTTTTTCATCAATCAAGTTTAACTGTTCCAATCGGGTTTTGACCCATTCATCATCATCAATCTTAGCTTCGGCGATGATCCGAAGGGAAGGAATTTCAACTTCTGCAGGAATTACTGCCTCAGTGCCATATACCAACAAATAAGGAGTTTCTCCTACTGAAGTGCGAACAGTAGTGCGATATCCCAACAACGCGAATGGTAATTTTTCGTGCCATTGTCTTGAACCTTCTACCATTTTACGAAGTATCTTCTTTATGTTTTTGTTGGCTGCCTCGACTGCTCCATTCGCCTTAGGCCGATATGGAGTAGAGTTGCGATGTATAATCTTAAACTGTTGACATACTTCCTTCATTAAGTTACTGTTAAGATTAGCACCGTTATCTATGATGATCACCTTTGGGATTCCGAATCGACATATGATATTTGAGTGAACAAAATCGACCACAACTTTCTTGGTCACTGATTTGAATGTTTTGGCCTCAACCCATTTGGTAAAATAATCAATGGCTACCAGAATGAACCTGTGCCCATTGGATGCTGCCGGCTCAATTAGTCCAATCACATCCATGCCCCAGGCGACGAAGGGCCACGGTGCCGACATTGTGTGTAACTCGGATGGTGGAGAATGAATCAAATCCCCGTGTATTTGGCATTGATGACACTTGCGCACAAAACTGATACAATCTCGCTCCATGGTAAGCCAATAGTAACCAGCTCGGAGAATTTTCTTTGCCAACACATATCCGCTCATGTGGGGTTCGTAAACTCCCGAATGTACTTCAGACATGACAACCGTAGCTTGTCTGGCATCTATGCATCTTAATAATCCAAGGTCTGGTGTTCTTTTATACAAAACTCCTCCGCTTAAGAAGAATCCATTTGCCAATTGCCTAATGGTTCTCTTTTGATCCCCTGTGGCTTGTGCTGGATATATCCCTATTCTGATATACTCCTTGATGTCGTTGAACCATAGTTCACCGTCAAATTCCTCTTCAACCATATTGTAGTAAGCGTGCTGATCGTGGACTTGAATATGTATCGGATCTACATAAGCTTTGTCCGGATGATGCAACATTGATGCCAGGGTAGCCAATGCATCGGCAACCTCATTATGGATTCTTGGAATATGTTGGAACTCCACTGATTGAAACCGCTGACAAAGATCATGTAGACATTGTCGGTATGGTATGAGCTTCAAGTCTCGAGTTTCCCATTCTCCTTGAATTTGATGTACCAAAAGATCCGAATCTCCCATGACTAAGATTTCCTGGATACCCATGTCGGCGGCTAGCCTTAAACCCAAAATACAAGCTTCATATTCAGCCATATTATTGGTGCAATAAAATCGAAGTTGAGCCGTAACAGGGTAATGATGCCCTATTTCAGAAATAATTACAGCTCCTATCCCGACTCTTTTCATGTTAGCGGCCCCATCAAAGAAAAGTCTCCAGCCAGGTTTTTCAATTTGCTCCATCTCATCGATATGCATTATTTCTTCATCGGGAAAATAGGTTTTCAATGGCTCGTACTACTCGTCGACCGGGTTTTCGGCTAAATGATAGGCCAATGCTTGGGCTTTCATTACAGTCCGAGTCACATAGATGATGTCAAATTCTGTGAGCAATATCTGCCACTTTGCAAGTCTCCCCGTTGGCATAGGCTTTTGAAAAATATATTTCAACGGATCCAGACGCGAAATGAGGTAAGTAGTGTAGGACGACAAATAGTGTTTCAACTTCTGAGCTACCCACGTTAGGGCGCAACATGTCTTTTCCAGATGAGTATACTTAACCTCATAAGCTGTGAATTTCTTGCTAAGGTAGTAGATGGCCTGTTCTTTTCTGCCGGTGAGGTCATGTTGCCCCAATACACAACCAAATGAATTTTCCAAGACCGTCAAGTAAAGAATCAGAGGTCTTCCTGGCTCTGGCGGGACCAGCACGGGTGGGTTTGACAAGTATCCTTTTATCTTATCAAACGCTTCTTGACACTCATCGGTCCATTTGACCGCAACATCCTTTTTCAACAATTTGAAAATAGGCTCACAGGTTGTCGTGAGCTGAGCAATAAACCTGCTGATGTAATTCAACCTCCCCAACAAACTCATTACTTCGGTTTGTTCCTTGGAGGTGGCAATTCTTGGATGGCTTTGATTTTTGATGGGTCTAGCTCGATGCCTCGCCGACTGACTATGAATCCCAGCAATTTTCCAGAGGGAACTCCAAATGCGCATTTGGCAGGGTTAAGCCTGAGGTTGTACCTGCGAAGTCTTAAGAAGAATTTCCTCAAATCCCCAACGTGGTCGGCCTGATGCTTTGATTTTATGATCACATCGTCGACGTATACCTCAATCTCCTTGTGTATCATATCATGAAACACCGTGGTCATTGCTCTCATGTAAGTTGCCCCGACGTTCTTCAAACCGAATGGCATTACCCGGTAGCAATAAGTTCCCCATGGTGTGATGAATGCCGTCTTTTCTGCATCTTCTTCATCCATTAGAATTTGATGATACCCGGCATAACAATCCACGAAAGATCCTATCTCATGCTTGGTACAATTATCGATCAAAATGTGGATATTGGGTAATGGGAAATTATCCTTCGGACTTGCTTTGTTGAGATTGCGGTAGTCGACACATACTCTAATTTTGCCGTCTTTCTTTGGCACAGGAACGATATTAGCCAACCAAACAGGATATCGAGTGACTCGAATGACTTTTGCCTCCAACTGTTTGGTGATTTCTTCTTTAATTTTCACACTTATATCAGGCTTGAACTTTCTCAACTTTTGCTTGACAGGAGGCACCATTGGATCAGTGGGCAATTTGTGAATCACTAAATCAGTGCTCAAGCCTGGCATGTCATCATATGACCATGCAAAAATATCTTTGAATTCTATGAGTGCTTTATTTAACTCTTCTCGGATCTTTGGTTCGAGATGGACACTTATTTTAGTTTCTCGGATACTATTCGTGTCCCCTATGTTGATGTTTTCGGTATCACTCAGGTTAGGTTTGGTTTTCTCCTCAAAATGAATTAACTCTTTACTAATCTCTTCGAAAGCCTCATCCTCATCATATTCTGATTCATAATCACAATATACTTCTTGAATTATTATTTCGGAATCAGATTGATTTTTAAGACTGGGCTGAGGATTCCTCATGCATGCCATATCACTAGAGCCAGCGTAAAAAGAACTGTACAGAAAAAAGAAGAAAAAGAAAAGAAAACTATCAGGAATGATAATGAAAAGAGAAACTGTATTTTATTGGATGATGAAAGATAACAAGGTTTGCACACTTCAAACAAACTGTAAGATAAGCATGGGGATTACAACCCTGAGGTAACCCAAACAAACTGAAGGAAAATCAAAAATAAACTACCAAGACTCCTTTCGAATGGGGAGAGGAGTGGCTTTCCAATTATTAAGCTTTGTTTCTGGCCCAACGAATTGAACTTCTGTGTTGCTACAACCTTCCCCGCTTTCCACCATATTCACATCGTCAAACAATTTCTCGAATCTTTCAATTAATTCCTCCTCAGGATTGACCAGGGATTTAAGAATTGTTGTTATCGGGTGATTTTTAGTGTCGGTCTTGACAAAAGACTTTGATAGATGTGGGACTGGTTTTGGAAGAACCCATGCCTTTTGTTTCAGCTTTCTGGCCTTGATCACGTCTGTGACAGTGGGTATGAATCCCAAACCAAATGTTCCCTAGTTCTCGGGGAGAGATACTGGTTGAATAATTCTGTTACAACCCATATCCACATGTGTTAGTTCATGCCATATATTAGTTAACATAAATCCAAGAAGGAATTATCTTTTAGATGATAAGAAGTCAATCCTATTGGTCTTAAGTGATACAAGAGTGTATAAGGGTGATTAACCAGTATTAGAAGTTAAACGAATCAAGGATGTTGTAACTCGTATTTTCAGGTAATCTAGCGGTGCTTAATACACTCAAGAGGTCATTTATTAAGGTATTTTAATCATATAATATCCGTATCATAAGTCTTGAAGTCAAACGAGTTATGAAACAAAAGTCGACAAAAGTTGTCGCAACTTAGGTTCATAATTTTACTTAAACATTAGGTCAAATGTTTCTAATCTTTTATCATAATTTACAAGGAATTACGGGGTGATCTACCAACCAAATTAAATATCTATGAGTCTAGTTTCCAACTCATTAAACTGTTCATCGATATGATCTCGGAGTAGAGAGATATTCGCGTTTTTGCGAGACTGCGCCAAACACCTCTCTATGGGGCCCACTAAGGCGGTTTAAGATATTTGGACCTATATAGGATGCCTCCAACCCGTTTTAAGTCATTTCTTCTCACTATTTTCAGACCTTAGAACCCTAGGAACATCCTCTCAAGGTTCTCTCAAGATTCAAGACCCAAAAAAGGGCAAACAACACAAATCAAGTGTCGGGAATTCCGTGGCGCTAGTAAGTCTCTTGTTCTTCTTGTTGTTGCTCATTTTTGTGTCGTTCCAACTCGTGTGGGAGGTTGTTTTAAAGGGTATATGTTCTGTAAATACTCCCTCATGTTCTTAATATCAATCCTAGGTGATTTCAAGCCTTCTAAAGTGATTCTAGTGCCGAAAAACACTAATTGATCGCTAGTTTCACTTTTTTGTTGTTGTGGCAGCATTGGAGGGATATTTCATGGAAATTTAAGGTCAAATTGGAGTTGTTCTTTCTGTATAAAGGTAAGGAACCTCTTACTCTATATGTATTTAAGATTATCCAAGTTGCGGCTAAGCCATTGAAGCTAGAACTTGTGAGATATATATCGAAAGGCTTGGTAGTAATGTTATTGTTTTGTGGACTGTTTTGCGTTGTTGTTGGGCTGCGTATTTTACTACTATCTTGTGGAGTTTTGGAGGAGGAAGGGTGTGTATAAACACCATATATATGTAGGGTTATGGGCTGATAGTTATCCGTAACATTTCCAGGTTGTTTGACACGACTACGGTGGTCGTCGTATGTATGAAGTGATTAGGCTGTGTGTGGACTATTTTGGGAGGCTCAATATGTTTATTATTGATGTTGTTTGGGCTGTTTGGTGACTGTTTTGAATGGTGTGAGGTCATATATATAGGGGAGGTGCTGTCCGTTTCATCGTAAAATAGGTTGTGGTCGATACATAATAGTTATGACGCTTAAATGATAACGATAGTATCGTTTCTCTTATTGTAGACTAAGGAGTTTTGACAATTGCATAGCTTGAGATTGGGGCAGTATATACAAGGTATGTGAGGCTATCCCTTTCCTTCTTTTGCACTACTCCGATTGTACATAATGTAATGAACGAGCTTCCAAGATACTCTACTCTTAGAAGCTAGCAGTACTTACATTGTTTTCCCTCTTATGGAACGATTGATGTTAATGTTGCTTCTCTTATTCTTATGTTATCAATGTTGTTCGTACTTCCTAAATCTTATAAGGTTCATAGTGAAGAGTTAGTCCTAATAACGTGTACAGAGGATACCGACCTTACGTCACTCCGAAAGGTTTAGAATGTGATTCTATGAGTCGAGCATGCATTATATATATGTATCTATTTTACTCTACCGAGCCACGCTTATAGTTGGCCGGGTACGGCACCTATTGTGCAACCACTGATCAGTTGGGTTTTACCGAGCTCCACGTGGCCGGGTACGATTCTACCGAGCCTTATGATGGTCGGGTACGTTTTTTTACCAAGCCTATTATGGCCGGGTACGATATGATGATGATGATGCCCACAGAGGCGAATGCTTTAAAGGTTTATGTATTTATACATATGTATCATGCATTTCATATAAGTAGCCCTCAGAGGTACTAAGATGTTACAGGTTGTATATTCTCTATCCTTGCTTACATTACTGATCGTATTTATGGTTCCTTGCCTTACATACTCAGTACTTTATTTGTACTGACGTCCTTTTATTTGTGGACGCTGCATGTCGTGCTGCAGGTCCTGATAGACAGGCAGGTGTAGCTCCCCCACCACAGTAGACTGTCCAGTTCAGCGATGATTGGCGAGATCCCTTCTCCGGACTTGCCTTGGTCTTGGTATGCAATTTTTGTTATAGACATTATGGGTATGTCGGGGCCCTGTTCCGGCTATGTTGCAACACTTATGTTCTTTTAGAGGCTCATAGACAGGTGTCGGCTCATGTATAGTTTGGTATGCCTTGTCGGCTAGTTTTTGTTGTATAGTCTTTCATAGTAGCGTGGTAGCTCATACCTTATATGTAGTTTCTTGATTGTCTGGTCATCCCCTGCTATGTATGTTCATGCCGTCATATTTTATTGCTGGTTGTCCATGATCTAGGTCTACCATTTATATTGATCTCGTCATCCCTAAAAGATAATAATGAAGGTTAAATGAAATGTACGTTGGTGCTCGGCAAGTGTGGTCGGGTGCTAGTCATGGCCCTTCAGTTTGGGTCGTGAATAATTCCTTGCAAAGATGGGCCCAAACCTTTTCCGGGTACAAAACCATTTTTTAACATTTCATAGGCTACCATGACTGATGCAGAGGTTATCTTTGGATTCGGAAGGTACTTCCCCTCTGGAATTTCTCTACCGACACTGTGTCGGACACTTGGTAAACCCATGGTCTTTGGTCATTTTCTATTCTTTCGATCGGTACAATGGCATTGCTGGGAGCATTTAAACTTTCTTCCCCATGCACAACTATTTCTTGCTGATCCCATTCAAACTTGACCGCCTGGTGTAGTGTTGACGGGACTGCTTTAGCAGCATGGATCCATGGTCGACCCAACAGCAAATTATAAGAAACAGTTATATCCAACACTTGAAACTCCATTGTGAATTCAACTGGCCCTATTGTCAGCTCCAACACTATGTCGCCAAATGAATCTCTGCTTCCACCGTTAAACCCCCGTACACAAATACTATTCTTCTGGATCCTCTCCTCTTTTATTTTCAACTTGTTTAAAGTGGAGAGAGGGCAGATGTTTGCACTTGACCCGTTGTCAACCAATACCCGGGTTACTACGGAGTTTTCACATTTCATGGTGAGGTAAAGAGCTCTGTTGTGCTCAGTACCTTCCACAGGCAATTCATCATCAGAAAATGTAATTCTATTTGCCTCGAAGATTCTGTTTGCTATTCTCCCCAAATGATTTACGGAGATCTTATCAGGAACGTGCGCCTCATTCAGGATTTTCATCAAAGCTTGACGGTGCTCCTCTGAATGGATCAGTAATGACAATAATGAAATTTGAGCGGGCGTCTTTTTCAATTGTTCCACAACAGAATAATCATGGAGCTTCATCTTTCTTAAAAACTCTTCCGCTTCTTCTTCCGTCACAGTTTTCTTTATTGGTGTTGGATTATTTTTAGTTTTTCTTAACTCCTCGGGAATAAAACATCTTCCCGAACGAGTCAAGCCTTGCACCTCACAGACTTCTTCCTTGGCTTCTTTTCCTTTATACATTACCGTCACCCGTTCATAGTTCCATGGAATGGCTTTGTTGCTGATCACTGGTAACTGGGTTACCGGCTTGATAATGACCCGATCTATACGGGCTCCTTCCACGACTACAATGGGTTTGTTGGCGACCCCTGGTACTATCACTTTCGATCTTTCTTGCTTTGTGGCAACTTTGCTCGAAGATCCCTTCTCAACTACCACAGATGGTTCATCACCATTTTTGTTCTGCTTAGGTATCGACTTCTCCTCTGTTAACTGCTTATCTGTCTTGGCTTCACGAGACCTGATCATCATGACGGTTTGTGACGGCTTCTTTGTTTCCCCATCAGCCTGTACTATTTCTATCATATTGGCCTCCTGATGGGCTGGCATTGGATTTCTGTTGATATTGGGAGCTTCGGGGGTTTGAACCTCAATTTTATTAGTATCAATCAGTTCTTGAATTGCATTCTTTAAATGCCAGCATTTTTCCGTATCATGGCCTGGTGTACCAGAACAATACTCACAGCTAATGGTGTAGTCCAGATTCTTTGGAGGAGGATTGGGTAGCTTGGATTGTATTGGTCTTAGCATGTCCAGCTGTCTCAGCCTGTGGAACAAACTAGTGTAGGACTCTCCCAATGGAGTGAAGGTTTTCCTTTTCTGCCCCCTTTCACCCCTGAATACTGGACTAGGCCTGAAACCTGGTCCAGAGTGGGCTCGCGGATAAGGGTAGGTACTTGGTATGACCGGGGCACGCCAATTAGCGTGAACAGGTGGCTGATTGTATGCTTGTGCATGGTTAATGGAAAAATGAGGTTCCGAAGGGTGATAGTAGTGTTGGGGTGAATTGTGGTGGTAAGTTGATTGGTGGGGTTGATGTTGATTATAGTAAGGAGGTGAACCTCTGGATCCCGACCAAGTTCCTGAATCAACCATTGCTGCTTCCTCCCTTTTCTTTCTTCCAATCCCTCCTACTCCGCCTTGAATAGCTTGAGTAGTTGCCTTAATAGCCGAATAACTCATGATTTTATTTGTTTTGAGGGCTTCTTCCACCATACCTCCCATCTTCACTACTTTGTTGAATGATTTTCCTATCGCTGAAACCAAATGGGCATAGTAAGTTGGCTCCAGGGCTTGTAAGAAGTAGTCTACCATTTCACTTTCCTTCATAGGAAGATCCACCCTTGCTGCCTGTTCCCTCCACCGGAAACCATACTCTCTAAAGCTCTCATTGTGTTTCTTCTCAAATTTTGGCAAAGATAGTCGATCTGGGATGATTTCTAGATTGTATTGGAAGTGGTAAGCAAATGCCTGTGCCAGGTCATCCCAGGTGTACCATCTCCCATGGTCCTGGCGTGTATACCACTCCAAAGCTGATCCGCTTAAACTTTGACTGAAGTAAGCCATCAATAATTCGTCTCTTCCCCCGGCTCCTCGTATCTTGCCGCAGAAACCTCTTAAATGGGCTACTGGGTCGCCGTACCCATTGTACAGGTCAAATTTGGGCATCTTGAAGCCAACTGGTAATTGTACATTTGGGAATAAGCACAAATCCTTGTAGGCTACACTGACTTGCCCACCTAACCCTCGCATGTCTCGGAATGATTGTTCTAGGCTTTTGACCTTCCTGAACATCTCTTCTTGTTCAGCATTTTTGGCTGGCTTGTCAATTTCGGTTGGGAGGTCAAAACGAGGAGTAGTTGAATGGATTTCGGAGGCTTTGAAGGTGGGCTCCGGGGGTAGTATTGATTGTCCTGGGCCTGGAGTATAGGCTCACTAGGAGATTTGTGGAATGTAGCCGGGGGAGGTGCTACGAAGACAGGAGTCACTGGTGGAGGCAGGTATGGAACTGGTTTTGGAGGTGGAGACTGCGGTGTCTGAGAGGTGGTGCCTCGGTAGTGTTGGTAGATGGGGAAATTTGGGGATAGTTCAGTGGTAAGATTATCCTGAGCTTGGGCTAGTGATGGAGCAGGGTTAGCTGGGTAAGATGGGGGTGATTGCCCTGTAGACCAGGCTCGGTACATCTCAGCCATTTGCTGCTTGACTATAAGCATTTCTTCTTTCATTTTGCCAACG
The DNA here is from genome assembly GCF_000393655.2 of Nicotiana sylvestris. Taxonomy (NCBI): domain Eukaryota; kingdom Viridiplantae; phylum Streptophyta; class Magnoliopsida; order Solanales; family Solanaceae; genus Nicotiana; species Nicotiana sylvestris. Next base: position 141,901,740 of record NC_091062.1, read on the forward strand.
TCCATCTCCTCTATCTCAATACCTGTGTCGACATCCGGAATAGACATACTTTCGGGTATCGATCCTTTTGATCTGGTGTGATAGTAATAATATGCCAGTATCTCTTAGAAAAACTAACTGCTTGAATTCTGGAAATGAGCAAACTTGTTAGTTTTGAGAGTTTAACACGTATATAATTACACGTTGAGATGCAATGCTCCTAGACAAATAACCCTTTTCTATTATGCATTTGCTCGGTTGCTTGTGTCATCCCAGCTTTATTGACCTTTTTATTGTTACTCACTCTTATTTAATTCCTTTATTATTTGCGGATGTGGTCGAATCTTATAGAGATTGCCTACGTATCATGCCCCCGCATGAATTAGACCTTGCGTAGTTCGAACATAAAGCAATTGTCAACACTTTTATTTATTTTACAAAGATGGAACAGACATTACATTTGAAAACATTATGAAAATGGTTTAAAACTCGACACAAACCCAAATCAAATAAAAGACACAACTCTTAACATCTCTGAACATGCTCCACTTCCCACTTTTGTTGTCAATCATCGGATTATATGCTCATGGTGGGGCTTGACCCGGATGACCTCCCAGCGTACGATACATTCTTTCTAACTCCATTGCCAGATGACGGGCAAAAATAGGTGCATGATCTATAAACCTCTCACAATCCATCCCTTGGCAGTTTACATAACTTTGAGATGCGTAAACCGCTAAATCATGGATTTGTGCCCTGAAATCTTGGAGACGTTGGTCTTGGTTTTGCAGTTGTTGTTGGCGAGTGGTGGCTATATCTCTGATACGGTCTTCACGGTCTAAAGCCGACTCTAATTGAGCTCGGAGTCTGGCCTGATCAAGTCTTGCCTGTGCTCTTTCTCTGTCGATGTCTGCCTGCTGATGTTCTCTGTTTTATCTTCTCGCTTCTTCCAGTTGTGCATGAACTTGGGTTTCTGAATGTATCCAACGGTCTTTCTCCGTCTTGAATTGTGCCCTGTCTTCTTCGGATTGCCTTACTTGGCGTTCCTTATTAGATCTGGCCTTTTCGTTTAATTGTTGGATTCTTTCTTTAGCTTTGCTCAACGCCTTTTCGGTTTTTTCCCCAATGGAATCATAATCTTGCATTTTTTCAAAAAGATTGGCGATGATTTTTTGATCCTTCCAACTCCTCATTGGTGTTTCAGAAGCTTTTTTCATTTTTTGAAATTGAGCGTGAAGATTTTCATTCTCACAAGCTAGACTCTTCTTCTCGCCTTCGGCTTCTTGTGCTTGCAAATCTTTCTCCAGACTGAGGCTCCTCAGATTTTCCTTTAAGGTATGGATAGTTGCTTTGTACCCCTTTTCTTTTTCTCCCCAAATCAGCCGCTCTTGGATTTTATCGTTAAAGGTCTGAACATGGGGTCTTTTTGTTGGCCTTCTTAGATCGGGTTCTGGTGCATCATCCACACGGGAACGTTTCTCAAACCACCTTGCATATCCTGGATTTATCTCGCCATTTGTAGTGTCTGGGACTTGAGTATCATCTTTTAAGTATCGACATCCATTCCACATCTGCTGAATTAAAGCCTCGGGAAGAGTGGCTTCAGGGTGTAGCTCGATTACTTGCATACTTAAATCTTCATCATCAGGAACCACTTGGTATCTTCCTAGTTGTCTTAGAACTCTCTATAGCGCATATGGCTGTATGCTTCTCAATCCCAATAGTAGCAAATAACATTTCAAGGTTGACATGTGTATCACTTCCTTTATCGGGAGCCATCCCAAAGTCCACTCAATTTGATTCGCCGTTAAAGCCCTTAGATGAGATACCCAGGCTTCCATCCCTTCTGGGGACTTATAATCTTTTATTCTTTCCTCATAACTCTCGATGAAATTATCATTGCTTGGACCATACTATATGATCTTGGGCTGATGTTGGAGATGTTCAATCATCCACATTTGCAACAAAATTTTGCATCCTTCGAAGACTTTTGCCCCTGATTTACATAAAGTCAACGGCCGATAAATGTCTGAGAGAATGATCGGGGCAAGTGTGTGATTTTCCTTGGTAGTGAGAACCTGTACGACTTTCGCTGTGCGAATATCAATTGTTCGTTCTTTGTTTGGGAAGACCATGATTCCCAGAAAAGCCACCATGAAAGCGAAGCGACGGTGAATCTGCCAGGTGTCTTTATTTTGCTTGTTAGTAAGGCCTTTCTCATGAATTTCAAATCCATCTGGCTTTCCAAACCTTGAATATAGGAAGTTGAAAGAACAACATCCGTTGATGACATTTCTTTTCCTGATTTGATTACTGATGTTCAGAAGACCGAAGAATCGATGTACCGAGGGAGCCTTTGTGAATATCAGATTTTGATTTCTTAGATCTCCGTCAAAACCAGCATATACAGCTATCTCTTCTAATGTAGGAGTAATCTCGAAATCAGAGAAACGAAAGACATTGTGAACAGGGTCCCAAAAAGTTACTAACGCCGCAATCAGATCATCACGTGGTTTAACTTTCATAATATCTGTGAGATTTCCCAAATGCTTAATGACCCATTTTTGACCATCTTCGCCTAACTCATACCACCACATCTGAAGCCGAAATAGAAACTCGTCTGCATTCGCGGACGGTGGGTTTTGTGTGGTGCTCATTTTGTATCTGAAATTAATTTTAACAAAATCAAGACTCATTTTGAAAACATACACTAAAAAAAAAATTATTATTTTTTTTTATTTATCTATTTATTTAGCACTTCTTATTTTTCAAAACTTAAAACTATATATATATATATATATATATATATATATATATTTAAAAAACATTTTATTTCTCGGCTCCCACAATGATTTTTTTTTTCAATTAAGCTGGTCAACAAGCAGATCCGAGGCAAATGAATGCACAAGTAGCAAGTAGGACTCACCAGAATGGTCTTTTCATTTCGGGTTCACCTGTCCTAGACAGACCCAACCCCTGTGTTGAGTCTCCAAGGTCAAATGTACATGATGCAAATAAATGTTCCTACTAGGGATCCGGTACGAGGCTGAGTTATTCTAGGTGAAAAACCTGAGGCATATTGTTCTAAACCTGGCTTACCCAAGTGGACAGCTTGAGCCGAAGTGGGGGCAATGTACCGGGAGCACGAAAGTCTACCCGGCCTAGTTACTTGTCCCAACTTCGTCTTATTTGGTATGACCTTTAACAGAAAGGTGGGCCACGCGCACGTGTGCACCATAAATTTAGAAGACTCAGAAAGAAGGTGAGTTTCGTAGCAGTTTTATATTCACAATTCAAATAATATTAAAGCGGTAAAAAGCAACATTTAGCATATTAAGCATAAACATGTAAAAATCGTATAATAAATAAAGCCAACTATAACAGTTATTTTAAGCTCGAATTCATTTATTTCCCCAGCAGAGTCGCCAGAGCTGTCACACCTCCTCTTTTTCCGCCCCCGCGAGGGGCGTAGGGAGTTTTCTCCAATTAAAGGACAGTCGAAACGGGATTTGTTTGTTTATTTCAGAGTCGCCACCGGGGAATTTTAAGGCGTCCCAAGTCACCGGTTTTAATCCCGAATCGAGGAGAATATGACTCTATTTGTCATTCTGCGAACCAGAAAATCCGAGTAAGGAATTCTGTTAATTCGGGAGAAGGTGTTAGGCATTCCCGAATTCCGTGGTTCTAGCACGGTCGCTTAACCGTTATTATATTTGGCTTAATTATCTTGATTTGTTAAATACATTTTTATTGCATGATTTTGTTACCGCTCCTGTTTAGATTGTTTACAAATTAAAGATTTTCTTGAAACGAATCACGCGTACGTATATTCGCTTTATATATTTTTTATAAACGTAAAGAATCGTGTCACGCATACGTGTACACAATAAGATTGATAATATTATTTTTTTATACATTTTATTATAAAAAAGGACTTATGTTTGAAATTGTGCTTAAAATAAAATTAAGAACGTTCGTCGCTCTTGTATAATTAAGTAGTGAACTGCACATCTCGGGTTTTTGTGAAATTAATTTAAGATCCTCCGACGAATCTCTTTTTATTAAAATTTTGACTCAAAGTTGCGCGAACGCATAATCCATACTGCCTTAAAAAATGTAATTTAGGCTACGCGAACGTATCCCTAATTTCACAAAATATTCTTGATAAAATTCTCTACAAATTGTTTATTGTGTCCACTTATTTTAATATGAAAGCCATAGAGAAACACTAATTTAGACGTCTCCAAATTTTCTCAAAAGTTATTATGTGTTGACCGCAAGTCTTATTTTTACGCATATGAATTATATATATACCTTAAAACTATTCAAATCTTAAAGAATTAATGATATGAAAAAGAAACAAACAATATGTAACTAAAAACTACCATTTTTATCGTGGATGCAACATTAGTATATCCAAAATTGAATCACATATAAAACTGAGAAAAGAATTAATTTGATAAACAAATTAATACTTTTTGAAGAATTTTCATTGTTATATTTAATGCGAACTCTATTTCTACATATCTTTGACATAAAATATTGCAATTCGTGCTTATAAATCCCATATCCTTCTCATATACTTATTTTTAGTCCAAAGTTATGATTGTTTGGTTAATTTGTTTACAATGATGGATAAAATCAAGTTGGTGAGAAAGAGAACTATTATACAAATTGACTCAATAAAATGGCATCACATGCAACGTAGTGGTACGTCCGAACCATTCATCATATTCCAACATCATAAACGAGACGGATTATATCAATTCACATTTCCACCATGGCTATTCACATAACCTGTTATTATGCCATATATGAACGAAATACAATTAACATTATCTAGCCTTAAACAAAATCGGATATTTGACAAAATAGGCTAATAATATAGTTTTTTGATATTTCTACACTATTCTTTACTTAGCTAACAATATCACAAGATCGAATTATCGGCCAACTTTCTGCCATGTTCCCTATCTTGACAATTCGAACATAACTTATACTTAATGAAATTCTGAAATAGATGACATTATTACAACGTTTATACGAACTTCAAAAGGGAATGATTAACTAGTAGCGATCATGTTAAGCATACTACCATGTTAACTAATTGAAACGAAACTGAAATTTAAATTAATAGATTTAAACGAGTAAAAAACATAATTATAATTCCACACTTCATTTAATTGGTAATGTTGAAGCTTTCCACAACATGAGTCTAAAATATATACCTGGAAATGAGGGTAAAAGAGGCAATATTTCAGCAGTAGCAGCATCAATTAAATCAACAGAATATACCAATGTTTCAACAGATTTCAACAACAAACAACAAGACCCATGAAGCCCAGACGTATAGTGGCAGGAATTTTAGGAAATTTCAGATTTAACCCAAGCAATATCAACAAACAGACCCGGACAGATTCAAGAAGCAATGTTTCAGATTTTCTTTCTTTCTCTTCTATTTTTCTGTTCCAGATTCTTTCTTCTTTTATTTTCTTAGTTCTATTTTTTTTTCTTTTCTTAATCTCTCTTTCAGATTCCTCTCTATATTTCTCTATCTGTGTGTTTGTTTTGTGTTCAAGACTTCCTATATATAATCCCAACCCTTTAATCAATTAAAATCAATCCATTTTCTCTACCAAACCCATTATCTTCCCACTCATCCTCATTACATTAAAAAAATATATCAACCCCACCCCATTATATTTTGTTCCCCATGCCTAACATAAACAAATACAAGATTCCCCTCCACCACATTTTGTCTTGTCCCCCATTAAATTAAATAATTATATCAAAAACCCACCCCATTATATTTTGTCCCCCATGCTTAACATAAAGAATTACAAAATGTTCAATTACTAAACTACCCCTCCGACCTTATTGCAATTACTATTTTACCCCCAAACGTACTGCGATTTACCAAATTACCCCATCAACTATAACAAATCAATTAATCAAACTCAATCAAAATATAGTCAATATGACCAATTTCTACATAAATTCAAACAACAAATCTCATGAACATGATTTCTTCAACATTTCAATAACAAATCACATGAACATGATTGAACAACAAAGAACAACTAAAATTTGATTGAACAATATTTTTAGCAACAAACAAACCTATTTTCAGATTCAACAACAACAATCAAACAAGTATATTTAGATTTCTAAATTCAATAATATTGAACTTAAAATCAACTCTAACAACATTACAACCAACAATTCCTATATTAAACTTAAACAAGATTATGAGACAAATTCAAGAAATAATCATAAATGATAAACAAGAAATCAAACTATACAAATTTCGGATTCAAGATCAACCAAACAAAGTATGAACATGAATGAAAATATTCAATAACAATAACAAACAAACTTTGTTCAAACTTCGAATTAAACTTAAACAAAACAAATAAACATATTCAAATTATTAATCTTCAAATAATCAATTAATCTTTCTTAAATTAAATCTATCCAAAAATATAACAAAGATATATGATCCAAAATTAAAAAGCAAAACATAACTTCACATTAAATTACTAAATTAAAAACGAACTTCAAACAAAGATGAACATGAATTAAATCTATTTTTAAACAACAAAACATGACGGATTCACATGATTTAAACAATGTTAACAATTTCTGAAAATACATAAAACACATGAAACAAATTGAAGAAACAATTAATTTAAACTTCAATTTGAATCTAACAAACATTAACTAACAATTTCTTTTTTTTTTTTTACAAAAAATAAATAAAATTAACATGAAATAAACATGAAAAACAACTAATTAATTTCCCATTTGAATCTGAAAATTAATTCAACAAAACACATGAACAAACTAGAAAATTATTTCAACAACGAACAAACAAAACAAGAATTGAATTATTTAACGATTTCGGATCCGAAAAACATCAAACAAAAATATGGACAAAATTGAAACTTAAACCAACTAACCGATTTGAAACAACGACGAAGAAACGAAGAAGACGAAGAAACAACAACGTTGGTGAGGCAGTAACATGAAACGTGAGCAGCTTGGTCGTTTGGTTGTGGCGTTTGGACGGAAAAGATGAAGCAGAAGGTGACGACGGGGTGGCTTCGAACCCACTGCTTCGACGGGCAGCAGTGGACGATGTAGCATCGTGAAACAGAAGCAATAGCAGCTGTGGTGAAGAGCGAACAATGGAGGAGCAGGTAGCAGCGACATGGCAGCGGCAACAGCAGCGGCGACCCAGCAGCGATAGCAGCAGCAACGACACGGAGCAATGGGCATGACAACGATGGTCGTTTGGTGGTGGTTTGGGTGTTCGAGCTGGACGTAGCGGGTCGTTTGATTGAAACAGAAGCAGCAGCGACATGGACGTCGAGCTCAAGCTTGAGCTCGACGAGCTTCATCAATGGCGGATATGGCTGGGGTCGTTTAGTCGAGCCGGGGTCATGAGGGTGACGTGCCTGTGTGTGTGTCGTGAGTGAGTGTGTGTGGCGTGAGGGGAAGGAAGGAAGCCATTGATGGAGCTTGGAGCTTTTGGGAAGATGAAGAAAAGAAGAAGAAGAAAGATGGGGGGGGGGGGCAGGTAGTTTAGTGTTTAGGTTAGGGTTTTTTGATTTTGTTTTCTTTTTGTTTTTGTTTTATTTTTGAAATGCAAGATAATAAGAGTGTTGGGTTATGGACTGGGTCGACCCAGTTCGAAATGGACTGGGTCGTTTGGGAAGATTGGGCCATTTTTGGGCCTGAAGCTTGAAATCGAAGAAGAGACCCAATTCCGACTTTCTTTATATTTTCGCTCTCTTTTCTTCTTTTATTTCTCTAAAACTAAATTATAAAAATACTTAAACTATTATTTAGAACTAAATTAAGTTATAAAAGTGCAAATTAACTCCCAATAACAATTAACGCACAATTAAGTAATAATTAAGCATAAAATTGTATATTTGGACATTAAATTCTAAAAATGCAAACGGTGCCTATTTTTTGTAATTTTTAATTTTTGTAAAACAAATTTAATTACTAACAATTGTAGAATTAAATCCTATATGCAAAATGCGACATATTTTTGTATTTTTAATAATTTAACAAATAAACATGCACAGACAAATACAAATAATTATTCAAAAATATCACAAAATTGCACACCAAAAAATCATTTTATTTTTGAATTTTTTGGGAGTAATTCTCATATTGGGCAAAAAATCACGTGCTTACAATCATCACCTGGAGATGTATCTTCTCCATAGGGCTAGATTGGCCTTCCTCAGTACTGATTGACTGCTATCAGAGATGTATATAGTCCGGGATGGATCTTTTCTGGGCCGTATGAGCCATATACAGTACTGAGTGGATGAGTATTTGAGAGTGTGAGCAAATGAGGTATTCAGCATGGTGCATCACATACAACATATGCATTGGTATGTAGATGCAACAGAGTTTTATTCTTTACCTTGTTCGTATCTGCTCTATCTTACTGTTTCAGCTGTCTATTAAATTGAAGGCATGCCTACGTTTCTGCACATATATTTCTATTGTTTCTGTTGAGGTTGAGCTCGTCACTACCTTTCAGTCTATAGTTTGGACTCCTTACTTACTGAGTTGGCGTACTCACGTTACCCCTACACATTGTGTGCAGATTCAGGCACTTTTGGTCCCAATGGCAGTCACAGATCGAGGCTTCAGGCTTTAGGAGACTATCGAGGTATCTGCACGGTGTTTGCAAGCCTTAACTCTCCTTCATTATCTCCAGATGTATTTCAGTTTGTTTTTTTAAACATTGTAATAGACTATGTTCTCCTCTAGACGCTCATGAACTCAGTGACACCCTGGTTTTGGGCAGTTGTATCGTAATTTGGATTTTATTTTTTTCCAAAAATGTTCCTTAGTGAATTGTCGCTTCTGTGTTTATTGTTTGAAAATACTTTTGCAGTGTTGGATTATTGAGTTGAGGCTGGCCTAGTTTCATGATAGGCGCCATCACGACGAGTCGGGTTTTGGGTCATGACAAGTTGGTATCAGAGCCTAGGTTACATAGGTCTCATGAGTCATGAGGGGGTTTAGTAGAGTCTTGCGGATCGGTACAGTGATGTCTGTACTTATCTTCTAAAGGCTGCTGAAACTTTAGGAAAAACTTCACATTCTTGAATTCTTGTCGTGCGTATCTGTTGATTCTAGTAACTAAACTTCTATTATTCTATTCTCTCACAGATGGTAAGGACACGTGCTACCGAATAGGACGGATAGCCACCAGTACTGCCAGTTAGGGAAACGAGAGGACGAGGTCGTAGTAGAGGCTATGGTAGGGGCAGGGGTGCAGCCCTCACAATAGCTAGGGTGACACCTGTAGATCCACCAATTACCCAAATTCAGGATCAGGTTCCGGTTGTAGATGCACCAGTAGGACCAGCTCAGGCACCGACTATACCTATTGTTATCCAAGTCCTTAAGGAGGTCTTAGCTCAAATTTTGACCGTGTGCACCAGTCTTGCTCAGGCGATCTCTATTTCGACCGCAACAACCACTTCTCAAGCTGGGGGAGGTGCTCAGACTCCCCCCGCTAGCACACCAGAGCAGGTAGTGCAGGGACTCTAGATACCGGGGGTACCACTAGCCCAGTCGGTTGCCGCTGCTCAGAACGATGTGGTTCCTGTCATGCCTAATGATGATCAGCGTAGATTGGAGAGGTTTGGTAGACTTCAGCCTCCGACTTTTAGCGGTGCGGAGGGCAAAGATGCCTAGGGTTTCTCAGATAAGTGTCAGAGGATTCTTCGTACAACAGGTATTTTGGATACCAGTGGGGTCTCGTTCAGTACTTTTCAGTTCTCTGGAGCTGCCTTCACTTAGTGGGAGGCTTATGAGAGGCGTAGGCCAGTTGGTGTAGCACCCCTTACTTGGTAGGGGTTCTCCGTTCTCTTCCTGGAGAAGTATGTGCCGCAGTCTCGTAGGGAGGAGCTACGTAGATAGTTTGAGCAGTTGAGTCAGGATGACATGTCTATGTTACAGTACAAGATGAGATTTCTGAGTTAGCCCGTCATGTTGTTTGGTTGGTTCCCACAGTCAGAGTGAGGATCAGAAGGTTCGTGGATGGCCTCGCATATCAGCTATGGATTCTTATAACCAGAGAAAAGGTGTATGGTGCTTCTTTTTAGGAGGTGGTTGACATTGCTCGGGAGATAGAGTCGGTTCGTTGCTAGGAGCGAGTTGAGAGGGAGGCTAAGAGGCCTCGGGGATTTGGTGGTGTTCCTTCTGGAGGTCAGTTTCACCACGGCAGGGTTCATCCCTTCAGACATGCTCAGACGACTCTTCCAGTTCACCGTGGTGCATCATCTGGCCATGGTTCTTATAGTTCTCAGCAGGGCCACTCATCTCTTAGTGCCCTTCCAGCTCAGAGTTCGTCTCATGCACCATCAGTACGGGGTTCATCTATGCCTGGTCCTTCTAGCGGTCATCCTGGTGCTCGGGGATCCTTTCAGTCCCCGTAGCCATTTACAGGGAGAGGTTTCTTTGAGTGTGGAGACATGGGTCTTATCAAGAGGTATTGTCCCCGCCTTTTGGGAGGTTCATCTCATCAGAGAAGTCAGCCTTCGACTTCAGCACCAGTACTTCATCAGCCTCCCAGCCAGCTTGGGGTGGGGCTCAGTCAGATAGGGGTCTCCCTAGAGGGGGAGGTCGATCAGGTGGCGGTCAGGCCCATTTCTACTCCCTGCTAGACCCGATACTATTGCTTCAGATGCTGTGATCACAAGTATTATCTCAGTTTGCCACAAGGATGCCTCTGTATTATTTTGATCATGGTTCCACTTTTTCATATGTGTCGTCATATTTTGCTCATTATTTGGATACTCCCCACGAGTCTCTTGTTTCGTCTATTTATGTATCTAAACCGGTAGGCGATACTATAATTGTAGACCGTATATATCAGTTGTGTGTAGTGACTAGAGACTAGAGTGGATATGTTGCTGCTTAGTGTGGTTGACTTTGATGTGATATTGGGTATGGATTGCTTGTCTCCGTATCATGCTATTCTGGACTGTCACGCTAAGACAGTGATGTAGGCTATGCCGGGAGCGCCACATATTGAGTGGTGAGGTTCATTAGATTATGTCCCTAGTAGAGTGATTTCATTCTTGAAGGCCTAGCAGATGGTTGGGAAGGGTTGTCTTTCTTATTTGGCCTTTTTGAGGGACGTCAGTGCAGAGACTCCTATTATTGATTTAGTTCTGGTAGTGAGAGATTTCTCGGATATGTTTCCTATAGACCTGCCAGGCATGCCGTCGGACAGGGATATTGACTTCAGTATTTATTTAGTTCCGGGAACTCAGTCCATTTCTATTCTACCGTATCGTATGGCACCGACAGAGTTAAAGGAATTGAAGGAACAACTTTAGGAACTCCTTGATAAGGGGTTTATTTGGCCTAGTGTGTCACCTTGGGGGTGCACCAGTCTATTTGTGAAGAAGAAGGATGGCACCATGAGAATGTGCTTTGATTACAGGCAACTGAACAAAGTCACAATCAAGAACAAGTATCCTTTTCCTCGTATTGATGATTTGTTTAACCAGCTTCAAGGAGCGAGGGTGTTCTCCAAGATTGATTTGAAGTCAGGGTATCACCGTTTGAGGATTAGGGTCTCGGACATTCTTATGACATCTTTCAGGACCCGATATGGTCATTATGAGTTCCTTGTAATATCTTTTGGGCTGACCAATGCCCAAGCAAATTCATGCATTTGATGAATGGTGTGTTCCAGCCTTATCTTGACTCATTTGTTATTGTATTCATTGATGATATCCTGGTGTACTTTTGTAGCCAAGAGGATCATGCCCAGCATTTATGGATTGTGTTGCAGCGGTTGAGGAGGAGAAGCTTTATGCTAAGTTCACCAAGTATGAGTTTTGGATCAATTCAATGGCGTTCTTGGGACACGTGGTGTTCGGTGAGTGTATTCAGGTAGATCCGAAGAAGATAGAGGCGATTTAGAGTTGGCCCAGACTATCCTCAGTGTCACGCCCCAAACCTAGAGAGGCGTGTCTCGCACCCGGTACCGCGCTGGCCCGAGCGAACCACTTTGTAACTCATGATCATTCGACTAAAACTAGAACATGCATTGGTCGAGTTAGCTTAACTTATTCCTTTTGTAACTATTATGGGCCCACATGGACACAACTCATAATGTACAACTACAGGTAGAAAACACTGTACCACTGAACCATTTTTCTTAAAACATGAATATATATGGGCCGTCATGGCCTCTAACATACTATACAAAATGCACCTCTGTCTACAAAACCACTAAGATTATTCGACATTAAATGGGATAGGGTACCGTCCTACCCATTAGTCTGTAGCAAAACTCTAACACGATGACTCATAGACTCGGCTGCACTCTGAATGAGGTGGAGTCTTACCGATCCTTCGCTGAATGTCAATCTCGTCTACTATAAGGGATCGTCAAACTAATTATCTATACCTGTAGGTATGAATGCAGCATCCCCAACAAAAGGACATCAGTACGAATAACGTACAGAGTATATAAAGCATGTAAATCAGTATATAAAGGACATGGAAGAAATATAGAGTAAAGGACTCAACCTGAAAGTCTGGATAGCTCTGTAAATCATGAAATATTTATAATGTCATGCATATGCATATGAATGTCATGTGATGCATAAGTCTGTACGTACATAATATTATCAAGCCTCTGAGGGCATCCCATTATATCATCTCATCCACTGTGGGCAAATCATTAACGTATACCAGCTGATTAGGTGGTGGTGCATATATACCAGTTGGTAAAGTTTATTTCATGATATTAATCAGATGTATAATAGTCTTATGACATTCCTAGAGATTTTATTGACGTACTTCTCATGCATTGAATTCATTTATACATATACATTGACCCATGACCAGACGGTGTTATATATATATATCATGAATGAATGCAATGAATGAGAAGTACGTCAATAAAATATCTGGGAATGTCATAAGACTAATATACCTCTGATTAATATGATGAAATAAACTTTACCAACTTACGTATTTTTGAGACCGATGAACATATGATAAAATAATAGGACATAGGGGAATTCAAGAACAAGGCACCTCTAATACTTCTATGAATAGCGTCATTTATGGAAGTTTTGTGCATTTTCTCATTTCGTTTGTATCGTATGAATCATGTCAAAAAGAAAGAAGGGATAAACTTAACATACCTGAGTAGATACTCTTGACAATCTCTTCAACATACGTTGATTGCGATAAAATACGGAACAAGTCGTATGAAAAGCTCGAAGTAATCACGTAGCTATGCAAAGAAAATCTTCATCAAGTCTATCTACATGCCCACTAAAACTTAAAATGGGAAAACCAACTTCAGTTTGTTTCTTATGAAAGATTGAAAGTAAATGCTAACCATGATAGATGCCGAAGAACCTATTAGATAGTATCATTGAAACCTTGTTCGAAAAGCTTAAGTCACCTGAATTTTACTGGGAATGTCTTAGCAGCTAGAATCACATTAAAAAGCTTTTATCACAAGAATTCGACCAGAAGTTACTTAAATTAGCCGACATGGTAGTTGGATGTGTATTGGCTACTGAACATGTATATTTGTGTTTCATGCTCTTAGTTTTTATAGGCAATCGAAAATGTTCCTAGCACATAGGCAAAATGGATCTTCTCTTCACTTCTATTTGGTCCACAAGATAGCAAAGCATTCATCAGATCAGATGTTGCCATTATCTTAATCTTCCTTATACTCTCCGTCTTTAATGGTATCGGTTCTTTTCAATTTGATGAGTCTTATCCTTTGATTAATATAACAAGAAGTTTGGATCTTGTTTGACCATCTTTCTAGATGTTGCATTATGTTACAGAATCACTAGAATCAAGATTTAACATCATGAAAATCAAAGCTATTTCCTTGTATATAAGTGGTATGTGCCTACTTAGTAGATAAGTTACCCTTCTAAATGCCACCTATATTAATGACTTAAGAGTCATTTTAAATTGAAAGGGGTGGGGGGGGCTCCCACGTGCAAGATTTATTAACCTTATCCAATAAACTAATTAGTTAGTTAGTCTTCCACTATAATCACTAGTTATCCAATTATTCATATAATTAAGAATTATCTCAACTTACTTAACATAGTACACATTTTTAATACACTTTATATACCTTACTATCATGGTCATGTGATACCATACAAAATAAATACATACGCTATTATTTTATTAAAACATCCATGTAAACATACATATATTTTCTCAACTTCTAATTTTCCTAATATCGTATAAAGAGTACAAATTTTCGTATGCTTAATTCTTAAAATGGTAAAAAAAATAACCTTGTTTTCTTGTGAAAAAAATAATTCATATCTTTACAATAAAGAAAATCTCATAAACTTTTCTCATATTATGTGTATAATTTAAAATATATTCGAAAGTAGTAATATTAATAACTATATAAAATTATATTTTTCAAACCATCTTTTTTTCTTTACAAAAATATTCCACTCAAAATACTATATCATATATATAACGGTATCAGGGTTATTAAACTTTATGGGGTGTAACACTCAGCCACAGAGATTCAGAGCTTTCTTGGTTTGGCGGGTCATTACCGTCGGTTCGTACATGGTTTCCCTTCTATTGCATCGCCCTTGACCAAATTGACCCAAAAGGGTGCTCTTTTCAGGTGGTCGGATGACTGTGAGGTGAGTTTTCAGAAGCTCAAGACTACCTTGACCACAGCTCCAGTGTTAGTTCTACCATCAGCTTCTGGTTCTTATTCAGTATATTGTAATGCTTCTCGAATCTATATTGGGTGTATCTTGATGCAGGAGGGTAGAGTGATTGCTTATACTTTGCGCCAGTTGAAGCCCCATTATAAGAACTACCATGTTCATGATTTGGAGTTGGCTGCCATTGTTCACGCATTGAAGATTTGGAGGCACTATCTCTATGGTGTATCTTGTGAGGTGTTTACTGATCACCGTAGCCCTCAGCACTTGTTCAAATAGAAGGATCTCAATTTGAGGTAGCGGAGATGGTTGGAGCTGCTAAAGGACTATGATATTACCATTTTGTATCATCCGGGGAAGGCCAACGTGGTGGCCGATGCCATGAGTAGGAAGGTAGTGAGTATGGGTAGTCTTGCATTCTTTCCTATTGGGGAGAGACCTCTTGAGTTGATGTTCCGGCTTTAGCCAATCGGTTTGTGAGATTGGATATTTCAGAGGCCAGTCAGGTTCTGTCTTGTGTGGTTTCTCGGTCTTCCTTGTTTGATCATATCAGAGAGTGCCAATATGATGACCTTTATTTGCTTATCCTCAAGGACAGGGTTTAGTACGGTGATTCTAGAGATGTGACTATTGGTGATGATGGGGCATTGAGGATGCATGGACGGATATGTGTGCTCAATGTAGATGGGCTTCGGGAGTTGATTCTAGAGGAGACCCACAACTTGCGGTATTCCATCCATCTGGGTGCCGTGAAGATGTACCGGGATTTGAGGCAGCAGTATTGGTGGAGGAGGATGAAGAAAGATATAATTGGGTTTGTAGCTCGGTGTCTCAACTGTCAGCATATGAAATATGAGCATCAAAGACCGGGTGGTCTACTTCAGCAGATAGAGATTCCAGAGTGGAAGTGGAAGCGAATCACCATGGATTTTGTAGTTGGGCTCCCACGAACTTCGAGGAAGTTCAATGCTATTTGGGTGATTATGGATCGGCTGACCAAGTTCGCGCACTTCATTCCTGTGTGTACTACCTATTCTTCGGAGCGGTTGGCTGGGATTTACATAAGAGAGATTGTTCGCCTTCATGGAGTGCAAGTTTCTATTATTTCAGATAGAGGCACACAGTTTACATCGCAATTTTGGAAAGCCGTGCAGCGAGAGTTGGGCACTCAAGTTGAGTTGAGCACACCATTTCACCCTCAGACAAACGGGCAGTCCGAGCGCACTATTCAAATACTGGAGGACATGCTACGCGCTTGTGTGATTGGTTTTGGGGGTTCATGGGACCAGTTTCTGTCACTCGTGGAGTTTGCTTACAAGAACAGTTATCAGTCGAGTATTCGGATGGCTCCATATGAGGCTTTATACGGGAGGTGGTGTAGATCTCCAGTGGGTTGGTTTGAGCCAAGTGACGCTAGGATTTTGGGCACAGACTTGGTTCAAGATGCATTGGACAAGGTGAAGTTGATTCAGGAGCGGCTTTACACGGCGCAGTCGAGACAAAAGAATTATGCTGACAGAAAGGTCTGTGATGTGTCCTACATGGTTGGGGAGAAGGCTTTGCTGAAGGTTTCACCCATGAAGGGTGTTATGAGATTTGGGAAGAAGGGCAAGTTGAGACCTTAATTTATTGGGCCGTTTGAGGTGCTTCAGAGGATCTGGGAGGTGGCCTATTAGCTTGCTTTGCTACCTAGCTTATCGGGTGTGTATCTAGTATTTTATGTCTCTATGCTTCAAAAGTATATCGGCGATCCATCTCATGTTTTGGATTTCAGGACGGTTCAGTTGGATGGTGAATTGAATTATTATGTGGTGTAGGTGGTTATTTTGGAGCGGCAGGTCCGAAAGTTGAGATCAAAAGATATAGCTTCAATAAAAGTGCAGTAGAGAGGTCAGCCCATGGAGGAAGCTACTTGGGATACCGAGCGGGAGATGCGGAGTAGATACCTACACCTATTTGAGGCTCCAGGTATGTTTCTAGACCGATCGAGGACGAACATTTGTTTAAGAGGGGGAGGATGTAATGACCTGGCCGGTCGTTTCGAGAGTTATAGCCATGTTCCCCCATTTCCGACTTCTTGTGTGTTCTTTAGCTGTATTATGACTTACCGGGTTAGTTTGTTCGGATCCAGAGTGATATTGGGGTGAGTTGAGACACTTAGTCTCTTGTAAGAAGGTTTAAGTTGGAAAAGTCGATCGAATGTTGACTTATATGTAAATGACCTCGGATTTGAATTTTGATGGTTTTGATAGCTCCGTTAGGTAATTTTGGACTCAGGAGCGCGTTTGTAACGTGATTTGGAGGTCCGTAGTAGAGTTAAGCTTGAATTGGTGAAAGCTGGAACTTTGGCGATTTTTGTTGGTAGTGAAAATTTTAATATCGGGGTTGGATGGAATTTCCGGAAGTTGGAGTAGGTTCGTAGTGTCATTTTTTACTTGTGTGAAAAATGTGAGGTCATTCGGACGTAGTTTGATAGGTTTCAACGCCGTTTGCGGAATTTGGAAGTTTAGAAGTTCTTAGGCTTGAATCCGAGTGTAATTTGGTTTTTTGATGTTGTTTTGAGTGATTCGAAGATTCGACTAAGTTTGTATGCTGTTATGAGATGTGTTGGTATGTTTGGTTGAGATCCTGAGGGCCTCAGGTTGATTTCGAGTAATTTGTGGAACAAGTTGGAAATTGAAAGATTGCTAAAGTTGAACTCAGCTGTCATAATCGCACCTGCGGATGTCTCATCGCAGGTGCGAGCTCGTAGAAGCGAGCAGGAGATCGCAGATGTGAGATTGGAGGAGCTTGGTAGAAGGCGCAGGTGCGATGAAGTTCCCGCACCAGCGATGGTCGCAGAAGCGGATTATGGGGGGCAGGTGCATGCTAGGACCGCAGATGCGATGGGATTTCTACACCTGTGTTGATCGTAGATGCGCTACGCGGATCGCAGAAGCGGAGACTGGATTTTAAGTGATTTTCGCAGAAGTGGAGCATGGTCGGCAGATGCGGTCCCGCAGATGCGGAGAAGTGACCGCAGGTGCGGCTTCGCTGGGCAGAATGTATAAATAGAGGACTTCGTGATTTTTCCTCATTTCCACCATTTTCAACTGGGACTTTGGAGCTTTTGAGATGATTTTTGAAGGGGATTCAAGGATTTTCACTAAGGTAAGTCCCTTGAGCCTAATTACCCTTAGCTATGGTGTTTTCCAGTTGATTTCTCATTTAATTAATGGGGTTTTGAAGTGAAAATTGGAGATTAGGGCTTGGGATTTTGGAGAGTGTAATTTGGGGGTTTGAGGGATCTAATGATGTCGAATTTTGATAAATTTCATATGGTTAGACTCGTGAGTGAATGGGCTTTTCGGGTTTTGTAAGTTTTGTTGGATTTCGAGATATGGGCCCAAGGGCCAGGTTTGAGTCGATTTTAGATTTTGGCTATGAATTGGTGTTTTTCTTGTGGAATTGATTTCGTTAGCTTATATTGATCGTATTGTATTGCTTGTGTCTAGATTCGAGACATTTGAAGCCGATTTGAGAGGCAAGGGCGACGCGGAGTAGGAGTTTGGCTTGGTTTGAGGTAAGTAACACTTTCAAACTTGGTTATGAGGGTTCGAAACCCTGAACTACGTGTTATGTGGTTAGTATTGAGGTGACGCACATGCCAAGTGACGGGCGTGCACTGTGAGAATTGGGACCTGGTTTATTCCATGGCGCCATTTAGTGACTCTTTCTTGTTGATATCCGTATTTTCATTATGTGATAAAGTAAATGAGCTGTAAAACATGCTAGATATCATGTTAGGGCTTTACATCGATACTGTTGGGAACCCTAGAGGTCTTTCCTTGCTGTCATCTCACTGATTCATTGATATTCTGCACTCAGCCATATTCATGCATTTCATATCATGTCTTAGTCTCAATTGTTATATTGGCACATCATATCATTGTTCTGGGCTAGTCTTTTCGTGTCATTGTGAGCCCGTGGGTGAGACTGGAGAGTGATGACTAAGCGAGGCTGATAGCCAGATTTTGAGTGATAGTATGGGATTGACTGCACGCCGCAATGGTTATATTGATTTGTGATAGCACTTGGGCTGAAGGAGCCCCTCCGAAGTTTATACACACCCCTAGTTGAGGCCGGATTGGCCTATGTCCTCAGTATTGTAGACTGATGATTAGTGATGTATATATTCCGGGATTGATCTTATTTGGGCCGTGTGAGCCATATACAGTACCGAGTGGTTGTGAGGATATTATCATCACCTGGAGATGTATCTTTCCATAGGGCTAGATTGGCCTTCCTCAGTACTGATTGACTGCTATCAGAGATGTATATAGTCCGAGATGGATCTTTCCTGGGTCGTATAAGCCATATACAGTACTGAGTGGATGAGTATTTGAGAGTGTGAGCAAATGAGGTATTCAGTATGGTGCATCACATACAGCATGTGCATTGGCATGTAGATGCAACAGAGTTTTATTTTTTACCTTGTTCGTATCTGCTCTATCTTACTGTTTCAGCTGTCTATTAAATTGAAGGCATGTCTACATTTCTACACATATATTTCTATTGTTTCTGTTGAGGTTGAGTTTGTCACTACCTTCCAGTCCATAGTTTGGACTCATTACTTACTGAGTTGGTGTACTCACGTTTCCCCCTGCACCTTGTGTGCAGTTTCAGGCACTTTTGGTCCTAGTGCAATCATTGATCGACGCTTCAGGCTTTAGGAGACTATCGAGGTATCTGCACGACGTTCGCAAGCCTTGAATCTCCTTCGTTATCTCCAGATGTATTTCAGTTTGTTTCTTTAAACATTGTAATAGACTATGTTCTACTCTAGACGCTCATGAACTCAGTGACACCCCTGTTTTGGGCTGTTGTATTGTAATTTGGATTTTATTTTGTTTTTAGAAATGTTCCTTAATGAATTTCCGCTTTCGTGTTTATTGTTTAAAAATACTTTTGTGGTGTTGGATTATTGAGTTGAGGCTGACCTAGTTTCACGATAGGCGCCATCACGATGAATCAGGTTTTGGGTCGTGACAAATACTACTTTGATTCATTTGAATGAAAGGGGTAGAACACAGTCACTATATGTCAGTAAAAGCACATTTGACGAGCTAAGCATTAGATGCTCCTTGCACTTCAACAAAGAAGATCACAGCCCCTGATGTCGCCTCAACAAGTTCAAAGAGAGCATTCCCTTTTTTCAGATTATTGTCGACAACAAATTATTTCCACCCCTTAACAAGTCTTCTCCGAACACCACCTGTTAGAGTCATAGTCCACTCCTTCCCATTACATAGAAGAATTATTTTAACTGAAATAGGAGAAAGATAGTCACAAATGCTCTTTGGAAGAAACTGCACAAACATAATGTAAAGGTAGGGTAAGAAATCATATCATGAAAACTAAAAAAAAAAATGAAGTTACCAGATCATCACGCTTAATGTACGATCTCGGCACGTCCATCCTAAACCATGGATAAAAATAATCTTCAATTCATGCGTTAGCATTCATGTTTAGAGTATCTATTTTTTTTTGGAGAGTTGAAAATGTTGTTTAACTTATGTTTAGGAGATAATTAAAGAGTCAAATTTTTTAATTTTCCTTCAATCGTATTTTTATTTTTCCTTTGTTTCCCTTCAAATAATTTATTTGACATTTTAGTCCAAAAATTTAATCTTGTTTTCCCTCTTAATAAAAGAAGCTAGGATAAATTTTAGTCCTAAAATTTAATCAAGTTTTCCCTTTTATTATAATTAAGATTAACTACTAAAATATTATATACTGAGATTCTAAAATAATATTGCAAAATATTGGCCAAGAATTTTATTTTACATTTTAGTTCAAAAAATGTATTCTAAAAAAAATAGAATAAGTGGACTTATATATTGTCTATTATATAAACGGTCAATATAACTATGAATCGCAACGATGTTAACACAGGCCATATGACTACAACCTTAGTCAATGGTGTAACGACCTGACCGGTCATTTTGAGCTCTAGCACATCGTTCAGCAGTTTGAGGCCATGAGCAGCTTCACTCCATTTATTCTGACTTGTACGCATGGTCGGAAATGAATTCCGGGAAGTTCGGAGTTTATTTGGAAAAGAGAATTCTCATTTCAGAAGTTTTAAGTTGAAATAATTAACTAAGATTGGATTTTTGAGTAAACGACCTTGGAATTGGGATTCGAAGGTTTCAGCAGGTTCGTATGATGATTTCGGACTTGGGCGTATGTCTGGACCGGGTTTTGGAAGACCCGTAAATGTTTCGGCACCTATTATGGAATTTAGCATATTGGAAGAATTTCATAAGTTTGGGTTGAAATGCATTTCAGTGTTATCAATGTTTGTTTGGGATTTCGAGTCTGGGAATAGCTCCGTATGGTGATTCTGGTGATAAGAAGTGAAGTCGGAGGTCTGTGGGACATTTTGGAGTCATTTGGCTAAAGATAAAAATTTGAAGGTTTTCGAAAAGTTTGACCGGAAGTGGACTTTTTGATATCGGGGTCGGAATCCAATTCCGGAAGTTGGAGTAGGTCCGTAATGTTGAATGTGACTTGTGTGCAAAATTTGAGGTCAATCGGACGTGATTTGATAGGTTTCGACATCAAATGTAGAAGTTTGAAATTCTAAAGTTCATTAAGCTTGAATTGGAGCGTAATTCATGATTTCGATGTTGTTTGATGTGATTTGAGGCCTCGAACAGGTCTGTGTCATGTTATGGGACTGGTTGGTATGATTGATTGAGGTCCCGGGGGCTTCAGGTGTGTTTCGGATCATTTTGGGTTGTTTTGCTATAGCTGTTGTTGGTGAATGGTGTTGTTCTTCGCGTTCGCGAAGAAGGTTTGGGCTTTAGGGATTTTGCCCTTCGCGTTCGCGAAGAAGTTCTTGCGTTCACGAAGAAGAAAATCTCTGTTACACAGGTCTGAATTCGGAGGCTCATATCTCACAATCTATAAGGAATTTAGAGATTATCTAAAAATGAAAGTTGTAACCCTTTGTGTCTAGTTTTTATAAATGTAAACCATTTAGCATTTGTATTTATATACCAAAAGTTGTGGCGTATACACTATAGGCTGTCCGAGAAGATGAAGAAGAAATTTGTGTTGCACATGCTGACTTTAGAGGATTATATCTCAAAATCTATAAGGAATTAGGAGATGAACAAAGCATGAAAGTTGTAGATCTTGGTGTCTAGTTTTTCAAAATTTAAACCATTTGTTATTTGGAGTTTCTTACGAAAAATGATTGCCATTATACTAGAGGCTATCTGAGAAGAGTTTGGAAAAATGATTTTTGGGAATTTTCTTCTTTGCGAACGCGATGAGGGTCTCACGAACGCGAAGAAGAGTGTCTGGGCAGTGTATAAGTTTAAAGAAATGGGTTTGGCTCATTTCATCTCATTTCCTCCCTGGGAGCCGACCTATGAGCGATTTTGGAGCTCCATTTCATCATCCATGTCAAGGTATGTGTTTCCCACCTATTGCAAGTTAATTACTTGGATTGTATCTAGATTTTAACATGGAAAATCATGTAAATTAGTAGAAATTTCGGGATTTTCAAGAAAACCTAGGAAATTTGTATTCTTGGATTTTGACCACGATATTTGGACATGAAATTGAGAGCCAATTATATATTTGAGTCCGTGAGGTTGTGGGTGAAATTTATCTTCGAAAAAATTCAGAATCCGGGCATGTGGGCCTGAGTGCGATTTTGTTAACTTTTCAAGTGGAGTTGGGATTTTATATAAATTGAATTGTTATGAGTATTAGGGTGTATTTTCATTGGTTTGCCCATTATTTGGCTAGTTTTGGAGCGTTGGGGCATCGGTTTGAATCGTCGGAAGGAGCTTGGAAGCCGGTTATTGGACTTCGGAGCAAGGTGAGTCTCCTTTCTAACCTTGTAAGAGGGAATTGTCTCCATAGGTGAGTTAATTGGTTATGCGCTCCTATTTGCGGGGGCTACGTACGCACGAGGTGACGAGAGTCCGTGCTTAGCTACTATTATGCTTAACTCTGGGTAGTTTAGGGCCCAAAAGCATAGTTTCTTGTAATACTTACAGCCTTGTTGACAAACTTAAAATGCTTAAAACATATCGAACGTGTAAATGAATTTCTAAAAAAAGGCTAGATATCATTTCTTGACTTTTAGAAGAGAAACCTGCCTTTTCCTAAATATTTGCTCCTTGATGAATTATTGATTTGATTGTTTGAATGTGTTTATCTTTTGTGGAACATGCCGAACGTCTCGGTAGATTAAATAGATGCATCTACGGTTCGCTCCATTCGACCCTCTAGCAGTGCAAAGTTTAAATATTGTTGGATCGGGTCGTACGTCCTCGGCATGATTTGCGCATGCTTGCATTGTTTGCCTTGGGATTTATAGATGTTGATATTTGCTCTCCCTGACTAGAGAATAAATGTATAAATGATGAAAAGGAATTTGGGAATTTTCTATAAAAGAAAGAATTGTCTACTCGCTTCATTCTATTGAATTACAATCCTGTTATAAAATCCCCAATTTATTATATTATGGACGTATCATTATTGGACCACTAGTAAATGTCAAATTCGACCTCTCGTCTCTACTTCTTCGAGATTAGACGAGATACCTACTGGGTACACGTTGTTGTCATACTTATGCTACACTTGCTGTGCATTTTTGTTGCACAGGCACATGTATTCCTAGTGGCCTACTGGGCGTAGAAGCATGGATGATATGAGGACTAGGTGAGCTACATTTCTCGAGGTGACCCGTAGCCAGTATAGTCTCTTTCAGTGTATTGTATTTGCTTTCTATCCAATTTGTATTCCGGATAGTTATTGTACTTTATTTGATTCCTTAGTAATTGGTCATGCACTTGTGTCACCGGGTTCTAGGATGTCTATAGAAGTAGTTAGGATTTTGAAATTGTTAAAGATATTACTATTTATTCAGTGAAAATTTATTTTCTTTATTGTTTAAATGTATAAAAGAAGTGATTTCAGAAATATTTAAAACGAGAAGTTACTAATTATTTGTTGTTGGCTTGCCTAACAATGGTGTCCGGCGCCATTACGATCCTTAGTGGATTTTGGGTCGTGACAATATGGTATCAGAGCACTAGGTTCTCTTAGGTCTCACGAGTCATGAGCGAGTCTAGTAGAGTCTTGCGGATCGGTACAGAGACTTTTGTACTTATCTTTGAGAGGCTACAGGGCTGTTAGGAGTACTTCCCTTCTTGATTCCTCATCGTGCGGTTTGATTCCTTTGAGGCTTATGCCTTTGTTTCTTTCATACTCAATCTTATGCGACGTGAAGCGCTTGTTGTAAATTGAGAATTGAAGAATTGTAATGGTACTACAGATGTGGTGCGGGATGTTTCTTACGGTATAGTTGGTTGGGCTATTGTCGTCGCCTTGCGGAAGGATTTTCTATCGTTTCGGCTCGGTAGTTGTGCTTCTAAGAGCTTGGAGGCTACAAGTTGCTATGATGCTCGTGATTGGTTATCGCACAGTATTAACTTGATGGTAGGAGACTTGTCTATGTGTTGGGGCGGTGAATGAGTTGAAAGGAAATCTACTCAGTGCACGATTCAGAGATATGATATTTCACTTCCGGCGGAGAAAAAGCGATTGGCCTATGAATGTCCAAATTTGGGGTGATGGAGTAACGAGACTTGGTAATTTCGAGCGTGGTGGAATTTTTATCTACGATGTAGCGTCGTCGTCCTCGATTGTATGTGTTAAGTTCGCCGGTGTTATGGTCTTCTGCAGTTCGCCCTTAAGTAGGATATTGTGAAATAATATTGGAGAAACGACTGTTGGATATCACGGGGTGCGGTGGTTCAGGATGGAATCGGTGTTTCTAATGTCGACGACTCGAGAAAGATGATCTCCGGAAAGGTTTAAAGTTAGTGGCGATTTGTGGGTTCAAGTGCTACGAAGATAGATTTTATTAAGGCAACAATTGAGAAGCAAAGGATGAGGAAGGACATGTGGGGAGTGTCAGGCGGTGGTTAAAATTTCTAGAAGGCCAGGTATAAGAAGAAAAGGTCGAGTGGTCGATTAGAGGGGTGAGTTCCGCCAAAGTGGGAGAGTGGCGGAGTTGCATATGGGCTTTGTGTTAGGATGACTACGCACCTTAAGGAGAGTTTGGAACGACTTGGGAATTTTAGTGATTGATGATTGGGGTCTACGGATCTAATTTGAAGTATGGGCTATTATGAGGTAGGAGATTTGATATAACGGAAAGGAGCTACTTGAAATGAAGAAGGATACAACGTGTCACACCTCCTTTTTCCGCCCCCGTGAGGGGCGAAGGAGTTTTTCCAATTAAAGGACAATCGAAACAGGATTTGTTTATTTATTTCAGAGTCGCCACTTGGGAGATTTAGGGTGTCCCAAGTCACCAATTTAATCCCGAATCGAGGAAAAGAATGAATCCATATTACAGTCCGCAAACCAGAAATCCGGATAAGGAATTCTGTTAACCCGGGAGAAGGTGTTAGGCATTCCCGAATTCCGTGGTTCAAGCACGGTCGCTCAACTGTCATATTTGGCTTGTTTATCTGATTTTATACCATTATGCGCTCATGTGCAATTTTAACTCTTTACCGCTTTTATTATTATATTTTTAAGAGAATGTGAACATTGTTTAAAACATGTCTTTGGATTACGTCACATGAAATGCACCCGCAATCCGGAACACATTTTTATTCAATGTTTTGGGATTTATATTTGGGTCGCATGAAATGCGCACCCGAGTTTAAGAAGGTAAGATTAATTGAATCGTGCCTAAAGAGTCTAGCGCGTTATTATCTTTGGGGAAGGAAGTAAAATTCACTAAACAGTCCATCCCAAATTCTAAGTATTTATTATGACCAATTAGTGAGGGCCCCACAATTTGCATTTTTTATTTGGCGAGGCTCGTCTCATTATTTTTAAAAGGATAATCTTAGCATGACTATATTTTCTATTTTTTCGTTTTCTAAAATAAATGAAGATAAGTTCCTACTTTATTTACATACTTTCGAGTTATTATAGTTAAGTTTCGAAAGTGAGTTGTTTAAAGAGTTTACATGGTAACGCATGGAACATATACATACAGACAGTAAAAGAAAGAAATGACTACATTAAACTACAACTTCAAATCTTTCTCATTTTTGCATTCATTCTTCGAGTGGCTTACAAGATGAACCAGTGTATCAGTTTATGTACCTGGTATTTGGAAAGGAAGGAAAGAAGATGAAGATCAGTAGAAGCAGTAGTAGTGCAAATACACAGCAACAGTAGCAACCCAACAACAACAAATTCGAACCAGATTCAAGGCCCAAAAAACTTTGAAGAAATCCGAACAACTCAATAGAACAAACCCAAAAGTATGTAAACCAACTAAACAACAACAACCCATGCGTTTTATTAAAACCCGAAACTAAACTCGTTTCTCACTTTGTTTTTGTTTTCTCTTTTTAAACTCTATCACACTCTCTTCCGATTTTCAGAATGTATTCCTCTCTCTAAGTAAGTCTTTCAAGTTCAAATATTTTCTCTCAAGTCTCCAAGCTCTTTTTTAAATGTGTCAAAATGACTCTATTTATAACAAGACTTTTGTCTTGAATCCCCAACCCGAAATATTCCCCCAATTGTATGCTTTGTCCCCACTACTTAATGTTTTCTTTATTTTTAATCCTTGTCCCCCATGCTTAACATAAATAATTACATTATTCCCCCCAACTACATTATGTCTTGTCCCCTATTATATTAAACAATTATATCAACCCCCACCCCATTACATCTTGTCCCCCATGCTTAACATAAAGAATTATATTATTCCTCCACTAATTTATGTCTTGTCCCCCATTATATTAAACAATTGTTCAAATGTTTAATCCCAAAAATACCCCCTCCGACCCTACTGAAATTACCATTTTACCCCTGAACGTACTGCAAATTACCAAACTACCCCCATCAGCTATAACCAATCACCTAATCAATCTCAACCAAAATACAGCAAATATGACCAATTTCTAAACGAATTTCAACAACAAATCTCATGAACACATTGAATCATACAACTTCAAATTAATGGGAATAAGTTAACCATATTGGGAACCAATCCTGGTTAACTTGGACCAAAAATGAATGAGCAAAGAGACAACAATATCAACAACAAAATACATGATTCAAACTAAATCAACAAATCAAAAACCAAAACAAAAACTCACATTAAATCACCGGGGTTACAAACAAACTTCAAACAAACATGAACATGAATTAAATCTATTTTAAACAACAAACATGACGGATTCAAATGATTTAACCAACATTAACAATTTCTGAAAAAAAATACATAACAACACATGAAACAAACTGAAGAAATAATTAATTAAACTTCAATTTGAATCTAACGATATTAAACTAAGAATTTCACATGAACAAACTGAAAAATTAACAAAACAATGAACACGAACAAAACAAAAATCATACATTTACCGATTTTAGATTCGAGAATATCGAAAACAAAATACGGACAAAAGTGAAACTCAAACCCACTAACCGGATTGGAACCACGAACAACGACTGACCAACGACGAACTCGAACTGTGTATGGACTCTTTCGACAAACCCCGACCAAAGCTCGAACAACGAAATGGTGGGGTCTCATTTTTGACTGGAGGCGACGAGGAAGGTGAAGCAACGGACGACGACATATTGTCGTGATGGAGCTGGGGTCAGCCATGGAGGTGAAGAAGCGACGAGCTACTGTGATGAAGAAGTCGAAGAAGAAAGCATCGTTTGGACTGTTGTTCGCTGGACAAAGCAGCAGGCGATGGGGAGAGGCAGTAGTGTTCGACGAGCAGCAGTGTTCGATGACAAAGCGAAGGTCGCCGGATTTAATAGGGGGTTGCCGGACTGGTTCACGTGAGGTAAAGCAGAAGCAGTCGAGGCGGCTGGAGGGAGCAACAAAGACGACGAGGCAGCAGCGTCAGGGTGTGTTTGGACGTAGTAGGAGACGCAGCAATGCAGCAGCCATGGGAGCTCGGGCTCGAGTTCGACGGAGACGAAGAAGATGAAGCAGAAGCGTGGTCTGCTTGGTCGTAGCATAAGCATGGTCTGCTTGGATGTAGCAAAAGTAGTGGCAGCCATAGGTGTCGAGCTCGAGCTCGAGCTTGACGAAGAAGAAAACGAAACAGTGACAGTGGGGTCGTTCGTGGAAGAAAGTCGCCATGGAAGCTTGAGCTTGAGCTTGGCGACGAAGAAGACGAAGCAATGGCAGCGGGTTTTTTTTTGGAGTGGGCTTGAGGGTGAGCAGCCATGGGAGGGGGCTTGGAAGCTTGGAGAAGAAGAGGGAAAGAGAGAGGGGGGCGGATGAGTTTTTTTAGGGTTTTTTCTTGTTTTGTTTTTGTTAAATGTAAGATAGGGAGATGGGGTGTTAGGTATTTGGGTTATGGGGAGGACCGGGTCGACCCGTGTTGAGATGGACCGGGTCATGGGGAAGGTTGGGTATTTTTTGGGCTTGTGGTTTGAATTTGAAGAAGAGCCCAATTCCGATTTTCTTTGTATTTTTGCTCTCTTTTCTTATTTTATTTTTTCTAAAACTAAATTCTAAAAATCCTTAAATTATTATTAAGTTATTAAAGAGAAAATTAACTCCCAATAACAATTAACGCACAATTAAGTAATAATTAAGCATAAAATTGTACATTTGGACATTAAATGCTAAAAATGCAAAAGATGCCTATTTTTGTAATTTTCAATTTTTGTAAAACAAACTTAATTACTAACAATTGTAGAATTAAATATTACATGCAAAATGCGACATATTTTTGTATTTTTTATTAATTTAACAAATAAACATGCACAGACAAATACAAATAATTATCCAAAATTGTCACAAAAATTCTCAAAATTGCACACCAAGGAAAATCATTTTATTTTGAATTTTTTGGGAGTAATTCTTTCATAGGGCAAAAATCACGTGCTTACAGCTACCCTCTTTGCCCGACGACACGAAGGGTCTTCGTGCAAAGATAAAGTGAGCGATTTTTGCCCATCCGAGTACTCCGTGTGAAGCATTTTTTTGAAAAAGATTTAACCAAACCTTTGTTTCAAAGGTTTCCTACATATCTCTGGCTAAAGGGGAATCATGTTAATGTAGTTCGGGAAGTTTTGGTAGCTGGGACTACCATGAGACTGCAATGTTACTGCTGTTGCATGCTGTTATCACTGCTTACCGATCTCCTTGTTACACCGTGCTTAAAAGAAAACAAGAAGGTAGGCTAGACTACCGATCATGAGATCTCATCTATCTTTAACTTGTTCTTGTTGCCTTGCTTTCTTGTCGGCTTGTGCTTCTTCCGGTGCTTTTCTTCCGAGAATTTGGGGATGACACTGGCCTTTTGCTTTTACTGAATACCAGTTTTCATCATTTTGTTCGGTCCGCTGGGGATATGGCTTCCATCATTAAGCTTTTCGGTGGTTCCTCTGGGGATACGACTTTTTTCATCAGATTTGTTATGCTGGGCATAATTTAATGTTCACAGGCCGCTTCTTTCAAGACACATCTTTTCTTCCTTTTGACTCATGCGCTTGAATTTGTGCTGGGACCTCTTGTTGCCACCTTCTGCTTTTCGGTGCTGGGGATTTTTATTGTTTCCTGCTGGGGATTCCTGTTGTAACCTTCTGCCTTCCGGTGGGTTACTAATTTCAAAATCTGAAGTATAAGACTAAAAAGTATTCCTCTCGTTATACAGGTGGGCGCCCTCATTATACGGGTGGGCAGCCTAGAAATGAAAAAGCAGATATGTATGCCCGCATTATACTGGTGGGCGACCTAGGACCTAAAATGTAAAGACTGAAAAGTATTCCTCTCGTTATACAGGTGGGCGCCTGTCATGAAATGTAAAAACTGAAATATATTCCTCTCATTATACAGGAGGGCGCTTGATGGTAAAGATTTATGAAAATATATATTTTGGCAATGTTTATACAAGCAGGACCACTTGAGTCGAAATAAATTAAATGTCCTTTGGAGGAAGGATTAAATTCAATATCCTATTCGAGGGCGGATGAACCTTCAATATCCTATTCGAGGGCGGATGGACCCAAAGCATCCT
This sequence comes from Nicotiana sylvestris, assembly GCF_000393655.2. Lineage (NCBI taxonomy): Eukaryota > Viridiplantae > Streptophyta > Magnoliopsida > Solanales > Solanaceae > Nicotiana > Nicotiana sylvestris. Next base: position 141,931,549 of record NC_091062.1, read on the forward strand.
ATTCGAGGGCGGATGGACCCAAACCATCCTATTCGAGGGCGGATGGACCCAAAACATCCTATTCGAGGGCGGATGGACCCAAAACATCCTATTCGAGGGCGGATGGACCCAAAACATCCTATTCGAGGGCGGATGGACCCAAAACATCCTATTCGAGGGCGGATGGACCCAAAACATCCTATTCGAGGGCGGATGAACCCAAAACATCCTCATCCTATTCGAGGGCGGATGAACCCAAAACATCCTATTCGAGGGCGGATGAACCCAAAACATCCTATTCCAGGGCGGATGAACCCAAATCATCCTATTCGAGGGCGGATGAAGCCAAAAAATATCCTATTCGAGGGAGGATGAACCCAAAACATCCTATTCGAGGGCGGATGGACCCAAAACATCCTATTCGAGGGCGGATGGACCCAAAACATCCTATTCGAGGGCGGATGGACCCAAAACATCCTATCCGAGGGCGGATGGACCCAAAACATCCTATCCGAGGGCGGATGGACCCAAAACATCCTATCCGAGGGAGGATGAACCCAAAACATCCTATCCGAGGGCGGATGGACCCAAAATATCCTATTTGAGGGCGGATGGACCCAAAATATCCTATCCGATGGCGGATGGACCTAAAATATCCTATCCGATGGCGGATGGACCCAAAATATCCTATCCGAGGGCGGATGGACCCAAAATATCCTATCCGAGGGCGGATGGACCCAAAATATCCTATTCGAGGGCGGATGGACCCAAAACATCCTATTCGAGGGCGGATGGACCCAAAATATCCTATTCGAGCGCGGATGGACCCAAAATATCCTATTCGAGGGCAGATAGACCCATCTTCAAAACTTGAAATTGTCTTACCTCCGACTGTTTTTCTTAAAATCGTGCTGTCTTGCTATCTCTTAAAACTTGAATTGATTTCCTCGTTCCTCCGAGAAATTTTTTGACAAATGGCAAAAAATTTTCTGCCCCAGTTTTGGTGCTTTTCCTTGTGGCATGTTTTTTCGCCATTAATAAAATTTCCTTTTCCTGCTTCAAATCAAAGAAAATTTGTTAGTTTTAAAACATGGTGAGTGGTCGTGCCACTCCTGCTGGGGATGGTTTTTTCCCTTTCTCCCTTCCCTGCTCCGTGTTTCATTATGTTATCAAAACTTGCTGGGGATTATTTTGCTATGGATGAATTTTCCTTTTCTTCCTTCCCCACTCTGTGTTGTCCGACCCTCTTGGAACTTGGTCGAAATACTGTTGGGGATGCTCCTATATCTTGATGATCTGCTGGGGGCCCTCTTGGAATTAGGTCCACAATTTTCTCAATTGTTGTTTTCCTGTTTTTCTCCAACTTCCCTTGGAAATTTGGTCCTCTTGGGATCTAGACCCCTTCATCATTTGGTCTTGCGACCAACTTCTTTTCGCTTTATCGCCTTATCTTTGGCATGTCCTATTCGCATTTTGCTTTGCATCATTTTGGCAACTGGTAGTAAGCTCTGAAAATCCTTTTCAAAAACAAACTGATAGGGAGGTAAAGTCTTTAAACCAAGAAATGAAAAAGTGGTGATCTGAAAAAACAGAAAAAGAAGAAGTCTTTCTGAACAAATGCTGGTAAAAGGAAAGAAAAGAACTTATCTGAATGAGATAACAGATCCCCATGATCATGTCGCGCATTGCGGACTAATCAACCTAGTCTATTTGTATCAATCATCCTTTCGGACGGCCTCATGTTGCTGGGGATAAACAGACACTCAACTCTTTGCCAAATGCGGATCTTTTCCGCCAATCTTGTCTTGTCGCCTCATAGTGCCCTTCGAGGGGTTTTCACTAATAAGACTCTTTCATTTCTCTCAACTCCCGTCGCCTTACGGTGCCTGTGAAGGTTTTCACCGATAAGACTCTCTTATTTTATTTTATTTTTCAGCTGGGGATCGGAGTGTTACCGATATGACTCTCTCTGTTGGGGATTCTTTCGGCTATCAATTCATTTCCAGCTTATGATCTTCTTTTTTGCTGGGGATCAAAGTGTTATTCCCGACTTCCATTTGCATTGATTTAGCACTTCTCGGATACTGATCGGGAGGTCTTTTTTGGACATCAATATTGGTTTTTGTGTATGGTTAAAAGAAAAGGGGTAACAAGAGGTTCAAAATAATTTTGATGGGTAAAACATTACAACTCTCGGAATCACCTTTTTTTTCCCCAAAATTATAAACACAAACTTCTGCCCCAGTTTTTCTTGCTTGGGGATTTTTGTTTTTTGTTACACTATGACCGAGCCGTGAGGCGCCTACGTATCCTTCTTTGAGGAATCAGGTCAAACGTAGTTCCCAATTCCTTTGTATTTTTTTTTCTTGTGACTTTTATTTTGTTTTTATTATCATTACTTCTTTTCTTCTCTTTTTTCTTTCATTTTCATTACTGACTCCAAAAGAGGGGTATGAAAGAATAAATAAGGCTCAAAAGGGGAAGCAAAGGTTAAAGTGTTTGGATAGAAGAAAGAATTGCCACCGTCATTTCATTCTCCGATAAATGCTAAGTACAAACAAACAACAATTACAATTACAAGAAATCATACATAATATCTCTTAACTGCGTCAGAATTGATAGCCATGTCGATGCATTTCCCTTCGATATCCGTTGATCATAAAGCGTCATTGGGCTTGCTCTGTTCAGATTGTGATAATCAACACACACCCGGATTTTCCATCTTTTTTTTTCTTTTTCTTTTTTTCTCTTTTTTTTTGGCACTGGCACCACATTAGCCAACCAATCAGGATATCGAGCGACCCAAATAACCTTAGCATTCAGTTGTTTGGTTACTTCTTCCTTAATCTTCACACTCATGTCGGTTTTGAACTTCCTCAATTTTACTTGACGGGGGGAAATGCCGGGTCAGTGGGCAATTTGTGAACCACTAGATTGGTTCTTAAACCCGGCATGTCGTCGTATGACCATGCAAAATGTTTTTGAATTCAGTAAGTGCTTTGATTAGTTCTTCTCTGATGTTTGGTTCCATGTGGACGCTTATCTTAGCTTCCCTGATATCATCCGCATCCCCTAGATTGCGGCTTCCGTGTCATTTGAGTTGGGCTCTTTGTTTTTCAAATTGGCTCAACTCTCTGTTAATTTCTCCGAAGGCTTCATCTTTATCGTATTCCGACTTATCATCACAATCTTGTACTATAAGTTCGAAATCAGATTGATTTTTTTTAGACTAAGTTGAGGATCCGTCGTGCATGCCATGTCATTAGAACCAGTATAAAGAGAACTGTTCAGAAGAGAAAAAGAAGAAGAAAAATTAAAACAAAATAAGGAATGAGGAAAAAAACTTTCACTTTATTAAAATACGGGATAGCAAGGTTTCACACTTTGGCTAGCACAAGAAGAAATCTGGATTACAACCCTGGAATAATCCAGACAACAAGAAAGAAAATCAGAGCCCACTACTAAGACTCCCTTCGTATAGGAAGAGGAGTAGCCATTCAATTGTTGATTTTTGCTTTCAGCCCCACAAACTGCACATCTGCCTCATTGGACCCTTTTCCAACACCATAACTGGCTTGTCATCCACCTTTTCCAACTATACCACCGCTTTTCCACTGGTTTAACTTTTCTTTTGAACCGACATGGATTATCATCACTGTTTGTGAGGGTTTCTTTGGCTCCCCTCTTTCGTGCACTAGCTCGATCATGTGGGTTTCATGGTGTGCCGACAACGGGTTCTGATTGATGTTGGGTGCCTCTGGTGTCTGAACCTCAATATTGTTGGTGTCAATAAGATTTTGCACTGCATGTTTCAACTTCCAACACTTCTCAGTATCATGTCCGGGAGCCCCCGAACAATACTCACAGCTTACCGAGTGGTCCATATTTTTGGTAAGGGGATTTGGCAACCTGGGCTCAACAGGACTCAACAAGCCTAACTGCCTTAATTTGTGGAACACGACAGTATAGGTTTCTCCCAACTCAGTGAATGTTCTCTGTATTCTTTCATTTCTGAAAGCCTGATTTCCCCGGAAACCTGCCCCTAGAGGGTTTCTGTAGGCTCTTGGCGGTGGATAGGTATTTTGTGTTGGTGGGTATGTATTTTGTGGAGGTGGATATGTGTTTTGGGGAGCCGGTACGCGCCATTGCGGGCGAGCCAGAGGCTGAGTGTATGTCTGGACTTGGTGTATGGAGAAGTGTGGTTCTTGAGGTGGATAGTAGTGTTGTGGCGGGCTGTATGGATAATTTGGCCTATGGGGTCTGGGTTGGTTGTAGTAGGGTTTGCCGGACCTGGACCAACTGCCTGCCTCAACCGTGGCGACTTCTTCTTTCTTCTTTCTTCCCAGCGCACCTCCCGTGCCGCTCTGAATAGCCTGGGTTGTTGCCTTGAGTGCTGAGTAATTCAGGATTTTATCAGACCTCAGCCCCTCTTCTATCATAACCCCTATCTTTACTACTTCGTTGAAAGATTTTCCAACCGTCGTCACCAAGTGACCAAAGTAAGTTGGATCCAGTGTTTGCAGGAAGTAGTCCACCATTTCTCCCTCTCTCATGGGAGGATCAACCCTGGCTGCTTGTTCTCTCCAGCGGAAACCAAACTCACGAAAGCTTTCCCCAGGCTTCTTTCCTGTCCTCAGTAATGTGAGACGGTCGGGGACTATCTCGAGATTGTATTGAAAGTGACCCGCAAAAGCCTGCGCTAGATCATCCCAAGTGTACCATCTGCTGGAATCCTGCCTGGTATACCACTCCAATGCCGATCCACTCAAGCTTTGACCAAAATAAGCTATCAGTAGCTCATCTTTGCCGCTTGCCCCTCTCATTTCGCTACAAAAGCCCCGCAAATATGCCATGGGATCACCGTGACGTTCATATAAATCAAACTTGGGCATCTTGAACCCAACCGGGAGTTGGACGTCAGGGAAAGGGCATAGATCCTTGTAAGCCACGCTGACCTGGTTGCCTAACCCGTGCATGTTCCTGAAGGACTGCTCCAAGTTTTTAAATTTCCGCATCACCTCGTCCTGCTTTGGGCTCTTAGCCAGCTTTTCAATCTCCGTCGGGACCTCAAAGTGGGTATTATAGGTATGTGGCTCGGGTGCTTTGAAAGTGAGTTCAGGGGGGTAATATCATGTGTCGTGTGCCTGAAATAATGGCTCGCTAGACGATCTGTGCAATGGGGCTGGGGCAGGCTCCACAAAGACGGAAACATTTGATGGAGGAAGATTCTGATTGGGTGGTGGAGCTTGGGGATCATAGGCCTCTCTTCCCTGATAGTAGTGATGGCTTGGGAAACTCGTCGAAGGACCGGGAGAGGGGTATTCTGACGTGTGTCCTGGTTGGAGAGTAGGAGTAACAGGTAGTTCATGCCCCTTTTGGGCTCTAGCTAAGGCTATCTGTATTTCATTCATTTCCAGCCTCATCTTTTCCATTTTTTCCATGGCTTCCTTCACCATCTGATTTGTCGTCTTTTCCGACTCAACACTGTTGTCTGAACCAGTCATGCTTGTTGGTATGGGCCCTTTTGATCTTGTTTGATAATGGTACAGTGCCAGTACGTTTTAACAAACTAACTGGTATTGGATTGGAAAAACAACAAACTTGTCAGTGTTAGAGTCTTAACAGATATGGTAATTGCACCTTGGGGAATGCAATGTTCTTAGGCAAGTAACCATTTCTAATATGCTTTTGCTCTGACCGCAGGCATCATCCCGGCTTATTTGTGCCTCTTTCGAGTGTTTTAGAAACCCCTTTTTTCTCATTTCTTTCTTTTTCTTTTATTCATTTTTTTTCTTTTTTAGCGGTGGTCGAACCTTATGTAGATTGCCTACGTATCATGTCCCTGCATGAATCAGACCTTGCGTAGTTCGAACACATAAAAAGTAAACAACAATAAAACATTTTTGGAATTATTTAAAGCCGAACAACAGGCTCGAAAGTCCACACTTTCTAATCCAAAGAAATACAAATTCAAGAAAAATAAAAATGACAGATTCCTCCCCAATTTTTGCAAAAATGGCCCCTTCCCAATTTCAAATGAATTTTGAGGCCGGGAAGATTATTTTATGACATTTCACAAACTTGTCCGTTCTTTTACGAATATAGCCTTTCGACAACTGAAAGATACTCTAAGGTTATTTCGGCAAGAACGGTTTAAGACACTGCAGTAGCCGGCTTGGCTTATTTTGACTAAAAATCCAAACGGTATTCACCTGGCCGCTGACTCTTTGTTTTTTTTTCAATTACAATAAAACCTGGTGTTGCAAACACGACCCTTCAGCGTCTCGGGGACGAAGATTTTTAAGGCTGTGTGGTTCAACTGGACCAAATCTAAAACAATGACCCAAAAAGTGGATGTTTATGCAAAGTCAGCCTTCCGGCGTCCCTTTCGGGAACATTCGACTATTTTTGACAAAACAGCATCACCCGACTTATTTATGACAAAATTAAAACTTTGACATGTTTTTTGTTTATTTTAGCAAAAGGGGAGGTTGGACCCGATGAGGGTTGCCTACGTATCTCACATCCGGTGAGAATCAAACCCGCGTAGTTCGGGACATCATAAATAAATAAACTGACTTTTTTTTTAAATTATTTTTTATTTTTATTTATTTTTTGAAGGAAAGATTTATAAAAAAGAAATGGAGCATTTTTTCAAAGAAGGATTTCTAAAAAAAAATTTAAATTTTGAAAGAGAATCTTCTAAAGAAGAAAGAAAATATTTTTGGAATTTTATTTTCAATGAATGAAATGCTTCTAAAAAATATTTTTGAATTTTGAATTTTCTTTTCAATTTTGAAAGAAGAATGAAAATATTTTCGGATTTTTTTTGGAAGAAATTAAAAGAAAATATTTTTATTTTATATTATTTTTTTTATTTAAAACAATTAAAAAGACTTTCTAAAGATATCAATAATGGAAAATATTTTTGGAATTTTTTCTTGAAAATTGGGGGTCTAACAAAAAAAAACTTTTCTATAAAGTGTATATATATATATATATATATATATATATATATATTGCAACAAGTAATAAAACCACGTTCAACGCAAGACTTTTTATTTTCATTTTTGGCATTTTCATAAACAAATAAATAAAATAAAAAAAACATTTTAAAACAAGACTCTTTTTCATTTTCATTTTTCATGGCAAGACAAACTATTTTTCTTTTTCTTCTTTTTTTTCCATTTTCAAAACAAGACAAAGTGAAGATTTTTTTTTTCGTTTCAACAAAATGACTAACCTATTTTTCAACTTGAAAATAAGACTCGTTTCTATTTTTTCTTTTGCTCTTTTTGAGTGAAACAAACTATATAAAAAAAATATTTTTTTTCATTTTTTCCAAAATTTCGCCAGTATTTGGGGTATTGGTTTTTTTCTAAATTAGGCAATTAACTCTCTACACAATTACTTCCTTCTTTTTCGCAATTTTCCAATATTCCCGATTTTTTGAAGCCGGTCAGCATTCAAGTCTGAAACAAGTAAATGCATAAAGCACACAGGATGCAGCAGGATGATCTTTTCACTTCAGGTTGCTAGTCCTAGACGGACCCAACCCCTGTGTTGAGTCCCCTAAGTCAAATGCACATGATGCAAATAAGAGTTCCTACTAGGGATCCGACATGTGGCTTTGTTATACTAGGTTCAGAACCTGGGTGTTTGTTCTAGACCTGGCTTACCCGAGCGGACAACTCGAGCCGAGGGGGGCAGCGTACCGGGAATACAGAAGCTTCACCGGCTTAGCAACTTGTCCGAACCTCGTTCTAAATTGGGATTTGACACTATACAGAAAAGAAGTCGTACGAAGTACACCCTTCTTCATGATTCAGAAGACTCAAAGAGGATATGGGTTTCGGCACAATTTATATACAGTTCACAAAATATCAAAGCGGTAAAAGCAGTTCGTTAGCACATTAAGCACAGATCATGTTACAAAATCAGATAAAGCTAAACATAACCATTTATTCTAAGCTCGATTTCTAACCCTGAACCAGTGGTTCTGGGTTTCAGTCCCCAGCGGAGTCGCCAGAGTTGTCACACCTCCTTTTTCCGCCCCCGCGAGGGGCGAAAGAGTTTTTCCAATTAAAGGACAATCGAAATGGGATTTGTTTATTTATTTCAGAGTCGCCACTTGGGAGATTTAGGGTGTCCCAAGTCACCAATTTAATCCCGAATCGAGGAAAAGAATGACTCCATATTACAGTCCGCAAACCAGAAATCCGGATAAGGAATTCTGTTAACCCGGGAGAAGGTGTTAGGCATTCCCGAATTCCGTAGTTCTAGCACGGTTGCTCAACTGTTATATTTGGCTTGTTTATCTGATTTTATACCATTATGCGCTCATGTGCAATTTTAACTCTTTACCGTTTTTATTATTATATTTTTAAGAGAATGTGAACATCCTTTAAAACATGTCTTTGGATTACGTCACATGAAATGCACCCGCAATCCGGAACACATTTTTATTCAATGTTTTGGGATTTAGATTTGGGTCGCATGAAATGCGCACCCGAGTTTAAGAAGGTAAGATTAATTAAATCGCGCCTAAAGAGTCTAGCGCATTATTATCTTTGGGGAAGGAAGTGAAATTCACTAAACAGTCCATCCCAAATTCTAAGTATTTATTATGACCAATTAGTGAGGGCCCCGCAATTTGCATTTTTTATTTGGCGAGGCTCGTCTCATTATTTTTAAAAGGATAATCTTAGCATGACTATATTTTCTATTTTTTCGTTTTCTAAAATAAATGAAGATAAGGTCCTACTTTATTTACATATTTTCGAGTTATTATAGTTAAGTTTCGAAAGTAAGTTGTTTAAAGAGTTTACATGGTAACGCATGGAACATATACATACAGACAGTAAAAGAAAGAAAGGACTACATTAAATTACAACTTCAAATCTTTCTCATTTTTGCATTCATGCTTCGAGTGGCTTACAAGATGAACCAGTGTATCAGTTTGTGTACCTGGTATTTGGAAAGCAAGGAAAGAAGATGAAGATCAGTAGAAGCAGTAGTAGTGCAAATACACATCAACAGCAGCAACCCAACAGCAACAAATTCGAACCAGATTCAAGGCCCAGAAAACTTTGAAGAAATCCGAACAACTCAATAGAACAAACCCAAAAGTATGTAAACCAACTAAACAGCAACAACCCACGCGTTTATTAAAACCCGAAACTAAACTCGTTTCTCACTTTGTTTTTGTTTTTCTCTTTTTAAACTCTATCACATTCTCTTCCGATTTTCAGAATGTATTCCTCTCTCTAAGTAAGTCTTTCAAGTTCAAGTCTTTTCTCTCAAGTCTCCAAGCTCTTTTTTAAATGTGTCAAAATGACTCTATTTATAACAAGACTCTTGGCTTGAATCCCCAACCCGAAATATTCCCCCAATTGCATACTTTGTCCCCACTACTTAATGTTTTCTTTATTTTTAATCCTTGTCCCCCATGCTTAACATAAATAATTACATTATTCCCCCCACTACATTATGTCTTGTCCCCCATTATATTAAATAATTATATCAACCCCCACCCCATTACATCTTGTCCCCCATGCTTAACATAAAGAATTACATTATTCCCCCACTAATTTATGTCTTGTTTCCCATTATATTAAACAATTGTTCAAATGTTTAATCCCAAAAATACCCCTCCGACCCTACTGAAATTACCATTTTACCCCTGAACGTACTACAAATTACCAAACTACCCCCATCAGCTATAACCAATCACCTAATCAATCTCAACCAAAATACAGCAAATATGACCAATTTCTAAACGAATTTCAACAACAAATCTCATGAACACATTGAATCATACAGCTTCAAATTAATGGGAATAAGTTAACCATATTGGGAACCAATCCTGGTTAACTTGGATCAAAAATGAATGAACAAAGAGACAACAATATCAACAACAAAATACATGATTCATACTAAATCAACAAATCAAAAACCAAAACAAAAACTCACATTAAATCACCGGGGTTACAAACGAACTTCAAACAAAGATGAACATGAATTAAATCTATTTTAAACAACAAACATGACAGATTCAAATGATTTAACCAACATTAACAATTTCTGAAAAAAATACATAACAACACATGAAACAAACTAAAGAAATAATTAATTAAACTTCAATTTGAATCTAACGATATTAAACTAACAATTTCACATGAACAAACTGAAAAATTAACAAAACAATGAACACGAACAAAACAAAAATCAAACATTTACCGATTTTAGATTCGAGAATATCAAAAACAAAATACGGACAAAAGTGAAACTCAAACCCACTAACCGGATTGGAACCACAAACAACGACTGACCAACGATGAACTCAAACTGTGTATGGACTGTTTCGACAAACCCCGACCAAAGCTCGAACAACGAAATGGTGGGGTCTCATTTTCGACTGGAGGCGACGAGGAAGGTGAAGTAGCGGGCGACGACATATTGTCGTGATGGAGCTGGGGTCAGCCATGGAGGTGAAGCATCGACGAGCTACTGTGACGAAGAAGTTGAAGAAGAAAGCAGCGTTTGGACTGTTGTTCGCTGGACGAAGAAGCAGGCGACGGGGAGAGGCAGCAGTGTTCGATGACAAAGCGAAGGTCACCGGATTTAATGGGGGGTTGCCGGACTGGTTCATGTGAGGTAAAACATAAGCAGTCGAGGCAGCTGGAGGCAGCAACAAAGACGACGAGGCAACAACATCAGGGTGTGTTTGAACGTAGCAGGAGACGCAGCAACGCAGCAGCCATGGGAGCTCGGGCTCGAGTTCGACGGAGACGAAGAAGATGAAGCAGAAGAAGAAGCGTGGTCTGCTTGGTCGTAGCAGAAGCGTGGTCTTCTTGGACGTAGCAGAAGCAGCAACAGCCATAGGTGTCGAGCTCGAGCTCGAGCTTGACGAAGAAGAAAACGAAACAGTGACAGTGGGGTCGTTTGGGGAAGAAAGTCGCCATGGAAGGTTGAGCTTGAGCTTGGCGACGAAGAAGACGAACCAATGGCAGCGGGTTTTTTTTTGGAGTGGTCTTGAGGGTGAGCAGCCATGGGAGGGGGCTTGGAAGCTTGGAGAAGAAGAGGGAAAGAGAGAGGGGGGCGGATGAGTTTTTTTAGGGTTTTTTCTTGTTTTGTTTTTATGAAATGTAAGATAGGGAGATGGGGTGTTGGGTATTTGGGTTATGGGTCGGACCGGGTCGACCCATGTTGAGATGGACCGGGTCATGGGGAAGGTTGGGTATTTTTTGGGTGTGTGGCTTGAATTTGAAGAAGAGCCCAATTCCGATTTTCTTTGTATTTTTGCTCTCTTTTCTTCTTTTATTTTTCTAAAACTAAATTCTAAAAATCCTTAAATTATTATTAAGTTATAAAAGCGCAAATTAACTCCCAATAACAATTAACGCACAATTAAGTAATAATTAAGCATAAAATTGTACATTTGGACATTAAATGCTAAAAATGCAAAAGATGCCTTTTTTTGTAATTTTTAATTTTTGTAAAATAAACTTAATTACTAACAATTGTAGAATTAAATCCTACATGCAAAATGCGACATATTTTTGTATTTTTTTATTAATTTAACAAATAAACATGCACAGACAAATACAAATAATTATACAAAAATGTCACAAAAATTCTCAAAATTGCACACCAAGGAAAATCATTTTATTTTGAATTTTTTGGGAGTAATTCTTTCATAGGGCAAAAATCACGTGCTTACACAACGTAACCTTGAATTGGAAGGATGTTGCCGCACATTTAATTGATGTCCACGAGGGCTGAATGGACTTGTGTAGATAGAGAGTGAGCTCGGACTCAGGATGGGTTATTGATGACGTAGTGATTGTACCCCGTGCAGTAGCGTTGGAAGATGTCGGCACATAAATTCCATAGGCGGGTTATCTCTAGTGAGCAGATCGGCGGTCGCATGGTTGGCGAAGCTTCTGCAAAGAATTCTATTGGTTATACAACAAAGAGACCGGTCATGCAAATGTGGTTGATGATTCAGAGTATAAAAAGGGGTTTTACAGAAAGATTTTGATAATTATGGCGGTTGATTGCACAAGGTTATGTCAATAAGAGATAAAGAATCCTGATGAATTTCAGAATTGTGTAATAGTGGCTTCAAGCTAAGTGGTAATGTGAGCAAAGGAATATTTAAAGGTATGCTATGGTTGGCCTTATTGGCTCATGTTCAGACTTGGGGAAGGATTAAGGATTTATGCCTTGTATAGATGCGGGTTTCAAGGGAAGTGATTCTGCCGGGTGCTTCGTCGAGAGGTATTCATGTTCTAGAAGATTCATGGAGTTGATTATATTCGAGGCCAAGTCAGAGCGGGTGGATCTCAACAACGGTCCTAGTGGATTCAAAGGGGTAAAGTATGGTGCCTAATGATTTCTAGCCTATAGGTACGGTTAAGAACCAAGCTTTTGTAGCAGCTTATGAGAAGAGCCCAAGAATGTTCTATGATGTTTTGACTTGCAATGTAGCATTTAGGAGGTATGAAATGGTTCGTGGGATTTGAGGAAGCATGGTCTCGTGATTCAATGCCACTCGGGATGAGCGTGGATGGAGTGTGTTATGTGTTGAATAGAGTTATCATTATTTCTAAGGCAATCAAGGATAAATTGGGAGAATATAGACTGGTTAGCCATAATTGAGTTGGCATATTGGTGGTAGTGATCAGTTCCTTCAGCGTGATCAGTTATGCAAGTGAATTGGGATGATACGTGTGAGGCTTGCCGGCCGCTATAATTGATGTTATTCAGAAGTATTCTACTGTTATGGCCTGTTATGTGTAGGTGGATCCCAGAAGGGCTATGGTGGCTTAGTCCACTACTTAGAGATTTTCATATTCTATGGTTATGAGAATTCATTTGTGTGTTGCTATGGTTCTCCTGGAGTGAGTTAAGTGAAATTTTTTATATGATGAAGTGTTGATCTGTTAGCAGTTCCGGAGTTATGATGAAAATCGTGTCATATCGTATATTGGCATGATGGGTGCAGTGAGTGGTATGGAATTCGAAGTGAGGATCAAGGTTGCAGTTTGGTATTGGCAAGGATGTCACGAGCTCGGATGAGCAGGAAAGGAGTTTTGATGTTTAAAGTAAGTTGGTATTGTCTTCAGCATCACTTGAGATCGGTGTTTTGTGAAAAAATATTTGCATCTTGGTTAAGGATTCTTGATCGCTTTTCAGCGTTAGTGCGGCCGATGGTTTGGATGTACAGACCTGTATCTGTTACGGAAGGTTGTGAGAGCGTGCCCCACGGAAGGGTTGTATAAGTGTGGCATGTAGTCACTGGATTGATTGAAGAGTTAAACCAAGTATGAAGATTGTGGTGATGTCGTTAAATTGAGAATTGATGCCTGGAGGGCACTCGATTTATTGGGTTGTGGACTGTGGAGGATTACTCTGGTTATGATGGTTGTTCTTGTGTGTTATGAGAAAAAGGGAAGTTATTATGGACCTTCGAAAGGTTATTAGCCTAGCTCAATGCGATTAGAATCAGTTGGAGGTTTGTGGATGGATTTAAATGAGAATATGGGCTCTATATCAGGCTAGATGTGTTCATTTCAGCAATGCGCTCCTTATGGAAGAGTAGTCAGGGTGTTATTTTGTCGTTAGCTATTTCATGTAATGATATATTGCGCCGTGTGAGTTATGAGACAACTTGGTGAATTTCTTATGTGTTAAGGTTCCATGTAGAGATGATGTTATATGAGCAGAATGGCTCTTGATATTCATATCGTATATCGCACCTCAACTGTGCTTGAGTTTTGTAGCTTATAGTGCTATATGTGTCACGACCCAAACCGAAGGGCCGCGACAGGCACCCGGTGCCTTACTCAACCGAGTACCAACGCAACATATCTTTCTTATCATATTATCATGAGTAAATGAGCCAGAAAACCCGTCATGAGATAACAAGAATAAAACTTAAGGGAATACTCAACATATGAAGACCCAACATGATATACAAACTTATATATGTGACATACGAGCCTATAAGGCCGATATGACCATTAGTAAACTCGAAACATAGGCTGACAAGGCCATAAAAGTATCCATACACCTGATATCTGTCTACAAGCCTCTAAGAGTACATAAAATCATAAAGGTCGGGATAGGGCCCCGCCATACCAATCAATATATATCCAAAGCATACTGACCAAATAGGCAACTCCGGAGCAAGTGGAGTGCACCAACACCTTCGCTGAGCTGATAGCCTACTAGGAGGACTGTCAACCTATCAATCGGGACCTGCGGGCATGAAATGCAGCGTCCCCAGGCAAAAGGGACGTCAGTACGAATAAAGTACCGAGTATGTTAGGCAGGAAAGCATAAACAAGAACAGTAATGTAAAGAGAGAGATAGAGGAGATACAACCTGTAACATCAGAGTGCCTCTGGGGGTTACTGATATGAAATGCATAATACATATATATACATAAACTTTTTAAAACATTCGCCTCTGTGGGCATCATCATCATCATATCGTACCCGGCCTCAAAGAGGACTCGGTAAAAGCGTACCCGACCATCATAAGGTTCGGTAGAATCGTACCCGGCCACGTGGAGCTCGGTAAACCCAACTGATCAGTGGTTGCACAATAGGTGCCGTACCCGGCCGACTATAGCGCGGCTCGGTAGAGTAAAATAGATACTATATATAATGCATGCTAGACTCATGGAATCATCTTCTAAACCTTTTGGAGTGACTTAAGAACATTATGGACATCCAAACCCTCAATATGAACCTTAGTAGGATTCAAGGATCATACACACTTGCTTAGAATAATTTTATAAGGAAAGAACAACATGGACAACCTTAGTTACTAGGAGTAGATCCGTTATGAAGTAGCGTATTCATTTCACTTTAGATCATGCCAAAAGAAAGAAGAAAGTGCCTTAACATACCTTAAACCCGTTGAGTCCCTAATCCCTTCCAAGCAACTCTTCAAACAAGTCAACTCAATCTATCATAGTATAAGGAGATTCAAAATCAGTGCTGAGCAAAGGCTAAGTCTATAACTTAAGCTAGTAGCTCGTTTACGTAAATTTGGGCAGCATCTCCCTTGTAACAAGGGCCTCCTCCAATACCATATACCAACAACAATTACCAGAGCAATCCATCAATACATAATTATCAATATCAAGACACCATATAACAACAACAAGTCACAACTACATTACGACGAGCGGCAAGCTCCGATTGGAATCCGTATACCCCTTATCAATCCTTATAGACTTCTTACTTCAACATAAAAGTATCATTAACTTGATAATGAAGTCATTAATCAATGATTCCAGCCTTATACCATATATTTATAACAACGAAAATAATCCACAACTTCAACTATCCCCAACTAGCAACTTTATTCACTAGTTCATGTCTAGCCCATCCATTTAACTTAATCAATATCAAGATAACCTTAGGCACAAGCAAGAACACAATATACATACCTCCTACAGTAACTTCAAGTCAAAATCCAAGTTATATTCATTTTACAACAACCCTTAATAGCAATACAACACCATAGAAGTGACTTAAGCTAATCCAAGTATTATCTTGTAGTTTATCATCATAACAACTTAACCAACATACAACAAAGATTAAGCACAATTATTAGGCTGTTATACTCACCTTAGACAGCAGCAACAACTTGGAATTTCATCCAAATACAGCCCACAACAATCCTCAATGACAACACAACCTCAAAGAGGTGTTGTTCTTCACTAGAACTAAGTTTTGATGTTGAAATATGGTGTAATCACTTCAAACCCTTGTGGTATATGTTTAGGAGGGTTAGAAGAAGTTTGGAGACGAATATTAGTTGAAAAATGAGCAAAAATAGGCGTCCAAATCGTTTATAAATTGAAGTAGGTCAACCACCGCCTAAGTGGGTCCCATTGGGAGCTGCTTGCATGGTTTCGCGAAAATGCGAATATCTCTCTACTCTGATATCGTATTGATGAACGGTTTAATGAGTTAGAAAGTAGACTTGTGGAACTTCAATTTGGTAGGTAGAACACCCCGTGATTCTAAGTATATTTTGAGAAATGCTCAGATACATTTGACCTAAATTTCAGCAAATTTATGAATGTAACTTGTGATGACCTTTGTAAACTCTTGTTCCACAACTTGCTTGCCTTCAAAATATAGAAAATGAATATCATACG
Organism: Nicotiana sylvestris; assembly: GCF_000393655.2. NCBI lineage: Eukaryota > Viridiplantae > Streptophyta > Magnoliopsida > Solanales > Solanaceae > Nicotiana > Nicotiana sylvestris. The sequence goes on from NC_091062.1 coordinate 141,947,711, forward strand.
ACTAAAATAACTCATAGAATAACCTCCTTATCATGTTAAGAACCCTAGTCTCACCCCAAAGTACATGTTATAACATTCCAAACTTGTCAACTTTCGACAAAACTTATTTTCTTCAATTGGTTTAGCTTTTAAGATATCCAACCCTCTTGGTACTCCTTATTCATGATCTTAAATATTTGTAACCTCCAAGGTAACATGATTAACTTACTTTATTTTCTTCCAAATATAATCTCATTTTCGAGCTTACATCAATGACTTACGACGTACTCTCACGTATGAAAACTTGGGGTGTAACATCATTCCCCCTTTGGAACATTCGTCCTCGAATGTTGACTGATGCGCTTATCAGTTTCATAAACTATGGCTCTTACGAATACTTTAATGCTCATATTTCCATCTAAGCAACTTTTTTGTGAATAAATCCAAATGCTTGGGCATTCTCCCCTTTTAGGCCTCTTTGTCATGCCATGACATATGGTCGGAATTCTTCCAACATCGTAACATTTGCTACCTTATGTCATGCAGTATGTACGACTGTGTCCTTGTATGAGCGCCTAGCGATTCGTCTTCTCTTTTTCCTCCATCTTTTAGCCAATCTCTAAGTCTCACTTTATGAACATATATAGAATTATGACAAGCTGTCCCTCTAGGCATCTATAGGTGTACTGATGTCTTTCGCTTGGTACTTTATCAAACTTAAGACTATTTCTATCTCTTGTTTCATAGCCTTGTATATCTATCCTTATGAATTTACTACATCTAGGTAGGTTATACTATACCATAAAACTTACTTCGGTTTATTATTACCGAGGTTTGCTACCCAACTCCAGGTTACTCTCTCACTGCTTATCCTATATGTATAAATCTAAGTCCTTTAGTGCTTCCTCATTATTATTTATCTAAGAATAACAAAAAAATCTCATCTCGAACTTTGGAACTTGTACCCATCTATTATTTATTCACCTTAATGTTGATCTATAATCTATCACTAATAACTTGCAACCTCTTACGTAATACACTGTCACTAGGGCTCACATCCTATCGGGGAACATATGAAGTGATTTTCATGATCCACCTAGGGATAATACTATACTTCAATAACCGTATGGGGGTGTTCTAATCCCGTGCAATTAATGAAATCCCTTTCTCGTTAAATCGTTACTCAATCAAAGGCCTAAGAATCATCCTCTTATCTATCACAATTACACCCTTATTCTACCGCCAGGGCAGCATTCCATCTCTTCTAAATGCACCTAGTCTCAGACTCCTCTATGTTCATTCAGGCAGTACCGAGCTTTTTATACATATGGAAATCATCAGCTCCTTTGTTTTGATGGGTTTAATCTCGAGGACATACATATTCTCGTCACCTTCTCACTCACCTTTTCATATCCTTACTCCTATCTACCTAAAACCTTGTTGCTCTACAATACTTTACCTTAGGACCTACACCGATCTATTTATACTACTCGCAACCTTCCTTTAACTTGCTAGCACCATAAATTTCCTTTCGTGCCTTCTCAGTTGTCCTTAAATGTAAGCAATTACTTTTGCTGGTCGTTCTATCACTTGTTGCATGAATACTTGGCTTGTCTTTTTGCCCACGAATACTATAATTTCATGTACCTCATATGATCTCAAACATCACCTTTGATGGCTTTTTTTTATCATTCATTAGCCATGATAGGTGCCACTTTCTTATGGAGTGTATACAATATTGTAGTGAGACTATTGTTACAGGATCATTTACTCCTCAGCTAGTCTTTCATTGTAGTACTTAAGGTGACCTTCTGGCTCTTGTAAAGTTGTGAGCTTGATATATCGTACACCCGAAGGTAATTTTCGTTATTCTTACTCGCCTATAATAATCCTTAGTTACATAAATTTATGCCTTTGTGCTCGTAGTGTTACTTATAAGCTCAAATTTTTATTGTCTCCTTAGTGGCACTCTCTCTTATTTTTATAAACCTTAAAAATGGTACCTTTAATTGCCTCACCTCCTATCTGATTTTTTTTTCAAATGATTGCGATCTCGTATCTGCAAGACTGAATTCACTATGTTGCGGTTCACTACATTTATCTTGCATGATCTATTGATTTATTCGTGACCTCTTTTCTAGCCATAACTGGGCTCTTCCTGAATCAACTACTAATTACTCGTTGGTCCATTCTCATATATATATTCTGCATAATCCCTCTTGCGATATATCCTTTGTCTTAACTTATCTCTCGCCACTAGCTCCTGATGTATCAAGTGTCCATTCACACTTATTTATCAATAACATCCTGGCCGGAAACTTTTACTGCCTCTCCCCAGTGTCGTGCTTGTATAATGTTCTGGAGTCGCAACATATCTGCATGAACTGAATAAATGCAACATCATCCCTTTCTCCTTTTTACCACATTCTTTCTTTACCATTCCATAGTTAACTGAACCGCTTAACTCCGACTTAAAATCATATCACACCATGTTCCCCCCCCTTCAGGGGAGTACTAAGATTTAGTACTACGACGATCTACCTATAGTTGTTTTACCTTTTCATATTTGGCGTCTTTTCACATTATCAATTAACCTTAATCACCTTATGGTAACCTTCTGTACTAGGGATAACTAAATTTCTTATGCACGAAGGTGACACCTACGGTAACTGGCACACTTAGTCCCTTAAGATTAACTCTACTTAGAGTGCTTGCTTTAGGTAAGCGACTTCCCAAATGGCCTTTAAAGGTTATTCGTTTGTTGTCTATTCTATTATTGTTGGAGCACGATCTTTGAAATTCTCATGATGTCGACCATTATCAAATCCTCCGGTCCCTAATTCATGTTCGGTTTTATCTTGTTCACCAGCCCATACTGCTTTTTATTACTTTGGGGTCTAACCTTTCCTCCTGGTAATCACGTTGAAGTCACCATCTCATTTCTCGAAATAAGAATATGACTTTATGGCTTATACTCTTTTATTGCCTTAAGGCTTGTCACCTCTTGTATTTTCCTTCACTTGACTATAGACTCTATCATCGTGTCATATTTTGATTTACTGTTATTACCTATATATCACATCTTACTCATGATGCTTCATTTATTTTCTTCTTATTCTCCGGATAATATTTCTTTTGTCTATCACTTTATTCTGAAAACTTCAACAAAAAGTTCTTTCCCTATAAGCTCCCCTAGCTTCATCTCACTGGCTCTTGGGAATGCCTAACATTCTTTTTTTACTCGGGGCTAGAGTCATACTAAGGTAAATATTTGTCCCTTCTAGGATCCCACTGCCTATCTTCTGAAATTTTTGAATATTCCAGTATTCGTATCTGATTGTACTACTCTAGAGTTCACCATCTGGGTGTCTTAGAAGGAGATCTATTACCACATTTGCACCATCTTTCGGAAACGTTAGTTAATGATAACAACCTATCCACAATTTTTGGGTTACTCTAACTCCAACTGGATCCTGATATCCCATCTTTCTCTTAAATAATATCTGTTAGCTCCCATAGAACATAACTGAGATGGGTGTGGCCAATTGTACTTACCTCTGTCATTGATGAAGGTACCAAAATGCTTATATTTCTCTGCCTGATTTGAAAATATTGATAATCTTCATTATCTGGGTGCCTCGTACCCCTCTTCACCTTACTTCTTTTACTTGTTAAAACTTGTATCTAGCTTCTGAATTCCTCATAGATTTTCACCATATTCGTGAATAGATATCCGTGCCTTAAGGCTCCTTATTAAGAAGCATACACATCTTAGTACACACATGATCTGTTGAAGACCTCATATTTACTCATCATAAGCATGATGTGAAATCGAGTTCCTCTGACTCAACTCTTCCACATCCACATGCAATCTCTTACCAACTGTCTTTGTGGATGTAGGTATCGTTGTATTACGACTAAAGTCGAATTTAAGAGTTTGAATTCTTACAACTGAGCTCTACCGCACGATCTAGAGTAAGAAGAAAGAGTGACAGACCTAAATGCCCTGTAGCCTCTTGCATATAAGTGTGGTGCACAACACACCCATAAACAAGACTCTACTAGACACGGCTTGTAGACTCCTTAGGACAGAACTGCTCTGATATCACTTCTGTCACGACCCAAACCGAAGGGCCACGACAGGCACCCGGTGCCTTACTCAACCGAGTACCAACGCAACATATCTTTCTTATCATATTATCATGAGTAAATGAGCCAGAAAACCCGTCATGAGATAACAAGAATAAAACATAAGGGAATACTCAACATATGAAGACCCAACATGATATACAAACTTATATATGTGACATACGAGCCTATAAGGCTGATATGACCATTAGTAAACTCGAAACATAGGCCGACAAGGCCATACAAGTATCCATACACTTGATATCTATCTACAAGCCTCTAAGAGTACATAAAATCATAAAGGTCGGGACAGGGCCCCGCCATACCATTCAATATATATCCAAAGTATACTGACCAAATAGGCAACTCCGGAGTAAGTGGAGTGCACCAACACCTTCGCTGAGCTGATAGCCTACTAGGAGGACTGACAAGCTATCAATCGGGACCTACGGGCATGAAACGCAGTGTCCCCAGGCAAAAGGGACGTCAGTACGAATAAAGTACCGAGTATTTAGGCAGGAAAGCATAAACAAGAACAATAATGTAAAGAGAGAGATAAAGAAGATACAACCTGTAACATCTGAGTGCCTCTGGGGGTTACTGATATAAAATGCATAATACATATATATACATAAACTTTTTAAAACATTCGCCTCTGTGGGAATCATCATCATCATATCGTACCCGGCCTCAAAGAGGACTCGACTATAGCGCGGCTCGGTAGAGTAAAATAGATACTATATATAATGCATGCTAGACTCATTGAATCACCTTCTAAACCTTTTGGAGTGACTTAAGAATACTATGGACATCCATACCCTCAATATGAACCTTAGTAGGATTCAAGGATCATACACACTTGCTTAGAATAATTTTATAAGGAAAGAACAACATGGACAACCTTAGTTACTAGGAGTAGATCCGTTATGAAGTAGCGTATTCATTTCACTTTAGATCATGCCAAAAGAAAGAAGAAAGTGCCTTAACATACCTTAAATCCGTTGAGTCCCTAATCCCTTCCAATAAACTCTTCAAACAAGTCAACTCAATCTATCATAGTATAAGGAGATTCAAAATCAGTGCTGAGCAAAGGCTAAGTCTATAACTTAAGCTAGTAGCTCGTTTACGTAAATTTGGGCAGCATCTCCCTTGTAACAAGGGCCTCCTCCAATACCATATACCAACAACAATTACCAGAGCAATCCATCAATACATAATTATCAATATCAAGACACCATATAACAACAACAAGTCACAACTACATTACGACGAGCGGCAAGCTCCGATTGGAATCCGTATACCCCTTATCAATCCTTATAGACTTCTTACTTCAACATAAAAGTATCATTAACTTGATAATGAAGTCATTAATCAATGATTCCAGCCTTATACCATATATTTATAACAACGAAAATAATCCACAACTTCAACTATCCCCAACTAGCAACTTTATTCACTAGTTCATGTCTAGCCCATCCATTTAACTTAATCAATATCAAGATAACCTTAGGCAACAAGCAAGAACACAATATACATACCTCCTACAGTAACTTCAAGTCAAAATCCAAGTTATATTCATTTTACAACAACCCTTAATAGCAATACAACACCATAGAAGTGACTTAAGCTAATCCAAGTATTATCTTGTAGTTTATCATCCTAACAACTTAACCAACATACAAGAAAGATTAAGCACAATTAGTAGGCTGTTATACTCACTTTAGATAGCAGCAACAACTTGGAATTTCATCCAAATACAGCCCACAACAATCCTCAATGACAACACAACCTCAAAGAGGTGTTGTTCTTCACTAGAACTAAGTTTTGATGTTGATATATGGTGTAATCACTTTGGAATCACTTCAAACCCTTGTGGTATATGTTTAGGAGGGTTAGGAGAAGTTTGGAGACGAATTTTAGTTGAAAAATAAGCAAAAATAGGCGTCCAAATCGTTTATAAATTGAAGTAGGTCAACCACCGCCTAAGTGGGTCCCATTGAAAGCTGCTTGCGCGGTCTCGCGAAAACACGAATATCTCTCTACTCCGATGTCGTATTGACGAACGGTTTAATGTGTTAGAAACTAGACTCGTAGACCTTCAATTTGTAGGTAGAAAACACCATGATTCCAAGTATATTTGGAGAAATTTGCAGATACATTTGACCTAAATTTCAGCAAATTTATGAATGTAACTTGTGATGACCTTTGCCAACTCTTGTTCCACAATTTGCTTGCCTTCAAAATGTAGAAAATGAATATCATACGACTAAAATAACTCCTAGAATAACCTCCTTATCATGTTAATAACCCTAGTCTCACCCCAAAGTACATGTTATAACATTCGAAACTTGTCGACTTTCGACGAAACTTATTTTCTTCAATTGGTTTAGCTTCTAAGATTTCCAACCCTCTTGGTACTCGTTATTCATGATCTTAAATATTTGTAACCTCCAAGGTAACATGATTAACTTACTTTATTTGCTTCCAAATATAATCTCATTTCCGAGCTTACATCAATGACTTACGACGTACTCTCACGTATGAAAACTTGGGGTATAACAATATGTCTCCCCTGGGATGGTATTATGCACTTAGCGTGCTTGTTACCGATATTCGGTATTGTATTGTAATGAGCAATTTAGCATAGTGTGTATCTCCTTATGTGAGTTTTATGTGTGGATCGGGTGGCACGCCACCACGGGTATGTTATTTGGATCGGGTTGCGCACCGCAACAGTGTGTTGTTGAGTACAGTTGCCTATTAGTTGTGTGAGTTGAGTAGTCCCTTCCAGAGTTCGTTTTCATTTTGAATCGCATTCGAATTGGTATCCTATTGTCACATTGTGGCATCATATGAGACTTTTGGTCATGTCTGAGTGGTTTATTTGCTGAGCAGTTTGTTCTGGGTGAGACGAGATTATTGGATCTAAGATCAGTGCAATCGGATTATATGAAGAATATTAAAGGGCAAATACCATTATTTGGTTCAGAATGGGGTGATGGTTCTTGTCAGGGGTATAGACTCAATGAATTATTGACTCGGCAGTTGGTTGTGAATTTCTACGCGCATCTTCCATCATGGTGGTATTGTAAAAGTTAGAGCAAGATGTATGTGGGTCGTGAGATGCATTGGGAGCGTCAGATTCGTGGAATTTTGACTAATTATGATCAGAGGATATTATTATGGTTGTATGAGTTGTGTATGGCATAGTGTGAATTCAGCAAAGGTATGCAATCTTGTATCGATACGTCGTAAGGTGATTCATGCGGTGTTCATATGTTGAAAGTAGGCCTGACAGAGAGTTCCGGATGTTGGAACTGGGCTCTAAGCTTATTTGCTTGAAAAAAAAGAGAACATCTTCAGACTTGCTCGAGCTAATGTGCTCAACCGAGTTGTGGTAGCACAGGTAGGTACACGAGGTATTAAGTAATGATTTCAGACAACTCCAGCACAGTTCTTAGCACGTTCGAGGACGAACGTATGTTGAAGTGGGAGAGAATGTAACGACCCGATCGGTCATTTTGAGCTCTAGCACGTCATTCAGCAGTTTGAGACCATGAGCAGCTTCACTTCAGGTATTATGACTTATACGTATGGTCGGAAATGAATTCCGGGAAGTTTGGAGTTGATTTGGAAAAGAGAATTCTCATTTTAGAAGCTTTAAGTTGAAAGAATTAACTAAGACTGGATTTCTGAGTAAATAACCTCGGAATTGGAATTCGAAGGTTCCAGCAGGTTCGTATGATGATTTTGGACTTGAGCATATGTTCGGACCGGATTTTGGAAGACCCAGGAACGTTTCGGCACCTATTGTGGAAGTTAGCATTTTGGAAGAATTTCATAAGTTTGGATTGAAGTGCATTTCAGTGTTATCAATGTCCGTTTGGGATTTCGAGTCTGGGAATAACTCCGTATGGTGATTCTGGTGTTGGGAGCGCGATCGGAAGTGAAGTCGGAGGTCCGTGGGTCATTTTGGAGTCATTTGGTCTAAAGATAGAAATTTGAAGGTTTTCGAGAAGTTTGACCGGAAGTGGACTTTTTTATACTAGGGTCGGAATCCAATTCCGGAAATTGGAGTAGGTCCGTAATGTCAAATGTGACTTGTGTGCAAAATATGAAGTCAATCGGACGTGATTTGATAGGTTTCAACATCGAATGTAGAAGTTTGGAATTCTAAAGTTCATTAAGCTTGAATTGGATCGTGATTCATGATTTCAATGTTGTTTGATGTGATTTGAGGCCTCGAACAGGTCTGTGTCATGTTATGGGACTGGTTGGTGTGATTGGATGGGGTCCCAAGGCTTCGGGTGTGTTTCAGATCATTTTGGGTTGTTTTGCTATAGCTGTTGCTGGTGTCTGGTGTTGTTCTTCGCGTTCACAAGGATACTGTCATGTTCGCGAAGAAGGTTTGGGCTTCAGGGATTTTGCTCTTCGCGTTCGCGAAGATGTTCTCGCGTTCGCGAAGAATAAAATCTCTGTTACGCAGGTCTGAATTCAGAGGCTCATATCCCACAATCTATAAGAAATTTGGGGATGATCTAAAAATCAAAGTTGTATCCCTTTGTGTCTCGTTTTCATAAATGTAAACCATTTAGCATTTGGATTTATGTACCAAAAGTTATGGCTGGTACACTATAGGCTGTCTAGGAAGATGAAGAAGAAATTTGTGTTGCACAGGGCTGACTTTAAAGGCTTATATATCAAAATCTATAAGGAATTAGGAGATGACCAAAGAATGAAAGTTGTAGATCTTGGTGTCTAGGTTTCCAAAAGTTAAACCATTTATCATTTGGAGATTTGTACAAGAAGTTATGGCTATTATTCTAGAGGCTATCTGAAAAGAGTTTGGAAAAATGATTTTTGGGAATTTTCTTCTTCGCAAACGCGATGGTGGTCTCGCGAACGCGAAGAAGAGTCGTCTGGGCAGTGTATAAGTGTAAAGAAATGGGTTTGGCTCATTTCATCTCATTTCCTCCATGGGAGCTGACCTAGGAGCGATTTTGGAGCTCCATTTTCATCATCCATGTCAAGGTATGTGCTTCCCACCTATTGCAAGTTAATTACTTGGATTATATCTAGATTTTAACATGGAAAATCATGTAAATTAATAGAAATTTTGGGATTTTGAAGAAAACCTAAGAAATTTGTATTCTTGAATTTTGACCACGATTTTTGGACATGAAATTGAGAGCCAATTATATATTTGAGTTCGTGAGGTTGTGGGTGAAATTTATCTTCGAAAAAATTCAGAATTCGGGCACGTGGGCCCGAGGGAGATTTTGTCAACTTTTCGAGCGGAGTTGGGATTTTTTATAAATTGAATTGTTATGAGTATTAAGGTTTATTTTCATTGGTTTGCCCGATATTTGGCTAGTTTTGGAGCGTTGGGGCATCAGTTTGAATCGTCGGAAGGAGATTGGAAGCCGGTTATTGGACTTCGGAGTGAGGGGAGTCTCCTTTCTAACCTTGTAAGAGGGAATTGTCCCTATAGGTGAGTTAATTGGTTATGTGCTCCTATTTGCGTGGGCTACGTACGCATGAGGTGACGAGAGTCCGTGCGTAGCTACTATTATGCTTAAGTCCGGGTAGTTTAGGGCCCAAAAACATGCTTTCTTGTAATACTTGCAACCTTGTTGACAAACTTAAAATGCTTAAAACATATCGAACGTGTAAATGAATTTCTAAAAAACGCTAGATATCATTTCTTGACTTTTAGAAGAGAAAGTTGCCTTTTCCTGAATATTTGCTCCTTGATGAATTATTGATTTGATTATTTGAATGTGTTTATCTATTATGGAACGGGCCGAACGCCTCGGTAGATTAAATAGATGCATCTATGGTTCGCGCCATTCGACCATTTGGCAGTGCACAGTTTAAATATTGTTGGATCGGGCTGTACGTCCTCGACATGATTTGCGCATGATTGCATTGCTTGCCTTGAGATTTATAGATGTTGATATTTGCTCTCCCTGACTTGAGAATAAATGTATAAATGATGAAAAGGAATTTGGGAATTTCCTATAAAAGAAAGAATTTTTTTACCCGCTTCATTCTATTTAATTACAATCCTGTTATAAAAATCCTCGATTTTTTATATTATGGACGTATCATTATTGGACCACTAGTAAGTGTCAAAGTCGACCTCTCATCTCTACTTCTTCGAGATTAGACGGGATACTTACTAGGTACACATTGTTTTCGTACTCATGCTACACTTGCTGTGCATTTTTGTTGCACATGCACATGTATTCCTAGTGGCCTACTGGGCGCAGCAGCATGGATGATACGAGGACTATGTGAGCTGCATTTCTCGAGGCGACCCGTAACCAGTCTAGTCTCTTTCAGAGTATTGTATTTACTTTTTGTCCAATTTGTATTCCAAACAGTTATTGTACTTTATTCGATTTCTTAGTAATTGCTCATGCACTTGTGTCACCGGGTTCTGGGATGTCTATGAAAGTAGTCAGTGTTTTGAAATTGTTAAAGATATCACTATTTATTCAGTGGACATTTATTTTCTTTATTGTTTAAATGTATAAAAGAAGTTATTTCAGAAATATTTAAAACGAGAAGTTACTAGTTATTTGTTGTTGTCTTGCCTGACAATGGTGTTCGGCGCCATCACGACCCTTAGTGGATTTTGGGTCGTGACAAATTGACTTATATGGTTGTTATGAATAACTAGTGGCCCAACCTATGACCTTAATGAATGAAATTATATGTTGACTATTATATAACCGGTCACTATAACTTTGAATCACAACGATGTAATTAACATAGGTCATATGACTACAACCTTAGCCAATGGACTTCTATGGTTGCTATGAATAACTAGTGGCCGATATGTATGACCTTAATGAATGTAATTATATATTGGCTATTATATAAATGGTCAATATAATTGTGAATCATAACGCTGTAATTAACATAGACCATATGACTCCGACCTTAGTCATTGGATGTGGCCGATATGTATGACCTTAAAGAATGGAATTATATATTGGCTATTATATAAACACTCAATATAACTATGAATCACAACGATGTAATTAACAAAGTCCATATGACTACAACCTTAGTCAATGGACTTATATGGTTTCTATGAATAACTAGTGGCCGATACGTATGACCTTAATGAATGGACTTATATATTGGCTATTATATAAATGGTAAATATAACTATGAATCACAACGATGTAATTAACATAGGCCATATGACTACAACCTTAGCCAAATGGACTTATATAGTTGCTATGAATAACTAGTGGTCGATACGTATGACCTTAATGAAAGAAATTATATATTGGCTATTATATAAACAGACAATATAACTGTGAATCACAACTATGTAATTAACATAGGCCATATGACTACAACCTTAATCAATGGACTTATATGGTTGCTATGATAACTAGTGGCCGATACGTATGACCTTAATGAATGGACTTGTATATTGGTTATTATACAACGGTCAATATAACTATGAATCATAATGATGTAATTAACATAGGCTATATGACTACAATCTTAGTCAATGGACTCATATGGTTGCTATGAATAACTAGTGGTTGATATGTATGACCTTAATGAATGGAATTATATATTGTTTATTATATAAATATGCAATATAACTATGAATCACAATGATCTAATTAACATAGGCCATACAACCTTAGTCAGTGGACTTATATGGTTGCTATGAATAACTAGTGGCCGATACATATGACCTTAACGAATGGACTTATATATTGGCTATTATATAAATGGTAAATATAACTATAAATTACAATGATGTAATTAACATAGGCCATACAGTTACAACCTTAGTCATTAACTATTGACTATTATAAGGGGACTAAATATGCAAAATACATAACTTAATTCATTAATATTTCATAATCAAAACTGCTAATCAGGATTCAAATTTAGGATGAAAAAAATAATGGAATTAGCATTCAAAAATGATAGAATTAGCATTCAAACAATGAGATTCAAAGTTGTCAAAATTGAACGATGAAAAAACTTAAGAGGCAAAACTAGCATTCAAAATTTTAAAGAAAGGTGTTTGAAATATTTTGTTGGACTGGATTGGCCCCATAGATAAAGTCTCATATACTCAAATCCTAATGACCTAAACATACTTACCTATACAAACCCTAACTATGTACGCCTCTCCCTCTACCAAATGAGCCATATCTTACTCTTTTTTTGGTAATTAACTTTCATTTATATTAATCACCAAAGATGAAACTGTACAACTCCATAGTCAAGCTAACTCACCTGACTATCTCAAAGAGGATCAAAACTAACACATACCTAATCACATATATCCCTACTGTATCTACTCTTCCCCTATAAGAAATTGTTGTATATAACTCTTAGCTAGAGCAACTACTCTAATATTGCAAATATATGCTATCTCTCTTACCAAAACATCACTGCCTCGATATCTTTGCTCAAATGTACATGTGTTCCTTTCAATCCATATAGTATATGAGGTTTCAACATAGATCATTCTGAATATGCTAGCCTTGTTGGACTTCCCTTTTTCCTTGCGTAATAATCCACTGAAGATATTGATCCTAGTATGAGGTTATCATTTAGCCTCTCAGAATCCATTTCATAAATTTCTTCCACAATTCTATTGCATATGAACACTGCACAAAAAGGTGCTCCCTTGTTTCAACCTGACCTTGGCACATGACACAGTGAGGAGTGACACTTAATCCCCAATTGGCTAGCCTGTCCTTAGTAGGTAGTCTTCCATGCAGTAGAAACCACATAGTAAAGATTGCCTTTGGTGGAGCAGAATTCTGAAAAACTAGACATTTCCAGCTCACTCTTGGCAATTCTTCTAGCAGTTGTAGGTATATTTGTCTAATACTACTGGTAATGTGATCACTGGAGTTCTGAACCTGCAACATGGTAACTCTTGATCCAATTATTCTTCTCACCATCCAACTTGCTTGTTGTGGGATTGGAATATGTTGTAGCTGCTACTGTTTGATATAGTAGGCATCAATCCACATTATCCATAACTTGTCCTGCTTGTGAGATAAATCCCAGCATGTTTTAGCAATTGCTTCTTTGTTCTACAGAGGGAGATTTATAAGGTTAAGACCACCAACTGACTTAGGAGTACACATCTTATCCCATGCCACTAATGCCTTCCTAGTTATTGTATTAGTTCCTGACCAAATATAGCTTCTACAGAGTGCCTCAATTATTTTCAAAACCTTAGCAGGAAAGGTGAATAGTTGAGCCCAATAGACTTGAATACCAAATATAACAGATTGCACCAACTGCACACGACCAACATAGGATAGGTTTTTAGCAGTCCATGAGGATATCTTAGCTGTGATTTTTTCAATCAAAGGTTACCATTGTATAAGAGCTATTTTCTTTGTAGATAGAGGAATGCCTAGGTACTTGAAAGTCAAGGAACCTTGTTCAAATCCTAGGTGATCAAAAATTTGCTTCTTCACATCTTGTTTCACTCCACCAAAATACACTGAACTTTTACCCAAATTAGCCTGCAAACATGATGCTTCAGAGAACTGAGAGAAGTACTAGTATAGCGTAGTCACTAAGGATAGATTTACCCCTGGCAAACAACAATAGATCATCAGCAACACTCATATGAGTTATGTCCAATTTCTTGCACCTGGGGTGGTGCTGAAATGTAGGCTCCTTCTTAAGCTCATAGAGGGACCTACTTAAGGACTCAATCACTAGTGCAAATAGAAAAGGAGAGGTAGGATCTCCTTGTCGAAGACGCTTAGTAGCATTGAAAGGTCTAGTAGTTTCTCTATTCACAAGGACAATATAGTTTACTGTCCTGATGCATTCCATTATCCATTTTATAAATCTGTCAGTTTGTAAAAAGATCTACTCCACTGAATCATATACTTTTTGAAGGTCAATCTTTATCATACTCCTACGGGATATTTGAGCTCTAGTAAAAGATTTAACTAGTTCATGAGCTAGGATGACATTGTCAGCAATCTTTCTACCAGGAATGAAACCTGCTTGAGCTTCACAAATTATAAATGGCATGACTTTCTGCAATCTAGAAGCCAAGATCTTAGAGATCATCTTGTATAGGATTGAACAACAAGCTATTGGTCTATACTCTTTGATTGCGGCAGGCTTAGTCACTTTAGGAACTAATGTGACAATGGTACAATTTATTGCCTTTTAAATCTTTCCAGTTGAGAAGAACTCCTTTATAGCCTCTATAATATGAATATTGATAATGCCCCATGAGTTTTTGAAGAAAACTGCATTAAAACCATAAATACCTAGAGCTTTATCATCACCAATTGATTTAAGACTCTCAACAATCTCTTGGTCAGTTACCTTTGCACACAAATCCACCATTCGTAATGAGACAGTGTTTGACCATTCTTCATGTATGATCTGTTTATGGCTGGTAAAGAATTGGCAGCTGATCCCATTAAACTTTTGTAGAAATCCATGATCTCTCTTTTGATGGCTTCAGGGCCAGTCAACTTGTCTCCTAGTAATATTATGATTTCTGTAATCTGGTTCCTTTGGGTTCTATCCTTCATTACTGCTATGAAGTATTTAGAGTTGGAATCTCCAAGCTATATCCATCTTACTCTAGCTTTTTGTTGTAGAAAACTCTCTTCAATTAAGGACCACTTCTCAAGATTGAGTAGTGTTTCCTTCTCCATATCTAATAAAGCATCAGTATAAGTCATTGAAATCTGTTCTTGAATGCTCCTCAGTTCTATTCTAGCATTCTCAATTCTCTAAGTGATGCCCCTGAATTCCCTAGAGTTTAAAACTTTCAGAGCAAGTTTCAGGTCTTTCAATTTTGTCCATACTGATTTCAAAGTTCCATGAGTATTGTGAGGATTCCATATGCTTGCCACTATTTGAGAGAAATCTTTATGTGCTGGCCATATGTTGAAAAATCTAAAAGGTACTCTACTAGTCCATGTTGAAGATGACAGTGTTAAAAGCATAGGAGCATGGTCTGATATTTGAGGCAAAACATAGTTTGTTTCCACATGGCCCTAGGACATCATCCATTCATAATTACCAAAGACTCTGTCCAGTCTACTGCTGACCCTATCTACACCATGCTGTTTATTAGTCCATGTATAATAGTCACCCCTCCGAGGTAGTCCCGTTAATGCTGTTTGTTGAAGGTAAGCAACAAATTTTTGAATTTCTGAGTAGCTTACTAGGCTACAATATAGTCTGTCATTTGAATATAGTACTGCATTGAAATCTCCTGCTATTAGCCATGGAACTGTTATACTTACTGATAGTAGTTGTAGGTTATCCTATAGAGCTCTTCTTTGTTCTATCCCATTGTAACCATACACTATAGTGAGTAAGCAATCTATATCTCCCCTTCTACTTTTCACCTGACAATCATCTTTAATACTAGTAATAATGAGATGACTAGTATCCCATAGTAACCAAATCCTTCCATTCCTAGCATCTTTATAATTTGTCGGTATACTCTATCCAGGAACAATCGCTTTTGAAATCCTTTGAGAATTCACCTCCTTCACTTTAGTTTCTACAAGACCTACTAACTTTATTTTATTGCTCCTAATATACTCCCTATCCTCCTTCAATTTATACCTTTTATTTACACCTCTTATATTCCAAAACAACCAATTCATCATTGTTGATTACTACTTCCACCTCTATCACCAGGTGGATTGTGTACTTCATGTCTACTTATAGAAATTGCCTCAAACCTATTTCTCACTGGGATGAGAGACAAAAGAGGAATGTTGATGAGATTAAGTTTAGGGCTTTACACTGCTTTGCCTTTATCATCCTGTTTCTCGGCTATATGTACCAAGTTTTGCTGAGTATTAATCTCCTTAGGTTCAGGTATCTTTGTTACTCTTCTGTGATCTTCAGCTTCCAAATTGTTGACACCTTGTTGTTGAGTCTCATACGAGGTTATATTAAGTGGCTCAGATGCATTAGGTATAGGACCTTTAGTTCTTCATTCGTGTATGATCACCTTGTTACTCCTTACTTTCTAAGGCTGGATTGGCTTTTATCATAAGTCTAGTTTTATTTGAACACTTGTGTCCCACAACCAAGCATTTGTCACAATAGGCAAGTTTCCAGTCATATGTAACAGCTTGTGAAAACTTCTTTCCAATTGGGTCCATAACCACAATTTCAATTGGCAACTCTGTTGTAACATTAACCTCAATAAGCATTCGAGCAAAAGATACCCGAGTATGCTTAGTAGTGCACTCATCAACAAATATAGGCTTTCCAATTATACTAGTAATTTTGCTTAGTGAGCCAACTCCCCAACAAGACATAGGCAACTTAGGAAATTTAACCCACAATAGAATAACAATAGGAAACTCTTTAGTGAAATCAAAGTCAGGGTCCATGGTTTTAGAATAATAGGCTTATTGGCTATTGAATAAGGACCAACACACAGTATTTCACGAGCATCTTCAATAGTGCAAAATCTAATTATGTAATAGCCTTCATCGTGTTAAAACAGATCAGGCTCAACAACATGTGACTAGTGTAAATTAATGTACCTCTTCATCGCATTAGACCCTGGTCCATCACCTAAAATATATGCAATCAATGCATACCTATATTTGTTCTCTTCCTTTTCTACCTCTGATTTGTCTAGTTGAACCATAGGCTGACCATCAACAATTTATGGTGGAATATAGGATAGTGACATACCATTCGTAGAAAATCGATTCTTCTGGAACAAGGTTGTCCATGGAGCTTTAGGTGCAATTTCAATTTCCATCACCACCTCTGCCTCTGTTGATTTCTCCGACGAGCCTAGGGAATTTACTTGACTTTGAGCTGGATTGATCACATTTACTGTTCCATTGACTGGCACTGTCGAAGTAGCTGCTACATGACCAATTGACATTGGAGATGTTAGATCTAGTCGCTTAGAGATGTTAGGATGGCTCGAAGTAGAACCAGATTCACCTGCAACACCTCTCTTAGCTGGATCTGTAATTTGAGTTGATGAAGGTGGAGTTGCTTCTGGTACTGCTTGCTCCATCAATGGCTGATTTCCAATTACCATTGAGCTTACAAGAGTAGTTAGCGAGTATTTTCGAGGTCGACCTCGTCCTCTGCCTCTCCCTTTCACCATGGCTACACAGGCGGCGTACATTTAACTAATATGCGCTGAGAGCATTGCGAAGAAGGCGCTTCATATCTTACTCTTCTATTGATGATGATGAGAAGAGAATAATCCAACATTTGAAGCAGTTATGACTAATTGATACATTAACTACGATGATGTGGTATTTATTATGTCTTTTAAACTTATTTATTTGAATTTTACACTAACTTCTTCTTGACTTAAATCCAACATATATTTTTCTTTGAATATATATTGTGAGCACCTAATTTTTTCCCTAATGCCAAATTAATCCTAAAAAAATAATAAATATTTCAAAATAGTTTTTATCAATTTTGTAGAATTTTAGGAACTTTTCTCTAGCTTAGTTAATGTCTTGCATTTCATTTTTATGCATAAGCACTTTAAATCATGAAAATGCCAAAAATATTTTATTCTTTCATGCAATAAATTTTAGATTTTAATTGCATGTTAGTTGCATTTATAAAATATAAAATATCAAAATACATTTGTCATTGTTAGTTTAAATTATTACATAAAAATGGCATAGGTTACTTTTACAAAAAAATAGGATCAATTTGAATTAATGGTTAAGAGGCTACAATTTGAAGAAAATTGATCAAAAGGCCGAAAAAGGTCAAATTGGGCCAATTCTATCGGTCCAAAACTCCACAAGAATTTACCTAAACCCAATGCCCATAACCCAGCCCGCTTGGCCCAAATCCTCCTCTTCATTAAAATACCCTCATCTCTCATTCTCACACAGACACAAAATATCGGACCCCCACCCCAAAAAGAAAACCCTAGCGCCCCTAACTCCTCCTTCTTCAGCAGAGAAGGACGACGCCACCCCTCCTATTTTTTTTGGATGAAACCCAGCCACCGACCCCTCCTTCTTCTACACCCAAAAACCTAGCTGCCCACCCTCCTCTAACACATTATTCTCTTCTGACCTCTCCCATTCTTCGACACACGAAAAAATCGAAGCCACCTTCAAAATTCAAAAGAACTTCAACAACAAATCTAGATTTTTGAGAATTAAAACGAAGATATGAGAGCTTAAGAGTTCGAAAAAAATAGCAGCGGAGTGACTAAGCTGTTCTTTTAGATCTAGAAATTCAAATTGTAGCGAAGAAGAATTTCGAGGCTATTTTGATTTACTGCTATACTCTGTATTTCCTGGGGTTTTAAGGAGTATTTTAGCTCAAAGACGCTTTAATTTGGTGCTGAGTCTGCTGTGCTTTACCAAATTTGTTGCTGAAATAGTTATTATCAATTTTTCAAAGCCAGAGATATATTTTCTTACCATATTATTTTATTGTCCAGGTACTGCTCCTTGATTAAATAATATAAATTTGCAGATTTGCTTGGGAATAAGAATTATTGGAAATTGTTCATATGTCACCTGTTTTGTCATTACTTTTGTTTGATGGCTATTATTGGTTTGTTTAATTACAGGAGCGTACATTGAAACATGAGGCTGAATTGCAAGTTTGAATTTATTGTGTTTATTCTATTGGAAACAACACATATAAGTGTGCATTTCCTTCTTCTTCTTTTTGTGAAATGGTGGAGGAAGAAATTGATGAAAACATGTAAAAGGTAAAGGAACGAATAATTGGTGTAATCCCATAGGCAAAATTGAAGGAATTTCATTATTTTTGTTTTATTGCAATTGTTAATTACTATTAGATTAATTCATGATTTTATGTGCTTTGGATTGTTCTGCATTTGCTCCAAATGATTAGCGTGGAGGGGGGGGGTTGTCCAGATGGATCACCTATTGATTTTATTTGAGTTGGACTCCCCATGGAGGGTCCAATTAGGCCTAATATGATCAAAATCCTTTAGAATTCTTTATTCACTACACAGACCCCAACAAACCAACATAAGCTCGACCTTAGTTTCGGCTCCAAACTAAAAGAGAGGTTATACTTTAGGCCAGCTTAAAGTTTCCATAATCCCTTAGACTCTCCCACTACAACTTTGAGCAATAATTAATTCATGAATAATCCTAGTTTACTTTAGGCGCATTTAAAAAAATCATCGTGCCTTTGAACCTTGTTCCTGTGGCATGATCACGATACATAAATCCCAGTTTGAGTCTACGTTTCACATGACTCTACCATAACTTCAAATAATAATTAAAATAAACATGTTGTAAATTGCGGGTGCGTTTCACGTGACGCGATTCACAATGTGTAGAAAAACAATAAGTGCGCAATATCGCGATTTATTTAAATAAATTTCATAAATCCTAAAAGCAATTAAAACTCTATTAAAAGCGGTTTAAAAAAGTAAAAATGCACAATAGGCTTTAAACATGTAATAAATCAGATAATTAGGTCAATTGTTAATAGTTAAGTAACCGTACTAAAACCACGGAACTCGGGAATGCCTCACCCCTTCTCCCTGGTTAACAGAATTCCTTACCCAGTCTTCTGTGTTTGCAGACTTAAAAATAGAGTCAAATTTTCTCGATTTGGGATTTAAAATAAACCGGTGGCTTGAGACACCATAAATTATCCCAAGTGACAACTCTAAATTAAATAAATGATCCTATTTCGAATAATATCACTTTAATTGGAAAAACTCCCTCTCCCCTCGGGAAAAAGGAGGTGTGACAGCTCTGGCGACTCCACTAGGGATAAGAACCTAGAATCTCTGGCTTAGGGTTCAGAATTCGAGCTTAGAATAACTGTTATAGTTGGCTTTTATTTATTATATGATTTTTACGTGTTTGAGCCTAATGTGCTAAATGCCGCTTTTTACCGCTTTGATATTGTTTTAACTGTATATAAAACTGTTACTAAACCTTCTTCTCTTTGAGCCTTCTAAATCCTCTGGGATGCGTGCTCTTTGCGTGACTTCTTTTCTGTTAGAGTCATATCCTAATTTTAGAACGAGGTTCATACAAGTTGCAAAATCGGTGAAGCTTTTGTAATCCCGGTACACTGCCCCTCCCCTCCCCCCTGGCTCGAGTTGTCCGCTCGGGTAAGCCAAGTCTAGAACAATACACCCAGTATTTAAACCTAGAAAAGCATAGCCTCATGCTGGATCCCTAGTAGGAACGTTTGTTTGCATTATGTGCATTTGACTTTGGGGACTCAACATAGGGGTTGAGTCCGTTTAGGATAGGTTTACCCAAATTAAAAGAACATCTTGATTTATCCCATGTGCTACTTACGCATCTGTTTGTTTCGGCTTGCATGTTGACCAGCTTCTAGAATAAGGAAAGAAAGTAAAAAAAATCAAATAAGAAAGAAAGAGTCAGAGGTAGGTATTTGAAAATTCTGAAACTCTACCAAAATTTTTGAAAGAAAAATGAAGAAAATAAGCCAATGTTTTCAAATTAAGTCATGTTTTCCCTGTTCCGTCAAAATTGACCGAACTACGCGGGTCTGATTCTTACTGGATGTGAGATACGTAGGCAAACCTCATTGGTTTCGGCCCCAATTTTTAAAAATTCAAACAATATTTTCTTTTAGTTCTTTCTTTGGGAGTCTTTTCTTAGAAAATCCCAAACAAATAAAAATAATAATAAGAAAAAATTCTACAAACACAAAAATATTTTCTTTGTATAAGTTTTTCATTTGAAAAGAAAACAAATCAAATAAAAAAAATATGTTTTTCCATTCTTCATAAATCTTTCTCCTAGAAATTCAAAAAAAATAATAAATAAAATTCAAATAATATATTTTTCTTTTTCTAATAAATCTGTTAAGCCCTTTTTTCGAAAATTCTAAAAAAAAAAACTAAAAAATGAAATTCAAATAATATATTTTTCTTTTTCTAAAAGCTTTTATGGTGTGAGTTTTATAAAAAGTAAACAAAGAAAAAATAGAGTTAGTTTATTTACTCTGTTCCAGGTATTCTTGAACTACTTAAAGATCTGATTCATGCGGCGTCATGATACGTAGACAATCCCCATCAGATTCGATCATAGTGATAAAATTAATTGAGTGAATAATAAGCTAAAAAAAATTTTGGAGTGAAAAGAAAGAAAAGAGTGACAAAAAAATGGAAAAAAAGAGCGACAATAAAATAAAAGAGTGACAAAAACAAAAAGAAAAAAAAGAGTGCCAAAAATAAAAGAGCAACAAAAATAAAATGAGTAGTGATTAAAGAAAGGCAAAAATGAAAGAAAAGAGGTATAGAGTGAAAAAGGGTTAGTTTAAGGTCGGGATGAAACATGCAATCTTTCAAACACATGGTAGAAGCGTTTAACGGTTTAAGTGCATTGCATCCCAACGTGCGATTTCCTATCTGTTAAGCGTCTCAAAACTAACAAGGTTGTTGGGTGTGCAAATTAGCCAGGTTCTGTTCAAGTGGTTGGTTTTATTGGTTATCTGGTTTCCCATCCTTACTTCACAAGACCCAAAGGCAGGGTTCCTATGGCCTCCGAAAGTCATCTACCAATTATCGATCCTAAGGATAGCCCGACGTTGGCTATTCCACAGCCAGAATCAGCAGTTGCTGAAGAGAATATGATGTTTCGTCTCCGCATATTGGAAATGTGGGACGCCTGGTCTAATGGTAGAGAACCACCAAGTGCAATCTCAGGGTTCCCTGGGTTGATATCCAGGTCAGGTGAGGCTACCAACGCCCCTGTGCCCAACCCTTTCATCCATGCGGGTACCTTCCAATGCTGTTCAACGGTCTCGGAATGCTTTCCGCGGTTCGCCTCCAGGTGCCGCCCCAAAGGCACCACTATTGATGTTCTCTACAATAATAGTCTACACTACAGCACAACCAACTTTACCGTGGTCATATGTTAAGCCTCCAATGTTCACATTTTAGGGTCCATAGCTTCAACCAGAAATAACATATGTGACCCCGTACTCCTTTACTCAACCTCCGCAATATGATCTCACGGTGGAGCAAGAAAAGTTTGTCAAAAATCCCGAGCAAGAGGAAATGGCTCGAAAGATGAAAAAACTGGAACAAAGTCTGAAAAACATGTAAGGTCTGAGTGGCCAAAAGAGTGTCTCATACTCTGACCTGTGTATGTTTCCTCATGTTCATTTGCCGACTGGCTTCAAGATGCCAAAATTTGAAAAGTACGATGGGCACGGAGAGCCTATCGCTCATCTAAAACGATATTGTAACCAGCTGAGGGGTGCTGGTGGAAAAGAGGAGTTGCTAATGGCCTATTTTGGAGAAAGCCTAACCAGAATCGCTTTCTAGTGGTATATGGATCAAGAAATTACTCATTGGTATGTGTGAGATTATTTGGCCCAAGATTTTGTCCGCCAGTTCCAGTATAATATCGACATCGCTTCCGACAGGAACTCTTTCTTCAATTTGAAAAAGAAAACCACAAAAAGCTTCTGTGAATATGCAGTCAAATAGCGTGAGCAAGCTGCCAGGATAAAGCCTCTAATGGACGAAGAAGAAATGGTTGCGGTCTTTCTACAGGCCCAAGAGGCGGACTACTTCTAGAACATGATGTCCGCTATGGGTAAGCCATTCGCTGAGTTATCAAAATTGGGGAAGTGGTTGAAAAGGGTTTAAAAACAGGTCGAATATTGAGTCATGCTGCTTTTAAGGCCACATCTTAGGCTACTCAGAACGGTTCAGAGGGTTTGATGAACAAAAATGGGAGAGAGAGTAAGCCACGATGGCTTCGAGCTCGAGGAGGGCCCGCATGTCATTTAGCCAATCATATGTGCTTCCTAAGGTACCACCACACTATTATCCCTTTCAAGATGCTGCTTATGCTGTGGCATCGCCTTCCTATTCGGTGATGAAAGCGCAACCTTACACACAACCATAACATTATACACAAAACCGATCTCCACCTCCCAGAAAGGCCCATCCTTACCAAGCTCCATATAATCCCTAACCAAATGTCCCCCTGTACAATCCTCGCCTAAGAGATATTTTGCAGAAAGAATCAGTTCACCACTATTGGTGAATCGTATTCAAACTTATTCCAAAAGCTAATCAGGCTAGATCTATTGCAGCCAGTGGCCCCGAGTCACCCTCGCACCGAGTTGATGTTATATGTGAATACCACTCTGGAGTAGTATGACACTGTGTGAAGGACTATTGGACCCTCAAAAGAGCAGTTGAAGACCTGATTGAAGTTGAAAGAATCGTTCTTCAGGACGAAGAGGCTCCTGATGTGACGAACAATCCGTTGCCTGCTCACAACATCGGGCCAATAGTTGGAATGATTTGTGGAGATGAGGAATTTGATCCGGCACTGAAGGCCGTTTCAACCAATGCAGAGACAGAAGAAAAGCTAAAAAACGATCTCCAAGCCTGAAGTTCCCTATCAGACGAGAGTCTCGGTAGCTAGTCTTGCTATCCTTTATGCGTCCGGATTATCTCAGGGCATGATCCAGATATTTTACTTTATTGTTTTACTTTCCGGTGTAAACACTTCTATCTTTAAAATTCAAACAATCAATCGAAATAAAAAAATCAAATAAAATAAATATTTTATTGTCCAGGAATGTCTCTTTTCTGAATCTTGTCATTTTTCTTATTCTTTTTTCAGTTATGTTAATGAAGATTTTAATAACATGACATGCTTGCGGACTTCATGCCCAGATCCTAAAATGCTGTTACACTTCGAAATAATGAATCAAGAATCAGAATGCAATGAAGATAGGTTTAAGGAAATAAAACAAAGAATCGGAACAGCTAAAGGAAAATTGGCTCAAGATTGGAAAGGTCCATATATTGCAACAAGAGTACTGCCAAAAAAGAGCATTGTACTTGGGACACATCGAAGAAAATATTCCTGAAATAACTGTCAATGCAGGTGCAACCAAAAGGTACTATGTTGGATCCTTATATTGTTACACCCCAAGTTTTCATACGTGAGAGTACGTCGTAAGTCATTGATGTAAGCTCGGAAATGAGATTATATTTGGAAGAAAATAAAGTAAGTTAATCATGTTACCTTGGAGGTTACAAATATTTAAGATCATGAATAACGAGTACCAAGAGGGTTGGAAATCTTAGAAGCTAAACCAATTGAAGAAAATAAGTTTCGTCAAAAGTCGACAAGTTTGGAATGTTATAACATGTACTTTGGGGTGAGACTAGGGTTCTTAACATGATAATGGAGGTTATTCTATGAGTTATTTTAGTCGTATGATATTCATTTTCTACATTTTGAAGGCAAGCAAGTTGTGGAACAAGAGTTGACAAAGGTCATCACAAGTTACATTCATAAATTTGCTGAAATTTAGGTCAAATGTATCTGAGAATTTCTCCAAATATACTTGGAATCAAGGGGTGTTATACCTACAAAATTTGAGGTCTACGAGTGTAGTTTTAACGCATTAAACCGTTTGTCAATACGACATCGGAGTAGAGAGATATTCGCATTTTCGCGAGACCGCGCAAGCAGCTCCCAATGGGACCCACTTAGGCGGTGGTTGACCTACTTCAATTTATAAACGATTTGGACGCCTATTTTTGCTCATTTTTCAACTAATATTCGTCTCCAAACTTCTCCTAACCCTCCTAAACATATACCACAAGGGTTTTAAGTGATTCCAAAGTGATTACACCATATTTCAACATCAAAACTTAGTTCTAGTGAAGAACAACACCTCTTTGAGGTTGTGTTGTCATTGAGGATTGTTGTGGGCTGTATTTGGATGAAATTACAAGTTGTTGTGTCTATTGATAATTTTGTATTGATGGATTGCTCTGGTCATTGTTATTTGTATATGGTATTGGAGGAGGCCCTTGTTACAAGGGAGATGCTGCCAAAATTTACGTAAACGAGCTACTAGCTTAAGTTATAGACTTAGCCTTTGCTCAGCACTGATTTTGAATCTCCTTATACTATGATAGATTGAGTTGACTTGTTTGAAGAGTTGCTTGGAAGGGATTAAGGACTCAACGGGTTTAAGGTATGTTAAGGCACTTTCTTCTTTCTTTTGGCATGGTCTAAAATGAAATGAACATAAACGATACGCTATTTCATAATGACTCTACTCCTAGCAACTAAGGTTGTCCATGTTGTTCTTTCCTTATAAAATTATTCTAAACAAGTGTGTATGATCCTTAAATCCTACTAAGGTTCATATTGATGGTAGGGATGTCCATAATGTTCTTAAGTCACTCCAAAAGGTTTAGAAGATGATTCCATGAGTCTAGCATGCATTATATATAGTATCTATTTTACTCTACCGAGCCGCGCTATAGTCGGCCGGGTACGGCACCTATTGTGCAACCACTGATCAGTTGGGTTTACCGAGCTCCACGTGGCCGGGTACGATTCTACCGAACCTTATGATGGTCGGGTACGCTTTTACCGAGTCCTCTTTGAGGCCGGGTACGATATGATGATGATGATGCCCACAGAGGCGAATGTTTTAAAAAGTTTATGTATATATATGTATTATGCATTTCATATCAGTAACCCCCAGAGGCACTCTGATGTTACAGGTTGTATCTCCTCTATCTCTCTCTTTACATTACTGTTCTTGTTTATGCTTTCCTGCCTAACATACTCGGTACTTTATTCGTACTGACGTCCCTTTTGCCTGGGGACGCTGCATTTCATGCCCGCAGGTCCCGATTGATAGGTTGACAGTCCTCCTAGTAGGCTATCAGCTCAGCGAAGGTGTTGGTGCACTCCACTTGCTCCGGAGTTGCCTATTTGGTCAGTATGCTTTGGATATGTATTGATTGATATGGCGGGGCCCTGTCCCGACCTTTATGATTTTATGTACTCTTAGAGGCTTGTAGACATATGTCAGGTGTATGGATAATTGTATGGCCTTGTCGGCCTATGTTTCGAGTTTACTAATGGTCATGTCGGCCTTATAGGCCCGTATGTCACATATATTAGTTTGTATATCATGTTGGGTCTTCATATGTTGAGTATTCCCTTATGTTTTATTCTTGTTATCTCATGACGGGTTTTCTGGCTCATTTACTCATGATAACATGTTAAGAAAGATATGTTATGTTGGTACTCGGTTAAGTAAGGCACCGGGTGCCCGTCGCGGCCCTTCGGTTTGGGTCGTAACAGAAGTGGTATCAGAGCAGTTCTGTCCTAGGGAGTCTACAAGCCGTGTCTAGTAGAGTCTTGTTTATGGGTGTGTTGTGCACCACATTTATAAGCAGGAGGCTACAGGGCATTTAGGTCTGTCACTCTTTCTTCTTACTCTAGATCGTGCAGTAGAGCTCAGTTGTAAGAATTCAAACTTCTAAATTCGACTTTAGTCGTAATACAACGATACCTACATCGACAAAGACTGTTGGTAAGAGATTGCATGTGGATGTGGAAGAGTTGAGTCAGAGGAACTCGATTTCACATCATGCTTATGATGAGTAAATATGAGGTCTTCAACAGATCATGTGTGTACTAAGATGTGTATGCTTCTTAATAAGGAGCCTTAAGGCACGGATATCTATTCACGAATATGGTGAAAATCTATGAGGAATTCAGAAGCTAGATACAAGTTTTAACAAGTAAAAGAAGTAAGGTGAAGAGGGGTACGAGGCACCCAGATAATGAAGATTATCAATATTTTCAAATCAGGCAGAGAAATATAAGCATTTTGGTACCTTCATCAATGACAGAGGTAAGTACAATTGGCCACACCCATCTCAGTTATGTTCTATGGGAGCTAACAGATATTATTTAAGAGAAAGATGGGATATCAGGATCCAGTTGGAGTTAGAGTAACCCAAAAATTGTGGATAGGTTGTTATCATTAACTAACGTTTCCGAAAGATGGTGCAAATGTGGTAATAGATCTCCTTCTAAGACACCCAGATGGTGAACTCTAGAGTAGTACAATCAGATACGAATACTGGAATATTCAGAAATTTCAGAAGATAGGCAGTGGGATCCTAGAAGGGACAAATATTTACCTTAGTATGACTCTAGCCCCGAGTAAAAAAAGAATGTTAGGCATTCCCAAGAGCCAGTGAGATGAAGCTAGGGGAGCTTATAGGGAAAGAACTTTTTGTTGAAGTTTTCAGAATAAAGTGATAGACAAAAAAATATTATCCGGAGAATAAGAAGAAAATAAATGAAGCATCATGAGTAAGATGTGATATAGGGGTTATAACAGTAAATCAAAATATGACATGATGACAGAGTCTATAGTCAAGTGAAGGAAAATACAAGAGGTGACAAGCCTTAAGGCAATAAAAGAGTATAAGCCATAAAGTCATATTCTTATTTCGAGAAATGAGATGGTGACTTCAACGTGATTACCAGGAGGAAAGGTTAGACTCCAGAGTAATAAAAATCAGTATGGGCTGGTGAACAAGATAAAACCGAACATGAATTAGGGATCGGAGGATTTGATAATGGTCGATATCGTGAGAATTTCAAAGATCGTTCTCCAACAATAATAGAATAGACAATAGACGAATAACCTTTAAAGGCCATTTAGGAAGTCGCTTACCTAAAGCAAGCACTCTGAGCAAAGTTAATCTTAAGGGACTAAGTGTGCCAGTTACAGTAGGTGTCACCTTCGTGCATAATAAATTTAGTTATCCCTGGTACAGAAGGTTACCATAAGGTGATTAAGGTTCATTGATAATGTGAAAAGACGCCAAATATGAAAAGGAAAACAACTATAGGTAGATCGTCGTAGTACTAAATCTTAGTACTCCCCTAAAGGGGGGAATATGGTGTGATATGATATTAAGTTAGAGTTAAGCGGTTCAGTTAACTATGGAATGGCAAACAAAGAATGTGGTAAAAAGGAGAAAGGGATGATGTTGCATTTATTCAGTTCCTGAAGATATGTTGCGACTCCAGAACATTATACTAGCAAGACACCGGAGAGAGGCAGTAAAAGTTTTCGGCTAGGATGTTATTGATAAATAAGTGTGAATGGACACTTGATACATCAGGAGCTAGTGGCGAGAGATAAGTTAGGACAAAGGATATATCCCAAGAGGGATTATGCAGAATATATATATATATATATATATATATATATATATGAGAATGGACCAACGAGTAATTAGTAGTTGATTTAGGAAGAGCCCAGTTATGGCTAGACAAGAGGTCACAGATAAATCAATAGATCATGCAAGATAAATGTAGTGAATCGCAGCATAGTGAATTCAGTCTCGCAGATACGAGATCACAATCATTTGAAAAAAATTTCAGATAGGAGTTGAGGAAGTTAAAGGTACCATTTTTAAGGTTTATGAAAATAAGAGAGAGTGCCACTAAGGAGACAATAAAAATTTGAGCTTAGAAGTAACCTTACAAGCACAAAGGCATAAATTTATGTAACCAAGGATTATTATAGGCAAGTAAGAATAACGAAAATTACCTTCGGGTGTACGATATATCAAGCTCGCAACTTTACAAGAGCCAGAAGGTCTCCCTAAGTACTATAATGAAAGACTAGCTGAGGAAATAAGGAAGAAGGTTTCCACCTAAGCATAGTGAGCTAAAAAGTAAATGATCCTGTAACAACAGTCTCACTACAATATTGTATGCACTCCATAAGAAAGTGGCACCTATCATGGCTAATGAATGGTAAAAAAAAGCCATCAAAGGTGATGTTTGAGATCATATGAGGTACAGAAAATTATAGTATTCGTGGGCAAAATGACAAGCCAAGTATTCATGCAACAAGTGATAGAACGACCAGCAAAAGTAATTGCTTACATTTAAGGACAACTGAGAAGGCACGAAAGGAAATTTATGGTGCTAGCAAGTTAAAGGAAGGTTGCGAGTAGTATAAATAGATCGGTGTAGGTCCTAAGGTAAAGTATTGTAGAGCAACAAGGTTTTAGGTAGATAGGAGTAAGGATATGAAAAGGTGAGTGAGAAGGTGACGAGAATATGTATGTCATCGGGATTAAACCCATCAAGACAAGGGAGCTGATGATTTCCATATGTAATAAAAAGCTCAGTAAAGACTGAATAAACATAGAGGAGTTTGAGACTAATTGCATTTAGAAGAGATGGAATGCTGCCCTGGCAGTAGAATAAGGATCTAATTGTGATAGATAAGAGGATGATACTTAGGCCTTTAATCGAGTAACGATTTAACGAGAAAGGGATTTCATTAATTGCATGGGATTAGAATACCCCCATAAGATGAATCGCGTTGATACGGTTATTGAAGTATAGTATTATCCCTAGGTGGATCAGGAAAATCACTTTATATGTTCCCCGATAGGATGTGAGCCCTAGTGACAGTGTATTACGTAAGAGGTTGCAAGTTATTAGTGATAGATTATAGATCAACATTAAGGTGAATAAACAATAGATGGGTACAAGTTCCAAAGTTCGAGATGAGATTTGTTTGTTATTCTTAGATAAATAATAATGAGGAAGCACTAAAGGACTTAGATTTATACATATAGGATAAGCAGTGAGAGAGTAACCTGGAGTTGGGTAGCAAACCTCGGTAATAATAAACCGAAGTAAGTTTTATGGTATAGTATAACCTACCTAGATGTAGTAAATTCATAAGGATAGATATACAAGGCTATGAAACAAGAGATAGAAATAGTCTTAAGTTTGATAAAGTACCAAGCGAAAGACATCAGTACACCTATAGATGCCTAGAGGGACAGCTTGTCATAATTCTGTATATGTTCATAAAGTGAGGCTTAGAGATTGGCTAAAAGATGGAGGAAAAAGAGAAGACGAGTCGCTAGGCGCTCATACAAGGACACATTCGTACATACTGCATGACATAAGGTAGCAAATGTTACGATGTTGGAAGAATTCCGACCACATGTCATGGCGTGACAAAGAGGCCTAAAAGAGGGGAATGCCCAAGTATTTGGATTTATTCACAAAAAAAGTTTCTTAGATGGAAATATGAGCATTAAAGTATTCGTAAGAGCCATAGTTTATGAAACTGATAAGCGCATCAGTCAACATTCGAGGACGAATGTTCCAAAGGGGGGAATGATGTTACACCCCAAGTTTTCATACGTGAGAGTACGTCGTAAGTCATTGATGTAAGCTCGGAAATGAGATTATATTTGGAAGAAAATAAAGTAAGTTAATCATGTTACCTTGGAGGTTACAAATATTTAAGATCATGAATAACGAGTACCAAGAGGGTTGGAAATCTTAGAAGCTAAACCAATTGAAGAAAATAAGTTTCGTCAAAAGTCGACAAGTTTGGAATGTTATAACATGTACTTTGGGGTGAGACTAGGGTTCTTAACATGATAAGGAGGTTATTCTATGAGTTATTTTAGTCGTATGATATTCATTTTCTACATTTTGAAGGCAAGCAAGTTGTGGAACAAGAGTTGGCAAAGGTCATCACAAGTTACATTCATAAATTTGCTGAAATTTAGGTCAAATGTATCTGAGAATTTCTCCAAATATACTTGGAATCATGGGGTGTTCTACCTACCAAATTGAAGTTCTACGAGTCTACTTTGTAACGCATTAAACCGTTCATCAATACGATATCAAAGTAGAGAGATATTCACATTTTCGCGAAACCATGCAAGCAGCTCCCAATGGAACCCACTTAGGCGGTGGTTGACCTACTTCAATTTATAAACGATTTGGACGCCTATTTTTGCTCATTTTTCAACTAATATTCGTCTCCAAACTTCTCCTAACCCTCCTAAACATATACCACAAGGGTTTGAAGTGATTCCAAAGTGATTACACCATATTTCAACATCAAAACTTAGTTCTAGTGAAGAACAACACCTCTTTGAGGTTGTGTTGTCATTGAGGATTGTTGTGGGCTGTATTTGGATGAAATTCCAAGTTGTTGCTGCTGTCTAAGGTGAGTATAACAGCCTACTAATTGTGCTTAATCTTTCTTGTATGTTGGTTAAGTTGTTAGGATGATAAACTACAAGATAATACTTGGATTAGCTTAAGTCACTTCTATGGTGTTGTATTGCTATTAAGGGTTGTTGTAAAATGAATATAACTTGGATTTTGACTTGAAGTTACTGTAGGAGGTATGTATATTGTGTTCTTGCTTGTTCCTAAGGTTATCTTGATATTGATTAAGTTAAATGGATGGGCTAGACATGAACTAGTGAATAAAGTTGCTAGTTGGGGATAGTTGAAGTTGTGGATTATTTTCGTTGTTATAAATATATGGTATAAGGCTGGAATCATTGATTAATGACTTCATTATCAAGTTAATGATACTTTTATGTTGAAGTAAGAAGTCTATAAGGATTGATAAGGGGTATACGGATTCCAATCGGAGCTTGCCGCTCGTCGTAATGTAGTTGTGACTTGTTGTTGTTATATGGTGTCTTGATATTGATAATTATGTATTGATGGATTGCTCTGGTCATTGTTGTTTGTATATGGTATTGGAGGAGGCCCTTGTTACAAGGGAGATGCTGCCAAAATTTACGTAAACGAGCTACTAGCTTAAGTTATAGACTTAGCCTTTGCTCAGCACTGATTTTGAATCTCCTTATACTATGATAGATTGAGTTGACTTGTTTGAAGAGTTGCTTGGAAGTGATTAAGGACTCAACGGGTTTAAGGTATGTTAAGGCACTTACTTCTTTCTTTTGGCATGATCTAAAGTGAAATGAATACGCTACTTCATAACGGATCTACTCCTAGCAACTAAGGTTGTCCATGTTGTTCTTTCCTTATAAAATTATTCTAAGCAAGTGTGTATGATCCTTGAATCCTACTAAGGTTCATATTGAGGGTATGGATGTCCATAGTGCTCTTAAGTCACTCCAAAAGGTTTAGAAGGTGATTCCATGAGTCTAGCATGCATTATATATAGTATCTATTTTACTCTACCGAGCCGCTCTATAGTCGGCCGGGTACGACACCTATTGTGCAACCACTGATCAGTTGGGTTTACCGAGCTCCACGTGGCCGGGTATGATTCTACCGAACCTTATGATGGTCGGGTACGCTTTTACCGAGTCCTCTTTGAGGCCGGGTATGATATGATGATGATGATGCCCACAGAGGCGAATGTTTTAAAAAATTTATGTATATATATGTATTATGCATTTCATATCAGTAACCCCCAGAGGCACTCAGATGTTACAAGTTGTATCTCCTCTATCTCTCTCTTTACATTACTGTAATTGTTTAAGCTTTCCTGCCTAACATACTCGGTACTTTATTCGTACTGACATCCCTTTTGCCTGGGGACGCTGCATTTTATGCCCGCAGGTCTCGATTGATAGGTTGACCGTCCTCCTAGTAGGCTATCAGCTTAGCGAAGGTGTTGGTGCACTCCACTTGCTCCGGAGTTGCCTATTTGGTCAGTATGCTTGGGATATGTATTGATTGGTATGGCGGGGCCCTGTCCCGACCTTTATAATTTTATGTACTCTTAGAGGCTTGTAGACAGATGTCAGGTGTATGGATAATCGTATGGCCTTGTCGGCCTATGTTTCGAGTTTACTAATGGTCATGTCGGCCTTATAGGCTCGTATGTCACATATATTAGTTTGTATATCATGTTGGGTCTTCATATGTTGAGTATTCCTTATGTTTTATTCTTGTTATCTCATGACAGGTTTTCTGGCTCATTTACTCATGATAACATGTTAGGATAGATATGTTACGTTGGTACTCGGTTGAGTAAGGCACCGGGTGCACGTACGGCCCTTCGGTTTGGGTCGTGACATATATAATGGTACCCAAACACTATCAACCCTTTGCAAACCCTTTGAGCAGGTTACCTTCCCTTGATTACCCTCTTTGGAACCTAAAAGTGTTATTGAAAAACAAAAATAAAAAAAAGATATTGAAATGAAAAAAGGGGAAAAGAAAAGGAAAAATAAAGAGAAAAGAAAACAAAACAGAAGAAAAAGCAAAAGAATAATAAAATAAAAAACAAAGTTCCTTGAACTACGTTCGACTTGATTCCGAAAGGATACGTAGGCAGCCTCTCTCTAGGGTTCAGTCACACCAAAATAAAGATCCACATTTCCCCAAAGTTGAAACTAGGGCAAAAGTTACAATGATTCGGCGATGGTTTCGCCTGAAAGCTTTCAAAGTTATAATTCAATCCAAATTCCTTTAACCCAAATCCTTTTTAAGTCCTTCCGATCGATCGGCAAATATGTTCAAATTGGAGGATACTGTTACTTGGATCTTATGCAACAAAATGAGAGAAACAAAATGAGAGAGTCTTATCGGTGAAAACCCTCACAGGCACCATGGGGCGATGGTAAGCAAAGAAATTGAAAATAAGAGTCTTGTTAGTGAAAACTCACAAAGGGCACTATAAAGCGATAGTGATAAGAGAAATAAGAGAGGTCAGCCGGTGAAAACATGTAAAGGTCACCACTGATCGAAAAAAGGATCCTCACATCCATCAGCGTCGACAGAGTCCTGGTAATATTTCTCGATTTGAGGCAAAAGTTTTGATGAATTTCTGAGAGTCGGGCAGTTTACACAGATCAGGCATCCAGTCCAAAAGGCATGTCATGTTCATTGAAGTCCGCATATGCTATAGAAAAGTCCTTCTTTCTTTCCCCCGAAAGGGATACCTCTTATTTGAATTCATTGTCCATTCCATTATTTGTTTTCCTTTGAATCCCTTTTGGTCTAACTCTTTTATGAAACTAAGACAAAGAAGGGATGGTAAGACTGATTTATAGGGTTCTCATTTGATACAAGCCAATATGCAAAAAGGGCATCCAGCCTCGGCAGGGGCATTAAGTCGACCTCGACTGGCCATGGCGGCCGATGCTTCGAAATCAAAACTCTTACAACAACATACCCAGTAAAATCCTACTAGTGGGATCTAGGGAGAGTAGAGTGTACGCAGACCTTACCCCTACCCCGAAAAGGGTAGGGAGGCTGTTTCCGACAGACTCTCGGTTCAACAGGAGAGACAATAATATCAGAAAAGAAACAGAAGAAAAGGCATGTAACAACAAAAGATGCCAGAAAGAAAATAATAACGACGAATAAGTGAAAGGACAATAACACAAAACTATGCAAAACAACAATGTGAGCACAAACATAGACCACTACCAAACCTAACCAAAACACTATCAGACTACTCGGTACAAAGAGGGAAAGAACTCTCGACTACCCCCTAGCCTACCACCCTAATGCTCGACCTCCATTTGTTCCTATCAAGAGCCATGTCCTCAGAGATCTAAAGTCGTGCCATGTCCTGCCTGATCACCTCGCCCCAATACTTCTTAGACCGCCCTCTGCCTCTTCTCATACCTGCCAAAGTCAACCGCTCATACCTCCTAACCGGTGCCTCTAGGCTTCTCCTCTGCACGTGTTTGAACCATCTAAGCCGCGCTTCCCGCATCTTGTCATCCATGGGAGACACGCCTTCCCTCTCCCGAATATGTTTATTCCTAATCTTATCCAGCCTAGTGTTGCCACACATCCATCCCAACATCCTTATTTTTGCTACTTTCATCTTCTGGATATGTGAATTCTTGACTGGCCAACACTCAACTCCATACAACATGGCTGGTCTAACCACCGCTCTATAGAACTTACCTTTGAGTTTCGGTGGCACATTCTTGTCACACAGGACTCCAGACGCTAACCTCCATTTCATCCACCCCACCCCAATACGGTGCATAACATCCCCGTCA
The DNA here is from genome assembly GCF_000393655.2 of Nicotiana sylvestris. Classification (NCBI taxonomy): domain Eukaryota; kingdom Viridiplantae; phylum Streptophyta; class Magnoliopsida; order Solanales; family Solanaceae; genus Nicotiana; species Nicotiana sylvestris. The sequence goes on from NC_091062.1 coordinate 141,982,464, forward strand.
ATCTCCCCATCTTCCTGGATAATTGACCCTAAGTACTTAAAACTGTCTCGCTTGAGGATGACCTGTGAGTCAAGCCTGACTTCCACATCCGCTTCCCCCGTTTCATTGTTGAACTTACATTCCACATATTCCGTCTTAGTCCTACTCAACTTGAAACCTTTAGACTCCAAGGCCTGCCTCCATACCTCCAGTCTCCCATTAACGCCACCTCGCGTCTCATCAATCAGAACTATATCATCAGCGAACAACATACACCATGGTACCTCTCCTTGGATATGGTGCGTCAGTGCGTCAATCGCTAGAGCAAATAAGAATGGGCTGAGCGCAGATCCTTGGTGTAACCTCATAACCATCGGAAAAGGCTCTGAGTCACCTCCTACAGTCCTAACCTGAGTCATAGCTCTATCATACATATCCTTTTTTGCCCTAATGTAAGCAACATGATCACCTTTCACCTCCAGACACCTCTAAAGGACGTCCCTAGGGACCTTGTCATACACCTTCTCTAGGTCAATAAACACCATATGTAAATCCCTCTTCCTATCCCTATATAGTTCCACCAACCTCCTAATAAGGTGGATAGCTTCCGAAGTAGAATGACCCGATATGAACCCAAACTGATTTTTCGATGTAGACACCTCCCTCCTTATCCTCCCTTCCACATCCATATCCCAAACTTTCATGGTATGACTTAGTAATTTGATACCCTTATAGTTGTTACAATTCTGGATATCCCCTTCATTTTTGTACACCGGGACCATTGTACTCCACCGCCACTCATCAGACATCCTCTTTGTCCTGAAGATAACATTAAACTACCTAGTCAGCCACTCCAAGCCTACTCTACTCGAATATCTCCAAAACTCTACTGGAATCTTGTCTAGTCCGGTTGCTTTGCCCTAACTCATCAAAGCCATCGCACCCACAACCTCCTCAACCTTAATGCGCCTACAATTCCTAATGTCTTGGTGACTCTTGGAGTGCTCCAATTTCCCTAACACGATGTTTCCATCCCCCTCTTCATTTAGAAGTTTATGAAAGTACGACTGCCATTTTTGCCTAATTTGGGCCTCTTCCATCAATACTCGACCATCCTCGTTTTTGATGCACCTAACTTGATCCATGTCGTGAGCCTTCTTCTCTCTCGCTTTGTCCAACCTAAATAGCTTCTTGTCCCCACATTTGCCCCCAAGTTCCTCATAAAGTCTTAGCCTCTATGACCGCTAATTTTGCCTCCTTCCTAGCCTCCTTATATCTTTCTCTATTCGCTGTCCTCTGATCCTCGTCGGTGCTCTCTACTAACTTAATGTAAGCTACTTTCTTGGCTTCCACTTTACCTTGGACCACGTCATTCCACCACCAGTCACCTTCGTGCCTTCCAGAGTATCCTTTTGAAACTCCCAACACCTCTTTTGCTGCCTCCCTTATACAGTCTGCCGTCGCCGTCCACATAGCGCTAGAGTCCCCCCCCACTCTTCTAGGCACCCATATTTGTCAGTCGCCCCACCAACTCCTATGCATTAACCTTAGACAAAGCTCCCCATCTAATCCTCGACTGACCCCGTACAAACCTCTTCTTCCTCTTCATCAAGATACTGGCGTCCATTACCAAGAGCCTATGTTGAGTTCTGAGGTTCTCACTCGGGATTACCTTGCAATCCCTACACAGCCCCTATCTCACCTCCTGAGGAGGAGATAGTCAATCTGAGTCTTAGCCACCATACTCCGAAAAGTAACCAAATGTTCCTCCCTCTTCAGGAACATCGAGTTCACGATTACTAACTCAAAAGCTCCAGCGAAATCAAATAGTGAGGTACCACCCCCATTCCTATCACTAAAGCAAAAGCCGCCATGCACCTCGCCATAGTCACCAACAGACAACCCAATATGACCATTGAAATCAAAACTCTTAGAAGGAGCAAATCAAATTGAAGTTCCTATAAGGGCAAATGAAGTTGAAAAGGTAGAGTCGCACGTGGCTAACCGTCTCGGCAAGGTTTGAAAAGCCAAGGTACCCCAAATGCTCTGAAATTAAAATTGGAAGAAAGAAGCTAGAAATAAAAGGCCTACAAAGGCAAAACAAAAGTGGAAAAAGTTAAGTCCCATGCGACTAGCCGTTGCGGCAAAAGTTTGAGGAGCCAAAAGTTCCCCCAATGCTCCGAAGTTAAAAATTGAAAGAAAAAACAAGTCATGAGTGAAAGGCCTACAAAGGCAAAATAAAGTCAAAAAAGGCTGAGTCCCACGCGACCAACCGTCATGGCAAAGTCTGGAAAAGCCAGAGATTTTCCAGAGCAAGAAAAGGAATCGGTATTCAGGAAATAACCAGTTGCAGTTGAAAGGGCCTAGATCAAGTGACTAAAACAATCAAGGCCACAAAACCAACCACCGTTTCAAACTGACAAATTGTTCTTTGTTTGAGAAACATGAAACAAGTGTAATCCGAAGCAACCTTGTAAGAAGCAGGTGCAACCAAAAAGAAACTGTGCAAGGGTTAAAAACAGCTTTACAGCAACAACTCCTAAAAGGGAAGTCTCCTCCAAATTCTTTCCCGCATTTACTCATTCTCTAAAAAAAGAGAAAAAAATGATGAAAAAAATAAAGAAAAGGAAGAAAATTCAAAATCATGGTAGTATAGGGTCTCCAATCCCTATCTGCTTTTTCAACATAGGGTCTCCACTCTCTAGTTGACGTTATTTCAGACATAGGGTCTCCAATCCCTAGTATCTTTTCCAACATAGGGTCTCCACTCCCTAGTTGACGTTATTTCAGACATAGGGTCTCTACTCCCTAGTCGCTCTTCCAACATAGGTCTCCAATCCCTAGTTGATTTTATTTTATACATAGGGTCTCCACTCCCTAGTTGTTTTTCCAATATAGGGTCTCCATTCCCTAGTTGGTTTTATTTTCGACATAGGGTCTCCACTCCCTAGTCTCTTTTCCAACATAGGATCTCCACTCCCTAGTTGATGTTTACTTTAGACATAGGGTCTCCACTCCTTAGTCTCATTTCCAACATAGTTTCTCCACTCCCCAGTTCATGTTTATTTTAGACATAGGGTCTCCACTCCCTAGTCTCTTTTCCAATATAGGGTCTCCACTCCCTAGTTGATGATTTCAATTTAGATATAGGGTCTCTACTCCTTAGTCACTTTTCCAACATATGGTCTCTATACCTTAGTTGAAGTTATTTTAGACATAGGGTCTCTACTCCCTAGTCTCTTTTCCAACACAGGGTCTCCACTCTCTAGTTGATGTTTTTTTAGACATAGGGTCTCCACTCCCTAGTCTCATTTTCCAACATAGGGTCTCCACTCCCTAGTTGATGATTTTATTTTAGACATAGGGTCTCCACTACCTAGTCGCTTTTCGAACATAGGGTCTCCACTCCTTAGTTGAAGTTATTTTAGACATAGGGTCTTCACTCCCTAGTATGCTTTTCCAACATAGGGTCTCCACTCCCTAGTCTCCTTTTTCAACATAGGATCTTCAATCCCTAGTTGACGTTATTTCAAACATAGGGTCTCCACTCCCTAGTTGAGTTTTTTAGGATATAAGGTCTTCACTCCCTAGTATGCTTTTCCAACATAGGGTCTCCACTCCTTAGTTGAAATTATTTTAGACATAGTGTCTCCACTCCATAGTCTCTTTTCCAACATAGGGTCTCCACTCCCTAGTTGATTTTGTTTTAGACATAAGGCCTCCACTCCCTAGTCGCTTCTCCAACATAGGGTCCCCACTCCCTAGTTGAAGTTATTTTAGACATAGGGTTTCCAGTCCCTAGTCTGCTTTTCCAACATAGGGTCTCCACTTTCTAGTTGATTTTATTATAGACTTAGGGTCTCCACCCCTAGTCGCTTTTCTAGCATAGGGTCTCCACTCCCTAGTTGATTTTATTTTAGACATAGGGTCTCCATTCCACAGTCGACTTTCTAACATAGGGTCTTCATTCCCTAGTTGACTTTATTTTAGTCATAGGGTCTCCACTCCCTAATCCCTTTCCAACACAGGGTCTCCACTCCCTAGTCATTTTTTACAACATAGGGTCTTCACTCCCTAGTTGCCTTTCTAACATAGGGTCTCCACTCCCTGGTTGATATTTTTTAGACATAGGGTCTCCACTCCTTAGTCACTTGATTTTATTTTAGATATAGGGTCTCCACTCCCTAATCTCTATTTTTTTAAGTGTACACCAATTCCGACCTTTTATTTGCTTTCAACAATGAAGTAGTATAGAGTTTTGTAACCAATAACTCACGAAATTTTCCTAGTGAAAATTGGGGCAGAAAAATTTCGTTCGTTTGTTTGTTTTGGTGCCTGAGCAGGTTATACCTCGAAGCACAGGGTTCGAGATGACCAAAAAGAAGTCTCAATCTAAAATATGGAAAAGAAAAGAAAAGAAAAGAAGTGAACTCAAAGTGCAGAAGCGGTGAAAAGATATGGACTGCTCAAGACATGACTGAAGTCACAAGACTTGCATGTCCCGTTTTGACCCGAAAAGCTGAAGAAGAATGAACTAGCACTTGCAGCTAGCAAGCATCAAGGTTTAGATCAGAGTCTGTGTGAAGAACCAGCCAAGACTCAAGATCAAGCCTTAAAAGGCTTATAGATAGGAACCTTGTAACTCGTAGCTGATAGGTTTTTTTTTTGCTTTTTCATTTTGATTTTGGTGTAATAAGGAGCTCAGCAAGCATCAACATAAAGAAATCATAGCTTTCCGGTAGTCCCAGCTACCGAAACTTCCAAAACTACACTAACTTGATTCCTTTATATCCAAGGATATGTAGGCAACCTTCGAAGCAAGGTTCGGTCAAACTTTTTCAAAATGCATCCGATGGAGTTTCAAACAGGCAAAATTATTCATGATTGCTCACTTTATCTTTGTCCGAAAACTCTTCATGTTTCCGAGCAAAGAGGGGCAGCTGCGAGCACCTAATTTTTGCCCTAATGCCAAATTACTCCTAAAAATAAAAAAATATTTCAAAATAGTTTTTATCAATTTTGTAGAATTTTAGGAACTTTTCTCTGGTTTAGTTAAATTGTTTTTCATTTCATTATTATGCATAATCACTATAAATCATGAAAATGCCAAATATATTTTATTCCTTCATGCATTAAATTTTAGATTTTAATTGCATGTTAGTTGCATTTATACAATATAAAATACCAAAAATACATAAAATTATTAGTTAATTATTAGATAAAAATGGCATAGGTTACTTTTGCATAAAATATGATCAATTTGAATTAATGGTTAAGTGGATACAATTTGAAGACAATTGATCAAAAGGCTGAAAAAGGTCAAATTTGGCCAATTCTATCGGCCCAAAACTCCACAAGATTTTTCCCAAACCTAATGCCCATAACCCGACCTGCTTGGCCCAAATCCCCCTCTTCATTAAAATACCCCCATCTCTCATTCTCTCTCACACACAAAAAATATCGGACCCCCACCCCAAAAAGAAAACCGTAGCACCCCTAACTTTTTCTTCTTCAGTAGAGAAGGACGGCGCCACCCCTCCCATTTTTTTTGATGAAACCCAGCCGCCGACCCCTCCTTCTTCTACACACAAAAACCTAGCTGCCCACCCTCCTCTCACACTATAACGATTCGGCCGATTGTTTTATGAGTTACCGCTCTATTTTCCCCATTTTTTCTTTTTATGAATTGTTCAACTGTATTATATGATATCGGGTTGGTTGGTTCGTGTTCGGAGTGGTTTTGCAAAGGAATGAGACACTTAGTCTCTTTTGAGTAAGCTTAAGTTGAAAAAGTCAACTGGATATTGACTTATGTGAAAAAGGTTTCGGATGTGAATTTCGATGGTTCGTATAGATTCGTTAGGTGATTTGGGACTTACGAGCGTGATCAGAATATATTTTGGAGGTCCGGAGTTGATTTAGACTTGAATTGGCAAAATTGAAATTTTGGCATTTTCCGGTTGGTAGTGGAAATTTTGATATAGGAGTCGAAATAGAATTTTTGAAATTGGAGTAGGTCTGTTATGTCATTTGAGACGTGTGTGCAAAATTTCAAGTCATTCAGACGAGGTTTGATAGACTTTTTGATCGAAAGCGGAATTTGGAAGTTTTAGAATTTTTAGGCTTGAATTCGAGGGTGATTTGATGTTTTAGTATTGTTTTGAGTGATTCGAGGGCTTGACTAAGTTTGAATGATGTCATGGGATGTGTTGACATGTTTTGTTGAGGTCCCGAGGGCCTCGGGTGAGTTTCAGGTGCTTAACGGATCAAATTCTTGTTTTGGGAAGTTGCAGATTTTCTGCTATTTCTGTTGCAGAGTGTTGTTCTTCGCGTTTGCGAAGAGATGTTGAGTGAGGTAGGAGAATTACCCTTCGCATTCGTAATATTGGTCCCGCGTTCGTGAAGGTTGAGTCAGAATGTGCATCGCGAACGCGTGGCATAGTTCGCGTTCGCGTAGAAGGGTGAAGCAGGCTTGGGCATCAGGCCCTAAAGCATCGCGTTTGCGACAAGAGGAACGTGTTCGCGTAGGCTAAGCTGAGTAAGGCATCACGTTCGCAAGGAGGTTTTTGCATTCACGAAAGAGGATTTAATTGGTCAGTGATTTGTGTGCTTTGCGAACGCGAGGCCTTGACCGCATTTGAGAAGAAGGAAATATGCCTGGGCAGAATGTTTAAATAGTCATCTTCGCGAATTTTAGGCCATTTCTCAACATTGTTGGCCGACTTTGGAGCTTTTTGAGAGGGATTGAAGAGGGAATCGATGGAAAACACTTGGAGGTAAGATTTTTGAACTCAATACTCGATTTTATGATTATTTCTAACTAATTAGACATGAAATTAGTGGGGTTTAAAGCCTAAAATTGGGGAATTAGGGCTTGAAATTGGAGAGGAAAAATTTGGGATTTGAGGGACCATTTGAGGTCCGATTTTGATGTTCTTGGTATGTATGAAATCTTGTGAGAATAAGGATTCTATTAATGTAATTTTTATCAGATTCCGAGACGTGGTCCCAGGGGTCGGGTTTGACCAATTTCAGGATTTTTGATGTAATTTGATTATTTTCGCGTGAGCTTTGTTCCCTTAGCATAATTTGATGTTATGGTTCTGATTATGGTTAGATTCGGGGCATTTGGAGACCGAGTCGAGGGGCAAAGGCATCGCGGGCTAGAGTTTGGACCAGATTGAGGTAAGCAATGATTGTAAATGTTGTCCTGAGGGTATGAAACCCCGGATTTCACATCGATGTGCTACTTTGAGGTGACACACATGCTAGATGATGAGCGTGGGGTCGTTTACCGTTGGGAATTGTGACTTGGCCCATCCCGTACGACTGTTAAGTCGCATATTTGATTAAAACCTTTTTGATATCATTGTGTTTTGGAAATTATTATTATGTTTTGGGCTAAATGCCATATTTGGGCCTTGTGCCAACTGTTTTGGGACTCTTAGGGGCTTTTCACTATTATTCCTCATTGTTTTGACTTAATATCTGTACTCAATCATGTTGTATTCTACTATTTTCATAACTCAGCCGTATTTACTCTGTTTTCATATTTTAAATGATATTTTGGGCTGAACATCGTGTTTTACTGTTCCCCGAGGGGCTTGAGAGATTTTTAACTGAGTGAGGCTGAGGGCTCGTGTTGTGAGGGTATTATGGGATCGGACTGCACACCGCAGCATGTTGTACTCATTTGTGATATATGAGAGGCCGAGGGCCTGATTTGTTATGCCACGAGATGGCTTGAGATAACGCCTGGGCTATAGGAGCCCCTTCGGAGTCTGAACACCCCCAGCCAGCGTAGGTACCCAGTGTGAGAGATGTGATATTTCCCTGAGGGACTGTTTTTTTTTGTTGTTGCCCGAGGGGCTGATTACGAGTGATTGTGAGGTAGCCCGAGGGGCTGGTTCTGTTGATATTTTGCCCGAGGGGCGGTTGTGGTACATGTTTTTGTCGGATGGGCTGTTTACGTTTCTATTATTTTACTCACTGTTTTCATCACTCGTTTGAAACTATTGAAAGAGGCTTTAAAAAGGTTTTACTGAACTGAGTTGTTTTTTACGAGTTTTATTGATTTACTGTATTGTTCTGGGCGCATATACTATTTTGTTGTAGTGCTATGACATGAAATTTCCTATTTTCTTACTGCTCAGCTGCTTTTACTTTTATTACTTACTGAGTTGGCGTACTCACATTACTCTCTGCACCTTGTGTGCAGATCCAAGAGTCTTGGGATGTGATAGTAAGTGTTGATCAGTCTTCCAGCAGGTCTCCGGAGTTGACTAGGTAGCTGCTTGACGTTCGCAGCCCAGTGCTTCCCCTTCCTATCTTATTCAGATTGTCTTAGTATTTTGTTTTCAGACTATGTTGTCCTTTCTTATTCCTAGATGAGTTGTAGTTACTCATCACTGGTGACACGTTAGGCGTTACTCATTTGGGGATTGTGTCGGCTGACCTAGTTTCACGTTAGGCGCCATCACGACCAGGTCAGTTTTAGGGCCGTGACACACATATTCTTCTCTTCTGACCTCTCTCATTCTTCGACACATGGAAAAATTGAATCCACCTTCAAAATTCGAAAGAAGTTCAACAACAAATATGGATTTTTGAGAATTAAAACGAATATATGAGAGCTTAGGAGTTCAAAAAAAAATAGCAACGAAGTGACTGAGCTATTTTTTTAGATCTAGAAATTCAAATTGTAGCAAAGAAGAATTTTGAGGCTATTTTAATTTGCTGCTTTACTCTGTATTTCTTGGGGTTTCAAGGAGTATTTTAGCTCAAAGACGCTGTAATTTGTTGATGAGTCTGCTCTGCTTTACCAAATTTGTTGTTGAAATAGTTGTTATCTCCTTGTCAAAGCCAGAGATCTAATTTCTTACCATTTTGTTCTACTGTCCAGGTACTGCTCCTTGATTAAATTATATAAATCTGCAGATTTTCTTGGGAATAAGAATTGTTGGAAATTGTTCATATGTCACCTGTTTTGTCATTACTTTTGTTTGATGGTTATTATTGGTTTGTTTAATTGCTATAGCGTATATTGAAACATGAGGCTGAATTGCAAGTTTGAATTTATTGTGTTTATTCTATTGGAAACAAACATATAAATGTGCATTTTCTTCTTCTTCTTCTTCTTTTTGTGAAATGGTGGAGGAAGAAGTTGATGGAAACCTGTAAAAGGCAAAGGAACGAATAATTGGTGTAGTCCCATAGGCAGAATTGAAGGAATTCCATTATTTCTATTTTATTGCAATTGTTAATTACTATTAGATTAATTCATGTTTTGATGTGCTTTGGATTGTTCTAGATTTGCTCTAAATGATGGGCGTGAGGGGTTTGTCCAGATGGCTTACCTATTGATTTTATTTGAGTTGGACTCCCCCATGGAGGGTCCAATTAGGCCTAATATGATCAAAATCCTTTAGAATTCTTTATTCACTACACATACCCCAACATACCAACATAAGCTCGACCTTGGTTTCGGCTCCAAACTAAAATAGAGGTTATACTTTAGGCCAACTTAAAGGTTTCATAATCCCTTTGAGTTGGTTGATGTTGTACAATTGTTTGTTATCTTCAAAATTCTAGTGAAAGGAGAAGGAACTTCTGAAAATACAGTTTAAATTGATTAGTTTCTAGGATGTGTTTGTGTTGATTTATCCTTTTATTATCTTTTATTTTCATGTTGATTCAGTTATCGTAGTTGTGCTTTGATTTTTTGTTGCACTATTAATGTTATCAAATTTCAATCTTCATCACAATGGTCTTCTTTGCTATAACAGTTTTTTAATTCATCATTCAAAAACCAAAACAGAATGAACAGTGATCTCTTTAGAAGAGTAAATGCTTCAGAGGAAAGTTAAATGTTGGTATGTCATTATTGTGATAGTAAATAGGGAGTTATGCATTGAAGGGTGGTAAATAGTGGATATGAAGGTGTAACGACCCGATTGGTCATTTCATGAATCACTGCTCTATTTCCCCCATTTTTGCTTTCTTATGTGTTGTTCAGCTACATTTCATCGTATCGTGTCGGTTACTTCGGATTTGGAGTAGTATTGTAGTGTTATGAGACACTTAGTCTCTTAAGTTGACCATTTAGTTGGAAAAGTCAACCAAAAGTTGACTTGTGTGTAAATGATCTCGGAATATAGTTTTTATCGTTTGAATAGCTTCGTTAGGTTATTTGGGACTTAGGAGCATGATCAGAATGTAATTCAGAGGTCCGTGGTAGATTTAGGTTGGAATTGGCGAAATTGGAATTTTGGCGCTTTCTGGTTGGATGTGGAAATTTTGATATCGGGGTCGAAATGGAATTCCAAAAATTGGAGTAGGTCCGTAGTGTAATTTGAGATGTGTGTGCAAAATTTCAGGTCATTTGGATAAGGTTTGATAGACATTTTGATCGAATTCGGAAGATTTGGAATCCTTAGGCTTGAATTCGAGGGTGATTTAGTGTTTTGGCATTGTTTTCAGTATTCCGAGGGTTAGTATGAGTTTGAATGTTGATAAGTGACTTGTTGACATGTTTGGTTGAGGTCTTGAGAGCCTCGGGATGGTTTTGGATGGTTGTTGGAAAGTTGGACTTAGAGTTGTGCTGTAGAAAATTTGCTGCTTCTGTTATTTCCGCACCTGCTAATTGGGGACCACAGGTGCGATGATCGCAGGTGCGTGAAGGAAGCCGCAAGACCGAAAGATTTACCGCACCTGCGAGCCCGCAGGTGCGAAGCCTGGGTCACAGGTGTGGATGTTTGGCCCTTTAATGAAAAACTGCAGGTGCAGCTATTTTGTCGCAGATGCGGGAAATGGACCGCAGGTGCGAGATCGCTGGGCAGAAGGTATCAAAAGGTCCTCCTCGCAATTTTTTGCTAAGTTCTCCATTTTTGAAGATGGGAAGTGAGCTAGGGCAGTGAGGTTTCAAGGGAAATCGAAGGTTATCAGTTGGGTAAGCCACTTAAGCTTCATTACTTGTGTTTATGACCATTTTTTCATTGTTTGATCATGGTATTAGTGGAATTAGGGAAGAAAATTGGGGGATTAGGGATTGAAATTGGAGAGCTTTGAGTGGGGATTTGAGGGGCCATTTGAGGTCCGATTTCGATGCTTTTGGTATGAATAGACTCGTGTGAGGATAAGAATTCTATTGATGTGGTTTTTATAGGATTCCGAGACGTGGGTCCAGGGGTTGGGTTTGACCAATTTTGGGACTTTTGATGAAATGTAATTATTTTCGCATGGGTTTCATTCCCTTAGCATATATTGATGTTATGATTCTGATTTTAGGTAGATTCGACGCGAGTTGAGGCCGAGTCGGGAGGGAAGGGCGTCGCAGAGTAGGATTCATCCAGTTTGAGGTAAGTAAGGATTGTTAATCTAGACCTGAGAGTATGAATCCCCAGAATTTCGTACTGTTTTGATAAATGAGATGACTCACATGCTAGGTGATGAGGGTGTGGGTATGCACCGAAGGGATTATGTCTTGGTCCCTCCCGTGGCTACCATATAGTTGCATATTTAGATATATCGTATACGATATCCATGTGTTTAAGAAATAAATTTGTTGACTTGGGCTGAATGCCATATTTGGGGCCTTTGTGCCGACATGTTTAGACCCTTAGGAGTATTTTAATATTTTTCTCACACTGTTTTGATATGAAAGCATATCCTCAGTCATGATTTACCTGTTTATTGTTTAATCCGGTTTCATTACGAGGCTACACCACTGAAATTCGGAGGCTTAAGTCTACCAAACCTCTCCAACCTTCGCTGCTCGTCTTCTAGCATGGTAGGAACTACATAGTCATGAGCAACTGCAACCGGCTGAGCTGGATATGCCCCTGGTGTCTGAAGTCCCTGCACGACCTGCTCAAGTGTGCGAGCGGCAGGAGTCTGAGTGACTCCCCCGACCTGAGAAGTAGTTGCGGCTATAGTAATTGAGACCGCCTGAGCTAGGCTAGTGAAAATTGATAGAATCTGAGCCAAGGCCTCCTGAAGGCCCGAAATCAAAATAGGCATAGTTGGTGTCTGAGCTGGTGCTGCTGGAGCGTCCACAATTGGGACCTGATCCTGAACTGGGGCAACTGGTGGATTTGCAGGTGCTGCCCTAGCTGCTATGCGACCCGCACCTCTGCCCATACCACGACCACGACCGCATCATCGGCCTCTAGTGGCCACAGTTGGTGGCACTGGTGGTCGACCATCCTGACTGGTAGCGTGTGCCCTCACCAACTGTAAGAGAATAGAATAACAAAAGTTTAGTACTCGGATTAACAAATTCGCATGACAAGGATTTCAAGAATGTGATGTTTTCCTAAATGTTCTACAGCCTCTCGAGGATAAATACATATGTCTCCATACCGATCCGCGAGACTATAGTAAACCTGCTCATGACTCGTGATACCTATGTAACCTAGGCTCTGATACCAACTTGTCACGACCCTAAACCCGGACCCGGTCGTGATGGCGCCTCTCATGAAGACAAGGCCAACCAACACATTCCCACTTCATCTTAAGCAATTAAAATAATAAGTTTTAAGTTTTTAACATGAAAAAGTCCCAAAATAAGCAATGAACAATACAATTTGCGGAATTAAAACCAACACAGCCCGACATCGAGGTATCACCAGTCATGAGCATCTATCAATATACTAAAAGTCTAAAGATTCTACATAGTCTAATACAGAGCTAAAACTGAGGAAATAAGATAAAGGAAGAAGCTTTGGGTTGTGAACGCCGGCAGCTACCTAGAGAATCTCCGAATCCGCCTGAGCTGGAAGGATCAACACTCACTAGCGGGACCTGAAGTGCCTGAATCTGCACACGGAGTGCAGGGAGTAAAGTGAGTACTCCAACTCAGTAAGTAATAATAATAAATGCAGACTGAGTAATAAGAAATCACGTAAAGCACATTACAGGATATAAGGAAGCAGTAAAAGGTAGTAAAAGTAATGAAACAGTAAAAATATGCAAAGTCACTTTAGTTCAGTTTAAGATTCTTAAAATGCCTTTTTAAACAGTTAAGCAAGTAAAAGACAGGCAACTAGAAAAGGTAAACACATAAAGAACTGCCCCTCGACCACAATACCAACAGAATCAGCCCCTCGGGCAACACATGGAACAATACCAGCCCCTTGGGCTCTATCTCATATCACAATGGGTACCCGCGCTCACTGGGGGTGTGTAGACTCCTGGAGGGGCCTCTTACGGCCCAAGCCCAATATCAAGCCATCTCATGGCATAATCACATAGGCTCTCGGCCTCATTCAACAAGTCACCTCATGGCGTACAAATCTCAGGCCTTCGGCCTCATAATCATAATCAGGTGTTTCCTCACAACATAGGCCCTCGGCCTTACTCAGTCCAAATTTCTCACAAGCCATTCGGGCAACAGTAAAATATGATGCTCAGCCCAAAATATCATTTAAAATATCATTTTAAGTGTTAAAGCAGAGTAGACATGGCTGAGTTATGAAATTAGTAGAATATTGCATGATTGAGTGCAAGTATGAGGTCAAAACAGTGAGGAAAAATTAGTAAAAATCCCCTAAGGGTTCAAATAATTAGCACAAGGCCCAAATATGACATTCAGCCCAAAACATGATGATAACAAATAGTTTTCAGTAAAATACGCGGTAAAATAGTCATTCGGGACGGACTAAGTCACAATCCCCAACAGTGCCGACCCCACACTCATAATTTAGAGTGTGCATCACCTCAATGTAGTACCACGATGTGCAATCCGGGGTTTCATACCCTCAGGACAACATTTACAATCATTACTCACCTCTACCCGATCCAAATCTCTAGCTCGCGATGCTTTTGCCCCTCGAATGGGCCTTCAGATGCTCCAAATCTAACCAAAATTTGTGCAAAATCATCAAAATATGCTAAGGGAACAAAGCACACTCGAAAGAAATCAAATTACAACACAAATCCTGAAATTGGCCAAACCAGACCCCCGGGCCTACGTCTCGGATACTAAAAACACAATGGACTCCTTATCACTCCCCGAGTTCATTCATACTAAAAACATCAAAATCCAACCACAAATGACCCCTCAAATCCCAAATTCTAGGTCTCCAATTACAAGCCCTAGTTCTTCAATATTAGGCTTAAATTCCATGATTAATTAGGTAGAATTCACATTAGAATCGAGTATTAAGTCCATAAATCTTACCTCCAAGTGTTTTCGCTTGAATCCCTCTTCAATCCTCTTTAAAAAGCTCCAAAATCGCTCAAAATGGTGGAATTTAACCCCAAAATCGCGGACAAGATGATTATTTAAACATTCTGCCCAGGCCTCAATTCCTTCTTCGCAAACGCGGTCAACGCCTCGCGTTCGCGAAGCATAAATTAATTTTGACCAAAAATCCTCTTACGCGAACGCGACCAGCCACTCGCGAACACGATGGCTCCTCAGCTCCACCTTCGCGAACGCGCTCCCCTTCTCGCGACGCGATGAACAAATCAACCCTAAACCCAGCTGCCCAATTTCCTCTACGCGAACGCGGAGCCTCCCTCGCGGACGCGATGCATAATCTCCCAGCCCTTCGCTAATGCGGAGCCTTTATCGCGAACACAAAGGCTAAATCCTTAGCCTCCTCAACTAACCCTTCGCAAACACGAGGGCCTACTCGCGAACGCGAAGGCCATTTCTCTGCAACACTGAACAACAATTTTCTGCAACTCTCAACATCTAGAAATGATCCGATTGACCACCCGAAACTCACCCGAGGCCCCCGAGACCTCAACCAAACATGTCAATATATCCCATAACATCATTCAAACTTTTTCCAATCTTCGGAATGCTCAAAACAACATCAAAACACCAAATTCGCATAAGATTCAAGCCTAAGAATTCCAAAACCTTCTAAATTACGCTTTTGATAAAAAAAACCAACCAAACCACGTATGAATTACCTGAAATTTTTCACACACATCCCAAATGACGCAACGGAATTACTGCAACTCTCATAATTCCATTCTGACCCCTATATCAAAATCTCACCTATCAACCGGAAAACGCCAAAAATCCAATTTTGCTAATTTAAGCCTAAATCTACCCCGAACCTCAAAAACACATTTCGATCACGCTCCTAAGTCCCAAATCATCTACCAAAGCTATCTGAACCATCGGAACTCACATCCGATCCCTCTAACACATAAGTCAACATCCGGTTAACTTTTCCAACTTAAGCTTCCTCAAAAGAGACTAAGTGTCATAAACCTTACCAAATCCTTTCCGAACCCGAGACAACCAACCCGATCACATATAGAACCGATAGACAAAGTAATAAGAAGTAGAAATGGGGGAAACAGAGTGGTAACTCATGAGACGACTGGCCGGGTCGTCGTAGTAGGCCTGTTGATGCAGCGCCCCTTGGCAGCAGTTCTCCGATCTCTTCTTGGAGAAGTATGTGCCATAGTCTAATAGAGAGGAACATCACAATCAGTTCGAGTTCGTCCCGTGCTCCATTAGTTCAGGGTTCTTCCATGCCAGGTCCTTCTACTAGTCATTCCAGTGCTAGGGGTTCCCTTCAGTCCCCGTTCCCTGCACCAGGGAGTTGTTACGAGTGTAGAGAGTTTGGACATATGAGGAGGCAGTGTCCTCGTCTTCTTGAGGGTCCATCTCAGCAGAGGTGTCAGCCCTCGACTTCAGCTCCAGTTACTTTACCAACCACCCAGGTAGCTAAGGGTGGGTGTTAGTCAACTAGGGGTCGCCCCAAAGGGGGAGGTCGATCCGGTGGTGGTCAGGCCCATTTCTATGCACTCCTAGCTAGATCAGATGTTATTACTTCAGATGTTGTGATTACAGGTATTGTCTTAGTCTGCCACAGAGATGCCTCTGTGTTATTTGATCCTGGTTCCACTTTTTAATGTGTCATCATATTTTGCTTGTTATTTGGATATGCCTCGTGAGTCTCTTGTTTCATCTGTTCGTGTATCTACTCCAGTGGGCGATACCATTGTTGTGGACCACATATATCGGTCGTGTGTGGTCACTATTGAGGGTATGGAGACTCGAGTGGACCTTTTATTGCTTTGTATGGTGGACTTTGATGTGATATTGGGCATGGATTGGTTATCTCCGTGTCATGATATATTGGACTGCCATGCTAAAACAGTAATGCTGGCTATGCTGGGTATGCCATGGATTGAGTGGCGAGGTTTGACTGATTTTGTCCCCAGTAGGGTGATCTCGTTTTTGAAGTCCCAGCGGATGGTTGGGAAAAGTTGTCTCTTATACATAGCTTTCATGAGGGATGTCAGTGCAGAGACTCCTAATATTGATTCTGTTCCAGTAGTGAGGGACTTTCCCGATGTGTTTCCCACAGACCTGTCGGGCATGCCACCGGATAGGGATATTGACTTTGGTATTGATTTGGTGCCGGGCACTCAGCCCATTTCTATTCCACTGTATCGTATGGCACCAACGGAGTTGAAGGAGTTGAAAGAGCAGCTTCAGGGACTCCTTGATAAGGGGTTTATTCGGCCTAGTGTGTCACCTTGGGGTACGCCTATTCTATTTGTGAAGAAAAAAGATGGCACGATGAGGATGTGCATTGATTACATGCAGTTGAATGAAGTTACAATCAATAACAAGTATTCTTTGCCTCATATCAATGATTTATTTGACCAGCTTCAGGGAGCAAGAGTGTTCTCCAAGATTGACCATCGTTCAGGGTATCACCAGTTGAAGATCAGGGACTCGAATATTCTTAAGACAGCTTTCAGGACCTAATATGACCATTATGAGTTCCTTGTGATGTCTTTTTGGCTGACCAATGCCCCATCAGTGTTCATGCACTTGATGAACAATGTGTTTCGGCCCTATCTCGATTCGTTCGTTATTGTATTCATTGATGATATTCTGGTATACTCGCATAGTTAGGAGGAGCACGTGGAGCATTTGAGAGTTGTGTTGCAGAGATTGAAGGAGGAGAAGCTTTATGCAAAGTTCTCCAAATGTGAGTTTTGGCTCAGTTTAGTGGCTTTCTTGGGGCACGTCGTGTCCAGTGAGGGTATTCAAGTTGATCCGAAGGTTCATTCAAGGATTCTCATCTATTGCATCACTCTTGAACAAATTGACTCAAAAGGGTACTCAATTTAGGTGGTCGGATGAGTGCGAGGTGAGCTTTCAGAAGCTGAAGACTGCCTAGACCACAACTCTAATATTAGTGTTGCCATTAGCTTTAGGTTCATATACCGTGTATTGTAATGCTTCAAGAGTTGGTATTGGGTGTGTGTTGATGTATACGGGTAGAGTGATTGCTTATGTTTCTCATCAGTTGAAGTCCCATGAGAAGAACTACCATGTTCATGATCTAGAGTTGGCTGTCATTGCTCATGCATTGAAGATTTGGAGGCATTATTTGTATGGCGTGTCTTGTAAGGTGATTACTGATCATCGTAGCCTCCAACACTTGTATCATCCAGGGAAGGCTAATGTAGTGGCCGATGCTTTGAGTAGGAAGGCGGTGAGTATGGGTAGTCTTGCATTTATTCCTGTTTGGGAGAGACCTCTTGCAGTTGATATTCAGTCCTTGGCCAATCGGTTTGTGAGGTTGGAGTTTTCGGAGCCCAGTCGGGTATAAGCTTGTGTGTTTCTCGATCTTCCTTATTTGATCGCATAAGAGATCGCTAGTATGATGATCCTCATTTGCTTGTCCTGAAGGACAGAGTTCAGCACGACAATGCCAGAGATGTGACTATTGGTGATAACAGAGTATTGAGGATGTAGGGCCGGATATGTGTGCCCAATATGGATGGGCTTTGGGAGTTGATTCTAGATGAGGCTCACAACTCGCAGTATTCCATATGTATTAGGATTTGAGACAACACTATTGGTGGAGGAGAATGAAGAAGGACATTGTGGGATTTGTAGCTCGGTGTCTCAATTGTCAGCAGGTGAAATATGAGCATCAGAGACCAGGTGTCTTGCTTTGGCAGTTAGATATTCCAGAGTGGAAGTGGGATCGGATCACCATGGATTTCGTAGTTGGACTCCCATGGACTTTGAAGAAGTTTGATGCTATTTTGGTGATTGTGGATCGGCTGACCAAGTCCGCGCATTTCATTCATATGTGTACTACCTATTCTTCAGAGCGACTGGCAGAGATTTATATCCAAGAGATTGTTTGCATGCATGCTGTCCCAGTTTCCATCATTTCAGATAGGGGTACTCCGTTTACTTTGCAGTTTTGGAGAGCCGTGCAACGAGAGTTGGGTACTCAGGTTGAGTTGAGCATAGCTTTTCACCCTCAGACGGATGGACAGTCCGAGCGCAGTATTCTGATATTGGAGGACATGTTGCGTGCTTATGTCACTGATTTTGGAGGGTCACGGAGTTTGCTTATAACAACAGTTATCAGTCGAGTATTTAGATGGCTCCATATGAGGCTTTTTATGGGAGACAGTGTAGATCTCCAGTTGGTTGGTTTGAGCCGGGTGTGGCTAGGATTTTGGGTAAAAACTTGGTGCAGGATGCTTTAGACAAGGTGAAGGTAATTCAGGAGCGGCATCATACAATGCAGTCGAGATAAAAGAGTTATGCTCACCTGAAGGTCCGTGATATGTCTTACATGGCTGGGGAGAAGGTTCTACTGAAGGTTTCACACATGAAGGGTGTTATGAGATTTGAGAAGAAGGGTAAATTGAGTCATCGTTTTATTGGGCCTTTTGAGGTGCTTTGGAGGATTGGAGAGGTGGCTTACGAGCTTGCTTTGCCACCCAGCTTATCGAGCGTGCATCCGATATTTCATATTTCTATGCTCCGAAAGTATATTGGCGATCCGTCCCATATTTTGGATTTCAGCACGGTTCAGTTATATGATAATTTGACCTATGATGTGGAGCCAGTGGCTATTTTGGAGCGTCAGGTTCGAAAGCTGAGATCAAAGGAGATAACTTTAGTGAAAGTGTAGTGGAGAGGTCGGCCAGTAGAGGAGGCTACCTAGGAGACTGATCGGGAGATGCAGAGCAGATATCCCCACCTATTTGAGGCTTCAGGTATGTTTCTTGACTCGTTCGAGGACGAACGTTTGTTTAAGAGGCGGAGGATGTAATGACCTGGCCGGTCGTTTCATGAGTTATCGCTCTGTTTCGCCCATTTCTGCTTTCTTATGTGTTGTTCAACTACATTTCATCGTATTGTGTCGGTTGGTTCGGGTTTGGAGTAGTTTTGGAGTGTTATGAGACACTTAGTCTCTTTAGTTGAAAAAGTCAACCGGAAGTTGACTTGTGTGTAAACGATCTCAGAATATAGTTTTTGTGATTTGAATAGCTTCGTTAGGTAATTTGGGACTTAGGAGCGTGATCGAAATGTAATTCAGAGGTCCGTGGTAGATTTAGGTTGGAATTGGCGAAATTGGAATTTCGGCGCTTTCCGGTTGGTAGTGGAAATTTTGATATCGTGGTCGGAATGGAATTCCAGAAATTGGAGTAGGTCCGTAGTCTCATTTGGGACGTGTGTGCAAAATTTTAGGTCATTCGGAATGTTTGGTTGAGGTTCCGAGGGCCTCAGAATGGTTTTGGATGGTTGTCGAAAAGTTGGACTTAGAGTTGTGCTGCAGAAAATTTGTTGCTTCTGTTGTTTCCGCACCTGCGGATTGGGGACTGCAGGTGTGATGATCGCAGGTGCGTGGAGGCATCCGCAGGAGCGAAAGATTTACCACACCTGCAAGCCCGCATGTGCGAATTCTGGGGCGCAGGTGCAGATGTTTGTCCCTTAAGTGAAAAACCTCAGGTGCGACTATTTTGTCGCAAAAGCGATCCGCAGATGCGAGAAATGGACCGCAGGTGCGAGATCGTTGGGCAGAAGGTATAAAAAGGTCCTCTTCGGGAATTTTTGCTAAGTTTTCCATTTTTGAAGATGGGAAGTGATCTAGGGCAATGATTTTCAAGGGAAATCGAAGATTATCAGTTGGGTAAGCCACTTAAGCTTCATTACTTGTGTTTATGACCATTTTTCCATTGTTTAATCATGGTATTAGTGGAAATTAGGGAAGAAAATTGGGGGATTAGGGCTTGAAATTAGAGATATTTGACTGGGGATTTGAGGGGCCATTTGAGGTCCCATTTTGATGCTTTTGGGATGAATAGACTCGTGGGAGTATAAGGATTCTATTGGTGTGATTTTTATCGGATTCCGAGACGTGGGCCTGGGGGTCGGGTTTGACCAATTTCTGGATTTTTGATCTAATTTGATTATTTTTGCATGGGCTTCGTTCCTTTAGCATATATTGATGTTATGAATCTGATTTTGGATAGATTCGACGCGAGTTGAGGCTGAGTCGAGAGGGAAGGGCGTCGCGGAGTAGGATTTCATCTGGTTTGAGGCAAGTAACGATTGTAAATATAGACCAGAGGGTATGAAACCCCAAAATTTCGTACTGTTTTGATATGAGGTGACGCACATGCTAGGTGACGATTGTGTGGGCGTGCACCAAAAGGATTGTGACTTGGTCCGTCCCGTGGCGACTGTATAGTTGCATATTTTGATATACCGTATATGATATCCATGTGTTTTAGAAATAAATTTGTTAACTTGGGCTGAATGTCATGTTTGGGGCCTTTGTGCCGACCTATTTAGACCCTTAGGGGTATTTTACTAATTTCTTCGCACTGTTTTGATTTAAAATCATATCCTCAGTCATGTTTTACCTGTTTATTGTTTAATCCGGTTTCATTACCCTACTTCTTAATATATGAAAACTGTTTCGATTGAGTTCCCTAATTTTACTAAAATGCCCGAGTGGCTATGAGGTTAATGGCTGAGAGAGAGAGAGGTCGAGGACCTAATGGTAAGGATCATATATATGTTATGGATCGGGCTGCACGCTGCAGCGATATATATATATATATATATATATATATATATATATATATATATATATATATATATATATATATATATATATATATATATTATATATGGATCGGGCTACACGCCATAGCGATATATATTGGATCAGGCTGCACGCTGCAACGATATGACGCTTGGGCTATAGGAGCCCCTCCGGAGTCTGTATACCCCTAGTGAGCGTAGTCGACTATATTATGGATCGGGTTGTATGCCGCAACGATTATTATTATGAGATAGCTATTGAGCTAATATTGCTGAGTGTAAGTACTAATTGATGAGAGCTGAGTCACGAGTGACTGAGAGGCTAGCCCGAGAGGCTATACTTATGAGTGATACTTTGCCCGAGGGGCTTGTTTATGAGATTTTTTGTTTTCACACTTCTTTTATACTGAGCCTCTACTGAAAAATGCTAACTAAATGTTTTAAAGGATTTCTATTGAAACTGGAGTTTTTACGAGGTATTTGGTTA